>NW_025333884.1:0-1200000 GCF_019186645.2 Phyllostomus hastatus | reverse complement strand
GGTGCTTGTTCAAACGTTTGTCTCCCTAAAATGATTTCACATAGGCGACCGCCTATATTTAGCCTTCCCGGTTAGAGCTGTGTGACTCAGGAGTAAGAGCTTGTCACTCAGGAATAATAATAATAATAGTAATAATAATGTCTCCCTCCAGGGTTGCTGTAAGGGTTAGGTGAGTTAATATGTGAGACTAGGGCTCTTCCAAAAGTGATGGGCGCGGCTGCTGCTGCCATTTTTACTGTTCCCACGTTTACTCCTGGTTTGTCTTTATTAGCCCCTAAGATGCTGTTCATTTGCTTGACACGCAGACACTGACCACCTACCACGTGCCAGGCCTGGTGTGTGGGATGGGGAGCCATCTGTTGGGAAGGGCAGGGCTGTGCCCAGGCCACCCTCTCTCTCTGGGGCACTAGCCTCAGCAGGGCTCGGGGAGGGGACAGTCACCTGGGTGTAGCCTTCTGTCTTCTGATGCTGCTGTCTTTCCCTTCCTGTCCCCCTGCAGGCCCCGAGCATTCCTCTGACTCCGAGTACACACTCTCAGAGCCGGACTCTGAAGAGGAAGAAGATGAGGAGGAAGAGGAGGAGGAGACCACTGATGACCCTGAATATGACCCTGGCTACAAGGTGAAGCAGCGCCTGGGTGGGGGCCGGGGCGGCCCGTCCCGCCGGGCCCCCCGAGCAGCCCAGCCCCCGGGCCCCGCAGCCCAGCCCTGCCAGCTCTGTGGCCGCTCACCCCTTGGGGAGGCCCCGCCAGGCACCCCACCCTGCCGCCTCTGCTCTCCTGCCACAGCCCCCCAGGAAGCACCCGCCCCGGAAGGCAGGGTGCTGGGGGAGGAAGAAGAAGAGCCCCCTCGGGCTAGGGAGGGCCGACCCACCGGGAGAGAGGAGGAGGAGGATGAGGACGAGGAGGGCACCTACCACTGCACGGAGTGCGAGGATTCCTTCGACAACCTCGGGGAGCTGCACGGGCACTTCATGCTGCATGCCCGGGGGGAGGTGTAGGCGAGTCCCCACCCAGAAAGCCTGGCAGGAGGGGTTGGGTGGGAAGAGGGGGCTGAGGAAACCGGGTGCTTGAAATGGTCTTTTGGGGGGGGTTACTGCTGATCTGTGTCCTCTTAGTATGTGTGAAGGCCAGAATAAAGCCAGATTCTGTGTGTGTCAGTCCAGCATGTTTGGTGTGTGTGTGTGCTCCAGGCTGTGAGGCATGTGCCTGGGCATCCACCTGCATGCCCCTCACCCCCTGGGCTCCTTCTAGGGGGAACTTTAGGGTAATTGTTGCCTAGGTAATTAACATTTACTAAACACTATGCATTCAGTGTAGTTTCCATAAATTTACTCGTAGACCCCATGATGGACAGGCTCAAACACAACGAAATTTTGTTTCTCACTCACACAATCGTCCAGGGTAGGTGTTTCAGGTTGGCAGGCAGCCCTTCTCCATCTGGCGATGTGGGGACCCAGACCATCTCCTAAGCCTTTTTTCCTCCCCATGGTCATGCTGGGTGGCCTTGGCCTGGGAGCCTGGAGAGCCTAGAGGTGGCAGTACTGCTCCCATTGGCATCCCTTAGCCGAGAAATAGTCACACGGCTGCAGCTCACTGCAAGGGAGTCTGGGAAAGGCAGCCTAGCCAAGTACCCCGAAAGCAAAAAATCTTTTGTGGAGGACAGTTCGTGTTCCCTGCGACTTTGCCTAAGAACCTTCCCAGGACTTGACTTGCTGACCTGGCAGGGTGGCTCAGTTGGTTGGAACATCGTCTTGTACACCTACAAGAGGGTCCCGTCTGGTAGAACCCTCCTACAAGGCGGAGGGTTCTATCTCCGAGGGTCAAGGTGCATGCTGGAGGCAGCCGATCCATGTTTCTTTCCCCTCCCCCACACCCTCTCATTCCCTCTCCCTTCCTCCCTTCCTCCCTCCCTTCCTCTCTCCCTAAAGCCAATAGTCACATCCTTGGGTGAGGATTTAAAAAAAAAAACTTTCATTAGAATCATAGCTGTGCTTCCCGGGTGCCAAGTGCTAGTGCAAGAGCTTTGTACGTGTTGCCTCATAAATGAGTTGTGCATCTAGGAACTGACAAAAATAGAACCTTAGTTATAATCACGGTTGCCATTTTCCCCAGCACTTCCAGAGTTCCGCATTTCATTTGCATGAGATCATCAGGACCTTAGAATAACTCGGAGGTAGGGACTGTGAGCCATTAATTCATTCCACAAATACCTTTGGAGGACCTGTGCGTTAAGCATTGGGAATATGCCCATGAATAGAATAAAATGCTTGTCCTCATGGAGTTTACCTGGGATGGGGCGGAGCAGAAAGGGGCCACCGGTGGGGACAGACAGTAAACGAGATGTGTAGTATATCCCGAGCGGTGCCTGCTGTAGAGGAAAATACAGCAGAGGAGGGAGAAGAGTTCTGAAGGGGGGTTGCGATTTTAACTAGTGTAGTCCTCCCTGTGGGAGGGACAGAGCTGAGGGAGGGAGCCTTGCACTTTGTTGGGGAGAACGGTCCAGGTGGGGTGGGGGGCTCCTTACAGCCTTGTCCAAACTTTGGCTCTTGCTCAGAGATGGGAAGTACTAACTCACAGAAGCTTGGCACCAAAGCTGCTTTGAAAATAGAAGCCTAATTATAATGACAGCTACCATTTACTGAGCATGTGCTACGTGCCAAGCCCTGTTCTAAGGCGCTTTACATGTGTTAACTCATAGAGGCTTGGCAGCTACGAACCTGAATTACCGGCAGCGGACGAGGCCCCGGGCTAAGCACTTTATGTGGACAATCGCCTCGGATTCTTCTGAGGTAGGGACTGTGATTTATTTACTCCTGGTTTACTGAGCACCTGTGAGATGCAGGCACTGTCTGGGGTGCTGGGAACAGACTGGTGAGCATGACGACCAAGGACCCTGCCTTTGTGGACGTTGCCCTGGGGGAGAGACAGATGCTGTGTTAGACACTGAAGTATAACGTGTATGTACTGTCGGACGGTAGTGAATGCTGTGGAGGAAGAGGGAGGGGGTGGGCAGGCTTGTGTGTGAAGCAGTTGCAGATAGGGTGGTCCGCAAGGCTTCACCGGTAAGGGACGCCAAAGCAGGGACCTGGAGGCGGGGAAGGAGTGAGCCTTGCGGCTTCTGCGGGAACAGCCAGCTCAGGGGGCCTGAGGTGGGGGTCCGCTTGGGATGATTGTGGCAGAGCGCACAGGCGAGAGGCTGCTGAGGAATGGAGGGAAGACCGGGGCAGAGGGCGCAGCCACATAGAAAACTACACTGACTTTGGCCTTCTCTCTGTGTCTCAGCCATCGTCATGATCCTTAGAGGTATAGGGTCTGCTGTCATGTCACTTTACAACCACACAGCTGGGGCTTGAGACCCTGAGTTAGCCGCGAGTGGTCACAGCTGGCACCGAGCAGCGCCCAGGTCTGCTCCCAGATGGCTGGAAGCAGGGCACACACTCTTCACCATGGAGCCCCATACCAGCAGTGGCAATCTGGCGGCTGCCCCTGTCCACCGTCTGACCTGCATTTGGTCTCCACGGGGTCATTGAGGTTTTTTAAGTCATGTTGGTTACCACCATTTACAAATGGGCATATTTCACGTAGAAATGGAGTTTTGTGGCTTCTCTTGAGAAACTGTGATATCTGGATTGCTGAGCCCACAGTCCCAGGGGGCAGCAGTTGGCTGGAGCTGAGTAACAGGGCATTCCCTGCCACCATCGTCTGGACCCCTCACGCCTGCTTGTTGCACTGACTTGTTACCCCTCTGGCCCCAAAGAGTGTTTGCATTTGATCCCTATTACAGGCTCTTAGACCAAAGCATCTTTCAAAACCCATACTTCTCATCCTAGAAGCCCCGAATCACAGAACCTGACATTGATCCGCTGAGACTTTCACACCCACTGTAGCTTATACTTAGCATCATTGAATCTTAGAATCATCAAAGCAGAAACACATGGCTCATTAAAACAACACGGATTTTATTTCCTGGGGCAGCGTGTGTGAGGCCTCTTCTGCCCTAAGGCAGGGCTTTCTTTCTGAGCAAACATGTAGAGAATGACCCATTTGTCAGCAAAAATCAATAAGGATCGTGAGAGCCTGGGACTCGAGACTCAGTCTGCTGCCCGTGGGGTCATTCCGAAGTTCCTCAGGCTCACTCAAAGGTAGGAATTCCCAAGAGGACTTACAACACAGGGAACTGGTCACATGAGTGTTGCAAGGCTGGAAGTGCAAACACGAAAGAGTGAAATAACCGTGAAATGTGTCTGCAAGAAGTTCCCACCCCCAGGACCGTGCTACAGAAACAGAGGTGAGGTGACCAGAACCCAACAGGCCATGTGTGGCTGGTGCAGGGACCGGTGATGAGGCACCATGGGCAGGTGCTTAAACTTCAAGAGAAGCACAGTGCCTTGTGTGAGCACAGGAAGGTGCTGGAGGGGTTCCAGCAGGAGCCCAGAGCCAGGCGAGACCCTTTCTCTCCCATCTTCCTTCTGCTCATACCTCTTACGGGTAGGACTTAAGGCAGCCAGCTCTCTGAGGCCGGCGGAGGCCAAGCAACACCAGGCAGACACACAAAGTCAAGGGGTGTCTTTTGAGTGTCCTTGGTAAGTGCCATCCCAGGTGCCAGGGGTGAACAGTGAGGAAGACATGGCACTTGCCCTTGGGAGCTTGGAGTCCAAAATGAGGACACCGATAATGAAATAGACAAGTGTGATGATGACTCCAGGTGTTGAAGAGTGCTGAGAAAAGATTAGAGTAAGGGTTAAAGGTGCTACTTTAGCCAATCGGGTCAAGAAGGACCTCTCTGAGGAGGTGGCACATGCTGAGACCTGAATAATGAGGAAGTGGCCTTGTGAAATTATGGGTGAGAGTCCTCCAGGCAGAGGGCACAGCAAGTGCAAAGGCCCTGAGGCAGAAGCCAGCCTGGCATCTGTGGCTGGACAGCAGTGAAGACAGAGTGAGGAGGGAGCTGAGGTTGCTGAGTAGGCTGAGGCTTAGTCGTGATTGGGTTTTGAGGGCCTGGGTGAGGTCTTTGGAAGTTATTTAGGGGATTCCTTTGCAGGGTTTTAAATGAGCAGGGTGTAAGCTGATTGACATACGCACAGGGGATGTTCTGTAGCAGAGACTGGAGGGGCATCCTCAGCAGGGGAGCAGTTAGGAGAGTAGGGCTGGGGGAGAAGTCGTCAGATTCTTCAAGAAGTGAGTAGAGTGCAGTTTGTGAATATGGTGGCAGTTGTGGTGACCCATGTTAGGTTTGCAACTCCATGTATTGTCCAGGTGGCTGTGTCTCATGGGGGGACATCTGCAGTTTGGGCTGAAGGTAAAGATTTGGGAGTCACCTGTGATGCTGTGTGAAATCTTGGGAGCCCATGCCGTCTGCAGTGTGGAGAGAACAGGAAGCCAGTGGGTACCTGGGTGGGCAGCTGTCTGTCCTGAGAACACGTGTGGGGTGGGATACTTGAGTTTGGGGCAGGAGAGGTATGAAACACCTGGGTCAGAAACTTCTGGGCTTTCACCCAGTGCCAGAGGAAATGTTTGGCTTTGGTGAAGTTGGTATCTTAGAAAAAAGTGATCCCCCAGCAGAGCTCCAGGCTGGCCAGGCCTGCCCCAAACACTACGCACACATAACCGTGCTAGAGGGGATTGTTCCCAGGGTGGGAATCCTGCATTTGGGCTCAGAGTAGGTGTATGTCTGTTAGCTGGACAAGGGGTCAGCACGCTTTTACTGTGACAGACTACATGTTAGCTGTTTTAGGCTGTGTGGGCCATATGATCTTGGTTGCAAGTACTCAGATCCTCTGTCCTATGTGAAAACAGCCACACACAACATGCAAGTGAACGAGCATGACTGTGCTCCAATAAAACTTTATTTGCAAAACCAGGAGGCAGGCTGCATTTGGTCCTAGTTTGCAGAACTCTGCCTTAGGTTGTAAATTATGCTGCATGTGACAGAGGCCCAAACTAATGGCAGCTTCAGCAAGGTAGAGACTCATTTCCTTACATGACGGTAGAGGAGTGGGCATTCTAGGGCTGATATGACGGCTCTGCTGCATGATGTTGACCGGGGTCCAGACTCCTGCTGTCTTGTTACTCTGCTATCTCTCCTGTTGCTCTCATGGTCCAAGATGCCTGGATATTCACATTCCAGGCAGGAAGGTGGAGGAAAAGAATGTTCCTTTCTGAAGCCTGAGGACTCTACCCAGGAATTTAGCCAGAACTCTGTCCTTCACGTAGCCATAGCTAGCTGCAAGGGAATCTGGGAAATGTGGTCTTTGTAGCCACCATATGCCTAGCTAAAAATTGGGAGACCTCCATCAGTCTACCACATCCATCCCATCTGTGGGCTTTAAAAACATCCCTCAATTTAAATGAACTTACGATTATTGTATACCATGCATCAACCATTGTCTCTAGGGGCAGGTAATACAAGGGAGTAAAACTGGCCTGGTGGGACTCAGCCAAGAGTGAGCTTTTCAAGAGCTAAAATAGGGTCTGAGTGGGAAATCTCCCAATGTTGGGCAAACACAATAGGAAACAGGAGGCATCTCTGTTTGATTACAAACCAGTTTCCTCACAGTGCTGGGGCGCTTTGCCCTGAGCTCCCTCCTTGTTATGCCAAGAGCCAAGGTCCACTCCACACATTGCCTGCTGATTCCAAAGAAAACCCAGAGGACTGGCTGTGAAAGACGTGGGTTTATTTAGACTTACATGTGCATCCGTGGCGGCCAGCTGGTGAAGTCTGCCCCAACCCAGGCTTTCCCAGCACAGGGATATATAGAACACAGGAAACAAAGCAGACTGGGTGGGCAGAGCGCTCGTGTGCAAGCTGTGAGATCAAAACACTAGCTGTTTCCCCGAAGTTGTTTACAGTCTGGGCTCACATCCGAAAACAGTTTGTCTTTGCTCATTTCTTGACTGAGGAGCTGGCCAGGCTCCCGAGGTCAGCCCCACGGTTCGCTTACAAATGGCCTTCCTCATATTCCCACAGGGTGGGAGGGGGGCTAGAGCTTGGGGAGGGACCCATGTTCTCACATCCCGTACACCTCTCCCCGTGCCTTTCTTATGTGTGCTGGAAATTCCTGCTGACAAGCCAAAGTTCCTTGTTTAGGTATCTGAATATAGAGCTTTTCTGTTTTTAGATACTATTTCTGTTAGCTTATTCATGCCATCTCACCTGCACGTATTAAATATTCCATGGCCAGAAGGGTACATAAAGTTATTTAAATGGGTAGTAAATTACTGGGGGGAGGGGTAAACAAAGCCACCCAATGCCATGGCACTCCCCAAGTGGTAAAGGCAGGCAGAGTGTGGAAAGGAGACAGGGACTTGAACTGCTACTGCCACGTGACTCAGGATGGCTCCTTGACTTTGCTATGTGTCCCCAAAGGCCCAAGCTACTCCATGTCTGGGACTGATCGGGTGGCACTGGAGGCCAGCAGTACATCTTCCCTGCCCCCATTCGAGCACAAATCCAGGGCGGTTTGTTCCTGCAGCCCATGCCATCCATCCAGGAAGAATAAAAGGTGGCTCTGCAATTTGCAGCTACTTGTGATTTCAAACTATTTATTTGGGAATGAGGGAGATACAAATAATTTTCCCTTTCTCATTTTTTAAGAAAATATGTATATATGTATATATGATTCTAGATCACATATCTTGATGGCGGCAATAGCACTAAATTCTTTTTTTTTTTAAGGTTTATTTATTTTTAGAGAGGGAAGGGAGGGGGGGAGGCAGAGAGAGAGAGAGAGAGAGACATCAATGTGTGGTTGCTGGGGGCCATGGCCTGCAACCCAGGTATGTGCCCTGGCTGGGAATCAAACCTGCAGCACTTTGGTTCGCAGCCCCCACTCAATCCACTGAGCTATGCCAGCCAGAGCCCTCTTTCTCATTTTTTAAAAAGACGTTATGGATTTATTTTTAGAGAGAAAGGAAAGGAGGGGGAAAGAGGGAGAAACATCCATGTGTGGTTGCCTCTCACACACCCCCTATTGGGGACCTTGCTCAAAACCCAGGTATGTGCCCTAACTGGGAATTGAACCGGCAACTCTTTGTTTGGCAGACCAGCACTCAATCCACTGAGCCACACCAGCCAGGGATATTACTCTTTTTTTTTTTTTTTTTTAAACAAAACATCTGACTATTGTCTGGTTTCCCTGATTCCCCAAAGGCCTTTCTGTTCTCCAAAAACTGAAGCTCTAAATGAGAAACATCTTCTGGGCCCTACTTCTCAATAGCCCTTTGCCTTTCCTGGGAGGAAAGCAAATTCCAAGGGCCCATCCTGTATCAGAAGAGGGTTCCACCAGCCATAGAACCCCCAATGCCCTAGGGAGGGCTGAAGCTGCACTCCAAGCTCCCCACGGGCATGCCGGATGTAGTGTAGATGCAGCCCGGCTTCCCGGGCAAGGTCCTGCCCACACTCTGTGCAAGCACAGAGGCCAGGAGGGGTGTGGGCCTCACTCACCTGGCAGTGCCACCTCAGAGAAGGCCTGCCTAAAGGTCCTGCCAGTCAGAACAGAGGAAGGTGGGCTGAGCAGTGGTGGTACAGCCGGCAGGGAGGGCCTGGTGGTGGGACCATGGCTGCGCTGGTGGGTGATCAGGGCCTTGGATAAGAGGAAGGAGCAGCTGCAGGTGAAGCAGATGAAGAGGGTCCCCTGCAGCTTCTGGGCTGTGCTTGCTGGGTGCTCCCATTTCATGTGATGCTGCTGGAACTTGGAGTTAGCGAAGAGATGAGGCAGCGGGCGCACTGCAGGGCGCCCAGATGGTCTGAGGGCCGTGGGAGACCAGCAAGAGTTTCCAGGACCTCCCATGCCCCAGGATCATGACAACAATGAACAGTGCTTATTATGTGCCAGACTGTATGCCGGGGCTGGACAGCAATGCAGACAGATCATCACTGGGCCTGTTTTATGGATGATCAGACTGAGACTCAAAGAAGTTAGGGTGCTCTCTAACCCACAGTTATGAGATTAGGAAATGAGATGGAGTCAGGACTGGAACCCAGGGAGTCTCTCCTTCCATGAGAGCTGTGTGATTAGAGCACAGCCTCTGCACCAGATCGGCTCTACTATTTCCCAGGCAGGTACAACAGCTTCCTTCCTGGAAAATGGGGTCATAACCGTATCAGTATCTGCCTGATAGGGCTGTTGTAAACAATAAATGAATGGATTTATAGAAAGTGCTTAGAATACTTTACACAGTGGTTTGCAATTATTACTATAAAGGAAGGGAAAAGCAGCCCCACAGCCGGGAGCTGGCCTGGCACTCACAGGCAGACTCTGGCATTTTGTTGAATATAAACAATTCCACAGAGTGTCATCAGACAAGGCCACACTGACGGAATCAAGACACCAAAACTCTGCCATGACAGCATCTGAACAGACAAACACGAACATTGTCCAAGCCACAAAAATGACCAGGCACCCTGTCCTAGCCAATATGAGTGACGGCAGCTGCCGTACCAGTCACAGCTTGTGCCTGCTGTGTTCCCCTGCCTTCTAGATGAGAATTACTAAGATAGCCAGCCACAGAGCTGCCAGGCTTCCTGGCACCATCCAGTCCAGAGCAAAACCCCTGTTCCTGGAGCACTTCCCAACATCACCTACCACAAACCCAAATCCTATAATCAGTCCTTTGTACAAAACACTCCAGCCCTGGCTGGTGTTGCTCAGTGGATTGAGCACTGGCCTGTGACCCAAAGGGTCACCAGTTCGATTCCCAGTCCAGTACATGCCTGGTTTGCAGGACAGGTTGCCAGTAGGAGGTGCACAAGAGCCAACCACACACTGATGTTTCTCTCCCTCTCTTTCTCCCTTCCCCTAAAACTAAAATTAAAAATAAAAATTCTATTAATGAGATGACTTGAAGTGCCCCTATGGTATGTGTGCTTCCTCAGTGCGGTGAGCAATAAACCCATTTGTTGACTACAAGTGTGTTCCTGGAGGTTCTTTGGCTGGAGGACACTGACACTGGCTGTCATTGTCACAAATACATGATCTGTCTTTGCCTCAGCTCCCTCCTCTGAAAGTGACAACCAATTTCATAGGGTCTGTTCGGAGGACTGAATAAGGTAACAGGTGTTAATGTTCTAGCACATTGTGAGTGTTCAGTAGGAGCTGTTGCTACCTTCGTTACCCTCACGCTTTCCCCTTTTCTGCTGCCAATCCCTATAACAGCCCTGGGAGGTAAGTAATGGCAACCCCTTGTCACAGGGAAACCAAGGCCCAAGTCCCACCAAAAGTCTAGGGCAGAGTTGGAAGTGGAACCTTAGGACTCCTCTCAGTTTCTGTTCTTTCCCAGCCACATCTCCCACCCCACGCCCCTCCGGATGACACTCTGCCCCTCTGAACTGCACCCATTCACATTTAGGTGGACAGAGCAGGGTGGGGACATCTGAGGGTGTGATCAGGGTAAGGATGGGGAGTGGCAGTTCCTGTTAGGGCAGCTCCTCAACAGGCAAGTTCCTGCAGCGCCCTGGACACTGAAATGCCATAGAAATCCTTTTAGCATCGGTTCCTGACCACACCCTCCAGCCAGCTGTACTCACAGATGTCAACTCCTGTACCGCAAGGACTCCTCTCTTTGGAAGAATCCTGCTGCTCCTGGTCTCCTTAGGAAGCGGGTCCTCTATGGTGACTAGGGATCCCTCTGGTCAAGAGAAGTGCCTACATGATAAAATAGTAAATCAAACTTAGTCATTCATCTGTCGCCAGCCTTAGAGAGCCCGCTTTGACACAGAGGCTGTCTTTGCCAGTCTTTGACCCTCCGAGATACCATGTCCCTGAACTCTAATCCAATGGAGCTCTTACCAGAGAAACTTCAACCCTCCCAAAAGATTCGACTCCCTGGGTTTGTGACTCTCCTTAGAGCCGTCTCACCTGTGTGAGATCTAAGACCTACATTAAACTAGCTCTCTGAACTCAAGAGTGCGGAACCCTTGATCTTTGAGACCATCCTCGTTCCCGTCTCTCCCACGTGTCTTGGAGCAGGTAATGGTACCCATGTTTTAGCCCGCCTCTTCCTGGGAAGACAGCGTTCTCTGACACCCTGTAACTCTTGTTCCACCCAGAACCCCCGCCTCCCACGCGCACTTTCAGCAGCTTCCCCTCAAGCAGGTCTGGCTGTCTCAGCATCGACTTCGGCTCTCCCTTCTCCAGGAGGGTAGCCCAGGTCTCCGCTTTTTTTCCAAGCGGCAGAAGGCTGCCTTTCGTTGCGCCTGTCAGTTGCTCGTCACCCGGAGGGAAGCAGGGTAGGGCCCACCGGGTCTCAAGATCCCGGTGGTTTCCACGCCCTTTCTCCTGATGAGCCTCTTGAAGCCGAGCTCCGGAACTGCCGTCCGGCAGTTACACAGTCGTGCCCACTCAGTCCTGAAAATAACGGAGGGCGTCCTTCTCTGCACAGGGGCGCGTTATGATGACGTCTCGAGCCGTACCAGTCTAAGTTTACGGCGCAGAAGTGTAGGCGCTCCCCGTGCGCAGGCGCTCTCGCTTCATTGTTCAAGGTCCTGCGGCGGCCAGAGTTGGAGAGTGAGTTCCCCGGGACCGTTCTGCGCAGGCGCTACGGAGGGCTGAGTCCCTGCGATCACGCTTCCTAGACACACCCCCTTCTAAAAAGAGTGACGTCAGGTTAGAGCTCCGGGAACGCGTCTGGTGGTCCCCAAATCCCGGTGCTCCATCCTCTTCGGCCTCCGTCTGCCGACTCCAGGGGCGGAGCTTCTCGGAGGCGGACGAGCCACTAGCAACAGTACCCTCCCGTGTACCGGCTCTTTGCTCGGTTGGTAATTTGGAGGAGGGGTGCGGGTAAAAACAAGTGCGTCCCTGAGGGAGGAGGTGGTTGGAAGCCGAGTTTCTCAGTTTTTGAAGCAGAAAGGGAAACGCATCCATAAAGAGGACTGGCCAGGACTCCGGGGCCCTGGGGAATAGGGTCTAGGCACCAGATTTCTAGGTCCCTGGGAGTGACACCCGGGAATGGAAGGAGACAGGGTGGAGGACCGAAATCTAGGACGAGAGTGGAAAGACTAGGAAATAAAACGACTAGGTGCTCTCTGACGTCAGGCTTCCCCATCTCTTGCTTTGCAGCTATGCCTCCACCGCGGGGTGACGTGACCGCCTTGTTCCTGGGGCCTCCCGGCTCGGGAAAGTCCTCACTGATTGCAGCTCTGTGCAACAAGGATGTGGAGGTGGTAGAGATCCCCGATGGACGGCCAGACTCCGGGATCCCCAGCCTGCGAGCTGCGGGCCCAGGCCTCTTCCTGGGCGAGCTGAGCTGCCCACCAGCAGCACCGGGTCCCTGGGCAGCGGAGGCTAACGTGCTAGTCCTGGTGCTGCCCGGCCCCAAAGGGAACGATGAACCCTTGGCACCAGCGCTAGGGGACGCAGCGCGAGCCGCACTGGCCCGAGGAACCCCGTTGCTGGCTGTGCGGAACCTCCGTCCTGGGGATTCACAAAATGAAGCCCAGGCCCGAGATCAGACTGTGACCCTGCTGGAAAGTGCGGGGTTGGGAGCTGTGCCTCTCTATGTGCTGCCCGAGGACTGCAGCAGCAAAGAGGGCTGCGAGGAACTGGAGCGCCTGCGGGCGGCGTTGCGGAGCCAGGCGGAGGCGTTGCAGAGGTGAGCTGCTCGTTTCAGGGCCGGTTAGGGAGGGCTGGCCCTTTGTCTAGACCTCGCCCGCAGGTTGTTTAAGGTCTTCCGCCCCCAGTGAATTTAGGGCAAACCTTAATGGGATATCTACTGGAGGCCATGCTCCTAAATCCAGTCCCACCCCTCAGAGCAGATTTTGAGGTCAGTGTTGCTCCAACCAAGCAAGCCATCTGTGCTTGACCGTATTCTGTCATCTAGGCCCCGCACTAGCCAGGGGTCAGCTGGAGGTACTGACCTGTCATCCAGGTCCTGTCTCCTTGAGTGCTCTGAAGTCACAAACCCCACTCCTTAAAGAGAGTTCTAGAAGAGGCTGGGACCTATCACCCAAATACTGCCCCCAGGCAAAAGTTCGGAGAAGGGTTCACCCTGTCACACAAGCTTGTGATCCTCACGAATGTTTTAACCTGAAAACTTGTAGTCTCATCAGCTTGGTTGTCAAGTGACCCCAGTCGCCCTTTTCACCCTTGGTGAGCTTCGTTATTTCTGGGTGCCCTCCCCCACTGCCTTTCTCTCATCTCCTCTTGTTTTTGTGCCCACTTGCTGGCTATGTCCTGAATTTTCACCCCCAACTCCCAGGCGCCACATTTCATAGACGCCAAAATGAGGCTTGGAGAGCCGCAGTTTCTCCTCCAGGTCCACTGCTCTCTGTTTTCCTTAGCCACGTCCCCCTGGGAAGAACTAGTAGATGAGGCTTTTCCCCCCATCTCTACTCCTCTCCCTACATCCAGTGTCAGAAAAAAGCCCTCTTGCTGACCTTGCCCACGTTGAATAGTGAATAATGCAGGCCTTTCATGTAGTCTACAATACATTTGTGGTTCTGTCTTTGCTCCAGGCCCCACCCTCTGTTTTGCCCCACCCAGAACGGCCTTTTCTTAACCTAGCAGATTCCCGGGAACAGCCTCCTCGCCCACACAGACTATTCCTGGGAAAACAAGCTAGGTGTGGTTCTAGGCTCTAACCTCATTCAAGCTGCCCTATCCTTGCTTTAAGTTTCTCCCCTTTATTCATAGCCCTGGTTTCTATTTGCTGGGCCACCAGCCGGCCCTCCCCCTTTCCTGCTCCTGCCTTACTAAGGATTATTCAGAAAGCTCCACCCTTGTTGTCATAGCCCAACCCGGTCCCCCTAGCTCAGCTCTCGGGCCTTTAGCCTTTCTTCTGCCTTTGACCCCATCCCTTCCTGTCCCTGCAGGCTCCTGCCACCGGCTCAGGATGGCTTCGAGGTACTGGGAGCAGCTGAGCTGGAGGCTGTGCGTGAGGCCTTTGAGACCGGTGGCCTGGAGGCAGCGATGTCCTGGGTTCGTGCTGGCCTGGAGCGACTGGGCAGCGCGCGGCTGGACCTAGCCATAGCTGGCGCCGCTGACATGGGACTTGTGCTGGACGTGTTGCTCGGGTTGGATCCTGGGGACCCAGGTGCTGTGCCTGCTTTGGTGGCGCCTGCGGGCCCCACGCCCTACCCTGCTCCAGAGCGCCCCAATGTGGTGCTCTGGACCGTGCCTCTGGGCTCTGGGGGCAGCGCTGCCGCCCGCCACCCAACCCACTACGACGCCCTCATCCTCGTCACCCCTGGGGCCCCCACTGAGGAGGACTGGGCCCAGGTCCGGCCCTTGGTGCTACCGGATGCCCCGCTGGTCTGCGTGCGAACAGATGGCGAGGGTGAAGATCCGGAGTCTCTGGAAGAGGAAAAAGCAGAGAAGTCCCTCGGCAGCGAGAGCTTGGAGAACGCAGGCGGAGAGGGGTTGGAGAAACATGTCAATGGATCTCAAAAAGCAGGCGATGGGGGAGTTTCAGAGAAAGCAGGCAGGGAGGGTTTGCAGCAGGTTGGCGCAGATGCGCAGCAGTCTGGCAGGGGGGACACTGGGCGTGTGGCTGCCTGGAGCCCGGAGGACGAGACCTGGGAGGTGCTGGAGGAGGCGCCGCCGCCGGTGTTCCCCCTGCGGCGAGGCGGACTCCCAGGGCTTTGCGCATGGCTGCGGCGCGCGCTTCCCCCAGCCCAGGCAGGGGCGCTGCTGCTGGCGCTGCCTCCCACGTCCCCGCGTGCAGCCCGAATCAAGGCTGCCGCGCTCCGGGCTGGGGCTTGGCGCCCGGCTCTGCTAGCTAGCCTGGCGGCAGCGGCCGCACCAGTACCTGGGCTTGGCTGGGCCTGTGATGTGGCACTTCTACGCGGTCAGCTGGCAGAGTGGCGGCGGGCACTGGGACTCGAACCCGCAGCGCTGGCCCGACGCGAGCGTGCTCTGGGCCTGGCCCCTGGGGAACTCGCGGAGCGGACGCGCTTCCCTGGCCCAGTGACACGCGCAGAAGTGGAGGCGAGGCTAGGTGCGTGGGCCGGGGAGGGCACCGCAGGGGGCGCAGCTCTGGGTGCGCTCTCCTTCCTGTGGCCTGCGGGTGGTGCAGCGGCCACCGGTGGCCTTGGCTACCGCGCGGCGCACGGCGTCCTGCTGCAGGCGCTGGACGAGATGCTGGCAGATGCAGAGGCGGTGCTGGCACCCCATGCGCCTGCGCAGTGAGGGGTGGGGTGAGGGCCAGGGCTTCCAGGGTGCTCTGCATGCTGGCTGCTTGGCTGCGCCAGGGGTTGAGGACTTCACGTCCTGTTTAGAGGAACGGGGTTGAGGGGTCCAGACTCTGGCATAGGATGTGTGGGTCTTTGAGATAACAGAGCAGGTGTGTTGCCACTCTAAATCCTGGGTGCCTAAGGGGGATGAGACTTCTAGTCGTCTAGGTTCCTGGGTTTTGAAGGGGTATAGAACCTCGGGGTCAGGACTCCTGATTTCTGTGGGATCACAGGGCAGCACCCCCAGACTTGTGTCTTGAAGGGAGTTGAGGGGTTGGACTTTTAGAAGGGGATATATTTTAGTTGCCAGGGGAGTAGAAAGTGTGTATAATGGACATCTGGTCGTCCGGGGATGGGGGGGGGGGCAGGGTTCAAAGCCCTGATTCCTGATGGTGAACGTCTTCCTTGTGCTGGGTGCTCCAGGGAGATGGAACTCTTGGACTTATGAGCCACAAAAGGTTAGGGATAGGATAGGGGTCTAGGTTTTCTAGGGGGAAAAGATCTGCACACAGCCTCTCAGTTCCTCAGGAGGTGGTGGGCTTTGAATGTTCACGTGGGTAGGGGGAGACAGGGCACTCTCTGGGGTCTCAGGCTCCTGGCTCCCAAGAGGGCTGTGGGCCTTGGTTCCTAATTCCTGGGTGGTGGGCAGTCTGCTTCTAGAGGAGGGAACGGGTGGCTGCAACAGAGCTAGAAATCTTTTTGGTGTCTTGGGGAGTATAAAGATGTTTAATATTTGCTCCTAGTGGGGGGAACCTGGTGACAAAGACCCATTTCCCTGCTGTAGTGGGGAGGATGGCCACACAGAAATGAGGGGAGGAGGCAAGGGGGGCATGGCGGGCCCCGGGGGCAGCCAGACACCAGGAGTGAGACCGTCTGGGTATGGAAGGGCAGGAACCCATAGCTCAGAGGTATCTCCTGCAAATCCCTAATGGATTTCGGTCCTGGAAACTGCCCTTCTCTCTGTGACTGATTGCTCCCATGTCATAGGTGCTGAGGAGCTCTCTGGGGAGTCTATTCCCTCTACTGCGCCCCTTTAGCGGTTTCTACTTTTGGACTTGGTTTCTTCTGTCATTAAACCTGAACCCTTTCCAGCCCTGATACTTTTGTATACCTGCCTTTCTGGAGAAGCAGCTGTACGGCTGCACTAATCCCAGTGTTTCTGTGTTGGCTCCCATGGGCGTGCTCAGAAAGCACTGCCTTGTGGTGTACACAGAGGCTGCAGTGAGCAAGGGACCCAACGGACAGTGGGGCGGGTGTTCCTGCCTGTGGGAACGTGCCACGTGCCACAAGGGAAAGGCAGAAACCACAGTGCCTGGGAAGTTCTAGGCTGCTGCCTGCGTGCAGAGGCACAGGCATAGGACACAGAATTCTTTGGTGTCAAAAACAGAAAGGGGGCGGGGGGCTGAGAGGCCATCCAGCAGAATCCCTTTTATGATGGTTGAGGAGAACAGAGTCCAGAGAGGGCAGGCTCTAGGCCCAACAGCACACAGCAAGGCCCTATATGGTCTGGCCCCTGCCTGTTCTCATCCTCTGCTCCATCCCATACCCCAACCAGCTTGCTGGGTCTTCCTTCCGATGCTTGAGTGGGCCACCTTGGGTCCTGCCTCAGGACCTTTGCACTTCCTGTTCATGCTGCCTAGAATGCTCTCTGCCCACCACCATTTCCATGAGTGGCTCATTCTGTCGGGTCTCAATTCAGATGTTCCCTCAGAGAGGCCTTCCCTGAGCACTCTAACTTTGGTAGCTCATACCTCCTGCCGTGCCCGCCCCCCGCCCCACCATTCATCCCAGCAGATTAATTTTCCTTGTAGCAATTATGACTATAGAGAATTATTTATTTATTTACCTATTTATCGGCTATTATCCCCTTGTCTCTCTTGGTCTCTACTATAACCCCAGCACCTAGAATGGTAATTGACACACAGTAGGTGCTCTGTAAATATTTTATTTCATTGCCAGTGGCAGAACTAGGGCTGACATGTAGATTGTCAGCCTCTTGCCACACAACAGGGAAAAAAATTGAGACGAGGGGAGAAACAAGCATCTAATGGCAGACATAGTGCCTGTCGGAGAGGTGATGGGCCTGGAAAGCAAGCACAGCTTTGCCATCGTCACCCTGGGTGACTTGGACCAGTGCCTTATTTTCTCTTCTGTGAGATTTCCTGTGACAGCTGCAGGCAAGGGTGACTGAACTGAGGCACAGACACAGGGGGCAGGGGGCTGGCTACCCATCCCCACCTTGAACTATCTAAGCAGAGATGGCCAACATGGGAGAAAGCATTTGGCTCCACTGAATGGTTCCAGGAATTGCGAAAGCTTTCAGCCTCAGGGGAATGAAATTCGATCAGTACAGCACTAGGGTCAGACAGTCCTGCTGACTTTGGGGTGACCTTGGGCTAGTCACCCGGCAAATGGTATCTACCTCACAGGGTTACTGTGAGAATTCAGTGTATGTACCCAGGTACACACTGCAGCCCCTCCTGAGAAGCCTGGCGTACTGGGAGCTTGAGAGGTAGCGTGCGTGCCCTTGCCCACACGCCCTCAGCCCCAGGCAGCACCAAGACAGCTCCAGTCTGGGCGTCTTTGCTCACAGAATGCCCTCCTCTTTGCCGTGTTGACACCTCCTCTGATTTGGTCCTGTCTGACCTCACTCCCCTGCTCCCCATTCCCTCTGCCCTTATGCCAGTGGGGTTCATGCCAGAGATGGGACCTGGGAAAGCAAGCCCCGCCCCGGTTTTGTTTGCATGCGTCTCTGCTGTTGGGAGTGCTGATTGTCTTACTGTATATAACTGTGCATTGGCACTTGTGTGTGTCACAGCTACCTTTTCGAGTGGTTGTCTTTTAAGTCATGACTTTTGATGGCATTGACTTTTAGACTTTGTGGAGCCATAAGGTTGCTAGTGAGGCACTTGTCTGTGGGAGCATCCAAGTAGAAAACACTGAGTCTCCCTTTTGGACAGATCATTGGCTGCCATTAGGGTGTGTCTGCATGCACCTCCAGGCTGGAAGACCCTCAAAGGCAAGAATCCAAGGAAGTGTATGATGAATCTTGGCATCGCCATTGGTCAGAAACAGAACAGGCACAAAGAACTGGAGCGATGAGACATCTCATCATCCGAGCCGAGTTTCCTGCATTTCTGCATAATGATAGAGGGACTTGTGTCCACTGAGGTGGAGAACCATAAAAGGACGAATCAAGGGTGTGGCTGGCCTGCGTTGCTGTTTGGAGGAGTGAATAAAAGTGAGTAGAAATGTCATTCTGTGTCTCTTCTTTTGGGATTTGAAGGGGAAAAAAGATAGTTGGGATTTTAACTGGAGCTGAAAGCCCGGCCTCCTGGGTCCAAGGGAGGGGGACTGGGGGCCTGGACTCCTGGTTCCGAGGGAGGAGGGGGCCAAGGGTGGGGACTCCTGAGTCTTGGGAGGGGAAGGACAGGGGGGCTTCTGTATAAGAAAGACTTCCTTGGGCTGGAATCAAGAGACTTTATCTGTATTGGCGTTTTGCCTCCCTGGGGGTTGGGGTGGACCAGTGACTGTTTTGACCTTGGGGCCTTGTGATGGTAAACCATGTTTGATCTGGAAGCAGCTGGGCGCATTAATGGCTCCAACTTGTTCAGCCTCTCTGTAGCCATGCCATTAGACGGCCCTTGTCATTCTGACCCTAGACCTGGCCATGCGGTCTGCTGGGCCACTGGGACAACAGGAAACACGGTGGCAAGCGGAGGCTTGGGAAGCGCTCGTGCACTGGGGCTTCTGGGGACCCCTGCCACCGCTGCCATGTCAAGCGGTGCCCCAGGTAATCTGCTGGGCAATAAAGAGATGTGGCCCAGTCAGCTTTGACACCCTAGCCTGCAGCCAGCCAGCCCTCTGAAACATGGCCACCCAACTGACGGCAACCGGACCCAGCAGGGACCTGCAGAAGAACCATTCAGCTGATCCAAGACTGAACTGCTGACTCATAGAATCATGAGCAAAATCAAAGGTGATAGTTCTAAGCCACTAAGGTGGTTGGTCATGTGGCAAAAGGTAACTAATACAGGCTTGTTCCCTCTCTCTGTGATGTGGTCTCTCTTCCCCCTCAACACAACACAATAAATACAATCTTAAGTGCTGCCACTTTTAGCTGTGTGACCTTCAGTGTGACATCCCTTCTCTGAGCCTAGTTTCTCTCCCTGAAAACAGGAATGGGAATACTGGAGCCCATCACATGGATCCGTGAAGACAAAATGAGGAAGTGCCCCTAAGAGGCCACGGTGGCCATGCATGCTGCTCATGAAACTTGTCGCTGCCTCAGGGCAGAGTGGCACTTCCTGGTCCACATGCTGTTTGGTGGGGCCACGTGGCCAGCTCCATTCAATGAGTTGTGTTAAGTCACTTCTGAGCCACAGCATGTAGTCACCCAGGTGAGACTGTCCTGTGCACAGAAACGGGCAGTGTTCGGTCAGCGGCGGCTCATGCTGGTGATGAACAGAACACCTGTGGACAGTGCCAGACGTGTGGGACCGGGGTGAAAGAAGAATCAGCCTGTGGTGACTTGTTTAGTGAATACCATTCCTCTTCCTCCCACTGGAGGGGGAGGAAACTTCCCTGCTCCCAAATGCTGGCTTTGACCGGGTGATTTGCTTTACTCAGTGGAACATTAGCAGCCCTGACCTCCGCGAGGGCCTTCAGTGCACTTGGCTCTTGGGCTCCTGTGATCTGCCACGGAGCCACTGATCCCAGGAGACTGTGCAGCCCTCAAAACTTGAGTCCTCCTTCCAACACGAGAGCCAAATCGAGCCAATCCATGACCAGAAGCAGAGCCACCCTGGCCACCCACAAATGCTTAAGAAGAATGCTTGTTGTTATAAGTCTGTTTTGAAATGCTTTGTTACACAGTATTATTGCTGTGAGTTGACTAATACAACTTTGTTGTTGTAAACCACTGAGATCAGGGACTTCTTTGTTACTGTAGCATAATCTAGTCTGTCCCGATCCAGAACAATGTTTAGCACCTGCCAACTAATGGCCGTTTCACTAAGTGGCACCTATTACAGTGATGACTATTTACTCAGACTGTTGTCTCTACAATCACCACTATCTTAAAGGTGGTAGGCACTGCATAAGCACTTTTTTAGTTTTCTTTCATTTGACTCTTACAACAACTCTATGAGTTTGTTACTATTGCTGACAGGAAAACTGAGGCAAAAAAAGGGGAGGTGACTCAGGAGCAGCAATCACAGCCTCTGGCCTCTGACCCCCCCCCCCCAGCGGTTTGCCCCAAGGCAAATGACATCACCGTGTGTACTTCAGTTCGTCCACCTGTGAAATGGGGATACTAATAGCAACTTCGGAGCTGCTGTAATTATGAAAAATGAAGTACAGCACAGAAAACATTTAGACAGGGGCCCAGCAGGGAGTAATCCCTTAATGAGCTCTGACTGGTGTGGTTCAGTTGGTTGGGCGTTGTCCCAAACTCAAAAGGTCCCCAGTTTGATTCATTCAGGTCAGGGCACATGCCTGGGCTGCAGGTTCCCTCTGTCCCTGGTTGGGGTGCATGCAAGAGGCAGCCAATTGATGTTTCCCTCCCTTCCCCTCTCTCTAAAAATAAATAAATAAAATCATTTTTTAAGGTAGGTTTTTCCCTCTCTTCCTTGCAAAGAGGGGGTTCCCTAAGGTTGAGCCTCCAGCTTCCTACAACCCACCCCCCCGAGATGCATCACATCACAAAGACTTGCCAGACTTGCATGGTTAATCTGCTTGCTTTATAGGCACACAGGGAGCTGCAGGCTGAGGACAAACGGGAACTCGAGCCGCAGGTTCCTCAGTTCCTCACTCGGCTCTGCCAGGGGGCTGGGGGGCGGGAAGGCAGTCTGCTCGGCGCAGGAAGTAGAGGTAGGAGGCTGAGGGCACCTCGGCCCCGGGCTTGGTGTTGCAGGCAGTCTCTGTCGCACAGCCTCGGGTGGCAAACTTGGTGTTGATGATACCTGGGAGGGGAATTTCAGAATGGACTCGGAGCCCCCAACCCCTCCTTCCTTGTGACCTAAGGATCTTGATCCTGCTACCTCCTCACCCAGGCCTTTGGGGCCACCATCTCCCCTAGAACCTGCAAGCATGGGCTTCCAGTTCTGGGGTCCCTGTGCCCTCCTCCAGAGATCCAGGATCCCCTCACCAGCCTGCACGTTGCCAGCGAAGTAGATGCAGTGGGTTTCCTGGCCAACACAGCGGGCCACCTGGGTCCCCGGGCACGTCTCGTGGAAGGGCACGATGCAGGAAGGACACAGGAGGCCATTCTCAGTGCGATTGTTCTGGGGAGCTGGGCATGAGGGTGGGGTATAAGGTGCAAAGAGATGTTAGATTCTTCCCCCAAACTTACTGGAACCCTGGGAGGCAGTGGCTGATAGTGGGCACTGCATTTACAGGAGTGGGAACTGAGGCTCAGCGGGCAGGGTGCCTGCCCAGCGTTCCCGCGCACAGACAGGGGGTGGGCTGGAAGGGCCCCCCCTCCATGCTGGGCTGTGTGGGCACTTACGGGGCACGGAGCCGCGGTTGCAGCCGTCGCTCTGGCAGCAGTTCGTGTTGGACACCATGTAGTCCCTGGGGCCCATGGTGGTGGACACGAAGCCCGAGTAGCAGTCGCTGAACTTCATGCAGGCCTTGTAGGTGTTCACGGAGTGGTGGCCCTCTGCAGGGTGGGGCCGGGGGAGGGGGCTGGGTTCTGGGGGCCCCACCTGGGGTCTCTCCCCGCCAGCTCCCCCACCCCATGACTCTCTAGGACAGCCTCTTCCACCCCTCCTGAAACTGTACCCCCTTATCTGCCTGGGGTGCAGTCTGGTAGACTGCAGTCTGGTAGATTAGGTAGCTCCCCTCACCCCTCACCTCACTGCCCTAGCCCCTGGTCAGCCTGTGGTGGTCACTTGCTGTTCCCCATTGCCAAGCTGGGCCTGCCTAACACTGCCCCTTCCACCCCATGGCCACATCACAGCCACCCTCTAAAGGTCCTGTGGACTGTGGTCTTTCCCAGGTCACCTGTGGCTGCCCTGCAGCTGTGTGAGATGCTGGCTTCCAGCCTTCCTAGGTGAGGGGGTCACTTCCCACAGACCCGGCCCTCACACTGCCACCCTGCAGCACTCCCAGTCTGTCTAGGTGGTCTCTCCCAGAGTTCCCCACGGTCTCTCCCAGACCTGCGACCCATCGGCCCACTGCCACCCTCTCTGCTACCCCCAGGTCTTGCCGTAAGTGGTCTCTTCGGGTCTCCACCGCCTTCCCTCCTCCCCACATGTGGCCTCTTCCAACCCAACTGAAAGGTCTCCCTTTGTCACCCCACCAATGGGCTCCCGCCCCATAATTTCCTCTCCTCCCCCTGCCCCAGGGTGTGCATCTCCTTCCCACATGGGAGGTGGGTGTCTCTTCAAGCCTTTCCGGCCCTTCCCCCGCCTGCCAATGCCGGATAGGTGAGTAGGGCAGCCTGCAAGCTCTCTCACCTTCCTGACACGCCCCCTCCAGCCGGATCGTTCCTACCTTCCACGTTGCCCTCCACCTGCTGTCACAGCCTTTCGTTTGCACACGGCACCCCATATCGCCCCCCACCGCCCCTTCTGTTCTCTCCCATTGCTCCCCATCTCCCCCATTCTGTCTCAGGCCTGGGATGTTCCCTGCCATTTAGGCCTTCCCCTCTTATCCATCCTGCTCACCAGCCTTCCCTCCACCCCATCTCTACTTCTCCGCCTGCTCCGGGATTATCTTCCCTGTCCCTTTATTTCTCTCCTGCTACCCCAACATCATCCCTCCTCCTTCTCCGGTGGGAGAGGTCTCTTCCAGCCCGCACTATCCCCTTGATCCCTGGGGTAGTCCGTTTCTCCTTCCCACCCGCAAGGCCCTGGCTGGTTACATTACTCCCAGCCCACCCCGCCCCTTCCTTGTCCTCCATCCGCCTCCCACCTCCCAACGCCCATTAGATTCTTCCCCTCTCACTACTTGCTGCCCCGTCCTGTCCTTTCCTCGCCTCCTCCTGCCTGAAGAAGCCCCCGTATCTGCCTCCCACCCCCACCTTCTCTTTTGGAGAGTCTCTTTCAGAAATCCCTGACAACAAGGATTTCCATAGCTCCACTGGATTCACGTCCCTCCATCCACCTCCAGACAGTCCTCCTCTCCCCTGTCCGCTCACCACCGCGATGGTCCCTGCCCGCCCCAACCGCCTCCCTGGGGCTGACGCTCCGCGCTCTTACTGGTGCTGGACTCCCCCACGATGACCACGCAGGCGTCCTTGCCGGCCTCGCAGGTCTTCATTTTTCCGCGGCATGTGGGACCAGAGCCCCTGCACACTTCGCAGCTTAGCGGGCGCCCTGCAGGGCAGAGGGAGGGCCAGGCTGTGGTCCCGGATGGTGTGGGCTAGGGATCCCGGAGACACCGTCGCGGGCAGGGGCGGACTTTTGGGGTCTACGGGAGGAGGGACGCGAGTCTCCCCTTTCCTGGGCGGGGCGCTGACCGCTCTCCAGGGAGCTGTCCAGCGCTCTACCAGGGACGCGCTAGTGATGCCAGCAAAGCTGCTTCCTGGGGCGGGAAGCGACTCTACCACGAGCCTGTTCACCTAATTACAAGGCTGGGAACTTTGGACGCTCGGGTCCTCAGAGAAAGCTCGGGGACAGGGAGGGGTCCTGGGGGAGGTTTCCATGGACTTTTGTGAAGTTTCCAGCTGGTTCTTGGGTGTGGGACCCTCTTTGGAGGAGCTGTGTGCATGCAGGTCTTGTAGACAATAGGAGCTCAGGCAGGGGTCTGCACCCCTGTTCAGGAAGGAAGAGCGAGGACCAGAGGGCTGAGGGCATGGACCCCTTCATCCTGACAGATGGGGCAGCTGGGGGCCCAGACCCCTGGGACCTGGGGAAGGAGGCCTTGCCTGAACTCCTACCTCTAAGGGAGGAGGGCCCGGGGACTTGAACTCTCGAGAGTCCAGGAAAACAGACCTATCCCCTCCAGTGTCTTGTTTTATTTTTTAAAGACGTCCCTTTGTAGTCATGCCCTCATTTCCTAGAATCCAAATATCTTATTTTGAGACCCCTCCTGGGGGACAGAGGATTCATAGCCCACCCTGTCCCTTCCTTCCTTTCTCAGAAATCCAATCACAACAGCCTTTGAGCTTTACCTCTCTTGGGGTCCCAGTCTTTCTCTTCCTTTAGCCTGTGCCTTCATCATGAACCTGAATTCCCAGGACACCTCCTCTTTCCTTCTGGAGGACCTTGCTGAATGCTCTCTCCTAGTCCTCTCTTTCCTGAGAATCCCAGGAGTCCAAGCCTCTGGTCACTTACCCAGACCCAGCAGGGTGCACAGCAGTGCGAGAGCCAGCAGGAAGGTCCTCAGTGTCACGGAGGGCCTCATGGTGTGTGGCCCAGCCGTCCCTGCTTCCCAGCACTTATAGGAAGCTGAGGAGGGGCGGGTCTGGACCCACCTTCACCCTGGGGTGAGAAATAGCTGAGGTAAGATCTCCTGGGCAGGCCTCTGCGGCTCTGGGTTGGGGAGGTGGGACCAGAATCCAAAAGGGACAAGGGCGTCTTGTACCCAGCCCCCTCCTCCACAGGGACCCCAGGAGTCTAGCCTTCCAGTCGCCTCTTCCATCAGGACACAGAAGGGCACTTTCTTGTTTTTTCACATTCCCCTCCCCTCCCCCTTTTTTTCTGGCCTGAAGCCTAAGGTCAAGGCCAGGTCACCTAATTCCATGTAGGGGTAGAGAGGCTACAAAGACTGACACCCCTTCTCCTGTCTCTTCCCAAGGAGGCACCTGTGTGGGTGTGGCCCTACCTGGGAGCGCCCAGCATGTCCAGGCTCGCTCTGCCTGCGAGCCTTGTCTTCCTCTGCACGGGCTTGGCTCATACTCCCTGTTCTGTGTCCGGGCCGGCTCCATATCCTACCCCCGTGGAGCTGTACCTCTGGGTCTCGCGGGGACCTAACAGAGGGAGTGCCTGTCAACCCGTAGGGATGGACGAGGCAGGAAGGAGATAGATGCGCTCAGGTTCCATTGGGAAACTGAGGCGTGGGTGGAGGCACTCTAGGCTGGGTGTGTGTGTCTGGTTTGGGCTCCTGCTGTGTGTTTTATTTAGGTTTTTGACCCACTCTCTCCTGGCCTCAGGAAAAACCCTGACAGAGATCTGAGATTTTTTTTAATCCTCATCCGAAGATATGTTTATTGATGAGAGAGAGAGAGAGAGAGAGAGAGAGAGAGAGAGAGAGAGAGAGGGAGAGATTTGGAAGAGAAACATCGATAGGTTGCCTCCCGGACGATGTGTGTGTGGTGAGGAACCTGGAGCGGGAAGAGTGTAGCTGCACAACCAGTGGAGTGGATCCTGCAGCGGTCGGCTCCAGGTTCTCGGCAAAAATCCACTCGGACTTGCATGCGTTTAGCTTTCTAGGCTCCAGTTTGGGCGGTGACTGTCTCGTCCAATGAGAATGGCGAATTTCTCCTAGGGACCAATCCTGAGAGCGCTCCTGTTGTTAGCCCTCTCCCCCCTCCCGAAGACAAGGCGTAAACCTCACGTGGAGGAGGGTCTAGAGAGAAAGCTTGTTGCTAGGGAACTCTGCGCCTCCCTCGGGAGAGACACGACTGGGCTTGCGCGGAGTTGACGCCAGTGCCGGCGCGCCGCGGTTTGAAAGGCCCGAGCCTCGCGCGCGTGCGCACTTCAGCGCGCGCTGGGAGCCTCCGGGTCCCGACCCCCAAGTCGGACCCTGCTTCATCTTTTGGGTCCCGCGCGTCCCACGACGTTGACATGCCGGAAATCCGCCTCCGCCATGTGGTGTCCTGCAGTAGCCAGGACTCGGTGAGAGCCTGGCGTGGGGGAGGTTGGAAGACGTAAAGGGATTCGTGAGTGGCCCCCACGAGAACTTATGGATTGTAAAAGGGAACTTCATGGAAGTCTAAGGAGTAAGGAGGGGGTCATGGGGGCATTTCCAGGTTATAAGGGAATTTTGAGAGAGATGTGAAATGAGGGCACTTCCGGGAATCTATGGAAGTGCTGCAGAGAAAGGAGGAATAGGGGAGCTTCCTTGGAGAGCTCATAGGTGAACTTCCAGGGGAAAGTGTTGTAGGGGACTCAAGGCGGGGGGCGGGGCGGGAAAGGGGAACACTTAAATCTGGGAGATCGCAGAGAGTTTGGGAGGACTCAAAGGAATAATCTGAGAGCAGGGGACCTAACTCTCATCTCGGTACCCTAACTTTCCCTTTCCCGTCTTATCTCCAGACCCATTGTGCAGAAAATCTTCTCAAGGCGGACACTTACCGAAAATGGAGGGCAGCCAAGGCAGGCGAGAGGACTATCTCTGTGGTGCTCCAGGTGATCCTGCCCTTCCGCTGTCTCCTTCCGACCAGGTGGCATTGGGTTGAAGCATTTTCCCTCTGGGCCTCAGCTTCCTTACCTGGAAAAAGGGCACTGTGGTTGCCAGAGGAGAAAAGTGATCCAAGGATTAGGCCAGGGATGGTCACAGGAATTAGCGTGTGGCCGGGTAGGTTGCTTCTACTTTCTGGGCCTCAGTATCCTCAGCTGGAAGAGAATGAATCATTTCCTGGTATCCTGCCTTCTAGTCAAGCTGTTCAGGGTGCGAAGGTGTCTCGGGAGATCATCTAAACCAATCAACCCCATTTTGAAGATTGGGAACCTAGCACATGGAGGGGACGAGTGAAGTAGCTAGTCTAAACCACTATTTGTGCAATGCTGGTCAGGTTCTGTTTAAGTATACAGTCCTATGAAGTTGGAGGGAGGCAAACAGGAAAGGGTGGTTTGACCTGAGATGGTTACAGAATTCCAAACAGGCTATTCCTGTCAGGAATAAGAAACTGGTGGGAGAAGAGAGCTAAGTGTGTTTTAAGCATCTGCTCTTTGCCAGGTGCTGGCCTTGGTGTTTTATTTGCATGATCTTGCTCTTCACAAGGGCAGCGTGGTGTAGGGGCCGTTATTAGCAGTAATCAATGGCAGTGCTAATTGATTAGCACTGAACCCACAACTGTTGAGTGTTGGTGCACATAACTGCTTGAACCCACAACTATTGAGTGTTGGTGCACATAACTGCTTTGTCATACTGGAGAAACATCAAATTTTTCCTCTTACCTAGGCACTCATTGGTTGTTTTTTTTTTTTAAAGATTTTATTCATTTTTAGAGAGGGAAAGGGAGGGAGACAGAGAGGAAGAGAAACATCAATTGCCTCTCCCTCTCATGCACCCCCTACTGGGAACCTGGCCTGCAACCCAGGCATGTGCTCCGATTGGGAATTGAACCTGTAACCCTTTTGGTTTGCAGGTTAATGCTCAATCCACTGAACCATACCAGCTAGGGCTCGTTGGTTGATTCTTGTATGTACCCTGACTGGCGATTGAACCCACAACCTTGGTGTATCGGGATGATGCTCCAACTAACTGAGCTAACTAGGGCCCGGTTTTCTTGGTTTGGGCCATATTCCTTATTTCTGAGGTGTTTGGGGAGGTATGCTGGGGGCAAGGCTTATGTGATTATGTTTGATACTGAACATATCCTTCGTCTCTCTTGTGCAGTATTTCTGAAAAAGTTTTGGGTCACAAATCCTTTTGAGAATAGGAGAGAAGCTGAGGATTCTCATTCCAGGAAAAAATACACAGATCTACAAAATTCTGGTTGATTTTAGGAGTTTAAATATTTCATGATTCCCTAACACAATAATAATAATGTCAGCTAACATTTATTCAGTGTTACAACTGCCAGTCACCATCCAAAACACGTCATGTGGATGAACTCGTTGAATCTTTAAAATACCCCATGACCTAGAGTCTATTATTATTCCCATTCTACAGATGAGGACACTGAGGCCCAGAGAAGTTACACAGCTTTTCTAGACCAAATGTTTTAAACTGAGGGAGATACAGGTTGCTGATGGCTTAGTCTTGAGAACTGCATTCAAGCCCCTAGTTCTCCCTGTTACTCACTCTTTGACCTCAGGCAAATTGTTTCATTTCTCTGAACCTGTTTTCTTATCTGTCCTTTGGGAATAATGAGACTCAAGCCCAGGGTTAGTGTGGTGTTGTGGTGACATAATGTCTGCAAAAGGGCTCTGTCAGCATGTTGGTATTTGTGTGAAGGGAGGGACTCGTGTGTTTGTTACTGTGTGATGGTTCCGCTGGGCTCTCTTATGATCCCGGGAGAATCTCCTGTGACCCTAGGAGAATCACATCTCATTCTGTGCCTCAGTGGCAGTGGGGGCAAGGAGACTGAAAGCAGAAAAGACAGAACATGAGGGTGAGGGATTTGAGGGTCAGGACGAGGCACAGGGTTCTCTGACCCGGGAGACTGAGGGAGGTGGTGCTACTGTCACCGAAATGGGGATCTGAGAGAAGGGGCAGCTTGAGAAGGTGAAATGTCCCATTGGCATGTCTAGGCTTGGTAGGGCTGTGGTATATCCAGGGGGCAGCATCAAGGGGACAGTTAGGGATCGGACATGGAGCTGGAGACAGCTGTCGAAGTTGTTAGCACAGCACCTGTAGATTCAGGAGTAGGTGGGTTCATTTCTTTATAAATGCATTAAATGTTTATGAAGCACCTTCAATAGGTCAAGCTGTTTAGCTTTGGGGGCCATATAGTGGTGGATAGCATAAGATATAAATATGTCAGTCCTGTGGAGCTGTCATGTTAAGTGGGGAAAGTCAAAAGTGAAACATCAATCAGCTGATGAGTGTTGTGGATGGAAATCAGACAGTTAAGCCAAATGGGGAATTCCCCAGCTGGCGGAGGAGGCAGTGGCAAGAGGTTTTTGTTTAAATAGGGAGCCGGGGAAGGCCTCCCTGAGGTGACGTGTGAGTAGAGTGGGCTATATAGTGAGCTGTGCAGATTTCTGGGGAAGAAGCTTGGGCTCCTAGCAGGGAGGCCCATGTGGGTGGAGAAGAGTTAGCCAGAGGGGAGAGGTTGGAGATGAGCTGACAGGGTGGAGGTAAGGCCCCATGACACTGAAGGCTGAAAGCCTGTGTAAGGACCTAAGCGTTTGCTCTGGGTGAGACGGGAGCCGCTGACGGGCTCTGAGCAGAGAATGGAACCTAGCTTAGGTTCTCAGAGAGTTCTGGTTTCTGTGTTGAGAATAAACACTTGCAGGGGCAAGTGTATGAGCAAGCAGCATTGCAGTGGTAACCTGCCTGCTGTCAGAGGTCCTTTGGGAAATCTGATTGCTTCTGGCAGATGCCAATATGCAGGCTGACTCCGTATTCACCAAATACTGATTTTGGTTCTTTTCAAGTGATGAGGCTGAAATTTCTGCACATCAAGACTCGCAGACTAATCTGTGTTGCTTTTTCCTGCTACCCTGTGTTTTTCCTCCCAGCAATATTATGCCACATCAGGATAGTCCCACACGGGGCTCTGCTCCTGACAGCCCCACACGCCACTGCTGTTTGTCAGGGCCCCAGAGTCTCTGTTGCCAGCCCATGGCCTGCTCCCAGGAGGGGAGTTTCCATCTCTGTGCTCACTTTTCCTGGGCCAGGGGGTGGCTGGGACGTGGTCCAGGTGGAAGTCCAGTGCCCCATTGGAGGTGCGTCCTTTAGGAGAGATGTTCAACAGCAAGGTGGCACATGTTTCTTTCTTTCTTTTTTCTTTTCTTTCTTTTTTTTTTTTTTTTTGCTTTTCAGGGGTTTTCTGATTGCTTGGTTTTAAATTGGTTTTTATCTTCTTTTAATGTGTCAGATGTACAGCAAAGCACACAGTTCTGTGAATCCTCTTGGAGTACAACGTGCGCGCCACACTCAGATCACGTGATAGGGCATGCCCCTTCCCCAGGCCCCTCCTGCTCCTCCCAGTCACTGTCTCCCACAAGGGTAACCATTACTCTATGTTTTTTAAAATATATTTTATTGATTATGCTATTACAGTTGTCCCATTTTCCCCCTTCACTCCCTTCCACCCTGTATACCCTCTCCCACCCATATCCCCCTTTTTAGTCATGTCCATGTGTCATACTTATAAGTTCTTTAGCTTCTACATTTCCCATACTATTCTTACCCTCCCCCTATCTATTTTCAACCTACAATCTATGCTACTTATTCTCTGTACCTTTCCTCCTCTCTCCTCCTCCCTCTCCCCTGTTGCTAACCCTCCATGTGATCTCCATTTCTGTGGTTCTGTTCCTGTTCTAGTTGTTTGCTTAGTTTCTTTTGGTTTTGCTTTAGGTGTTAATAATTGTGACTTTGCCGTCCTTTTATTATACGTGTTTTGTCTTTATCTTCTTTTCTTAGATAAGTCCCTTTAACATTTCATAAAATAAGGGCTTGGTGATGATGAACTTCTTTAACTTGACCTTATCTGAGAAGCACTTTATCTGCCCTTCCATTCTAAATGAAAGCTTTGCTGGATAGAGTAATCTGGGATATAGGTCCTTGCCTTTCATGACTTGGAATACTTCTTTCCAGCCCCTTCTTGCCTGTAAGGTCTCTTTTGAGAAATCAGCTGACAGTCTGATGGGAACTCTTTTGTAGGTGACTGTCCCCTTATCTCTTGCTGCTTCTAGGATTGTCTCCTTCATTTTTACCTTGGCTAATGTAATTATGATGTGCCTTGGTGTGCTCCTCCTTGGGTTGAACTTCTTTGGGACCCTCTGAGCTTCCTGACTTCCTGAAAGTCTATTTCCTTTGCCAGAATGGGGAAGTTCTCTTTTATTATTTGTTCAAATATGTGTTCAATCTGTTGCTTTTCCTCTTCCCCTTCTGGTACCCCTATAATTCGGATGTTGGAACGTTTAAAGATGTCCTGGAGGTTCCTAAGCTTCTCCTCGTTTTTTTGAATTCTTATTTCTCCATTCTTTCATGTTTGGTTGTTTTTCTTCCTTCTGGTCCACTCTATTGTTTTGAGTCCCAGTTTCCTTCCCATCACTATTGGTTCTCCATGCATCTTCCTTCATCTCTTTTATGGTAACCTGCATTTTTTCATGTAATTTGTGCCCAAAATCAACCAATTCTGTGAGCTTCCTGATCACCAGTGTTTTGAACTGTGTATCTGATAGATTGGCTATCTCTTGGTCGCTCAAAAGGATGAGTCCTGGGGGCATTGATCTGTTCTTCTGTTTGAGACATGTCTCTCTCTCTCTCTCTCCTTTTTGGTCTGGTCACTCCTGTTACGGTGAGGGGCAGAGCCTTAGGTGTTCACCGGGGCTGGGCACCCCAGTGCTAGATTGTGACGTTGTATGTGGGGGCAGGGGTGGGAGGGAGGGAACAATGGCGGTAGCTCCATTCTCCTGGGACCTCAGTCCCTTCTCTGGGATCCCAGGTTGCTCACTCTTCCGCAGTCCACAATTGCCACCTCACTGGCAGGTCTGCCAGCTGCCGCTTGCGTACTCAGGGTCCACCCGCTGCAATCTTGTACACCCCTGATGCCTTATGTGCTCCTGGTTGCCTTATGCGCCCAGTTTTCCCTGTTCTCTGTGCGCCACGACCTGCGCCGGGCTGCTTTCTTTGCCCCTCCTACCGGTCTGGATGAACGGGTCTACTTCAACTTCTTGGCTGTCCAACTTCCATTCAGATAAACTCTCTGTCAGTTCTGGGTGTTATTCTGCCTCTAAATTGTTGTTGTTCTAATCTTGGTTGTGCGTGGAGGTACGGTGCGTCCACCTATGCCTCCATCTTGCTGGAAGCCCATTACCCTGATTTTTAACAGCATCGATTTCTTTAACAGCATCGGTTTGGGATTTTATGTAAATAGAATCATGCAGTATCTACTGTTGTGTCTGGCTGCTCTCACTCCCTAGTATGTTTGTAAGTTTCATCCATGTTGGGTGTAGCCGTGGATGGCTTATTCTCATTCTATAGACTGTTCCATTGTTGGAAATAACCATTGTGGTTTTCTTAACTTTACTTTTTGAATGCATAGTATATGCATATGGTGCAAAATTCAAAAGGCATAAAAAGGCACAAACTAAAAAAGTCCCCTTCCCCACCCGCTTCTATCCCCTCCCCCACTTCTGCTACCTGGTTCTTCCCCCCTGAGGCAGCTACTGCTAGCAGTTTCCTGTGTGGCCCTCCTGGGTCATGTGTACACATATAAACATGTATATCCACCCCTGGCTTCCCCTTTTTAAATTACAGGGTATTTTTTCAAATAACAGTATATCTTAGAGATCCCCTGTTACTGCACAGAGTTCTACCTTATTCTTTGAAATGGTGCATAACATTGCCTTTCATAGACATGGGACAATTTTTTAACAAGATGTCTCTTAGGAACGTTGCAAACCGACCATGTGCCCTTTGTCTCATTGTCACGAATTGTGTCCTCCTGAGAAAGGGGCACACAAACGTGGCCACAGACGACAGTCATCTTGTGCTTAAGCCCTTCTCCTAACAACTGACACTTACTGAACACTCTTTTTTCTGAGGTGAAATTCACGCAACATAAAATTCACCATTTTAACCATTGAAAGTGTACCGCTCAGTGGTTTTCAGTACATTGACAATGTCCTGCAGTCATCGTCACTAACTGAGGATATTTTCATCACCCCAAGAAGAAGCCCCATAGCTCGAAGCAGTTGTGCCCCATTCCCCCTCCCCAGGTTGGCCCTGACAGCCACCGGTCTACTTTCTGACTATGGACTTGCCTATTCTGGACATTTCATGTAAATACAATCATCCCCCTGGCTGGTGTGGCTCTGTGGATTGACCGCTGGCCTGTGAACCAAAGGGTCACCAGTTCGATTCCCTGTCAGGGCACATGCCTGGGCTGGGGGCCCAAGTCTCTGGTTGGGGGTATGAGGGAGGCAATCAGTTGTTGTTTCTCTTACACATTGATGTTTCTCACCCTTCTCCTTTCCTTCCCCTCTCTCTAAAAGTAAAATAAATAAAATCTTTATTATTTTTTAATTTTTAAAAAAGATTTTATTGATTTATTTTTAGACAGGGGAAGGGAGAGAGAAAGAGGGAGAGACACATCAATGTGCGGTTGCCTCTCACATGTCTCCTACTGGGAACCTGGCCCACAACCCAGGCATGTGCATCTTTAAAAAAAATAAATAGCCTCTCTCTCCTTCCTTTCTCCTCTGTCTAAAAATAAATCAATAAAATCTTTTTTAAAAATTCATAAGTCTGTGGACATTTGGGCATTTTCCATGCACAAACATTTTTATAAGAAATGTTTTATTTATCAAAAAAAATGAGAGAACAGAGGATCAAGTCAGAGAAACACACTCTGACTCACCTGGAAGAAGCGGCAGACGTTCATGCTCTGAACGGCGATGTGGCAAGGAATGTGGGTGGCCCCTGGGACCTGAGGGTAGCACCCTGTCAACAAGGAGCAGGAACCTTGGTCCTTCGGCCACAAGGAAGTGGATCCTGCCGACAGCCAGTTCTCTTGAGAGAAGACCCTGAGCCCCAGATGAGAACCACAGACCCAGCCAGCACTCCGATTTCAGCCCCTGAAACCCTAAGCTGAGAGTCCAGTCATGCTGTGTTAGACTTTTCACCCATAGAAACCGAGATCCTAAATGTGTGTTGTTTAAGCTGCTAACTCTGTGGTGAAAAAAGAAGAAGAAGAAATACAAGGGAGTCTGTGTGTGTAGAATAGAAGTAGTCATAAGAATCATTCATTTAAAATACAAATATATACATCCTACCAAATATAGGGCCTGGTACTTCATAATGTGGGAGAGGTAAAAAGGTTGTGCTTTTAAAAAAGATTCTATTTATTTTTAGAGAGGGGAAGGAAGGGAGGAAAAGAGGGAGAGAGACATTAATGTGTGGTTGCCTCTCATGCACCCCCTACTGGGGGCCTGACCTGCAACCCAGTCTTGTGCCCTGACTGGGAATGGCACTGGAGACCCTCTGGTTTACAGGCCTGTGCTCAATCCACTGAGCCAGATCAGCCAGGGAAAAATGTTGCATTTTAGCCTGAAGGGTTGAAACAGGGAGTTGAGAAGAAGCGTTGGTTTATGGTCAGAAGTTAGGTCCAAATTTCTCTGCCAGTCATCAGTTCTGTGTGACATGTGAGCTACTTATTTAAACCGAGCCTCAGTTTCTCATCTGTAAAGCCTGGACAGTAACAGACCCTTCCTCCTAAAGTGGTTGTGAGGATTCAGTGGTGCCTGGCCCAGGAAGAGCGTCACCAGCAGTGGAAGGCAGAGAAACGGCCCCCTACAAGCTGTCCACATCCTAATCCCCAGAACCTGTGAATTTGTCAGTTTACATGGCAAAAGGGACTTTGCGGATGTGATGAAGTTAAGGATCTTGAGATGGTGGGATTAAGCTGGATTATTTGGGGGAGGCAAGAACAATGTAATCATAAGGGTCCTTATGAGGGAGAGAGGGAGGCAGGAGGACCCAATTCGGAGGAGCGGTTGACCACGGAAGCAGAGGTTGGAGCGACGACCTTGCTGGCTTGGAGGCTGGGGGGAGGGGCTACAATCCAAGGGAGGCAGGTGGTTTTGGGGAGCATGGCAAGGAATCGGCTTCCCCCCTAGACTCTCCTGAAGGAACGCAACCTTGCTGAGACCGTGATTTTAGCTCAGACCAGATTTCACACTTCTGACCTCCAGATCTATGAGATGTGCTGTTTGTAGCTGCAACGTTCAGCAATTTGTTAGAGCAGCAGAAAGAAACTAATATACCAAGCACCTGGCCTGCCGAGACAATCCAAGAATGTCAGCCTTGATGGTTCCTTTGTGACAGTTGAGGAAACTGTGGCAAGAGACTCAACCAAAGCCACTTAGTCAGGGACAGTCGAGTGAGAATTACAATTCAGGGCATTTGCTTCTTTAGCAAATGGTCACTGGGGGCTTCCTGTCCATCTGTTCATTCATCCGTTAGGAATGTATTGAAGGCCTTTTGTGATGATGAGATCAGCTGACGTTTATGGAGCTTTGCTCTGTGGCAGGCACTCTTTGGGGGCTTCATGTGCGTTCCTTGTTTGAGTCTTCCCAACAGCTGTGTGTGGTAGAAGTTATTTCTGTCCCCATTTTATAGGTTAGGAAACTGAGGCCCAAAGGGTGCCATGAAACCATGTGCTCCAGGACCACACGGCAGTAAATAAGCAGAGCAGGGAAGGATCAGGTGCTCGCTGTTCTTGGCATTTGGGACACAGTGTAGGGAATGACTCATTGTCCCTGCCCTCTGGAGCTTAAAAGTCTGGTTGGGAGAGAGAGGCTAGGCAAATACAAATAAAACATATAACTATATAATATCCAGTGGTGATAATGGGGAAAAACAAAGCAGGCGTAGGAGTTAGAGAAGCCTGGCGGAGGTGAGGGAGGCCACTCTGCTTGGTCTGAAGAGGTGGCTTCTGAGCAGAGCCCTGCAGGAGGGAGGGAGCCAGCCAGGGAAGGTGTGGGGCACTAGTAGTCTGGGCAGGGGGAGGACAGGCGCAAAGGCCCTGAGGTGGGAAGGCGCCAGCCTGTCCTCAGGACAAAAGGAAGGCTGGCCTGGCTGGCAGAGAGCCATCCAGTGTGGCGGGAGGCTGAGAAGTCAGGCTGGCATTGTGCACCGGGACAGCAGCACAGGCAGGCAGGGTCGCCAGGAGGCCAGTGCGCCTCAGCCTATGGAGGGCCCTTCCCTCATCGCCACCCCTCCAGCACACCCACCTGATGGTGAAGGAACCCGGGGCTGTGCTGCCTCTAGCCAGGCTGCCTGGGCTCCTGTCCCAGCTCTGCCGTTCACCAGCTGTGTGATCTTAGGGAAGTTACATAACCACTTCCTGCTTTGTTTGCTCAAGTGTAAAATGGAGATAATAATAGCCCTGCCTTGCAAAGCCGTTGTGAGGAGAGAAGATGCATGCGTTATGTGTCTGGCACATTGTGGGTGCTTAGATGTCTGCTGCAGTGTTGTTATGGGTGTTATTTTATTGTCTGTGTCATCTCAGCTCCCTGCAGAAGGAGGGTTATTATGAGGACCCTCCCCTTGCACACGTGAGTTAGCTGCTTCCCAAAGAGGTTGTACATCACCCAGGGTTGCAGACTTGGAAATGGCAGGGCTGGATTTGAACCTAGGCTTGCCCCACCCCAAGTGTGGGCTCCTTCCTTCCATGTGGGGGTGCTTCCATATGTAGCTGTGTGTAGGTGGTGTCGGGGCGACTTCTTGACTGGGAGGTGGCAGAGCAGACTGGAGCATCAGATGACTCTGGTGGCCGGGGCAGTGTAGGGTGGTGGACTGGGGACATCTGAGGGTTGGAATAATAACCTGTCATTCTGGGATCCAAACTAGAAAGCAGGAGGCTTGCCTCAGCCATTCCCAACTGCATTCCCCTTTCTGCACCCCCCCACATGGCTTTCCATACCCTTAACTGTCAGAGGGGATGGCGGGTCTTCGAGGGAAGCCTTTCTGCAGGTAGCTCTTACCTGCTTTCAGCAGGTGACTACTAAACATTGACTATTAATGCCTCCTGACTGACCATGGTAGAGTGCCGATTACGTACCGGACACTGTGGCTGTAGTATTTATGTGCATAGATACAGTTATCACCCCCTTTTTCTGGTTGAGGAGACTGAGGCTCCAGGGTGTTAGAGGCTGTATAGCTAGTGTTTGGCAGAGCTGGGATTCACACCCAGGGAGCAGTGGTGAGAAAACCAGACCAGGGTCCTACTCTCAGAACAGGTCCCCAGAGTCTGGTGTGATTGGGGGTGGTTAACTCTGGTAAGTGTCCTATGAGTTACCTTGAGAGAGCTCCTTGGTAGCAGGTCCTATGTGTATTTGGCAGAGTTTTGAGGAGTCAGGAAAGTGGGTGTGGAGGTTTATGCATTCAGTGAATATTTTTTGAGTTCCTACTGCTGCATGTAGGGGAAAAGGTGGCACCACTCAGTACTGGCCACCCACTTGTCACAGAGTTGACATTGCAAAGAGATAGGGTGGCTCAGATGTGGGTCATCCCACTCCCAAGGTCCCACAGCGAGCCCAGGGCAGAGCGGGCACTGACAGTGGGCTTTCCCTCTCCCGCAGCTGGAGAAGGAGGAGCAGATACACAGCGTGGACATCGGAAATGACGGCTCAGCCTTCGTGGAGGTGCTGGTGGGCAGCTCAGCTGCAGGGACTGGGGAGCAAGACTATGAGGTAAGCAGGGCCTTGCAATGGGCCCCAGGCTGATCCTTGCCCCGATGCCCTATCACCGCTTCCCCTGGGGCCTCCTGGGCGCCAGACCGGGGCAGACATGCGTCATGCTCACTGTTGCCCTCTGGAGGAGCCCAGTGTAGAGAGACAGGTGATAAACTGTGTACAGCTGGAAGGAGACCCAGTTTGTATTGTGGTGGCATAAACAAACAGAGTCATGTGTTTTTTCTGAGATTCAGTCACTGCTGAAGAGCAAAACTACTTTATTCAGCTCCAGGGCTCTCATAGATGTCACTGCAAATTGAGATTTCACATTGTGTGGGATAAGCATCCAACACGATGTTAGTCACTTCATTTACAACAGATGTTTAGAGAAGGAATGCCTTTTGCTCTATTACAAATACTTTTAAATGTTGGCACAATCCTTTTTTTTTTAACTGGTTGAATTAATTAGAGCTGGATTGATGTTATCATAGTTAGACAGCTAGTTAATCAACAAAATGTTTTTGGGTAAAAATAGACCTACTGTGACAAAGAGAGTTTAATTATAAGTGAACAGACAAGCTTTCTACAAGATATTTTTTTTCTTGCAGTTAGAATTTTTTAAAAAAGATTTTTATTTATTTATATTTAGAGAAAGGGGAAGGGAGGGAGAGAGAAAGATCACTGTGTGGTTGCCTCTCACATGCTGCCTACTGGGGACCTGGCCTGCAACCCAGGCATGTGCCCTGACAGGGAATTGATCTGGCTACTCTCTGGTTTGCAGGCCGGCACTCAGTCCACTGAGCCACACCAGCCGGGGTAGAAATTGTTTTTAATTGAGGTATATTTTTCATACAATAAAATGCACAGATCTCACGCCCTGGCTGGTATGGCTCACTGGACTGAGTGCAGCCTGCAAACCAAAAAGTTACTCGTTCAATTCCCAGCCAGGGCACATGCCTGGGTTGCAGGCCAGGTCCCCAATAGGGGGCATGGGAGAGGCAACTGATCAATGTCTCTCTCCCTCTCTTTCTCCCTTCCTTCCCCTCTCTCTAAAAATAAGTGAATAAAATCTTTTAAAGAATGCACAAATCTTAATGCAGAAGTCAAAGAATCTGACAGATGTATGTATACACCTGTGCAGCTGTCCCCCAGATCAAGACACAGAGCACTGCCAGCCTCGCTGAAAGTTCCCTTGTGTTCCTTATCAGCCCTCCTTCCGCCCTCCCCTGGCAGCTCAGGCAACTCTGACTTCCTTCCTGCCACTGGAGATAGTTTTGCCTGTCCTAGAATTTGACGTAAATGGAATCTTACAGTATGTACTTTTATGTGAATTGTTCTGTTTTATTATTAGTTATTGTTAGTCTCTTACTTTGCCTAATTTACAAACTAAACTTTGTCACAGTTATGTATGCATAGGAAAAATAGTATATATAGGGTTTGGTGCCGTCCGAGGTTTCAGGCAGCCATTGGGGTCTTGAAATGTTCCCCCCTTAGATAAGGGGAACTACTATACATACTTACTTTATACGTATTCCTTACTTACCTGAAAGTAAGTTACATACGTGATGTCACTTTACCCCTTTATCATACTACCGTGGGTATTCCCTAAAAACAAAGATGTTTTCTTCATCTCAGTACAGTCATCAAGATTAGGAAATCATCATTGATACAGCATTCTACTGTCTGATGTTAGACCTTATGTGGATTTCTTTCGTTGTCCCAATGATGGTCTTTATAGTAAAAGAAAATTCAAAGTACAGCACAGGAAATACAGTCAGTGATAATGTAATAGCTGCATAGGTGCCAGCTGGATGCCGTGAATATCGGGGGGTCCCTTTGTAACATATATGATTGTCTAACCACTGTTCTGTACACCTGAAACTAATACACAGTAATATTGTATGTAAACTGAGGAACTGAAAAAGTTTTTAATTTTAAAAATAATAATAAAAGAAAAAAATCAGAATCACCCATTGACTCGTCACATCTCCTTTGTTCCCCTTCACTGGGAACAGTCCCCGCAACTGTCTTTGCATTTCGTGCCGTTGACACTTCTGAAGAGCGGAGGTCGGGGGGTTTTGTAGACATCACTCACTGTTCAGGACGTCTGTGTCTCCTCACGGTCAGGGTTAGGTCGCACCCTTGGGGCCAGGGTGCCATGGAGGGGATGCTGTGTTCTCAGCACATCGGGTGTGCAGCCCTGCTGCTGCTTCTTTGCAGGTGGTGTCAACTGATCACTCGGTTAAGGTTGTGTGGCCCAGGTTTCCCTGCTGTAAAATCCTTCTTTGTGGTTTGTAATGAATTAATAAGTGTCATGTGAAGAAATACTTTCAGACTATTTAAGTATCTTGTTACTCCTGAAATTGGACTCACTAGTTTTGGCATCTATTATTGATTCTTGCCTAAATTATTGATGCTATTTTTTTAAAGATTTTATTTATTTATTTTTAGAGGGGAAGGAAGGGAGGGAGAAAGAGAGGGAGAGAAACATTGATGTGTGAGAGATACTCCGCTGTCGGGGGACCCAGTCCACAACCCGGCAACCGGGGACCTGGACTCAGGTGTGTGCCCTGACCAGGAACCAAACCAGTGACCCTTTGGTCTGTAGGCCAGCACTCAGTTCCCTGAGCCACACCAGCCAGGGCTTATTGATGCTATTTTAATGATATTTAAGAATTTCCAATTGCTGATAGCATAATAAAAATACAGTTGATTTTTTTATATTGACCTTGTATGTTGTGATCTTGCTAAATTCACTATTAATTCTTATAGGGGAATCCCTTGGGATTTGTGTAGATCCCTGGATTTTCTATATACACAATCATACTGTACTGTCTGTGAATAAAAACAGCGTTTCCTCTTTCCACTCTTCATGCTTTCCCCCCTTTTTTCTCATTTTACCATACCGAACAGTGTCTCTAACACAGTGTAGAATGGAAGTGCTGAGAGTGGACATCCCGGTCTTGCTCCTGATCTGAGGGGTAAGGTGTTGAGTCCTCCACCACTAACTGTGATGGCAGCTGTGGGTCTGTGTGTGGCTGTCCTCTGTTAGGTTGAGGATGTTCTTTTCTAAACCTGCTTTGTTTAGAGGCTTTTTTCAGGAACGAGTGTTGAATGTTATCAAGTGCCTTTTTTTGTTCTACAAGGTAGATTTTGACAAATGATGTTTTCTATTAACAAACATTCATATTCACAAGATTATATGAGATGTCAGAAGGTAAACTGGGGCACTTTACATTTTGAAGACTTTATTTGAGCAAATGATTTAAATTGGGCAGAGGTTTTTTTTGCTTTTGTTTTTTTAAAAGATTTTATTTATTTATTCTTAGAGAGAGGTGAAGGGAAGGAGAAAGAGGAGGGAAACAACCCTGATTGGTGTATGTAGCTCAGCGGATTGAGCACGGGCTTGCGAACCAAAGGGTTGCTGGTTCGATTCCCAGTCAGGGCACATGCCTGCAACCCAGGGCAGGTCCCCAGTAGGGGGCATGCGAGAGGCAACCACAATTGATGTTTCTCTCCCTCTTTGCTTCCCTTGCCCTCTCAGTAAAAATAAATAAATAAAAAAGAAGGAAAAAAAACATTGATGTGAGAGATGTATCAATTGGTTCCTTCTCACATGCCCCCAAGGGGACCTGGTCTGCAACCCAGGTATGTGCCCTGAGTAGGAATCTAACTGGTGACCTTTTGGTTCACAGGCCGGCGCTTAATCCACTGGGCCACACCACACCACAACGGCCAGGGCTGTGGCAGATTCAGGTTCCTGGGGTCCGTGGCGTTATGGATGAGACGAGACAAATTCACACAGACTACCGAGTCCTGTGGAGGAAAAGGGGTGGCATGGCCACTCTCTCAAGGGGAGAGCACCTCAACCCTTGCCTTGACAAGCTTTTATTGGGTTCAGTTTGCACAGGAATACAGGGTGTATATGTAAAGCTCATTAATCATTGTCAGGCAGAAATGATTAAACAATAGATAACATTCAGAGAACTCTGAGGGCTTATTCTGAGTCAGGGTCAGATAGTTAAAGGGCCATAAAATTTTGGGAAACAAACTCACTTCCTGCTTGGACTCTTTTTATTTAAATTGAGGGTATTAGCAAAGTAGGTTTCATAGGATTTTATGCATTCTTTCTTAGGCCTGATTGCCCTAGGAAACCTGCCCTTTCCAGCACAGGGTTGCACTCAACACCAGCATTGTTTCAGGCTTAAGTCAGACAGGGGAAGTAAGGCAGCTGAGAGATTAAGAGACTTCTTGCAGACAGAATGAGGACTCAGGCTATGTCAAAGCTGAGGGGTGAGGGTCCATTACCCCCTTTTGTTATAGCCCCCCAAGTTCTTCCCAGAGGGCCCCTTTGCGACTATGCCTGTCTTAGGTCGTTCCTCTTGAGGATTCTTACTCGTCATTGGCTAACCAGTCATCTGCCTGGCACTAAGCAGGGTGAAGAGAAAGAAGGCAGAGGCCCATGCCCCTAAAGGAAGCTAAGCTTTGTCTCCTAAGTGGCTTATGGTCCCAAGGTCCTTTACTCAGCCTTAGCCTCGGGGGATTACAGCTTCTGAAACCAGGCAGGGCATGTTCCCAACACAGGGCAAAATTGATGTATTGTGTACACCAAGATTTTGTGTAGCCATTTTAATACTGAAGAGGGAAGAAAATACACAACATTTTCAGCATATAATGCTTTATTATTTCAAGGAAGGTTAAAAACACAAGGTGATACACAAAGTGATACACAAGGTGATACACAAAAAAAGATTTGCGCAGTGTATGGAGAGGGTGCTGTGACTGAATGTGTGAAAAGTGGTTTGTGAAGTTTTGTGCTGGAGGCTTCTGGAGGGACAATGCGCTGCAGTCCGGGAGACCACTAGAAGCTCAGAGCGATCAAATCGGGACATTAATTGAGAACAATCAACATTACACCATGAGGGAGATAGCCAACATACTCAGAATATCCAAATCAATAAGATTATTGATGAGCATGTAAAACGTGTCTTTTATTTTGCAGAAAAAAACTAAACAGACCTCTTGGCCAACCCAATAATACTGGCTACTACCCAGAGGCTAGGTAGGGCTGGAAAAGACAAGAAAAATAAGGGAAAAGGGCAGAGCATGCTTGTCAGAGTACATGTCACCTTTATAGTAAGTCCTCTCACCTCACACAGTCAGTAGGTTCTGGGACTTTAAGGGAAACAAAAGGACATTGTAACAAAGCCATTTTCACCCTAGGCTAATTGATGTCAACAAGAGTTGAGTCCTTGTGGCATTCCCTCAACATTACAATGAAACAATGTTATTTGAGGACCTGCTGTACAAACCAAGTGTGAACCACACGTTGTAGTAGGTAGTAGGTAATACAGTTTTCTACACAATCAACATGTTCTTTTCCCCCCTTCAGATTCTACTAAGGAGATTCACAAGCTTCTGAGGCTAACGCCTCTAGAGAGTAAAGGCTTAGTCCTGGAGCCTGAAGGACAGTGTTGGGGAAGACAGCGGTCTGGTGACTGGTTTTCTCTGTACAGGGAGTGGGAAGACAGTCTAGTCTGTTCAGAGGAAGTCGACCTCCTAGTGTGGGCAGCAGCCACCAGCCAGTTTGCATTGCCCCTTAATTTTAGTCTCTAGCTGATAAATTCAGCTTCTCTGTTAGCTGAAAATCAGGTTTTTTATAAACAATTAGAGCCAAGGCCAGGGAAAGGCTTCTCTTCTGTATAATTGTCTTTGTCGTTTCCTTTTCATAATCAGAGTTGGGCACAAAGAGACATATAATGGTAGTCTATATTTCTTCTCAGCAGAAGAGGCTTTTGGTTTTTAATTTCACAAACTCATACCTTGTCAGTTAGAAAGAGACTAAGTAACAGAATCTACCCAACTAAAAGTGGGTCACTGTATAAGACTGTTGTTTCCTAGGAGAGGAGCCTAGCATTAGGCAGATCCAGAGTTGATCTGGAAGCTTCACAAAGTCAGGGTGCTTGGTGGGCACCTCTTGGTTCTTTTGGACTTGCCCTCGCAGTCGCAGTATGGCTGCCGCTGCTCCTTCCATCACCCAGTGGCATCCAGAGCAGGAACTGGAGAAAGTGAAATGGCAGAAGTTCAGTGGTCCTCTTCCATCCTCTGTTTCTCTTTAGCGGGGACAGGAAATCTTTCTCAGAAATCCCCAGAAGCCTCCCTCTTTTTTTTTTATTTAAAGATTTTATTTATTTACTTTCAGAGAGAGTGGAAGGGAGGGAGAAAGAGAGGGGGAGAAATATCAGTGTGTGGTTGCCTCTCACGTGCTCCCTACTGGGATCTGGCCTGCTACCCAGGGATGTGCCCTGACTGGGAATCGAACTGGCGACCCTGTGGTTCACAGCCTGCACTCAATCCACTGAGCCACACCAGCCAGGAAAGCCTCCCTCTTAATATCATATGGGCCAGAACTGGGTCATGTGCACATTCTCGGACCAGCCAGCAACAGAGGGGATTGGATCACTTATTGTTGGGTGTGAACTCTGATTCTTTTTCAAAACTGCCTGGTCATTTTTTATTATTATTTGTTCCTTTATCATACTGTCCATTTCTTTCTTTAAACTATTGAAACTACTTCTCTATTGTGTGTTTGATATTTTCAGTATAGGCAGCCTTCGTGGGCCTTAGTCTGCGGTCTGTGGTTTCTGTGAACCTTGGGTCATGGCAGCCTGTTTCCTCTTGCCTCTCGGGGCGGGTGGGAGGGGGGGTGGTGGGAGCGGTGATGTCTGTGTATGTAATTGCTAACTTACATTCTTGGGGATGTATCTGTTGGAGCTCTTGGAGGACTGGGCTTGGAGTATGTTCTTCCAAAGAGGATTTGCCCTAGCATCAGTTGGCACTGTGTGCCTGGGACCACTTAAAATTTTCAGCCTGCCCTGGCTGGTGTGGCTCAGTGGATTGAGCTCCAGCCTGCAAACCAAAGGGTCACTGGTTCAATTCCTGGTCAGGGCACATGCCTGAATTGTGGGCCAGGTCCCCAGTAGGGGGGTGCACAAGAGGCAACCACACATTGATGTTTCTCTCCCTCTCTATCCCTACCCCTCTGTCTAAATATAAATAAATAAAATCTTTTTAAAAAAAGTTCAGCCCGTGTCTTTTCATGCAGATGCTAGTATGAGTTTTGCTCTAAATCCTTGAGAGTACAAACTCATGGTTAGGGGTTGTCCAGGAATAATTTGTCGTCTTTTCTCTGGTGTCCTCCAGAGTTGATGCCTCCCACTGTCTCTATAAGGCACATTGACCTCTGATTTACCCACAGAGGAGGGGCCTAGGTCTATGTGATTTGCTGATGACCTCCAGGATGCTGTTTTTCCTGCTTGGAGTTCTGCCGCCAACCCCTAGGGCCCTTTACAGTCAAGCTCTGTGTGCCACATGGCATCAGCGCCAGGACAGACACTACATCAGTGCTACCTGCTGTGTCAGTCAAGGTCCTGCCAGGAGACTGAACCACCCCTGTTATTTTAACAGAGAGCCCTGGCTGGTGTAGCTCAGTGGACTGAGCATGGGCCTGGGAATCAAACGGTCACTGGTTCTATTCCCAGTCAGGGCACATGCCTGGGTTGCAGGCCAGGTCCCCAGTGCGGGGTACATGAGAGGCAGCCACACACTGATGTTTCTCTCTCTCTCTCCTTTCCTTCCCCTCTCTCTAAAAATAAATACATAAAATATTTAAAAACAAAAACAGACTTAGTGACTGATGAGGCAAGAACACTAAATTATGGTGTGGCAGCAAGGGTGGGGAGCAGCTGCCACCCCTAGGGTTGGGGGAACAAAAGAAAAAGGTTGGAATGATGGAAACATAGATGCTTACAAGTTGGAGATAGGGTTCCATAGAGCTGAAACTCAGACCCTGAATGGGATGCCCACCAGCTGGTACCAGTGTCCCTGAGAAGGGCTGGATGAGGCTGGTTCTGGAGTGCTGAGAATCTGTGAACTGGATTCATCTGGTGCCCCAGGGAGGGGAGCCTGGCTGCTGAAGAAGCAGAGGTGTGCCTGGGGTGTTGCCCACGAGATCCCCAACAGGAGCTGATCTTGCCTCCTTCCTCCAGCTTTGCTGCCTCTCTCTAGCTCCTCCTGTTGGCAGAGCCCGATAAGGAGCAGCTGGAGAAGCAGAAACATCCAGGCCCAGCTGGGTGGGCTTGAGCTGTGAGAATTACATTAACTGGTGCAGCCCTCCACCTCTTTGGATTCTGCTCTCCCGTTTCTGGCCGATGAGAATTCCCCTCACCTTTCTGCTGACACAGCCGTGTGTTTGCAAAAGGTGTTTGAATACTGTGCCGGTCATTGTGAATCTTCTCTGCTGGGAGGGTTTGTTTCTCAGGCCTTGTGGCCCACCACATGGCCAGATATAGCAGGCTCTGTGCAAGAAGGATCATTCTGATCTGGACATAGGAGGATTCCTCTGGGGCCTGTGTCAGGGAAGGATGGACCGGGGCCCCGAGGCAAGAGGGGTCTACACACCATGAGGCAGGTCGATGTGCAAGCTGGGTCTGGCGACTCCTTAGCTTCTTCGCAGGCCCCCTGCCCTCTTCCCAGCCCCTAGGATGCGTCGTTTAAACCAGTCAGCCCTGGTCCTCATTCGTTGTGCCCTCTCCCAGGTCCTTCTGGTCACCTCGTCTTTCATGTCCCCTTCTGAGAGCCGCAGTGGCTCCAACCCCACCCGTGTTCGCTTTTTTGGGCCTGACAAGTTGGTCCGGGGAGCTGCCGAGAAGCGCTGGGACCGAGTCAAAATTGTTTGCAGCCAGCCCTATAGCAAGGTACCTAGGGTGGGAGCTGGGGTGCCGGGTGCTTTGTCCTGGGCCAGGAGGGAGCTCAGGGACCAGCACTGAGTCACAGGGCTGAGAGGAGTGGACAGCGGTTATCCCCTCGGGACAGTGAGGAGGCTGGGTCCCTGCTTTCCCTGAAGTGGGTTTGGGTTCCCCTCTAGCGAGGTTTTGCTTCCCAGAGGGTGTGGAGGGCTGGTGAGCTGCAGCAGCTCAGAGGGGAACTGGGGGGGTGGACAGCTGACTTGTTAGAGGGGTGGCCTAGGGGTAAACATCAAGAGAATGGAGTCAGACCCTGGGTGTGAGACCTGCTATACCCCTTCTTAGCTGTGTGACCTTGGGCCAGTGACTTACCCTTTCCAGCCTCGGTTTCTCGATCCTTGTAGGGTTGCTGTGAGTCAGGGTGCTAAGCTGGAGTAAGGAGACCCAGATGGTAATGACACCACACGGTGAGGGAATCCTTACCTGTGGAAGCGTCCTGGGGGGTGTTCGCCTGGTCATCCAGGGACCCAGGTTCCTTCCATCTTGTGGCTCTGCCTCCAGCTGGCAGAGGTGGCACAGCCCGGAGCATTTCTGTGTCCCCAAAGTGGCACCAGCACTGCCTCCCGTGCCCCCGGCGGTAATTCGGGTGTGCAGGAGAGGGTTTGCTCGGACACCTGGCAGCCTCTGTCAGTCTCTCTGAGGTTAAGGGGGCTAATGCACTTAAAGGCTTCGAGCTGTGCTGACCCAGAGCCGGGACTCCTTAGCAGCTAGAGGTTTTTGTTTTTGAAATTATCCTACAGGTACCTCGCTAGGTGAGGGAAAGAGCCAGAGAGGGGTTTCCTGGAGTTCAAGGGGTGTGGGGCCAGGCTTTGGTCCTTGGCTGGACTCCCCGACTCCCACCCCTTCTTTCCCAGGACTCCCCCTATGGCCTGAGTTTTGTACGGTTTCACAGCCCCCCAGACAAAGATGAGCCAGAGGCTTCCCCACAGGTAAGCTCTACCTGCTACTCCCTAGAGCCTTCTCCCTACCTCTTCACCCCCCCTGCCAACAGTCCACACCCATTGCACTGATCTTGCGGGACCCTAGAAGGTGACCAAGCTTGGCCAGTTCCGTGTGAAGGAGGAGGATGAGGGTGCCAGCTCCCTGAGACCAGGCGCCCTCTTCTTCAGCCGGATCAATAAGACCTCCACTGGTGAGTGTGGAAAACCCGAGTCCTGAGTGAGTACGGGCTGGGGGCCTGGCCTCCTGGGTCATGGGCAGGTCTGGGGAACGCCCCTCTGTGTCACATGGACAGGAGCTGAAGGTCTGAGGGCCCAGCCTGCTCATGCTGGTTCTACTTTCTCCCTCCGTAGCCACAGCCAGTGACCCAGCAGGACCCAGCTATGCGGCTGCCACACTGCAGGCCTCCAGCGCCGCCTCCTCGTCCTCTCTGGCCTCCAGGGCGGTAGGCAGCACCTCCAAGGTGAGAGGGGCAGCCCCTGGTGAGTGGAGAAGGAGGAGAGGAGCTAGAGGCCTCAATTCACCTCACCCCACAGCCTCAGGAGTCCCCCAAAGGGAAGAGGAAGTTGGATTTGAATCAAGAAGAAAGGAAGACCCCCAGCAAACCGACAGCCCAGCCCTCACCACCCACCCGCAAGAGACCCAAATGTGAGCAGATTGGGTTCCTTGTTCCCATGAGGGGCCTGTGCTCCTGTGTCGAGGGGTGGAGAGGACTGGGGGCTGGGACCCTGGACCTGAGGGGGGCAGGGGCTCAGGTTTTAGTCCCAGCAGTGCTAATGGAGCCTCCTCTTTGGCTTCCTCAGTGCCAGCACCCACCAGTACCCCAGCCACCGCCTCAGCCCCTGCCCCAGCTCGGGGGGCAGCGCCAGGGAAGCCCCGAGGAGAAGGCACCGAGCACAGGGGTCCCCGAGCTGGCCCGCAGGAGCTGGGGAAGATCCTTAAGGATGTGGTGGTAGTGCTGAGTGGCTTCCAGAACCCCTTCCGCTCAGAGCTCCGGGACAAAGCCTTAGAGCTGGGGGCCAAGTATCGGCCAGACTGGACTGCAGACAGCACCCACCTCATGTAGGCCTGCGACCTCCCCGCCCGCCTCCCTGCTCCCGCTCTCCGCCTCCCACCGCCTCCCTCTGCCTTCTCTGTCTTGCCTTCCCTCTCCCTGTCTGCTCATGTGTGTGTGTGTGTGTGTGTGTGTGTGTGTGTGTCGTCATCGCACTGTGTGCGAGCTCTGCCTTGTTTTCTCCCTGATTCATACGTCTCTCACTACGTTTCCCTGTGTCTCTCTCTGCTTCTCCCATGTCTGTCCCTTTTCCTTTCTTACTCACCCCTCCTTCTTTCTCTCTCTGTCCTCCTCGTCTCCCTCTGCCCCTTCACCCCTCAAATCCTACCTGACTGACCCGTCCATTCTGCTCCCCACAGCTGTGCCTTTGCCAACACCCCCAAGTACAGCCAGGTCCTAGGCCTCGGAGGTCGCATCGTGCGTAAGGAGTGGGTGCTGGACTGTCACCGCATGCGTCGGCGGCTGCCCTCCCGGAGGTGAGGCCTCACCGCACACTTGTGGTACACAAGTACACACACGTACACGCACCGACCCTGCTGCCATCCATGTGTTGGGCAGTGCTAGGGATCTGGAGAGAAATCAGACCGAGGGCTCCTAGTGGAGGATGTGGGCTGGGAGGGGAGACTGTCGGAGGCAGTGAGCACTCGCCTGGGGGTTCATGGAGGGCTCTGTGAAGTCTGCTTGCGGAGAAGGAAGAGAACAGCACAGGCTGGAGAAACAGCACGTGCAAAGGCTCGGGCAGGGGAACGGTGTGATGGGGCCTGTTTGGATTCATTTAAAGCAAGACCCCGAAGCCACTGCTTGGTGCCAGGCGGCCTGTGCAGTGGTGGGCGCCCAGACGTCAGGTCCTGCCTTCGACAAGACCTCTCACTTTGATGAGGGGCCAGGCTTGTTATGAAACAGAGGGAGGAAGCCCAAGGAGAGACCACAGTCAGTAGGGGTCTTCAAGGACTAGAAGAGCTTTACCAGGCTGACCAGAGGCTGAGAGCCCACTGGGCAGAGGAGCCAAAGCCGAGGTCAGCCTGATGTCTGGCCAGAGGAGCTACAGGTGGGCCTCAGCTTGCAGTCAGGCAGCAGGTCGTGGGAAAATGAGGCCGGGGCAGCGGGAGCCACAGAAGGCTGTGGAGCTGGGGAAGGACAGGGTCAGATCTGAGGCCTGCGGTCGGAAAGGGGCCTTGAGTTCTACTCTGAGGGAGAGAAGACAGGCCTGAGTGTGTTCAGAATCGGGGCCGTGCCTGGTGTATTTGAGAGACACCTTTGTCTGGGGAGAGGTGGAAGATGGGGAGCGGGTGGGCCAGCTCAGAAAGGGCTCCTGTGTCTGGCCGGGGGCTGGGCTCCTCCCAGCTCCACAGACCCCTCATCGGTGGTTCAGGAATCCAGATGCCTCTGGAACCAGAAGTGTTTTTCTAGATTTAGCACAAACCCACTTGGCTGCATGAGCATCCTGAGCTGATGTGAGGTTATTTATGAACTTTATTCTGTGAAGTGTGTCATCATGGTTATTAGAGAAATATTCATAGTTTCATTGACAAGGCACATCCTCCTCTGCGCCCCACCCCCTACCCGCCCCGGGAGTGATATGTAACAGTGTTCCTGGCATTTGTCTCTCTGAAATCTGAAAAATTCAAAATCCTGAAACCTGCCTTGGTCCCAGGGTGTCTCCTCTGTGAGCAGCAGGGAGCTGGGAGGCGTGAACGGGGGCGGGGTGTCACGGGGAGGCTGCAGGCGAGGGCCCTGGGGCGAGGGCCCTGGAGCGGCTGGGGCCTCGGGGGTAGAAACAGAGTGGGTCGGGGGTCTGCATTTGGACCCTGTCTGCCTGGGGGAGGTGAGAGTACTCGGAGGAGAAGGCAACAAAACAGTGTCAGATGTGCAACCGGGTTTTGACTGAAAGAAAAACAAACCTTTAGAAAGCACTTCGTGTTTCAAACAGCAGATGACAAAAGGGTGATTCCAGATGGATGGCTCTCCCCACAGTAATCACAGATTGAGTTTTCAAAATCTTTTAGCTCAAAGAAAAAATAGTAAATCTACCATTGGTGGTTTAATGAACTGTGACACTTTAAATTCTCCGAATTTCCCATGAGACACTGCTTTCTAGAGAGTGTTGTGACTTACCTAGTGGTGTCCACCTGCTTTGGAAAAACCCAGCTGTGTGCAGAAGGGTCTCTGTGCATCAGGAGCGCAAAGCCAACACGTTGATTTGCTTCTGCTGTGTCCTGTGTCCTGGGGTCGGGCCACGGCAGTGATCTCTCTGCTCCCTCATCCGGAGAATGGGGCTGAGAGACCGCCTGCCTCAGGGTGCAGTGCGTGCATCTGTCGGGTGCTGGGAGTGGGCCTGGCACACGGGAGTCCAGGTGAGTGTTTGCCGTCATTATTACCAGAACAGGAGGATTCTTCTGGAGTGTCAGCAGCTTAAGGATCCATAAATGTAGAGCCACGGTCTTAAAACAGCAAAATGTATTTGCTTTTGGGAATTTTCCCTTAATTGGTAGGCATTCTCCCAGTGAGAAACTGACTTTGGTTCTCAAAGGGGAAAATTATTTGTTTTTTAATGCTTTCAGCAATGGAGCATTTCTTCCCCAAGAGGGAGGGGCAGCCAGGGAGGGCCCAGGTCTCCCGTGTGGGCGGCTGGAGTGACTGGGGGTCAGCAGGGTCTTCCAGAGCTGGGAAGCAGAGCAGGCTGCAGGAGCGGCCATGGTCGTGACCCTGGGTATGTAGCAAGCGCCAGTGGCTGCTGCGTCCCGAGCACCCTCCCTGCAGGCCCTGGAGGACAAAATGTGCTGTTTGTCTGAGGCCCAGTTCCTCCCCCAGGTACCTCATGGCAGGGCCCGACTCCAGCAGTGAGGACGAGGGGGACCCTCACAGTGGCAGCAGCGGGGATGAAGCCCCCAAGCTTCCCCGAAAGGTCCGCTGTCCCCTGCTTGGGTGTGGGAGGGTGTATTGGGAGGAGGACGTGGGTCTGACATGGTCCCCAAAGTCTCCTGCCTCCTGTGGGCACACCTCCCCCCACACACTCCTGCCCACCCTGTCCCTTTCCTGCTCACTGACCCACCCTCTCTCCTCAGCGCCCCCAGACCAAAACCAAGCCCCCTCAGGCAGCAGGATCCAGCTCACCTCAGAGACCCCCAACCCCAGGAGAGGGCAAACCAACCTCTCCAGGATCCCAGGAAGATATCCACATTGAGGGGGAGTGCTCAGGTCGGAGCCTTAGGGGAGGAGGGGCTGGGGGTCTGTACTCCTGGTCTGAGGGAGGAGGGGTTGGGGGCCTGGACTCCTGGGTCTGAGGGAGGAGGGGCTGGGGGCCTGGACTCCTGGGTCTGAGGGAGGAGGGGCTGGGGGCCTGGACTCCTGGGTCTGAGGGAGGAGGGGCTGGGAGCCTGGACTCCCGGGTCTGAAGGAGGAGGGGCTGGGGGTCTGCACTCCTGGGTCTGAGGGAGGAGGGGCTGGGGGCCCCTGAGAAACTGGATCTGGAGGGGAATTGAAGTTGGCGTTTGGGATGCCTGTGTGAGGACTGGGAGGAGGGTTACCAGTCTTCCCAGAAGACACGGCAGACACCTGTGTTGACTGAGCTTCCACTCACAGAAGGACAGGACAATGGGGCAGAAGATTCTGGGGACACTGAGGATGAGCTGAGAAGGTAGCACTGGGGCTGGGGGCTCAGGGTGGGCCCAGCCTCGGGTGGGGGGACCTGGTCTGCATGCCCTCCCTCCACCCTCTCCGCTTCCCCAGGGTGGCTGAGCAGAAGGAACAAAAGCAGCCCCCGCACCAGGGGGAGAATGGCCAGGACCCGTACGCAGGATCCACAGATGAGAACACAGACAACGAGGGGCCCCCCGAGTCTCCCAGCCTGCCGGTTCCAGAACTCCCAGGTGGGAAACCTCTCCCTCCCTCCTGAGGGCGGATCTGTCCCTGTCAGTTCTCAGCTGTGACTCGGTCCAGCCAGCCTGAGATTGCTGCTTCCCACCCTGTGACTCACCTCCTGGTCACTTCCCTGCCACTGCCTGCATTTGCCACCTCTTTGTTCTCTCAGTCCTGTTCCTGTTCTTCCTGTTCCCTCTCTGTCCCCCTCCTGACTGGGCTGTGAACACCTCCTCACAATCCAGCGTCACCGTCCGCTGTGGCTCCACTGCAGGCGAGAACGGCCCTCCCTGCCGTCAGGGCTCAGCCCTCCCCAGGCTTCGGGAACCCCATGGGGGCCCTTTTCAGACCTGCAGATGCCCAGGGTCCTTCATTCGTGTGTTATGGGGGGAGAGCATACGGATGATTTCTGTGGCGGGGGGGGATCCGAGTGGTGGTGGTGGTAGTGGTGGTGTTTGTCGCCTCAGCCATGAATGCGGGGGTGGGATGGGGGCGAGCGTCAGAGCCCCTGCCGATGAGAACGGAGGGAGAAATGGAGGGAGACGCCTCTGAGGGCTCAGTGGGGGTGAGAGGCAGTGACCACTGGAGGAAGCCGTTTCTGCCTGTTTTTCCGTGGACACAGGCAGGAAAACAATTTGATCCTCCAAAGCCCCCAAAGTGGTGTCAGCGGATCAATGGCTTGGAAAGCCAGGTTAGAATGGACTGAGGAAAGAGCCTTGCTAGAGACCAGGGCCTGCCCCAAAGGGAGCGAGACAAAGCAGGCGGAGGAGTGGCTGGTGGGTGGGCTGGTTTTCCACCTGGCCAAGTTCATTAAGTGGCAACAGCTCACCTGTGACTTACCTCGTGTAGGAAACACATTAGAATCATTGGCACTGTGTCTTTTACCATTAAAGAAGGCAAGACTCCAAACTCAGGCTTCCCAGAAGGCTCTGCTGCTGGGCCTGGCCAGGACTGCTGCTGGTGGTCACTGTCCCGCGCTGGGCCTGAACGCTCCCCGTCCAGCCGCTGCCTGCTGGACGTCTTGCCTCTAACCGTTCTGTGGCTCCGGGCTGGTGCCTTGGCCTCCAGGGCCTCACCGTGGCTCTCCCCTCGTCTCCCAGACTTCTTCCAGGGCAAACACTTCTTCCTGTACGGGGAGTTCCCCGGGGACGAGCGGAGGAAGCTCAGCCGCTACGTCACAGCCTTCAATGGGTCAGTCTCTGGGTCCCGGGGGCAGGGGCGTGGCAGGCTGCGGAAGGAAGGCACATGGGGGGAAGGGGTGTGCCCTGCTGGAGGGCGCAGGCCCCGGAGTTCAGTGCCAGCACTGCCGCACAGCTTCCCCTGGCTTCACTCTAAAGTGAGGCTCCCCGCCACCCTCTGAAAGGGTTGGTGACAGTGTGAGCTGCTGGTATGGTGGCCGTGGCAAGACTGGCATGTGGGAGAATGGGGGGTCCACAGGCAACCTCTCAGGGACATGGGTGGGGATAGGAGAGGACGGCCTTTGAGAACGGCTGGGGAGTCAGATGTCAACAGAGGGGACGCTGATTCTTGGCTCCTTCTCTTCTCCCGCCAGGGAGCTCGAGGACTACATGAGCGACCGGGTCCAGTTTGTGATCACGGCACAGGAGTGGGACCCCAGCTTTGAGGAGGTGGGTCCTCAGGGGCAGGGAAAGGGAGACCCAGCTGCCCTCGAAGCCCCTGCGTCTCCTCTCACATGGGCCCCCGGCCCCCTGCAGGCCCTGATGGACAACCCCTCCCTGGTGTTCGTGCGCCCGCGATGGATCTACAGTTGCAATGAGAAGCAGAAGCTGCTTCCTCACCAGCTCTACGGTGTGGTGCCCCAGGCCTGAAGTGTGTGCCCGTGCACACGCATGTGCGTGCACACACAGCTAGGTTTAATAAAGCTGATAGGTTTGGAGCCACTGCCTGTCTCTCTCAGGAGTCTCCCAGAACACCAAGACACTCCTGGCTGTTTCCCAGCTGTCTGCCTTATCTTTGGGTTTTGTTTCCCCTCTGAGGGCCAGGTCTCTGACTGCCCGAGACTTGTCCTGGGGTCCTGGAGAGAATGCAGGGCTCTCTGTCAGGGCTCTGGTAGAGAAGAGCCCTGGTAGGGAAGGAACTGTTAGTCACTTCTCCCTGGCCCCTTGGCCCTGTGGTGGCAGGTGCCAGGAAGTTGGGAATCTCACACCCTCTGAGCCTGTCCCTGGGTCTAAGCAGTCCCTCTGTGGGTCCTGGGCAGGACGTCCGGCTGCTCATGAGGCGTGCCTCTCGAATTGTCAGCTCCCTTGGCCACAGACGTGTCTTTCTGCAGGACTCCCAGAGCCCCTCTGACTGGCACCAGCATGGTTGTGCATCATTGCTGGTTGAGGGGGAGGGGCTCATTTTAATCAGCCTGCCAAATCCTGGGCCCCTTCAAGGCTCCAGCACATTTAAGGCAGGAGCTGAGCCCAGTGTCAGAGAATCAGGGCAGAGGGTGGGCTGGCGTTCTAGACAGGGGCCATGGCGTGGCCAAAGGCCCGGACGTGACAGCTAGCCTGGTGTCTGGGCAGAGCTGAAGGAGCACTGCCACCTTCGGTGAAGAGGCTTTAGGAGCAGATCTGACCGGAAAGTGGGCACAGTCCTTGCAGCTGTACTGTCCAGTGCATTAGCCAATGGAGGGGGGGTGCTATTTAAACTACCATGAAATGAGAGGGAAAGCTCACTTCCTCAGTCACACTGGTGCCATTTCAATGCTCAGCGGCCACCGCACTGGACAGCGGTGATGGAATATTTCCATCACCATGGGAAGCAAAAGGACAGGGCTGTCAGCACCCGGCAGAGAACCTTGGACTTGCCCTGGGGGACTGGGGGCTGGGGGGCCCGGAAGGCCCACAGGGCTGGGGTCTCTGGGTTTGAGATCTGCCCTTTGGGTCATCTTTTCTTGGACATTCCAAGCCCTCTCTTGACCTCTGTTTCTTTGTGAGAAGAAGGTGGTGGTAAATTCTGCATCTACTCATTCATTTCTCATTCATTCACACACGCACTGATCACTCAATTACTTCCTACTGTTGCTATGACAAATTACCACAAACTTAATGTCTTAAAACAACAGAAGTTTGTAATTTCCTAGGTCTGAAGTCTCACTGGGCTCAAAAACCACGGGGTAGGCTGGCCTTCCTTCCTTCCGGAGGCCCTGGGGGAGGGTCTGCTTTCGGCAGCAGCCCACATCCCCTTCCCCTCCACAGTCAAAGGCAGCAGAGGCCAGGGGAGCCTGTTCCATGCCTCATCATGCTGACCCTGACTCCTGTCTTTCTCGTTCCATTTGAAGTTTGTGATTATATGGAGCCTGCGTGAATAATCTGGGGTAATATCCATTTTAAGGTCAACCAATTAACCTTAATTCCTTCTGCTATTTTAACTGTCCTTTGCTACATACCATATTCTCAGGTTCCAGGGATTAGGGTGTGGATATCTCTGGGAGGCCATTGTTCTGCCTACCACACCTACCGTGAGAGAGACCCTGGGGCTTCAGTGTGAGAAAAACACACAAGGCCTCACTGTCCCGGGGCTGACGATCTGGGGGCGGGGGCGGGGGGGAGATGGTGAGTGTGTGCTATGATACTGGGCAGTGATAAACGCCAGAGCCGACAGAGGAGGGCAGTGTTACCCAGTGATGGGAGCCATAGGGCAAGGCGGGGGTGTTTCCCTAGAGTCACAGGACTTCCCCCTCTGCAGAGACTTGGGAAGCCCAGGCCTGGGAGAAGCAAGGGCAAAGGCCTTCAGGCAGGACCTGTGTGAGGAACAGCAGGGCCTGACAGCACTTCCCCATTGGTTGCAGGCCAGTCCCATCCTGTGGCCTCTTTCCCCACCTGTACATGGTGTGTTTAGACTGGATCATGTGAGTCTGTGCCCTTGAAACTTGCATGGCGGTGTGGTTGTCTTGGAGGAGCTCTTTCTGGACAGCTCTGGAGGTGCACATGGACATGAATCAAGCTGTCTGGTTTGGGGGAGGAGCCTGAATCCCTACCGGCCCCCAGCCCTCCCTCCAGGCTTTGCGGAGTGGCCTGCAGTCCTGCAACCTGCTCATTTCTTTACTCCTCCGTCCCACCCCTTTGCCTGGGGACTCCACAAACCATGTCGCAGTCCATCCTCCAGACAGTTGAGGTCTCAGCTCATACACTGCTTGCTCAAGAAAGCCTTCCCTAACTGCCATATAACCATATACAATACACGCTGTGTCATATTTCTAATGGATTTGTTTATGGTCAAACTTCTCAGTTTTTTTATAATTTGCTTTTTTTGTGCCTTAAAGGTACTTTCTCTACCTCTGAGGTTACTAAGATACTCTCCTCTATTCCCATCTAAACAGATGTAAATTTAGATGTATCCATCTTAGTTTTGTGCTTCACATTTAGATTTGAACTCTCCAGGAACTAACTTTTGTGTGTGGTGTGAGGTAGGGATCTGCGTTAGTTTTCTGTTGCTGCTGTAATAAATCGCCAGAAGCTTTGTGGCTTTAAACAGTACACATTTATTTCTTTACAGTTCTGGAGGTCGGCAGTCCAAAGTCAGTCTCTGGGCTAAAGTCAAGGTGGCGGCAGGCCGGGGTTCCTTCTAGAGGCTCTAAGGGAGAATCGTTTTCTTGACTTTTTTAGCCTCTAGAAGCTGCTGAATCCCATAATTCCTTGGCTCGTGGCCCCACATCACTCCAGTCTCCACTTCCATGATACATCTTCTGACCCATTTTTTCCCTTTCCCATCTGAGGGATTCTGTGGTTACACTGGGCCCACTGGAGTAATCAGGATAATCTTCCCACCTCAAAATTCTTAATCACATCTGCGAAGTCCATTCTGCCATGTGTAAGCTAACACACAGATTCTGGGGATTAGGATGAGGACAATTTAGGGGGACCATTCTGCCCACCACAGGGTCCCACTTCATTTTTTCCCATCTCAGCTCACAGATTAGTCTGTCCTTTCTCCACTCATCTACAATGGGGGTTGGCAAGCTGTAGCCCATGGGGAAAATCTAGCCCACCTGCTATTTTTGTAAATAAAGTTTTATTGGAACCCAGCCACGAATTCACTAATGTATCATGTGTGGCTACTTTTACGCTGTGGTTGTGGCAGACACTGTATAGCCTGCAAAACCTAAGAATACATACTATCTGGCCCTTTCCAGAAAGTTTGCCAACCCTGGTCTACAGGGGGTGGGGTTGTCACATGTCAGGACCAAGGGTCACCTACTTGTTATTCAAAATGGACTTGGCCTCTTCCCTCCCCCCTGCCCCCACCACTACTTGGTTACTGCCCACTTCCTTCACTAGACCAGGTCTGCCATGTTTCCTGCTGTGTTCTCAACACCTTGTGCAGGTCCTAGCGCATTAGGTGCTCATGTGTAGAACAAAGAGCAGTCCAATGTTAGCTTGATCGTCTGATTTTAGAGTGGGAGAACCTAGCCCCAAGGAGGACACTGACCTTGCCTGAGATGGTGATGCTTGCACCCCGACACGGGCCTTGTTACAGGTAACGCTTCCGTTTCACAGATACGGCTTCTGAGTCCAGAGACGAGACAAAGGTTGTCCAGGGCCCCTGGGCTGTACCTAGTGGGTCAGGCTGGCTCCAAAGTTTGGGCTTTACTTATGTTTTTATACTCTCAGTAATATAACCCTTGTTCTTGATTTTTATCATTTATGTTAGGAATCTTTCCATGCTCGTACCTGTAGGGCTGACTTTTTTTCCTACAGCTACACCTTCCATTCTGCGGTGGTGCTGTCATTTACTAGCTGGTCTGGTGACGAACACTCAGGTTCTCCCCCCCTTTGGGCACAGCCACTGCGATGCAGTGAACGTCCTTGCCCTCGTGCCTTGCTCATGCACTTGCATTTATACGATAAATTCCTAGAAGTGGAATAGTTGACACGAGCATGTGTGTGTTTCAGTATTTTACAGATACAAACGGCCAACATAGAGGCGCCAGTTAACTTAAGGACAGAGCCTGTTTCCCCGAACTCCTCACCAACCCACCATGCGAGCAGACTTCCTACCTTAGCCAAATCAATAGTCGGGAACAACCAGAACCAATTTGTTCACACCACAGCTCCAGGGCCACGCTGGGGCGGATTAGCTCCCAGTGGGTGACACCTTCCCTTCCCCCAAACGGGTGAGCAAAGTGTTTCTTTGCCCTTTAAGTCAGCGCAGTGTGAGGCGCCAACCTCGCGGTCAACTAGAAGAGGCAAGTCTGTGCCGCCCGGTTTAGAACCACCTCTTTATTTCCTCGGGCCACCGGCAGAGGGGGCCAGTGAGCCCAGGGGGGCTCACTCCCGCTCCCCCTGACTCTCGGCCGGGTGGTGGCTGCGTTGGTGAAGGAGCAGGAGGCGTCTCTGACCAAAGGCCTGGCCACAGCTGGAGCAGTGGTGCCGGGCGGTGGCCTGGCCACCCGGCGCGGTGGGGGGGTCGTGACATAGGCGATGGGCGGCCAGTTTGGAGGGGAATGAAAAAGCCTTGGGACAGTGTGGGCAAGGATAGGGGCGGGCGTCCGTGGCATGGTGTGTGTGTCGGTGGGCAGCTAGTTTGGAGGGGTAGCAGAAGGACTTGGAGCAGTCAGGGCACGGGTAGGGGCGGGTGGGCGCATGGGTCCAGAGGTGGGCTGCTAGCTTGGATCGGTGGCCAAAGGCCTTTGGGCAGTGAGGGCACGGGTGTGGGCGGGCGCCGCTGTGCGTGAGGCGGTGGGCTGCCAGCTTGGAGGGGTAGGAGAAGGCCTTGGGACAGTCGGGGCACGGGTGAGGGCGGGCGCCTCCGTGTGCCAACCGGTGCGTGGCCAGCTTGGACGGGTAGGAGAAGGCCTTGTCACAGTCGGGGCAGCGGTGCGGGCGCTGGGGCGGGGGCCGCCTGCGGGGTCGAGTCGGCGCCCCCGAGGATGCAGCAGGCCCTGTAGCCGACTTGTGGGGCTTCTTGGACGAACCCTGGTGGGGAGCTAGGGGACAGTAGGGCTGATGGGCTCCTGGCAGCAGACAACTCCCTAAGTCTAGGCTAGGGTTCCCCCACCCCAGCCCACTTTGATATTCGAGTGTATCTGGGCACTCAAGTGTCATACTGAGATTCCTCAACTGTCATGTTCCTGCTCTCGACCCCTGTCATCTATCATCCTAAGGGATGCCAAAGCATTACCTACCTGTATCCCCAAAGCTAAGGCTTTTCCAAAGCTACTTAGGTGTCTGCTTCTCTATCTTCCCAAGTGATCACCCTGAAATTCTGCATGTTATGTTCCTTGTCCCTCCTGTAATTCCCTGGGCCCTAGAAATGGTCACGAGGGTCCCCCTAAGCCAACCAGGAGGATGCCCAGAACGTCACATTTTGGGGATCCCAAATTGTCATCACCCTGGGCCCTCAAATTTTCACCCTGAGACATCCTCAAAATGCGATTCTCTTAGCCCAGCTCCTAGAGAATGTCCCCCACCCACACAGCCGTGGCCGTTCTCACCTCCTTTGGTCACTAGTCCCTTGCCGGCAGGACTAGGATCGGTGGCTGCAGTGGCGGGCTCGGCTTCTCGTTCCAGCATCTTGCTGGCCCAGAGACCTAAAGGAGGACCTGGGGGCGGGGGCAGGGAGGAGCGTCACTGGTGATTATCAGGCTAATGAGGATAGGGCTGCAGGGCCTAAAATCAGGGGTTAGTCTGTTTAGGGGTCTGTTTAAGTCTGGGACCCTAAATTGGAGGTGGGAGTTGCAGGAAGGCGGAGCCTAAGAGCACCGTGGGCGGGCCTATGCAAATCCCACGCAGATACATTCCCTTTGCCACTTAGACCCAGGGTTGGAACCTCGGAACCGAGTACTACCTAGGCCTCTACTACTCACACTCAGCAACGATCCTGGGCGTGGAGAGGGCGGAGCCTATGCCCACAGTGGGCGGAACCTCCCCACCAGAACCTCCCAGGGAGAGGTACTTATGACCGGAATGGCCGGAGCTACACTAGTAGGACCCCAAGTCGCCTGCTCTGAAGCTCAGACCCAGAGAAAGGGCGAAAGAACTCAGTAGGCGGGTCTTCTGCGACTTTCCCAGGGCAGGGGCCCCAGAGCTCAGTGAGTGGAATTTCACGTCGAAGAGAAAGCTTTACCTCGGTTTAGTCTCAATCCATTGACGCCTGGACCGCTAAATTTCTTCCTTGCTGAGGAATTGCATCCCCGGCATGGAGTTGGGGCCGTGGAGGGTAGAGGAAAGACCTGGAGGAAGATACAGAAAGAACGTGGCGTGTGTTGTGATCCAGAGTCTTAATGGACCTCTCACTCCAGATCTCAAGCGTCTGGGCCTCAATGCACCCCAAGGGATCATGGCATTCGGGCACCAGTGCACCCTCCCAAGGCTCAGACATCTATGCAGTCCCTCCGGAACCTATGCATCAGCATCCTAAACGATCCCACTCCGGGAGATCCTAGCATTCTGCCCCTAATCCCTGTCCAGGAGACCGAGGTGTCTGGATCGGGGCGCCAGCATTCTCACCTGCGGACCGCCCCTCCCTGGGGGCGGGGCTCTGGGCTCCTCCCGCGGTGGCCTCTGTCGCAGCCGCGCTGCCCGCGCTGCCCTTCCACACGGAGTTGTTGCAAGCCGCGTACCCAGCGACCACAGGGGAGGGCGGGGAGTGCTCGCGAGCGGCTGGGCCCAGTCTCATTTCCACTCCCTCCTCCCACGTTGTGCCAGTGGGGGCGTCAGTACGCATGCGCAATCGCAGTCCGAGGAGGCAGTGGCTGCCGAGACAGAATGGATGGAAAGAGTGGGTGTGAAAGGCTGGCAAGTCGGTGAGCGAGCGCAGAGCCGCGGGCGGAAGGACCGTAGGCAATAGGAAAGTGTAGAGAGGTTTGCAGGACCTACGGTGGCTGACAGGAGTCAAGAACGTGCAGGAGTTAACATGGAGAGCTGCGTGTACACCTCATTGAGACAGCTCCCAGCACTGGCACCTTCCCTTTTCTGTGTCCTACTTCCTTTCAAGCATTCCGCTGGGAGCCTGAATTCCGTCTCCGGAGGCATTTCAAGAGCCGGTTGCCCCATCCACCCTTCACTGCGTTTCTAATTCCTGGAGAGAGGGCGGGGCGGGGTGGGCTCGGGGCGGAGCTGATGCCCAATAAAAAGCACATTATTTGCATAGCTCCCTGGCACCCTTCGTCATTGGGTTATTCCAGATTCTTTGCCCCTCTCACCCCAATGGCATGACCCAGGGGAGCGGGGATGAGGGAGGGGTTCTCGAGGTACCCTGGCTGATAGGTGTTCCCAGAGGGCCTGAAACTCCTGATGCCACTCCTGGGGTGGCATGCTTTGCATCCTTCCCCGAGCCGTAATAGTGCACCTTTCCGCCGAGCACAGGAATGACCATGAAGTGCCCATAAAAATACCCCGCATGAGTGGTTCTTCAGCCTGATAACCCACAACGTCTGGCGAGCTGTGGGAGTTACCCCAGGGGTTATTTGGGCTCTAGAGACAGATTACCTGGGTAACTCGTTTGGAATCTTGGCTCTGTAACTTTCAAGCTGTGTGACCTTGGGCAAGGACCTAATTTTTCTAGGCCTCAGTTTCCTCATATATGCAATCAAGCATTATTAGTATTAAATTCGGTAATAAATGGAAAGTGTTTATAACAGTGCGCACAGTGCCAATAAGTGTTACCAATATTCTTGTTCTTATTGTGCATTAAAATAGACCATGACAGGGTCCAGGTTGTCTCAGGAACAGCAAGTGAACAGACCTCAAGGTGGGAAGGAGCGGTCTGTGTCCCGAGGATCTCTTTTACCCTGTCCTGCCTTGCTTCAGACTCACTGACCTTCCAGTTCTTGTACGTGCTGTGGTCAGTCCTACCTCAGGGCCTTTGCACCAACTGTGCCCTCGGTCCCCAAGGCCCTTCCTCCATCACTTTGCTTGCTGATTCCCCAGTCAGATCTCAGTTCAAATATTACCACTGCAGAAGTTCTCCCCTGCCCACCCTATCTCAGGGAGCCCCTTCCCTCCATCACTCTGCTGTCTCATTCCCTTTGTATGCCCTTAGCATTGTATACCTGTCTTCTACAATGTGTGCTCTGTTAAGATGGACAATATGGACAACTTGTTTATCTCGTTCATTTCTCTGTCCCCTGCATCCAGAACAGGGCTTAGCTACATATGTGGTGTTCAAAAAAAATTATGTCAAGCGAATGCTTGAAAGAATTAACAGCCAGAAGCCCTCTCTAATGAGAAGGTAGATGATGGGGAAAATGAAGAACAGGAAGTCAAGGAGTTGGCAACAGGCCTAAGCTGAACAGGAAGCCAAGCGAGGGTTTTAAATACATGAAGTGACATGAACTAGTTTAGATTTTTATCCACTTTATTCTTTAACCATATTTCTAGGTCATGGAAAATTCTCCAACATACACAAAAGGAGGAGGGGAGGAGTGTAACTAACCCCCATATACCCATCACCCAGGTTCCACAGAGCCAGTTTTATTTCATTGTCCCCTCAGTGACCCTCCTTGAGCTCACTGAACTACCGGTATTTTAAAGCAAATTCCATTCCAGGTACGTCTCCCAGAAATGCTTCAGTCTGTGTCTCTAAAAAAATAAGAACCTTCACCCTGGCCAGGTAGCTCAGTTGGTTAAGAGCATTGTATGGATCTGCCAAGGTTGCAGGCTCAATCCCGTGGTTACGGCACATACAAGAAACAACTAATGAAAGCATACATAAGTGGAAAACATCCATATTTCTCTCTCTCTCTCTAAAATCAATAAATTAAAAAAATTTAAATAAGAACTCTCTTTTAAACATAGCCACAATATTGTTGATGGGAGAAACCTGGTTCTTCTTGCCGACGCTGTAAAGAATTACATATCAGCAAATTTGTTAGTGTGCAAGCAGGGTTTATTGGTGATATGTTCTCAAGGAAGAGAGCGGGCCTTGTCCAGGTTGGGGCGGGGGAGGCATAGGTCCAAGGCAAAGCAGGGTAAGGGCGGCAAAAGTAAGGTCAGCCAAAGGGCCAGGGTGGCAAGCGCCCCCAGTCCTTTGTTCTGAGGACTTACATAGGTGGTGGAATGGGGTGAAGAAATTACATATTGACAGGTAAAGGTGGTGGCAGTGTTCCTGGAGGGGTGGGCAGGGGGGATGTGACTACCCAAACTTAGGTTTGTGTGGGGGTCTGGTAACCCGAATCCTTATCTTGTTCCAGACTCCATTTGTTCATCTTGTTGTAAAACAGATACATGACAGGAGGCAGTTAATTAAAGTTGGTGTAGTTACCCAAAGTTATTTATGGGCTCTTTCTGTAAGCATTAGGGACTCCATCCTAAAACAAATAGTGTCCAGAGGTAAGCAATTAGCCAAAGTTGTTTCATGGGCTTCTTTGGGTACTAGGGACCCTCTCCCGCCTTTCAGGCCTTATAATGAAAGCTTAGTTTCAAGGCTTTTTTCCCAGAGAGTGGAAATGCTACATAGAATTTCAATGACTTTGATAGTTAGTTTCAAAAACTAACATAGTGTTTCTTGTGATGTTGGAACACCTGGCATTATTATTGGAACAGGCTCAGGACTGCTGAGTTAGTGGGTGAGACATGTCTCCCTCCTCCTCCCTTCCTTGGTTTGCTATTCATTCTACCTAAGTGCTAAGAGGCGTTTCCTGGCAACCAGGATGCTAGACACCTGCCAGTAACAGCAGCACAGTCTCAGAGTTCTTCCTATGCTGTCTTCTGCCTCAGTATAGTTACCACGCCTTCCAAAATTCAGAGTTGTTTCTATGTTATCACAGCCCACAGTGTTCAAACTTCCCCCATGGTCTTGAACAATGTGAGTTTGAACTGAGCGGGTCAATTTTTTAAAAATCCACATGTAAGTGGACTCCACAATTCAAATCCCTGTTGCTCACAGGTCAGTTGTGTATCTCATTTTTTCCTTTTCCAATGTTATACTTTCTTTCAAAGATTCAGAGCATTTGAGAGAATAAAGAACTGTTCTCTGCATTAGTAACAGAATTGGCCAAGGTCAACAATTATCCAGTCATGACCAGTGTCATTTTATTCTCATCCTGCCCCCAAATAATTTTAAAGTGATATGCCAGACATCATAACCCATAAATATCTTGTTGTTACACTTCCTTTTTTTGAGGGTTGCTGCATGGAAAATGGATTGCAGGGAGGCAGAGTGGAAGCCAGAATCCAGTGAGGCGGCTGTTACATATTAGTTATAATATAAACTATCAGCATTTAGTTAGCTTTATGTATACCAGAAACCATTCCGAGTGGTTTATATGCATTCATTCATTTAATCCTACAGTGACTTTTTAAGAGGAGGCACTACTATTATCCTCATTGTACAGACAAGGAGAATGAGGCACAGAGGGGGGAGTTTGCTTATCCAAGGTCCCACGAGGCCAGGTGTTGAACCCCTGCACCCTGGCCCTGGAATTCAGGTAATTTGCATGTTCCTTTGCTGCTTGTTGATTGGACCAGAGGATATGATGCTGGGAAAGTAGCCTGATTGGGAGGTTCACTCTATAGGGCCTACAGTGATGAATTGGGAGGTGGTGGCAAGATGAGGAAGGAGTGAAGGGTGGAGATGAAATAATGATAGCCAGCTCCCACTGAGCGCTTGTCCTATGCCAGGTGCTGTCCCAAACTCTTTACATGGGTAAACTCACTGAATCTTCACATTGAGGAAGGAATGATTTCCAACCCCATTTTACAGAGGAGAAAACTGAAGCCCAGAAGAAGGTGAGGTTTGAGCCCGAGATTACACAGGTAGGAAGAATGATGCCAACCTTTCTAACTGAGAACACTTCACTGCTAACCCTATGAAAACCCCAAAGAGGGTGCACACCTTCAAGGAACAGGTTAACCATCTAACAATTTTGTAAAAACATCAGGAATGGGCACCTCAGGGGTGAGGAGGTCTTATTTGCAGGGCCTCTGAGCTCCTGGAAGTCGCTGTACCTCCCCTTGTTTTAGCCTGATGTCTGTACCTCCCTCCCCATCCAGACTGAGGACTCACCTCTGAATCACTAGCTTCACCCAGCTTGGGCCAGGCATGTGGGAAACCTCAAGGCAGGGGAATAAAAATGAACAAAGTTCTCTCCTTGACTTTGAGCTTTTTTGTAAGCCTCACTTGAGGATGTTTATTGGTTTTTTGGAGACAGAGAGAGGAGGGTAGGGAGGGGGAGAGAGAGAGAGAGAGGAGAGAAACTTCAATTGGTTGCCTTTGCATTGGAGGCCAACAGGGGTTGGGGATGGAACCGTAAGCCGGATATGTGCATATGTGCCCAGGCAGGGAATTGAACCCGCGACCTTTCCATCTACTGGGGGACGCGCCAACCAACGGAGCCACACCGTCTGCGGTGCAAAATTATGTTTTGAAAATGCTCTTCCTGGAAAGGAATAAACATTCTTGAAAAAATACTTATGCAATTTTAAAATAAATGTTAATGGCATCAAGTGTTGTTCTGGGAGCCATGCACCCACCATTTCTGAAGTGACCTGGAACCAGACTTCTTTTTTTGTCTGACAGTGAGAAGCCAACCTCACTCTGACCTCACTCTTTTCCTACAGAATGGCCCTGGGGCTGTGAGTGTATTGGGGCCTCTTGTTGGGTTTTTACCTCTCTCCCTACCTGTGCCCCCGGCGTCTCTCCATTGCCTTTCAATGTCTCCCTGTTCCATTCTCACGGTCTTCTGGGTCTCTGATATCTCCTCACGGCCCCCAGCCCAGCTGTACGGGTCGCGCTCTGGATGCACGGCCAGCGTGCCCGCGGCCCCTTTAAGGCGGGCCCCGCCTCTGCGCCCAAGGTCCCCTTAAGGCCGGCCCGGCCCGCGCCCAGACTCTCCTCTGCGGGGAGCAGCTTCCTTCCAGGATCGCGGGCCCGGGCTGCGTCCCCGTCAGGCCGCGTGCGCGATGGCGGGCACCGCGCTGAGGGTCGCGGGGCGGCAGCTTAGCCAGCACAGCGGGGCTGGAGCCCGCGTCCTCCTGCGGCAGGTGAGAGCTGGCGGGGCCGAGAGCGGGCTCCCGGGCCCTGCGCGGCTGCAGGGCCGGAAGACCTGCGTCCTTTAAGTCCGGAGAGATCTGGGAGCCCCCGGGCTGGAGGCCGGATTCTTGGGTTCTTCACAGAAGAGGGCGCTGGGGACTTACTAGACAGCGGGGACTCTTCGGTCCCGATGAAGGTGCTGGGGCCCCAGACTCCTGACTCCGGGGAAGGAAGTGCCTGGCGTTTCTGCCTCTGGCTCTTAGCGCGAGAGTCCAGCGGAGGCCGGGACTCCCGGGTCCCTGGTGAGTGGGTCTGGTTCTGCGCTCTCACCTGCCTCCCCCCTCCCCGCGCCCCCCCCCCCCAGATGTTTGAGCCCAAGAGCTGCACCTACACGTACCTCCTGGGGGACAGAGAGTCCCGAGAGGCCATTCTGATCGACCCGGTTCTGGAGACCGCGCCTCGGGACGCCCAGTTGGTCAAGGAGCTGGGGCTGCGGCTGCTGTACGCTGGTCAGTCTGGGCAGGACTCCTGGTGGAGGGAGGCGGACGTGGGGCTGGGAATCCCGCGTGCCCTCCCCCCACCCCCATGCCTTCCCCGCACCCCGTGCCCTCCTGGACCAGGCCTCCTCTCTCTCGCAGTGAACACCCACTGCCACGCCGACCACATTACAGGCTCGGGGCTGCTCCGGTCCCTACTCCCTGGCTGCCAGTCTGTCATCTCCCGCCTCAGTGGGGCCCAGGCGGACATACACATAGAGGATGGGCAGTCCATCCACTTCGGGCGCTTCGTGAGTTGGGTGTTGGGTCTTCCAGAGGGTGGTGGCCTGGACTGGACCTGGGCTCAAGGGACGAGGAGGCTGGGGGCCTGGGTTCCTCAGTCCTGGGGTAGGAGAGGCCTCAGGCCTGGGTTCCTGACCCCTGAACTTTTGGTGCCTAGGAGAAGGATGCTGTTAACCCAGGCTGCTCACTAGGGCAAGAGGCTCTGGGGAGGTGTGTTGCTGGCCAATCCCTCTAAGTAAACAGCACTTACGCAGTTTCCTACAGTTTTGGGGTGGCTCCTTTGGCCTGGCATCTCCATAAAAGTTGATTGGGGGCTGGAATGCCAAGACCAGGGCTGAGGGAGAGACCCAGCCCTGTCTTCTGAGAGCCACTGTTGGAGGAAGTAACATCCTGTTGCCCAGGGTCAAGACTGGGCTAGGCCCTGAGGCACCTAGGGTGCAGCATTTAAGGAGGTGCTCACTCTCCAGGCCAGCACCTTCCCGTGACCTTGCCTCCTTAAATGTTGCTACCTAGGCACTGTCTTGCCTCACCCTGGCCCCAGCCCCGCTATTGCCTCACACTGGAACGGTCTGAAGGTTCCTACCTGCCTTTCTGTTCTTTTGCCACAAGCATAATCAGCTGGTTTCTGGCCAGAATTTCAACCCAGGGCAATGCAGAGGGGTGGGCAGGACAGGACGCTGGGAGGAGGTGCCCTCAGAGAGAGAGGTGGCAGGGCTTTTTCTGATCAGAGTTGCTAAAGAGGTAGAGAGTTCGGCTGACATCAGGGCCATGATGTCAGGTGACAGGGTTTTGCTAAATGGAGATAGTCTGAGCCAGAGCATTTAGCTGAAATGAGGGCTGTGTGGGAGGGATCAGAGGGTTTCGCTCCAATGGTTACGGCCTCTTTATTTCAAGCCTTTTCTTCCAAAAGCAGAAAAACAACATGCATTGTGCATTTATGGAAACAGTACACAGTATTCAGGTGCTAACATGCATTTCTTGGGGGTCAGAAGCCTTAGGAGAGTTAGAAATGGTCAGATCCTGGGTCCAGCTGAGGTCATTGTGAAACTGAATGAGTGATGGTTCCGGCGAATGAGTGTTGAAGGGTTTAGCTGTGGTATATTTAGTTTCAGTGAAACAATTTGCTTTGTGAAACAATTTTATTGACTGAATTCATAAACCATCCAATGCACCCATTTAAAGGGTATAATTCAGTGACTTTAGTATATTTGCAGAGTTATGCAATCAATTAATTTTTTTTTTAAAGATTTTATTCATCCATTTTTAAGGGGGGCGAGAGAGAGAGAGAGAGAGAGACATCAGTGTGCTGTTGCTGGGAGTTATGGCCTGCAACCCAGGAATGTACCCTGGCTGGGAATCGAACCTGGGACACTTTAGTTCCCAGCCTGCGCTCAATCCACTGAGCTACACCAGCCAGGGCGCAATCAATTAATTTTTGAATATTTTCGTCACTCCAAGGGGAAACCCCACACCCCTTAGCTGTCTCCCCAGCCCCTCCTCCTTCTATCCCTACAGCCTCAGGCAGCCACTAATCTACCTTCTGGCCAGAGATTTGCCTCTTCTGGACATTTCATAAAAATGGACTCATACAGTATGTGGCCTTTTGTGTCTGGCTCCTGTCCCTGATCATAATGTTTTTGAGGATCACCCTTGTAGCATGTTATCAATGTGTGATTGCTTTTTATTGCTAAATAATACTCCATTATTTGAGTATACTACATTGGATTTATCTGTTCATTATTCGATAGACATTTGAGTTGTCTCCATTTTGTGGCTATTTGGGATAATGCTGCCGTGAATGTTCATGTTCAAGTTTTTGTGTGGACACATGTTTTCATTTTCCTGGGGTGCATACCTCAAATGGAATGGCTGGATCGTGTGGTGACTCTGTATTTAACAGTTTGAGGAAAGGCCAGGCTGCTATCCAAAGTGGCTGCACCATCTTTTGTTCCTGCCAGCAGGGGATGAGGGCTTCAGTTCATCCACATCCTTGCCAACACTGGTTACTATCTGTCCTTATGAATATTCAGAGTTTTGTTTGTTTTTTACCCAAGTTCTTTATAAACCATTGGAAACATTGTTTTTCTCCCCACACTTTTTACAATTGAATTGTAATGTACATGTAATATGGTACAAAGTGCACATATTGTACATATGCAGCTTGATAAACTTTTACACATTTACACTTGAGTAGCTACACCCAGATTCAGATAAAGAACATGCCCAGCACCCAGAAGGCTTCTTTGTCCCTCTTTCTGACCATTGACACCCTGCCAAAGAATCATTCTTCTGTCTTTTCTTTTTTTTCTTTTTTTTTAAAGGAGATTACAAGAGGGCATGAGAAGATGTTAATAGTAAGAGACATGGTCTTTTTTTTAAAAAGATTTTATTTATTTATTTTAAGAGAGGGAAGGGAGGGAGAGAGAGAGAGAGACAGAGAGAGAAACATCAATGTGTGGTTGCTGGGGGCCATGGCCTGCAACCCAGGCATGTACCCTGACTGGGAATCAAACCTGTGACACTTTGGTTCACAGCCCGTGCTCAATCCACTGAGCTACACCAGCCAGGGCTATGTCTTTTCTAAAATATTTTTTAAATTTTTATTTTTTAGAGAGGGGAAGGGAAGGAGAAAGAGAGGGGAGAAACATCAATGTGTGAGAGATATATTGATTGGTTGCCTCTTGCAGGCACCCAACTGGCAACCTGGCCTGCAACCCAGGCATGCGCCCTGACTGGGAATCAAACCAGCAACCCTTTGGTTCACAGGCCAATGTGCAATCCACTGAGCCACACCAGCCAGAGCTCTTCTGTCTTAATCTTAGATTAGTTCTGCCTGTTCTGTACCTTATATCCAGAAATCATACAGTGTGTACTCTTTCATGCCTGGCCTTTTTCACTGTACATGATGTTAGATATGGTTGTAATTCTTTCCTTTTGTTGCTATATAGCAGGGATTGACAAACTTTTTCTGTGAAGGACCAGATAGGAAATAACTTTAAAAAATATTTCATTTATTGCCATGGCTGGTGTGGCTCAGTGGATTGAGCTCTGGCCTGCAAACCAAAGGGTCACGGGTTTGATTCTCTTCCAGGACACATGCCTGGATTGCCACCAGGTCCCCAGTAGGGGGCATGTGAGAGGCAACTACACATTGATGTTACTCTCCCTCTCTTTGTCCCTTCTCCTCTCTCTAAAAATAAATAAAACCTTTAGCCCTGGCTGGTGTAGCTCAGTGGACTGAGCATGGGCCAATGAACCAAAGGGTCGCTGGTTTGATTACCTGTAAGAGCACATGCCTGGATTGTGAGTCAGGTACCCAGTAGAGGTTGTGTGAGAGGCAGCCCTTCTCTTCTCCTCTGTCTATAAAAATAAGTAAAATCTTTTTGTTTAAAGATTTTATTTATTTATTTTTAGAGAAGGGACGGGAGGGAGAAAGAGAGGGAGAGAAACATCAACTGGCTGCCCTTCACACATGCCCCAAACCTCTGACAGGGATCAGTCAGCAACCCAGGCATGTGCCCTGACCATGAATTGAACTTGGGACCTTTCGCTTTGCAGGACGACACCCAATCCAACACACGGGTCGGGGTGTTAGTAAATGTTTTTTGGTTTGCAGGTCATAGGGTCTCTGTTGTAACTACTCAATTGAGTGTGAAAGCAGCCAGAGAGGATACATAAATGAATAAGCATGGCTGTGTTCCAATACAACTTTATTTATGGCCACCGGAATGTTAATTTCAGTAATTTTCACGTGTCATGAAATAATCATTCTTACTTTGATTTCTTTTTCACCCATGAAAAAGTGTAAGAAGCATTCTTAGCTCTCAGGCCTTACAAGGGCAGGTGGCAGGCCCAATTTAGTATACCAGTCATAGCTTACCAACCCCGATGTAGAGCATCTTGTTCTGTGAATTTATCACAATCCATCCATTTGTCTTTTGCTGGCTGATTCCAGTTTTGGGCTATTACGAATAGCACTACTATGAAAATTCCTGTGAAAATCTCTTGGTCGAGATTACCCTCAATTCCAGGGAGTGGACTTGCTGGGTCACAGAACTGACGTATGTTTAACTATAGTAGAAACTGCCCGACAGTTTTTTGAATTTTATACTTATATATTTTATACTCAGAGTGGGCCAAATTTGGATGGTTTCATTGTGGCATGAATTTTCTGTTTTAATAAGCAGCCATAGAGACTTGAACATTTTATCACCCATGAGGAGATTTAGGAAGTTAGTTTTTCCTGTTAAATGTGTTGGTTGTTATACATGTTCCTTGAAGACCCTTCCTCTTTTTCCCCCGTCATCCTTCTCCTTTTTCACCCCTCCCCTCTGGTTACTGTCAGTTTGCTCTTTATTTTGAGAAGGGTGCTTCTCAAGACTCCAATTTCCCAGGCCCCATTTTCGAGATTCTGGTTTAATTGATCATCATATGCCCTACAAAAGGATTTCTGTACTTCCTCCTATTTCAAATTCAGTATTTCAATTGTGGGACAAATCTTTTATCCCTCAATATTTTTATTTATTTTATTTTATTTTTTAAAGATTTTATTACTTTTAGAGAGCGGGGAAGGGAAAGAGGGAGAGAAACATTAAAGTGTGTTTGCCTCTCAGTCGCCCCCTACTGGGGATCTGGTCTGCAACCCAGGCATGTGCCCTAACTGGTAATCTAACCAGTGACCCTTCGGTTTGAAGGCTCATGTTCAATCCACTGAGCTACACCAGCCAGGGCACCCCAATATTTTTTTAAAATTTTCAAGCATGCAAACAAGTTGAAAAAAATTTTACAGCATACACCTTGTATATCCATCCATCACTTCATCTTATTTTGTTTCCACAAAAGAAAGAAGGTTTGGCTGATGGAAGTTCAAAGTATTTTGCTACAGTGGAAAATTATATTTTGGGTTTTTGAGTTGAGAGGGAATAGAAAAAATGCATGGTAATACCAAGATTAAATACTTTGGAATAAGGGAGCAAAAAAACAAACAACCAACCACTTGGGGACAGAAAGGTAAAGAAACTAGGAGCTTACTTGCCACCAGGGGGCAGTGTGGGCCGTGGGAACTGCAAGGTGAGAGAGCTGCGGGCTTGCACTGATCCCTTTAGTCTGGCAGAAGTAAGATCATTAGGGTAATAATTTCTTTTCCGATATTTGCTTCTCTTAATTGAGTGTGGGGATTTAAATAATGATGAGCTCCCTGGGCTGGAATTTTTGTGTCCAGGTTTTGTGTGGTATTTTGGTTTTTTTGTTAGGGGAGGGGGAGGAGGGAGGGGAGAGAGAGAGAAACATTAGTCAGCCTCTCTCACACACCCTCGACCCGGGACTCAATTGCAACCCAGGCATACACCCCGGAAGGTATCCCTACCCTTTGCTGGACGTTGCCCAACCACCTGAGCCATACCGGTCAGGGCATGTCCAGGATTCTTAATGGCAGTCTTAGAAGTGGCTTTGGAGATCAGAAAGTGGTCGTTTGAGATGACAGACCCTGCTGGATTGCCCTCTAACATGGCTGTATGAGTCGTATCCACATCCCAGGAAATGTAAGGCCTTTCCTCAGACACCCTGAGTGACTGACAGTTGCCAATCTGGTGGGTAGATAATAAAGATTTTTAAATTTAACTCTCACCGTTTCCTCCTTCCCTTTAAGGGAGGTTGAACATCTTTTCAGATTTTTTTTGGCCATTTGTTTTCTCTCCCATGAAATACCTGTTTTGTTTTGTTTTTCTTTTGCCCGTTTTCTTTTGTGGGTTCTTCGGAGCTTTTTTTTAAAAAAGATTTTATTTATTTATTTTTAGACAGAGGGGAAGGGAGGGAGCAAGAGAGGGAGAGAAACATCAGTGTGTGGTTGCCTCTTGTACACCCCCTACTGGGGACCTGGCCCACAACCCAGGCATGTGCCCTGACTGGGAGTTGAACCAGTGATCCTTTGGTTCACAGGCTGATGCTCAATCCACTGAGCCACACCAGCCAGGAGGAGTTGTTTATATATTATGGCTGTTCACACTTTATAATAGTTACTTATACATGCTGCTAATTAATACTGTCTCTGAGGTTTTTTCTGTCTTTTAACTCTGATTTTGTACTTTTCTATAATGAAGTTAAACTATGTGCCCACAGTTGTCACTGTTTTCCCTTATAGCCTTTGAATTTTCTATTATTCTTAGGAAAAGCTTTTCTACCTCAAGGTTTTTAATAATTTTATTTATTTATTTATTTATTATTGATTTGACAGAGAGAGAGAGACAGACAGAAACACTGATTTGTTGTTCCACTTATTTATGATTCTTGTATATGCCTTGATAGGGATCAAACCCACAACCTTGGTGTGTCAGGATGCTGCTCTGACCAACTGAGCCACCTGGCCAGGGCCCTTTTCTACCTCAAGATATAGTTCCCTCGATATTTATATCTAGAATTTTAATACTTTTTATGTTTAGATCGGTAGTGTATCCTGAATTTTGTGTTTTATTTCTAATTATAAAGTTACATGTTCATTGTATCTTTTAAAAAGGGATGATACAGGAAAAATTTAAACAAAATATATATTTTGCCCTGGCTGGTCTGGCTTAGTGGATTGAGCAACAGCCTGTGAACCGGAGGGTCACCAGTTCAACTCCCAGGCAGGGCACATGCCTGGGTTGTGGTCCAGGTCCCCAGTAGCAGGTGCGTGAGAGGAAACCACACATTCCTGTGTTTCTCTCCCTCCCTTCCTCTCTCTCTAAAAATAAATAAAATCTTTTAAAAAATAAAAATAAATAAAAAAGAACAGAATATGTATTTAGAGTTAATGAATACATTTTATAAAGGGTGACATTGTGCAGGTGGCTTTGTAACTTGCTTTTTTGCACTTACTGGATATTAAACATATTTTCGTGTTATTAAGTATTTGTATATCATCATTAAATTTTATTTTAATGATAATTTTTAAGGACTACTTAGTATTTAATGATAATTTTTAAGGACTACTTAGTATTTTATAGTTATATTAGTATGCTCATGTTTTTCTTATTGATTTACAGGATCTGTTTGCTTAGGAAGTATGCAAACCACCATGTGGTACATACCACATTTTTTGGACTATAAGACACAACCCCCCATTCCCCAAATTTGGGAGGAATAATGGTTGTTAATGCTGCTGTTGAGTTCTGTTTACATTTACATTGGTGGAATATTATGTTATTTATGTTATTAAATATTTTACCAAATTTTTTGCTTCAAAATTTTTTTTCCTATTTTCTTCCTCCAAAACCTAGGTGCATCTTGCGGTTCAAAAAGTACAGTGTGTTATAAATATACGGGATCCCCAGCTTGCTTGCTTCCTTTGAGTTTTGTTTGTGATGTTTTTGTCATTGCAAAACTTTAAGTTGACTTAAAGTCAAACCTTCGATCTTTTCCTTAACAATTTTACGACATTAGGGATCACATTGGAATGTTGTTCCCTAACCAGAGGTTGTATATTCATTTGCACATTTGTTGCTGTCACAGTTTTATGCTTTTATATTCTTGCCTTTATTTCACTTGGAGTTTATGCTGAGGTCTGAGCCTGGAAATCTAACTTAGGTTTTACAAAATAGGTTATCTGTTGATAGATGTGACCCGGGGATAGTTTCACTAGGAGGGCAGAGCCATTGGCTTCCTGCTGACCGTCTGTACTTTCCCTCCCTGCCAGGCCTTGGAGACCCGGGCCAGCCCTGGCCACACCCCGGGCTGTGTCACCTTCGTCCTGAGCGATCACAGCATGGCCTTCACTGGAGACGCCCTGCTTATCCGAGGGTGTGGAAGAACGGACTTCCAGCAAGGTCACAGGCCCTGTCCTGCAGCCCGAGACCTTAGTATAGTTATGAGTGTGCCAGGGTTTTAAGTCTCAGCTGCAAGAATGAATGAATGAATAAGTGTTAAGCTTTTAGGGGGTCAGGATTAAACTCAAGGTGTTTAGCTGTGGAGTGGGGGTGGAGTTCGATTCAGAGGGTGGCTGATCAGAGAACAGTTAGATTGAGGGGTTTAGTTGTTAGGGGACAGTTAGGTTCAGGGGGTAGTTCATTATCTATTTTCATTATCTATTGCTGTGAAAAACAATTACCCCAGAACTGAGTGGCTTAAAACAGTGATTAGCATTTATTATCTTACATGGTTTCTGAGAGCTCGGACTCCGGGAGCAGCTTAGCTGGGTGGTGGTTTTGGCTCAAGGTCTCTCATGAGGTTGCAGTCCAGCTGTGTGGGTGGGCTGCACTCACCTGAAGGCTTGCCTGGGGCTGGAGGCTCCGCTCCCACGGAGGCTCCCCTCCCACGGAGGCTCCCCCGCATGGCTGGCAAGCTGGCCCCGGCTGTAGGCAGGAGGTCTCAGCTCCCCTCTGTGGAGCTATTTAAGGGTTGTCACAACCCACCATCTGTATTCTCCCAAAGGGAATGAGCAGAGAGAGAGAGAGAGCAGGAGACAGGAGCCCTAAGTTTTTTAAAAAAGATTCTATTTATTTACTTTTAGAGAGAGGGAGGGGAGGGAGAAAGAGAGAGAGAAACATCTGTATGTGAGAGATACATCCATCTGGTTGCCTCTCACATGCCCCCGACTGGGGACCTGGTCCACAACCCAAGCATGTGCCCTGACTGGGAATCAAACCAGCAACCCTTTGGTTCACAGGCTGGTGCTCAATCCACTGAGCCCCACCAGCCAGGGCAGGGGCCCTAATTTTTCTTTCTCTCTCTCTCTTTTTTAAAGATTTTATTTATTTATTTTTAGAGAGAGGGGAAGGGAGGGAGAAAGAGAGGGAAACATCAGTGTGTGGCTGGCTCTTGAGCACCCCCTCCTGGGAATCTGGCCCACATCCCAGGCATGTGCCCTGACTGGGAATCCAACCAGCAGCCCTCTGGTTTACAGGCCGGATTCTCAATCCACTGAGCCACACCAGCCAGGGCCCTAATTTTTCTTAATGACCTAATTTCCTAAATTAAACTCTGTTTTTTTCTGCAATATCTTATTTATTAAATACATGTCCCTCAATCCAGACCACTAAGTCAAAGGTGAAGGGAATTAATGTTAAATTTTGAAGAATGTTAAAGAGTTTGTGGCCATGTTTTAAAACTCCATGAGAGGTTTAGCTGCTGGAGTTGTGGCGGGGGTGGGGCTGGTGGAGTTCAGCTCTGGAGTTCACTGCTAGCAGGTTGTCCGAGTCGGAGTGATTGCTAGGGGTCGGTGTTATGTTCCAGGTTTAGCCACTGGAGGCGCTCAGATTCAGGGATTTCTCTGTGAGAGGGGAGTTTCAGAATCTCAGGGTTTGGCTGTCCTTTGAGTGTGTGAGAGAGAGAGAGGGAGAGAGAATTCGGGATTGGCAGCGGGTTGCGGGGATTTAGCTGCCTTGAGAGAGGAGGGTGAGGCTGGATGAGAGGGGCAGACAGCCACGCTGACCTGGCAGCGGGTAACCAGATCCCCCGGGCGCCTCTTGCTTCCTCTTCCCTCTCTCCTTATCTCTCCATCTCAGTCTCTGTCCTTTTCTCTCCGAGGCTCCTATGCACTCCCAAAGCAGTCATGAAATGGGAGGGTTCAGGACGCAGGGCTCTTGTTGGAACCGTGCCACCGTTCTCCTCCTTGGCCTCATGCCTTCAGTTTCTTACCTTCTAGTCCACCGCCCCTGCCCAGACCCTTTCTGGGCATCTGCAGAGTGAGGGCCAGTTCCTCAGTGCCCCGTGTCTCGTCTCAACCTCATGTACAGCTGTGCCAAGTGTTTCACCACTCCCCGCTTCTCTGTACGTGCTGTCCACCTGCCTAGAATACCCTTTCCTCTCCTTCTCTACCTAGATAAAGAGGTATTGGCAGGAAATGAGGGAGAGGGTTCTGCTACCTCCACCCTTTTCTTGAGGGAAGGGGTTAAGGGGCCTCTCTTGTCCTCTTGATCCACTGACCTCTGAGCTTTCCCTCCCCAGGCTGTGCTAAGACCTTATACCACTCGGTCCACGAAAAGATCTTCACACTTCCAGGAGACTGTCTGATCTACCCTGCTCATGATTACCATGGTGAGGGCTTCCTGGAGGAGGTGTGGGACCTACGTAATTTACTACTATTTGACAGGTTGCACCAACGTACTGTAATCCTTATGGGGCATGGGACTACAATTCCTAGAAATTCCTCTGGCCCAAATGATCGAGTGCTTATGTGTACTGAGTGTGAATGTGGAAACCATGACTCTGGAATTCCAGAGGGCCTGGGTTTTCCTAGGACCTCTTAATAGAGCTTAGGGAACTGAGAAACTACATTTCCCATACTGCCTGTTGAGGAGGGAAAGCAATTTCAGGAACTTTCTGAGAAAAGCCTATTAGTCCCAGGCCAGAGAGGCACCCCAAAGCCGTCTGGGAAGTGTAGTCCTGAGAGGCCCAAGACACTGAACAGGTGGACAATCCTCCCCCTCCCTTGGCCCTTAGGGCTGACGGTGTCCACTGTGGAGGAGGAGCGGACTTTGAACCCTCGGCTCACCCTCAGCTGTGAGGAGTTCATCAAGGTCATGGACAACCTGAACTTGCCCAAGCCTAAGCAGATAGGTGAGTATTTGGGGGCCTGGACTCCTGGTCTGAGGGTGTAGGGGTTGGGGGCCCAGACTCCTGGTGTGTGGGGTGGGGGTGTGACCCTGGACTCCTGGGTGTGAGGGAAGAGAGGGCTCAGGGACAGAACTCCTTTCCTAAAGAAGAGGGCCCTTAGGATTGCTGGGTGCCATTTAAGCCTGCTGGGGCCCCTCAGCTTCAGCCGTGGTTTCTTCTTTCAGACTTTGCTGTTCCAGCTAACCTGTGCTGTGGGATCCAGACCCCCCCTTCCTGACGTCATCTCCGTCAGATGCTCGTGTCCATTAAAAATGCAGTAGGGGTGGGGAGGGAAGAGGTGCCATCACTGGAGCCTCTCTCCTCTTCCCCTCCCCTAGCAGTCTTCAAGCCTCTCAAATAAAATTTTTTTGTTCTGAATCTGACTTATGTCTGTTTTCTGGGGGAACCCATTGGGCTTTTGGGCTGAGGTGCCTGGGGTTTGTCCTGGTGTCTGGAGAGGCCAGACAGCAGGACAGAGAGAAGGTCCAGAGAGCCTAAAGGAGGAGATGTTCTAACTCACATGAGCAGAAGCAAACAGGTGTCTGGGGCAGGGCTTCTTGGCCCTGTGGATGAGAACCTCATGTTGAGTTTGAGTCATTTCCTCCTGAGAGACCCAGGATAAGGTACTTCTGTTCTCCAGGCCTCTTCTGTAAAGTGAAAATAGTAATGTATTCTGATGATCCAGTGAGTTCATATGTGTGAGGTGCTTGGCACACTACCTGCCCGGCAGGATTCCTATCGTGTTAACCACTATTTCTTTGTTTAAAAGGAAGATTAAGGCTTGCTGGTGTGGCTCAGTGGATTGAGTGCCAGCCTGTGAACCGAAGGGTTGCGGATTTGATTCCCAGTCAGGACACATGCCTGGGTTGCTGTCCAGGACCCCAGTGGGGGCACTTGAGAGGCAACCACACATTGATCTTTCTCCCCCTCTCTTTCTCCCTCCCTTCCCCTCTCTAAAAATAACCAAAACATTGAAAAAAATAAGGGCAGATTAAATTTTTTTTTAATTGAAAAAGTGAAATGTAAGCCCTGGCTGGCGTGGCTCAGTGGATTGAGCGTGGGCTGAGAACCAAAGTGTCCCAGGTTCGATTCCCAGCCAGGGTACATGCCTGGGTTGCAGGCCATAACCCCCAGCAACCGCACATTGATGTTTCTCTCTCTATCTCCCTCCCTTCCCTCTCTAAAAATAAATAAATAATCTTTAAAAAAAGAAAAGAAAAAGTGAAATGTTAGCATTGTCAGGTACGGATACAGGAGCCATAATGAGAAGCTAACATCTGTAATTCGAGCACTCATTTAAGATGCCCAGGAAATCTGATCTAGGAGATGGACACAGACCGACCCTTGTGTTCAGAGTGACAAGCAGTAGAGGGTTCCTCGGCAATGGAGAGGTGATAGTCCCTGATAAACTATGGATGAAAAGAAGAGGATTTCTTACCATTTGAAATTGAGCTGCTGTCAGGTTTTCAACAGAAGTGATAGAACTTTTTCGAGCACAATGGATGATAGCAGCCATATTAGGGCCTACCCCAGCTGTTCTCACTGATATGTCCCAGACCTCCAGGGTCCCAAGGGTAGCCACACCCTAAGCCTCCATAGCCACAGCATCTACCACCGTGGCCTCCACAGCAGTTTCCATAATAGCTGCAGTATAGCCTTGGGAGGTGAGGATGAGCGTTAGCTATTATTGTCACTATCAATTGGAACAATCTTCCAGGCATTTCCTGGCTTGGAGTGACAGTCAGTGTAATGGTTAAGAGCACACTTTCCAGAGAACATATCTGGTGCTGACGTTAACAACATGTATAGATTTTGGGCACACTTGTCCCCTCCCTCTCTGCCTCAGTGTCCCCAGCTATGAAGTGGAGATAAACATCTCTTGTTAGGCTGCTAGGAGCATAGAATTACATTAACGTGTATCAACTTACAGCACAGCTCCTGACATCCAATAATACTTTCTCACACCAGTTATTTTCCTGTTTTTACCTAGAGAGGAAAGGGTCTGGCTGACATCTTTAACCTCTCTGGTCCACCCCATAGCAAAGTGGGGGGGGGCACACTTCTCTCTGTCTCTGGGCGGGTTTCTGACTCAGCTCAGGGCACCTTGTCCCCTTGTCCAGCTCCCCAAACCGGTCTGGGCTCTTGTAAAGGACTCATTAGAAGGGAGAGGCCCCTGTCTGCATTCCCTTCTTTCTTTCAGCATTCCTTCTTTCTTTCAGCATTCCTTCTTTCTTTCAGCATTCCCAGGGTCTGGCATTAGGGAGGCATTTGCACATACGAGACCAAGACACCTGGCCCTCCAAGGGATAGTAGTGGGGGTACTAGAGGCAGAGTGGGGGGTTGCGATGCTGGGTTTTCTGAGGGTGGGACCGGTGGGGCCGGGATGCCCGGATGCCAGGTCGCGGGCGGGGCAGGCAGGTCGCTGCCTCCTCCCTCGGGAGCTGTTGGACCTGTTGTGCCCCCCCTCCACTTCCGGGCTGCTGTGGAGAGGGTGCCGAGCAGCCTCTCTCCTCCCTCTTCCCCAGGCACCTGTTTCAGAGACTGAAACGACAGCGCCCAGAGTGCAGAGCGAGAGCGCCGAATCCTGAGCGGGTGAGAGGGCCGGGGCTGCGGGGCAGCAGGGGGCTGAGACTTGGCCTCCAAGGTCCCGGGGGTGGAGGAGGCTAGAGTTTGGGAATTTAGCTCCCTGGAGGAGCTGAGGACTCAAGACTCCTGGTTTGTCTGGAGAGAGGGAGACTAGAAGCCCCGACTCCTGGGTTCCTGGGCGAGGTGGAATGGGTGTCGCTCCTTTGAGGTCAGAGCCAAGTCTACCAGGCTCCGGAGTGCAGGGGACAGGAGCCCAGACTGTTGAGCCCCCGAGGGAGGAGACCCGGGGTCGCTGTAAGGTGGTCCAGGGATTGCGGGGGGCTGCCGGGAGGGTAACAAGGTGCCACATCTGGATAGAAGGGAGAAGCCAATAGGGGGAGCGCTAGGACCCAAGACTCTAAATCCGGTCCCACCTCCGGGGGCGGGGCTAGAGCTATCGAATCCCGCCCCTGAAAACTCCGGGCCACGGTCCTGGAGTGCTCAGTCCCTTCCTTTGAACTCCTAGGCCTCGCCCCCTTGGAAGAGCATTGCCAAGCGCTCAGGCCTCCTGGGCCACGCCCCCACGCTGTCAGTCCACGCCCCCAGACTCCGGGCCCCGCCCACCCCGCCGTAGTGAGCCACCGCCATGGGGACTCCCAGCAGCCCGGACGAGGGGACTCCGCCACCACAGGTCCCAGAGTGCGATGAGGCGGTTCAGCCCAAAGGAGCCGCCCAGCCCCGGGAGCACCCCGAGGGCTCCCGCGAGCAGGAGGCTCCCGAGGTCCCGGAGGAGCTTCCTAGCAGCGGAGGAGCTGAGCAGCAGGCGGAAGAAGAGGAAGAAGTGGCCGAAGGCAGCAGCACCGAGAGCAGCCGCGACGCGGTGAGGGACAAGGAGGGCAGGAGCCCCGGGGGTCGGGGTGGCCCAGGGCAGGTGACAGGGACAGCGATAGGCAGGTATGGAGAGAGACCAGATAGACAGAAGTTCGGAGACAAGGAGAGAGCCCCAGAGATACGGAAACTCCGGAGAGACAAAGACACCGACCCGGGGCCAGAGAGACCCAGACCGAGTGAAAGACAGAGGCACCTAGAGACCGGCGTAGAGAGACCAGATGGACAGAGACCCAGACACAGGGAGACTGAGAGACAGGGACCTCAAAGAGCCCCGGCCTGTGAGGCTCAGCTGGTTGGGCCTTTGTCTGGTAAACCCAGAGGTCGCAGGTTCAATTCCCTGTTAGGGCACATGCCCGGGTTGCAGGTTTGGTTCCCTGTGGGGCACGAGCGAAAGGCAGCCTATTGATGGTTCTTTCTCACACTGATGTTTCTCTGTCTCTCTCCCTTCCCTCTCTCTAAGTGTGTCCTCGGATGAGGATTAAATAAATAAATAAAACTAAAAGAAAAGACCCCAAAGAGACAGAGGCGCAGGAAGAGAGACTCAAAGAGATGGTATAGAGACAGAAACCCCAAACAGGGCAGAGATGCTCAGAGAGACAGAAACAGAGACAGAGAAACCTTAAGAGAGGGAGATACTCCGAGGGAGAGGAAGGGACGTAGTGACAACTTAGAGACAGAAGACAAATACTGAGTGGGGAGACGAAGCCCAGAGAAACAGGGTGAGAGACTTGAGAGACCTGTGGGGAGAGAGAGACCTGGGGCCTACGACGACTTGACGCCCGGAAAATAGGACCCAGTTGGAGAAAAAGAAACACCTCCCTTGAGTTGGCTCCCGAAATGCGAGCCCCCGGGGCCGGGTGGTCACTGGGCTTGCACCCTCTCTTGTATAAAAGCGTGGTGGTTGAGTTCTGGCCAGTTAAGACCCCCTGAAGAAGCTTGAGGCAGGGAACAGATGGATTTAGTGACTGCCGGGGGGGGGGGCGAGGACTCTCCACACCCTCTGACCGCACCCTCTTTTATCCTAGGGGGAGGCCCTGCCTTCCGTCCAGGCCCGGGCCATGCCCCCCACGCCCACCCAGTCTAAGGAAGAGGCGCGAGGGGTGGCGCTGCGGCTTCGAGAGCAGCAGCTGGAGGTTCTGACTCGAGTGGCCCTGATGGAGCAGCGAGTGAAGGAGCTCCAGCGCCAGAGGAAGGAGCTGAGGATCGAGGTGAGGCTGCGGCAGACGTTGTGCGAAGTCTCCCTGTCCTTTCCTCCATGGCATGCCATTCTAGGCCTCCAGCACCCTCCTTCCCTAGATCTCTGAGCCCCAGCCTTTGCGTTCTCTCCGCAGATGGAGGTCGAGGTGGCCCTGCTGCGGGGTGAGCTGGCTGGGGAGCGAGTGGCTGCTCGGCGGGAGGAGGAGCAACTCCGGGAGCTGCTTGAGCAGCAGGTGGACACAGAGCAGGGCAGCCGGGAGCAACGGGAACAGAGGGAACAGGTCTGTTGGTCCGGCTGAGTCTTCATCATCAGTTTTGTTCCTTGTCGGAGGGGTATTCCTGGTGGGGTTCTCGGGAGGCGGCCCCCAGGACTGGGTCTACCCCTGTTCCCCAAGTGGGGACACTTGGGATGGGAGGCAGTGATGGACAGATGCTTTTCCTTATCTTCCTCCTGCCTCCCTGACCATGATTTTGGGGCCTGACCCACTGGGGCCTTCTTTTGCCCCCTCTCTCTGCTCTTTTACTGTCACTGTGAAAAACGTCAAGCCAGTAGCAACAGGAGAGTCAGATGGCCTCCATGCGGTGCACTCGCTCCCGCTTGCTAGCTTCAGTAGAGATCAACTCCCATGCCTGTTTCGTAGCCCGTAGTCTGCTTCCCTATTCCTGGTTTTGGAAGCCTATCCCAGATATCACATTACTTTTAAATAAGAACTCCTTTTTAAATTAATATGTTCTTAATATTGTCCTATTTCCAGTTTTCACATTTCCAGATTGTCTCAACAATGCCCTTTAACAGCTGGCTGTTTGAATCGGGTCCCCAAAAGGGTTGCAATGCCATATGTGTTGGGTTTTTTATTCCCCTGATTTTATTTTATTTGTATTTTTTTCATTACCTGTTTCACTTCTAGTAGTCCCTACCTACTATTGCTTTCCATTCTACTTGTTGGAGAAACCAAGTCTCCTGTCCCATAGTCAGGGCGTGGCCCATGTCCTTTGCCTTTGCGTGTTCCTCTGCCTTGCAGCAGGTGGTGGGTTAGAAGTACAAGCTGCACCAGATTCAGGTGCACTTGGTGCTTCCTGTGTGCCATGCCAGGGGGACGTCATCTCTGGTTGTCCAACCTCAGCAGGTCACTCTGATCCCTTCTTAATAATCGTTTACCTAAGGCTTTAACACCCCTCCAACGCCCGTCACTGCATGGATTGGTTAACATTACAACTTAGGAGATGGTACCTTTGTCATTCTATCAAATGATCTCTTTGCCCTTATCTTGTATGTTGTAATGTCCTCGGGCTGGGTCCTCAAAGAGCCTATATTTCCCTCAGCTCTGATTTCTCTCCCATAATCAGGCCTCTGTGTCCTGCTTGAGATACTGGCTCCTAGATAGTCCTTCCTCCCCCAGTACCCAGGAGTCCAGGCGCCCAGGCCCCTCCTCCCGCAGACCCAGGAGTCGGCCCTTCTCGGGCACCACAGCCAAAGCTGACCTCAGCAACTTCCTTTTCTATGTTGTTCCTGGCTCACCCTCCCTTCGGTCACCAGGCCAGCGTCCTGGACCTTGCTCGGCACACCTCCCTATCTTTCACACCCAACCCTGTCAATCAACACGTCCTGTCTTTCTGTTCCCTGACCCTCTGTCTGGCTTGTCCCCTTTGTATCCTCACTGCCAGGCCTAGTGCAGGTCTCATCCACCTTGCTTGGAGGACTCATGGAGGAGCTGGTCTCAACCTCTGGAGTCCATCCCCGAAAGGGATGATTTCACACCTAAGTCCTACTCCATCCTGTCAATCCTTCCATGGCTCCCCCTTGCCCCAGGGTTAGGGCTCCTTAGCCTGGTTGACCAAACCCAACGTGAGCTGAGCCCACCTTTCTGCTGTTGTCTCCCCTGTGCTCACTCTCTCTTTCCTCCACCATGTCTTCTTCCTCCCTGACCAGAGCTTGCCCCTAAACTTCCCATACTTTTCAACTCCATGGTGCATTTGCAACATGCTGTTCCCTCTCCCCAAAATGCCCTTCAAACCCCCTCTATCTCCTTAGGTCTAAATGCTCTCTGATGTTTGAGGCTTATGTTAAAATCCTCACATCCAGGAAAACCTGGGATAACCCCAGTAGAAATTGCTCCCCGCTCTGGGTTCCGACAGTCTCTGCATTTCATTGCCCTGATTGTCCCAGGCTGTAATGTGGCTGTGTCCCCACCTGGGACCCAGGGACTGGGTCTGACACCCTGCTCTGGGTCCCAGTATCAATCACCCAACATGGATATGCTTTGCTTTGCATTCATTCCTTTCTTTTTCTTTAATTAATTTATTTATTTTTAGACAGAGGGGGAGGGATGGAGAAAGAAAGGGAGAGAAACATCAGTGTGTGGTTGCCTCTCATGCACCCCCTACTGGGGACCTGGCTGCAACCCAGGCAGGTGCCCTCACTGGGAATAGAACCTGTAACCTTTTGGTTCTCAGGCCGGCACTCAATCCACTGAGCCACACCAGCCAGGGCCATTTCATTTTCTTTTTCTTTTTTTTTTTAACATTTTATTTATTTATTTTTAGAGAGGGGGAAGGGAGGGAGAGAAACATCAATGTGTGGTTGCTTCTCATGTGACCCCTACTGGGGACCTGGCCTGAAACCCAGGCATGTGCCCTGACTGGGAATCAAACCGGTGACTCTTTGATTCACAGCCCACACTCAATCCACTGAGCTACACCAGCCAGGGCATCACTCATTTCTTGAACAACTGTTTATATGATGCGTACTCCAGACAAGCCAGCACCAGAGTGAACCAGACTCACAGGGCCCCTGCCCTCATGAAGCCAACCCCAGGCAGGGGGGTGTCAGCAGTCTGGTGGGCCTGGCCCTTGCTCATCTCCGTGTCCGTCCCTTGTGCTCAGGGGGAGGCTAAAAGCCTGGCTGTTCTTTCAGGAGCAGAGGCGGCTGTGCCAGGAGCGGGATCGAGTGGAGGGTCTTCGCCAAAGACTCCGGGAGGCCCAGGGACAGCTCGAGGACCAGCCAGAGGACCAGCGTGAGCGGCTCCTGCAGACCATGCAGGAGGTGAGGGCTCTTTGGATCCTCTCAAGGACCAGGTGTCCAGGCCCCTCCCCACTCAGGACCCAGAAGTCCAAGCCTTCAGCCTCCTCCTCCCAGAGTCCCCTAACCCCCAGGACTTGAGTCTAGGCCCTCAATGCCTCCTCCCTCATTGACCTGGAGTCCTGGCCCACCCTTTACTCCCCTGAGCCCTTGGGTTCCAGGCTTCCAGACCTTTTGCATTTCTGCCCACAGATGAGGGAACAGCTGGATGTGGCCCAGCGTGCCTACGAGGACCTGGAGTTCCAGCAACTGGAGCGGGAGAGCCGGCGGGAGGAGGAGGATCCTCGGGGCAGCCCTGGAGCTTGTGTGCGGGACCCCAAGGTCCAGGAGCTGCAGGCCAGCCTGGTTCAGCACAGGGTGAGCTGGGCCGCCCTGGCCTGCCTTCCTCACGGCAACCTCTGCCTTCTCCCCTCCATGTCTGGCCCTTTCTCTGTTGTCTACCTGAGCGGTGCTCTTCACAACAGGAACAATAATAGCTGACGTCTAGTTAATCATTGAATCCTTACAACAATCCTAGGAGACAAATCTTATTTTTTCCCATTTTATAAAGGAAGAAACTGAGGGTCAGCGTACTCACATAGTCTTGTCCAAGTCACTCAGTTTGTAAAGGACAGAGCTGGGATTTGAACCTGTTCGCTCTTCACCACTACACTCTATGCCTGTCAAACCCTATCCAAAGAGATGCTGCCACCTGTCCTTTCTGGGGGCGTCAGAGTCCAGGGTCTGACAAAGCCCACTGGAAAAAAGTGACACGTTTGGTTGTAGTGAGCACCAAGTTTTCTGGAATTTTGGATCAGAAAGTTTTCTCTGTCTGCCCCTTTCTCTCTCTATCTCTGGCGACTCTCTCTGGGTCTCTGTGTCCTTTGGTCTCTGTTTGTAGGTAGAACCCTCCATCCCCTCTTCTGGACTCCCCAAAGGGAAGAGGGCACCAGGGAACTTAACTCTGAGTCCCCCCCAGCTTCTCCCAGGCACTCAGGTCCCGGGGTCTCTGTTATGAGGTAGTGCAAACCCCAAGCTGGTTCTGGAGGAGCCAGCTCGGGACCGGGACAGCTAAGTAATGCGGGTACTGGGGGTGCCCTGCAGCGCCGGATCCAGGTCTTGGAGGAGCAGCTGAAGTCGCTGGGGGAGCAGATGGCCGCTGAGAGCCGGGGGCTGAGCCGGAAGAAGGAGGAGGCCCTTCAGGCCCTGACACAAGTAGGTAGTCATCAATTCTATCACTGGGATGTCCCTTTCTGACTCTGAAGGGTGGCAGTCCCTGATGCCTTGCCTTTGCCTTCCCTTAGGAGCGGAGCCGACTGCTGGAGCTTAATTGCCTTCAGGGCAGCTCTGGCGGAGACCTTGCTGAGTCCAACCAGGCCCTCACTAAGGTATGGGGATTTTAATGCATCTGTCAGGTCCCCCTCCCTCAGACCCAGGAGTCCAGGCCCTTACACCTCTCTTTCCTTGGGATCCAGGCTATTCAGCCTCTTATCCTTTTACCCCTTGGGATCCAGGAGTTCGGGCCCCCACCTCCTCCTCCTCAGGGAACTAGCTGTCTCTGCCCATGGTCTGGGAGATTGGACAGTGAGACCCCATTCCAGCCCTCTTGTGACTTTGGGCCTTTGTTTTTCCATCTGAGAAATGACCTGGCACTGGAGACAGTGGCCAGAGCATCCTGTAACTAGTGGGGTCTACGATCCCTCCAGCTCCTGTTGACCTTCACCATTTCCCACAGCTCCTGTTCACTCAGAAGACAGACCGCCAGCTGCTGGTGCTCCAGGACCCCAAGGCGCACACCGCCTCCGCCTCCGCCTCTTCCTGCCTCTTCTCCGTGCACAGCTCCCTGCAGGTGCTTCCCCGCTGTCCCCCGGTCCCCCGTCTCCAGAATTCCCACTGCGGCTTTCTCTGCCATGGGGGGAGAGTTGATCGAGGGGTATTTTTAGTTTTATCAGGCTCTGGCTTCATTTTTTTCTTTCCCTGTTGCCTAACACTCGACTGCTCCCCTGGAAAAATGAAACGTGTGTGCCCAGGAGCAGATGAACAGGGCGTATTGATAAGCAGGCCTCCCTGCCCCCCCACGCTGGCCCACAGCCCACTCCCCAGATGCAGTACAACTGCTTGTTGCTTGCATAGCCTTCCTTCCAGATCTTTGGAAACCGTGTTAACAGGACACGGATGTTTTGAATGGGTTGTTACTGATTTTTTTCAATGAAGGAGACGATGGCAGGGTGTGGTGCCTGAGGTGGGGTGAAAGTTAGATGACAAAAGTCTTGTTTTAGTTGTGTAGATGTGGGTAAGCACTTAGAAACTGGTAGCTCTTGTTATAGCATGTAAAGTGTGTGGTTTTGTTTTTTTTTTTTGCAAAACTGTATATTAGCTATGAGTTGGCTTTTATAACTGAACGCTCTGTCGTAGAGATTGTTTGCCATTGATACATTTAGAGCTGACTCATCTTGGTTAACGACTCTGTGATAATAACCATATAAACAATAACAGCGATACTAAGGACAACTCATATTTACCGAGTCTGTATCGTGGGCCAGGGACTGTTGGAAATGCTTCACACGTGATTCACACATTTGGTCTTGCAAAAACAAAGTGAAGCAGGTTCTTATCTCCATTTTACAGGTGAAGGAACTGAGGCAGAGAGGTGAAGGTACTTAGCTAGCTGGTGTGTGGCAGAGCCGGGAGGTGAACCCAGGTGCTCTGTCTTCAGAGCTTGCGCACCACCCCTCTGGGCTTCCTGTGGACACGGTTCTACTCTGGGGCATTGAGCCACCCTCCCTCTGTGGGTGCTGATTTGAGTTTTTTGCAGTTTAAGCAATGCTGTGAAGGAGATCTGTGTCGTGTGTCTTTGTACACAGAGTAATAACATGAATGAGTATTATTAGATTGTCTAATATACATGTCATGTAATATAATATGCAATGTATTATATTCTTTCTTACTCATTAGTACTTTTTAAATCTTGCCTTAAACATTTTTTTTACTTACCGTTCTTCAGGGGGAGAGAAATATTGCCTTGTTCCACTTATTTATGCACTCAGCAGCCAATTCCCGTATGTGCCCTGACTGGGGATCAAACCCGAAACCTTGGCTTATTGGGATGATGCTCTAACCAACTGAGCTATCTGGCCAGGACTACTTATTAATTAATATTAATAATAACAATCACTTCTGAGAGATTAATGTAGGCTGGGGTCTGCTTGAAATATTTTTATCATTTTGCACCATATGGAATTGCTATTACTTAGTTGTGAAAAACAGTCAAATATTGGCAACTTGATATAAAATTCTATGTATTCATGTATATTCATGAAATTGTTTTGTATAATTTATGAATATATAATCCATGAATATGTTATATTCATGACATATGAATATATGGAAATCTATATATGTATAAAATGAAAATATATCATTTCATTTTTTGCTCAGAAGAATCCCCCAGAGTAGGTCCTATTAAGGGCAAAGGGTGAGGAGATAATGTCTAGGAAATTCGCTTTCTAACCGATTTCCCTGGGAGCCTGATAAAGGAGTATCAGCTGGGTTGCCAGGCAACCAACTTACAGTAAATATGACCCTTGTTAAGTAAGCTGCATGTCTATAGATGCCTGATGGGAAGCCGTGTCCATTCCTATGGAGTCATGTCCTGAGTAACTGGCCCCTGTGGAGCTTCTAGGGCCAGGGGAACCCTGTATCCGCTGGTGTGGCTCTCGGACATGCCCTGTGCCCAGGTGTCTGTCACCTGGGGGGCCGGGCCAGGCAGTCCTCCGTGTGCTTTGCACGAGGTCACTCATGTAATCCTGGCCTTGACCACGGCAGGGCAACGGGCCTTCACCCGCTTTATAGCAGGCAAGTCCAGCCTGGGAGGAGACGGGTCCTGCCGAAGTCATGCACCCAGCGGGTGGCAGAGCAGGTCTGAACCAAGTCTGTCTGTTTCCATGGCCTGTGCCTTCTAGAAGACTGGGGTTCCTAGGGCTCCCTCAGAGTCCAGGTGGGCATGGTGGTCAGCACTGTTCCAGAGGGAGCAACGGGGCCGCAGGGCACAGCAGAGTATTTCTTTACTCAGTCAGATAAACAAGTAGATAACTCCTCGCCTTCTTGCCCCTTCTCTCTCATGCCAAGTCCTAGTAAATCCTGAAATTCCACCCCTTCTTTCCAGGATCCCGTGATGTCTGAGAGTACTGCCCCTGCTTGGGTTCAGCTGGCAGTACTTCCCAGCTGGCTGAACTTAGACACATCTCTGTGCCTCCGTTTACTTTGCTGCAAAATGGGAATAATAACAGCACCCACTGGTTGACAGTTAAAGGCTTAGCGTGTTGCCTGGCACATAGTAGGTGCTCAGTGGATGTGGGCTGCTGGTGCACTGATTACAGTCACAATTATTATTAGTGTTATCATTATTAGCATCCTTCTTCTATCCACTTCCACCCCATCTCTGGTTTTTGTCATCCAACACACTGGCTTCCTCACCGGGGTCTCCATCTTCTTTTTTATCTCCCAACAATCTGTTCTGCACACAATAGCCCTCCTACTGCAGCCCTCCCCATCAAATGCCTTCAGCCACTCCCAGGCCTCCTCACCACGGCCAACCAGCCCCTGCAGATCAGCCCTCTGCCCCCTCTCACCACTGTCCTCAGTCCTCTGCTCAGCTGCAGGAGCGCTGAGCAGCCGTACTTGCTCCTGTCTCAGGACTTTTGCACTTGCCGATTTGTCCACCTGGGACACTTCCCCTCAGTCTTCCCTGGCCAGCTCTTTTTTTTTAAAGTATATTTTATTGATTATGCTATTACAGTTGTCCCAATGTTTTTCTCCTCTTTACCTTTCCTTAACCCTGTACCCTCCTTACCCTCTAGCATTCCCCTTGCCCCCGCCTTAGTTCATGTCCATGGGTTCGTACATGTAAGTTCTTTGGCTTCTCCATTTCCCATACTGTTCTTAACTTCTCCCTGTCTATTTTGTACCTACCATTTTTTTAAAAAGATTTTATTTATTTTTAGAGAGGGAAGGGAGGGAGAGAGGGAGAGAGAGAGAGAGAGAGAGAGAGAGAGAGGGAGAAACATCAATGTGCGGTTGCTGGGGGCCATGGCCTGCAACCCAGGCATGTGCCCTGACTGGGAATCGAACATGCGATGCTTTGGTTCGCAGCCGGCGCTCCATCCACTGAGCTACGCCAGCCAGGGCTGTACCTACCATTTATGCTTCTTATTTCCTGTACCTTTCCTGTTCCCCCATTCTCCCCCTCCCCATTGATAACCCTCCATGTGACCTTTATTTCTGTGATTCTGTTGCTGTTCTAGTTGTTTGCTTAGTTTTTGCTTTTGCTTTTTAGGTTCAGTTGCTGATAGTTGTGAGTTTGTTGTCATTTTACTGTTCATAGTTTTTGATCTTCTATTTCTTAGATAAGTCCCTTTAACATTTCATATAATAAGGGCTTGGTGATGATGAACTCCTTCAACCTGACCTTATCAGGGAAGCACTTTATCTGCCCTTCCATTCTAAATGAAAGCTTTACTGGACAGAGTCATCTTGGATGCAAGTCCTTCCCTTTCATGACTTCAAATACTTATTTTCAGCACCTTCTTGCCTGTAAGGTTTCTTTTGAGAAATCAGCTAATAGTCTTATGGGAACTCCTTTGTAGGTAACTGAGTCCTTTTCTCCTGCTGCTTTTAAGATTCTCTTCTTATCTTTAATCTTGGGTAATGTAATTATGATTTGCCTGGGTGTGTTCCTCCTTGGGTCCAATGTTTTGGGACTCTCTGGGCATCCTGGACTTCCTGGAAGTCTATTTCCTTCACCAGATTGGGGAAGTTTTCCTTTATTGTTTGTTCAAATAAGTTTTCAATTTCTTGCTCTTCCTCTTCTCCTTCTGGCACCCCTGTGATTCAGGTGTTGCAACATTTAAAGTTGTCCTGGAGGTTTCTAAGCCTCTCCTCATTTTTTTTTTTTGCATTCTTATTTTTCATTCTGTTCCAACTGGATGTTTATTTCTTCCTTTTGTTCCAAATTGTTGACTTTAGTCCTGGTTTCCTTCCCTTCACTGTTGGTTCCCTTTATATTTTCCTTTATTTCACTTTGTATAGCCTTCATTTCTTCCTTCATTTTGTGACCAATCTCAATCAGTTCTGTGAGCATCCTGATTACCAGTGTTTTGAACTCTGCATCAGATAGGTTGGCTATCTCCTCATTGCTTAGCTCTTTCTCTGGAGTTTTGATCTGTTCTTTCATTTGGGCCATATTTCTTTGTCTTGGTGCACCCATTATGTTGTAGGGGGAGGAACCTTAGGTATTCAGCAGGCCGGGGCACCCCTTTTTGCTGTGTTTTGGCGCTGTCTGTGGGGGAGGGGTCAGAGAGGAAACAATGCCCTGGCTTTGACCGAGCTCCACTTTCCAACACACTCTCCTGTGAGGCTGGGAGTTTCTCATGCCTTCGCAACCCCCATAGGAGTTTACGGTTAGAACTTTTGAGTCTTTAGTTTCTCAGTCAGCCAGCCCCTGCCTCGCTCCCATGGTCCACCTTGCTGCACATCCTCTCTGCCGGGAGTTCCACGAAGTCTGATTTTCTGGCAGTCTTTGTTGTTTATTGTTTTTAAATTGGTTGTTATCCTTCTTTTGGTTGTGTGAGGAAGTGAAGTGTTTCTACCTACACTTCCATCTTGGCCAGAACTCTCCAGATTTTTCCCTGGCCGACTCTTACCCTTGGGCCTTGGGTCACTGTCCAGAAGGATCTCCCTGGTCTTCCAGTTGGAAGGTGGCCCTCTTTTCCTCTTTTTTTTTTTTTAATCCTCACCTGAGGGTATGTTCATTGACCCTAGAGAGACAGAAGAAGGGGTGTGTGTGTGGGGAGAGAGAGAGAGAGAGAGAGAACAGAGAAACATTGATCAGTTGCCTACCACACAAGCTCCACCAGGGATTGAACCCACAACCTTTTGCTGTACAGGACAACACTCCAACTAATTGAGCCACCTGGTCAGGGCAGAAGGTGACCCACTTTTATAGCACCCTATTCTCTTCACCCCCAGCAGTTCCTGATGATCCATTTATTCGCATGATTGAAATATTTCTATCGAAAGGGACTCACCTTCATTTGCTGTTTTGTTACCCAGGGGTATGATTTTTGCAGGAAATGTAGGGAAATGCTCGTTGGTTTGACTTTACTTAGCTGTCTTCAGAATCGGGTTGGTTCTCTTGCACCCTCCCCAGGTAACCAGGTCCCTTTACCGTTTTCATTAACTCATGGATGGAATGTGTTTGAGGAGTTACGGCCTGTAGCAGTGAGTGTACTCGCTGGTGCTCAAATCATGCAACTTTTAAATCATTCTTTATTATCCATGCAGAGGTGTTGCTTTTTTTTTCTTTAAAAATGACCTTAACTTTATTTCCTTATTGATTGTTCTCATGTGTATTTTCATCTTTCATAACTTTTCCTTTTGAAATAACTTAAGACTTACAGAAAAATTACAGAAATAGTAGAAAGAATTCCTGTGTAGTCGTCATTCAGAAACGTGGTAATTAACATTTTACCGTGTTTGACATTTGCTTCATTATTCTTTCTCTGTCTTTGTACATGCGCGCACACACACACACATTATTATTCTCTTCTGAAGCATGATTCTCTTTTATCCCTAAATACTTCTGTATTATTCTGTAAGGTCAAGGCCATTCATTTTCAAATTTTTATTAATCTTTAAAAGATTTTATTTATTTATTTTTAGAGAGAGGGGAAGGGAGAGAAAGGAGAGGGAGAGAAACATTGATGTGAGAGATGGTTGGTTGCCTCTTGCTCGTGCCCTGACTGGGGATTAAACCCTTGACCCAGGCGTGTGCCCTGTCCAGGAATTGAACCAGCGATTTTTTGTTTCGTGGCATGATGCCCAGCCAACTGAGTCACATTTGTCAGGGCTCAAGGCCATTTTTTTTTAAAGACCGGCATTTTTTTAAAAAAAGATTTTGTTTAGTTTGTTTTTAGGCAGTGGGGAAAGAGAGGGAGATAAACATCAATGTGTGGTTGCTTTTCACACGCCTCCTACTGGGGACATGGCCCACAACCCAGGCATGTGCCCTGACTGGCAATTGAACTGGTGACCCTTTGGTTCGCAGGCCAGCACTCAATCCACTGAGCCACACCAGCCAGGACTCAAGACCATTCTTACCCATAACCACAGTATAAGGATCAAACTCAGGAAACTAATTGAGATAATACTATTAAAACTCACAGATCTTGTTCATATCTAGTCAGTTGTCTCACTAATGTTTTTTCTGGGAAAACGCAAAGGAAAAAATTTTTTCTGTCCGGGAACACAGGTTGCATTTAGTTGTCCTTTATTTATTTGTTTGTTTGTTTATTTAAACAAGCTAAATATTCCCCTTGTTTAAAGTTCAAAAGGTGTGGAAAAGGCTCTTCCACTATTATTTCCAACCATTCAGATCCTCTGCTGATGTGGCTGGGGTGACTGGTTTCTGGCATCTACTTGGAGATATTTTGTGTTCGTACATTCTGTCATGCACATTCGCTCTCCCTCTTTTATGCTCAAACAAATATATCATCCTCACACTGCTGTGTACTCATTTTTTATCTTGGAGGTTATCTTCTCTCCGGATTTAAAGAGCATCCCCTCCTTCTATTGTATGTGCTGCAGAGCTTTCCACGGTGTGGATCATCCCTGGTTTATTTACCCTGCCCCCTTCTGTGGGCACATAGGTGGTCTGCAGGCTTCTGAGGGGAATAACCTTGAACTCAAGTCATTTTCCATATGTATTAATATATGCATTGGATATAGTCCTGCAAGTGGAACTGGGGCTGAAAGATTTATGCATTTGGTATTTAAAAAAAATAAAAAGAGCCAAATTGGTCTATACAAAGCTTGTTCAGTAGAACTGCCCCTCCCCAACATGTGGGAGAGTGTCTGGCTTTTCCACATGCCCTCCACACAGTGGGCTTTTCTTCATACTTTTATTAAAATACAATTCACCCAGTTAAAGTGTACAACTGGTGGCTTTTAGTGGATTCACAGAGTTGTGCAACCATCACCACCACGTAGGGCATGGTCATTACCCCAGAAGAAACCTGAGACCCTTTGGCCATCACCTGTCAAGTGCCCCTCTTCCCCAAAAGACGAATCTACTTCCTGTCTCCTTGGCTTTCCCCTTTCTGGACACGACACGGTGTGGCCCTCTGCGACTGGAGCTCTCACTCGGCATCACGTTTATAATGGCTTTTTGATTTGGGCGGGTTAGATGGTGGTTTCACTCGGCAGTCAGCCCTTGGACTTGTGGTCGAGAGTGAACATCTCGTGTGTTTTCAGGGCTCCATCGGCCTCCAGAGGACTGGGAGCATGTCCCGGAAGAGGGGAGAGAGATTGAGCCAGAGGGGATCCCCCCGACCTCTGTCTCTCCATTGTGCTGGTGAGAACGCCCGCCCTACGCCGACATCCGTTCCTTTCCGACCACCAGCCTTACCTGCAGCACAGGATGGAGGAACTTGGCATGGCTGCTTGTTGGGGGAGAAGTGGAGGGGCTTGGACAAGGGAGAGTCCCAGCCCCCTACCCTGACACCACCTCTTCTCCCCCAGGACCCCTGGAGGCCTCAGCCCTCCCAGCAGCAGGAGACTCTGGGAGACACCCGCTCTATCAGCTGCTGAACTGTGGCTCAGGGAATAGGTGAGACGTCAGGGAGAAGGTATGGAGATGGGGGAAGAGGCAGTGCCACTGTAACCTGCCCTGGTCTCTGTTCCCTCCTCCTAGCTATGGGGCACTCTACCCAGACATCGCCCGCATGGAGCGGCTCCTGCAGCAGGCTGTGGCGGAGCGCGAACGGCTGCTCAAGGCCAGGGTGAGACCCTAGACCCTCTTCCCTCAACCCAGGCCTCCAGGCCTCCAGCCCCACCTGCCTCAGACCGGGAGTCCACGCCCCCAGCCCTCCTCCCTTGGACCTGGGAGTCCAGTCCTTTGTTTCGCAGATCTGACTGGTTAGTCTCCTCATTGACCCCATCCTGAATCCACAGGAAGGAACAAGAAGGAGCACAGAAGGTTCCTCAGGCCCCGCTGTTCCTGCCATCATGGTCAGTCTCCTACCCTCACCCCACTTCTCCCCCGCTTGTGTTGCCCCCTGGCCTCTGCCTTTTCTTATCTCTTCCTTTCCTCTCCGGTGGCACAGAAAAGTGTCCTGGGCTTGGCAAGGGAAGGGGAACCCAAAGGACCTAGCTTCCCTTCCCATTGTGGTTGTCTGTACCCACGGTACGTCCTTGGGTAATGTCCTCTGCTTCTCTGTGCCTCAGTCTCCTCTTCTGGAAGTGGGTGACAGTGTCACAGTTCCTGCAGAATGAAGGCAACTACATCTGGGAGCTTTTAAAAATCATTTAAAATTCTGTGTTCTTTGTTTATTTTTGTGTTTTTTTGTAAAGATTTGCCAATTTTTTAAAATATGAATTTTTAAAAAGATTTATTTTTAGAGAGAGGGTAAGGAAGGGAGAAAGAGGGAGAGAAACATCAATGTGCAGTTGCCTCTCACATGCCCCCTACTGGGGACCTGGCTCACATCCCAGGCATGTACCCTGACTGGGAATCAAACTGGCGATCCTAAGGTTTGAAGGCCTGCACTGAATCCACTGAGCCACACCAGCCAGAACAATTTTTGATTCTTTTAAAATACTTTTTATGATAGAAATATTCAAGCATATGCAAACCTAGAGAGAGTAAACCCCTGTGTACCTCCCATGCAGCTTCAGTGATCATCAGTATTGAATCTTGATTTGGTGCCAACTTTGTTTTACCGATCCCACATCTACTTCCCACTCCACAGTGGAATATTTTACTTTATTTTTTAAAAGATTTTATTTATTTATTTTTAGAGAGAGGGGAAGGGAAGGAGAAAGAGAGAGAAAAATATCAATGTGTGGTTGCTTCTTGCATACCTCCGACTGGGGACCTAGCCCACAACCCAGGCATGTGTCCTGACTGGGAATTGAACTGGTGACCCTTTGGTTCTCAGGCTGGCACTCAGTCCATTGAGCCGCACCAGCCAGGGCTGCAGTGAAATATTTTAAAGCAAATTCCAGATATCATATCATATGATTTCATCCATACATCAAAATGTGTCTCTATAAAAAATGTGTCTCTATAAGTATTTTTTAAAAATTTTTAAAGATTTTATTTATTTATTCTTAGAGAGGAATGGAGAGAGAAAGAGAGAGAGAGAGAAACATCAATGTGTGGTTGCTGGGGGTCATGGCCTGCAACCCAGGCATGTACCCCAACTGGGAATCGAACCTGCGACACTTTGGTTTACAGCCCGCGCTCAATCCACTGAGCTACACCAGCCAGGGCTTCTATAAGTATTTTCTAACATAAAAATTCCACTGTCATACATCATCAAGACTATTATCTCTGTGACATCCTAATACATGCCCCATATTCACATTCTCCTAATTGTCTCCAAAATGTCTATTTGTAGTTGGTTATTTAAATCTGGACCCAAACAAAGTACACACAATGCATTTTTAAAAAGGTCTCAATCTCTGAGATTGAGTTTACCTTACTTTTTTAAAAAAGATTTTTATTTATTTTTAGAGAGAAGGTGAGGAAAGGAGAAAGAAAAGGAGAGAAACATCAATGTGTGGTTGCCTCTCACATGTACCCTACTGGGAACCTGACCCACAACCCAGGCATGTGCTCTGTCTGGGTATTGAACCAGCGACCCTTTGGTTTGCAGGCTGGCACTCAATCCACTGAGCCACACCAGCCAGGGCCTTCCCCACTTTTTTAATGCCACTTTTTTCATGCAAAGAAACTCCTCCTTTATCCTGTACTTTCTCACATTATGGATTTAGCTGAGAGGCTCCTTATTCAAATGTTATTTTACCTGTGCTAATACCATGGATACATTTTTGTTATAAAGAATGTGACAGCATGGGAAAGTGAAGGTCACCCTTGAGCCCCTCTCCTTGCCCACCCCGGAGGCCCAGGTGTTTTCTGTGGTCAAAAAACCTTCAAATCTTCCTACACTTTTCCACATACACTGATCAAACCATATTTTGTGAATTTATTTTTCCCCAAAATGAGCATGTTGTTCCCAACCTGCTTTTTGTTTTCCCAACCACTGGTCCTTCCCTTCATTTGTTTCAGCCTCTATTTGGGGGTGCTCACTGTGTGGTGGGTACCTGGGTGGCAGCAAAGACCAAAATGATAACTCTTGCCCTTGGGGAAGCAGGCATTTATTTGACGGCAGGGGTGGGGGCGGCAGACAAAAAGCCGCACTAGCCCTGGCCACTGGCTCAGCTGGTTGGAGCATGGCCCCAAACACCAAAAGGTTGTGGTTCGACTTTCCGTGAGGGCATGTACATAGGTTGCAGGTTCGATCCCCTGGTGGGGCCTGTAACAGGAGGGAACCAATTGATGTCTCTCTCTCACATTGATGTTCCTCTCACTCTAAAATGAATGAAACATGCTCAGTGAGGATTAGAAAGATAATAATAAAGCTTTCCAAAAAGGAAAAGCCCAATCAGTGAGTAAAATAAGGTGTGCGTCAGGTGCTGAGAAGAGTCAGGAGTGAAATAGAGCTCGAGCTCTAGATCATTAAAAATGAATCGCCCTGCTGGTAGCGGCATCATTTATTAAATAGCGTGTCTTTGGGTCTGCGCCTGACAGTGGAGTCACCAGGTTGGAGAGCCTGCCGGCAACGAGCGCATCCCTGGAGCAGCCTGTGCTGTGGAAACAGCCCCTGAGGTCCAGCGCAGGGGAACCTGAGGCTCCGAGAGGGGCGGGGGTCCTGTGCGGGTGACCCGCATGGCCAGGGGCGGAGTGCACAGCCCAGAGCCCAGCCCTGCTCTCTTGGATCGGGGCGGACTCCATCCACCACGTCCTACATGGGTGACCTGGCTGAGTCACCTCCTCTCTGAAGCCTCAGTTTCCTCAGCTGTCAAATGGGGACGGGAATGGGAGAGGAAGCGAGGCGGTCACAGTGATTGCTGGATGCACTAGGGGGCCGCCCATACACAGCGGTGATCTGTAGTGTTACTGTACGGATTTGAGGGGATGACACCTGTGCTTCCAGGTACCCTGGCGGGTGTCCTTGCAACAGCCTCTGCCCCTCCAGTGCGCTCTCCTGCTCCCCCTCATCCCCCCTTCTCCTCTCCTTGTCTCCATCCAGTGAGTCTCTTCTGTGTCTCACCCCTTCTTGCTCTGGCCTCACTTCAGTCTTCTCAGCCCTCCACACTCACAGTGTGGCCCGTGGACCAACAGCATTGGCGTTGGTCCTCACCCCACCCCAGAGCCCGCTAGGGGCTCTGCTTGCAGGCAGGCCTGAGGCCTGGCCGGAGCCCCCTGACTCCGGGGTCATGCCAGTCTTTGCAGGGCTAATTCAGGAAGACTGGAGATGATTAGGCTGGGCTGGGTGACAGTAGGCACTTTCAGGGCCTTAATGTAATTAGTCACCAGGCTCTCCAACCTGGTGACTCTACTGTCCCCCCTTTCTGACCACCTGAGGGGACCGCCACCTGGCGAGTCCTGTCTTGGTTATCTCTGGCTCTGTGGCTTGGGCCTAGTGATAACCTCTCTGAGTCTTAGTTTCCATATCTTTGAAACGGAGATAATAGTCCCGGCTGGTGTGGCTCAGTGGATTGAGCACTGGCCTGCAAACTGAAGGGTCACTAATTTGATTCCCAGTCAGGGCACATGCCTGGGTTGCAGGCCAGGTCCCCAGTAGGGGGCGTGTAAGAGGCAACCACACACTATAAAGTGCTTAGCACAGGTAATAGTCACTAATTTCATCACAACAGCAATAATAATGGAAATAGTGTGCTCATTTATTGACCACTTACTATTCGACCTCTGCTTTACAGAGACAGTATGTGAGGGTCCCACTTTGAGGACCCTGACCTAGGCATCCCTCCCCTCTGTGACATGCCTCTGGTGTTTCACGGTGAGCTCTTAAGTCAGGAAGCCCTGGGTTCCGGCCCCAGCTCTGCCACCTGAGCTCTGGGTGACCTTGGGTGGATTACTTCATCTCTTTGTACCTCACTTTGCTCATCTGTAATATGGGGCTCATAGTAGCCCTGTCCCAGGGGTGGGCAGGGTGCGGGGGGAGTCAGGGGGTTGATACTGGTGAGGCTAGGGCAGTCAGTTTCATAGTAAGTGTAGCCGGCAGGTTCCCCATGAGGGTCGTCACTGCTAGTGTTACTGTTTAGAGACTGTAGGAGGCCTTGCAGTGAGCTGCTCTGATGACCCCTCCTGTGGGCTCCAGGCTTCAAGATCTCCTGACCCTGTGCCCTCAGCTGCCCCCTTTTCTTCTCTCCCAGGCCCCACCCATGCTCCCACCCCGCCCTCCTGTACCCCGGGTCTTGGATCTCCAGCAGCACCTGGAACGCTGGGGCCACAACCCCGAAAACTGCCCAAACGTCCAGGTGTCTGGGGGCTGCTGCCGCGGGCCCCTGGTGAAGATGGGCGGGCGCATCAAGACCTGGAGGAAGCGGTGGTTCTGCTTTGACCGCCAGGCCCGGCGCCTGGCCTACTACGCGGGTAAACCTATCTTAGCCGCTGTGGGCCCCCACACCCTAGGAGAGTCCACTCCCAGGGCTTTCCCACCAGACACCTAGGAGTCCTGGCCCCGCCACCTTCTCTTAGGCGCATGGGTCTGGATCCCCAGCCCCTCCCACCCCGCAAACTCAGGAGTCTAAGCCACCACACCCTGCTTCCCCCAGGGTCCAGAAGTTTGGTCCCTTACTCTTTCCTAACTGACCACAACCCAGGACTCTGGGCTCCCAGCTCCCTCTTCCCCCAGGACCCAGGAGTCCAGATCTCCATCCCCTTCCTCCAATAGAAGGTCTGCCTCGGTAACCTGGGTAACAGTTTTGCACAATTTTGGCTCCCCAGCCCCCATTTTCCTAAGACACCCAGGAGGAGTCGATCCACCTCATCAGTGCCCTCCCCTGCCTCTGTCACCCAGGAGGCCAGGCCCTCTCGATTTTTCTCCAGGGGAGTCAGTGCATTTGGCCTCTTCTTGAGTCCCTTTGCTTGTCGGGGACCAAGGCACTGAGGGACCCAGGATTCCAACCCCATCCCCTAGTCCTGTCCAGACTCCACACCAGGTTCCCATTTAGCATCCACTTTCACTCACCTCACAACCACAGTACTCTAGGGGCCTTCAGACTGTCAACCCTCTCTTCTCCCCAACCCCAGTCTCGGGACATGGGCCTGGTGACCCCGCCCTGCCCGACACACACTCACGCCACACACACAACTTACTGGCTGTTTCTCCCTCACCTCCCTGTCAGACAAGGAAGAGTCCAAACTCAAAGGCGTCATCTACTTCCAGGCCATCGAGGAAGTGTATTATGACCACCTGCGCTGTGCCTTCAAGGTGAAGTCCCTGCTGGGCGCTGCCCTGTCCCCCTGGTGTGAGGCCCTGCAATCTAGCCTTAGCTAGTTCCTGGGAAAGGCCATCCACGGCCCCCACTGTCAGGGTACTCCATCCAGCACAGGGGGGCAACAGGGCATTTCACTGCGGGGACCAAAAGTTAGGAGTGCAGCCTCTGGCTCTCAGCCACTGTTACTTTTCTTGAAGTGAAAGATTTAGAGCAAAGGTTTGGTAAACTGATGAATGAATGAAGATGGCAGGGTGAGGGCGGGGCAGCCTGGGAGCATTCAGAGGAGATTGTGGTTTCAGCTTCTGCCGGTAGTTGCCAAACAGAATGGGCCCCATGTCACACCATATTTTTTTTTCTCTAGAGGACTCAGAAACTCAAACTTTTATAACAGTGCAGTGCCAGAAATTTAAATGTTGGCAACTGGTACAGTGGTTAGAAAGAGCTGTGGGAAGCAGCCGGTGGGACATCAGGGAAGTGACTTCTGTTTGCCAGCCTTAGTTTTCTCACCTGCAAAATGGGCACACTTCAACCCATTTCCTTGGAGGTGAGAAGGTCAAAGACAATAATGGATGTAAGGGATTTCCTGAATTTGGGCTTGGCAAGTAAATAATAAACAAATGGGTTGTAGAACACGCTAGCTTCCCCCAGTTACAAGCCAGGGAGAGCTACATTTTGGAGAAAGGAAATCTGAATGCTTAGATTTCTTTTTTTTAGATTTTGTTTATTTATTTTTAGAGAGAGAGAGAGAGAGGGAGAGGGAGAGAAACATCAATGTGCAGTTGCTGGGGGTCATGGCCTGCAACCCAGGCATGTACCCTGACTGGGAATCAAACCTGCGACACTTTGGTTCGCAGCCCGCATTCAATCCACTGAGCTACGCCAGCCAGGGCAGATTTCTAATATAGGGAAAGGTAGGCTGGGGGAAAGGGACACGGGTCCTTTTAAGTACCTCTCTCCTAAAAATTCTAAGCTCCTTCTTGTGTTAATTCATTTCACCCTCGCCACCCAATGCGGTAGGCGCCACTATTTAGGACGGCAGATGGAGAAACAGACTCGGCGAGTCTAAGGAACTCGTCCGACGCCACATTCCACCCCATAGGTGCTCTTAACCACCTCCACTCCCCCCTTTATCGCAGAGCCCCAACCCTCGCCTGACATTCTGCGTCAAAACCTACGAGCGCCTCTTCTACATGGTGGCGCCCAGCCCCGAGGCCATGCGCATCTGGATGGACGTCATCGTGACGGCGGCGGACGAGAACCACGCCCCCTGAGCGGCCCCACCCTCCTGGAGGACCACCCAGTGGGGCTCCGCCCACGCGCGTGGTGCCCGTGAGGCCCCGCCCACTGCCGGAAAGCATGGGCCCGCCCCTTTGGAACTCTGGGAATTCTGCAGGTGCTGCGGCTCTGCTGGCCTGAGCCGCGGTGTGTTTTCGGGGCTGCAGGTGTCTTTCCCCCGACGGGAAGCCAGCCCTTGGAGCCCTGTGCCGGGTTGGAGGAAAAGTGCGGGGGCGGGGAGAAACTATTTATTGGTGCTCCTGTGATACCGAATTAAACGTGGAGGAAAAACTGCTTGTTGTGTTTTCCAGCCCAGGCGTCTGGGCCCCTTGGCCCGGTATCGTGGGCAGGGCGTCCGAGTTAGGGGTACGTCAGAGCACCAGGCGTCCCCCAGCCGGTTCTCTCCTCTTTGAAAACGGAGGCCTTCGATCTAAGATCACGGCTGGGAGAGGGGTGTGGAAAGGCATGTGTCCTTAGCCTTTGGCAATTTTCGTCTTTTAGTTTGTGGGTCTATCTGCTTCCACTCCCACCCCCCTTTCAAATGATTTTAAAGGGGAAGGGAGAGAAACATCAGTCTGTTGCCTCTCACACCGCCAACCAGGGACCTAGCCTGCAACGCAGGCGTGTGTGCTCTCACTGGGAATGGAACCAGAGACCTGTTGATTTGCAAGCCGGCACTCAAGCCACTGAGCCACAGCAGCCAGGTCTGCTTCCCCCTTTCTGATTTGACTGGGCTCGTGACAATTACTAAGAGCTCCTAGGCTCCTGCCCTCCAGGCCTTGGCACATGTTATTCCCTCTGCCCTGCCCTTAACCAGCGAGCTCCTCATTCTTCAGGTCTGAATCGGGAAGCCCTTCCTGACTGGGTCAGGCACTGCTTTAAGTTCTACTGTTCCATCCCTGAACAGCTAGGTTATCGCTGGTGATTTATGTTCTAGACTGGGAGCTCCATGAGGGCAGAGCCAGGGCTGTCCTGTCATTGCTGTGTCCCCAGCATCATAGGGCACATTTCATTCCATGAAAGTGAACAAAGAAAAATGCTTCCCTTTCACCTCTTAGACCGCTTTTCCCACTCTACCCAATTCTTACTCATCACTTAGGTTTTAGCTTAGATGTTTCCTTCTCCAGGAAGCCTTCCCTGATTCTCAAGGCTGAGTCAGATGCTTCCCCTGGGCTTCACAACCCGGCTCTGATCACTCATCACAGCCTTGACTGCACTGCGTCATCACTGCTGATGAGTGTGTCTCCGTGTTGGGTGGGAGCTCCAGAAGACAGGGACTGGGGCTGTCTTCGTCACTACTGAGTCCTTCATGCACAGCAAAGGGCCTTGTGCAAACTAGGTGTTGAGAAAATGTCTCGTTTTAATAAATTGACAAGAAAGATGCTGAGGACTGGGGATAATGGTGAACAAGGCACAAATAACTATCCTTTAGGTCCGACCCAAGGTGTCCCCTCCTTCAAGAAGCTTTTCCTGTTCCCTAGACTGTGTCAGGTGCCTGTTCTGGGCTTCCGCAGTTCCCCAGGCTCCCCCACAGTGACCCCTCTAGGTTGTCACTGTCTGGAGACAGGTCTCCCTCGCCCCCTCTGAAATGAGACATTAAGTCCCTCTGGTTCCCATGTCCTCAGGACCTCACTGGTCCTGGGTGTCCTGCCAGTCCTGTCCCAGAATTGGTACTTCTGAGTCCTAGGGAGGCTGACACCCTAATCCCCAGGCTCTCAGTGATCCCAGGTGTCCCTTCCTTGACCTGCCCCCCCCCCAGGTGGGAGACATCTGTATTCTTGGATCAATTCATCCGCTCTGCAAACTGGACGCTTGCTGGGGCCAGCTCCATGGCACGTGGCCAGCTGACAGGTCGTGTGCTCAGAAGAACCGTCTCAGGATTAATGCTCTGTGGTTGCTGTCTGGAAAGTCTTAATTTTGTATTTGAACTTGTGTTTTTATAAGTGAAGTCTGAAGGGATGTGAAGCATGAGTTGTGGGGATTGGAGCCGGGACTCCACCTCTCACCTCCCTGGGACCGATTCACTCTGCCTCCCCCTCCCTGTGACCACCACCACCCTGCGGCTTCAGCAGGGCCGGGGTGTACATGGAAGCTTGGGGTCAGGCATGAGTGCCTTACGGCATCTCAGGGTGGGGTGTGGCTGCGGGCAGCTGGTGGAAAGGGGGCCCACAACAAGGTCTGCTCTAGTTATGCGGCAGGGTCTCTAGACACCTGTAAGGGTCTGTGCTCACCCCATCCCTGTGCCCAAGGGAACATGGCATTAAACACCAGGAGGGGTGGAGAGAGATGGTGGGAGAAAGGGTTTCTATTTTTATTATTTTTAAAGGCATTTTTTCCTGTCTTTTGAACCAGATTGCCATATTTTCATTGTGCACTGAGCCCCACAATTTATGGAGCCAGCACTGCCCCTGACCCCACCCCTTCTCTGACATATCCCAGACGGTACAGCCCAAAGGGAGTGAGTCTGAGACAGGCTGGGAATGTCACTGGGCTCAGTGCCTGTGCTGTCCTGGGGGACAGGAAACCCCCCTAGAGGATTTGGCCCCAGGCTTGTCTGAGGCCCTGGCATGACCTCCAGGACTGGGGACTGCCTCTGCACCGACTCTGTGCATCCACCTTGAGAACCGGATTCTAAATCTCTTTGCAGTGACTTCTGAGGAGAGGAGCTGGGAAGAGTCACTGAGCAGGCTAAGCAGAGGCCCTGCATTCAAACCTCCCTTTGCTCCCTGGTCCAGGGCCAGGCGGGGGTCAATGCCCGGAACCCGGGCAGGCCTGAGCAAGAGGAGTCTCCCCACCCTGGGTCCCATTCCCTCCCAAGACGCTAGTTGTTCTGGTCCAGCCAGTTGGGGTTCCTCCCTGAAACTCTCCCACGCGGCTGGGGCCTGCAGGGCCTCCTGCTTTTGAGCACATAATAATAATAGTATTATCAGCTGGCCTCCCTGCACCCCACAAGAGATAGGGGTTTTCAGACCCATTCGGCAAAGGAGGCAGCTGAAGTTCAGAGAAGGAGACACGGTTGTTGCAGGTCACACAGCAGGAGGATGGCAGAGGCAGGATTAAAATTCCAGACTTGATACTTTGCCTGCTGCCTCACTCCTCCACGAAAGACATTCCTTCCTTTATTATAAGAGACATCTTGAAAGCTCATAGAGGTGAAGACACTTACCACAGGGTCACACAGCAAACCATAAGTGGGGCTCGGATTCCAAGGCTGGGAGGCAGAGCAGGGGGCTGGTGCCAAGTGACCTCACAAGCAGCCATTCACTTTCTCAACGTGAGGCCAAGTGACCTCACCTATGACTGAGGTGCTACTCACTGTCGGGAGTGGGGGTGCCCAACGAGGCCTGGGGAACAGATAACATCTTTATGAACACAGCCACTATTTTCACTGCCATGGGTAAATCTTATCTATGAGCCAGGAGAAGCAAAGCAAGAGCAAAGCCGTAACTTTAATGTGACACAATATAATAAATATAAGCAGTCCCTTACATTAAAGTGAGGATATGGGGTTGATTAGTCATTTTGTGGTTTGCTCTTCTTTGTTTCTGTATTCAGACGTGGTGACGCAGTGGTCCTGTGCATCTCGTTCCATCCTGGTCACAGTGTGGCCCTGAGTGACGGTCGTGGTCTGTGTTGGTGGCTCACTGAACACTATGACCTCACGGAGAGTGCCAGGACAGCCCCTGGCCAACCATCAGGGGCTGTCTTACTCTCTCTTACCTGGAAAACTGGCCAGTTCCCTCACTGGACTCCTGGTCTTCTTTCTCTCCCCTTCTGGAGTCTTGTACTTATTTATACAAAGGTCACAGAAACAGTTGTCCTTTTTCATTCATTCTTTTTTTTTTAATCCTCACCTGAGGACATGCTTATTGATGTTAGAGAGGGGAGAAAGGAAGGAGAGAGAGAAGGAGAGAAACATGGATTGGTTGCCTCTCATATGTGCCCCGACTGGGGGCTGAACCCACAACCTACGCATGTGCCCTTGCCAGGAATCAAACCTACAGCCTTTCAGTTTACTGGATGACGTTCCAACCAACTGAGCCACACTGGCCAGGGCTCTCCTTTCTTCCTTTAATGATAATGTACGTTCAGTGACTTGCATAAGTATACAGCTTGGTGATTCTTTACATATTTGCATACATGTGTAACTACCACCCAGAGAGAGATTGTAAGGGCTTCTCACCATTGCTCCTTTGGGGCAATGCCCAGCCAAACATAACCCCTACTGTGATTTCCTGCACCACTGACTAGTTTTGCCTGATCTAGAACTTCATATAAATGGAGCTATAAAGTATGCTTTCTTTGTTTAAGGCTTCTTGAGCTCATCATGAAGTTTTCGAGCTTCATCCATGTGGCTGAAGCTGTTAGTTGGCCTTTTCATTGCTGTGTAGTATTCCACAGGTGACCCACTGTTTTTCCATTCACTTCTTAAAAAAAAAAAAGAGAGGGGAAGGGAGGGAGACAGAGAGGAAGAAAAACATCAATGTGCGGTTGCCTGTCGAGCTCCCCCTACTGGGGACCTGGCCCACAACCTAGGCATGTGCCCTGACTGGGAATTGAACCAGTGACCCTTTGATTCTCAGGGCGGCATTCAATCCACTGAGCCACACCAGCCAGGGCTCCATTCCCTTCTTGATGGATATTTGCATTATTTCCCAGATTGATCATGAAACTCTCCCATGCGGCTGGGGCTTGCAGGGCCTCCTGCTTTTGAGCACATAATAATGAAAGATCTGATTGTGTCCCCAGCTGACTGAGACACTCTCAAAAGTTGTCCACCTTTCTCAGAATTAATTCAAATCCCTTCTCAGGGCCTCTGGTGCCCTAGCCCCTGCCTGGTCGTTTGCCTCACTTTCCACCCTTTCTCCTCACTCTCTGAGCTCCAGGCACACAGCTCTTCTTCGAGTTTGAATGGTTCATGCTACTTCCCATCTGTAGGTCTTTGCATCTGCTGCTCCCTCTGCTCTGTAATGCTCTTGGCTCCCACCCTGATCTACTTCATAGGCTAAACCCTCCCTGTCTTTGAGGCCAACACTGGCATTACTTCCTCAGGGAAGCTTCACAGACTGGTCCCCACTTCTAGGCTCCACACTCCTTGTAGCTCCCTCCACTTTTTCCTTCATTGTGCTCGTTGTAAATAACAATTTGTGTGATTAGTTGACGAACATCTGTCTCCCCCATCAGACTGTGATCTCTGTGAGGACAGGTCCTGGTCCTGTCTTAATCTGCAGGCCCCCCAGACCAAAGCCGCACGCTGCAGGTAGTCATGAAATATTTGGTGAGTGCCCAGTGTTGAGTAGACCCCTCTGTGAACCTCAGCACTCCCCTCTCTACCCCTCAAACACACAGACTTTCTCCTGAGAACTGCCAGGGACCTGGAGCCCTGCCATTTCACTCCTTGGCAGCTGCGGGGGACCCACCCAGGGGCGGGTGTTCCGCGCCCACAGCGGACGCTGATTTGGCCCGGTTGAGCAAGGCCAGGGTTGCCTGGGGGGAGGTTACTCATCCTGGGCCCAGGTAAGAGGAGCTGGGTTGGGAAGTGGCACACCGAGGGGGGACGCCAAGGGAGCAGGATCGAAGCATGGCCCCTGCCAGGAACGCAGGTGCCCGGGCAGTGATCTGGACTACAGGTTGGCTGCTGCTGCCCATACTGCTTCGAGAAGGTGGGTCTGCTGCAGGGAGGGTCGGAGGGGGTTGAGTGGAGGCTCTGGGGAGGAGGGTCCCCTCGCCGCCCCTACATAGAGGCTGAAGGAAGGATCTCCGCATCCTGAGCAGAAGGGCTGTGGGAAAGACCATCCGCCCTGGTCAGAGGGGGCTTGTGCGGAGGATTCCTGCCCTGGGGGATGGGGGTGGGGGCTGTGGGGAAAGCTCTTTCATCCTGAGAAGGGGCTGTGGGAAGGTCCACTGCCCTGGTCAGAGGAGGCTTGTGGAAAGGGATCCCATCCTGAGTGGAGAAGTGTGGGAAGGCACTCCTGGTCCGTAGCAGGGTTCTCCCAGGGCCCCAGGTTAAGGACCCCCCACGTTGGGCATAAGGTGCTGTGGGAAAGGTAGTCCCAACTGTAGGCATTAGGGGGCTTGAAGGAGAGGGACACAATGTATCCCACGACCCCAGATCTGTGGGAAGATTTTCCTTACTCCTGCCCTAGAAAAGGTTGTGCCATTGGATTGTCTCATCCTGCGGACACAGGGCGTGGGGAGGACTATTTCTCCTTGCCCAGCCGGGGGTGGAAGAAGCTTAACTAGGGGTCGCTCATTCTGCTCCGCCCCTCGTCCCCAGGAGCGCAGGCTCTGGAGTGCTACAGCTGCGTGCAGAAAGCAGATGACGGGTGCTCGCCACAGAAGATCAAGACCGTGAAGTGCGCGCCAGGACTGGAAGTCTGCACAGAGGCCGTGGGGGCGGTGGAGACCAGTGAGTGGGGCCCCCTAGTCCATGTACCCACTCCTTCAAGTTCCTCCAGCCGGGCGCCACCTCCTTGTAGTCCCGCCCCTCTCTGAACTTGGCCACACCCTCCCCAGCAGCCCCATCCCTCCATGTCAGCCTGGCCCTTCAGCCTGGCCCAGGCCCTTCAACACCACCACGCCCTTCAGAGGGCTCAGAGGGGTAAGGGGCTGAGAGTTGAGAAGTGGGTAGGGTGAACTAGGAGATCCGGGATCTCGGACCTCCCCCCTTCGATGGAGGGCCACACCCTGTTCATTTCTGCTCCACCACTGAGGCCCCCTCTAGCCATTTCTGTCCCTACCAGAATGTTCTCCTCCTCTATCCAGTGGTGATGGAGAATGAGGCTCCGACGCTCTAACCCACATCCCACCCCTATCTGAGGCCACTGCTCCCAGGAGGCCCCACCCCTCTCCCATCCTGTGCCCTTTTCAGTGTCTTCAGTTCCTTCTGAGGTTGCTTTCTGCGGGAAGTTCCGCCTTTTATTACAGCCAGCCCTCTATTCAGTGTCTGTCAGCCTGGCAGATCCGTGGACTCTGCTTTTTTTTAAAGATTTTATTTATTTTTATAGGGGTGGGGGGAGGGAAAAAGAGAGGCAGAGAAACATCCGTGTGAGAGAGAAACATCGATTAGTTGCCTCTCCCGCGGCCCCAACAGGTGACCTGGCCCGCAACCCAGGCAGGTGCGCTGACCAGGAATCCACCAACGACCTTTCCGTTTGCGGAAGGACGCCCAACCCACTGAGCCACACCTGTCTAGACTCGGACTCAGCTTCTTGGAAATTCCGCCCCTCCGTTTGTCATTCTTTCCAATCAGCTCTTTCTGAGGGTCTCGCCTCCTCTGACCCGTCTTTTCCTCTCCACAGTCCACGGACAATTCTCGTTGGCAGTCCGCGGCTGCGGTTCGGGACTCCCGGGCAAGAATGACCGCGGGCTGGACCTTGCCGGGCTTCTGGCCTTCATCCAGCTGCAGCAATGCTCGGAGGACCGCTGCAACGCCAAGCTCAACCTCAGCTCGCAAGCGCTCACCCCGGCAGGTGGGTTGGAGCTGAGCCCCCGGCCCAGGGGCGGAGCCACAACGGGCCTGAGCCGCGGAGGGTGGTCCCTGGATGCGTGCAGGAGGACGCTGACGGGGTTGGGGGCGGAGCCACGATCGGGGGCGGGGCCGAGAGTCCACGGGCGGGACTTCATTGCCACAGGGCACGTGTGAGATTGGACTCTAGAGGTGGGCTCACAGGGTGGGGCGGGGCTACAGGCTGAGCCAGCACCGTCGAGGGGCGGAGGGGTGGACCGTGGAGACCCCCGGCAGAGCTCAACCCCTTCCTTCCATCCTGCAACCCTCGCAGGCAATGAGAGTGCGAACGAGCCCAACGGCGCCGAGTGCTACAGCTGCGTGGGGCTGAGCCGCAAGGCGTGCCAGGGTACCAAACCGCCGGTCGTGAGCTGCTACAACGCCAGCGACCGCGCCTACAAGGGCTGTTTCGACGGCAACGTCACCCTGACTGCAGGTGAGCGAGCCCCGGGGAGTTGTAGCCTTTCTGAGGCCTCCTGGGCGCTGGTTGTCCTTTACTGAAAGTCCCCCCGACCCCCAACGCATCCTGGGAGCTGTAGGCCCAAGGACTTGTCTTGTTTTCTAAAATATCATGAGAAATGCAGTCCTATCCCCAGTGTAGCATGGGGATAGGGATGCTTTTTGTCCTAGTTTTTGGGAAAAATACATTTCCATAGAAGCCTGCTAAGTACAGAATGCAGGGATGTGCAATGGGAAACGTATTTAAATCTTCCAGTTTCTGCCTGGGCATTGCGGGAATCTAGTTCCCACTCCTTAAAACTCAAGGGGTTAGGGTGCCCACCTAACTACTTTGGAGAGGTGCCATTCAGCCTCCTGGCCTCTGCCTCAGGGAATCATGGGAGACGTTCGAACTCCGTCCCCTGCCAGGGTATTGGGGGAGATAGAGTTCTGACTCTGAGACTAAATACTGGCGGTGTTAGGGGTAGAGGTATGTGAAAAATGACGGGAGGGAGGTACGGGACATTTGTTTTTTTCTCTTTGGTCATGTGAGAGGTGTTGTACCCTGCCCAAACCTTTCCTCCAGAACACTGTTGGGCTTGTAGTTCAACCTGTTCACTTTCCCCCTCAATGTACTGTGGGAAATGTGATTCATCATAAGCCAAAGACTGGGACAGTGTTTCTCAAAGTGGGGCCCGAGTTGAGACTTTCAGATTAACAAGCCCTGCTAAGTTTCACTCTGGCTGGGCCTCCCCTTCCCGCATTTCAGTCACCGACCTGCCTGTGTCTCCCTCCTTCAGCCAACGTGACTGTATCCCTGCCTGTCCGGGGCTGCGTCCAGGACGAGTTCTGCACCCGGGATGCGGTGACAGGCCCGGGATTCACGCTCAGCGGCTCCTGCTGCAAGGGGCCTCGCTGTAACGCAGACCTCCGCAACAAGACCTACTTCTCCCCGCGGATCCCGCCGCTTGTCCTGCTGCCGGCTGCTCCGCCCACCACGCGGGCTCCAACCACCGCTGTCACAACTTCCACCCCGACCCCAACCACGACCGTCTCTGCCACCAAGCCCACTCTAGCCTCCACCAGCCAGACTCCTCCAAAAGAAGCAGAACCTGAGACCTTCCGGGAAGAGGGATTTAGCTTGGCTGGAGGTGCTGTTAGTCACCAGGACCGCAGTAATAAGGAGCAGTACCCCACAAAAAATTGGGCCCATAACAAAGGCTCTGAAGCTCCCTTGGCAGGCTTGATGGGTCTTGTGTTGGCCGTGGCTGCTGGCACCCTGCTGTGAGCTTCTCCACCTGGAAAACTCCCTCTTGCCCTCCTTCCCTGGCCCTGGGTACCCACCTTCTCTTCCCTTTCCCACCACTGGACTGGGCTGGCCCAGTCCCAGTTTTTCCATTTACCCCAGTACTGCTGGCTGCTGCTGCACTGGTTTGCGGCTTCGGGAAATAAAGTTACCATTGTATATATCCTGCCGAGTGTTCTAGCTTTTTTGAGGCAGCAAACGCGTCCCCCTCATCATGGTGCCTAGTCAGAATAGTCACAGGAAGGATGGGAGAGACCATGATAAGCTTTCTATTCCTTTCTCCTAGCCAACCTGGACTCCGGGGGGGCCGAGTGGGATAGTGGTTCCCTCCTCCGTTGGCAGCTGGCCCTGCCCGTCCATTTTTGCGGGAATCCTTTCAGTGTCTGTCTTCCTTACTAGACTGTGAGCTCCTCAAAGTCAAGGAATGTGCCTTATGTCTCTGTGTGGTCAGTTTCTGGAAACGGACTCAATAAAATTTGAATTACTTTGTACAGTGTTTTGAAGACATCATGTCTATCTCACTTTTTTTAAAAGATTTTATTTATTTATTTTTAGAGAGAGGGGAAGAAGGGGTGGAGAAAGAGGGAGAGAAACATCAGTGCGTAGTTTTCTCTCAGGCATCTCTAACTGGGGACCGGGACTGCAACCCAGGCATGTGCCCTGACCAGAAATTGAAACAGGAACCCTTTGGTTCATAGGTCTGCACTTGATCCACTGAGCCACACCAGCCAGGGCAAATGCCAAGACCTTTTAGAAGAGCTGAGACAGCCCTGGGGGAAGTCTGGGTTTGACTTATTTTCATCTCCTGGGGTTTAGCCAGCTTGTGGGTGATCCCAGTGGGGAGGGGAACACTGTGTGAATCCATTAGCCAGTGTTGTGGGGTGAATGGGGTCTTCAGCAATGCTGGGGAACAGAGGGCAACTTTGTTTAATGGGGTTGTACACTGCCTCCAGGCCCCACCCTCCTTGCCATCTGTCTGGTGTCTTAATTATTCAGTGGGTTCAGCCACTGTGTCCCACTTGTCCAAAGGGCGTCAGTCTTTGCTTCCTGTTGAAGACTTGGGAGCCTGAGCTCCATTCCACCTCCTCAAGACAGATGAAGGCATAGAGGCCCAAAGGAGGAAAAGCCTATCTTGGGAATGAGAGGGGCTGGCAGGCTTTGCGGCTGCTTGCTGTAAGACAATAGTGAGGTAATAATAGTAATATTGCCGATGTCAATATTTCTAAACTTTATTTTTAGAGCGAGGAAAGGAGGGACAAAGAGAAGGAGAGAAACATCTACTCATTCTTAGAAACATCTACTGGTTCTTACTTGTATGTGCCCCAATGAGGGACTGAACCTGCAACTGGGAGGTTCTGTTTGGCAGTCCAACCTGTGACCTTTCTGGGAGGTCGTGCCCTGTCTGGGAGTCCAACCGGTGACCTTTCACTTGGATGACATCCAAGCAGCTGAGCCGCACTGGTTAGGTCAATTTTTTTTTACATTTTACTTATTTATTTTTAGAGAGAGGGGAAGGGAGGGAGAAAGAGAGGGAGAGAAATATTGATCAGGTGCCTCTCTCATGCCTCCAGTCAGGGAGCTGGCCTGCAACTCAGGCATGTGCTCTGACAGGGAATCAAACCAGTGACTTTTTGCTTTGTGGAATGATGACCAACCCACCAAGCCACGCCTATCAGGGTACTATTTTTTAATTAAATTTTATTTATTGATTTTTTGGGGAGAGAGAGAGAAACATTGATGTATTGTTCCACTTACTTATGCATCCATTGGTTGCTTCTTGTATGTGCCCTGACTGGGGATTGAACTGATGTCACTATTAACAGGGAGTAGTATGAGGTGATAACAAAGCCATAGTAAATAACGATTAGAATGACAAAACAGAAAATCAATTAAGAGCATGAGCAAATTGCAGTGGTAAAATAGTAACTATAGTTACAGGAATGGTGGTCATTTTTATTTAATTTTTTTAAAGGATTTTTTTTTTTCAGAGAGAGGGGAAGGTAGGAAAAAAGAGGAGAGGAACATGAATGTATGAGAGAAACATCATTTGGTTGCATCTCTGCTGCCCCCTAACTGGGGAACCAGACACTCAAACCAGGCCTGTGTCCTGACTGGGAATCAAACCAGTGACCTTTTGGTTTGCAGATGCCCAACCAGCTGAACCACACTGGTCAGGGTGAATGTTGGTCATTTTTAAAAAGTCTTACCAGATACCAGGCCTCTGCTCAGGGGGTTTGCATCAGCTCATTTAATTTTCTATTTCTTTAGAAGTTAAAACATTTTTTCATTTTATTTTCCATATAAATTCTCAGATGGGATGATAGGAGGTGCAGAAGTGTAATATGACTTAACCCACAGCAAGCAGTACCAGGTACTGTTGTTTTTTTAAATCTTTTTATTTATTTATTTATTTTTATAGATAGAAGAAGTGAGGGAGAAAGAGAGGAAGAGAAACATCAGTGTGTGGTTGCCTCTCACGTGGTCCCCACTGGGGACCTGACCTGCAACCCAGGGAAGTGCCCTGACTGGGAATTGAACTGGGGACCCTTTGGTTCGCAGCCTATGCTCAATCCACTGAGCTACACCAGCCAGGGCTCCCAGGTACAGTTTTAAGTGCTGTGCTTGCATGAACACATTTAAGCTACACAACTGTCCTATGAGGTAAGCGTTAATCATCTGCATTTTACAAGGGGAGGAAACCAGGCCCAAAGAGGTTGAGAAACTTGCCCCAGTAAGCAATGCAGACCGGATTTGAACCCGGGCAAACTGGGCTTATGGAGCATGACCAGAACGACTGTAACTTTTCCCTCAGCTTGTCTGAACTTGAGACAGGCTTCTTCCTGCCTCTCCCTGACCTCCTTCTCACCCCTCCCTGTCACCCGGCCCTTCCACAATTCAGAAGACCTAACCATGGAAGCTCCAGATGTCCCTTCCAGTCCCACCAGTTTCTTGCTTTAGAAAACTTGTCACCCTCAATTCTTTGACTGCTCCTCCAAGATGTGTGTAAATTTCTTTGAAGAGCCTCTTGGCAGTTTTACTGCCCAGGAAATGGCTTTCTCAAGGTCTGGAACCATTTCTTTGAAAAGTAAACACCAAAACAGGGAGCACCTCTATCTTCCAGTTTCCCCAGCAGAGCCAGAGCTTATCTTCAGTGGTTGCCTTTTTCCCAGCAGTAAAAAAAACTACCTCCTGGGCTGCGAAACAAAGGGTCGCCGGTTCGAATCCCAGTCAGGGCACATGCCTGGGTTGCAGGCCAGGTCCCCAGTAAGAGGCGCGTGAGAGGCAACCACACATTGCTGTTTCTCTCCCCCTCTTTCTCCTGCCCTTCCTTTCTCCCTAAAAATAAGTAAATAAAATCTTAAACACAAAACAAAACTACCTGCTATCATGAAGATACAAGGTAGTTTCCTTTTCCTTTGGGGGAAGCCGATTAGCAAACACAGATGACCTACGGAGCTCTCCATCCCCCCAGCTCTTGAAAACCCCACCGCCCTTCGTTTCAGCTGAGTTGAGTTCACACTGAGTTCTGGCCTCTCTCTCTATTGCAACGTGCTTGAGCAAAATCTCCCTTCACCTGCAATTAATAGAATATTGAGTGCCAACTGTAGTTGAGAAGTGAAAACAAATTTTTACAAAGTCCTCCTTGCCTGCTCGATGTTGTCTGGGGCAGTTTTCACTTTGGTAAGCACAAGCTGCTTACCAGGGAGAGGGGGCAGCATTTTCTCTCCTCCAAATATGCCTTTTCAGGTTATTGACTATTCTAAGCTGGTTATTTTTAAGAGACAAAAGACTCAGGAAGAACCTTTTACCTCCCCCTTATCTGCATCAAGGAACTCAGATAGAAAAACCTGCTTAAATTAAGGAAGCTATCATCTCAGCATAACATGAACCACGTGTAGACGGTTGGGAGGAACCCAGCAAAATCTGTTCGACTTTTCTCTGGGTTCCATTGTTTCTGGTGGATGGCAAGGATTGAAAAAAAAAGATTTTATTTATTTCTTTTTAGACAGAGGGGAAGGGAGGGAGAAAGGGAGAGAAACATCAATGTATGGTTGCCTCTTGTGCATCCCCTACTGGGTACCTGGCCCGCAACCCAGGCAGGTGCCCTTACTGGGAATTGAACCTGCGACCCTTTGGTTCATAGGCTGGCATTCAATCCACTGAGCCACACCAGCCAGGGCCCATTTAAAAAAAAAAAATCAAATGCTTGCTCCCTGCCTACCTTCCCTTAAAGTCCAAACCACTACCCTTCTTTTTCCTAAACGGAAGATGCCATATAAACCTCAACTGCCCAGTTTGTACTCAGGTCCCCTATTCTTAGGGAATCCCTGTTAGTACCTATGTAATCAACTGGAATAATTTCTCCTGTTAGTTTCTCTCATGCCCATTTGACTGTTAGACCAGCCGGAAGAACTGAGAAGGGTAGAAGGAAAATTATTTTTCCTTCTCCTACACTGGCATACCACACAGTTTCAGGCCAGCAGCTTGGTAACTAACTGTGAGTCTCTTTTTGACATCTCCGTGGCGTAGGCTAGAACTCCTCTATCACCTCTACTCTGTGGAGGCTTTTCCCATTCTTTGGAGGAAAGACTCTAGGATTCACCCTGTTGTGTAGCTCGGCCCTGGGCTCCTGAGGGCCCATCTCGCCTCCCCCCTCCCCACAGTGTGTCCTGACCCCGTGTCCCGCTGTGGCCTGTGGTGGGTACTGATGGCACTGTCTCAGAGCTGATGCAGGCATTGAAGGATGCTATTTTCTAAAAATGGGAAATCACAGTTTTCTCGCAGATGAAATATGATCCTGTGTCAAGGGTTTTATTGCACTCACTCATCAGTGAGGAAATGGGTAAAATGTTATAAGCCTTGGTCGGTGGCAGAGGCCTGAACATCAGCTGACTTGCTGGGCCACCAGCCAGGCCCTGCCTCACCCACGTCCCTGTCCCCTGGAGGAAAGGTGTCCCAGGGAAGGTTATTGCTGCAGGGGGACCTGGTGCATCTGACTGAGGCTCTCACAGGGCAGGGGTCCCCGACTTCTTCTGTCCCAAGTCCCATGATGCTCATTGCCCGCCGACCTCCAGAACGTGTGTGCTACCAGTCACACCCGTCCAAGGGGAGCCGCTGACGCTTGTTACCATCACGCTTATTTGGGAGACGAAAGAAGAGTGTCGGTGGTAACGGTGGACCCAGGGGTGGGGCAGTGCTGCTGGTCCCCAGCTCAGCTGGAAAGTCAAGCCGACGCCCACATTGGCCCAGAGCCCGCGGAGCAGCCGAGGGGAGCATGTGTGGGCTTCTTCCCTAACCTGACCGGGGCTTCATTTGAAATGAGACGTGCTGCCTCCGTCTCGGGTGGGTGCTCTTGGACTGTGCTTCCTTCCTCCCCTGGAGCCCCGATGGCCCCACGGAGGCCTGGCCAGCCTCCCAGCACCGCTCAGGTCACCCGTCTCCTCTTGGGCCTCTGGTGTTTCTCTGGGTCGGGAGACCCTCCCTCAGGGAGGCCTCAGAGCGGCACGTGGGTCCGGACACGGTGCTGCAGGAGTCTCTGCTGGGCTCTGGGGTGGTGCTCAGTGCCTCTCCCCACCAGCAAAGTTGTGTCGTTTCTCTTCTAAAAAAATGTCACCACCAGTTCAAAGGAGACTTCAGAGAACACATGCATATAGGTGATCAGAGATGCTGAAATAAATTTGTAAGTGGACCTCAAACCGGTCAACATCCAGAGGGAGAAAATCAACCGTGTTCGGCCAGGCAGGACCCCTTCACGACGCTGTTAGTTTGCTCTAGGTTTAGCGTCACTATGATGGTTTAAGGCAAGGCGAGGTGGCGGTGGCCCAGAAGGGAGTGCCAGACGAGACACCAGGTGATCCTTGCTGCCTGTCACAGAGGCGTGCACCTCTGGAGGTACCGTGCAGTGGGGGGCCCCGACACAGCCGTCCTGACGTGGCGCCACGGAGTTGGGGTAGGGCACGCGGCAAGCACAGGCGAGGACAGAAGGAAGGTGCCCTCTGGGTGTGGTTCCCTCCGGACGGTGGCGCCTCCCTCACCTCTGTGGCTGTGCAGCCACCCAGCGTTGTGCACTTCAGGGTTGCCATAACAAAGTCCCAAACTGGGTGGTTTTAAACAACAGAAATGTATCGTCTCACTGTTCTGGAGGCTGGAAGTACGAAATCAAGGTGTGGGCGGGGCCATGCTCCCTCCGAAGCTTCTAGGGGAGGATCCTTCCTGGTCTCTTCCAGCTTCTGGTGTCCCCAGAGGTTCCTTGGCTTATAGACACATCATTCCACTTTCTCTCCTTCACATGGACACCAGTCATACTAAATAAAGGCCCACCCTAATGACCTCATTTTATTTTATTTTTTATAGTATAAAGTTTTTATATTTATTTATTTACTTATTTATTTATTATTTTTATTTATTTTTAGACAGAGGGGAAAGGAGGGAGAAAGAGAGGGAGGGAAACATCAATGTGTGGTTGCCTCTTGTGCGCCCCCTACTGGGAACCTGGTGTGCAACCTAGGCATATGCCCTGACTGGGAATAAAACCAGTGACCCTTTGGTTCACAGACCAGTGCTCAATCCACTGAGCCACACCAGCCAGGGCTAAAGTTTTTATATTTAGGATTAGCCAGCTGGACTCGGTTTAGATGATCCCAGTTCTGTTGGCAGCACCCACAGCATCCTCGTCCGGAGCCAGTCGAACAGACGCCTTCTTCTCCCCGTCAGGCCTGATCAGGGCATTGACCTTGGACACATCAGTGTCACAGAACTTCTTCATAGCCTGTTTGATCTGGTGCTTGTTGGCCTTGACATCACAGGGAGCACAAGCGTATTGTCATCTCATTTCTTCCTGGCTGACTGGGGAGTCGGGGGAATGTGATGATGGCATCGTAGTCAAGCTTGTTCCTCCTGGGACGCTCTTCCGAGGATATTTAGGCCGCCTTCGAGGCCACAGTGCCTCAGCCTCCAGAAGGTGGGTGATGTGTGGATCTTTTTTGTTTTTGATTGTGTGGCCATGGATGCATTTTAGCACTGTTTTCTTTACCTTCAAACCCTTTCTCTTGGCTTTGGCTTTGAGAGGCACAGGGGCTTCCTCCTATGCTTTGGGCTCTGTCTTTGTGAAAAGCTAATGACCACATTTAAATTTATTAAATCTGCAAAGACCCTGTTCCTAAATACAGTCGTCCGCTGCTTAAAGGTAGGGACATGTTTTGAGAAACATGTCATTAGGTGTGACAAAACGTGTCCTTTTGTCATGCAAACATCATAGGCTGCACTTACACAAACTTGGCTACACACCTGGGCTGTACGGTTGGCACACCACCATCGTGTATGGGGTCAGCTGTACCCTGTGCTACTACTACAACTTCACTGCTAGTGAAACCAGGGCTAGTAAATTCTCGAAGCCTCAGTGTCTACATCTATGAACTGGGTGTGATAATAGTTCCTATCTTTAGGACTCTTCTCGTGAGATTTAGAGTTCATAATATTACTCAAGGGCATAACCTGGCATATAGTAAGTACTCAGAACATAGGGAACCAGCCAGATGGTGAAGTTGATTTGAGCTGATGCAAGGATATTTCATCGATGAAAGACAGACTGCTGAAGTAAGATTGCAAAATGAGATTCAAAACCAGTTTGTGTCCAACAGGGCAATGAACCCTTAATCTCTGGGGCTATGTTGTCTGCTGGACAGAAATCATTTCCATCAGAAGTCATTTGCATCTTTCTTAGACAAAAATCATTTGCAACTTATCTATCTTCTTATTTTGAGACATCATTTGCAAAGTTCTACAATATATGTACAGGTCAGCATAGTCCATTGCAATAAGGACCTTGAGACTGGTCAAGCAATAGTCCGGTTTGACTCATCCTGGCCCCACGATTGAAGGTCAGCAATTTCTCCTGGAGCTGGGTGGGATGCCTGATGGTCAGATCTGTATCTTCTGAAGTTAGTTCCTAGGATTCCTATACGAACATGCTGTTTATCTATAAGCTGCATTTTAGTCCAAGCCAGCACTTACAGAAACAATGTAAAAGAATGGTGGGGTGGGTTACAATTCCCCACGGTTACAATTTGAGGGTCGGAACTTTCAGTCCCACTTCCCTGGCCTCCGGGGAGGGGAGAGAGGCTGGAGGTTGAATCTGCCACCAATGGCCAATGATTTTAGCATTGACGTCTATGGAATGAAGGCTCCACAGAAACGAAACCCAGAAAGGCGAGTACAGAGAATTCCGGGTTAGTGAACTTGCGTAGGTGCTGGGAAGCTGGTGCTCCTGGACAGGGCACGGAAGCTCGCACGCTTTCGCCAGAACTTGCCCTTTGCATGTCTTCCATCTGGCTGTTCCTGAGTTATGTCTTTTTTTTTAAAAAAAATAATAACAAACCAGTAATCCAGTAAGTAAAATATTTCTCTGATGCAAGTCCAGGAAGCACAGAGAGTCCCAAACAAGATGGATGCACAGAGGCCCACCCCAAGACACATCATAGTTAAAACACTAAAGGTTAAAGACGAAGAGATGGGAAGGGGTGTGGGAGAATGGGTGAGAGGTGAGGGGATTAAGACATACAAGTAGGCAGTTACAGACTAGCCATGGGGATATAATAAGGTACAGTATAGGAAAGAGAGCAGCCAAAGAATTTATACCATGACCCATGGATGTGAATAAAGGTGGGGGGATTGCCTGAGGGACCAGGGGTTTCTGGGTGTAGGGGCCAAAGGGGGAAAAATCAGGACAACTGTAACAACATAATCAATAAAATAAAATATAACTAAAAACATAAAAAATAAAAAGCTCTGTGAGCCGTTGTAGCAAATTGATCGACCCCACGGAGGGGGCTGTGAGAACCACGGAGGGGGTCAGAAGCCAGGTGACAGCCTTGACTGGCTGAGCTTCGACCTGACATCTGAAGGGCTGGGGTGGGGGGAGGTCTTGTGAGACTGAGCGCCTACCTGTGGAATTTGACGTGTGCCAGGGTCCAGCCTCAGTGGGGTCTCAGGGTCCCCGAGGGATGCACAGCTAAGGTGAAACGAATGAATTGAGACACCGGGTGGGGTGCTGGAAGACAGCCAGGCTTATTGGGCCCAACTGACTCACCGAGAAAAATCAATCTTTATTTTTTTTAATTTTTTTTAAAGATTTTATTTATTTATTTTTAGAGAGGGAAGGGAGGGAGAGAGAGAGAGAGAGAGAGAAATCAATGTGCGGTTGCTGGGGGTTATGGCCTGCAACCCAGGCATGTACCCTGGCTGGGAATCAAACCTGGGACACTTTGGTTCCCAGCCCGTGCTCAATCCACTGAGCTACGCCAGCCAGGGCTTCAATCTTTATTTTTATAGGGGAGGTTATACAACATTCAATGCATAGTGTGATTATTAAAACAGAAACGGTTACCACAGAAATAATTTCTAAAAACACAGAAGATTTTACAGATCAATCATGTTAAACAAAGAAATAACTGAAAAGTACAGGAAGTTCCACAGATCGACCATATTAAACAAAGGTTATTTTGACCAAAAGGGTCATTAATCAGTTAGCCAACAAAGCTATACAGGCACAAACTTTCAGGTGCTAATTAGTAACTAGGTATCTATTAGAATTCTAGGAATTGGTCTAAATTAAAAGGGTGCAAGGGATGATTTATAGGTATATAGAAATCAACTATTATCCATTAAAATTAAATTTATCTCAATCAAATAACTAATTTTTGGCCTATATTTTTTGATTTATATATCTTGGGGAGGGGCCATGTTTTGTGCTCGTTTCCATGTATTGAGATTATTATTCTCAACTGGAACTCCTTATTTCTATACACTCCTGTCCAGGGTATGGAAGGGGTAGTGGCTCTAATAAGTCTTAAGCTTTCAGGTGGTGACTCCCTAAGAAACATTCCTATCAACGGCCTCCTCCAGCGTTCTAGCAGTTGGTCTGCCCATAGTTTAATTTTGTCCTTAACTTCCCAGGTGAGGGAAACAGGTAACATTAGGGTTGCTAGGAGTCTCTATTCTGTGGTCAACAAGTCATTTTGTGCAGAATCAGAGGCATCGTGCAGAGTTTTTATTATAACACACAGGTATTTAAAAATCCCACCACCTGTTGCTTGCAGGGACAGGCACACAGGAGGTGATAGACAGGAGATCCGACCATAGTTGCCTCTGCTGTGCAGATGCGTCTCACTCGAGCCGACTGTGTCAAAGGTCAGCTGTTGGTCAGCTCCCGACAGACGTGTCTTGGGTAGACGGCCTCAGGTAGTGTCAGAAGGGTGTGCATTACTTGGCGGCGTGGGGAAAAGCACGCAACCCACAGGCGCTATATCTACATGCCCACAAATGATATCCCCACGAGACACTTACCATTTACACATGGGAAATAGGGACACAAAGAGGAAAAACCTGGCGGCCACCCCTGGAGCCAAGTGATCGACCGAGGCGACACCAGTAATGGGGCCGAGACGCCGTGGCCTCCCGGGATGACGCGCTGAGAAGTGGGTGGCAGCGCTCCCGTGGTGCTGGGCGATCGAGAACCACCTGGCCCTCTGAGGGAAGTCAGAGGGAGGCCGGAGGAAACAGCCGCTGAGCCCAACCCGAGGGGCGTCCCACAAAGTGACTGATCCCTGCTTGTCAAACACGTCCACGCCAGGAAACGCCGAGAACGACAGCGGCCCTGCTCCAGACGAAGGGGGATCAAGAGAACACAACCCAACACAGTGTGTGATCCGGGGCTGCTTTTGCCACCAGAGATGCAGCTTAAGCCATTGACAGAATCTGGAGAAAGGCCCCAAATTAGATCTTTTATGTTTGATGTCGATTTCCCGATTTAGATGAATGTGCTACGGTTATGTAAGAGATACCCTTGGTTTAGGAAGTACACACAGATGTATAGAGAAGGGGGACTCGTCTGCTACTTACTCCCAAACTGCTCAGGAAAAAACGTGCAGATAGAGACAGAGAAAAGAATAACTGTGGCAAAATGTTATCTTTGGGGAATCAGATTGAGGGTATGTTATGGGAGAAACTCGGTTCCTCTTCTTTTTCTTTCCTTTTTTTAAAGGTTTTATTTGTTTATTTTTAGAGAGAGGAGAAGGGAGGGAGAAGAAAAACATCAATGTGTGGTTGCCTCTTGTGCGCCCCACTGGGGACCCAGGCATGTTACAGAAGGGACCAATGGGGGGGGTCCAGATACGGGGTCCCTCTGTCACTGTGGATTCTTTGCCTGCCACCAAGGAATCAGAATTTTGGCTCTTAATACCAGAGTTTGGTGAAAAGGAAAGGAACTATTTATTCAAAAGTTACACAGACTTAGAGTAATGACTTATTGTCTGCATTAAAATCCCAAAGTTCCTTGAAACACCCACAAATGCACGCAGTCCCTCCTTCCCCGCTTTGCCCAGCCAGGCCAGGCAGGTGTACCGTATCTCAGGGGAAATAGAAGTCTGTGGCTCTGTTAGCTCCCGGTTCTTCCCAGCCATTCATGCTTGCCTGGCAGGCTTCCCGTGGTTCCCAGTACCTGCAGCTGTGTCACCTCAATCTCCAGTTCTTAATCCAAAGTCACACGGCACCTTCTCATGGTCCACCAGCGAGAGTCCTTTCATCCTTCTCCTTTCCTGTGAGGTCTCCCATTGTCCCCGTCCCTAGTCCTGCACTGTCTCCTCTGCATTCTTCCAAACTGCTGAGAGAGCTCTGCATGGCTGCTATATCTTGCTTTCCTGCTTCCTAAGTCACATGGCAAAGGGAGTCCCAAAACCACGTGGTTAACCCCCCAAACTGCATGGTCAGACCCCGCATGGCTGTCACACCTGGGTTTAAATCCTGCTGTAAATCTTCCTCTGCAACCCTACTTCCAACTCCTCCCACAACTGGCTGCATCTGCTGGCACTCCCATGTTTTTCCTGCCTTTCTGGGCTGCCGTAGTAAATCTGGGCCGGTGTGGACCCACGGTGTGGAGTGAACCATCTCCAAGCTCTCACACAGGCAGTGTAATCAGGGGGAGCTGCTGCCCAGTTACTCATGGGTTGAAGTCACTTCCATCCCCCTGGCTCAAAGTGTGGCCACAGCTACTTAACATATCTAGGAAGCTAGCCAAGTTATAGATATGTAAACTAACCATTTGCATATAAGGTATGAAGCTGGCCAAATGCTGACATGAAATACATCTCAGTGGCCCTGTTCCATGTGCCCCGTCCCCCCAGTCCAGACTTGTAGGGGTGAGGACATCCTATATTTTTTGGACATCCTGAGTTCTGGAACTCATTACAAATCCCTCTGGGGGGAACCTGGCTGCACTCCGTTACAGGCATGTGCCCTGACTGGGAATCAACCAGAGACCCTATGGTTTGAAGCTCTGCACTCAACCCACTGAGCCACACCAGCCAAGGCAAACTTTGGTTCTTCTTGCCAATGCAGTGGAAAATTAGATCAGTGAGTCTATTATTGTGCAAATGGGGTTTATTGGTGACATGCTCTCGTGGAAGAAAACAGGCCTTGCCCAGGTGGGGAAGAAAAGTGAGAGTAAGAGAGAGATCCTTTGTTCCGAGGACTTACACAGTTGGTGGGATGGGGGAGGGTGAAGAGGTTACAGTGATTGGCAAGTAAAGGTGGTGCTACTTTCCGGGACAGGGGCATGAATACCTAAGGTGTTAATGGCCTTCTTCCTTTAGGCACTTTGGGCTCTTTCAGGCCTTGGTATGAAAGCAGTTTCAAAGGCTTTCTTTCCCAGAAAGTGAAACATAGACACAGAATTGCAAGGCCTGCTGAGTCAGTGGGTGGGACAGGTGTCCCTCCTCCTCCCTGCCTGGGTTTGATGTCTCTCCTACCTAACCGCCCCCCCTCGAGCATTCAGAACCCAGATCTTTGGGGGCTTGGGGGCGACGACCGCTCTGGCTGCTTCCTGCTGTGAAAGGGCGTTGAGCCTTCTTTGGGTCCATCTGCTCGCTACCCATCAGTCAGAGGAGGCGGAGGGAGGTGCCTGCCATCGGCCGTGATGATGCCTGGAGCCTCCAGTCCCAGAGGCTGACAGTTGTCCATGATAGTCATTTATAGCTTTATAGTCTCTATTCTATGAGAGATAAATTCAGTTAATAAGTTGATTATTGTGGGTCCAAATAGTAATATTACTAGTATAATTAGTAATGGTGCTGCAAAGAGGGATAGAAGCCATGCATTTGAGTCCCCAAAAGAGGTCAAACTTTGGATCCTAGATGCAGACTCAAGGATGCTTTGGATGTTTTGCTGGACCTGCCCTGACTCGTTAATGTGGAAGCAACACTCTCCCTTGAGGTACAAACACATTCCTCCCACTGAGGCTGAGGAGTGTCAAATGCCCGTTGATTGCGGAGGGCAACTCCAGCCAATGAGTCCCAGTTGCCCTTGGGGTGCTGCCAGCATTTCCCCTGTTTTAGTTAATGACTCAGCTCTTTCCTGTGATGGTGGTGGTGGTGGGTTCCGAATGAAGATCCCCCTACCGCAGTTCCCGAGGCGGAGAGAATCCCAATAAGTGACATTAGAGGAATAAGGGGACAGGCCCTTTTGAAAAGTTGTACTTGTCCTCATAACGGGAATGGGAGGGAGGCGTTTCCCCACGCGAAGAAAATGTTGGGAAGAACATACCCCAGGGAGCAGATTCCCCTCCACTGTGGAGGGAGGGTCCGGTATGCCTGGGACCCACAGACCCAATAGACGCCTGTCAAAGCAGGTATTTCTGCCATCAGAGCAATTTCTGCCAGCTTAACTGGCTGGGTTTCCACAGAGACGTATCTGCCCTTGACTAGTTGCTTGGCCCTTGGGTACTTGGTGCCCCACCATTGCAGTCCTTGTGCCGCCAGCGAGGCCGCGACCAGGGGGTCTATTATGGGATTGTGGAAACTTGTGCTATTTATAAATTCAGTGAAGATAGAGCCCCTCTTCAGTCCAAAATGTACGGCGACCTGAGAGCTGCGGTACAGAGTGATGCAGTCCTTTCTTTCTCGTGGGAGGAAATTATTCACTGAATAGGATGGCCTGCCTTGGCAGTAAGCTGTTTTGGGTGAGTTCTTGTCTAAAGGCGGGCTAGGGACCACCGGCTTTGGAAAGCGGGTGTGTATGAAATTTGTTTCGTCCCCCGGGTTAGGAATTCCCCCAGAGATATAGGGTATTGCGGTGAGGAGAATTCCACGAGTAGTGTTTGTGAGCGGGGGATTTGGGATTAGAAAATTTTGTCGGCATTGGCTGTCAGCAAGCCTTCCCACAGGCGTGCCTCCTGGAGCATTACTGACAATGCAGAAGGGGTAGCTGACCTGCAGATGGTTTATTAAGTGAGCAAACAGAGGCCCTCTAGGGGAGCGTTGACTGCTAGTGGAGAAAGTCCTGGGCAATTGCTTAGCAAGGTTTTGAGTGGCTATGATGCCCCAGGGGCTGGAATGTACAGTCTTTTCATCCAGGGTTGCAGAGACATTTCCCCACTGTTCCGGTGCCAGTGGCTGAACATAGCCCCAGCTCCGGGTGGAAAGATAAAGCCAACTGGAAGAATTTAATTTTAAAGATTGGGCTGTGTGATTGGCTGACTCATAGGCAGTGTTAGGTAGAGATTTAGCATGAGCGAAAGGGGGTGAGGGGTAAAACAGGAAGCTACTTATCAGACTCAAGAGTAGTCTTGTGGAAGAGGAGTTTGAGGCCCTCCGCCAGCTCACGGCAGGATGCAGCATCGTCCTGCTGTTCCGGAAGTCCTGGGGGTTTAGTTGACTCTTTGCAGGGTTGGACTTGGGAGTGATGCACCCAGCTGGAGACGCCAGGAACCCTGATGGCTGTTGGAGAAGACATAAGAATAGGGAACTGTCTTTCCCAATTTTTATTAAAACCTGGGCTCTTGGGGGCTACAGTGGGGCCGACACATCCTGACTAGGTTTTTGCCTGAAACTGAGCTCTAACTGGACCACCTCTCAGGGACTGTCCATTCAAAAGCAAAAATAAATTGGGACTTTATGTCCAGGGGGATGCAAAAGAACACATGCTTTAGGTCTAATACAGTAAACTGTGCAGTATCCACAGGAATGGTTCCCAGGCGAGGGTATGGGTGGGAACCACAGGGTTCAGTGGAACCAGTGCCTCATTGTTGATTCTCAAATCTTGGACTGATCTATAGGAGTTGTCCTTTTTCCTGACCACTAATAAAGGAGTGTTACAAGGGAGCTTGTGGGTTTAAGTAGCCCATGAGAAAGAAATTTAGAAGTTATAGGCTGAGGCCCCACCCTTGCCTTGGGTCTTAGGGGGTGCTGCTTCAGGTAGGGAATCTGTGAGGGATCTTTGAGGCCGCTGAAGACTGGCGGAGCACTTCCAGCCTGACCAGGGACTCCGGTGTCCCAGACCACTGGGTCCATCTGTCCCTCCCTTCCGGGGGCAAGAGTACTTAGATGGCCTTCAGTTTGTGTAACTAACCTGCGGGGAGGCGGTCTTAAGGCAGGATTCCCTCCTGTGACTCCTTTGGCTCCTAACAATTGGAGAAGAGGCCGACGGAGGACGGGAGGTGGGCATCCAGGGTCTACAAGAAAGGAGTGAGTAAAGTCATATCCATCCCCGAGGAAGCCCAGAGGAGGAGGGAATTCTTAGTGGTGGGCCCTCCTGTGCATCCAGGACGGGCAGGATCGGGAGAAGGGGTTTGGAGAAGGCGATAAGGGCAGACTAGGTGGCCCCTGCATCTAATAAGAAGGTTATTGCTCTACCTGCCACATCCATGCATACCCTGGGCTCCAGTCCAGTGATGGTGACCTCTTGAGGTGGGGCCGACCGGGGCTGACAGCTTTAGCCCTGAGTTACCTTTTGCAGGGCAGCTGCTGCCCCAGGCTGAGGGGGCTGCCCAATGGCCTGTAGTTTTGCATTTGCAGCAGGGCATCTGAGGCAGCTTATTTTGATTAGGACACTCCTCTGTGCCATGCCCCTTCTCTCGGCACACACGACACTTGTTGGGAATAAGGAAATTAAGAACTAAATTTAACCTTAGTAAACAAGAACCACATTGTAGCTAAAAAGAAATGATAAAAGAGACAGAGTGCAGTTAAGCAAACATCCTGTGTCTAGCAGATGCTCTCCCCTGGGTAGGCTAGATAAGCAATGCTTTGTAGTTTTAATCAGAAAATAAGAACCTAGCTAGCTAGAGCCAGGAGATTACTCGGTTAATGAACAAACATCCTGCCTTCCCGCCTTATGAAAGAATGCTTGGTTTGAAATTCCCGCGCGTGGTCTTTGTAAGCGAATTACTAACTGCCACGTCTGCTTCTGTATAACGCTTGCTTGCCCTCCCCTGTATAAGAACGTAGTTGTAAGCGCTCGGCACGGCTCTCGTTTGCAGCTCCTTGTGGGCACTGTGTCACTGGACACTTTGAGAGTTCGCCCCTGCGCAGGTTAAACTTGGCCAATAAAGTAACATCTTTGATACCCTGAAAGTCTCCGATATTTGTTCTCGCGTTTGCTGGATGCTACAACACTCAGTGTCATTGGAGTGGTCTGTGCAGGGCCCGTAGGATGTAGCTGTGGAGGCCCCGTGAGCATGGCTAGAACTTGGGTGGGCCTAGTCTCCTTCTGGTCCTGCTTTCTCCCGAGCCCTGGCCTCCTTTTCTGGGTCATGACAATAAAGATACTGTGTTGGCTGTGGTCAGCATCTCCTCCAAGGAAACCTCAGGTCCCTGGATAAGTTTTTGTAATTAATGTTTTCCTAGTATCAGAAGCCGGCTCAGTTAAAAATTTATCCCTTAGTATCACTAGTCCCTCCTAAGACTGTGAGTCTGGGTCAGTGTGCTTGACGAGAGCTTTTCTCAGCATTTCTAGGAAAGTGATAGGGTTTTCATCGGGGCCCTGGGTAACAGCAAACTCCTCGGAGTAGTTAATGGCCGTTTGGTGGCCTGCCTTGAATCCAGCCTTAATACAAAGTGAGAAATGGTTTTGTTCCCACTTGTGGGGATTACTATAATAATCCCATTGGGGGCCCAGAAGGGGAACCGCTGTTTCTCCGGTAGGATATTTGTGTTCATGTTACAGGGTACAGCTAAGAGGGGGGACCCCAAACAGGCATTTGAAATGGGGTCCAGAACTCAAGGTGTCCAGGGGATTTTTGGATGTACTCACTCCCACTCCCCAGGTGTGGGTTGGGGGAAGGGACAAATGGAGCAGGGCCATTGAGAGCTGTTTTGCATAGCAACAGCCTTGCAGCTACCCTCTGGTGTGGTCATTTAACATATCTATAGCCTTTGGCTGGTCGCTTAGATATGTTAAATAGCTGTGGCCATGCCCTGAGCCAGGGGAATGGAAGTAACTTCCCCACCAAGATGTGACTGGGGGCAGGTCCCCCGAGCTACAGCACCTGCATGGGAGCTTGGAGAAGATTGGCTCCAGGACATGGGGCCACACCTGCCCAGACTCATGATGGCAGTCCAGTAAAGCTGGAAGGGTATGAGTTCTGGCATGTGAAGCCTAGTGTGGGAGGAGTTGGAAATGGGGCTGCAGAGGAAGATGGGCGCGGGGATTTAAACGGAAATGCAGCAGCCATTGGAGAGAGAGAACCACACAGCTTTAGCAGAGTGAAGACTCCCGCGGCCCTGAGGGAGAGAACCACGCAGCCTTGACAGAGTGGAGACTCCCGTGGCCCGGGGAGAGAGGACCACGTGCCTTTGTCAGAGTGGGGACCCCCGAAGCTTTAGGAGATACAGTACTCTGGACTGGGCAAAGGGGGAAGGAAGGAAGGACTGTGTCTGTTTGTGGGTGTTTTAAGGGACTTTGGGATTTTGGTGAAGACATTAGGTCACTACTTTAAGTCTGTACAGCATTAAATAAACATTTCCTTTCCTTTTCACAAATCTCTGGCATTGAGAGATGTCTTTCCTCTGGCGGCGGACATAACGGACCTGGGGGCTTCTTTCAGTAATAATATATCGTCCCAGGCCCCCCTTGTTTGTTCTGTAACACTCAGACAGATGTAAGTTGTTAGCAAGCTTTCTGGCCCCCTTCACTTTTTCCCGTTCGCTGTCTGATAAAGCTTGTCCCAGAGCTACCATTCCGTCTTTCCAGGCCAGTTCATACGCTAACGGAAGGTGCTGGAAAGCGTCTGTATATTTGTCCAGATTGTCCGAGTAGTTCCCAAGGCCAGCTCTGACCTGCCTGAGGTCAGTGAGGGAGGGAGGTCTGTGTCAGCCGGTGGCCGGATTCTCCTGCTGTTCCTATTACGGGCAAAGGCTTAGCAGTCGGTGCAGTTTTAGGGGCAGGAAAAGTAGGAGCCGGTGGCTGTGCTGGGGACCCCGGGTGTGGCGGCAGTGAGGGAGGCTGAGAAAGGGCCTCCCCTGGGGCCTCTGGGGCCGGGACTGGTTCCGCCAGCATCTGGGAGTGGAAGGATGAATCAGTGAGCGCAACTAAATCTGTACTTTTTGCATAAACCCCTACGGTCCCTCAAATAGAAAAATGCTTGGGTGTAAGGGATCTCTGACCACTTTTGAGGCGTTTAGACGTTTACAAAAGAGGCTAAGTTGTAGAATTGTTTTATAGTTTAGGGTCCCACGGAATGGTCAAACCTCCTCATCCCCTAGTGGATATTGGGGCCGAGCTTTGTTACAAAAAAACAACAACAAAAGATCAGTCGGTCTTTTTTTAAGTTCTGAGGATCAAACTGTGAGCAGTTAGAAAGGATACATATTAAGGGGGTACAGCAGGAATGGACTCTTGATTCCCTTTCCAGAAAAGGGAAAAAAGGGTAGTGGAAGGAAGAACTGCCTGGCCCCTGGGGGGTGGGGTTGGAGAAAGAGTTTAGTAGTTCCTGCATCCTCTGGGAGCTCAAGTCTTGATAGGGGACTCAAGACTTGGAAAATTTTAGCTTAAGGTAAAAAGTTATAAGTCTAGCAAGTAATGTGTGTGTTAAGCTTTTGTTTCAGAAACTACAGATAAGGCCCATCCTGGCTCCTGGGAAAAGCAGCTGACCTCCTGGGGCACTGGCTAGAGATTACCACCTGGGGACAGGTTGGAGGCATCTGGGCCTTTTGTGTGACCTGCCCCCTTGGGAACAGCTAACTGCTGAGACCAGGAAGCCTGCAGCTTGGCTCATCTAATCCTCCCTGAATTTCAAAGCCCTCACCTCACCTTGCTTGTCCTCCCCCTACCCCCCTTATAAAAGATCTGGCCAGGAAAGAGAAGGCAGGATGGTTTGTTAGGGTATGAACTCACCATCTTCTCGGATTGCCGGCCATCTGAATAAAGTGCCCATAAAAGATTCAATCGCTGTCATTGCTTAATTGGATTTGGTAGTGACAGGCAGCCCTAATGCCAGTGTCTTTTCCAGTTACTTCTCAGCAGGGAGTTGGGGCAGAGATATCAGGCTCAGGCCTCAGGTGGGACTGAAAAACAGCCCGAGTTTTAAAGCGTCACCTTTTACCTTAGCCCTGGAGGGGGAGGCGCCCTGCTGGTTCTGCCTTCTAAGGAGTCTGAGTTAAGCTCCCTATTGTTCCCAGGGCCCAGTAGTTCCCCATTTTCCTTTCCCAGTTCTACACTCTAGGAGGGGGTGAGATTTTTCCTCTGGTACCAAAGTTCCTAATTAACAGAGCCCCAGTGGGGCCAAGCCCAATTTAAAGCTGAAGTCGGAGGCAAGGCTTGGGTCAGGCAGGCAACGAGTAGGCTGGACAGTAGTGATGGGAAAGCATGGCCTTAGGGGACTAGCTGGCCCGCTGGGCTGGAAAACACAGAAGTTCTTTGTAAAGCAGACAGACAAGGGAGTGGTAGAGATGTGAATGGGGTGGTCAGAGAAGGGGACAAAAAGACTTAGGGGTGAGGCAAATCTGGACGAAAAGCCCGAGTTAAGAGAATAGGCTCTGGAAGAGCCAAGGCTGAAATCTTGCCCTCTCCTCTCCAGAAGTAGCCCCCAGTGGGGAACGTGCCATGGGGGTGGGAGTGGGATTGCGTGGCGGCGTGCCTCTCCTTGCCCGGACTTCCGCTTGCGGCCGCAGGGAAACCTAAACCTGGCGTGTCCTTGCTCTCACCAGTGTCTTTCGCGACAGCGAGTGCCCTAGTGGCTTTTAAGGGCTCCACCTGTGCCCGTGTGTGGAGAGGGGGAGGGGAGAGGAAGGGAGAGAGATATTTACCTGGAAGATGTAACAGTGCCCCCTCTTCCCGTTCCTGCAAGGAGTATTCGGATGCAAATGGACTTGCTGGAAGTCCGCTGGGATGGAAAAAGATTCTGTAAGCTTACTGCAGGCCAATGATTTAAACTACAGTGTCCAAGCTTTGGGCATCTCCGGACCACCCTGGAAGAAGCGTTGTCTTGGGTCATACTTTCAAAATGTGTCGTTTCCTGAGAGGGGCTCCCGAAGGCCATTACCCTTTTGGCCATCCCCACCCATCTCATTCAACAGCCAGGGGCCTCAGAGTGCTGGGTGACTGGCCCTTATTTTGCACGTCCCCGAGGAGCCTAAGTTACGTTACCGTGATAGGAGTTCCCTGTGAGGCCCCTGCACATCTTAGGGGTTGGCCCCAGACACCTCTGCAAGGCCCCCACTCACGAAGGAATGCCCGAAAACTCAGGCTGGAGGCAAGAAGTGACTCTTTTGTCTTCGGAGCCCAGGCTGAGCCCGAGCACTGATTTCAGATTTCATTGTTTCTACCTCCAAACGCAGGTGGTTTGCATGCCCCGCCCCCACAGCGCAGCATCTCCCTTACCCCAAAGGTGTGAGAACATACTCACTGTGTTCCAAACGGCTGGAGACCAAGGGTGTGATCCCTCACGGGACCATTTATGTGAAGGGAGAGACTCCCAGAAGCCCGTGCCTTCTTGCCAATGCAGTAAAGAATTATGGATCAGGTTCTACTATCGAGCAAGCAGGGTTTATTGGTGAGGTCCTCTCTTGGAAGAGGACAGACCTTGCCCTCCTGGGGAAGAAAGGCAAGAGCAAGAGAGAGGTCCTTTGTTCTGGGGACTTAATATAGTTGGTGGGATGGGGGAGGGTGAAGAGGTTACATATTGATTGACAGGTAAGGGTGGTGCTAGCTTTTCAGAACTGTGTGAATACCCTAAGGTGTTAACGGGCTTATTCCTTCAGGCACTATGAGTCTTTCTGGCCTTTCAGACCTTGGGTTGAAAGCTCAGTTTCCAAGGCTTTCTTTCCCAGATAGTGGAGACAATACACAGAATTGCAGGGCCTGCTGAGTCAGTGGGTGGGATGTATCTCCCTCCTCCCTGCCTGGGTTTGCTGTCTCTCCTGCCTAACAGGTATATGGGAATTCTCTGTGTCATTTTCATGACTTTGCCTTAAGTCTGAAATTATGTCAAAAACTTAAAAAAATGTCAGACAGTAATAATACTGTACTAAAAGGAAATAAATAAAAACATACCACCTAGAAAAGTTGTGAGGATTAAAATGAGCTAATATTTACAAAACAGAACTGTACCTACTTTTTTCTTTATTTAAAATGTCATACTTTGTGATGGTTATAATCTGAAACCAAAACTAGCCACAGCTGTTGGGAGAATTGCACAATCACCAGCGCAGTCCGTCTGGGAAGGCCAGAGGCCGCCGAGGGTGTCAGGCCGGTGCTCGCCCTCCCAGCCGCCATTGCATCCTAACGAAGAGCCTGCGGTCCTAGGTTAAGATAAGGCTGTTTGGGAGAGTCTCAAAAAGAAGACAAAAGCGTGCACTCTGTCTGATCCCACTTACCTGAATTTCAGCCAGAATCAAACCTAACTTCAGAGCAGTACTGACCTCTGCGGCGGGGCCAGGGGTGGGGCAGTCAGTGTTGGCAGCCACAGGATATGAAGGAGCAGTTTGTCAAGTGATAAGCAATATCTTGACTCATGAGGCCACTGCTCAGGTGAATATAAATATAAATAATGTGTATAAAGTTCAAATAATTTTACACTTGATTTATATTGCTCTTCAAGAAAATGTTTTTAAAATTAAAAAAAGAAAATGAGCTAATGTACATAAAACAGGACAGAACCTGGCATCTAGGAAGTAGTTATTAAATGATTTTCTTTTTATTTATTTTTTAAAAAGATTTCATTTATTTATATTTTTTAGAGAGAGGGGAAGGGAAAGACAGAGAGGAACATTAATGTGTGGTTGCCTCTCATGTCGCCCCCCCATTCCCCCTGCAACTGCCTCCAACCAGGACCCAGCCTGCAACCCATCCATGTGCCCTGACTGGGAATAGAACCTGTGACCCTTTGGCTCGCAGGCTGGCACTCAGTCCACCGAGCCACACCACACAGGGCTGCCAGGTATTTTTAAAAGCACCCTTCATTGTCCTGATCTGTGTGGCTCAGGGGGCTGGGTGTTGTCCTGAAAAGCCAAGAGTTGCCGGTGTGGTTCCTGGTCAGGGCATATGCCTGGGTTGCGGGTTTGGACCCTGGTCCCTAGGGCAGAGGCAGCAGGTCAATGTTTCTCCCTCATGTCAATGTTCCTGTCTCTCTGTTCCTCCTTCCCTTCCCTTCTCTCTCTATACATAAGTAAATAAATAACCTTTAAAAAGAAGAAAGTTAAAAGCACCCATTGTTTCTTTGTGCCAGGCACTGTGGCAAGCACTTTCCACACACCATTGAATATAGAGCCTTCTCTCAAAGCAGTTCTAGCGTTTGGTCTCCCAACTTCAATGGTGAAAACTTTTACACCCACAGACAAGCTGGAGAGACCACGCGGTACACACCCCTTTGCCCCCCACTTGGACCCATACCCCTGGAACACTTTCTGAGGCTCCATCGTACGAGTGCAGCGCCTGAGGTACAAACAAGATTAAGTCCCTTGTTCGAGGTCACCCCAGAGGGTGCACGTCAGGGGTCGTGGGACACGGACAGGAAGGCCCTGCCCTGCCCTTCCACGGCTCACCGTGGCGCACTCCACTCTTCCTTAGGGAGCCACCCACCACATGTGGTTGTATACATTTAAGTTCAAATTCACTAAAATTAGACAAAAACTAAAATTCAGTGTCTCTGTTACATTTCAAGTGCTTAAATAGCCACACGAGGCCACTGTTAGGGGGGTCGGTGACCTGGGCAGTGAAAGAATTCACAAAGAGAAGAAAGTGCAGAGAATAAAGATTTTATTTTACTTTCCCGAGGGAGGCAAAGGGCTTGGTGCACCCGCACCAGCACCGGCCCCGAGGGGTTAGGGCTGAGAGTTTCTATTGGGTGACGGGGCGGCTGTAGGTAGGATGATTCAGCTGGGTTGCAGCTTGTCTCGATGTCATCTTTGGGTGCAGGGTTGATGGTCATCGTGGTCTGGCATGTCCTGTTTCGCAAGTTCCCGGATCCTCTGCACCTTCAGGGCACTTCCAGGAACTTTCTAGCCCTGAGGATAAAGGCTCATGAAACAATTAGGGTCAGTCATGCTTCATGGAGTCCAGCCAGCTCTGGGAGAGAGGGTCTGAGAAAGTGGCTTTTGTCCTGTTAGACACTGTATGGACGGTGCAGATACAGAAATTTCCATTCTCCAGCTCTGGACTCTAGTGGAGAGTGGAGGAAAGACCTGTGATTTTGATCCATGTGGGGTGAGGGCAGGCCCTGGGGCCTGGTGAGAAAATGTCAGAAAATCGACTGTGGAAAAATTTAGCCAGCTGACATTTCTCCCTTCTCTCTTAGCTTTAACCTTTTAAAAAAGAAATTTAAGAATTTTTAAAAATTCATTGATTTTAGAGAGAGAGGAAGGAGGGGAGAAAGGGAAGTATGATTTGTTGTTCCACTTATTCATACATTCATTGGTTGCTTCTTGTATGCGCCTCGACAGGGGATGGAACCCACAGCCTTGGTGTATCTGGATGTGCTCTAACCAGGTGAGCTACCTGACCAAAGCCTCTTTAATCTTTTCTTTCCTTTTTTAATCTTTCATTTGGCCCCAGCCTGTGTGGCTCAGGTGATTGACTGTCCTCCTGCAAACTGAAAGGTCACTGGTTCGATTCCCAGTCAGGGCCCATGCCTGGGATATAGATTCAGACCCTGGTGGGGGCGTGTGCAGAACGCAATCGATGTTCTTCTCTCACATTGATGTCTCTTGCCCTCTTTTTTCTCCTCCCTTCTCTTCTCTCTGAAACTGATTCAAACCAAACCAAACCAAACCAACCTTTCCTCTGCCTTCATATGCCTGTTACTCTTTCCTAGTCTCTACCCCACCTCTGACCTGCTTAGTGTCAGCATGGGTCCTGTTGCTGGTGCCCTGCAATCCTGACCACTCTGACGGCTGTCCAGTGAACTCTCCCGTGGGCTGAGTCAGAATCATTCCGCTGGAATCTGTGTCTCTCCTTGGCTGGCTTGGGCGAGGTAACTCCATGCAGGGGAAGAAGCTGGAGGTGGAGTTGGGGATGGGGCAGGTCCAAGTTCCTGTTCCCTAGTTATTACCGGTGTGGATTTGGGCAGATGGCTTCACTGCTGTGAACTGAAGTGTCCTACTTGTAAAGTGGGTGTGGTCACACGTGCTTCCAAGGGGCAGGGTGGGGACAATGAAGACGGGGTCTGCAGCTGCCCCAGCTGGGGAGAGCGTTTGGCCATCGGTAGCTGCTATTTATTTGCACACACCGTTTTCCATGTTCTCCACTTGTAGTGTTACGGAAAAGATGACTCAGACGGCCTTGGAGTTTGCAAGGTGGGGTTTATTCACGCATGTGGACCCAGAGGAGATAAAAAATCCAAATTCTGGGCAATGAGCTCAAGCTGGAGTTTCCTTTATATTCTTGTTACAAGGCAAAAAGGGAGCGGGGAACAACTGCTAAAAGCAAGCATACAGAAGCAGAAGTGAAGGTTAGTGTTTTGGCCTTGAGACAACTGCTTATCTGGGAAAGGCTGCTGTCTGGGAACGGCGGCTGGTCAGCTCCTACCTAACAATGGCTACTGTTCAGCTATGTCCTGTCACAGTAGCTCTTGACGGGCAATACCTGACTCTTGAATGACACAGAATGCCAAAGACAGAGGCAAGACCTGGGGTTTCATGACAGTGGCTTAGAAATCTGCAAGGTAAGAGTTCACACGCACTGTGAGAGGTCACGACCACAGACTGAAACCCTAGTTGGGGTTTGTGGGCTACTTAATGGGCTTTTTGGCCTGAATTGTTAATTTTAAAAAATTATTTATTTATTTTTAGAAAGGGGAACAGTGGGAGAAAGAGGAGGGAAACATCAATGTGTGGTTGCCTCTAGCACGCCTCCAACTGGGGACCTGGCCTGCAACCCGGGCATGTGCCCTGACTGAGAATCAAACCAGTGATCTTTTGGTTTGCAGGCCTACACCCAATCCATTGAGCCACACCAGCCAGGGCCTGACTTGTTGATTTATGTGAAAATCTGACAGTGCCACTTCAGCAAAAACAGTTAAATGTGGCTGTTAACAAAACATCTGATAGAATGTGCTCTTGTGATCGTCACCAAACTAAAGAATACCCAGAATACCCCAGTCCCCACTTTGGAAAGAGTGATGGCCCAGACCTGGCAATGCACTCTCCGACTCCGCCCCGCCCGCCAGAACTTCCTGTGGTGATTCCCGTCTGCGCCGTGCAGCGTGAGAGCCGTGAGCGTGAGAGTATAAGCGACACGCGGGAGACACCAAAGCTTTAATTTTCTTTCATTTGAATAAACCTAAATGTAAACAGCCACCTGTGGTTTGTGGATACGGTCCTGGACGCTGAGCCTCAGAGGGACAGCTGGAGTGCCGGCCGGACTGGAGTGCTGTCTTCTCATAGCCGGGTCCGAGGAGCAAATGGTGGTTCCTGACTTCGGATCTGAGCGTTGGCACCCTTTCTCCCTGACGGTGCAGGGCTGTTGTCTTGGGGACCAGCCTCTGCTTTTCAGTACCAGTGTGACCACAGACCGGCCATTTCGTGTCTCTCGGAGCCTTAGTTCCCCAATCCGTCAAGCGAGGGATGATAATTTCCCCTTTGCAGGGTGTTGTGAAGTCAGGCTGAAGTACTAAGCCAGCCCCACCTTTTCCCAGCTGTGCGGCCTTGGGCAAGTTTCTTCATCTTTCTTGGCCTTTGTTTCTGCAACTTTAAAATGGGCATTAACCTGACCTTCCTTCTAAAATACTTGTGAGGATTAGGAAATACTTGCAAAGTACTTAGAACAGTCCCCGGGGCATGACCTAACTGTTTGCTTTAGTCTGCCTGCAAAAAGGCTGGACAGAGACAATGGGTCCTGAAATCGATTTACTAAGGCCCCACCAGTGTTTTTGGGGTTTATTTCTTCACTGTTTCTCTTGGGACTTTTGTTTCCTGTGTTATAATGACAGTTCATAAAAACACATTTGATGTTATATTTTAAAGGAACAATATATTTTGTTTCGTGATGCTTTTGCTTCACGTTCACAAATATGTTGCATACTGGTCTTGATGTCGGAACTATTTCTTACTTGCAGTGTGTTCAGACACGTTTTAATAGCACTGCTTTAATCTTTTCTTTTAAATTGGAAAGATCTCAAATTACAGAGAAAGGTGTGAGGACAGTATGAAAGACATTAATTTTCCTAAATCAGACGAGAGTAAGTTGCCAATACCGGGCCCCACCACCTACCGATGCTTAGTGTGTGTTCCCTATGAGCAAGGACCTTCTCCATGAGGAAAGTATAACTTCAAACAAAGAACAGACTGGCATTGATAAATTATGACCATCTAATTCTCACCGTCCATTCAGGTTTTACCAGTCACCCACACTGGGTTCTTCGGGGTACTGAAGAACCCAAATTCAGCCGGGGAAATGTGAACCTCTAACTGACTTTACCGAGTGATTCGTGAGTCAGGCAGCACCCCATCCAGCAAACAGAAGGGAGCTCCCAGCAGTTGTACAAAAAGGAAGGTTTTTATGGGCAGATTACCTCACCAGTGTTTATCAGGAAATTCCGGAAGGATTGGTTTAAAATTCCCTTCCTTGTAGAGACTAAAACTGCATTTTGGGTCTGTTTCTTTTTAACAAAGCAAAGGTTTCACTTTCAACTCGAGCATCGAGGTTAGTGGTCCTGTCTCCTTAGCTTCCTCGAGTCTGGAAAAATTCTTCATTCTTCCCTCGACCTTCCCGACTCTGGTGAGTGTGACAGGCCAGTTTCAGGTGGGACGTCCATCAGTTGCACCAGGTCTGACATCTCCTCCCTCTGGAGTCGGGCTGTGCCTCCCGGCCAGCAGCGTCACAGAAGAGATGGTGGGCTCTCTTCACTTCGGAAAGGGGGCGTCCTCCAGCCTTCTCCACTACCGAGTTACCCCTTTCCCCTTGGTAATGACTGTGTTTTCTGGGGACATATTCTGGGGTCCTGCAAATATCCCATTCCTCATCAAATTTTTGCTTCATAATCCTGGTTTGTCTGATGTTCGAATTGTGCCCAGTTTGGCCTGTGGGAGCCCTCGTGAGCTGGCTCCTGTGTTCTTCCAACCTGTCTGCAGCATCGTTTGAGCATTTTCCCCCTTCCTGGCACAAGGAGGCTAGCCTTGTTCTCCCACTGTGCCAGTCCTAGAATTAGCCTTCACTCCAGGAAGCCCTGGTGTATTTCACTGGAGAATAACATTTAGAAACTGAGTGTTACACATTTCTCATTGCTGCGGGGGTCTTGCTTAACCCAGGCTCTCTCAGTGAATGGAGGTAGGGGATATGGATATATATATATATATATATCTGCATAATTGTAGGTCATTTCTACCTCAGTGAGAAAGAACTCTGGCTCTCAGTGTCCTTGATGGATTTACTTATTTGCTCATCCCCCTGAAAATTTCCAATCTCTTACAGCTGCCACTGCTCACACCCCACGGCCCCTGGGGTGGACGCCGTGCTCACCCCACTTGAGCTCTGACACCCTCTTCTGAGCCCTGCATCCCTCCCTCCAGTCCCTCTTCCAGACACCTACTTGCTCTCGTTCAGGAAGGGAAAGGAAAGGGCGAGAAAGGAAGAGCATGATGTGTTTAAAATGGAATAAATTTTGTTTTGCTCTTCCAGTTCCTATGTCTAAGCTCCTAGCTCTGCTTTCCTTTCCTCTTGTCTTCCTTGTTCAACAAGCCAGATTCTGCATAACGTAAGTGTTTTTTTGTTGAACTGGACAGAGGTCTTAGATGTGTTCCGCGCAGTGCTTGCCCAAACAGAAGCTGCAGGAAGAGAAGAGAAAGGAGGTGACACAGGAAGGACTTGAGGGGCAGGGGCATTTAGTCCCATGAAAACCCACAGAGAGGGAGAATGTCCTCAGTGGCTCCCTGTGTTTTTCCCAAAGTTTGACCTTTGAGGTCCATGTTTATGCTTGAGAAGTGCATTTCAGCTTCAGGCCAGGCTTGCTGGGGACAACGCAGTTGTGACAGGGGACAGGGTGGGAGGTTCTGCCTGAACTGGCTTTGCTGGTTTCTCTTCTTCCCGGGCTTGTGTTTTTAATGAAGGGCTTGTTTCATTCTAATTACATAGGAAGTGCATGAATACCTTCTTACTGTGGAACAAACATTTGAGCAAGAGAGAGAGAGCAAACAGACCTTGTGGGAAATGGGCAGCCAGTGAGTGCAGAGGGCAGAATCAGAGCGTGCTCGCTCGGAAAGTTTCTTCACCGTGACGCGAGAGGATGGCTTCGGACTTGGTGGTTTTCCTCCTAGGAATTCATCTCGGAGAGAGTGGTATTGACTCCCGTGGTGTGGATAATGCTAAAAAACTAGGAATAACCTACATGTTTATTAAGTGGACACTGGTCATGTTAGTTATGAGATTTCAGAAAGTTTGATGCTTGATGGACATTTAAAAAAACAAGGCAAAGGAATTATGCTGAGTGAAATAAGTCAGACAGAGAAAGACAAACACTATATGATTTCACTTATGTGTGGACTCTGAAGAGCAAACAAATACAAACAAACAAACAGACACAGGCTCACAGATGCAGAGAACAACCTGATGGTGACAGAGGGGAGGGGTGGGTGGCTAAGTGACAAAGATGAAGGGGTTAAGAACTACAGATCCACACTTACAGAGTAGTCATGGGGATGTAAAATAGAGTATAGAGAGTGTAGTCAGTAATATTGTAACAACTATGTGTGGTGTCAGCTGGGTACTAGACTGATCAGGGGATCAGTTAGTCATGCATATAGACGTCTAACCACTATGCTGTGCACCTGAAACTAATATTGAACTATAATATTAACTTATAATATTTCATGTCCATTGTAATTGAAAAATTAAAAAAATACAGCACTAGAAAGAAAAATACAAAGCACATATGTATGTATTCATCTGGAGAGATCTTGAAGATAACATAAAATGAAAAAAAAAAGATGCAGAACAGTGTGCCAACAGTGTGTTAAAAAATGATCTGTGTGAGGTCCTGGCCGGGTAGGTCGGTTGGTCAGAGCGTCATCCCCATACGCCAAGGTTGTGAGTTCCACCCCCTGTCAGGGCACATACAAGAAGTAACCAATGAATGCATAAATAAGTGGAACAACAAATCAAAGTCTCTCTCTCTCTTTCTTTTTTTTTTTAAACACCATGCAAATACTTTTTTAAAAAAGACTTTATTTATTTATTTTTAGAGAGGGAAGGGAGGGAGGGAGGGAGAAAAAGAGAAACATCAATGTGCGGTTGCTGGGGATCACCCTGCAACCCAGGGATGTACCCTGACTGGGAATCTAACCTGCGACACTTTGGTTCACAGCCCGCGCTCAATCCACTGAGCTATGCCAGCCAGGGCAAAGTCTCTCTCTTTCAAATCAATAACTAGAAATTGAAATATAACAATTAAAAAATGGTCTAGGTGTGAATGCTTGTAGACGTCTACCACATCTCAGGAAATTCCCACAAAGGCAATACATGCTCTTGCCTCTGGGAAGGATGCTGGGTGGCCACGGGATGGGGTGGAGGGGACTTCTCCATCCTCCAAGCCACGTGTCTGCTCCGGGCCTCAGTTTCCCCTTTTGGAAGGGGAGGGTGATTAAATGAGAGACTGGAATTTCATTCTGGAGCAGGCACACCAGAGGGCCCAGTAATGGGGGCCTTCCCACTGCTCCTGGGGCTTCACGGGGAGCCCCAGCTCCGGGCCGCACCCAGCGGTGACCAGGCCATAGCGTTTGCACATTTGCAGACTCTGGAGTGCAGCCAGATTCTCAAGGGGATTTTTCTAACTCCTTGGCAGTCTGCGGCAGGTAAGAGGGAAGATAATTGGATCCTTTCTTGTATCTTTTCATCACACCACACCCTTTTGTTTGGGCCCTATAGCAGGTTTCCCTTTCAGGATTCTCAAAAACCATCTTCATTCTGTCTCTGCTGGGACCTCCCCTGAAGAAGAGAGTGCCCCCCCTCCCCGCCCCCGCAGGCTCCTGCACACCCACCTGATTTGTGGCCTGTGTAGGAAGGAGCCCATCCCAGTTCTGCACACAAGGAGCTCTGCCACTGGGGTCCAAGCTCTGTCCCCCGACCCAATCGTGACTTTGGGCAAACCCTTTATCTTTCTGTGCCGGTTTCCTCACCTGTAAAACCAGAAGCAATACTAGACTTGCTTCCTAGACTTGTGCTGACACTAATCAGCTAATTCGAGAATATGTCCATATCTGCCCTGTCCAGTAGGCAGCCATTGGCCACCCATGGCTATTGAGTCCTTGAGATGTGGCTGGTGTGACCTTGAGGGGCCCGGGAGCCCTATGAGGGTGTCCTGTGCGGGCTGCAGTGTTGGGGGTGGGGAGAGCCCAGTGGGGGCGCCCTCGAGGGACACCAGCTCCTATGTTGACCACCCAGCCCTCCAGACTAACATCGCAGTGCTCAGTGCCCCCCACGGTGGGCTATGTGCTGGGCCTTGCTTCCCCATCACCCTGGCTGGGGCAGTGATGTACATCCAGAAGGATAAGCAGGTGGATGGGCTTCGCCATCACCTGCTCCCCACGTGCAGCCACGACCTGTTGAGGTGCTGCAGGAGGCTAAACCCAAGCTACTCTCTGACGTGGGCCACCCGAAGGTGGGGCAAGGCTGGCAGGGTGCTACCGATCCCCTTGCCCTGATCCTCAGAACCATGGGGTCCTGAAGTGTGCCTGCTGCTTCCCCTCCTGCTTGCTCTCCCAGGCCCAGCGCCCCCTGCTGGGCACTGGGTCTCCATGCCTCCTCCCACCCATCCAGCCCCATCAGCCACTGTCCCAGAGGCCTTCAGTCCTTTGCAGGCTGAGCCTGCGGTCCTTCTGGTCCTTCCGGGCACTAGTGGGGGCTTTTCCCTCTGGGGTGGCTGCAGGCGGGCAGAGCTTTGCCCTGTCTGTGGGCCGGGCTTTCTTCAGCCCTTCCTGACTTGGTTTTGGAGTTCTTTCCACCGTGACAGGACTGGATGTATAGTATTCAGTATGCATTTTTTTTTTATTTTAAAGATTTTATTTATTTTTAGAGAGAGGGGAAGGGAAGGAGAAAGAGAAAGAGAGAATTAATGTGTGGTTGCTTCTCACACCCCCTCAACTGGGGAGCTGGCCCACAACCCAGGCATGTGTCCTGACTGGGAATGGAACCAGTGACCCTTCGGTTCACAGGCCTGACTGAGCCACCCCAGCCAGGGACAGTATATATTTTTTGTAAATAAAATGTTTTGTGGTAACAAAAAAATGATGTGTGGCTGGTCTAAACACAGATGTGCTGTGAATGTAAAATACACAGGACATTGTGAACAGTAGGGAAAGCATAATGTAAAACATGCCATTAATCATTTTTATATCGATCAGACTATTTTGGATATGTTGGGTTAAAATATGATAATCTCACCTCTTTCTTTTTCTAATGATTCCTAAAAAATTAAGAATCGCACATGTGGCTCACATTGTATCTCTACTGGATGAGGCTGGCTTAGCAAAGTGCTGGGCACATGCATTTTGCCTTGTTTTTGTTTTTCTTTTAGTTTTTTTCTGTTTTCTATTTTGGTTGCTTAATTTTTTTTAATTGATGAGAGAGAGAGAAACATTAATTTGTTGTTCTACTTATTTATGCATTCCTTGGTTGCTTCTTGTATGTGCCCTGACTTGGGATCAGACTCGCAATCTTGGGGTATTGGGACAACATTCTGACCAGCTAAGCTACTCAGCCAGGGCCAATTAAAATTTTTTATTTTATTTAAATTTTTTTATAATAAGAAATTAGGACAGCTCACCAACAGATACAGAGTTCTGTGTGATTCCCAATGTCTCTCAAATTGATTCATTTCTTTCATTTCCACCGCCTGAGTCCAGGTTTCCTCGTGTGTTGTCTACATCCTGTTGTTCTTGCTACTTTGGTGCTCACTTTCTGTGGGGGCCATTGCTCCCGGCCACCCATACCCTGTCCTCCTCTACTTCTGGGTACCTGGAAGGATCCCCTTCCCCACAGCTGAGAGGCATGCATGGCCACATGACTTGCTGTGGCTGCAGAAAGAAGAGCAGAAGTGACAAGTGTGCTTCCAAGCGGAAGCCTTTGAGCTGGTGTGCGTGCTTCTCTGTGTTCTCTGCCCTGATGACCTGACCACCAACCTTCCAGATGGCAGAGCCGGGGTGGCAGAGTGAGGTCAGGGTGGAAGAGCGTCCTGGGAGGTCCGTGAATGTCAATGAATAAGGAATATGCCTGTCTGTTCCGAGCCAGTGAGTTCTGGAGTTGTTTGTCACTGCGGCATAACTCGGCCTGTCTTGACTCTTGTCTTCCCCCACCCCCTTAACTCACTCTGCAACTGGCATTGTTTGCAAACCTGGCCAAGTCCTCCCACTGGCTAGAACCCTTTCCTGATTCCCTAGCACTATCAGGAAAAGGTCCAGATGCTTTGCTGTGGCTCTCAGAGGCCATTCCTGTGCTTCAGCGTCATCCTCGTTGCTCCTGGCTTATCTTCAGCCTCTGGCTGCCCTTGACCAACATTCCTATTCCAGTTTACTGTGAGTGTCACACCCTTCTGCTCACTTCCCCACCTTCCTATGTTCCTTCTGCTCAGGAAGCTTTTCCCTTCTCCTTCCCTGTCTATCTGAGTGACACCTACTCCTTCTGTAAGACTCAGCTCAGGTACCCTGTCCAGCAGGAAGCCCTCTCTGATCTCCAGTCTGCATCAGGTGCCTCAGTTGGGGCTCCCACCACCCCTGGGCTCACCCCATAGTTGTTCTGATACTTTACAGCATCTCTTTCTGAAGAACAAGTCTCTCTCTGCTACTGGGCTTTCAGTCCCTTGAGGGCAAGGTGAGGGCTGTGTTTTCAGCACTGCCCACTTCAGGGCCAGGCACAGGGGAGGGTTTCAATGAATGTTTGTTGACTGAACAATAAATGAGTTCAGATGCTAAGCAGATCTCTTCATCACAGGATTTTTGAGGAGAGAGTGCTGTCTCTGCCCCTCTCTTCTCTGCATTTTTCTTTTTTTAGAGTATATTTTATTGATTATGCTGTTATAGTTGTCCCATTTTTTCTCCCCTTTATTTCCCTCTGGCCTGCACCCACTCTCTCCAGCACTTCCCACCTTAGTTCATGTTATGAACATTTAAGGTCTTTGGCTTCTCTATTTCCTATACTATTCTTAACCTTCCTGTCTACTTTGTTCCTACCATGTATGCTTCTTATTCCCTGTACTTTTTCCCTCATTCTCTTCCCTCCCCCTCCCCACTGATAACCCTCCATGTGATGTTCATTTCTGTGAATCTGTTCCTATTCTAGGTGTTTGCTTTTGTTTTTTTAGGTTCGTTTATTGATAGTTGTGAGTTTGTTGTCATTTTATTGTTCATAGTTTGATCTTCTTTTTCTTAGATAAGTCCTTTTAACATTTCATGTAGTAAAGGCTTGGTGATGATGAATTCCTTTAACTTGAACTTATCTGAGAAGCATTTTATCTGCCCTTTTATTCTAAATGATAGCTTTGTTGGATAGAATAACCTTGGATGTAGGTCCTTGCCTTGCAGAACTTGGAATACTTCTTTGTAGACCCTTCTTGTCTGCAAGGTTTGTTTTGAGAAATCAGCTGAGTCTTACGGGAACTCCTTTGTAGGTCATTCTCTCCTTTTCTCTTGCTGCTTTTAAGATTCTTTCCTTATCTTTAATCTTGGGTAATGTAATTACGATGTGACTTGGTGTGTGCTTCCTTGGGTCCGAAATCTTTGGGACTCTTTGAGCTTCCTGGACTTCCTGGAAGTCTATTTCCTTTGCCAGATTGGGGAAGTTCTCCTTCATTATTCATTCAAATAAGTTTTCAATTTCTTGCTCTTCCTCTTCTCCTTCTGGCACCCCTATGATTCAAATATTGGAACATTTAAAGTTGTTCTGGAGGTTCCTAAGCCTCTCCTCATTTTTTTGAATTCTTGTTTCTTCATTCTGTTCTGACTGAATGTTTATTTCTTCCTTTTGTTCCAAATCATTTATTTGAGTCCTTTTTTTCCTCCCTTTCATTGTTGATTCCCTGTATATTATTCTTTATTTCACTTTTCATAGCCTTCACTTCTTCCCCTATTTTGTGACCATACTCAGCCAATTCTGCGAGCATCCTGATCACCAGTGTTTTGAACTGTGCATCTGATAGGTTGTCTATCTCCTTGTCACTTAGTTCTTTTTCTGAAGTTTTGATCTGTTCTTTTATCTGGGCTACATTTCTTTGTCTCGGGGCACCAGTCTGAGTGAATGTTTCTTCTTTAACTCCTTGGTTGTTGGACTTCCACACAGTTCAATTTTCTGGCAGGCTTGGTTGTTTTTTGTTTTTAAATTGGTTGTTGTTCTTCTTTTGATTGTGCAAGAAGGCAAAGCGTCTCTACCTACGCCTCCACCTTATCTGCATTTTCTCCTGAAAGACTTCCTCTGGAGCTGAGACTCGACAGCTGGCATGCTGAATGCTGTAGGGAAGTGGCTGTGGTTTCTGTGGAAAGTCCCAGATAAATTCCTTTTTCTCGACTCCTCTAACCAATTCAACCCAAATTTCTGTGCTGATGCAACACCTTCATCAACTTTTATTTTTATATTTTCCAAACATTTTGTCATGCAAAATTTCAAGCATAGAGGAAAGTTGAACTAATTTTACAGTGAACACACATGTACCCGTCACCTGGTTTTGTACCAGAGGACTCTTCTTGCTTCATCACTCATCCACCAGTCTTTCCATCCCTCTGGCTGTTGTCACTTCAAAGTTAGTCACCATCACCAATACATTTCCCTCTCAACACTATCATATGTGAAATGAACAGGAATTCAATATTTGCTTACAGTTCATTCTTATTGAATTAGTTTTTTCTTTCCAGGTAACATTTACATACACTGAGATACACTTTAAAGGAGGTAGGACAAATATGTAGACCGGTGCCAGCCACATCCCTGTCCGGCATTACCAACACTCTGGAAGGTTCTTTCCCACCCCTTCCCACTCAATCTCTGAGTCAGAGAGAAGGGAGGTAGGAGAATGTGGTGGGAACAGGGAGTTCAGACCTTTAAGGACCTCCTAGACCAGGACGAAGAATTTAATAATACAATCAGTACTTTTATTGACACTCTTATTACCTTATCATCTCTTATCCTCTCTCCACCTCTCCCTGTCAGACCCTTGGGAGTGCAGCCAGGCCTCGGGAGGCTGATTTGCACGGACCATGCTGGGCTTTCTTGACCTCTGGCTTCCCCTTCGGTTTGGTCAACAGGGACGCTGGTAAGAGATTGGAGGGAGGGGTATTTATTTCCCCAGCTCCCTCCCTGATGTGGGGGTTGCCTCTGGCTGGCCGTGTGCCCTATCCCATGCCACACTTCCAGCCAGGAGGTCTTCTCTCCACACATCCAGGTTGTGGCTGCCTGGCAAGCCTGGGGATGGCAAAAGCTCCCATCCTTCCAGCCTTGGGGTGCTACGCTGTCTCCACCCCTGTGAAGAGTCTTTTATGAAACTCTCCCCTGTCACTCAGCTTGAGTTTGCTGTCTGTTTCCTGCTGAGACTGTGCGTGCCACTGCGCCAAACATACACTGAAACATCCTAAAAGCGACTGTTGCCAGCACTTCATAGGAAACGATCTACTTATAATCCACCTGACGACTTAATGTAGAAATAGAGGTGTGAAGAGGTGATATTACTAGCTCTGAGTTTCAGAATGGAGGACTCTGGATTTGAATCCAGTAGGGGTCTTAACTTTTAACCCTAAAAGCTATGCCAGCTGCCCTCAGGGTTTAAAGTCACGAAGTCAGGTGGTGTTTTGAAAGCGCCCTCTGGCGGCCGGGACGAGCTTTGGCAGCTGAGTTACTCCCAGCTCCACGGAGATACTTTTATTCATGTTTGCAGATGCCACATCAACTGAACCCTGCGGCGGAGTCACTGGCAAATGGACTCTGCCTGGATTCCAGGATGTCTTTTTGGAGGAGGCGACCTTGGAGCAGGACCTCAAAGGACAAGGGGCAAAGGCCTGAAAGAACTGGCTTTGTTCAGGAAGCAAGTGCAGGTTCCTGTGGGAGGGAGTTGGGAGATGAGGCTGGGGAGGTAAGTCTGGGCTCATCTGGGAAAGAACCGTGGCTTTGGGAGGTTGCCCGGTGACTCAGTTTGGAGCTTGTGAACCAGAGAATTTCAAAGACACAAATCGAAGGGTCAGTTGTAGGGTTGTCAACTTTTTATTCTGCTGGTGTGGAGTTCAAAACAAAACAAAACAAAACAAACTATTCTTGGCTCGGGTTGTTTGATTCAGTTGGTTGGAGCTCTCCTGTAGTGCCCGGTCAGGACACACCCTTAAGTTGTGGGTTTGATTCCCGTCAGGGTGCATATGGGAGGCATCCAATCAGTGTTTTTCTCACTTCAGTATTTCTCTCACTCTCTAAAAATCAATAAACATATCCTCGGGGGAGGATTAAAACACTTTTTCATAACCCATTCTAAAGGCTTTTCATGAGCATTTATTGTGTATTAGGGCGTGTTTCAGGGCTGGATCTGAGTCTGCTCTGTCCAGCATTGTGCCCTCAAAGTCCAGGGTCACGGAAAGCCCCTGAGAGCAGGAATGGATGAAACACTGAAGATCATTGCTAGGACGAGGCCAGGGCAGAAGGAGCACTGGGGATGAGGCTGAGGCCAGTGGGGTGAGAGATGTGTTTAGAGATAGAACGGAATGAAGTTGGAAGTCTTCACTCTTATTACTAGCTTAGAAAAATAAGTCACCTTTAAATGAAGTCTCGCCATTTGCAACAATATGGGATGGACATAAAGGGTATTGTGCTAATGGAAACAGAGCAGACGACAAATACTGTATAATTTCACTTGTATGTGGAAATCTAAAACACAAAATAAGCAAAGAAAACAGAGCCAAACTCATAGATACGGGGAACAGACTGTTGGTTGCCCGGTGGGAGTGGTGCTGGGTGCTGGGTAAAAAAGGCCAAGGGATTAAGATGTAAAAGCTGCTGTTTATGGAAAGTTCCGGTTCTGCAGCCTTGACTCTCTCCCAGCCCATTTGCAGGAAAAAACAAAACAAAGTAGTGACAGGATGTGATAGTGCATACAGCATAGACAATATCCTCCCGATTGCAATAACTATGTGTGGTGTCAGATGGGTACTAGGCTTACCAGGGGGATCATTTCATAGGGTATGGAACTGTCTAATCACTATGTTATACACCTGGGGCTAATATAATATTGTATGTCAACTGTAATTGAAAATGAACTTAAAAATACATTTAAAAAGTAAGTCGTCTTTAAATGTGGCTATTTCCTATATTCTGGAGATTTAGTGTAGGGGAAGTATGACAGAAATACCCAATCTTGGAAAAAGCATTTTGCAAATGTTTATGCATGTATTGGGACACAAACCTTTTGTGCCTTTTTGGATCCTCTTGGTGACCTCGCTCCTAGTGAGAGGAACAAGAGAGAGAAGGAGGCTGTGACCAGCGTGGCTCAGCTGGTTGAGCATCGTCCCGCAAAGTGAGAGGCCACCAGTTTGGTTCCTGATCGGTCAGGGCTCATGCCTGGGTTGCGGGTTTGGCCCTGATCAGGGCCAATATGAGAGCAACTGATGGATGTTTCTCTCCCTCTCTTTCTCCCTCCCTTCCCCCTCTCTAAAAATAAATAGATAAAATCTCTACTTAAAAAAAAAGAGAGCAAGAGAGGAAGGAACTCACCCAGGGCTCTTCAGCTGGTGAGGCATAAATTCTGGATTTGAATCCTGGGCAGACTAGCTTGGGCTCCTAAATGTGTTCCTCTGTTGTTTAAATTACCTTTCACTAGAATTTCATGTTTCTTCTAAACCAATGCTTTCTCTTTTCTTTTTCCCAGTAAGATTATCATTAACTTCTTAGGAATTCTCTTGCACTGGGGAAACTTGTTTGATTGCCTATTTGTGTCATAGCCTCGAGTTTAATCTCTGTTATCAAAATTCAGAACAAAGTAAACTCTCAGTCACGCAAGTCCCCATATCTGGAAACTACCATTTCCTGCAAGTGCCATGTGATTACACTGAAATGTCTGATCAAATGTTCCTTAAGAAATATCGAGAGATGTGGGCAGAGGTGGCACAGTGGGAGCAACACAGCCCGCTGGGGCAGGGGTGCTGCCGCTCTGGAAGGAAAGGAGAGAGAAGGAGACATCTTTCCACAAAGGAAGGGCACAGGGGGAATGAGACTATTAGTAATAATGGCGAGCCCTTGAAGTGCTCCGGTGGCGCCCCTTCTCACTGAGGGAAAGCTAGCCCCCTTGCCCTGGCCCACAGCTCCCTGTAGGTCGGGCCCCTGCTGTCTGTCTGCCCCCGTCTCCTTGCACGCTGCCCTTCGCCCACTCCAGCCGGCCGGCCTCCTCGTGATCCTCAGCAGCAAAGGCCCGTTCCCTCCTCAGAGCCTTTGCCTGCTGGTCCCTCGGCCTGGAATGCCCACCCCCCACTTATCCACGAGGATGCCACGACCACTGCTGTATCACGTCCTCTGTGCAAGGTCAGTGCTAAGCAGTGTGCAAACGTTAACCCCACTCATCACCTCCCTGCTTCCTTCAGGTCATGGCTCACGTGATCCTTTCCCTGCGAGGCCTTCCCAGGCCGTCCTGTCTAAACACCCCTCCCCCCTGCACAAACACCATTACCCTTTCCCACTTAACTTTTTGTTAGCACTAATCTACCACTAACCCGTGATATATTTAGTTCTCCCTTGTCTTGTATCTGAACCCCTGCCCCTGACTGAAATGTCAGTTCATTGAGGGTGGAGACTTTTGTCTGCCTTGGCCACCGTTGTGTCCCCAGTGCCAGGACAGTGGCTGGCATACAGTAGGCGCTTAATGAATGTTTGTGGAACTAATCTGTGGAGTCCTTCAGTTCTGGGGACCTTCCATGGGTCATCTCACTTAATCCCCTCACCTATTCCACGAAGTGCAGGGTCTTCTTAGGGGGCCGTTCCACAGATGGGGAAACAGAGGTTCTGAGAGGTGAAGTCACCTTCCTGAGGTTGCACAGCTGGTGGCAGAGCTTCTGTACACAGGGGGTCCTCTGGCTCCTGAACCAGCCACCCCAGTGCCACTGCCCTAGTTGAGGGGACAGTGGAGCTGGAAGGGCAGTTCAGCCATGGAGCCGCACCTGCAAATGCTGGGGGCCATGCTGGGGAGTCCCAGCCTCTGAGAGGCGGGCCACGGTCCGCCCCCCACTGTCCCTCTGTAAACGGTCTCTGGGAGGAATTAGCTTGCTCCTCAGCGTGAGTGTTTTAGATTTCATGCTAGTTTGTAAGGGACAGCAGTGCTTTTCCCCAGAAGACTTGACTTCCGATTGTTTTTGTGTTTTTAAAAAGATGGAAATAAAATTCACATCATGTAAAATGAACCATTTTAAAGTGTACAAGTCAGTAGCACTTAGTACATTCACCATGTTTTGCAACCTCCACCTCTATCTGGTTACAGAACATTCTCATCACTGCAAAAGGAAAGTTTGTATTCATTAAGTGTCCACTCCCCATTCCTCCATCCCCCAGTCCCTAGTAACCCCAAGCTGCTTTCTGTCTCTGTGGGCTTCTCTGTTCTGGACATTTCATACAAGTGGGATCACATAGTGTGCGACCTTTGTGTGGGCATCTTTCACTCAGCATTGTGTTCTCAAGGTTGGAGCATGGAGCAGAACGGCATTCCTTTTTAGGGCTGCATAATATTCCACTGTAGACATACACCACACTTTGTTTATCTGTGTATACAGTGATGGTGGGCATTGGGGCTGTTTTGTGTTTTGTTTTTGAGATTTTATTTATTGATTTTTAGAGAGAGGGAAAGGGAGGGAGAGAGAGGGAGGGAAACAGTGATGTGACAGAGAAACATCAATTGGTCATCTCTCATTTGCACTGAACCCACAACCCAGGCATGTGCCCTGACTGGGAATCCAACCCGTGACACTTTGTAATGGGGTGCAGAGTGAGGGTCTCCTGAAAATAGGAGAGAACCCCCACAAACCTTGATTGGGGAAAGGGGGAGGTGGATGATATGGCGGTCAACATACTCTGCATAACTATGGCAGGTTAATGGCTGTGCATTTCTTGAAGGAAGAGTCTGCCACCCAGGGCGAAAGGTGTGTGTGAGTCTGAGAACATTCAGGGACTCCGGACACAGCCAGGGGAGCTTATACAGCGCCTGCAAGAGGCAGGGGGCAGATGCCCACCCCAACAGTTGCTGGGAACTCTTGCCCTGACTAAAGATGGCAGCCCAAAGAAAGTAAAAGATACAGAGGAACTGGTAAAAACGGCACATCATACGAGAGGCTGGCTGTGAGGTCACAGAGGAAGCTCCCGGGCAAGCATTAAACGAGGATGGGCTGAAAGACGTAGAAACCACTCGGTCTGAAAGGGTGTACACAGGAATTGGCTACGATGCCTGGTGTGCAAGGGTGAAGCCAGGCAGTTTGGAGTAAGAGCACAACAGGAGGTCTGGGGTAAGAAGGAGAAGACCGTGGCGGAGCTGATGGAGTGGTGTGGGGACCTGCCTGACCAAGCATGGATTCGTGGGCGGGGTTTGGCACTGAACTGTGACTGGGAATGCTGAGAATGCAGACTTCTCCTCCGAAAGACCTCCAGAGAAGCCACACTCTTGGGGTGTGTGCCTCCCTGGACTCCACCGTGACCCAGTGTAACACGGCACGTGACTTCCTGGACTGCTACACGGAGGCGAGGACAGCGCACCCCAGGTCCTGGAGGAGAGCGCTGCTGCGGTGAGGGGATGGCGACTCTGGAACCCACAAGTGCACATGCCAGAGAGGGTGGAGATCTGTTTACCTGACTGGCTTAAGACCAGATGAGGATATGGGGAACTTCTGGTCATGGTTTTGGCTCATGGCCTTTTGGGGAGTAAGGGAAGTGCTGGGTCTCATGAGAGAACAGAGTTTGCAGCAGGAGTGCTCCCAGCATCCCCCACTCCCTCACCCCTCCAGAGGCTGGGATTCTGTTAATAAAAACCTGTTTCCTTCAGCACTAATTGTTCGGCCATGTGTCAAGCCAGCACGTGGGCAAGCCCCAGTTCGCTTGGTAATACTTATGCTTTGCAAGCCTACACCCAACTCACCGAACTGTGCAGGTTAGGGCTGCTCTCATGTCCCCCTCTTTTAAAAATAATTTTTTAAAAAGACTATATTTATTTATTTTTAGAGAGGAGAAGAGAGGGAGAAAAAGAGGGAGAGAAACATCAGTGTGTAGTTGCCTCTCGCACACCCCTAACTGGGGACCTGGCCTGCAACCCAGGCCTGTGCCCTGCCTGGGAATCAAACCAGTGACCCTTTGGTTTTCAGGCTGGTGCTCAATCCACTGAGCCACACCAGCCAGGGTTGATCCCATCTTACAGATGAGGAATGTGAGACACAGGAAGGTGATGTCCGCTGACAAATGGTGGAGGTGGGATTCACAACCTCGCAGCCCAGCCTAAAGATCTGACCAGGGGTCTGCGGGTGTCAGTGCCATTTAACTTTGGCTGCAGCGCCAACCACAACCCCCAGTAGCACACATTCAGCTGGGGAGTCTGTGGGCGGGCAGTTTGGGTCGTTGGTTTAGGCGGGGCTTGCCTGGGTGGCTCTCCAGGGCTCAGCTGTGCTTGCTCAGATGCCTGGGGTCAGCTGTCACCTGGGAGAGCTGGGATATTTGGTTTGGCTCCAGGTGTCTGTCACCGTCTGGGAGGCTAGCCCCGGCTTGTTCCCACGCACGTGCAGAGGCACAGGTGGAAGTGTACCAGGCCTCTTGGTGGAGACCTAGGCTTGACACTGGCAGCCTGTCACTTCAACGTCCCTCTGTTGGTGAAAGCAGGTCGCACAGCCAAGTGGGTGTCACCCGCCTACAAAATTACACGGTGAAGAACGTGGACACAGGGAGGGTGAAGAATGGTGGCCAACCCTGCAACACCACCATAGCGCCCACCCACTCCATGTTCTGGGGCTCTGCTCCCGGGCCACAGAGGTTGGAGGTCATCTGGGGGAGGCCCCCAGGGTGCTCCTGGTGGGGTTGCTTTGAAGGGAACTCTCAGGCTCAGCGAAGGGAGCAGAGCAGGAGAGGGTGGCACAGTGGAGAAGGTATTGCATCTGCATTTCTCACTTGGGTGTGGTCATCTGCAAGAAGCTGCAGGAAGCTTTGGCAGCACTCGTGCCTGCTGGCTGACGGGGGGATGCCCTGACACTGATTGTAGATACTGTACTACTTGTTTGAGGGTTTTTAATCTGCGTAGATTAATTGAACTCTAGCTATCTACGTATCTGTCTGTTACACCTCCGTCTATGTCTTTCTTAATTTTTGCCTTTAGCTCCATGAAACATTGGTTCACACATAAAAGTGTGGATGAGGGTTTCATGCCACCCAAGACCTTTTTGAGTTCATTTCAAAACCTTTTCTCACAGCTCTTTTAGAAGCTTCAGGCCTCACACACCTGCCTTCCATCCTGGTCCCATTCAGAAGCCACGTAGTTATCACAGCATCTCTGGGAAGCCAGGACAATGCTCACTGCTCTATAAGTGAAGGGACGTTACTGGTTTGCACAAGCCAGTTCCCCAGGACTTGGCTGCTTGTAAAAGTGATCGGACCCAGGTGATTCTAGAGCTTCGCTGGTGAAGTCAGGCAGGCTGGGCTGTGTTGAGACAGCTGTCCTGGCCAGGGCCTGAGGCGGGACGGGCACACCCCCATCTCTCCAGCCCCGCAGATGCAGGAGGGAGGCTGTCATTCTCAGGGCAGCTAGAGGTGGGTGTGGTCTTTCCTGGTTCCGGGAGCAGCCTCCCTGTCCTCTGGCTCACAGGTTTTGAGAGGTTGTTGTCTGTAAGAGCAGTGATGCCTTCATAGCTACCCTGCAATCCCAGACCCTGTCTTCCATGTTCGGAAGGGTTGTTGGCCCTCGTGGCGCACTTGGAGGGTTAATTTCCCTGTGTTTTACCAGTCGGACCTCAGCTTTTCTGGTCCTTGGCCCCCGAGCACTGGGAGACAGCAGTGTGTCCCCGACACACTCAGAGATATTGTTCTCAGGCCCAGAACCAAGAACCCGGATCCAGTGTTGGGCGTTTACAATATCAAAGTTACTCCTGGCCCCCCCCATGCCCACCACTGTGTCCCTAACAACTTCCCCAGCACTGACCACAGACCAGTGTGGACGAGAAAGGGGCCACACACTAAGCCTGACAGCCCTGGGGGGCCTGCCTGGTGGGTGGGGCTTACCACACAGGAGAGTCTGACATGGAAACTTTCTAACTAAAAGCAGGTCATGGTGGGTAGTCATGTCCTAGGCCAGTGTGGTATTTTTTCCCTAACAAAAGTCAATCTTCGCCTTACTTGGGCCCCTGCTGCCATTTGGCATCTAAAATAACATACCTGGTAACACACCCTGGGACTAGCAAAGATTTCCTTGTCTCAGAGCACAGCCAGGGAACCAGCGCAGAGACCACCGATCCCCTCGTTGTTGTTACCGCGTTAACTGTTAACTGTGCACTGCCCTGTCCCTGCTCATGCGAAAGAAGTATGTGTCTGTGTTTCACTGTTTGTCCAAACTCAGAGGTTTCCTCACTTCGCCTTCTCCTGCCCCCCTCATCCATCACCGATGGATTTCCTGTAACCCATGCCTATCTTCCCCTTTGCAGGTTTAAACCTGTGGAGAATTTTTGAGTTCATTTGAGCCAAACCGGTGACAATCGAAAGGAAGCAAAATCTCAACAGATTGAGAAAATGCTCCAGAAAATGGTAGGTTTGCATTTTATTTCATACATTATAATCAAAAGAGGAGGCCTAAGGGGGTTACATGAAACCCACTGGTGATAGATTAGGGAGGCGGGAGAAAGCACAGTGGGAGGGCGGGGTGGGGAGGGAAACCTTTGGGACTGGATATAAAGTAAGTTGATAGACACATGCCTCTGTCACATAGGTAGCTACAGAATAGCTAACAGTCAACAATCAACATGACACAGTAACAACGAGGGGGTTTATGATCTTGCTTTGGTGGTGGCTGTGTTTTGAGGGGCCTGGAGGAAGAAAATTACTTTGTTATTACAAAGGCATGTTCATCAGGCACGTTTATCTTAGATGCGAACAGACTGGCTCAGCTGAGGTGAAAACTGACCTCTGACAGGGAAAAATGCTGCTCTAGGGCATGACTACCCGCCATGAACTGCTTTGAACAAAACAGTTTTAATTTTAGACCATCCTAAGTGGCTACTCTTGGCCTCTGAGTGTGTAGAGCTGCTGCACAGGCCTCCCTCGAGCTTGTCGGGTTTGGTGTGTGATCATTTTTGTCCAGCTTGAAGCTGGCAAGGATATTATCAGCTCCACGCCCTGGCAGCGTTGGCCTGTGCCCTCCCACCTCCTGGGAGGCTGCCTGCATGTGGACGTGGCCCAAGGTTTAGACAGAGCATTGAGGCCACCGGCCTCTGGCAGCTTGGGTCCTGAGGGTCCCACGTCTCCCAGCTGCAAGGGGGGCAAGCTTGCTGCTCCCACCCCTGGCTTTCCACATTTCCCATCCTCATAGCTGGGCCAGACTGCTGGGGTTCAAATCCTCATTCTGCACTGGTAAGCATGTTTTAGCATTGTATTTAGACTTTTTGTGCCTTAGTTTCCCCATCTGTAGAATGGGGATAATAAAAGCACTGATGTCACAGTGTTGTGAGGGTGAGGTGCATGGGTACTTATAAAGGGCTGTGGCCCTGCTGTGCTGTGAACACTCCGTAAACACTATCTATCAATAATGTGATTATTGACAAGGGGTCACGCTCTTCTAGGGAGATTGATACCCACTCCTCCCCACTGTGAGTTCTGAGAAGGGGAAGGGTTCAGGGCCCGAGGCGGCTGTGTGTGAGGTGTAGTTGTTTATCCATTCTGCTGTTGACAGGCATTTGGACGGCTTCCAGTTCCTGGCCACCACAGAGTGCTGCTGGGAACATTCTTGCAGAGGTCCTGGGGTGGACATACCTTGCATTTCCGTTGAGCATGCAGGCAGCTCTGGAATGCAGGGTCTCCGGCAGGCCCGTGTTCAGCTAAATACTGACGGTTTCCCAAAGTGGTTGTATATACTTACTGAATTTTGAACCAGGAGATGGTATTTACTATGTGCTTCCCAGTTGGGGTGCATGCCCGGGTTGTGGGCCTGATCCCTGGTTGGGGCATGTGTGAGAGGCAACCGAGATGTTTCTCTCCCTCTCTTTCTCCCTCCCTTCCCCTCTCTCTAAAATAAATAAATAAATTAATAAATAAACAAAATCTTAAAAAAAATAAAGCGAGTTAAGATAAGAAACTACAAGTGCCATGAAGTGGCCCAGACATGGCCTGAAGTTGAGAGTGTTAGTTTCCAATTGCTGCTGTAACAAATTGCCACAAACATAGTGGTCAAAGCAACATAGTTTTCCTATCTTACAGTTCTGGAGGTCAGAATTGAAATAGGTCTCACAGGGCTCACATCAAAGGCTGTGTACCTTGTAGAGGCTCCAGGGGAGAACTGCTCCTGGCCTTTCCCAGCTTCCCTAAGCTGCCTGCATTCCTTGGCTCCTGGCCACCTCGCTCTGACCTGCTCCACGTCACACCTTCTCTCTGGTCCTCCTGCCTTCCTCTTGTAAGGACCCAGGTGACTACGTTGGACCTTTCCTGCTAACCCAGGGTAGTCTCTTGGTCTCATTATCCTCAACTTAATCACACCTTCGAGGTCCCTTTGCCATGCAAGGTAACCTAATCACAGGGTCTGGGCATTAGGATATGAAAATCTTTGGTGGGTGGGGGGCATTATTCTATCTTCCACGTCGAGGGACACAGCTGTGGTACCCACAGAAAGACCCGTGAAACTCTAGGCCACAGACCTGGGCCAGCAGGGGCCGTGGTGGCTGTGTGTCAGCTGTCACATCCTGGAAAAGAACAAGAGCCAGACTGGGTCTGAGCTCTCTTCTGGGCCAGGTGACGTCCTAAGCCTCTGAGGATCAACTCACCACTAACAACAACAGCACCACCAGCAGCAACCACACCATGAGGTGGGCACCACTGTTATTTCCACTGTGCGAATAAGGATGCTGAGGCACAGACAGTTAAGGAGCACTCCCAACGCCACACAGCTAGGAAATGACAGCTGGGGTCCAGTGTTCAAGCTTACACTGTTTTGTTTTGTTTTGTTTTGTTTTATCCTCATCTCTTCATTGCTTTTAGAGAGAGGAAGAAGGAGAGAGAAGAGAGGGTGAGGGAAACGTTGATTGGCTGCCTCCCATACGCATGGGGGCCAGAGATTGTAATTGGCTGGACGGGCCAGAGATTGTAATTGGCTGGACGGGAAATCAAACCCGCAACCCAGGTCTGTGCCCTGACCAGAATCAAACCCAAAACCCTTCTGTTACAGGACGGCGCTCCACCACTGAGGTGGACGAAAGGGCTACACTCTCCCGAGGCCAGCGTCGTTACCCAGCGTTCTTATGCTACGCCCACCTCTCGGTTCCGGAGCGCGCAATCTTCTTTCTCCAGCGACATTTCCGAGTGGGCAGTGGCGACTCCGGCTGGTTTTCCCAGAGGACCTGGTCGGACTGGAGGGAGGGGACAGAGCCACCTTGTGGCGAGAGAGGGAACCTGCAACATGGATGCCGGTGAGCCTCTTTTTCGGGTGTGCACACAGATGTGGGATTGGGAGGCCATCCCGCACACTTAGTTTAGTCTTCGTGGGTCCTACCGAACATTGTTTTCAAACTGCATACTGGTATTTTTGATTCCATGGCATAATTATTTTGCTGTTTTTAAAGAAATCAGAAATCTGAGTCATCGATCTTGAGACACACCCAGAAAATCAAACGCTGTGTTGAAAGTGTGTCTTGAACAAAGTTTGCTTATTGCTGGCTATGTCTTTCCTTTGTTTGTAAAGCTGCCCAGGTAACTTGCTGTTTTACTTTGTGTTTCCTGGGTTCCTAGGAAACTGAACATCTTTTCCAGCCTCGGAGCACGCTGGATCGTGTATGGGCAAGGTCACTGTCTGAAGGACAGGTCCCACCCCAGAGGCATCCTTCACAGAGCCCTGCCCCACCACCATCATTTCAGGGACCACTGGGGGCTGCTGGGCGGGGCCCTGCCTCTCTCTTCCCTTAAGGTAGTAATAGTTTAAACATCCAAGGTCTTCCTTCCTCGTGATGCTGTCTGGACCTAACACCCGAATGTGAAGCCTGGACAAGTAAATAGTTTCATGGCCGCAGAGGCTGCATGGAAGACAATGGTGACAAAGTCATTGGACAACTGTTCACTGAGCTCCTGTTCTGTTCCAGGCACTGTTCTCGTCACTGGGGCTGTAGCAGGGCACGGGACAGACAGCTTGTTTATCCTAAAGAGTGAGACAAGGAATGTTAGAAACAGGATGGTGATAGTACAAAGGAGGGAAAACGGCGGGGAAGAGGGTGTGCCTGGGTAGGGGAGGATGGTTGCACGTTTGTTCCACTTATTTATGCATTCATGGTGATTCTTTTAAAGTTAAATGTATTGGTGAGCTTTGGTTAATAAAATTATGGAGGTTTCAAGTAGATACTTCTACATCACCTGTATATGCTGTTCACCGCCTCAAGTCAAGTCTCCTTCCATCACCGTTTATCCCCCCTTTGCCCTCTTCTTCACCCCCCATCCCTTTCTCCCCTTTCCCTCTGGTCATCAACTGTTGTCTGTGTCCAGGAGTCTTTCTTAATTTTTTATTTGCTTAATCTCTTCAACCTTCTCACCCAGCCCCCAGCCCCTTGCCCTCTGTCCGCTCTCCGTTTATCTCTGTATCCATGAGTCTGTCTGGTTGATTCTTCTAAGTGCCCTGACTGGAGATCGAACCCACAACCTTGGTGTATCAGAATGATACTCTTATACACTGAGCTACCTGGCCAGGGCCCGAGGTTGCACTTTTAAAGAGGGTGTTGAGAGAAGGCCTCATTGAGAAGGGAACATTTGGGTAAAAACCTGCAGGAGGTGGCACCACAAACAGAGGTGCCAGCAAATGCAAAGGTCCTCCGGTGAGAGCGTGCAGGTGAGTTGGTGGAACCGGAGGGGCTGTGTGTCTGGAGCAGAAGGGACCCGGGGATGTGCATTAGGAGAGGAATTCCGGGAAAGGTCCCGGTGGCATAGAGAGCGTAGGACCTTGCAGGCCTCTGAGAGAACTTTGATTCTGAGTGAGGGGAGAGCCATGGCCAGGTTCCGAGAAGAGGGTTTAGGCTCATTTTAAAAAAGGGTCATCTTAGCTGTTGTGTTGGAAAGAGAACAGCAAAGTTCGAAGCACAGAGAGAATTGGATTGTTCAGTAATCGAGGCGGGAAGCAGTGGAGCTGGACCAGGGAGGCCGCAGTGGGGGTAGTGGGCAACGGTCGGATTCTGGGGGACGTCCGAAAGGAGGATCTGCTAACGGATTGCATGTAGCCTGGCAGAGGAAGGGAGGAAGACCAAGTAGGGCTCCAAGAATGCGGTCTGAGTGGTCTACCGAGAAAGCCCCTCTTATTGTGCACAACGGAAACGTGCATGAGGAGACGAGAGCAGTGCAGGAAGCCCCAGGTGCTACCCGTGAGCTTCGACACCTGTCACTGTAAGTCAGTTTCATTTCTTCTGTGCCCCCACCTACCCTCCATCTCATGTCCCATTGAAGCACATCGCAGAATTTATTTCCTTTAATTTGTACATATTTTTCAAAAAGATAAGCTTCACTTAAAAAAAAAAAACATGTCACAAAGCTATTCTATACCTGGTAACAGTTGACTCACAAAGACCTGCAGAGTCTCCCCAGGGCCACCAAGGGGAAAATTAAATTGGACAATTTGAGGTGGGTTTTTCTTTTTTAAGATTTTATTTAATTATTTTTAGAGGAGAAGGGAGGGAGGAAGACAGGGAGGGTAACACCAGTGTGCGAGTGCCTCTCGAGCGCTCCCTACTGGGGACCTGGCCTGCAACCCAGGCACGTGCCCTGACTGGGAATTGAATCAGTGACCCTTTGGTTTGCAGGCCTGCCCTCAGTCCACTGAACAACACCAGCCAGGGCTGAGGTGAGATTTTCAAAGCAACAAATTGGCTAGGACTGGGCAAGGATTATGACACAATAATTTAGGATTGGTGAACACGAGGAAATGCGGGCGTTGAAACTAGTCTTGATGTACAAACTGTTGTCTGATGAGTGAACTTTTTGCCCAGGTGAGCCATCCATTATCCTGAGAGAAGAGCTGTTTGCCCAGGTAAACAAACTGCTTGCCCAGATTAACTGGTTTGCAGGAATTTCCTTGACCAAATAATGAATTCTTCATTGTTTTATGGATGTACTCTTCTAGGCAAGACTTTCTTGGGACAAACCCTTAAGTCATGTTGAAATACATGGTCTCAGTTCTTATATCTAGTCGAATTAAAAATACTTAATATGGTTAAATAGTCAGTCAATGAATAGATTTTCTTACCTGCCTCATACAATTATTTTCCTGGTTTTTATTTTAAAATATTTTACTTATTTACTTTTAGAGAGGGGAAGGGAGGAAGAGAGGGAAAGAAACATCAGTGTGTGCTTGCCTCTTACACACCCCCTACTGGGAACCTGGTCTGCAACCCAGGTATGTGCCCTGACTGGGAATTGAACCAGTGACCCTTTAGTTTGCAGGCTGGTGTTCAATCCACTGAGCCACACCAGCCAGGGTTAGTTTTTAAAATTAGGATCCAAGTGAGATCTATACATTACACTTGGTTTTGTGGTTAAGTCTTTAAAACTATAGCTTCCTCTCTTTTTTTTTTCTTCTAAAAATAATTTTGGACAAAGCCACAGTCTGGATTTTGCTCCCTGTGTCCCTGTGGTACCATTTAACACGACCCTTTACCCCATGAGTTCCCTTTAACGTGGTAGTTGGAACTATTGATCTAAGCTACTCAGTTAAAGAAATACGGCAGATGGGGGTGGTGGCAGAACAGGAAGCACAGGAATCCATCTCCCCACCTAGTGGGCCATTGCACTGGCAGAATCTGTCTGACTATAACGAACTCTGGAGTCTGTCGAAGGTTGCAACTTCCAGGGAAAGACCTGGACCTGAAGTGTAGTTAGTTTAGGTCAGTTTTGGCTCTCAGCACAGCAGACACACAGTTACTCATCCTTCAACCCCGGCCCCCTGGCAGGTGGCTCTGCGTGCTCTGGATCAGCTTGCAGGAGCCACAGTGGGCAGTGGGCACTCTGTGCCCCAATGTCAGGGATCTGGGCTCTGGTTGCTGCTTCGGATCAGAGGTGCAGACAAGAAAGTGGGCAGCCACGGCTGGTGTCTCTCCCTCGTTGTTGCCAGCCCGTCTTCCTCCAGCTGATAACGAAGAGCTGATGCCTTTTCTCCCCCACTCACTTTTGCTTCTTCCCTTTGGGGAGCCAGACACGAGAGACTAGAACACTGGAAGACTGTCACATATATGGGGGAAATTAGAAAGTGATTGGCATGACCAGGGACAGGCTCAGAGTAAACCTGAGAAGACTTTAAGGTTGGTCCTTGGCACAGAGACGGCCTATGACGATCAAACCATCAAAAACGGTGAACAGTAACAACAAAGCAGCAAACCCTGGGGAAGGTGAGAAGGTGACACAGAAAACCCTTAAGGTTCCACCAACCCCCCTCCATCCCCCCAAAACCCAAAAGCCCAAGTGTTGGGTCTTGGCCAGCGTGGCTCAGTTGGGAGGAGCGTCATCCCATAAACTGAAAGGTTGTGGGTTTGATTCCCGGTCAGGGCACACGCCTGGGATGCGGGTTCAGTTCCCAGTTGGGGTGTGTACGAGAGGTAACCTATCGAGGTTTCTCTCTCACATCCATGTTTTTCTCCCTCTCCTTATCCCTCCCTTCCCTTCTCTCTAGAATTAATGGGCATATCCTTGGGCGAGAATAAGAAAAAAAATGGAAAGATGCTTTTCATTGCGGAAACAAGATTTCATTATGTAATAACCTTTGACATTATTTTGTCTGAGAGAAAAATGTCCGTTTTGCTTCTACCACTCACGTCCTTCCCATCCTCCAACGCTTGACAGAGTGTTCACCCCTGACTTTGACAATGGTCCCGCTCACAAGGCTTTGCAGTGTTTGTTTCAAGGACAGAGGGCAAGGCGGGTGGAGAAGCACCTCTCTGAGGCCTGACTGTGGTTAGACACAAGAGTGGATGCCTCGGGTTCTGGATTATACTTGTTAACCGAAAAATAAAAGGCCATGGGGAGAGGCAACAAGCGTTTATTTGCGATCCAAAAGAACAGCTCTCTGGGAAGCACTGATTCAGGCAGAAACCCAAATAGCAAAGAAAGGCAGGGTTTGTAAAGGTCCAGGCTGTGCGTGCTGCCTCAGTTCAATCCTGCTTGTGTAAGTGAAGGATTCTGGCTGAGTTAGTAAGGATCGGTTGAGTTCAACAGGCACTCGAAGGATGCTGGGTGGCGAAATGGGTTGGGTTTCAAAGTGAGGAAGGTAGAGGGTCTGGTTGCCTTAATGGGGAAGAAATTAGTTCAGGCATGGCTGACAAATTCAAAAGAGGCCCTGGCCAGATAGCTCAGTTGGTAGAGTGTCATCCTGCTACCCCAAGGTTGTCAGTTCAATCCCTGGTCAGGGCACATACAAGAATCAACCAACGAATGTGTAAATAAATGGAACAACCAATTGCTTTCTCTCTTTGTCTCTCTCCTTCCCCTCTCTCTACAATCAGCAATAAAAAAAAGTTCATGCAGAAATGTGTTTAGTGGAACATGTGGGAGACAGACTTCTCCATGACCTCCCGGCTTCGTGTGACATAAATGAGTCCACCATGGCCCTCTCTGCTCACATACTGTACCACTGTTGAGTGCCAGGTCATGAGTGACAGATACTCCCAGGTGATTTTAATTGTGTGTGTGTGTATGTGCATGTGTGATGTTTGGGACATGCTAAAATGTGCCCTTTTGCCCAAGCCTTGCCCAGGAAAATGATAAGCTATAAATTAAACTAAGTAGACATAACCAAATATGGGGCATGGAACCATTGCGGAGGGGAGAGAGAACCGAGTCAGGAGGCCCCCCTTCTCCTCCTCGTTCCTTGTCTTGCTCACAAGACACAAATGCAAGCGAGAGACAAACGTGTAGTGGAAATGAGACAGCAAGTTTATTTACGAATCACATGGTACGAAGCTGCAAGCAGGCACCCACCAGTCTAAGTATAGAGGAAAGAAAGTTGTTAGCAGGCTTGTTCTATACACTTGCACCGAGGCTACAAGTGGGCACTCAGCTGATCTAAGAATGCCAGCTATTGGGGTTCGGGATTATATACCTCGGCTGGCTTCCAGAGGTTCCCCTCCTTCTCCCCCTTCTAAATCTTGGGAATAGTGTACAGCTACCAAGGCTTTCTTTCTAAATTAGTAAAGGCTCTTTGTCTTAGTGAAATTGTTATAGAGGGTCCCTTTCCCAGCATTGAATCTCAAGAACCCCCACTCTCTTCCTGTTCTATTCCTGCTTGTCATGTTCAGGACACCCCACAGTCTTAGTGAGATTGTTAGAGAAGCCCCACTTCCCTCTGCACAGTCTCAAGGACCCCTCCCCTCCTGCACTATTTTGCTTGTGATGCTCAGGACTCCCCGGCAATCTTGTCAAACTGAGCTCAGGACTGCTGAGCGAATTGGTGAGACATGTCTTTCCTTGCTTCTAGTCTCCTGTGTGAAGTTCTGTGTTAGATCGTAATGGCTGGGGCCCTGCCTTCATATCCCCTTGGGCCGCTCATTCCTAGCTGTTACCTAACAGAATTAGCTGCCTTTGAAAAAAGACATAAGCTTCAGCACCAGCCAGTTTGCTCAGTTGGTTGGAGCGTTGTCCCATGCACTGAAGGGTTGTGGGTTCGATCCCTGGTCAGAATGTACAGCTAGGTGGCAGGTTTGATCTCCACCTGGGGTAGGTATGGGAGGCAACCAATAGCTGTTTCTCTCTTTGTCTAAAATTAATAAATATGTCCTCAGGTGAGGATTAGCATAAAAGCTTCAAAAGACATTTGTGGGACAATTGGGGATGTTTGAATTAGAACACACGTGATATTATGGAACCGTTATTAACTTTTTGTTATTTTAATTTGATGATTATGATATTTTTGCCTTCTCCATTTTATTTTTTGCAATGCTAATGAAAGTGGCTTGTTATCAAGGATAGCACACTAATTGCCAAGTGTCCACTTTAAGAAATGGGTTTGTTTGGGAATAGCAGAGAAATTGCAATTGGGGACAAGCAAACTACAGCAAAACCAGGGGTAAGTCCAGCAAGCAAAAGAGAGGATCCTTACTCTACAGAGAAAAAGGAGGACGTGGGAAGAGGTTGTTTTGAAAGAAAGTCCGGTGGAGGAAAGGGAGAGTTCAGGGTGGTGATGGTTTCTCATTGGCTGAGTGGCGGGCAAAGAAGGAAATCTTCCCTCCTCTTGCTGGAGCAGTCTATAGTATCCACCTGTTTCTCCCTGTTCTGGCTGGTAATTGACACTACTTCCTCTGGGGTCTGTAATTGGACTGCGGTGGTGAGAGCTCCCCCTGCTGGCCTCCTGACCTCATTGTAAATGAGGTTTATTGATTTTCACACAAGTACCAACCGTATTGTTGTTAAACTAGTGAAAGTGAGACTCTCACTTTAGTGAAGAATGTATACCGATTTGGATTTCTAGAGACCTAAGTTTCTTATGTATGGTAATGGTATTGTGGCTGCAGAGAAGATTGTCCTTATTCTTGGAGGATGCATGTCGAAATGTTCAGGGGTGAAAGGTCATGATGTCTGAAACTTCTTTTAAAAGGTTTGTCAGTAGCGCAAGTGGGGGGAGGGGGAGAGAGAGGAAGCCAATGTGGCAAAAAGTTAACAATTGTTGAATCTGGGTGGAGAGGATGTGGGTTTGCGTTGTTCTGTTCATTAAACTTTCCTGTGTGTTTAAAAAAAATTTAAATCAAATTTCGGAAAGAGGGATTATAAGGAGAAAGGCCACTAAGATTTAAGGGGATGAACACATGTCCTTATTCATTTGTCCAAACCCTAGAATGTGCAAGAGTAAGCTCTGGTGCGCACTGTGGACTCTGGGGGGCAGTAATGAGTAAGCGCAGGCTCATCGTTTGTTAACTCATGGTCGCTCCAGTGCAGGACGCTATTGATGGGGGGGTGGGGGGGGGGTTGCTACGCGTGTGTGGGGGCAGGGAGCACATGGGAAATCTCTGTCCCTTTCCCTCGATTTTGCTGTGACCTTAAAACTTCTCTGAAAAGTAAAGTCTATTTTAAAAAACTAGGGGGGAAACAGTAGATGGCTTAGAATCCTTGAGAGTCACAGATCCTGTGAGAGGGAGCAGAGTTTGCTTGGAGTGACGGATCACCCCGTCTCAGATGAGCACGTGTCAAAACCACACCCCGACTAGATGTAATGCTGACTGATGCCCCCTGGGCCTCAGCATGGGGGTTGGGATGAGACCTGTCCCTTGCACACTGTTTAGTAATAGAAAAAGAAAAACCTGGAGAATTTAATTGTTTGTGCTCTTAGAATTTGTCAAAATGTCTAGTACCTACAAGAATAGTGTTTATTGGCCCTGGCTGGCTAGCTCAGTGGATTGAGCGTGGGCTGCGGACCAAAGTGTGGCAGGTTTGATTCCCAGTCAGGGCACATGCCTGGGTTGCAGGCCACGGGCCCCAGCAACCGCACATTGATGTTTAAAAAGAAAAAAAAAAGAATAGTGTTTATTGCCTCCTCTGCACTCCAGAATATAGCACTCGTCCATTTCCTTATTAGGCTTGTCAACCAAAGCTTGTTGCTGCCAATTTAACTCCAAAGGGAGTCCCCAGTTGGGGTGCAGTGGGGAGGAAGGAGACTTGATTCAGTGGAAACAGCTCAATATGATACAGCTCAATTGTGGGACAGCTCAGCGGAAGTGGCCCAGGAGAGGCTGGTGAGGTGGCTCTAGTGTCACAGCTGCAGCTGGGGAACCACAGCCTTTGATGGAAACTCAAAGTGCACTCTGTTGAGGTCAAGTTGAAGTACAAAGAAGAGTGCCTGCCTCTGGCCCCTAATTGGTTCATTTCTATGCAAATGAGAACTCCAAATCCTCAGTGTGATTGGCCTAAAAGAACTATCGCAGTTGGTCATAATGGAGCTGCTCTGATTGGTCAGTGGAGATGAAAATGAGGATATGCCTGTGCAGCCCCAATTGGCTTTGGCAGGTCTTTAGCCCATTGATGGATTTAGGATCCCAGGAGCTCTTTTATAAGGGTCAGTTCAGCTGGCAGACACAGTGCAGGAGGCAGGCAGCTCAGGGCTGCTTTACCCTGAAGCACAGAGGGAATTAGAGGCCCCTGTTTCCAATGCCTATTAGACTCTGTAAATTTGAGCCCCATTAGCCACCAGGAGTCCTTCTTAGCAGGTTTTTTTCTTTCTCGGGGTCGACAGGTGTAAACTTCCCTACTACTCAGCCCCAAATACCCACACAGCAATCCGGCATTCTTTGCTCTCCGGGAGCTTTAAGCCAGCTAGCCAAAACTGGACAGGTAAGTATATAAAAAATATAGTTAAGGTAAATTAAAAATAGAAGTTAGAGGGAAAAAGAGATATGGTGATGATGAGATCACGCCTCTCTGAAAAGAACATTGTGCTAAAGTTAACATGATGTTGACATAATATTAAATGTTAAAAACTAACCAAACACATCCCTAATATTTTATCTTCCCTTTGAACGTTTATGCATTTGCTCCTGTATTCTGTCCCAGTGAATCACGCCAAATTTCCTAAAGGTGGTACCTCTGCTTTAGGAGCTTGATCATTCATTGATTTTGCTTTAATACTACCATGTGTTAGTGGTAGTATTAATTATGACATTGGCTGTTGATTTGGAAAATATATTTCCAAACAAGTTAAAGAAGTATTTTGTTTCTGTTTTGAGGATCTTTATTGGTAAAGAGGAGTTACTTAACATGTACCAGTATAGTATTTTAATAACCCTTGAGATGATGCGTACATTTTTTCAATCAGCAATATTTATTGTCGGCTACGTGCCAGGTGCTGCCACTCCCACGTCTGATTCTCATCCCTCCCTTTTAGCAGCTGTCACATCCTGGGCAATATGCTTAACTTTGTCTGAGCTTTTTCTGTCTTCTGTGGGAAGTGGTGACTTGTTTGTCCTTCCACCAGGACTGCGGTGAGACTCTCCGAGGTCAAGTTCTTACCACAGTGTTGGGTGCCACATTAACACTGCTGCTCGTTCTCCCTGTTCCCTTCCTGTTTCCCTCCCTCCCTCTCCTCTTTCTGCTTCCCTCCCTCTCCCCATCTCCCTTGCTCTCTCCATCCTCCTACCCTTCCATCCCCACTCCTTTCTCTCCTTCCTACCACCCTCCCCACCACCTCCTCTTCCTCTCCTGTTCCTCTCCACTAACCCCCTTTTCTCTTTCTTACATTATGAGGCTGCTAGCTCCTTTGAAGAGGAGAAATAACTAGAGGCGCTCCTGGGAGGACTGGTGTGGTTGGTGTGGAGCAGGAAGGAGCAATGCTGGTGCAGTGGAGAGAGAAAATGGAGGCTGAGCCAGATCCCAGCCACTCGAATGTCAGCGATGGAACTGACTCCAGCTCAGGCATGCAACCAAGACATCTCATTTCTTGTGTGAGACAGGTAGCAGTTAACAAACGAACAAGGCTTTCCCTTGAAGACAGGCATGTGTCAGGGGCACATGCATTTGCCAAGGGGAAATGGCAAAAAGGAAGCAAGCTAACAGTATAGGATTAGCTTTCCAGTTTTGCATATTTTATCTTCACTTTCTTCTACAGAGGTAGCTTTTTGCTCCCATAACAACAGTAACTAATGTGGAAAGCCCACCATAAACAGACTTTGATAATTCAGTTTTGAAATTCATGTCAACCCATAATATTTGTATAGCACACTAAAATTTTGTATATTTCCCTCCTAAAATAATCAAATAGAATATTAAGAAACTGCTAGCATTTTTATACCCCCTCCCCAAATCAAGCAGGCAGAAACTCCATTAAGCCAAGATTTCTAATGAATCTTTTCCTAGCACTTTTGAGTACTAAAAATAATCTGGAATCACTGAGAAATTTATGCCAAGTCTGGGAGGCAGAAGTAGACATATAGTCTAGAGATAGAGATGGAGGCAGGGGGTGGAGGGGGAGAAAGAAGGTAGGGGTTTTTTCTTCTTTTTTCAGTGTGGGGTCTGGGAGCAGAAACAGTGAGAGTCATGGCTGATTCCTAACACTTTGAGGAGGGCAGAGGTCTGCAGGTTGCCAAAGAAGTGGACCATCAACCCCACTCTTTCAATAGTCCTGGTAGGATCCTGAAGGAAATAGCCATGTTGCTCTGACCACCACTTGTTCACCCCACTGGTGCTGGAGGGAAAACCCCAATTAAACAGTGTGAGATGACTGAACACACAGCGCCCAGCACTGCACAGCTGAGACTGAGAGCAGTTATCTAACCACATGCATTACCAGCCAGCCACCGGGGGCAGGGAGGACATCGCACCCCACACAGGCCCACTGGGAATAAGCAGGGCGGTGGGAGGCAGGCTTGTAGCCACAAGAAGAGGCGGTGTCCCCTGGCTCTCTTAGAGTGATGGAAAAATCCAGTTGTGAAAATTCATGAGGTTGATGCAAGAAGTAAACACGGGTGTAGATTAACTCCAGGATAGATGTCTAGGGCTTTCTGATTAGTATCAAGAACATGCAATCCTTGGAAGAGAAAAACTCAGTGTGCATCTCTCCTGCTGACTGGGTTGTGGCCCAGATGGTGGGATCCAGTGTTAGCATCTGAGAAACTTCCCTTCACTCTCGTTCATTACGCTTGCTTCATTGAAAGTATAATTTACATACCACAAAATCCACCTGTTTGATGTATACGGAACATTGTAGAAAGAAATTGAAGAAGACCTAAATCAATGAAAGATGTCCTGTGTTTATGGATAAGGAGACTTTTTTTTTAAAGATTTTATTTATTTATTTTTAGAGAGGGGAAGGGAGGGAGAAAGAGAGAGAGAGAAACACCAATGTGTGGTTGCCTCTCACGTGGCTCCCACTGGGGACATGGCCTGCAACCCAGGCATGTGCCCTGACTGGGAATTGAACCTGTGATGCTTTGGTTCACAGCCCGTGCTCAATCCACTGAGCTATGCCAGGCAGGGCAATAAGGAGACTTTTAACATTGTTAAGTGGGCAGCACTCCCCAAATTGATCTTATTTCTGCCCTTTCCTCTTTGCCTTCTAGTGCTCCCATGATGTGTGTGTGTTGCCTTATTTGATGGTGTCTCAAAGGGCTTTGAGGCTCAGTTCATTTTTCTTCATCTTTTTTTTCCCTCAGGTTGGAAATTTTATTCATCTATCATCATGTTTGGTGATATTTTATTTATTTATTTTTAAAGATTTTATTTATTTATTTATTTTTAGAGAGAGGGGAAGGTAGGGAGAAAGAGAGGGAGAGAAACATCAATATGTGGTTGCCTTTCACAAATCCCCTACTGGGGACCTGGCCCACAACCCAGGCATGTGCTCTGACTGGGAATTGAACCGGTGACCCTTTGGTTTGCAGGCCTACACTTAATCCACTGAGCTACACCAGCCAGGGCCTATTTGTACTCCTTAATCCCCTCACCTCTTCACCCATTCTCTCCTCTCCCCTCCCATCTGGCAACCTTCTGGTAACTAACTTCTTTTCTCTTGCTTTCAAGAGTCTCTCTGTCTTTAACCTTTGGCATTTTAACTATGATGTATCTTGGAGTGGGCCTCTGTGCATCCATCATAATTGGGACTCTCTGTGCTTCCTGGACTTGCATGTCCACTTCCTTTACTAAATTAGGGAAGTTTTCTTTCACTATTTTACAGAACCTTTACAGGTTTCCAATTTCTTGCCCTTTCTCTTCTTCTGACACTCCTTGGGCAGAATGTTGGCCCTGTCAGAGTTGTCCCAGAGGCTGTTTATACTATCCTCACTTTTTTAAATTCTTTTTTCTTGTTGTTCTGTGTGGTGTTTTTTGTTTTCTTATGTTCCAAATCATTGGTTTAATTCTTGTCTTCACCAGTTCTACTGTTGTTTACCTGTAAATTGTTCTTTATTTCAATTAGTGTATCCTTTATTTCTGACTGGGTCTTTTTTATGCTGCTGAGGTCTTCACTAAGTTTCTTTTTTTATATATATTTTTTAATTTTAATCATTGTTCAAATACAGTTTTCTCCTTTTTACTCCCAATCCAGTCCCCCCTCCCACCCCTCCTCACTTCCCTCCCATTACCACCCTCCCCTTAGTTTATGACCATGTGTCCTTTAAGTTTGTTCTTGTGAACCCTTCCCACTGTCCCTTTAAATTCCCTCTACTCTCTTCTGTGGGCACTGCCAGCCTGGCCTCTATTTCAGTGTCTTTGGTTATATTTTGCTTGTTTCTTTGTTTTGTTATTTAGGTTCTTGTTAAAGGTGAGATCGTATGGTATTTGTCTTTCACTGCCTGGCTTGTTTCGCTTAGCATAATGTTTTCCAGCTCCATCCATGCTGTTGCAAAGGGTAGGAGCTCCTTCTTTCTTTCTGCTGCATAGAATTCCATTGTGTAAATGTACCATAGTTTTTTGATCCATTCATTTACTGATGGGCATCTCGGTTGCTTCCAGCATCTAGCTATTGTAAATTGTGCTGCTATGAACATTGGGATGCATAGGTTCTTTTGAATTGGTGTTTGAGTATTCTTAGGATAGAGTCCCAGCAGTGGAATCAGAGGGTCAAAAGGCAGATCCATTTTTTAGTTTTCTGAGGAAGTTTCATACTGCTTTCCATAGTGGTTGTATCAGTCTGCAGTCCCACCAGCAGTGCACTAGGGATCCCATTTCTCCACAACCTCTCCAACACTTGTTGTTTGCTGCTTTGTTTATGATGGCCATTCTGTCTGGTGTGAAGTGGTATCTCATTGTGGTTTTAATTTGCATCTCTCTGATAGCTAGCGATATTGAACATCGTTTCATGTGTCTTTGGATTTTCTATATGTCCTCCTTGGAGAAGTGTCTGTTCAAGTCCTTTGCCCACTTTTTAATTGGATTCCTTGTCTTCTTAGAGTGCAGTCTTGTAAGTTCTTTATATATTTTGGAGATTAAACCCTTGTCTGAGGTGTCATTGGCAAATATGTTTTCCCATACAGTTGGTTCTCTTTTAATTTTGATACTGTTTTCTTTAGCCGTGCAGAAGCTTTTAATTTTGATGAGGTCCCATTTGTTTATTCTTTCCTTTATGTCCCTTGCTCTAGGGGGCAAGTCAGTAAAAAAGTTTCTGTGTGAAATATCTGAGATTTTCCTACCTACGTTCTCCTCTAGGACTTTAATGGTGTCACCTTTTATATTTAAGTCTTTTATTCACCTTGAATTTATTTTTGTATATGGTGTAAGTTGGTGCTCAAGTTTCATTTTTTTTGCACCTGGCTGTCCAGTTCTCCCAACACCATTTGTCGAACAGGCTATTTTTATTCCATTTTATGTTGCTGCCTCCTTTGTCAAATATTAATTGACCATAGAGACTTGGGCTTATTTCTGGGCTCTCTGTTCTGTTCTATTGGTCTATGTGCCCGTTTTTATGCCAGTACCAGGCTGTTTTGTTTACAGTGGCCTTGTAGTATAGTTTAGTGTCGGGTATTGTGATCCCTCCTACTTTACTCTTCTTTCTCAAAATTGCAGCAGCTATTTGGGGTCGTTTATAATTCCATATAAATTTTTTAAGTGTTTGTTCTATGTCTGTGAAATATGCCATTGGTACTTTAATAGGAATTGCATTGAATGTGTAAATTGCTTTGGGTAGTATGGACATTTTGATGATATTAATTCTTCCAATCCATGAACACGGTATATGTTTCCATTTGTTTGTGTCTTCCTTGATTTCTTTCTTCAGTGTTGTGTAGTTTTCTGAATACAGGTCTTTTACCTCTTTGGTTAGGTTTATTCCTAGGTATTTTATTTTTCTTTTTGCTGTTTAAAATGGGATTTTTTTTTCTTGGTTTCTGCTTCTGCTGTTTCATTGATGATGTACAGAAATGCCTTTGATTTCTGGATATTGACTTTGTATCCTGCTGTTTTGCCAAATTCATTTATTAGGTCAAGCAGTTTTTTTGGTGGAGTCTATAGGATTTTCTGTGTACACTATCATGTCATCTGCAAACAGCGACAGTTTTGTTTCGTCCTTTCTGATTTGGATGCCTTTTATGTCTTTTTCTTGTCTGATCACTGTGGCTAAAACTTTCAGTACTATATTGAATTAAAGTAGTGAAAGTGGACAGCCTTGTCTTGTTCCTGATCTTAGTGGAAAAGATTTTAATTTTTTCCCATTGCGTATGATGTTGGCTGTAGGTCTCTCATATATGGCCTTTATTATGTTGAGGAATGCTCCCTCTATTCCCACTTTGCCGAGTGTTTTTATCATGAATGGGTGCTGTACCTTATCAAATGCTTTTTCTGCATCAATTGATATGATCATGCGGTTTTTGTCTTTGCTTTTGTTTATGTGATGTATTACATTTACTGACTTGCGAATATTGAACCATCCTTGCATCCCTGGAATGAATCCCACTTGGTCATGGTATATGATCTTTTTAATGTATTGTTGGATGCGGTTTGCCAGTATTTTGTTGAGGATTTTAGCGTCAATGTTCATCAGTGATATTGGCCTGAAGTTTTCTTTCTTTGTTGTGTCTTTATTTGGTTTTGGGATTAGGATGATGTTGGCCTCATAAAAAGAGTTTGGGAGACTCCCATCTTTTTGGATTTTTTGGAATAGTCTGTGAAGGATAGGGGTTAGCTCTTCCTTGAATGCTTTGTAGAATTCTCTTTGTAGAATTCTGTGAAACCATCTGGTTCCGGGCTTTTGTGTGTTGGGAGTTTTTTGATTACTGCTTCAATTTCTTTTGTTGTTATTGGTCTGTTCAGGGTTTCTGCTTCTTTTTCATTGAGTTTTGGAAGATTATATTTTTCTAGAAATTTGTCCATTTCATCTAGGTTTTCAAATTTTTTGGCATACAGTTCTTTGTAGTGATTTCTTACAATCCTTTGTATTTCTGTGGTATCTGTTGTAATCTCTCCCCTTTCATTTCTGATTGTGTTTAATTGGGTCTTCTCTCTTTTTTTCTTGATGAGTCTGCTTAAAGGCATGTTGATTTTGTTTATATTTTCAAAGAACCAGCTCTTGGATTCATTGATTCTTAGAATTGTGCTTTTAGTCTCTATGTCATTTAATTCTGCTCTGATCTTGGTTATTTCCTTCCTTCTGCTTGCTCTGGGCTGCCTTTGTTGTTGTTCCTCGAGTTCTTGTAGACGTAGGGTTAGGTTGTTTGTTTGGAATGTTTCTAACCTTTTTAGGTGGGCCTGTATTGCTATGAACTTCCCTCTCAGGACTGCCTTGGCTGTGTCCCATAAGTTTTGGGTTGTTGTGAGTTCGTTTTCATTTGTTTCCAGAAACCTTTTGATTTCTTCCCTAATATCATTCTTGACCCATTCCTTGTTTAATAGCATGCTATTTAATCTCCATGATTTTGAGTGTTTTGTTTTTTTTTCCTCGGGGTTGGTTTCTAGCTTCAGTCCCTTGTGGTCTGAGAAAATGCTTGGTATGATTTCAATTTTCTTGAAATTCTTGAGGCTTGTTTTGTGTCCTATCATGTGGTCTATCTTTGAAAATGTTCCGTGTACATTTGAAAAGAATGTATATTTAGCTTCTTTGGGATGGAGGGCTCTGTATATATCAGTAAAGCCCATTTCATCAAGGGTATTGTTCAATGACACAATATCTTTGTTGATATTTTGTTTGGAAGATCTGTCCATTTTTGATAGTGAGGTGTTAAAATCTCCCATTATAATTGTGTTGCTGTCCATATCTTTCTTGAAGTCCTCTAAGATTTTCTTTATGTATTTGGGTGCTCCTATGTTGGGTGCATATATATTTACAATATTTATGTCTTCTTGGTGGATTCTTCCCTTGAGTATAATGACGTGACCTTCTGGGTCTCTTTTTATGGACTTTTTTTGGAAGTCTCTTTTGTCTGATATGAGTATTGCTACCCTGGCTTTTTTTTCCTGTCCATTTGCATGGAAGTTTTGTTTCCAGCCCTTCACTTTCAGCCTGTGTAGGTCTTTTATCCTGAGGTGGGTCTCTTGTAGACAGCAGATATGTGGGTCATTTTTTTCTTATCCATTCAGCTATTCTATGTCTTTTGATTGGAGCATTTAATCCATTTGCGTTTAAGGTTATTATTGATAGGTACTTATTCATTGTCTTTTATGTACGTGTGTTCCTCTCTCTTTCTCTCTCTTTTCCTTTCCTTCCTTAAAGCAGTCCTTTTAGAATCTCTTGCAGAGCTGGTTTGGTCGAGGTGTATTTTTAGACTTCTTTTGTCTGGGAAGCTTCTTATTTGGCCTTCTATCTTGATCGAGAGCCTTGCTGGATATAGTAGCCTTGGTTGCAGACCTCTGGTTCTCATTACCTGCAGTATTTCTTGCCATTCTCTTCTGGCTTGAAGTGTTTCCATTGAGAAGTCAGCTGTTAGCCTTATTGGCGCTCCCTTGTATGTTACTTCCTTTTTCTCCCTTGCTGCCTTTAAGATTCTCTCTTTGTCTTGAAATTTTGCCATTTTAATTATGATGTGTCTTGAGGTGGGCCTCTTTGGGTTCCTCTTGATTGGGACTCTCTGTGTTTCCTGGATTAGTGTGACTTTTTCTCTCATCAAATTATGGAAGTTCTCCTTCATTACTTTTTCAACTAGGTTTTCGATCCCTTGCTCTTCTTCTCCTTCTGGTATCCCTATTATACGGATATTATTACGTTTCATATTGTCTTGCATTTCTCTTAATCCCTCTTCATTCTTTCTGAGCCTCTTTTCCTTTTCTTGCTCTTTCTGGATGTTGTTTTCTACTTTGTGCTCCAGCTCGCTAATCCGATCTTCTGCTTCATGGATCCTGCTTCTCATTCCTTCTACTGTGTTCTTCAGTTCAGAAATTGTATTCTTCATTTCCTCTTGACCTTTGTTGAGAGTTTCTATTTCCTTTTTCATGTTTATATAGTTTGCAGTGAGATTGATGTAGTTTCCCTCTAATTTCTGAAAGCTCATTGTGAGTTCATTGAACTTCCTGGTAATTATTGTTTTGAACTCACTATCTGATAGTTGAGTTGCCTCTATTTCATTTAGCATTTTTCCTGAGGCTTCCTCGTTTCCCTTCAATTGGGGGTTGTTTCTTTGTTTTCTCATTGTTCATGGGTTTCTTCTTTTTTCTTCTTGTTTGTTAATTTGATCTGTTCTAGTTCCCTGTAATTATGGTGTGAACTTCTGTGGTAGAATATTTGTGAGAGTCAGTGGTGCAATCTCCTTCGTGTATCCTGGTGTTCACAGCTTCCCCCTACTCTTTTTTTGTGATCAGTTGGAGGAGTAAGGCAAAATGGTTTAAGACAGCAAGACAGTATACTATGATATTTACATTAGCAGCCAGTAGAGAAGAGATGGGTTATCCTTTGGCTCCTTATATTGTTAACTGTGATCCTCCACCCCACTATCCACGTTTTAGAAAGGATGGAAAGAAGGTAAGACTCTTATTGGGGACGAGAGGATTGTTAGTTGGATCTAGAAGGCTGTGAGGCTGTGGGAGGTCAGATTCTAAGGTAGGGTTGGATTAAAGACTAGTATATAGGAGTAGTGTGTAAAAGAATAGAGACAACCCCCACAATAGTATAGTTCAGAAAATTGCAAAGTGGGCTGAGATCAGGTAGGGGTATTGAGAAGTATTTACAATTGTATAGACTAGGTCTTACTAACAGTAATAGTAAAGTGTCAGTCTTGTGGCAGAATCGATGAGGTCTAGATAACAAGAATAAAGAGTATAGAACCTTGAGAGGTGTATTAATGGAACACAGATGAAGGATAGTAACTTATCAACACCTTGTGACTGAGATACCAGGGGGAACCTATCAAATGACAGTATAACCAGCCAAGCAAAGAAGATTATACAGAAAGAAAAAGAATACCAAAATATTATTAAAATAAAAAATGTCAGAAAAGTGAGAAAAAGATAATAGAAATTTACAGTAACTTGCAAGATTAAAAAAATAATAAAAAAATAAAAAAAGGAAAGAAAAGCAGAAGATGTAATGCAGGAGAGATAAATTTGGAGTGGAAAGAATAATATTAGGATGAATGGAAGAGAAACATAAGGGATTGCGAGATAAAAATAATAAGAATTGAAAAATAAAATGTCACATAAAACACAAGATAAAATCAATCAACCAGCAACAGCCACAAAAACAACACAAAACCAAACCAAACAAAACAACAAAAAACCCCCCAAAACACACAAAAACAAAACAAACGAACAAAAAAAACACACACACACACACACACACACACACACACACACACACACACAACCTCTTGTTGGTTTCTAACTGGCCAGACCAGTTTCTCTGATCTTGCTGGCTTCAGCTGGCTGAAGGACCTTTGAAATGCTTCTCTCTCTCCCAGCCAGATCTCAGCAAGTCTGTCAGGTACCCTGGGCGCTCCTGAACACACTGGCTCTCTGGATCTCACTTCCCATGTTCTTCCGGACTCTGGGGTCCTGCAGGGTTCCAGCTCTATGATCTCAGGAGGCACCCATGACGTTTTGGGATTCACTGCGCCCTCCCTGGGAATCGTAAAAGGGCGCGCCCCTCCCCCAAACTTTTGAGATTCGGGGTCTAGAATCGCCCTAAGTGCCTCGCCGCGACCCTTCTGGGTTCACAGAGTGCGCGAGACAGTCTTCCCGATGGTGTGCAAGCTGAGCCCTTTCCTCCGTGTTCCCCGCCGAATTGCACTCCGACTGGCTGTTGGTGCCTTTCCTGGCTCCCCCGGTCGGGCTGGCTGGAAATTTCTGAGCCACTACTATAGGAACGCACCAAGCACCACGTCCCTCCCGGGATCACGGCGCGCGATTCAGGCCTCCCTATGGGGTGCGAACTGAGCGCGGCCCGGCTCTGTGCTCTTCACCGATCTGTACTTCCTCCGGGCTAGGGGTGCGGGCACTCTTCCAGGCTGCCCCTGGTCCTGTCAGCTAGAGGCCCTCACTTCTCCCAGGTCTCTGGGTGGATGTTCATAGTCCCTGGGCGATTTTTTCCCAGTCCAACTGGCCAGTCTTTTCCTTCTGTCAACACATTCTCCCCTGGAGTTGCTCACCCCCCGTATTTGGGGGAGGGAGCAGTGACTCCCTTCACCCAGGAGCCCTGAGGCAGACCCGGGAGCACCAGGCCTGGGGGTTGCACACCGCTAGACCCCGTGCTGATCCCTGGGCCCCTTTTGTCCTGAAGCAGTCTCCTTACCGTCTGGTTTTTCCGGGATTGCAATAATTTTTGATGTCCTGCTTTCAAAAGTGATTCGGTAACCTAGTCCACTTGCTCTGTTCCTCCACCGATCCGCGAGTTTCCCTCCTCTTCACAGAAGCCAAGAAAAACGCTGCCTAGAGTAAAGCCGCCATCTTCCATCCCTCTTCACTAAGTTTCTTGAGCATCCTTATAACCAATGTTTTCAACTCTGCATCTGATAGATTGCTTATCTCCATTGTGTAGTTCTTTTTCTGGCATTTGGGCCATGTTTCTGTGTCTCCTCATTTTGGCAGCCTCCCTGTGTTTGCTTCTATGTATCAGGTAGAGCTGCTATGACTCCCTGTCTTGGTAGTGTGGCCGAGTGTAGTAGGTGTTCTATAAGGTCCAGTGGCACAGCCTCCCCTAGCATCCAAGCTGGGTCCTCAAGGTGCACCTTCCATATGGACTGAGTACACCCTCCTCTTGTAGTTGAGCCTTGGTTGCTGTTGGCAGATCAAGGGGAGGGATTTCCGCAGGCCAGACAGCTGCAAGGACTGGCTGTGACTACTGACCACCAACCTCTGTCCTCTGTGGAGGATCAGCTGTGCAGGGGCAGGGTGGTGTTGCTCCAAGTTGGTCTGTAGCTGTCCAATGGGTGTGCTGTCCCTGGGGTTTCCTGGGTGGTGCAGGCCAAGGTCGGCCTCCACCTATGTTTTGCCCAGGGCCACCCTGCCTGAGCTATAGAGCAATCTGAGATGGCTGCTGCTTGTGCTGGGCTTGGAGCTTCTCAGGTAAAGCTAAGCTGTGACTCTGATCTGGCTGCTGCTAGGGCTCACTGAAGCCAGCTTTGCTTGTTTGATATGATGAAGGGGCCAAGACCAGCCATTCCCATGGAAAAGCAGCTTGGGTGGGTCTGTAAGTTGGGTGGGGTAGAGCCTCTGTGGATCTCCAAGGTGGGTCACACGCACACTGTTAGCCATGTTGAGAGAGTCTTAGATATGGCGCCAGCCTACCAGCTCTGTGGGGGGAGGGTTTAGAAAATGGACAATGGCCTCTGCTTGCCCTGATGCCAGACACTTCGGTTTCTTTTTGTATACCACTAGTGCCCTTCAAGCTGCCACCCTGGTGCTGGAAATTAGAGAGATTAAGTCTGAATAGGTGAGTCTGTGTGTGAGTTTCTGAAGAGGAGCTGCTTAGGGCTCCAGCAGCTGCCTCCAGTGACTCAATCCTTGCCAGTTTTTGCAGCCAGAAGTTGTAGGGACTTACCTTCCTGGCACTGGAATCCTGGGCTGGGTCCTGATGTGGGGCTGGGACTTCTTGCTTCCAAGATATGGGTGCCAAATTTTTTCCCATGTGGGTGTGGGGTCAGCCTGTTCCATGTCCATGCCCCTTCCTACCACTCTGGATGGATGTAGTTTCTTCAGTTCTGTAGTTGTCAGGCTTCCATTCAGCTCGATTTCTGCCATTCCTGAGTGATGGTTGTTCTATATTTTAGTTGTAATTTTGATGTGGTTGTACGAAGAGGTGCCTACTTTGCCATCTTGACCAGAAGCAAAGCTTACCTCCCTTTGTGATGTTTTTTCTTGCTAGTTCAAATCTGCTTTTTTCAAATTTGCTTTTTCAGTCGCTCTAGAGAGTCTTTAATTTTTATGATCATACTTTTAAACAGAATTCCCATCCGGTCCATTTAAAAAAGATATTTTAAATTTCCCTTCACTTTTTCTCACCCATCCCCCACCCATTCTCCCTGGCAATCATCAGTTTTTCTTTTCATAAACTTGTTTTTGTTTGGTTTGGTTTTACATTCAATATATGAGTGAAATCATACAGTATTTGTCTTTTCTGTGTCTGACTTATTTCACTTAGTATGATACCCTGTAGGTCCATCCATGTTGTTGCAAATGACAAGATTTTCTTCTTTGTTTTTGCTGAGTAATATTCCATTGTGTGTGTGTGTGTGTGTGTGTGTGTGTGCACGTGTGCGCATGTGCGTTCAGCTCCAAATGGGTCAAGGCCCCTCCAGGTGAGGCTGCCAGCCCTGAAGACTGGCCCCTGCTTCTGGGACCTCAGCTCCAGGGAGATGGGGCAGAAGGCTGGGAGTCACCTTAGGCCAAAATGCTACAGAATTCCATTTTTCTTAGTGAGTTTTAGTACTTTTTAAAAGTATTTTTGAATTGACTAACACTAATGTTCAATTTCGAGAGTCATGAAAATGGTTATTGTTGTGGATTTTGTCATCGTTGCTTTTTGGAGAGAAGACTTATCACCCTTCTCACTCCTTTGATCCTCTCTTTTTTATTCTTACCTGAGGACATTTTCATTGCTTTTGAGAAAGAGAGAGAGAGGGAGGGAGGGAGGGAGGAGGGGAGAGAGGGAGAGAAAGAGAAACAGATGGACATCAATTGGTTGCCTTCTTGAGTGCACCCCAACTGGGATCAAACCCACCACCTCGCCCTGTAACCTGGGTATGTGTCCTAATCAGGAATCAAACTCACTACCCTTCAGTCTAAGGGATGGTGCTCCAACCCACTGAACCATACCAGCCAGGGCATCCTGCACACTCTTTTTATTCTTAACATCTCTTCCCTGGTTTGAATCTCATAGCAAATCTATGGATTGAAATTATTGTTGTTTTCATTTTATAGATGACAAGACAGAACTAAAACACTTAAAACCTTTTCCCAAGGTCATCCTAGCTGGAGAGAGTTGAAGCAGGCCTGGATGCTAAAGGCGCTTAGCCAGGCTATTGAAGGGAGCACCACTCCTCCCCAGGGCACAGGGAGAGGCGATACCATGTATGTCTCTGTTAAGTCTGCTGTAAAAGTGAGAAGCAACCTTTAGTAACAGCCTCCCCATTCTTTCAATAGCTTTGCAGCCATGTCACTCACAAGTCACACAGTTTGTCAATTTCAGCCTCACAGTTCAATGGTCTTCGGTGCAGCCACAACGTGCACAGCCATCATCACCATCAATTTAGAGCAACTTCCTTATGTCCAAGAGACACCCAATGCCCATCATCAGGCCCTTGGTTCCCACCTCCCAGGCCTTGGCATGCACTAATCTGCTTTGTCTTTATAGCTTTGCCTGCTGGGAACATTTCAGATAAATGCAATCACAGCATGTTTCTGTGTATATTTTCTTTCTTTCCTGAGGACATAATAACGTCTTTGAGGTCTACTCATATTGTGGTGTGTACTGTTTCTTCATTCCTTTAAATTGTGGGATGATATCCAATTGTATGGATAAACTACTTTTTATTTCCCCAGCAGGTGACTGTGTGTTTGTTTATGTCCCCAGTTCCTGACACAGAGCTCCCAATCCCCTTGGAATTTCCTGGGTGATGGGAAGACCTTTTGTTTTCATGAGGTGACTCTCGGTGGGCTCCTGCATGAAGGCAAGTCACCAGAGAGACCCAGCCGTGGGGAGAGGCTTGGGATTTTCAGCCTCGCCCCTCATCCTCCAGAGAGGGGAAAGGGGCAGGAAATGGAATTCATGATAGGCCATGCCTGTGTGATGCACCCTTGATAAAAATGCCAACAGTACAGGGTTCAGGGAGCTTCTGGGTTGGTGTTAGTGCTGGTGTTAGGTAGATCAGGTAATAAACCAAGGCAGGGAGGAGGAGGGAGACATGTTTCGCTCACTAACTCTGAAGCCCTAACCTGATTCGATAATATTGCCTGGTGTTCCAGACATCACAAGAAACACCATGCTAGTGCAGGAGGAGGGGATCCCTTGAAGTTCTGTATGTACTGTTCCCACCATCTGGGAAAGAAAGCCTTTGAAACTGTGTATTCTTCCCAAGGCCTAGAAAGGGGAAGAGGAGGGGGCCCACAGAGTCCAAAGAAGGAACCCCTAAAACAACTTTGGTTAATTGCCTGCCTCTGGCCACTATCTGTTTTATGAGAGGGTCCACAGTGCTTGCAGAAAAACTCCAGAAACAACTTTAGTTAGATGCTCTAACATTGATTAACTGCCTCCTGTCATGTATCTGTTTTATTTTATTTTAAAAAATATTTTATTTATTTATTTATTTTTATAGAGGGGGAAGGAAAGGAGAAAGAGAGGAAGAGAATTATCAATGTGTAGTTGCCTCTCATGCGCCCCCTACTGGGGACCTGGCCTGCAACCCAGGCATGTGCCCTGACTGGGAATAGAACCAGTGACCCTTTGATTTACAGGCCGGCACTCTACCACTGAGCCACACCAGCCAGGGCCTCATTTACTTATTTTTAGAGAGGGGGTAGGGAGGAAGAAGGAGAGGGAGACAAACATCAATGTACAAGAGACATCAATCAGTTGTCTCTTGCATGCCCCCAACTGGGAACCTGGCCCTGAAATCCAGGCATGTGCCCTTACTGGGAATTGAACTGTGACCTTTTGGATTGCAGACTGGTGCTCAACCCACTGACTAAATGTGGTTTGGAGCAACATAAGCATTCTAGGGATTTTACAAACATCTTTGCTTGTTTTAAAATGCATTTTAAACTATACATTCCAGAGACATTAAACCATGGGCCAATGTCCTGTGATTTTACCTGAGAGATAAACTTGAACTTCATGCACTCAGGCTTAGGAACACACCAGCACAGTCCTGGTGAGGTTGATTCCTATCTGGTGGGGGGGGTTTGGTGTGAGGGGAAACTGGTCATATAAGAAGGCAGCAGAGGTTGACGTTCGTCAGTCACAGAAGGCCAGCTGCCATGGCACTGAACATGCGAACTCTTCATCTGGATCGGCGCCGCCTGCTTCTTTCTGCACGTGGACCATGTGCATGGAGGTGAGGGAGGGGAGATGCGCTGGGACTGGGGTGGAAGAAAGGGCACCAGAAATGGGTTGAATGGTAAAACATAATAATAATAATAATAATAATAATAATAATAATAATAATAACAATGGAACCAATATATCTGCCATTCCTTGAGCATGTCCCATGGACTCATTTTTCTCTTCAAACAAGTCTCTGAAATGTAAGCCTAGTCGGTCTGACTCAAAAGCTCATGGTGTTATTGACCATCAGTGTTCACGACAGCTGCCTCATTTCTGACTGTGCTTTCCAGTGTTCCAGACATGGGCATCCTGTGTAACACAGGGTTACTTACATCGTTCCAAGTGAGTTTTTGATGTAAATAGGGGTGAGTGTTTGCAGTAACAGGGAAGGCATATTATCAGGGCACATCCATGATTAGCATGGTACGCTTATGTCCCAGGGGCCATGTAACTCTTGTGTGTCAGTATGACAGCTTTGAGGGAGTGTGAGGCTCTTCCTCATGTGGTATGTTGTAGCCTTCTTGGGTATCTGTTTCTAATAAAATGGCCTTCAAACTGTGAAGAAAGTAGTGTTGCTAACTATAGTCACTGCTTTATAGAGCAGATCTATGGAGCTTATTCTTAAAAATATGTTAAGTAGCCCTGGCTGGTGTTGCTCAGTGGACTGAGTGTCAGCCTGAGAACCAAAGGGTTGCCAGTTCGATTCCCAGTGAGGGAACATGCCTGGGTTGAAAGCCAAGTCCCCAGTAGAGGGCGCATGAGAGGCAACTACACGTTGATGTTTCTTTCTCTTTCTCCCTCCCTTGCCCCCCCACAAACATAAAATCAATAAATCTTTTAAAAAAATGTGTTAAGTAGAAGCACTGGCTGGGTAGCTTAGTTGGTTAGAGTGCTGTTCTGATACACCAAGGTGGTGGGTTTGATTACTGGTCAGGCCACATACAAGAGTCAATCAATGAATGCATCAGTAAGTGGAACAACAAATTGATATATTTTCTCTCTCCCTTCTTCCCTCTTTAAAATCAATTTAAAAAATGTGTGGAGTGGGGAGATCTTGTGTTGTGTTCTTAGCACAGGAAAAAAACGATAACCTTTTAAGGTGACAGGAAGTTAGAGCAGCAGAGTGGGTCCTGCCATCAGTGTGTTCAGATGGCTCCTTTCTGTTCTTGCTCTCTGCGTTCCCACTACACCTGCATTTTTTCCAGCTCCGTCGCATCTGTCCTTCTCCCATTTCCTCAGGGAAGCAGTGTTGGAAAATGATGAAAACAAACATCACGTCAAACAAACCATTGTGTGTGGGGGTGGGTGACTGTGATCAGCATTCTTCAAGGGTATTATACACGCGTGGGCTAAGTTCGCCCCTCAGTGATGGGACGGCAGGTGCCCATATTTCCTGGGCTGTGGGTGGAGCACAAATCCTCCCCCCGCCTCAGCCCAAGTCGCTTATACATTCAGCCCAGGCCACGGGTAGGTAGTGGGGCAGGAGTCTCAGGAGAGAGCCTCGTTGGAAGGGAGGGCAGCCTGCAGGCAAGCCTGTCCAAGAAGCAGAAGGCAGGACTGGGTGGGGCAGGGGGTGTCAGACAGAAAACGCAGGAGTCGCAGAGAGGTGCTGTTTGCCTCCAGGAAACACAGTGACGCAGCTGAGAGAACTCATGCAGGCCAAAGACGCTTGGCCTGGCCGCGTGGCCATGGAGCCCTCTCTGGATTCCCATAGTTTTCCTCTTCAGTCTGTTCCAGTGTGAAGTCACTGCACGCTGACCCTCATTTTCTTACACCATGAATGTGGCTCACTATGGGGCTTCTGAATGATGTGAGGTAGATTATTCATGATGATAGCAAGACATCACCTGTGTTCCCAAATATGAAACATACTTAGACTTTTAGTGTCAAACCAGGTGAAGTGGAAGCTCCAGACACGACAAATCCACAGCATCTAAAAAAATCGTGATCTCCGATCAGGCTGCGTTGAGGTCTGGCGAGCGCAGGTGTCACCAGGAGCTGCAGTGTCCATGAGGCATGTGCCCGGGGGGAATAATGGGGGGGTGAACCTGTCACTGGGCAGGGAACCCATCACGTCGGCCTTGGCATCCCTGATGCTGCCTGGAGGGCTGCGTGCGTGGCAGGCACGATGTCTTGGTGGACTGGCTTGGACAGAAATGTTGCCAGCGTGAGTGCAGAGGGGACGACACACAGAAGAGCTGATGAGAACGGTGCCTGCCTTTTTCTTTTTCCAGAGGAGAGCTGTGCTATCCTGTTTACCTATGCAGGCAAGAAGTATTTTGATTGCATTAGCCATGATTTTCTAAACAATTGGTGTTCTCTAGATGAAGAATATTTAGGGAGATGGAAATATTGTACAAAGGACGGTGAGTAAGCAGCTTTTCCTCCTGTGAGGAGTGTGTGGCTTCTCAGATGCAGGGGGAGGGGCGGGGTCCATAACTGCACTCTACATGGAAGCTGCAGGCATCTCCCCGTCCAGCCCCAGGTGTCCCATTCATGTCCCCTTTCTCTTGATGAGACCAAAATAACCTCCCCTCAACTAATTTTCTCACCCTTCCTTCTACTTTTCAGACTATGCCCCTTGTTACTTTCCCTTTGCCTATAATGGCAAACTGTGTGACAGTTGCACAGTCCATGGGAGTATTTTGGGGATAGCGTGGTGCTCACTCACTGAAAACTTTAACAAGGATGGAGCTCAGAAGAGTTGCTTCTGATACAGGGTAAGAGTGTCTGGGGGATGATTAGAAAAGACACGGGTGAGTAGGGAAGAGATGGAGCTGGGTGGAGAGAGGGAGTCAGGTGATAGAGAGAGGGGGAAGAGACAGGTGGAGTGGTGGGAGGAGGGGACAGGGGATGGAGGAAGTGTGAGGAGCAGAGATCTGGAGAGGAAAGAAAGGGGAGCAGAGATGAAAAGAATAAAAGAAAAGGTGGAATGCAAAGGATGGAGAGAGGAGAGTTAAAAAGGAGGAAGAAAGGGAGTTTCCAGGGTCCCACATGGAGGGGAAGGCTGGGGAGGGTCAGTGGTAAGAGAAGGTGAACGGGGAAGCGAGAGTACAGTGCAGAGTCTTTTGAGCAAGCATGGGAGAGCCGGAGTGGAGCTGGGGGAGAGCAGAGAGAGAGGGGAGGAGAAACCAGACCTTTGCGCTCCAGGTGACTGATTAGAAAAAGAAGCAGAACTCTTTCACATTGACATCAAAACCATGTTACATTACTGGTTCCAGTGACCCCACCCTCAGCCGTGGATTCAGACCAGACTGTGAAACCCAAGTGTGGAAGATCAAGAAATCTCAAGCTTGAAGGCCACGCCCCAAGGGCCAGAGGTGATGAAATCCTTTCCCTGCAGCTCTGAGTGCTCCCTGCCCATCAACAAACCGCTGTCTCTACAGGCGTGACTTTGTTATCCTGTCTTAAAGAATAAACCATCTTTCAAATGGGAGCGGCTCTGTGCGACCAGGTAGATCATGCCGGACCTTCCCGTCCTGGCCTTCTCCCCCAGACCCTGAAACATCAACACACATCCTACCTGTCTTTTCTGTGGGCTTGACTGAATGGCACAGGTGTGGGGAGGCCCCTGGGGCAGGGAGGGTCCCTGAGGTTGGGTGCCTGCCACAGACAATGTGTCTTTCCTGACTTCACAGAACATTTTCTTTCTGGAGCTCTTCTCTGACTCCCCAGTAGAAGGATCTCTGGTTGTGTTCTGCCAGTCTTTCCCTCCCTGCTCACAACTCAACGGTGCATCTCTCTGGGGGACGCTGATTATTGGGAGGATGGGGTGGACTCTGTTTGTCCTGGCGTCGGTCTGAAGTGCAGAACCTGACACATGCTTGGCCCTCAGACATTTTTCAAAAGGCCTGCATTCTGTTTAAACACATATTCTAGGAAAAGTATTTTCAGTAAACAGCTAGGTGTGAATGAGGCACAGTTAAAGTCACAGGTGCCAGAAATAAAGGGCCTAGAAGCCAGAGCTGAACGTGTACTCTGGTGCCTGAGCAGCCTGGGGAGAGATGTGTCAGTGGCTGTGGGACCCGTTGTCACCAGTGAGGCTGCCATTCATGGCTTTTGGGCCATTGGGGTTAGTCATGGAGATGAGAACTTAAAATGAAGGCCTTGTGAGAGCTACCCAGTGAAGAAACCTAGAAATCTCCTCTTGTGGACCCAGAGAAGCAGGAAAGAAATTTGTCACTCTAAATGGATTATAAAGAAACATTTACTCAAGAAAATATACTAAGTATCATGTCCTGGCCGGTGTGGCTCAGTTCGTTGGAATGTCCTCCCATAAACCAGAGGTAGGGGGTTCAATTCCCTGTCAGGGCACGTACCTGGGTTGGGGAATTGATCCCTGGTGGGGATGTAAATGGGAGGCAACCAACCCATGTTTCTCTCTCACATCAATGTTTGTCTCTCTCCCTTCTTTCCTCTCTCTCTAAAATACACATGTTTTAAAAAATTTAAAAGAAGAAAATATACTAATTATCAGAACAGCGATCTACCTACAAAGGCCCCCAATGCCCACCACCTGCCCCAGCTGGGCCTGATGAAAGTAACATGAATGGGAGGAACCCTAACCAGAAGCTCTGCTTCTTCCATCTGCCAGTCAAGGGCTGTGGCATCCCCCCAGTGGGGCCAGCTGTCAGCCTTACCCACCCCCTCAGCACTGAGTCTCAAATGTCATGCAGTCTATGGCCATACCACCCTGAACTCGCCTGATCTCATCAAATGTCATGCATGGGGCCTAGGCTCCACCCAGCGAAGTGGGCTCAGAATACTGGGCTCTTTGTCAGCGTTGCCCTGGCCTGCTGGTAGGAAGATTTTCCATGCTGGGAGAAGCAAGCCAAGAAGGCCAGAAGCTACTAACCCTGCCCAGTGCTGTTAGAGTCTGCCCTGCCTGGTCTCAGGAAGCTGTAACCCCCCATGACTTAGGCTAAGTGAGAGACCTCCAAACCAGGAGCCACTAAGGAGACAAATCTTATTTCCCTGGCATGAACGCTGCCTGTTCTGTGCCTGATCTCCTATGCTTTATCAGTTAGCCAATGACAGGTAAGATTTCCAAAGGGGGGAATTGCCTAAGACAGGCATGATCACTTGGAGGCCTCAGGGAAGAGACTCAGGGGGCTGTGGAAATGAAGGGGTGATCAACATTGACCCCTGCCCCCTTGGCTTTGTCAAAGCCTGAGTCTTTGTTCTTAGTTGTGAGAAATCCAAGTCTCCTGGCTGCCTTTGTCTCCTCTGCCCGACTCAGGCCTTCAGAAATAACAGGGGCAGTGCAGCCTAGACCAGAGTCGGTGGACCCCCGGGGTAATCAGGCCTGGGACATAGAATATGCAAGATCCTGTGAGATCTTCTTGCTGGAGGATGCTATTTAATTAGAATATGAAGGCACGGGCAGGAAACGAAACTAGCCTTTTAGATCCTGTAGTCTTTTGAAGTGATAAAACCCAAACTCTCAGCCCAGAATCCCAGCGGGAGATCTACTAGCACCTTTGAAAGCTACCAATTCCTTTTGATCTTCCCTGCCAGACTGTAATCCACAAACTGTATCTGTATTCTTAATAAAAGCCTGCTCAGGCGGGAAAACGGGGCACTCTCCACTAGAGAGAGTGGCTGTTTTTGTCCCTATTTCTCTACAGGACTCGGTTGTCCGTGTGTATACTTTTCTCGTGTTTTGATGAGCCATCTGTAGTGTTCCTCGGTCACTGCAGGCCGGTGGCTGAGACACAGTGCCCTGTCCGTAAAGGCAAGAGTGGTGTTCTGAGAAAAGCCCTCCACTGTCCTTGCCTCCAGCTCTCAAGCTGTGGCTCAGAGATCCAGATAAGAACAGAGAGCTTCCATCACCACATATTAGGCCCCCCTCCACCCTCCCTTCTCTTTCCCTCTGACATAGTTTTGACTTTAGGTGGTGGGTACACAGTGCAAGATATAGATCCAGCACCATAGAAATGTACAATCGAAACCTATATGATCTTATTAATCAATGCCACCCCAATAAATTTAATTAAAACCCCCCCAGAAGAACAGGGAGCTTCAAAGTTCTTCTCCAGAAAGTGACTTCATTCGCAACAGACTGGTGGGCAGTTCATGAGTAAGGGACCTCTTGTTGACAATGGAGGTGGTGGTGGTAAGCCATGCAGAGGATCCTGGTAGCTCTGTGACAGGTGAAACCCTAGGCCAGCTGTTTAACCAGAGATAACTAGGGAAAGAGTGGAGATAGCTGTTGGTGCTGGGTCAGAACAAACCTCCAGGCTTGGCCTCGGAAACAGCCCCTGCCTGAATTTAACTGAGAAGCAAGTCACGTCCCAGGGCACTGTTAAAAACAATAGAATATCCCAATAGTGGGGTGTGATAACAACAAAGGCAGACAGCTTAATGGAGAGACAGGGGGACAGACAGACACACGGCCTTGCTCCATGCTGTCTCCAGGGTGACTGTGCCCCTGGGGAGGTGCCGTGAGGAGCAGTGTCAGAGGTTCCCTGCGGAGAAAACCAACATCCCCAAAACAGTGCTGCCAAGTCCCTAAACAGAAAACAACCACTATCACCACAAGCCCTGGGCAAGTAGTAATAAGTGTCCAGAGTTGGGGCTGCATGTTATAGAACATGTCCAGGTTTCAAAAAAAAAAAACGTGGAGACATACCATAATACAAGAAAGCATGACTCATACATAGAGGGGGAAAGGTATGACTCCTACACAACATTGTAGGCTGCCAAATAAATTTAAAAATCAACTATTTTTATAGTTTAGCAATGAATAGCCCCAAAACAAAATTAAGAAAACAATTCCATGTATAATAATATCAAAAATAATAAAATAGGAGTAAATTCAACCACCAAAGCACAAAAGTTATACTTATAAAACTTATGAAAAGTTGTTGAAAAATTAAGAAAGATCTGAATAACTGGGAAGTTCCTGTTGTCATGGATTAGAAGACTTAATATTGTTAAGACAGCAACACTACAGATTCAACTCAATCCTTATCAAAACTTAAGCTCTCATCTGTGCAGAAATTGACAAACTGATCCTAAAATTTGTATGGAAATGCAAGGAACCAAAAATAACTTAAACCATCTTGAAATGGAAAAGCAAAATTTAAGACTCAGATGTCCCAAGTTCAAATCTTAATGTGAAGCCAGCGTCCTGGAGACATTGTGGTTCTGACCTTTCGATAGACATATAGAACAGAAAGACCAGAAATAAACCTCCACATTTATGGCCAAATGACTTTTGTCAGGTGTGCCAAGACCATTCAGTAGGAAAAAGAATAGACTTTTTAAGTAAATGGTGCTGGGACAGCGGGCTGTCCCCATGTGAAAGGATGAAGTTACACCCCTGCAATACTAGTTTCCTGGGACTGATGTTAACAGAGCACCATAAATGGCTGGCTTAAAAAACCAAAAATGCATTCTCCCCCAGATTTGGAGGCTAGAAGTTTGAAATGAAAGAGTTCATGTTCCTTCTGAGACTCTTCCTAGCATCTAGTGGTGGCCGCTGATCCTTGGTGTCTGTCCAGGGTCTGGCTCTGACATCTCAGTGTGTCTCTCTTCTTAACCAATAGCATGGAAATTGTGAATTTTACCTCATTTGGTGCCAGGAATTGTTGTTGTCCTGGGAGTATTCTTTTTTTAAAATCCTCACCCTAGCATATATTTATTGATGAGAGAGAGAGAGACAGACAGACAGACATTGATTGGTTGCCCAATGCACCCTGACAAGGATCAAAGCCATGACCTAGGTTTGTGTGCTGATGGTGGCCCGAACTCTCAACCTTTAGGTGTATGGATGATGCTTTAACCAACTGAGCCACCTGGCCAGGGCCTGGAAGTATTCTTGAACTTTGTTCTAGAATTCAGTTTACCTATTTGGAAACAGTTTTGATGCTCTGGGGTTTTGCTTTTACTAACTTGTGAAGCAGGTCTGAAATAGTGCTTCCCTGGGACTAATTATCCCCACTACTGAAGCAAGACCTTTCTGAGTCCTGTGCCTTGTGGGTTGTGAATATTTTCATTCCGGCTGATGGGAACAGTCATTGTTCATTCTCTACCCTATGGCAGTGCCCAGCCTGACCTCCAGTCCTCTCAGATTGCTGTTAGCCCAGTCCTGCTAGTTTCCTCACACATGTGGGGTGATCAGCAGCCCCATGGTTGAGTGGACTGTCTGCAGACCTGTGGAGTCCTTTCTCTGCTGCTTGCTCCTCACTGGTGTCCTGACCAGCACACGCCAGCTACCTTGATTTCCTTGGATTCTGACTCCGTATTATCCTCAGCTTGGACAGGGTGCCAGGCTCCACTTGAGTTCTCTTTTCCTATACCATAACCCAGAGACTCCCCAAAATAGAGAGCTGCTGTAATCATAGGGTTTGCCTGTTTTTTTTTTCCAGTCTCTCGGGAATTACTGTCCTTTGTTTCTTGATGACAAGTGTCTTGAAAACTATTATTTTATGTATTTTGTTGTTTTTTTTTGGTTGTTTCATGTAGGAAGATAAATCTGGTCTCTGTCACTCCTTTAGGAGAAGTGAATTGTATCATTTTACTGTTAACCTACCTGTCTCTTTGTGGCCACAAAGAGTTTCTTGCAGACAGTATATAGTTAGTCCATGCTTTAAAAGAATTTATCTGATTATTGTTCTTTTAATAATTGGTATTTAGCCCTGGCCAGTGTTGCTCAGTGGATTGAATGCTGGCCTGCAAACCAAAGGGTTGCTGGTTTGGTTCCCAGTCAGGGCACATGCCTGGGTTGTGGGCCAGGTCCCCAGTAGGTGGTACACAAGAGGCAACCACACACTGATGTTTCTCTCCCTCTCTTTCTCCCTCCCTTCTCCTCTCTAAAAGTAAATAAAATATTTTAAAAATTGGTCTTTAATAATTGGCCTTTTGTGTCATTTTTAGTGGTTATTCTAGGGTAGTAATAATATTCATACTTAACTATTCACAATCTACTTAGAATCAATATTTTACCACTTCAAGTGAAATGGAACCTTTATCATCACATAGATTCTTTACCATCTTCTATGTTGTAAGTGTTTTTGCAGGAGGCCTTTTTTTAAAAAAATATTTTTTATTCATTATGCTATTACAGTTTTCCCAATTTCCCCCCATTCCCCTCTTCTACCCTCCCCCAACCCTCCAGCATTCTCCTCCCCCTTAGTTCATGTCCATGTGTTGTACATATAAGTTCTTCGAGTCCTCTGTTTCCCATACCATTTCCCATACCATTTATCTCTCCCCATCTACCTTATGCCTACTAACCATGCTTCTTCTTCCCTGTACCTTTCCCCCTCTATTCTTCCCTTCCCTCTCGCCACTGAAATCCCTCCATGTGATGTCCGTTTCTCTGATTCTGTTCCTGTTCTGGTAGTTTGCTTAGTTTTTGTTTTTGTTGTTGTTTTTTTCTTTTAGGTTCATTTGTTGATAGTTGTGAGTTGTCATTTTACTGTTCATATTTTTTATCTTCTTTTCCTTAGATAAGTCCATTTAACATTTCATATAATAATGGCTTGGTGATGATGGACTCCTTTAACTTGACCTTATCTGGGAAGTACTTTATCTGCCTTCTATCCTACATGAAAACTTTGCTGGATAGAGTAATCCTGGATGTAGGTCCTTGCCTTTCATGACTTCAAATACTTCTTTCCAGGCCCTTCTTGCCTGCAAGGTTTCTTTTGAGAAATCAACTGATAGTCTAATGGAAACTCCTTTGTAGGTAATTCTCTCCTTTCTTCTTGCTTCTTTTAGGATTCTCTCTTAATATTTAATCTTGGGTAACTTAATGATGGTGTGTTCCTCTTTGAGTCCAACTTTTTTGAGACCTCTGGGCTTCCTGGGCTTCCTGGACTTCCTTGAAGTCTATTTCCTTTGTCAGATTGGGGAGGTTTTCCTTCATTATTTGTTCAAATAGGTTCTCAATTTCTTGGTCTTCCTCTTCTTCTTCTGGCACCCCTACAATTTGGATATTGGAATGTTTCAGGTTGTCCCAGAGATTTGTAAGAGTCTCTTCACTTTTATGAATTCTTGTTTCTTCATTCTGTTGTGGATGGATGTTTATTTTTTCCTTTTGTTCCAAATCATTGCTTTGAGTCTTGATTTCCTTCCTGTCACTGTTGATTCCCTGAACATTCTGCTTTATTTCACTTTGGGGTATCCTTGATTTGTTTTTTCATTTTTCGACCAAGCTCAATCAGATCTGTGAGCATTTTGATTACCAGGGCTTTAACTTCTCCATCAGATAGGTTGGCGATCTCCTCCTTGCTTAGCTCTCTTTCTGAGGTTTTACTCTGTTCTTTTATTTGAGCCATATTTCTTTGTCTTGGCACAGCTGATAGGTTGTAAGGGGGTGGGGCCTTAGGTATTCACTCAGCAGGGCAACCCTCTTAGCTGCTCTGTGGCACTGCCTGTGGGGGAGGGGCCAGAGAGGGAACAGTGTGACTCGCCTGCTTGCCTCTAGTGCACTTTTAAATGGACTCTCTTGTGTGAGACTGGGAGCTTCTCCTACTGCCACAACCACTGTAGCCCACAGCCACCTCTGAGTCCCCTTAAGTCAGCCTCTCCCATGCAGCCTGCCCAGCCTGGCAGCCAGCCCCACCTGCAAGGTCGGCTGCTTTGCAGCGGTTTTTCTGAGTCGGCCCACATTGTCTACTGCCTTATGGGTTTGGTTGTTCTAGTTGATTTTTTCTTTAATTCCTTTGTTGTTGGAGTTCTGTGCAGTATGATTTTTCTGGTGCTTTTGGTTGTTTATTGATTTCAGATTGGTTGTTATGCTCCTTTTGGTTGTGTGAGGAAGCGAAGGGTCTCTACCTATGTCTCCATCTTGCCCAGAACTATTGGGAGGCATTTAATTGAGATCTAAAGGTCAGTATTTTCAATGGCCTTTTGACAATGAGGAAGAGGACAGAAAGAAAAGTCATTAGAGGTGAGGTGGTTAAGGATGAGACCCAGGCACTGGATAGTGACAGAAAGGATGGAGAGGAGGGCAGTGGACACATATGACATTATAAAATGAAGATGGGACATTTCAGGGGGTGGGTTGCTGCTGACAACAAGGAAAGGTAGTGTGAAATAGAAGGTGATTCTGAAGGTGTGAAGTCAAGGCAGGTGAGAGTGGTATTTGACTAGGACCAGAGAGAGCTTCCCCAGGCTAAAAACACATACTGAGGTTCTGATTTTGGCTTAGGATGTGAAAAAACATGGAAGACCACTTTTGTGATAATGCCAAAAAATATTTGGATATTATAACATGCCACATCTACACTCTTCATTGCAAAATTTAAGAGAAATGATACAAGAATGCACTTCTGATTACCATAGAAAGGAACCCTTCACAGATTACTAGCAAGTCATGGCAGCTTCCTTAGGTAAATGCTGGGTCTGGGAGTAGGGAAGAGGAGGAGAAAAATCTGTCACAGTCCAAGAGATTTTGCTGTGTCAGGAAGACGCCATTTGGTTTATTGGTGACAGCAAGAACAGATGTGATGGACTGGGGTCTGGCAGATCACCAAACATGAAATTAAATTTTTTCGGTATAACAATTCTCTCCATCTTTCCTTCAATTTAAACAAGAAAGGGTCATTTAGAGGATCCAAGACAGTGGCAGAGTCAGTGGAATTTACCTCCTTCCAGGACAAAATCAGAATTACAACGTAATTATAGAATGATCAACCTGAATAACCAACTGAAGATGAGCTGAACAGGTCTTATAACTAAGTATATAAAAAGAAGCCACATTGAGACTAGTAGGAAGGGCAGAAACATGAAAAGGGCTGGAGGTTGGTAATCTGAAGGGGTATTGGACTGTGGGGTCTCAACCCCATGCTGAACTCCCCTGCCCAAAGCACCAGTGCCAGGAAGAGGAGCCCACATAATATCTGGCTGTGAAAATCATCTGGGATTCCATCTGCCAGGGTAAGATGGGAGACTGCCAGAAACCCAAGCACCTGTTTAAAGAGCCATCACAGAAAGCTCATTCATAGGTGCTCACCCTGAGCTCTGATGAAGGGAGGCTCAGAGCAAACTGGGAATCATAAGGGAGAGATTGTGTTGTGTGGCATCAGGGAAAGGGTTGGAAGAACAATCATTAATGTCTCTGTGCTGAGTCCCTTGCCCACGCTGCCCACAGGCATCATCTTTTCTGGGTCAACCACTCCCCTCTGTATGGCATCAGCCTGAAAGAATGCACTAGCACCACTCTCCAAACTCCCTGTGGCCCTGCCCTGTCAACCTTCTGCTCTGCAGAGGAATCAGTTACCTGTAGGCAGCCTGTTCCTGTGCCTGTGCCTGTGTTGCAGACTTTTATGGAAGAATCTTGAGGAGGTCCAGGCAAACTCAGGGGTATCAGAGGTGATACAGGGAGAGAATGAACTGTGTGGCATTGGGGCAAAAGCCATTTTTCCCTGTGTATCATTTTTCCTATGCAGAGCCCTCCCTCGGCACAACCCAATCTTAGTCTGTTTTAGTCTGATTAACTCTACTGGCCCCATCTTGATGACTCACTGAGACTCTGACCATTGTAAAGGCCCGCAAGCCCCAGGTAGATGACAGCTGGCCTTGGAGTACCCTGAGACTTTTGTTGAGTGGCCTCAGACCCAGGATTGGTGCCAACCTAGTAAACAACCTAGGTTTACAACCTAGTAAACACCACTCACCCTGTCTGGTGACTTAGAATCTCCTTTAAGCAACACAGATACCACCAGTGGCTCTTTCAGAGATTGAACCTAACAGGTAACAAGCAAGTGGAGGCAAATCTCGGGATGCCTTGGGCCTTTTGCTGACCTGTCCCAGGCTCAGTGCTGGTGGAAGCTGGCCTCGGTACACAGCTTGGCCCCTCCTACTAGGTGTACTCAGCAGAGACAGCTCCCAACTGTGATCTCTTTGTAGCTCAAAAGGTAGCCCAGAGCTGGCCATAGGGAGTCTGACATTAGCCTGGACCAGAGTCCCTCCCAAGACATCCCCAAAGCAATACACCTGATGGCTGGCTTTGGACCACATCAAAACATGACCTGATTAGCCCCACAAGTGGCACACCCAAATGGAGATCTCAGCATGTACCTAAACCTTCTGGGGTGAATTCAGCTTTGTAGGTACAGCCCTGCATAACAGTTTATACACTTCATTGGGGTAAAACCTAACAGTCAGTCAGTCTGAGGGCCAACCCCAGCCTCAGATGGATCAACAGCCATCCAGACTAACCTACAACAGGGAAGTTTATATAACCCACAATAAGGACATTCCTGGAGAAACTAGCTCAGATGACTGGGGAAACTGCACCACTGAGCCCCGTAGGACACGTACTACATAAGGCCACCATACAAAGACTGGGAGACATAGAGGATCTCCTAAAACATGAACACAAATACAGCAAGGCAGGCAAATGGTGAGACAAAGAAACACTCCTCAAATGAAGAACAGGAGAAACTCCCAGAAAAAGAACTAAATGAAATAAAGGCATGTTAGCTACAAGGTAAAGAATTCAAAACTATGGTTATAGGGATGCTCAATGAACTTAGTAAGAACTCCAACAGCATGAAATGACTATAAAAGCCATAAAAAAACCAGTCACAAGCAAAGAATACAATATCTTAAATAAAAAACACACTAGAAGAAATCAACAGTAGACTAGATAAAGCAAAAGATTGAATTAGCAGTTTGGAAGCAAGGTAGCAGAAAACATCCAATAAGAGCAACACAAAGAATTAAAAAAAAATTGAGCATAGTTTAAGGAACCTCTGGGACAATATGAAGCACAACAACACTCACATTATAAGGGTGCCAGAAGAAAAGAGAGAACAAGGGATTGAGAACTATTTGAAAAAGTAATGACTAAGATATTCCCTAACCTGGTGAGGATAAAAGTTCTGGACACATAAGTCCAGGAAGCACAGAGAGTCTCAAACAAGATCAACCCAAAGAAGCCCACACCAAGACACATCATAATTAAAATGACAAAGGTTAAAGTCAAAGAGAGAATCTTAAAAGCAGCAAGAGAGAGACAATTACCTACAAGGGAGCTTGTCATAAGACTGTCAGCTGATTTCTCAACAGAAACATTTCACACCAGAAGGAACTGGTATGCAATATTCAAAATGATGAAAGGCAACAACCAGCAACCAAGGCTACTCTACCCAGCAAGGCTATCATCAAAAATTGAAGGAGAAATATAGAGCTTCCCAGACTAGAGAAAGCTAAAGGAGATCATCACTAAGAAATGTTAAAAGACTTATTTAAAAAGAAAAAAAATGTAGAACATAAACATGTATAATAAAATAACAGTAAATACATATCCATCAATAATCACTTTAAATGTAAATGGCTTAAATGCTCTAATCAAAAGACATAGGGTAGCTGAATGGATAAGAAAACAAGACCCATATATATGCCATTCACAAGAGTCCCATAGACAGACTGAAAGTAAATGGCTAGAAAAATATATTTCATTTAAATGAACCAAAAAAAAAAACCTGGGGTAACAATACTCATATCAGACAAAATATACTTAAAAATACTATAATAATTACATAATGATGAAGGGATCAATCCAGCAAGAGGATATTTCTCTTGTAAAGAATTTTGCATCCAACACAGGAGCACCTAAATATATAAAGCACCTATATATGTAAAATATATATATTTTGATGGACATAAAAGGAGAGATAGACAGTAATATAGGCACAGTAGGGGACTTTATCATCCTATTGAAATCAACAGGTAGATAAATCTTCCAGACAAAAAATCAACAAGAAAACAACAGCTTTAAGTGGCACATTAGACCAGATAGATTTAATTGATATATTCAGAGCATTTCACCTCAAAGCAGAATTTACGTTCTTTTCAATTACACATGGAATATTTTCTAGGATAGACCACATGTTAAACCACAAAAGAAGCCTCAATAAGTCTAAGAAAATTGGCATCATATCAAGCATATTCTCTTACCACAATGATGTGAAACAAAGAATTAATTACAAAGAAAAACTAAAAAAATACAGAAACACTTGGAGGCTAAATAGCATGTTACTAAACAATGAATGAGTCAACAAGGAAATCAAGGAAGACAGCAAAATAACCTTGAGACAAGTGAAAATGAAAATACCACAACCCAAAATATAGGGGGACACAGCAAAAGCAGCTCTAAGGGGGAAATTCATTGCAGTAGAGGCCTATCTCAAGAAACAAAAACAATCTCAAACAGTCTAACCTTACACCTACGGGACCTATAAAAAGAACAGCAAACAAAGCCCAAAGTGAGTAGAGGGGAGCAAATCATAAAGATCAGAGTGGAAATAAGTGAAATAGAATCTAAAAAATAATACAAAAGATCAATGAAACCAAGATCTGTTTCTTTGCAAAGATAAAGAAGACTAAGACTAAGAAACTTTTAACAAGACTCACAAAGTGGAAGAGAGAGGACCCTGATAAATACAATTAGAAATGAAAGGGGAGAAATAAAAACTGACACTGTAGAAATGCAAAGAATTATAACAAAATATTACAAACCACTCTGTTAACAAATTGGACAATCTGGAAGAACTGGATAGATTCTCAGAAACATACAATTTTCCAAGACTGAACAAGAAGAGATAGAAATTCTGAAAAGTCCAATTACAATCAACAATATGAGGCAGTAATGAAAAAACTCCCACCATACAAAAGTCTTGAACTGGATGGCTTTACAGGTGAATTTTACCAAACATTCAAAGAAGAACTAACACTTATATTCAAACTATTCCAAAAAATTCAAAAGGAAGGAAGACTCCCAAGCTCCTTTTATGAGGTCAGCTTTATCCTAATTCTGGAACCTGATAAAGACACTACAAAGAAAGAAAATTATAGGCCAATATCTCTGATGAACATATGAGCATATGCAAAAATCCTCAACAAAGTATTAGCAAACCAAATTCAGTAGTATATTAAAAAGATAATACATCATGATCAACAGAGATTTATTCCTGAGATACTGGAATATTTCAATATCCACAAATCAATACTTGATATGCCATATAAACAAAATGAAGGACAAAAATTGTTTGATCATATCAATAGATGTAGAAAAAAGCATTTGCCAATCCTGTACATATTTATGATAAAAACTCTCAGCAAAGTGGGAGTCAACATACCTCAATATAATAAAGGCCACATATGACAAACCTACAGCTAACATCATACTCAACAGGGAAAAACTGAGAGGGTTTCCTTTAAGGTCAGGAACAAGGCAGGATGTCCACTTTTACTTATTCAAGCAATGAGACAAGAAGAAGAAATAAAAGGCACCCAAATTGGAAAGGAAGAAGTAAAACTGTCATTATTTGCAGATGACATGATACTGTATATAGAGAACCCTAAAGATTCCACTAAAAGAACTACTAGAACAGATAAATGAATTCAGTCAAGAAGCAGTATACAAAATATATATTCAGAAGTTTGTTGCATTTTTTTATACACTGATAGTGAATTATCAAAAAGAAAACTAAGAATACAATCTCATTTACAATTGCATCAAAAAATAAAATACCCCCTGGCTGGCATAGCTCAGTGGATTGAGGGCGGACTGCAAACCAAAGTGTCGCAGGTTCGAGTCCAAGTCGGGGTACATGCCTGGGTTGCAGGCCATGATCCCCAGCAACCACACATTGATGTTTCTCTCTCTCTCTCTTTCTCCCTCCATTCCCTCTCTAAAAATAAATAAATAAAATCTTAAAGATTTTATTTAGCCAGCCAGGGCTAAATAAATAAAATCTTAAAAAAATACCTAAAAAGAAACTTTTAAAAAAGATTTTATTTATTTATTTGTAGAGAGGGGAAGGGAGGGAGAAAGAGAGGGAGAGAAACATCAATGTGTGGTTGCCTCTTGCACACCACCTACTGGGGACCTGGCCAGCAACCCAGGCATGTGCCCTGACTGGGAATTGAACTGATGACTCTTTGATTTGCAGGCCGGCAACCAATCCACTGAGCCACACCAGCCAGGCCTAGGAATAAATTTAACTAAGAAAGTAAAATACCTGTACTCAGAGGATTATAAGATACTAAAGAAAAAAATGAGCCCTGCCTGGTATGGCTCAGTGGACTGAACACCTGCTTAAGAGCCAAAGGGTTGCCAGTTTGATTCCCAGTCAGGGCACATGCCTGGGATGCAGGCCAGGTTCCCAGTAGGGTGTGTGATATTTACTCTTCTACCCATGGGCACAGTATATTATTCTATTTATTTGTATCTTTTCCAGTTTTTTTCTTTTTTTAAAATAATATTTTATTTATTTATTTGTAAAGAGGGGAAGGGAGGGTGAAAGAAAGGGAGAGAAACACTCCCTCTCTTTGAGTAGCACTGAAATGTCAATGCTACCCAAAGCTTAATGGAGAAAAACAATCTATAGATTTGACACAATTTTAACCAAATTAAATACCAATGACATTTTTCACAGAACTAAACCAAAAGTATATATGGAATCACAAAAGACCCTGAATAGCCACAGTCATTTTGAGAAAGAAGAACAAAGTTGGAGGTATCATGCAACCTGATATCAACCTATACTACAAGGCTATAGTAATCAAATTAGGATGGTACTGGCATAAAACAAATGTGTAGATCAATGGAACAGAATAGAGAGCCCAGAAATAAACATGCATCTATATGGTGAATTAATCTATGACAGTGATCGTCAACCAGTGTACTGCAAGAATTTTTAAAATATTCAATACCTGACTTTAGTCAGAAGCAGTGACCCATTTTTCCCTTAGATCGTCCAATTAAAAAAAAGACAACAGCTAATATAACAATAAATGTCTATTGTGAATGAATCAAAATTATGCCAATTTTTTTTGTCAGGTTGGCAAAACATTTTTTGTATGTCACAGAATTTTAGCAATTAGTTTATGTGTGCTATGGGATGGAAAAGGTTGGAAATTGCTGATCTATGACAAAAGAGGCAGGAGTATACAATGGAAAAAGTCTGTTCAATAAATGGTGTTGGGAAAATTGGACATATACACAAAAAATGAAACTAGATCATCTTCTTACAACATATAGAAGAATAAACTCAAAATTTATTCAAGACTTAAATGTAAGACTTGAAATCATAAAACCCCTAGAAGAAAATGTAGGCAGTAAAATCTTGGACATTCCTCTTAGCAATACTTTTTTCTGATGTATCTCCTTGAGAAAGGGAACCAAAAGAAAAAATAAACAAATAGAACTGCATCAGATAAAAAGTTTTTGCACAGCAAAGGAAACCATCAACAAAACAAAAAAACAACCCATTGAATGGGAGAAGATATTTGCCAATGATGCACCTGATACAAAATTTATAAAAAGCTCATACAACTCACCTAAAAAACCAAATTATCCAATTAAAAAATGGGCAGAGGACCTGAATAGACACTCCATCATAGAGGACATACAGATGGCTAACAGACATATGAAAAGATGCTCAATGTCACTAATCATCAGAGAAGTGCAAATTAAAACCCAGTGACATACTCACACTTGTCAGAATGGCTATCATCAATAAATCAACAAACAAGTGCTGGCGAGGACATGTAGAAAAGGAAACCCTAGTGCAGTGTTGGTGGGAATGCAGACTGGTGCAGCCACTGTGGAAAACAGTATGGAATTTCCTCAGAAAACTAAAAATGGATCTGCCTTTTGACCCAGCAATTCCACTGCTGGGATTATACCCTAAGAACCTGGAAACACCAATTCAAAAGAACCTATGCATCCCAATGTTCATAGCAGCACAATTTACAATAGCTAAGTGCTGGAAGCAACCGAAGTGCCCATCAGTAAATGAATGGATCAAAAAACTTTGGTACATTTACACAATGGAATTCTATACAGCAGAAAGAAAGAAGGAGCTCCCATTCTTCTCAACAGCATGGGTGGATCTGGATAACATGCTAAGTAAAGCAAGCCAGGCAATGAAAGACAAATACCATATGACCTCATCTATAAGTGGAACCTAATTGCCAAAACAAACAAGCAAGCAAAATACAACCAGAGACATTGAAATGAAGAACAAACTGACAGTAACCAGAGGGGAGGTGGGAGAGGCCCATGGGGAGGAAAGGAAGAAGTGTTTTCAGGAACATGAACAAAACCAAAGGGGTGTAGGATCAAGGGTGGGAAGTGGGGATGGCTGGTGTAGGGGGAAAATGGAAGCAACTGTACTTGAACAATAATAAAAAATTGTGGAAAAAATGAAAATATGCAAGAAGTTATATATTATATGCTTGCATTAAAATATTTGGAAATCTGCACACTTGAGTTTGTGACTTGAGAAATCTGTAGATGCTGCATGAAGTTCTTTGAGTGAATTTTTGAATATTGTGTCCTCCCTTTGTTTACTCAGGAATTTCTCCTGCAACTGTCTTCAGAGCCATTAGAAAGCAAGCATCCTGTGGAAATACTTGGCTTGTTTAAAAGAAAGGTTTAATTAACTAATTAACTTTTTTGAGTGAGGGAAAGGGAGGGAGAAAGAGAGGGAGAGAAATATCGATGCAAGAGAGAAACATTGGTTGGTTGCCTCTTGTATGTGCCCCGACCAGGGATTGAACCTGCAACATAGGTACGTACCCTAACTGGGAATCAAACTGGAGACCTTTCACTTTGTGGGATGATGCCCAATCAACTGAGCTGTATCAGCCAGGGCTTTACTTGGCTTTTTTTTGTTGTTGTTGGTTTTTCTGTTTTAGCTTTTTTTTTGTCCCAAATAACATTTACTAGCATAGCTTTGGATGCCTATTGTTTTCCAAACTTATATTCCCCTAATTAAGTTAAAATTTTGTTTGTGCTTCTCCTTCTTTAGAGAGATTCAGCAAACTGACATGATGGGGAACTGGATGCCTAGGGACAAACATCAAGTATTAGCTGGAGTGGAGTTTTAACTCAAATAGCTAGTTACAACTAGATAACTTTCTAGAAAGAACTTGGCAGGCATATCCTATGGCCAAACTCCCCTGTCCTTTGAGGGAGAGGCCAACAGTTCACATTAAAAGCCCCACTTCCCATCCCCAGTTCAGTTAACTGTACATCAATTAAATCTCAATAAAGCTGTTTTTTTTAAAGAAATCTTTTTTAAAAATTGATTTTCAGAGATAGGGAGAAACAGAGAGAAGAGAGAGATCAATCGATCAATTTTTTTGTTCTGCTTATTTATGCATTCATTACGTGCCCTGACCGGGGATTGAACCTGCAACCTTGGTGTACTGAGGTGATACTCTAACCAACTAAGCTACCCAGTTAGGCCAAAGTTGTCTTTTAGAAAGAAAAAAAGTCTGTTTCCTTTTACCCTCTCTATCTTTTGCTTTGCTCTATACAGCTCCTGTATCAAAATCTGTCCCCCCTGCCCTAATTAGTACATGGATTTTATCGCATCTTTAAAATATCACAAATAAGTCTGAGGAATCACCTGGCACCTTGATGTTTCTATAGCCAAACAGCTTAGATCTTACTCATCAGCCTGCTAAACTGTTCCTTTTTCAGAAACATAGTTACTATCCAAAATTTTTCTGGTATTCTTATTTTTAACTGTTGGGGTTTGTTGGATCAAAGCAGCTGAATACAAGTTCATACAAGTTCAGTGTCATTTCCTTCAAGAATGAACTCATCTTTCTGGGCTTGAGACACTGAAAAAGCAATGCCTGACCTCATCGAAACACTGCAGTTGTATATTTCCTCCAAGAAATTTCAGATTTCAACAAGAGAACCATTCTCCTGAATAACGATGTTGATGGGAGGTTGAAGGCAGACAGACTCATCTTGTAATGGAAGCCCAGTGTGACACCTTTGAACATGTTCTGTACATGATGACAGATAGTGTGAAAAGTGGCCAGTTCCTTCCCATTTCCCCACCATTTGCCAACCCAAAGCTTCTTCTTTTTCTTTCCAAGGTGACTGAGCTCTACATTGATGTAATTGAAGTCTCTCTGCAGGGAGCCTCTGGGGCCCTTCAAAATAACCATGTATTCCTTCAGAGTGACATTGACATTTTCTGGAATGTCAACAGTCTGATTCTGAGGATGGTCCACATCCTTGTATCTAGCAGATACAGCAAAGAGCTCAAAGTCTCTTGCAATAAGATAGATTATGTGTATTCTTGAGTAATGAGTAAATATATATATATATATATATATATATATATATATATATATATATGCATGAGAATCTAAAAAAAGTCTTCCCCCCAATAGTTTCAGGCTCAGATCCCTCCTAAGTTTCCTCTGTCCACTGAAGAAGCATTCAGTAGGCAGCAGAGAAGGGAAGGAATGATGTAAAGTGGGCAAGGGATAGATGGACTTAGGGAAATGGGGCCCATTATAATAGAAGAATTTGGAGTCTGATTTTTCTCATTCTGCCATACCTCCCAGGGAAACTCTAGAACCCCAAACAGTCAACTTTGGCCTGAAGTTTGGGCTGAGAGTGCTCTGAAGGTCAATCCTAGTCTCTTGTTCAGGTAGCAAGAGAAGGTAGCCTATTAAGTGAAAGGAAAACCAGACTTAGATCAAGATGTCAAAGTTCTGGCCTTGGTTTTGCCCATAGTATGTAATATGTGGAACTCATTAAAGTTTTACAGATCTCTGATTCTCTTTCTAAAAAAGGTATGGGTTGGAGAAGATGAATTTTAAAGGCACTTTCAACAGTAAAATCCACTTTGAATCTTGGGGCATACACCAAATATAGCAGAAACTTTATTAGAAACATCAAATACATTCACAGGAATTCTCTGTTCTTCAAGTCTCCACCTTTTGATGACCAGCAATCAGAAGGCTCCCAGTCCAAAGAAGTGTCCTGTGACTTGGGACAGATGTCTCTTCAGGAACAATGGACTGGCAACTGCAGCAACAGCAGCAGCAGTAGCTCTAACTTCCCAGCTGAAATGGGAAGCCAGTTGGCTCCATTTTCAACCTTGCGGGGCTCAATGAGAGTTTGGTATGGACATATTTCCCTCACATACATGGGTCCTATTGTGAAGATCCCAGACATCATCCTGCAGCCAGTTACGGATGTACAGCCTTTGACCTCTAAAGTTGAGTCGATGTCTCCTATGGAACAAGGAAGGATGGGAGACACAGAGATGCTTTAGGAAATCAGAGAGGAATCTAGTTCCTCATTCCTGGGCCCCTGAGTGTCAGAACCTCTTGGGATCCACTCATGTATCTAGTTTTACAGCCTCTGAAACCATCAGATGTTCAGTTTACCTCCAGCCACCCGAAGTTTTCCTTGATAGCATCTATTTGTATCACTGGGACAGGGGAGATAAGGTGCATTCAGACAGGTCCCAAAAGCCACACAGGTTGGGCAGTAGAGGGTTTCTGACCCATTGGAAGCTGGAAGGGGAAAGAGAGGGACAATTAAGAGTATGTCCTGCTTCTGGAGTTGTCTGTCCTTGCCTCCTTCTCTTCCCCAAGTTTTTCCTGCTGATGCCAGTCTAATCAAGGCCTGTTAATGTCACCTCCCAACTCTTTTCCAACTGATTTTCTTTGCTGCCAAAGCATGACTTTCACACTCTGTACTTAGGTGTGGAGATACAGAGATGAGGAGAACAGTTCCATTTAGGATTGTTGTCTAGGAGGAAAAAGACATGTAAACAATGAATTACAATACTACTCAGTAGGCACCGTGTCTTAGGTATGAGAGCGAAGGCTTAAAGGAGGACATAACTACCTAAAAGAATTTGGTAGTATTTTCAGAGTGGAGACTGGGCTGAGCTGGAGGATGAAGAGGGGTTAGCAGTGTGGAAATGGGGGTTGGGTGAAAAGAGCAGAGGAATATGGGAAATTGTGAGAAAATGCAGTGTTGGCATTCAGCTGGTAGGCACATGTGGGGCTGGACTGGTTTTTATAGCCAGCGTCCATTCTGATTGGCTGCTACCATCTCCGTTGTCAAGTATTTTGAATACTAGCGTCAGCTAGAACACAATGAATAAGAGAGGGAAGAGAAGGAAATGAGCTGAAAGGCTAGGCCAAATGGGGGAAGTGGGCTGTGCTCACATGGCAATTGGGAAGCAATAACTTGTTGTACTGATTATGCTACCACCCTCTTCAGAAACCTCCACTGACATCTTTTTTAGTAACACAAAACCCAATTTATACCCAGGCCTTCACTGATGACCCTCAGGTCTGAGCAGTGTTTAGACCTCAAGGTAACAATTTAGAAAAAGAAAGACAAGCAAAAGTTCTGAAGTCCTTCTGTGTATGGCCCAATTGGACCTAAGCCAAGTGAGAACAAAAAAGGAGTGCTGGGCAGGTACTTGAGATATTGGGGGAACACTTTGTAAAGTATACCATTGTCTAACCACTATGCTGTACACCCAAAATTAATACAAAGTAATACTGACGGTAAACTGTCTTGAAAAATAAATAGATAAATAAATAAATAAATAATAATCTGGGAAAAAAACCACAAAGAAGGAAGACCTACAATCTCTTCAGAGGTTTATAGAGTTTCTCTCTATAAACCCATCTCTCCTCTCTCAAGGTACCTGGGAGAATTTCACTCCATAAATCAGGTAAGTTCGCTCTGTCATTGCAATTGGAGAGCTCACAGTAGTGGCTGGAGGAGACCACCATGACGCCCGGGGGTGAGGAGTGCTGGACAAACGTTATTGCCGGACTCTCGTCGGAGATGCAGCCCTTCGTGGCTACAATTGCTGTCTTGGGCCCTGTTATGAGACAAGAGGGAAGGACCTGGGATGGCGGGCCTCATGTTTGGCCTGAGGGGAGGGGAACACGCTGACCCTCCTCCCACCCAACCCAAGGGCCCTTCTCATTCTACCTGATTGAACAATCAGCAGGGATTCATGGCAAAGCGATCCATTGTCACAAGTCTCAAATTTCTCTGTGCTCCAGTCAAACATGCTCGGATCGTCTTCCACGCTCATGACTATACCCTTGTGACAAGAGAAATTTTGTGCCACTGGGGAGAAAATGAGATAAAGATAAGCCCTTGCCCTTCTCTGTGGGGCCCAAATCACACCTTTTTTTTTTTTTTTAGCAGAAATCCCTCCTGTGACCCCGCTCCCCCGCCCCCCCCACCTCCCCCACACATACTAGTCAAGGAGGAGGCTCCGAGGAGAAGGAGGAACAGCAAACCCTGGGTGGGCTGGGGACCCATGGCTCCTTCCAGAGAGGTTTGCAAGAGCTGATGAGGACCTGCGTGCGACTGGATGCAGGAGAGGAAGCTGTCAACCCCGCAGCACCAGACCAAATCTAGGTCCTGGCAAGCACGGGGCTTCAGGGCCCGGTGAGCTTCTTCGAGCCCAGAAGTCAGCCTGCCCCTAACTGTTGTGTGGGCGTGCGCACGCGCACTAGCTCACTGGGCCTCAGTTTCCACCGCTGGGATTCCCAGGCCCAGCCACCTGCTCCCCGGAAGGCCAGGCGTTCAGCAAACAGAGGCTGCCCAACCCCAGGACCCCGGAGTCCCGCCCAGAGGCCCCTCCTCCTTCGGACTCAGCGTCCAGGCTCGAACCTCTGCTGCTCTTCCAAGGCCCAGGTATCCCAGGCCCCGGCCCCGCACCCGCCAGAACCCCGCATTCTGAGACCCCGGCTCCGTCCTCCCCAGGGGCCCCAGAGCCTGGGTTCAGTGGCCCAGCCCCTGCCCCTCCCCCCGCCGCCCCCCCCTTCTCTTTCCCCAGGATCCAGGAATCTGGGTTCCCAGCCCCCTTTGGGTTTTTAAAGCACCGAATTCCTTCTGGCTTCCAGAGAACCTCACAGGAATCTAACGATGCTGAGAGTGCCTCTTTGAATGCCCCTTCTGCCCCCACCTGACCTTATCTTAACGGCTGGGTGACGCAAGCCCTCCTCGCCAGCCCCCCCAGGTCACTCGATGCTCCATTGGTCAAGCAGAAGCGTCCGATGAGCTCATTGGGTGAGCCTGGAGGAACGCCAGACTTCGTGGGCCCCAGCAGGCTCGGAAAAGCACGCATGCGCAAAATAGAGAGTGGCGGATAAGCTCTCGCGGGTCGGGGTGGAGTTCTCTGCATTCACAGCGTGCAGAGTGCAATGCAGCAAGTAGCAGCACATCAGCAAACAACCTCGCTTACTCTGTTCTCTTTCTGGGCAATGGCACTTCTACTTCCCCAGTCACACCAGGCAGTTAAACCTTTGGCCCTCACACACTGAAGAAGTTTACTCCCAGGCCAAATGGCCTCTCAGGGTTCCAGGCTGGCTCCAGCCCCCATGCAGAAGTCATAGCCACTGGCTTCCTCAACCTGACCTCCTCACTCTTTAGTTGGCAGTGGCTCAGCCCAGGAGCCATCCTCTGATCGCATCACAGCACCAGTCCTGTAGTCCATCGCCTTCTGGAAGCTGAAGAGAGGAATGCCGACCTCGGCGTTATTTCCAGCACCCCTGAGTGTGCGCACGAGCAGTTACTGTGTGAAGGCACAGGCCACCGTCGTGTGTAACCCACGTGTCTGTGTCGGTACCATGAACCAGACCTGTCATTCTTATTTCTTGTTCATGGCTGAACATTCTGTTTCATTCCTGTATATGTGTATATAAACTTACTGGATGTAACATGAAATAACATGCCTGTTGTGTACTTTCAAACTTAGTATTATTTCTGTGAGTTGTATGGTATAAATGAATATTTATTTTTTCTTTTTTTTAAAGAATTTTATTTATTTATTTTTAGAGAGGGGAAGGGAACGAGAAAGAGAGGGAGAAAAACATTGATGTGTGGTTGCCTCTGGTGCACCCCATACTGAGGACCTGGCCCACAACCCAGGCATGTGCCCTGACCTGGAATCAAACCCGTGACCCTGTGGTTCTCAGGCCGGTGCTCAATCCACTGACCCACACCAGCCAGGGCAGAATATTTATTTTTAATAGAGGAAATGCCATAATAAGAATGGTGTTGGCAAAGCTCTTAATTTTTTATAAAAATATGGTAAGAACTTTAAAATGGTTAAAAAACCCTAACGAGAGTTAATACAGACATTAAGAGAAAAGCAAATTAGCTAGAGTAGGAAGAATATTATATCTTTTAGAATCTCTCAAAATTTTTTTTAATCAATTAATCAATTTAATTTTTTAAAATATTGATGGTTGTGTCCCACCCCAAGAGATTTTGATGTAATTAGTCTTAAGTGTAGCCTCAGCCTGTGGATTTTCAAAAATATATTTTATTTATTTATTTTTAGAGAGAAGGGAAGGGAGGGAGAAAGAGGAAGAGAAACATTGATGTACAAGAGATACAGTGATTGGTTGCCTCTCACATGCCCCCAACTGGGGACCTGGCCTGCAGCCCAGGTGTGTGCCCTGACCAGGAATCTAACTGATAACCTTTCTGTTCGCAGGCTGGCACTCAGTTCAGTGAGCCACACCAGCCAGGGGAAATAAATAGTTTTATTTTATGAAAACAACAACAACAACAATAACAACAACAACAACAACAACGACCACCAAACCAATAATCCAAGACGAAAGAGCTGCAATTAGATTATATTGTAGCCTAAATCATTTGGTGTTTTAACATTCAAAACACTAAGAATGGGCATGTGATTCATGCAGGGGATAGGAAATCATTAGGTGTCAGAGGCCCTCAGGTCCTGGGGCTGCAGGGCTGGGGTCATCAGGAGGCAGGAGAGGATGAAGCACCTCACAAAAGGGCCATGGCCAATGCCAACCAGGCCAGGGATAGTGGCCACAGATTTCAGGGGGAGCAGTCTCTGTGTTACCTCTGGTGCGAGTGAGTGTGGTTGATCTTGCTATCGGTGTCTGGATGGCATATTCTGGAAGTTTTGGCAGTTTTTAGGATAATTGAAGGGATTGTCTTGAGTGGTGCCTTTTAACAGGGAGTAGGCGTAGGGGCTACGCAGTCTTTAGTGCACACTATGGTTTTGATCCCACCTCCAGGAGCAAAGACAGAAAGAAATTTACCTCAGATGCAGGGTCCCTACTGCCTGGCTCCCGTCCTCTTATCACGAAGGAACTTGCGGGTCCCTATCTCCAACCCCTCCTCCCTCTTAATATGTTAAGAACTTTCAGCTGGGGAGAGTTAACAATAAGAGTGTAACTATGAATATTATTATTAACCTAAAAATATCAGAGGCAGCAAAGATAAATATTAAGAGGGTCTTTGAGGACCCGGGAGCCTGAATCACTCTCCCTTGTTTTCAGGACTCAGGGCACCCACCTCTGTGAATCTGTGGTAGTACATGGCTTTCCTAGGGCACTCTGTAACCACAGGCGTGGGCCAGGGTCTCAGGTCTCGAGCACAATTGCCAATGCAGGATCAATGGATTGGGGGGATCTGGAGGCTAGAGAGGGTGGCTGGCAGCTGCACAGCCACCTGCTTCCAACTCTCCAATCTCGTCTCTGGTCCCTCACCCCTTCCCATTCTCTCTGACTTGCACTTCCCCTGCCTCTTCAGTCCTGGCCTCACAGCTGGTTTCTAGCACCTGTAGTGAAAGTCCTCTGACACTGACTCATGGCCTGTGTATTTGTTTCCTGGGGCCTGAGAGGCTTAAACAAAAGAAATGTATTGTCTCACAGCTCTGGAGACTGGAAGTCCAAAATCAAGGTATTGGCAGGGTTGGTTCCTCCTGAGGGCTGTGAAGGAAGGGTTGGTTTCAGGCCTTCTTCTTGGCTTGCAGGTGGATATCTTCTCCTTGTGTCTTCCCATCATCTTCCTCCTGTGCGTGTCTGTCTGTGTCCAAATTTCCCTTTTTCATGGGGAAACCTGTCATATTGGATTAGGACCCACCCTAATGACCTTTACTTTGATTACCTCTATAAAGACCCTGTGACCAAATAGGTCACTTTCTGAGGTCCTAGGGCTTAGGGATTCAACTTACCAATTTGGTGGGGGGAAGGGGGACACAATTCCATCCATAAAAGCCTGTTAGAGAGCCTTGGGTTGCTGATGAAGTAGTGAGTGCCAAACAGTGCCCCATTTTGCGATTTCTTCTGTTTTACTGTCATTTCCTGCTGGGACCCTGGCCAATTCAATATTTAGGATAAGGAGTGGCACTTGGAAACAGAGGCATAAAACTGTATTCTGGGATTAGGTTTCCATCACCCAGGAGATGCACAGAGATAAGCACCTTGTTGGGGGCAGAGGGGGCACAGGTGAGACTAAGTGTGTGGTAATCTCTCAATGGCTCAAATTATCACTGGTGCTAGCAGTGAAAGCAGTGCAAGTGGAAGGCAAGGCATTGGGAGTTGAAGTGGCTGTGGTACTTTGTTACTATGGCAACAGGAGCGCATATGTTGATTGTGGAGTCAGTTGGTTTCTTCAGATGATCCCCCAGAGCATACATGGGGAAGGGGAACAACTGAAAATTGAGGATGTCCAAATGGAAGTGCAACGAACAATTGGAAAGCTTCCTTGGTAGAGCATCCCTTGTCTTCTCTAGTACCAGCGCAGACATGGCTGACCACAAAGCCCAGAGCCTGGTTGCAGAGTTGCACCACCAGGTAAGTGTTGAACCCTGCCAGGCTGTGCTAAGGTGAAGGCATGGCAACCCTCGGACATGGGATGGAGACCTTGGGCAGACCAAACTCTCTGCACATTGATAGTCCGCCTCTTCTGTGTGAGGCAACCAGCCCTCCCTGCATAGAAGCCTGCCAGTGATGCACCTGGGGGCAGTCCCCTCACAAGGCAGTGCTTGTTGTCCTCCAGATGTACAAGAGCCACTTTCCAACATAGTCCAGAGAAACACAGGGCCTGCCTGGGATAAGCATGCCACAGACTGACAGCCTTATAGGACTTCACCAGTCTGCCCTGGCAGGAGTCCCCGAGCACGTGCATGAACACATTCATGCCAGTCATCTGTTTATTGCCTCTCAGCTCCAGATCCACTCATCATTGCTGTAGTGGATCTTGCAAGCATTTTTCCTTGTCCTCCTGGCACGAAGCTAGCCTTTTCCAGTAGAGGGTGCCAGAGGGACACTGCAAGAGGAAAGGCTTCTCTTCCAGCCTGAGGGGAAGAGGTTGCTCCCTACGTTCTTCCTTACTCTTTAGAGTTCTCCTTTCATTTTTAGTAACCAGTCTCCACATTAATACTAATCCTCTGTTACTAGTGACTAATTTCTTTTTTAAAATATATTTTATTGATTATGCTATTACAGTTGTCTCATTCCCCCCTCCCTTTATTCCCCTTCACCTTGCACACCCCCTCCGACCCACATTCCTCCTCTTTAGTTCATGTCCATGGGTCATACATGTAAGTTCTTTAGCTTCTCCATTTCCTATACTATTCTTAACCTCCCTCTGTCTATTTTATACCTACCTTTTATGCTACTTATTCTTTGTACCTTTCCCCCTCTCTCCCCCTTCCACTCCCCTGTTGCTAACCCTCCATATGATCTCCATTTCTGTGATTCTGTTTCTGTTCTACTTGTTTGCTTAGTTTGTTTTTGTTTTTGTTTTAGGTGTGGTTGTTAATAACTGTGAGTTTTCTGTCTTTTTACTGTTCATATTTTTTATCTTCTTTTTCTTAGATAAGTCCCTTTAACATTCTATATAATAAGGGCTGGGTCATGACCTCCTTTAACTTGACCTTATCTGAGAAGCACTTTATCTGCCCTTCCATTCTAAATGATAGCTTTGCTGGATAGAGCAATCTTGGATGTAGGTCCTTGCCTTTCACGACTTTGAATATTTCTTTCCATCCCCTTCTTGCCTGCAAGGTTTCTTTTGAGAAATCAGCTGACAGTCTTATGGGTACTCCTTTGTAGTTAACTGTCTTCTTTGTCTTGCTGCTTTGAAGATTCTCTCCTTATTTTTAATCTTGGATAATGTAATTATGATGTGCCTTGGTGTGTGCTTCTTTGACTCCAACTTCTTATGGACTCTCTGAGCTTCCTGGACTTCCTGGAAGTCTATTTCCTTTGCTAGATTGGGGAAGTTCTCCATTATTTGTTCAAACAAGTTTTCAATTTCTTGCTCTTCCTCTTTTCCTTCTGGCACCCCTATGATTCAGATGTTGGAGCTTTTAAAGATGCCCCAGAGGTATCTAAGCCTCTCGTCATTTTCTGAATTCTTGTTTCTTCATTCTGTTCTGGTTGAGTGTTTTTTTTCTTCCTTCTGGTCCACACTATTGATCTGAGTCCCGGCTTCCTTCCCTTCACTGTTGGTTCCTGTACCTTTTCCTTTATTTCACTTAGCATAGCCTTCATTTTTTCCTCTAATTTGCAACAATGTTCAACCAGTTCTGTGAATATCTCGATTACCAGTGTTTTGAAGTGTGCATCTGATAGGTTGGCTATCTCTTCTTTGCTTAGTTGTATTTTTTCAGGAGCTTTGCTCTGTTCTTTCATTTGGGCCATTTTTTTTTCCCTCAGTGTGCTTGTTACTAGTGAGGGGGCAGAGCCTTAGGTGTTCACCAAGGCTGGGCAACCCTTTTGCTGCATTGTTACACTGTATATGGGGGAGGGGTCCGAGAAGGAGCAATGCCACTTGCTCCATTCTCTGTCAGTTTTCAGTCACTTCCCCTGCTACCCATAATCAAATTGGGCCCTTCTGGTGCTGATTCCTGGGTGGGTGAGTTTGTGTATGTTCTAGGACTCTGTTGGGCTCTCCAATGAACTCTCCTGTGAGGCTGGGAAGTTTTTCCCGCTGCCTCCTCAACCCCCACAGGTGTTTTCAGTCAGAGGTTCGATGCTTTATTTCCCTGTGCTGGAACTCTGCGTTGTGTGGTCTGTCTTGCTCCCCAGCTGCTTCTCCCAGTTTATCTGCATGAGAAAATGGGTCCACTCAGTCTGCCAGCTGCCAGCACTCTGGGTCCACCAGCCTCTGCCTTGCCGTCTCGCCCCTCCCACTGGTCTGGGTGAATGTTTCTTCTTTAACTCCTTGGTTGTCGGACTTCCATACAGTTTGATTTTCTGTTGGTTCTGGTTTTTTTGTTTTTTGTTTTTAAATTTGTTGTTGTCCTTTTGGTTGTATGAGGGAGCACAGTGTGTCTACCCATGTCTCCATCTGGGCTGGAAGTCTAAGCTTTCTTTTATTACCCTTTTCCTGTTAAAGCTAGTGTGTGGTTTCTGACTCCTTCCTGGGCCCCGACTGATACAGATTCTAAGGGTATGAGACCAAAAAGGACCAAGAGTAATGCCTGATGTGGCCAAATCTTTTCACATGGGATATAGGATTTAAGGTCTGCTCAACCATTGGGAGCTAGTATTACTAGTTGGCTCAGTTAGTCAGTCAATATCTGGATTCAATGCTAGGGCTTCTGTGGCACACTGGACATAAATAGAGCCTGGTGTCAGAGGAAAGCTGGCATGAGTCTGTCAGGTGCAGCCTCCTCAGTCACCTCCTCACCATATCCCCTGGGAAGGAATTAAGATGTACATGGAGGAACATTGGCCTGGGTGGTGGACAACAGGTCACAGAAGACAAGAGAGAAAACAAACTCTATGATCAATGACCTGGGATGGGGCTCACCCCAATGAATCTTTAAAATCCCATGAAATTAAACTTTCTCCCCAGATATTAGAAGAAATTTGTCAGAAAAATAACTGGGGACAGTCAATATATCAACTGCACTCTTTCACTGGACAAGATCAAGGACAACTATCTTTTTGTTTAATTTTATTGTTCAGTTGCAGTTTACATTAATATTATTTTGTATTAGTTTCAGGTTTACAACAACATAGACAATCACATGCTTTACAAAGGGGTTCCCCATGTTTTCAGTATCTACCTGGCACCCCACATAGTATTAGAATGTTTAAAAATATTTACTTTTAGAGGGAGAGGAAGGGAGGGAAAAAGAGAGGGAGAGAAACATTTTGGTTGCCTCTCACACACCCCATCCGGGGACTGGGCCCACAACCCAGGCATGTGCCCTGACAAAGTCGAACCGGTGACATTTTGCTTTGTGGGACGATATTGAACCAGCTGAGCCACACCTGTCATGGTGTTATCACAATATTATTGACTATATTTCCTATGCTGTACTTTATATGTCCCTTTGACTATTTTGTGATTACCAATTTGTGCTTCTTAGTCCTTTCACCTTTTTCACCCAGCCCCCAACCATCACTCTGATCTCTGTATTTATGAGTCTGTTTCTGTCTTGTTTGCTTATTTTGCTCCTTAGATTCCACATATAAGTGAAATCATACCGTATTTGTCTTTCTCTGTCTGACTATAATTCACTTAACATAATACCTTCTAGGTTCACCCATGCTGTTGCAAATGTACCACTGCTTTTCATCCACTGGTCTGTTAATGGACACTTGGGTTGCTTCCATACTTTGGCTATTGTAAATAATGCTGCATGATCACAAGGGTGCACATATTCTTTTAATTAATATTTTGGATTTCTTCAAACAGATATCTAGAAATGGAATCACTGGGTCATAAGGCAGTTCCACTTTTTATTTATTTTATTTATTTTTAGAGACGGGGGAAGGGAGGGTGAAAGAGAGGGAGAGAAACATTAGTGTGTGGTTGCCTCTAATGCACCCCCATCTGGGGATCTTGCCAGCAACTCAGTCATGTGCCCTGCATGGGAATCTAACCAGCTACCCTTTGGTTCACAGGCCGGTGCTCAGTCTACTGGGCCACACCAGTCAGGGACCATTTTTTATTTTTTGAGAACCCTTATACTGCTTTCCATAGTGGCTTCACCAGTCTGCCACCAACAGTGCACAAGGTTCCCATTTCTCCATATCCTTGCCAGTACTTGTTTTTTGTTGATTTATGATGATAGCCATTCTGAGAGGTGTGAGGTGATACCTCATTGTGGTTTTAATTTGCAACTCTCTGATGATTAGTGATATTCAGCATCTTTTCATATGTCTATTGGCCATCTATATGTCCTTCTTGAAGAAGTGTCTGTTCAGGTCCTCTGCCTATTTTTTAATTGGAGTGTTTGTTTTTTTGGTGTTGGGTTGTATGAGTTCTTTATAAATTTGGTCATTAACCCCTTATCAGATGTATCATTGATGAATATCTTGTTTTGTTGATGGTTTCCTATGCTGTGCAAAGACTTTTTAGTTTGATGTAGTTCCATTTGTTTATTATTTCTTTTGTTTCTCTTTCCCAAGGAGACATGTCAGAAGAAATATTGTAAGAGAAATGTCCAAGATTTTACTGCCTATGTTTTCTTCTAGGAGCTTTGTGGTTTCAAGTTTTACATGTAAGTCTTTAATCCATTTTAAGTTTATTCTTGTATATGGTGTAAAAAGGTGGTACTTTCAGTGTTTTTGCATGTATCTGTTAATTTTTCCAACACTATTTATTGTATACACTGTATTTATTGAATAGACTGTATGTTTTCAGTCATTATATCTTCAAATAGATTCTCAGTTCCTTGCTCTCTCCTTCTCTTTCATGTACCCTATGATGCACATCTTGTTATGCTTGATGTTGTCCCAGAGGTCCCTTGAACTATCCTCATTTTAGGTTTTTTTTTCTGTTTGCTGTTATTATTAGGTGTTTTCTGCTGCCTCATCTTCCAAATTGTTGATTCAGTCCTCTGCTTCATTTAGTCTGCTGTTGATTCCTTCTACTGCATTCTTGATTCAAATATTGTATTCTTCATTTCTGACTGGCTTTATTATTATTATTATTATTATTATTAGTTTACAGAAAGGAAGGGAGGGAGGGAGAGAGAGTAAGAGAGAGAGAGAGCAAGGGGGGGGGGAGAGAGAGAGAGAGAGAGAGAGAGAGAGAGAGAGAGAGAGAGAGAAACATTGATGTGAGAGCAACATCAATCAGTTGCCTTCCATAAGTGCCTCAGCCAGGGACTGAACACACAACCCAGGCATGTGCCCTGAGTGGAAATCAAACCCACAACCTTTTAATTTACAGGATGACATTCCAACCAACTGAGCCACCCAGCCAGGGCTTTTATGTTTTTTATTTTATACTTGCTATCTCTTTGCTGAAGTTCTCACTAACTGCCTTGAGCATCCTTATTTTCTCTCATTGTTTTGAACACTGTATCTGGTAGACTGCTTGCCTCCATTTCATTTAGTTGTTTTGTGGGGGGATTTCTCCCATATTTTAATGTGGGACATGCTTTTTTGCCTCCCAGTTTTGACTGCCTTTCTGTATTTGTTTCTGTGTATTGGGTAGATCTGCAATCTCCCAGTCTTGGTAGGGTGGCCTAAGGTGGTGGGTGACCTAATGTACTAGGTATCTTGTGGGGCTCAGTGGTGCAGTCTCCCTGATCACCTGAGCTGGGTGTTGCAGGACTGTCTCTTATGTGCGTTTTGTGAGCCCTCTTGTGGTAGCCTAGTCTTGAATGCTTTTGGCATATTTGTGCTTGGGATTGGCCCTCAGGCTGGCTGAGTGTGAGGACTGACCTTGATCACAGTGTAGGAGCTGCTGTGTGGGGGCTGACCTCACGAAGCTGAACTCACCCCAGCAGGTCTGGTGCTGCTGAGGTCTCCCTTTGGGTGTACCACTTGTGGAGCTAATCGAGTCATATTCTAATGTGGCTTAAAGCCAGTCACTGAGTATGCTGGTTTGTGGGCCTCTTGGGAGAGACTGCATTGTGGGTCAATATCAGATGCTGCCTATGACTGGCCCTGGGCTACCTGTTATGAGTTACAAAGTGATCCACGCTTGTTGGCTGCCTCTCCTGGGCCTGGGTGTGCATGGGAGGGACAAGCTTCCACCAGTACAGAGTGTGCTGCAGGTCAGCAAAAGGCCCAAGGCACCATGAGATTTGCCTCTACCTACCAGTTACACTCAGCCACTGAAATGGCCTCTGGTGGCATGTGAGTTGTGTGAGGCTGGTTCTCGGGGAATCATCAGGTAGAGGGGAATGCTGTTTACCAGAATGATAGAGATTGGAACTCTGTGCCAGAGCTGGGTCTGAGGCCAAAAGGGAACTATTTTTATACAAAATAGTCATTCCTGCTCTGGCCAGCCAGAATCCTGCAATCCACCCTTTCACACCTCCAAAGCTAAGTGCCTATGCGGATGAAGCATATAGATAAGGCAGCAAGTATACCCAGCAAACACTGGGCATTGCCACTGGTGGAGATGACACTCTGACTGCAGCAGCTGCTGCTGCTTCTGCAGCTGTTTTCCAGGACATGCTGCCTCTAATGCAACTGCACCTGTGTCTGCAGCCTAGCTCAGGCAAGCAAGTGACCCTTGGACAAGACTTAGCAGCACACACAAAAGATGAGCTGTATCCCACTTTTGCAGTGACTGCTGGAGGGGATGGATGTGGTGCCTTCTGATGATATCCTTCTCTTATTTTAAAAGCAAGACACACAAAACTCTATACAGAAGAACTAAACCTCTAACTCAGTCCCCCAATGATCACATGTAATACTTTTCCTAAAGTGATGCCTTTCCTGAGGCCGACTTATACTAACTTAGAATCCTATGAGGATGTTGTTCCTAATGCAATCAAGTGTTAGGGAGGGAGCTGTCTAACGGAAGTAAAGAACCCTGCCACCAAAATGGTTCTTAGAGGTTCCTGAGTCTCTTGGGAGTATGTTTACAAACTCTGACTAGTGCAAACAGTTTTTTGTTTGTTTGTTTCTTTTAGCAGCAGGAGTTTAGGGGCTGACGAGACCTGAGCAGTCAGTAACAACAAAGGGAGCTAAGTAAGCTCCAGATGTTGAACCCTGGATAACAGCTGCTTTTGTGATACCCAAAGTCACAAAAGGCAGGGGGAAGGTGGGAGGATGCTTTTCAAAACATGTTCCCCATTGCCCTCCCTGTAAGGTGTGTTCACAGACCAAAGCTGTTGAAAGGATGCAGGAGGGGTCATAAAGTCAGCATCACTGCGATCTGGTAGGTGCGGAAACAAAGACGCTAAGAGGTTAGACAATGTGCCCGAGATGACCCAGTTGTTCAGAAGCTAAGCAGCACATAGACCATGCTGCCTGACTCCAAAGACTCCACTGTGACTGCTCCTGTAGCTCCTGTAGTTTGATTTCTGTGTTCTTCTCTCACAGCGGGGCCTCCTGCTCCCCATGATCCTGCTCTTAGGCCTCCATCCCACAGATGCACAGTCTCTCAGACCCTCCTTGCCCCTCTAGCCCTCCTTCCACATGCCAGGGGTGGTGCTGGGACCCCCCTCAACTGTTCAGTTCCTCCTCAGCCTGGGTCAGTTCCCCTGCTCCTTCTCTCCAACCCGAGGCCACTGAGCCAGGGGGAAAGAAAAAGCTCCAATAGAGCAAAGGGAGTCACTGAAAATGGTGAGTGTGGAGCACAAGTACCCCTTCCTGGTGCAAGGTCAGCCCCAATTCAGCCTCTCCCACTCCTTAAGCCCTCCCTGGAATCCACCATCCACAGAGCCTTTGCCTCCAACTTGGCAGAGAAAATCTGGCTTCTCAAGCATGAGCTTCTTTCTGGCTTTTTGTCCTCAAACCAGTGTTGTCTGCACCCAAACAGGAAACACAAGGTGTTTCTGCTGCTGAAACTCACCCCTCCCCCACCTGCAGCCCATGCTACCTGTCTCCTCATCAACTTGTCACTGCTTGGGAGAGGTGTCCCTCCCTACAGGACACAGAAAACATTAGAGGTTCTCACACACCACAACTTTGTTCCCTAACTGTTGGTTTTGAAGGTAGAAAATGACAAATTGGATGGATAGTAAAATGCAAGGTGACCAAAAGTGTTACTTTATGTGTTATGGAATTTTACAATGAGAGATTTCTGTAAAGGTACATTAACTTCTGTGACATAATGCACATAATGTAATATGAGGGGAAAGCTACTATGGAAGGAGAGGTTTTCAGTGTTCATTAAAATAATTAAATCTATACCTCTTCTAAGTGAAAAGAACATGGGTGTGAACATTTATAAGATCAAAGCACAGAGGCCTGAACTAAACAATAGTCTCAACATTCTGAACTCAAGCAAATATTAGGGACAATTGTGACCACAGTCTCCACATGGGGCCTGGGGTTGAAAGTCTGGCTGGTTCTGCATCTTCCAGCTTCCCAGATGCCTCTGGGCCCATCTCTTGCTGAGTCCCACACTTGATCCTGACCCAGGACACATCTTCTCATCCCTGTTCCATCGCTAACAGGCTCCCATGAAAAATCCATCTGGTTCTGGCTCAAGAGACCCTCTGATGGTCGCTGTGAGGGCTGTGACTTCCTCATCTCTACAATGGGTAGGGCAGTGCTGCAGGCAGGGCTTTCCACCATCACACTCTCTCTAATTATCTGATGCTAAGGTGTAAAGGACAGAGGCAGACAGAACTCAGATTCCAGAGCCCATGGTTGCATCAGGCTCACTGGCAACAATAAACAAAGAACAACCTTGCTATTGTCCTGATGTCCCCAGCCAACCCAGACCCCTGCCCCTTCCTCTGCCACTTCCCCCTTACAACGTTCCCCAACACTGCCTTCTATGGCCCTCACTCTGTCTGAGCCCTCACCCTGGCCCTCCTCCTGCTCCCCCACCTCACCCAGCCTGGTTACCAACTCCCATTGGCAGGCACCCTTTGCCCTTGGGAGGCTGCAAAGCCTGCAGCTTCCACAGGTTCCCTAGGGCCCCCTGATGCCCTGTCCTGCCAGTCCATCTGACCTTCCTCTCTGCTCTTTACTCTTCTTTTGCCTGTGTCCCTATGCTGGCCCTTCTCTGGCTGGGCTCCAACCACCTGGGCAGATGGCTCACTTGACCAGTCACCACCTCCAGCCTAGTCACTACCTCCCACTATCTCCCTTGGGCCATCCAGCAAACTGTCTCTGGGGCCTATTGCTCCTGCCAGTGGGTACCTAGACCTCTAGATGTTTCATGAGTGGGACACCTCAGCCTCCCCAGGAGACAGTGATGGAGTTGGGGTGTCCCTTTAGCACAGCAAAGGCTTCTAGGGCCGGGGAGGCTGTGACAGTGGGAGGAGAGGTGAATCCCTGCTGTTAACAATGAGGGGATGGGAACCTGCAGGGATGGGGAGCAAAGGTGGGGTTCGGGGTCCTCTAGGAGTAGCAGTACCAGGCTCTCCCTACCCAAGCTTGGCCCCAGAGACCCTAACTTGGGTTTCTGAGGTCACACCTACAGGTACCCTAAAGCAACCTGTAACCCCAGAGGTGCCGAGCCAGGCTCCAGTCAGCCTATGAAGGCCCTACCATCCTTTCCTGCCCACATTGTCCCCTGGGGCAGGTGCTTTCCTTGTCTGTCTTATCAACTCTCCCTTTTGGAACAAACAGACTCAATTCCCTCAACAGGACACCAGCCTTCACGCTTGTGCTTTCTTTGGGGGCTTGCAGGGGCCACACTCACCTGGCTGTTCCTTCTCTGCACCCTTTAACACCAAAGGCTGATGACCTTCCCCCTCAAAGGACAGGACTTGGTGGTTTCTAACTCAGCTAGAATCACAAAGCCTTGGTTTGCATGGGGCCAAGACCTCTCTTCACTTCTCTCACCAGAAGCAGTGAATAAGCTCAAATGAATGCTCATGGGTCTCCATGTTACCAAACAAAATAGGGGATTGGCTGCCTACCACTACAAAAGGCAAATGTGAGAGGCAGAGGCTTGTGAGAATGGAAAGAGGTTTTTGGAAAGGGTTTTTTGTTCGCATGCTGCATGATGTGGGAGAATGGCAAACTTTTGTTTGGGCCACTCCAAGCCCATCTTCTCTGGGAAACCTAGGCAAAGTCCAGCCATCCTCTGCAAGATCAAAACAAAAGGCAGTGTTCAGATTCCTGTTCCCATTTAAAGTACTGTCCTTTGGGATTCACAGGCATCTGCTAAGCAGTTGTTTAGATAGCTAAACTTGTTCCTGGCTGCTGTCTGGCTCCAGACTTCCTCTTGGAATCCATGTATGGAGCTGGCATGGCCCCATTGGCCTGACAGGGCCACAAGGTTTCATGCTCTAGACCAGAGACTGTGTGAATACACTAGTGGGTTCTTCACCAGATAGGAGGGGTGGGGGAGAGAGAAAGAGTCCCTCCTAGAGGCTATGGGCCATGTGACCATAGTAGTCCCATAGCCATGGGACTACTATGCATAGTAGAAAGGGCAGGCCAGTGTTCTGTTCCAGAGCAGGTCCCAAGCAGTGAGTGACGAACAAGAGTGAAGAGCTATTTCTTTGTCCCCCTGGGACTATATCAGTTTTGGATGTGGGATGGGCCAAGTGCTCTCTCTAAATGACCAATTAACTTCCTAAACTTCTGCATGCTCCAGGTGGGTCCACATCTGGAAAATCTCTTCTTTCCTCAGGCCAGACTGCCAGGCCTCTTTGGTACAGCAGCCCCCTGCCAATATTCTGACTGCTGTGGCACCTGTGCTTGCCTTCCCCTGGTCCCACCCCTAATCTGGTACCAGAAGGATATAGGAGAGCTTTTTTCTCTAACCAATTATCCTGCTAACCTAGTGCATGCTCAGTGTAAGAACCTCCCTGTGCTGCCATCTTGGCCAGGGGCAGGGGAGACTCTCCAGGCACAATGTCAATTTGGTTGCCCTCCCCTGCATGCTAATTCCCGTGTTCCTGTGAGCAGTGGGTTGCCCATGCTCTGGACCCATCAGCAGCCTAGCTGAAGGACCCTGGAAATCCCAAATGGCCTCTTAGGCAGAGCTTAGGGCAGCCTCAGTGGAAGAGGTGGTGCATTTGCATCCAGGAATAGGACTCTGCACCGGAGGCAGAGTGTCTGCAGGACATGCTCTTGGTTACTCCAGCATTGCTGCCTCACACCAGCAAAACTGACACTGCCTCACCATGGCCCCTGCCAGTGTGGCAAATACAATTTCCAAGCAGGGTCTCTGTAGTTCCCTGGCCTCAGGCTTCGCCCAGTGGTCCAGACATGCTGCCTGTTGGTCTCACCAGGACAAGCACTCAGCCCCTGGCTCTGTCAGCTTGCTCCAGGACTTTGAGGAGGTAGGTCTGGGGACCAAATGTGAGGTGACCAAAAGCTGTTAACAGCATGCATCTCCTCTGAAAGCCCTACCCAGAGATCTTGGTGCCAGGGAAGGTGGACATGGGCCAGAAGCAGTGGGAAAATGCAGCCTTGGTCAGTTGGAGGCCCATAAGCCAAATCCCCAGACTGTCTCCCACCACAGGTCTCCCACTTCCACACAGTGCACCTAGGGTCCTGTTGTCACTATCTGGGCAAGAGGCAGCTGCCCCTCAGGAGGGCCCACTTTGCCACATGGGTGGGGATTGGCTGGCCCACTGTCCTTGGTGTCTAGGGCTGTGGCAATTCCTGGGACACTAGACTTTCAGTGTTAAACCCAGAGCAGTCCTCGGACAAACAAGCAAGAACTGAATACTGGAGGTGGGTTAGGGAGCTCTGTGGACTGGCCCTCTCTTCAGTGTGAGTGTTTCTGTCCCTGACTCAGCCCTCTGGGAAGGACAGTGTCCTGCTGGGTTTTTGGCCCAGGTCCCTGCTTCCAGATACTATATCCCAGGATGCACAGCTGCTCTCTGGCTCTAGGGGTGCATATGGTTACCCACTTTACTCCAGCTGGACAAATGGGTGCACATAACCCCTTTCATTGCAGAGCTGTCTGACCTCAGAGAATACACCTGAGGAAGAGTTCAGTACTTTCCCTTTCTCTCTCAGAGATGGCTGGCAGGCACCTCAATTTTGACACCATGGTGACCACATGTTGAAGAAAAGACTCCCAGGCTATGGTCATACACAAGGACTGTGAGGGACTGTGAGTTACCTCAGCTGGGTTTGGCGGCCCACATATGCGACAGTCTGCAACACATCAGAAATGGCCTGCCTCAGGACACTACAGTGAGTGGTCCTGGGCCCTGCACCACCCCAGCCCCAGCTCAGCCTCCTGTTTCTCTGAGGGGCCCAGGATGTGAAAGTTGGTGGGACTCCATGTCTGCTCATTATTTGCTTCACCAGGACAGCTCTCCTCCTGAGCTAGCTTATAGAGAGCCTCCAATGGGTAACAGACCAGCTTGCCATAAAGAGGATTCTGACCAATTAGTTAAGCCCCCAGGGTCCTGAATAATTGTGCTGTGTGTTGTGTTCTTTCCTCAGCCCTTCCCAGGATCACAGCCAGGATTGTACACACCCACCCTCAGTTGCATAGACAAATACATACAGACACAGAGATACGCATGTGTGTGGACAGGCACACACACACACACACACACATTTACACTCCCAATGATATATTGGCACCCAGAAAAACATTCAGAGGAGTGCAAGGGCATGTGTGTGCCTGCACACACACACACACAATCTCAGACATACTCAAAGAAAGACACTTATACTCAAAGACACAAATCTTTATAATACACAACACAAATGTGTAAGGAGGTCTAAAGTCAGAAAAGCACACATATTCATCCAAACACACAGGTAAACCATGACAGGCACACCCTGAACCACCCACAGATCTTGTGGAGATCCACCACCTCATATCTGGTACATCACCATCTCCTGCTCCCTCGCTGCGGTCCCCCTCCTGGCCTCCAAGCACTTGCAGAGCCCTGAGCAGAAAGAGTGGTGGCAGGGCGTTCAAGAGGGACACTCAGAGAGGACAAAGCCAGGGTGCTACAGAACATAAAGTCACCGTTTTTCTATATGGCATGATCCTCAGGCTCTTCCCAGCCCACAGGACTAGAGTGAAGCCTCCAGCCCTCCCCACCACTTGGGGAGCAATTGAAGATTAAAACTGTTCACGAAGCCTATATTTGGAAAGTAATGAATCTGTAGGATTTTCAGAAAGTCCCAAACTCAATGGAAACAATTAAGGAATAAATCCCATAGAGAGTGATACATGATGGATGGAAAACCTCCTGCTTACAGAAGTGAAAATGAGGTTAATTGTGGTGTATCTGGCATAAGAGAACTGTATTGGGTTTTCAGCTATGTGGAGTACCACATAAGCTATAATATAACTTTGAGAAAACAAATTTGGTGGTTTTTTTTTTACTGTGGTTGCAACTATGCTAGTAAACAAGCACTGGACACACTAATGGGAACCATATGGGAAAGGAAATGCCAGAGGTGAGAGAAAAGTGATATTAAGGGGAATCCCCCTTTTCAACAGTTCTGTGAAATGGACAGATAAAATAGAGTTACAACCACATAGGTGTATTGCAACCAAAATCAACCTTGCCTAAGAGAACAAATTACTATCTCAAGCCTTTAATAGCTCCTTCATAGAAGCAGAATAAAATTTTGTAGAAGCACAGCGAGTCACGTTTACTGAGATTAACACTGAGGACACACTCTTCTTTTTTAAAAAATTTAATTTAATTTTATTGATTATGCTATTACAGTTGTCCCAATTTCCCCCTTCATTCTCCTCTACCTTGCACACCTCCTCCCACCTACATTCTCCCCCTTTAGTTCATGTCCATGTGTCATAAGTCCTTTAGCTTCTACATTTCCCATACTGTTCTTGCCCTCCCCCTGTCTATTTTCTACCTACCATCTATGCTACTTATTCTCTGTACCTTTTCCCCCTCTCTCCTCCTCCCACTCCCTTGTTGCTAACCCTCCATGTGATCTCCATTTCTGTGGTTCTGTTTCTGTTCTAGTTGTTTGCTTAGTTCATTTTTGTTTTTGTTTTAGGTGTGGTTGTTAATAATTGTGAGTCTGCTTTCATTTTACTATACATGTTTTTTATCTTCTTTTTCTTAGATAAGTCCCTTTAACATTTCAGAAAATAAGGGCTTGGTAATGATGAACTCCTTTAACTTGACCTTACCTGAGAAGCACTTTATCTTCCTTCCATTCCAAATGAAACCTTTGCTGGATAGAGCGATCTTGGATGGAGGTCCTTGCCTTTCATGACTTGCAATATTTCTTTCCAGCCCCTTCTTGCCTGTAAGATTTCTTTTGAGAATCAGCTGACAGTCTGATGGGAACTCCTTTGTAGGTGACTGTCCCCTTATCTCTTGCTGCTTCTAGGATTCTCTCCTTCATTTTTACCTTGGCTAATGTAATTATGATGTGCCTTGGTGTGTTCCTCCTTGGGTCCAACTTCTTTGGGACTCTCTGAGCTTCCTGGACTTCCTGGAAGTCTATTTCTTTTGCTAGAATGGGGAAGTTCTCTTTTATTATTTGTTCAAATACCTTTTCAATCTGTTGCTCTACCTCTTCCCCTTCTGGCAAAGGGGTTACCGAATTATCTGGTAGTCCTATAATTTGGATGTTGGAATGTTTAAAGATGTCCTGGAGGTTCCTAAGCTTCTCCTCCTTTTTTTGAATTCTTATTTCTCCATTCTTTCCTGTTTGGTTGTTTCTTTCTTCCTTCTGGTCCACTCCATTGATTTGAGCCCCAGTTTCCTTCCCATCACTATTGGTTCCCTGTGTGTTGGGAACCGCCCTGACTGGTATCAGAAGCTGAAACCCCCGCCTAGGCTAAGGCTAAGGGAATGCCCTTGGAACTGTAAGCCAGCAAGGAGACAAAAGCTTATCTTCCTGGCAGGAATGCTGCTTCTGATGCTTTATTCATGACTGAACCCCCAAAAGCTTGGTCGGTTAGCCAAAGACGGGTAAGATTCCCCACGGGGGGAACGACCCAAGACAGGCACGATCACTTTGGGAGGCCCCCCAAAAGAAGGACTTGGGGGGCTGCAGCAAAAGGGGGCGATGGACCCTCGCTCCTCGACTTTGACATAGCATGAGTTCTCAGCATCTGAGAGAAAACCTCCTTGCCTCTCGGTTGCCTTAGTTCCCTTGCTCCACCTAAGTCTGAAACAATGACAGGGTGGTGCAGCTCTGTACTGAGAAGTGTGGATTCCCCGGGGTGATCAGGCCTAAGAAAGAACATGTAAATTACTGTGAAACCTTTTTTGTTTAGAATGCTCTCAGTTGAATGAGAAGGGTCTTAGGAGGAAGTTAGTTTGTTCCTCAGTCTTACAGCTCTTTGACCCCGACTCAATAGACCGGCAGAGTTCTTTGTTTTCTATAGTTCCTTACTTCCCCCTAATGAGTACTGTACTTTACCTGAATTATTATGCAGAATGAGCTCAATAAAAGCAGGTATGGACTGTAAATCGGCGCGCTCCCCACTAGGGGGGGTGGCCATTTCATCCCTACTTCCCCACAGAAACTAATGTCTCTGTGCATGTCATTTTTTCTCGCGTGTTTATCGTCGAGCCATCCACAGCGTTCCGTGGTCACTGCTGGCCGGTGACCCACACGCAACACCTGTGTGTTTTCCTTCACTTCACTTAGCATAGCCTTCATTTTTTCATCAAATTTGCGACCAAAATCAACCAATTCTGTGAGCATCCTGATCACCAGTGTTTTGAACTGTGCATCTGATAGGCTGGCTATCTCTTCATTGCTTAATAGTATTTGCTCTGGGGCTTTAATCTGTTCTTCTCTTTGGGCCATTTTTTTTGTCTTGTTGTACCTGTTACATTTGAGGGGCGGAGTCTTAGGTGTTCACTAGGGTGGGGCATCCCAGTCACTGGGTTGTGATGCTATATGTGGGGGCGGGGTCTGAGAGGGAACAATGGTGCTTGCTCTGATTTCTCTGTCAGATTTCAGTCCTTTCTGTCACTTCCCACAAGCAAATTGGGCCCTTCTGGTGCTGATTCCCATGTGGTTGGGCTTGTGTACATTCTAGGACCCTGTGGGTCTCTCCAACAAACTCTCCTGGGAGGCTGGGAGTTTCTCCCTGCACCTCAACCTCCACAGGTGTTTTCAATCAGTGTTTTGAGGCTTTATTTCCCAGCACTGGGACGCTGAGCTGCGCAGTCTGTTTCGCTCCCCAGCTTTGCCTGGTTTGTCTGCCCATGGATGTGGGACCACTCAGTCAGCCAGCTGCCCTGCACACCTCACTGGGTCTGCCAGCCACAGGTCCATCAGCCACTGCTTTTTTTTTTCTTGCTGCAGCCTCTCTCTGGCCAGAACCCGACTCTGCATGGCCACCCAACTCTGCCCCTCCTACCAGACTGTATGAATGTGTCTAACTCCTTGGTTGTCAGACTTCCATCCAGTTCAATTTTCTGTCAGTACTGTTTTTTCTTTTTTCTTTCTAAATTTTTGTTGTCCTTAATTTGGTGGTGTGAGGAGGCACAGTGTGTCTAGCTACACCTCCATCTTGGCGAGAAGTTTCACACTCTTCCTGATGTCAATTCAGGAAAGCCCACCTTTAAATTCTGTGTTCCAGTTCAGTAACAGAAATTATTGACCGAGGACCTGCTATGTGCACATCATTTGGGACACAAAGATGAATAAGACATTCTTTATACTTCTTGGAGGAGGTGCTGCCTGAAGTGAGGGCAGAGGAGGCATAAAGAAGGAAATGCTGATTCCAGGACTGTTTAGGGGAAAACTAATGGGCCAGGGGAGCTAATGAAGTGGGTGAGAGGAAGAATGACATGAAGTCAAGTGTGGCTCTGTTGTTTCTGGAGGTGGGACTAGATGGACCATGGGGAAAATTCAAAGGAGATTCAACATGGGTGGAGCTCTAGGATCAGGCTGGGAGAAAGGTGGTCCACTTTGGACCTGCAGGCTTGGAGTCCCAAAGGAGATGGCCCACCCAGGGAGATGCTGAGTGGGGAGTCTTCATTGTAAGGACAGAGGAGGAAGCTGGTGGGTCTGTGTGAGACCATGTCCCATGTGAGGGAATGAACAAGCAGGAAACCCTGGGAAGAGCACTATGGAAAGGGGTGGCACAGAGACCAGAATCCATGAAGACAGAAAGGAACTGGTAAGAGTCAGAAGAACAAGTCCCAAAAGCCAATGGAAGGTCAAGCCAATATGTGGAGACTTCAAGGTGAGCCAGTGGCCAGGACTGAGTCCTGGAAAGGGACATCCTGTGGGCAGCAGTGAGCTTGCACAGGTCCTACCTGCAGGAGAGGTTCAGATGGCCAGGGGTGCTTCAAAGTAGTGACCTCAGCTCATAGAAACCAGGCATCTATAACACACTTTGACTCCAGGGTGATGCCCACAGATGAATTTCCCATTACACCAAAATAAAGTCCTAGAATCCTATGGAGCTATCACTCAAGATGTCACTCAAGACTTATTAAGTGGTTTGGATGGAGGCTAACTGGCAAGTCATCATTATTTATGGTTCTGATGCTTCTCTGTAAAGGGTTAGAAGTGGTGACACTTTTGGAGTAAACTGAGCTGGCTGTCCTGTGCCAGAAAGTGTTTCCTGCTCTTTCTTTTGTCTCCCTACTCTCCTAAGTTAGTTGATCAATTTTTACAGAATGTGTTAGCAAGTTCAACACAAATTGAACAAATTTTTTAAATTGGTTTCCTTGAATGAGATGACTGTGATTTGAATTCTGGCCTTATACCTTAACATTAAACACAAATTCAGTATGTGATAAAAAGTGGATTCTGGGTAAAAATATCAGCCATTGAAACAGTCTTCCCCTGATTCATTCAGAGGAAATCGTGTGGCAAAGCCTCATCTAGGAGAAGGTTAATGCTGATTTGTCCAAATCTGTAAACCGTGCAGCACAGATGCTGATGGAACCACCAAATAAAGCAAACATACTGAGATGAGCAAGATGTTTGAATTCTTTAAAATGTGGTTAGTCATTCTTATTCTGATAATAGGGTGGGTTGTGTACCACCTCAGGCAAGGACCTTCTGAATGGCCAATTACAGCTATCAGGATGGGCTCATAGGAATCAATTTGCTTTACTAAAGACCATTTCATGCCATTTATTCATTATAACATACATGAGAACAATCAAAATTATCTATGGGTAGTCACAGCACCCAGAAGTGGTTGAGCCCACCTTGCATACCCAAGTCTTTTGCCCTGTGTATCTGTGAAATGGTTTTAACCAATATTTTCTACCATTGTAAAAAATATTTGCCATTTCCTGATGGTGTCTCAGTTGAAGGAGAGTCGTGGGAAGGTTGACTGGTACTGAGACAGTGGAATGAGGGGCAGAGTCTGTGAGGACTGCTGATAGTCTTTTGGCTTCATTCTACCAGCTCTGGAAATAGGAAACTCTTTGGGACCCGAAGCAGCAGGCCAGGCCAGGGCTCTGAGGAGGGTCTTGGTCTTCCCAGCAGCTGTTCTCCCTCCATGGCATTGGGGCAGCCAGAAGTACTCCATGACCTCTATGACCTTGGCTCTTCTTCCTTTCTCTCAGAAAATTGAAGGACGTCATTCTGGGTGGAAAGAAATAAAGCTTCCAAGTCCAATAATATGTTTATGGGAACCTGGACTCCAGCTGCATCTCTTCCAGTTCTCTGTCAACAATTCCACTGTCAGAGGGCCTGGTCTTTCTGAAAAGTTCCTAAAATGTTGCTCCCAAGTAGCACATGGGAAGGAAAGTAGGCAATGACATGGCCCCCACCTTCCCACATATGGGTCAAATGCCTGTCCTGAGAGGGCAAGTCTCAATGAAAGATGCAGATGATGGGACTAGATAACCATGAACCTTCCCCAAATCTTCTTCCCCAGGTCTCTGCACTGCCCTGCAGCCCTAGGGTTGGGTCTGAGGGTCTGAGCTGAGGCTCTGAGGACCTAGCCACACCTTTGCCCTGAACAGGGGACTGGGAAACTCTAGGGGATGCAGCTGTGGTCCATGGCCCCAAGGAGCTGGGTCATCACTTCCTTCCTTGGGTAGACACTGATGGACAGGGTAGACAGGTCTGTCCTTGCTCAGTCCTGTCTGAGATTCTAGTGCCTGGGGGGCCACAGCTACAAGGAGAAGGGGCTTCTCTTGGTGTAGAACCTAGTTCCTGGAGCAGATGGAGGGACAGGGAATGGGGTCCAGCTGCTGAGGACATGTCTTGTAGAGCAGGGTCCTGAACTCTTCCTCCATTTGGTTCTCCACCTGCACTTGACACTGGAGCTCAGAGCTCAAGGTTGGCATTTCTGGGCAGAATGCATTCACTTAGTAATCATTTGCAAACTCCAGGTCATCAGCCAGAGGGATCAGGCTTCCCTGCGCTGTAAACCCTGCAGATCCTGGAGAAGGGGTTCCATTGCAGGGTGTGTCTTCAGCGCCTGACTTCACCCACAGGAAAGCGGTTATTAAGACCGAGAGTTCTACAGGGGCCAAGAGAAAGTATAATTTTAGACCCTGAGCACCCTAGGCTGTGGTCAGAAAAGGCAGCCCAGGATGCAGCCCTTGAGGGAGCAGCAGCATTGTAGTGTGTAAGTTTTCAAGGGCCCCTCCGCTCACTCAGTCAGCAACCCAGGACTCACCCTACAAGGAGGACGTGCTGCCAATTTTCGGCTGTCCATTCTTGAACTGTCTGGCCCAGATGGGAAGCCAGAAGAGTTTAAACATGAGTTCTTCGATTTCTGGCCAGTTTGGCCTGTCCTTGCTTCTGACAAGGGTGGGAAACGGGAGTAGCCCTGGGTGCCCTGGGGCCTGCAGGGAAGGGAGGGAAGGAGGGTGTGTGGGCGTGGAGGCCTCAGAAAGTCCCCTCCTGACAGCCTCCACCTCCACTTGCAGCTTTCTCCCCAAGTGGCTAATGCTGCCCACAGTAAGCCTGCTGAAACACAGTCTTGATCTTGCAGGAAGCTGAGGGCCAGGTCCACTGCAGAGCCAGCACTGCCCCTGAGTGCCCAGAGGCACAGTGAACAGGATGCCTGCTTCAGAGGGGACTCAGCCCTTCCCCAGCCTCCAGGCTCCAGTATCTCAGGCAGGGCTTCACTTCTCCTCCCACTGCCACTGCCCCACCCACCCAGGCAGTCATTGCTTTGCTAAAAGTCCCCTAGTCACAGCCCCTGGGGAGGCTGGTTTAGGGAGTGGGGTATGTTCCAGGCACAGGGCATCGTTGCTCTTTCTGAAGGAGGGGACTGTGCTTGGTCATGTGGAGGGGAAGGGGCCTGCAGAGAAAACTGCCCCAAGTCCCTCAAGCCCAGCCACTGCCTTCTAATGTCTGCTGGGAGAGGCTGGCGGGTCAAGTATGGACATGCAGGAGCCTGTTACATTTTCTTCGGCTGGTAGACCATTCCCCTAGAGGGCCATCCACCTGGTGACAGGAGCCAGACAGTGAGATGGCTGAGAACTCACTGTGGAGAAGGGGCTTCCTGAAGAACTGGAGGGCCCACCAGGTTACCTGTAGCAGCCGCCCAGCCTGTTGTGCTCCCTGTGCCCAGCAGGTGCCCGATTCATGAAGTTCCGAGAGGTCTGTGTCCCCAGTGCTTGGCTCGCCTGGCATTGGGGACAGCTTCCAGGTGGGTCCCAGAGAGTTGAGATGGTGGGAGGGGGAGGCTGGGTGGGTGGGATGCGGGCTCTGGTGCGCCTTTTGGAAGGACGGCCTGAGGCCAGAGAAAGGTGAGAAGGGGGTAGTGGGGCATAGGGAGATTGAAAATTAGGGACAAAGTTTAGGAGGACAGGGTGGAGGTCCAGAGGGGAAGAGGGAATGGCAGGGCACGGGTAGCTGGGAACTGCAGCCATCCCTTGAAAGCCATAGGCCTTGAAGGCTCTCAAGTGAGGAGGGGTCCCATGATTAAGAGATGGGAACTTGGTTTGGTGAGGTGGGGGAGCAACAGGAGTGGGGGCCTTCCAATGGCCATGGTCGATGCCAGGTGTGGAAGAAGAGGCAGTGGAAGGGGGATGGGGAGAGAGGGGGGCAGGGACAGTAGGAAAACTGCAAGGCTTTTTCCACATCGCTGCCAATACACAGAGTGAGGGCTGCACCCCACCCAGGGGTCAGGTAACTGCCCTGGTCATTGTGACCTCAGAAGCAGACAACTGTAGACAGAGACCAGGAGGCCCCGCCCAAAGCACAGCTATGTGCCCTGTAGAGATGAGTAGACAGGTCTCCCCCTGACTGTCAGTACAGTTGACCTTCAATATTATTTTGTGTTAGTTCCAGGTGGACAGCACAGTGGTTGGACACACGCGCACTTTACAGAGTGTTTCCAGTACACACGCAGCCACATGCACAGCTGCTGCAGTGCTACTGACCATGTCCCTGTGCTGTGCTCTCCGTCCCCGTGACTGGTTTGTCACTGCCCATCTGTACTCTGGTCCCTTCACTTTCCCCCCAGTCTCCCAGGCGCCCTCCCCTCTGGCCACCATCTGACTGTTCTCTGTATCTGTGTGTCTATTTCTGTTTGTGCTTTCATTTATATTTTCTTGTTTGTTTTATTGTTATTTTTGTACAAAGTCATTTAGTTTACTCTCAGCCGTATCACTGGAGTCCTCCCGTTCATGTTTCCCTGTGTGCACCCCTCCTCAAATTAGGTAGAGTGCAGTGTCACCTACAGGAGGGCAGGTGTGGGCAGGTCAGGAGGACAAGGCACATGGCCCATCCTATGGGAGATGGAGTGAGGTTGGGGCAGTCAGGGGAGGCGGAGTGGACCCCCGTCTTCTTTCATTGGTCTGTGATCTCCATTCCTGCTTTTTCCTGGCCTCCCCTGGTGGGATGGCGTGTGCAGGCCAGAGCAGGCAGGGCAGGGGGAAGAAGGAAGAGCAGAAGGTCACCCTGGCAGGGCAGGGTGGATAGGCATGGGTGTGGCTCCTGGGGTCAGGCAGAACCCTGTCTTTGGCTCTCCTGGTGAGGACGTTTCTCCTGCTCTGCCCCTCTCTCCACCACTTTAGATCAATACAGTGTCCTTAGAACCAGGAGTGCCTTCTTGGGCCCTAGAAACAAGGGGGCCTGATGCCCAACCCAGTCCAGCAGGGGTGTGGAGGAAGGATAGGGACAAGCCCTCTCTGAGGACAAGACAAGGAGGGGCTGGGCAGGGGCCTGCCCAGATAAAGGGTGGGGAAGGTGAGGACACCATTCCCAGAAGCTGGTCCCCAGCTAAGGCCTGGAGGGGGCACAACCTGGGGACTCCTGCTTTCTTTGGGGGGCCAGCTGGAGCCATAGCCCACCCTTCTGTCCCTGGGGGCCCACCACGTGACCAGGACATTGTGCTTTGGGATGATGCTGGGGTAGCATGTCAAGGCCAGGATGCAGGGGGGAGGTGAAACTAAGGTGATTGTGCTTTAGCTGGGAGTGTCCACACCCCTATTCACATTGCCCTCCCCTTGTCCTTGGGGGACACACACTTGGGACAGCAAGACAAGTGCCAAAATCCCAGCTCTACTGGACAGTCCTCCATGGACACAACAAGCAGTTGCTGGAGGGACCCCTTCCCCACTGGCTGATTGGGGCTGCTGGGTTGGGGGCCGGCCTCCAAGCCAGATTCCAAGGGTCCACTGGGGTGGTCCCCACCTTCCACCAGCCCTGCCTCTGGAAGCAATGGGCTGTCAGACATGGGGAGGAGGTGAGGGGTAAGGCAGTGAGGAAAAGGGCCAGAGACAAAAAGGCTCCAGTGACATCCAGTGTCAGGGGGTGGCAGGTAAAGAAAATAAAAAAGCCCTCTGGTTCACATGTAAGACTCAAAAAAATTTTTTTTTCAAAACTAGTACCACCAGGTGAGGCTAGAAAGAGAGGAAAGATTAGAGAGAAAATTCAGCAAACACCTGCTCACAGTGGAGTGGATCCTGCCCTGTCCCCATGCAGTGGGCTCCACCAACAGGCCACCACCAGGGACACCCTTCAAGCAGAGCCCTGTGGGGGTCTGGCTGTGCCCAGTGGACTCCCTGCAGTGGCTGGAGCTGGGTCCCCCCTCGGAAACACGAACCCACACTCCACACTGAGGCACACACTCAGCTGCCCCCACCCCTGACCCCATCCTGCCTTCCATGGTCCCTGGGACCAAAGGGAACATCAGACTCAGTTCCATTGTTTTAAGAGCGAAGAAACCTTATACTTTACCATTCCACTAGCTAAAAAAAGTTGAAAAATATGTATAGGAGCTGGGGGCTGGGAGTTGGGAGCCCTTTCATAGTCGGGGGTTGGAAGGGGGGAAGGGCAGCAGCCTGCCAGCCTGTTTCCTTGGTTCCAAGTCTGGTCCTACAGCCTCTCATATCCTCATGTGTTTAAAAGCAAAAGTTCTACATACACATGTGCACACACAATTGTGAACCCTGGAAACTTCCCGTCCTATTCTCAGAGTCCCTCTGTCTGCACCTCTCACTCAGGACATGCCCCCCGCCCCACCCCCCCAGGCCCCAGGGCACTGATGGGGGCAAGAGAGGCTGAGCACAGGATGGGGGAGAGAAGTGAACTGAGCCCACTGTTGTATGGCCCCCTCAGGTCAGTCTCGGGGATTGCTGTGAGCCTCACTTTTATACAGCTCTCACAGGGGCAGTCCCCACAGCCTTGCCTACACCAGCTCCAGGTGCAGGGATAGGTGAGAAAAGCAGGAAGGTCGTTGGGAAATCTGGGAGCATTGGGACCTGGTGGCATCACAGTTCCTGGGTATTCTGGGTGCCCCCTTAATTCCAAGGGGCTGCAGTGAGAGATGGAGCAGAGAACAGTCCCCAGACCAGCCCCTCCCTGCCTGGCCTGGTTGAACAGAATGGGGAAACAGTTTTTAGGGGTTAGGAGAGGGGGAGTAAGTGTTCCTCCACTGTGCATGTGTGTGTGTGAGAGAGAGGCTGGGTGGTGGGAAGAGAGAGACAGAGGCAGAGAGAGAAAGGGAGACAAAGGAAGGGAGGAAGAGGGAGAGCCACATAGAACTCACACCTTTTGTCATCCTCTCCCAGCCCACTCAGATTGTGGTCAGGGGTGGGACAGGAGGCCAGGGAGCTGGGAGCATGCAGCAAACCCCACAGGTGGTGGGAGAATCAGGTAGTACCTAGTGACTGAGATGGCAGGTGAGGGGTAACAGGAAAGGAGTGTGACAGCCTCGGGGAGAGCCTGGTGGAAGTTATTTGAAGACCTCATCTGAGGTGCCAGTCTTGCCACAAAGGTTGACAGTATCCAAGCTGTGCTCATGCCCATCATGTCCAGCTCCAGTGTGACCGTGTCACTAATGACTGAGGTGTCAATGTCATCCTCAGCCGACTTCCCCTTGGGAATCCAGGTCTTCTGCATGATGCTGCGGGAGTTGGTGCACATCAGTCGTAAAGCATTCACCTCGCTCTCCTTGAAGTTCTGAACAGAGTTCTGCCAGCAGTACTTGCCAGCTGGGAGGGTGTGACTGTCCAGTGGTTTGCACCTGGGGTCATTGATGGAAGAGGGAATACCGATCCCATGGCTGTTGGCCAGTGTATTCTGGTCAGAGAAGGAGGAGGTGAGGCAGCAGGACTTTGTGCCACATGCCTGCGCTGACATGGCAGTGCATGAGCTGGGCCCTTGTGATGCACTGTTACAGCTCCAGCTGCTCAGAGGGGTTGCCATCATGGCAGACCTTGAGGGGGCAGCAGTTACCTTTCTTGTGTGTGAGCTTGGCCTGTAGAGATGCCAAGTCTTGCAGCACCTGGATGGGATTCTGGAACTCAGGGGTCACCTGCTCAGGGAGGGCCTGGAGGCACTCTGGCCAACACTCACTCTCTACAAGGTGTCCGTGTTGCAGATGTGCTGGTACTGCATGTCCATGGGCTCCCCACCAGCATCCTCCTCCTGGTCCTCTTCCTTGTGGTAGGAGCCAGGGCTGTGGCTGGATCAGTGAAAAAAAAAAAAAAAAAAAAGGGAAAGCATATATGTTAAAGATCACAATGGAAGGAAAATGGGAAGCTGATGCTTAAAGATCCAAACTCCCCATTGGTTTACATTTAGCATCTCTTAAGAAGAAAAAGAGAAAACACTATGATTAGGGACTTCAGGGTCTTGGGTTTTGGGGATGGGCGAGTTATGGAGTGAGTTTCCATGATCTTCTTAAGTTGATTTATTCCTCCTCTGACATCACCCTGTCCAGGTCTTTGGTTATGAGGGCCCAGAGGTCTTCTGGTTGCAGACAACCTAAAGTTCTGCAATCTACTTTAAAATGGTTTTGGTGATGCTACCTTAAGAGCAGAAGACAGATCTATTAATCTTTTGCTTAGCAGACTATATCCTTCACCTGCAACCTGCTTTGCTGACAAGTTTCTAGGCTTTAGGCCACATCTGCCTTTATTCCTATGGAAGATCCCCAAAACATTGAGGCAACATTGGCTACATAAGACATTTTGGACAAAGAGAAACATGAAAGAGCACGGGATCTTAGATTTGGAAGTAAGAATGGGCAGGTTATAGGGAGCTGAGCAGAGCCTGCAAGGCAGGAGAGTGCTCTCTATGCAACTGAGAAGCAGTGGGACACGGGGTGGCTAGCAAAGAGCCGCCTGCCCGAAGCCCTTCTACTGACCACAGGTAACTAAATTAGGATCAAACGAACATCCTAATCCTCCCTCTAAAGCAAGTGTTTTGGTCTGAATCTCTTGGCAGGAAAGTGGGGAGAATAAAAAATCTTTCCTGAGTGCTTTTTCTCAATAAAGAGCTGAAGATCACTATCCCCAAAAAGGAACTTCAGGGTGGCAGAGCTTTGGCTCCCTTTGCTCAACACGGATCAATCACATCCCACTCCTGCTCTGAAGCCTCCAGTGGCTTCAGAACAGAAAAGCCAAAGTTCTAGCCGACGGCTCCTCCCTCTTCAAATTCATCTCTCATTTCTTGCTCTGTCTTCTCCAACCAGATTGTCTCCTCCTTGGTCCTCCAATATTTTCAAGTTGAAGGAAAAAAACACCCAAGCATGCCATATTTTATTTTAAAATACTATAACATATTATTCTTTTTTGCTCCATGGTTTAGAAATTGTGAAACTCCTCCACCAGCATGTCAGGCCTATGAGGACTGGGATTCTGTCTGTTCTGTGTCACAGCTGCATCCCCAGTGCTTAGAACAGTGTCAGGCAGATGGTGAGCACTTTGTTGGTGTTTTTTTCATAAATGAGTAAACAAATTACACATGAGACAATGGTTAAAAAGGTGAAACATGAAGTGTTATGACTCTACATATCTGGGGTTATGATTCAAACTGAAGAATCAGGAAAAACTATCCTGGAAAAAAAAGGCATCTAATAGACAATGAGATCAGGCAAACCTAGAGCTCACAAGGGGGCAGGAATGAGAGATCCAGGCAGAGGACACAGCAAGTGCAAAAACGATGAAGTGGGAAAGTTGAGCGAAGTAAAGGAAGTTCAATGGACTCATTTGGATGATTAAATGAGCTAATGTGCTTGAAGTTCCCCGTACACAGAGTGAAAAAAACAAGCTGTTGTCATTATTGAGTTTCTGTGAGCACATATCCAAGGTCTGCCCACTTGGAAACAGCAGTGATAAAGGAACGCTACTCTCCCCTCCTTACCACATAAGCAAAACATGACATCAAGGCTTGATTAAAGTCTGACTGAGGTAGAAGTGACAGACAATAAACCACACACAGGTGAAGGGTACTATCTGATGAGAGCTAACCTTCATACCCACTCCTTGTATATCCATTCAACCCCAAAGATTCTCACATGCCTCAGGCAATCACTTATCTTAGTTTATTCTCAATAGAATAGTTTGCATTTTCTAGAACTTTAAATAAATGCAATTACATAATATGTTGCCTTTTTGTCTGGCTTCTTTCATTTGGCATAATTATTCTTATGAGGTGCAATTCATCCTCCATAAAATTAATTATATTAAAGTGAACAGTTCAGTGGCATTTAGTGTAGTCACAATGTTTTTTTTGAAATATATTTTATTGACTATGCTTTACAGTTGTCCCATTTCCTCCCCTTCATTTCCCTCCACCCTGCACACCCTCTCCCACCCACATTCCCCCCTTTAGTTCATGCCCATGTGTCATAAGTCCTTTAGCTTCTACATTTCCCATACTGTTCTTGCCTCGCCCCCGTCTATTTTCTACCTACCATCTATGCTACTTATTCTCTGTACTTTTTCCCCCTCTCTCCTCTTCCCACTCTCCTGTTGCTAACCCTCCATATGATCTCCATTTCTGTGATTCTGTTCCTATTCTAGTTGTTTGCTTAGTTCATTTTTGTTTTTGTTTTAGGTGTGGTTGTTAATAATTATGAGTCTGCCGTCATTTTACTATACATGTTTTTTATCTTCTTTTTCTTAGATAAGTCCCTTTAACATTTCAGAAAATAAGGGTTTGGCGATGATGAGCTCCTTTAACTTGACCTTATATGAGAAGCACTTTATCTTCCTTCCATTCTAAATGAAACCTTTGCTGGATAGAGCAATTTTGGATGGAGGTCCTTGCCTTTCATGACTTGCAATACTTCTTTCCAGCCCCTTCTTGCCTGTAAGATTTCTTTTGAGAATCAGCTGACAGTCTGATGGGAACTCCTTTGTAGGTGACTGTCCCCTTATCTCTTGCTGCTTCTAGGATTCTCTCCTTCATTTTCACCTTGGCTAATGTAATTATGATGTGCCTTGGTGTGTTCCTCCTAGGGTTCAACTTCTTTGGGACTCTCTGAGCTTCCTGGACTTCCTGGAAGTCTATTTCCTTTGCCAGATTGGGGAAGTTCTCCTTCATTATTTGTTCAAATAACTTTTCCACTTGTTATTCTTCCTCTTCTCCTTCTGGTACCCCTATAATTTGGATGTTGGAATGTTTAAAGATGTCCTGGAGGTTCCTAAGTCTCTCCTCATTTTTTCGAATTCTTGTTTCTTCATTCTTTTCTGATTGCATGTTTTTTTCTTCCTTCTGGTCCACTCCATTGATTTGAAACCCAATTTTCTTTCCATCACTATTGGTTCCCTGTGCATTTTTCTTCATTTCACTTAGCATAGCCTTCATTTTTTCATCAAATTTGCAACCAAAATCAACCAATTCTGTGAGCATCCTGATCACCAGTGCTTTGAAGTATGCATCTGATATGTTGGCTATTTCTTTGTCACTTAGTTGAATTGGCTCTGGATTTTTTTTTTTTGTCTTGTTGTGCCTGTTATATATGAGGGGCAGAGCCTTAGGTGTTCACCAGGGCAGGGCAACCCAGTCACTGGTTGTGACACTGTATGTGGGGGCAGGGTCTGTGAGGGAACAATAGTGCTTCCTCCGATTTCTCTGTCAGATTTCAGTCCCTTCTGCTGCTTCCCACAAGCAAATTGGGCCCTTCTTGTGCTGGTTCCTGGGTGGGTGGGCTTGTGTACATTCCAGGACCCTGTGAGTCTCTCCAACAAACTCTCCTGTGAGGCTTGGAGTCTCTACCAGCATCTCAACCTTCACAAGTGTTTTCAATCAGTGCTTTTAGGCTTTATTTCCTGGTGCTGGGGCCCTGGGTTGCACAGTCTGTCTCTCTGCCCATTTTCACCTGGTTTATCTGTGCATGAATGTGTGACTGCAGACAGCCAGCTGCCTTGTGTGCCTCACTGGGTCTGCTTGTTGACTCCCTGTGCCCATGCCCAGGGTCTGCAGCTGCTGCCTGCACCCTGTGCATTCGGGTCTGCCAGCCACCACTTTTTCCTGCCCTGACTCCTCTTTGTCGGCCACTGACTCTGCCGCCCTTACTGGTCTGGATGAATGGTTGTTGGGACTTCTATACAGTTCATTTGTCTATCTGTCTTGGTTGTTTTTTTGTTTCTAAATTTTTGTTGTCCTTAATTTTGGTTGTGTGAGGGGGCACAGTGTGTCTACCTTTGTGTCCATCTTGGCCAGAAGTCCTCTGGCTTTTTTTTTTTCAAATTTTAAAAACACGTTATTTATTTTTAGAGAGGGGAAGGGAGGGAGGGAGAGAGAGAGGGAGAGAAACATCAATGTGGGTTGCCTCTCGAGTGCCCCCTACTGGGGACCTGTCCCAAAACCCAGGCATGTGCCCTGACTGGGAATTGAACCAGTGACCCTTTGGTTTGCAGGCCAGCACTCAGTCCACTGAGCCACACCAGCCAGGGCACTATTTATTACTTACGAATTCATCAAAAACAAAAGAGTGTTTCTTATATACTGATACCTGAGCTGGTTGCAGTGTGTAGAGTTTGAAGTGAGAAGGCAAAGTCTTTTCCTTTATATCTATTGGGTATGACACCAACACATCAGGAAGCAAATTAGTAATTTTAAGTACAGTGCAGAGAGGTAAGGATCGCTCACCTGAGGGGAAGGCCTGAGCATTCCCTGCACTGAATGTGATTGTTACTGCAGTAATTTGTTTCTAGAGTCAAAACAGATGAATTCTCCATTTCCTATCACACTTAAGACCACAATCTTTCCCCTGAGCGAAGAACGCCAAAGGGAAAAGGATCTGAACCAATGGTTGGTCTAGGAGCCCAGAGACACCCAGTAAAGCCCCAGAGTAAAGGAGAAGTTGAGGCTGTGGCTGAGGACAGACCTGGAGTGACTCTGGTCAGCTGCTCATGGCCTGTGTGACTCTGCTTTAGTGACTCTATATACCTGTGCCTCAGCTTCCCCTCAGTGGAGGAGGATGAGCATTTGGCTGCCAGGTTGTCAGTGTGTTAACTGTAAAATATTCACAGTCTCTGACCTAAATCTTGAAATAAATGAGCTGCTCAAATAAAAGGCACCTGCTATTGATCAACTCCAAGAGAGAATCCCCTGGGCTGATCCCTGATGAATGAGGAGCTTCCAGGAGCATTTTTTTCTCTTCTTTTTCTCCCTGGAATGCTGACTTCTCTTTCTACTCTTGTAAGTTCCCTAGGGTGGTCCACAAATTGCCTGGCAGTTTTGTGTACCTGTGCTCTTCACACACAGGGTCAGGTAAAGGACTGGGGGGCTCTATTCCTGCCCAGATGTGACTCCTGGGGCTGAGCCCTGGCTGGTGACCAGCTCAAAACCATGAGACTTGGGCTCCCAATAAACCATTGCTCACAATTAGCTCTTCCCAGGGGTCAGAGCAGACCTGACACAGGATCCCCAATGCTTCTGGCGTCAGAAGCCCTGGGGCATGGGTCTGGGGAGGGGCTGCTGGGCTGAGCTTCTCTGTGGGGTTTCCAGGAGGCTCCTGAGGTTAGGCCCTGATCCAGCCCTGCAGGATCTTTGTCAGGATCAGGGTCAGGTTCATGGGGAGGAACCAAGGGGGCTGAATTAAGACTGATCTCCCTTGCTGAGTTACTCCTGTCAGACTGGTCTTCTCTCTGTGGTGAGTGTCTGCAAGTCTGGAAAGCTGTTAATAGCATGAATCTCTTCTGAAAGCCCCACACTGAAATCTTGGTGCCAGGGAAGGTGGACATGGACCAGAAGCAGTGGGAAAATGCAGCCTTGGCCAGCTGGAAGCCCATAAGCCAAATCCCCAGACTCCCCCCATCACAGGTCTCCCACTTCCACACAGTGCACCTAGGGGCCTGTTGTCACTATCTGGGCAAGAGGCAGCTGCCCCTCAGGAGGGCCCACTTTGCCACATGGGTGGGGATTGGCTGGCCCACTGTCCTTGGTGTCTAGGGCTGTGGCAATTCCTGGGACACTAGACTTTCAGTGTTAAACCCAGAGCAGTCCTCGGACAAACAAGCAAGAATTGAACACTTCAGGTGGGTTAGGGAGCTCTGTGGACTGGCCCTCTCTTCAGTGTGAGTGTTTCTGTCCCTGACTCAGCCCTCTGGGAAGGACAGTGTCCTGCTGAGTTTTTGGCCCAGGTCCCTGCTTCCAGATACTATATCCCAGGATGCACAGCTGTTCTCTGGCTCTAGGGGTGCATATGGTTACCCACTTTACTCCAGCTGGACAAATGGGTGCACATAACCCCTTCATTGCAGAGCTGTCTGACCTCAGAGAATACACCTGAGGAAGAGTTCAGTACTTTCCCTTTCTCTCTCAGAGATGGCTGGCAGGCACCTCAATTTTGACACCATGGTGACCACATGTTGAAGAAAAAGACTCCCAGGCTATGGTCATACACAAGGACTGTGAGGGACTGTGAGTTACCTCAGCTGGGTTTGGCTGCCCACATATGCGACAGTCTGCAACACATCAGAAATGGCCTGCCTCAGGACACTACAGTGAGTGGTCCTGGGCCCTGCGCCACCCCAGCCCCAGCTCAGCCTCCTGTTTCCCTGAGGGGCCCAGGCAGTGAAAACTGATGGGATTCTACGTGTCTGCTCGCTATTTACAGCTTTCCTTCTCAGCTGGCTGCTAGGGGGCCTGCAGTGCCTAAGAGACCAGGTTGCCATAGAGGGGCTCTGCCCAATAAGTACAGTCCCAGAATGATTGCACTATTCATTGTAGTCTTTCCTCAGCCCTTCACTGGCTTACAACCAAAACCATCCACACTGTCCTGAGGGGCACAGACACAGACACAGAGATAATCACATATGTGGACAGTCACTTGCCACACACATGTACAAACTCAATAACATATCTGAACCCAGAAGCACATTCAGAGGTATCCAAGGGCGTGCATACACACACACAGTCTCCCACATGTACTTTTACAGACACACTCACAGAAAGACATTTATACCCAAAGACACAAATCTTTATAATACAAACCACATGAATGTGTAAGGAGGTCTAAAGTCAGAAAAATGCACATACTCACCCAAACACACAGTTAAACAGTGACAGGCACACCCTGAACCACCCACAGATCTTGTGGAGCTCCACTACCTCATATTTGGTACCTGACCATCTCCTGCTCCTCCCTGCGGTCCCCCTCGTGGCCTCCAAGCACTTGCAGAGCCCTGAGCAGGAAGAGTGGTGGCAGGGCATTCAAGAGGGACACTCAGAGAGGACAGAGCCAGGGTGCTACAGAACATAGTCACCTTTCTTCTATATGGCATGATCCTCAGGCTCTTCCCAGCCCACAGGACTAGAGTGAAGCCCCCAGACCTCCCCACCACTTGGGGAGCAATTGAAGATTAAAACTGTTCACGAAGCCTATATTTGGAAAGTAATGAATCTGTAGGATTTTCAGAAAGTCCCAAACTCAATGGAAACAATTAAGGAATAAACCCCATAAAGAGTGATACATGATGGATGGAAAACCTCCTGCTTACAGAAGTGAAAATGAGGTTAATTGTGGTGTATCTGGCATAAGAGAACTGTATTGGGTTTTCAGCTATGTGGAGTACCACCTAAGCTATAATATAACTTTGAGAAAACAAATTTGGTGGATTTTTTTTTACTGTGGTTGCGACTATGCTAATAAATAAGCACTGGACACACTAATGGGAACTATATGGGAAAGGAAATGCCAGAGGTGAGAGAAAAATGATATTAAGGGGAATCCCCCTTTTCAACAGTTCTGTGAAATGGACAGATAAAATAGAGTCACAACCACATAGGTGTATTGTAACCAAAATCAACCTTGCCTAAGAGAACAAATTATTATGTCAAGCTTTTAATAGCTTCTTCATAGAAGTGAAATAACATTTTGTAGAAGTACAGTGAGTCACATTTACTGAGATCAACACTGAGGACACACTCTTGTTAATGTCAGTTCAGGAAAGCCCACCTTTAAATTCTGTGTTCCAGTTCAGTAACAGAAATTATTGACCGAGGACCTGCTATGTGCACATCATTTGGGACACAAAGATGAATAAGACATTCTTTATACTTCTTGGAGGAGGTGCTGCCTGAAGTGAGGGCAGAGGAGGCATAAAGAAGGAAATGCTGATTCCAGGACTGTTCAGGGGAAAACTAATGGGCCAGGGGAGCTAATGAAGTACATGAGAGGAAGAATGACATGAAGTCAAGTGTGGCTGTATTGTTTCTGGAACTAGTCCCATCTGGGACTAGATGGACCATGGGGAAAATTCAAAGGAGATTCAACATGGGTGGAGCTCTAGGATCAGGCTGGGAGAAAGGTGGTCCACTTTGAACCTGCAGGTTTGGAGTCTCAAAGGAGATGGCCCACCCAGGGAGATGCTGAGTGGGGAGTCTTCATTGTAAGGACAGAGGAGGAAGCTGGTGGGTCTGTGTGAGACCATGCCCACGGTGAGGGAATGAGCAAGCAGGAAACCCTGGGAAGAGCACTATGAAAGGGGGTGGCACAGAGACTAGAACCCATGAAGACAGAAAGGAACTGATGAGAGGAAGCAGAACAACAAGTCCCAAAAGCCAATGGAAGGTCAAGCCAATAGGTGGAGACTTCAAGGTGAGCCAGTGGCCAGGACTGCGTCCCTGGAAAGGGACATCCTGTGGGCAGCATTGAGCCTGCACAGGTCCTACCTGCAGGAGAGGTTGAGAGGGTCGAGGGCACTTCAAAGTGGTGACCTCAGCTCATAGAAACCAGGTGTCTGTAACACACTTTGATTCCAGGGCAGTGCCTACAGATGAATTTCTCATTTTACCTCTCAAAATAAATTCCTAGAACCCTATGGAGCTATCATTCAAGGTGTCACTCAAGGCTTATTAAGTGGTTTGGCTGGAAGCTAACTGGCAAGTCATCAGTATTTATGGTTCCTCTGATGCTTCTCTGTAAAAGGTTAGAAGTGGTGACACTTCGGGTGTACACTGAGCTAGCTGTCCTGTGCCAGAAAGTGTTTCCTGCTCTATCTTTTGTCTCCCTAGTCCCCTAAGTTAATTGATAATTTTTTACAGAACGTTAGCAAATTCAATACAAATTGAACATATTTTTAAAATTGGTTTCCTTGAATGAGATGACTGTGATTTTAGTCCTGGCCTTATGCCTTAACATTAAATACAAATTCAGTATGTGATAAAAAGCAGCTGGTGTTCTGTGGATTCTGGGTAAAAATGTCAGCCATTGAAGAGTCTTCCCCTGACTCATTCACATGGCGAATGATGACAAGGCTTCTCTTGGGGTAGAACTTAGCTCCTGGGGCAGATGGAGGGAGGACGAAAGGGGGCTATCTGTTGAGGAAGTGTCTTGTGGAGCGGGATCATCAACTCTTCCTCTGTCTGGCTCCCTCATGTGGCAAGTAATTGGCATGGCAAAGCCTCATCTAGGAGAGGGTTAATGCTGATTTGTCCAAATCTGTAACCCGTGCAGCACAGATGCTGATGGAACCACCAAATAAAGCAAACATACTGAGATGAGCAAGATGTTTGAATTCTTTAAAATGTGGTTAGTTGTTCTTATTCTGATAATCAGGCGGGTCATGTACCACCTCAGCAAGGGCTTTCTGAGTGGCCACTTGAGGAATTACAGCTGTCAGGATGGGCTCATAAGGAATCAATTTGCTTTACTAAAGACCATTTCATGCCATTTATTCATTATAACATACATAAGAACAATCAAAATTATCTATGTGTAGTCACAGCACCCAGAAGTGGTTGAGCCCACCTTGCATACCCAAGTTTTTTGCCCTGTGTATCTGTGAAATGGTTTTAACCAATATTTTCTACCATTGTAAAAAATATTTGCCATTTTCTGATGGTGTCTCGAAGGAGAGTCGTGGGAAGGTTGACTGGTGCTGAGACAGTGGAATGAGGGGCAGAGTCTGTGAGGATTGCTGATAGTCTTTTGGCTTCATTCTACCAGCTCTGGGAAATAGGAAACTCTTTGGGACCCAAAGTGGCAGGCCAGGACAGGGCTCTGAGGAGGGTCTGGGTCTCCCTAGCAGCTGAACTCCCTCCATGGCATTGGGGCAGCCAGAAGTACTCCATGACCTCTATGACCTTGGCTCTTCTTCCTTTCTCTCAGAAAATTGAAGGACGTCATTCTGGGTGGAAAGAAATAAAGCCTCCAAGTCCAATCATATGTTTATGGGAACCTGGACTCCAGCTGCATCTCTTCCAGTTCTCTGTCAACAATTCCATTGTCAGAGGGCCTAGTCTTTCTGAAAAGTTCCTAAAATGTTGCTCCCAAGTAGCACATGGGAAGGAAAGTAGGCAATGACATGGCCCCTACCTTCCCACATGTGGGTCAAATGGCTGTCCTGAGAGGGCAAGTCTGAAAGATTAGACTAGCCAACCATGAACCCTCCCCAAAGCTTCTTCCCCAGGTCTCCCCATTGCCCTGCAGCCCTGGGGTTGGGTCTGAGGGTCTGAGCTGAGGCTCTGAGGACCTAGCCACACCTTTGCCCTGGGCAGGAGACTGGGGAACTGTAGGGGATGCAGCTGTGGTCCATGGCCCCAGGGAGCTGGGTCATCATTTCCTTCCTTGGTGGACACTGCACAGGTCTGTACTTGCTCAGTCCTGTCTGAGATTCTAGTGCCTGGGGGACCACACACTACAAAGGGAAGGGGCTTCTCTTCGGGTAGAACCTAGTTCCTGGAGCGGATGGAGGGACAGAGAATGGGGTCCAGCTGCTGAGGATGTGTCTTGTAGAGCAGGGTGCTGAACTCTTCCTCCATCTGGTTCTCCACCTGCACTTGACACTGGAGCTCAGAGCTCAAGGTTGGCATTTCTGGGCAGAATGCATTCACTTAATAATTATTTGCAAACTTCAGATCATCAACCGGAAGGATCAGGTTCCCCGGCAGTGAACACCCTGCAGATCCTGGAGAAAGGGGTTCCAGTTGCAGGGTGTGTCTTCAGCCCCTGACGTCACCCACAGGAAAGCAGTTGTTAAGACTGAGTAATCTACAGGGGCCAAAAAAAATAGTGTAATTTTGGACTGTGAGCATCCCAGGCTGTAGTCAGAAAAGCCTGCTCAGGTTGTAGCCCTTGGAGGGGGCAGACAGCATTGTAGTGTAGAGCTTTCAGGGCCCCCCTCCCCTCACTCAGTCAGCAACCCAGGACTCACCCTACAAAAAGGACATGCTGTTGATTTTTGGCTGTCCAATCTTGAGCTATCTGGCCCAGATGCGAAGGTGGAAGAGTTTAAACGTGAGTTCCTACATTTCTGGCCAGTTTGGCTTGTCCTTGCTTCTGACAAGGGTGGGAAACGGGAGTAGCCCTGGGTGCCCTGGGGCCTGCAGGGAAGGGAGGGAAGGAGGGTGTGTGGGCGTGGAGGCCTCAGAAAGTCCCCTCCTGACAGCCTCCACCTCCACTTGCAGCTTTCTCCCCAAGTGGCTAATGCTGCCCGAAGTAAGCCTGCTGAAACACAGTCTTGATTTTGCAGGAAGCTGAGGGCCAGGTCCACTGCAGAGCCAGCACTGCCCCTGAGTGCCCAGAGGCACAGTGAACAGGATGCTTTGCCCCAGAGGGGACTCAGCCCTTCCCCAGCCTCCACGCTCCAGTACCTCAGGCAGGGCTTCACCTGTCCTCCCACTGTCACTGCCCCTGCCCCACCCACCCAGGCAGTCCTTGCTTTGCTAAAGGGCCCAAGTCACTGTCCCCTGGGGAGGCTGGTTTAGGGGCTGGGGTACATACCAAGCACAGGGTGCCATCACTCCTTCTTAAGGAGACATTACTTGGTCATGTGGAGGGGAAGGGACTTGCAGGGAAGGCTGCCCCAAATCCAACAAGCCCAGCCACCCTCTTCTAATAGCCACTGGGAGAGACTGGCAGGGCAAAGTGTGGGCACACAGGAGCCTATTACATTTTATTCGGTTGGTGGACCAGTGTCTAGGAAGGCCATCCACCTGGTGACAGGAGCCAGACAGTGAGGTGGCTGAGAACTCACTGTCAAGAAGGGGTTTCCTGGAGCGCTGGAGGGCCCACCAGGTTACCTGTAGTGGCCGCCCAGCCTATTGCGCTCCCTGCATCCAGCGGGTGCCTGATTCACGAAGCTCCGAGAGGTCTGTGCCTCCATGGACTGGGACTCCTGGCACCGGGGACAGTTTTCAGGTGGGCCCCAGAGAGGCGAGATGGTGGGAGGAAGAGGCTGGGCAGGTGGGATGCAGGGATCAGGGCACCTTCTGCTGGGGTGGCCTGAGGCCAGAGAAAGGTGGGACATGGGTGTCAGGGTATGGGCAGATTGTAAAATGGACATGCAGTCCTGGAGGAAAGGGTGGAGGGCGGGAAGGGAAATGGGACTGGCAGGGCAGGGGGAGCTGGGGACCTCAGGGATCTTGTGGAGGCTGTAGGCCTTGCAGGCTCCTAAGGGAGGAGGAGGGGCTCTGCATTTGAGAGATGGGAGCTTGGTCTGGTGAGGTAGGGGGAGCAGGAGGAGTGGGGGGGCCTCCCATAGGCAGTAGGGGAAACCAGGTGAGGAGGGAGAGGTAGGGGAATTGGGAGGGGGTGAGGGTGGGGAGGGGACAGTAGGAAAAGAGAATGGGTGTGTCCTCATCGCTGCCAAAGCAAAGAGTGAGAACTGAACGCCACCTTGGAGTTCTAGAAACGCCTCGGTCCTTGTGACCTCAGGAGCAGAGAATTCTAGACAGAGATGAGGAAGCCGTGCCTGAAGCACAGCTGTGTGCCCTGTAGAGATGAGCAGACAGGTCTTTCCCTGACTGTCAGTACAGTTGACCTTCAATATTATCTTGTGTTAGTTCCAGGTGGACAGCACAGTGGTTGGACACACATGCACTTTACAGAGTGTTCCAGTACACACGCAGCCACGTGCACAGCTGCTGCAGTGCTACTGGCCTCGTCCCTGTGCTGTGCTCTCCGTCCCTGTGACTGTTTTCTCACTGCCCATCTGTACTCTGATCCCTTCACTTTCCCCCCAGTCTCCCAGACACCCTCCCCTCTGGCAACCATCTGACTGTTCTCTATATCTGTGTGTCTGACTCTGTGAGTGTGTTTATGTTGGATTTTATTTGTTTGTTTTGTTCCTATTGTTATTTTTGTACAAAGGCAATAAATTTTTTCTCAGCTGTGCCACTCGAGTCCTCCTGCTCATGTTCCCTGTGTGTGCACCTCTTCTCACAGGTAGAGTGAATTGTCACTTCCAGGAAGCTGGGTGTGGGCCTTCCAGGAGGACAAGGCAGATGGCCCATCTTGTGGCAGATGAAGGGTGAGGCAGTCAGGGGAGGCGGAGTGAACCCCATCTTTTTTGCATTGGTCTGTGATCTCCAGCCTGCTTCTTCCCAGCTGCCCCAGACCCACCACGTGACCAGGACATTGTGCTTTGTGATGATGCTGGGGTAGCATGTCAAGGCCAGGATGCAGGGGGGAGGTGAGACTAAGGTGATTGTGCTTTAGCAGGGGGGTGTCCACACCTCTATTCACTTGCCCCTCCCCCTGCCCTCACACACACTTGGGACAGCAAGACAAGTGCCAGGATCCCAGTCACACTGGACAATCCTCCATGGACACAATACGCAGATGCTGGAGGGACACCTTCTCCACTGGCTGGTTGGGGCTGCTGGGGTGGGGGCCGGCCTCCAAGCCAGATTCCAAGGGTCCACTGGGTGGTCCCCACCTCCCACCAGCCCTGCCTCTGGAAGCAATGGGCTGTCAGACATGGGGAGGAGGTGAGGGGTAAGGCAGTGAGGAAAAGGGCCAGAGACAAAAAGGCTCCAGTGACATCCAGTGTCAGGGGGTGGCAGGTAAAGAAAATAAAAAAACCCTCTGGTTCACATGTAAGACTCAAAAAATTTTTTTTCAAAACTAGTACCACCAGGTGAGGCTAGAAAGAGAGGAAAGATTAGAGAGAAAATTCAGCAAACACCTGCTCACAGTGGAGTGGATCCTGCCCTGTCCCCATGCAGTGGGCTCCACCAACAGGCCACCACCAGGGACACCCTTCAAGCAGAGCCCTGTGGGGGTCTGGCTGTGCCCAGTGGACTCCCTGCAGTGGCTGGAGCTGGGTCCCCCCTCGGAAACACAGACCCACACTCCACACTGAGGCACACACTCAGCTGCCCCCACCCCTGACCCCATCCTGCCTTCCATGGTCCCTGGGACCAAAGGGAACATCAGACTCAGTTCCATTGTTTTAAGAGCGAAGAAACCTTATACTTTACCATTCCATTAGCTAAAAAAAGTTGAAAAAATATGTATAGGAGCTGGGGGGCTGGGAGTTGGGAGCCCTTTCATAGTCGGGGGTTGGAAGGGGGGAAGGGCAGCAGCCTGCCAGCCTGTTTCCTTGGTTCCAAGTCTGGTCCTACAGCCTCTCATATCCTCATGTGTTTAAAAGCAAAAGTTCTACATACACATGTGCACACACAATTGTGAACCCTGGAAACTTCCCGTCCTATTCTCAGAGTCCCTCTGTCTGCACCTCTCACTCAGGACATGCCCCCCCGCCCCCCCCCCCCCCAGGCCCCAGGGCACTGATGGGGGCAAGAGAGGCTGAGCACAGGATGGGGGAGAGAAGTGAACTGAGCCCACTGTTGTGTGGCCCCCTCAGGTCAGTCTCGGGATTGCTGTGAGCTTCACTTGTCCACAGCTCTCACAGGGGCAGTCCCCACAGTGTTGCCTGTGCCAGCCCCAGGTGCAGGGACAGGTAAGAAAAGCAGGAAGGTCATTGGGAAACCTGGAAGCATTGGGACCTGGTGGCAATAAGGTTCCTGGGTATTCTGTTCGCCCCTAGTTCCAGTGAGAGGTGGAGCAGAGGACAGTCCCCAGACCAGCCCCTCCCTGCCTGGCCTGGTTGAATGGAATGGAGAGACAATTGTTAGGGATTAGGAGAGGAGGAGTGAGCGTTCTCCCACTGTGCACTTGTGTGTGTGTGTGTGTGTGTGTGTGTGTGTGTGTGAGAGAGAGAGAGAGAGAGAGAGAGAGAGAGAGAGAGCCATGCAGATCTCACACCATGCCATCCTCTCCCAGCCCACTCAGAATGGGGTCAGGGGTGGGACAGGCTACTGAGGGGCAGTGAACATGCAGCAAACTCCAGGGGTTCTGCAGAGAAACACTCAATAGCTAGTGACCAAGGTGGCAGGTGATGTTTGATGAGAGGGAAGTGTTTGGCCTCAGAGGGCCTCATCTGAGGGATCAGCCTCGCTACCGAGACTGGAGGTTTCCAAGCTGTGCTGCATGCCCATCACATCCAGCTCCAGTGTGCTCATGTCACCAATGACCGTGGTGTCAGTGTCACCCCTAGCCGGCTTCCCCTTGGGAATCCAGCTCTTCTGCACCATGCTGTGGGCATTGGTGTACACTGGACGTGATGCAATCATTTCGTTCTCCTTGAAGTTCTGGACAAAATTCTGCCAGCAGTACTTGGCAGCATGGCAGATACTACTGTCCCACGGTTTGCACCTGGGGTCATTGGTGGAAGAGCTGATGCTGATGCCCCCACTGTTGGCCAATATGTTCCTGTAACAGAAGGAGGCCAGGAGGTGAGGCAATAGGATCTTGTGTTGCATGCCTGCACTGACATGACAGTGCATGAGCTGGGCCTTTATGATGCACTGTCACAACTCCAGCTGCTCAGAGGGGTTGCCATCATGGCAGAGCTTGAGGGGGCAGCAGTTACCTTTCTTGTGGATGAGCTCGGCCTGTAGAGATGCCAGGTCTTGCAGTTCTCAGATGGGATTCTGGGACTCAGGGGTCACTTGCTCAGGGATGGCCTCCACCTTCTTGGCATTCTGGCTGATATTCATTATTCTCTACATGGTATCCATGTTGCAGATATGCCAGTACTGCGTGTCCATGGGCTCTGTGTCAGCATCCTGCTCCTGGTCCTTTTCCTTGTGGTGGGAGCCAGGGCTGTGCCTGGTACAGGTGCTGGAGGTGGCTGGGCTGGTCTGAGATGCCGGCTGGGCCTGCCCACCTGCCCACTGCTGCTGCCGAGGCTGCCTTTAGGGCCTGCTGGAGGCTGGTGAGTCAGTGTGGAGACCTGGCTACTTTGCGGCTGCCACTGCTGACCCTGTTACTGCCAATACTGATGTCCTGGCTGCTGTCTGATGGCCTCTTGGCCATGGATGTGCCCTGCACCGAGTCCGACTCCTGATGCTCTATCCTGATAAGCAACAGGACAGACAGTGGGGTGCTGCAGGTTGTCCAGCCCCATGTCTGAGCCACGGGCTCTGGGGCTAGAAGACATTGTTTCTTTTGTGTGCAGACCTGGTTGTCGCAGGCCTGGGAGTTGCAGCTGGGGGAGCTCAGCTGGAGAACTTGGTGCTCATCTCCATGATCTCCTGGATCTGCAGGATGGCAGTGTGTACATGAGCAGGAACTGGTCCCTCATGTTCATGCTCAGCTGACCCGTGGTGCAGAATCTGAGAATCTGTGGAGAGGACTAGGTTGCAGGGCCCTGGCAGCTGTACCAGGTGCCAGGGCTGTTGTGGAACAGGTCTGTGATGGAGGAGCTGCTGGCAGCTAGTATTCCTGGCAAACTTGAAATGTGGCCCTTGACCACCAACCACCTTGGACAGACAGACACAACACAGTAAAGGCCCTGCTGCTGGTCAGGTGCTCCAGCATGTGGCTCTAAAGTTCAAGATCTCCATTTGCAAGGTCTGGGCTGCAGTGGCAGCTGCTCAGTGGCTATGAATTGAGGGCTCCTGGACGTCCTCTATAATGGTGTCTGGTTCTGGCCTGGGCCCAGGGTGCACCATCCTGCACCTGTGCCTGGGCCTTTGCCTTCATGGCCTCTACTTCAGCAACAGTGGCAGCCCCAATGGGTGTCCACTGTGGGCCAGGCCACCCCAGCAGAGCATCCGGACAGTGCCCACTGGGCACCTCTACCTCAGCAGCCATGCTGGGTTATACTGTCCTTCAGATTCCACACACCAGTGAAATCATATGTCATTTGTCTTTCTCTGATCAAATATTTCATTTAGTTAATACTCTCTACATCCATTCTGCCTGTTGCAAACAGTTTCTTTTTATGGCCAAGTAATATTCTGTTGTATATGTGTACTACAGCCTTTTATCCATTCATCTGTTGATGGGCACTTGGGTTGCTTCCTATCTTGGCTATTGTAAGTAAGTCTGCAATGATCTTATTGGCACATATGTTCTCCCTCCCACCCTAATTTGCTTGCTAGTTTATTTTGTTCATTAGATCCCACATATAGGTGAGATCATACGGTATTTGTCTTTCACTGACTGGTTTATTTAACTTAGTGTTATAGTCTCCAGGTCCTTCCATGGTGTTGCAAAAGGTAAGAGTTCCTTGTTAGTAGTGCTGCATAGTATTCTATTGTGTAAATAAACCACAGCTTTTTTTTTTTTTAATCCATTCCTTTACTGATGGACACTTAGGCTGTCTCCACATCTTGGCTATTGTAAATAAGGTTGCTATGAACACAGGGGTGCAGATATTCTTTTGAATTGGCATTTTGGGATTCTTCGGACATATTATCAGATGTAATATTGCAGGATCAAAAACTATTATTCTTTTGAATTAGTGTTTTCTGTTTCTTCAGGTACACTCAGAAGAAGAATTGCTGGGCCATAAGATGGTTCCATTTCTAATTTCTGAGGAACTTCCATACTGTTTTCCACAGTGGCTGCACCCATCTGCATTCCCACCAACTGCACAAGAGTTACCTTTTTCCACGTTCTCTCCAGCACTTCTTGTTGTTGATTTGTTGATGATAGCCGTTCTGAGGTGTGAAGTGACATCTCATTGTGCTTTTACTTTGTATGTCTCTAATGATTGTTGACATTGAGCATCTTTCATATGTATATTGGCAAACCGTATCCTATTTGGAGAAGTGTCTATTCACGTCCTTTGCCTATTTTATAATAGGTTCATTTGTTATTTTCGTGTTAAGTTGTATGAGTTCTGTATAAATTTTGGATGTTACTTCCTTATCAGATATATTACTAGCAAATATTTCCTCCTGATCAGTGCATTGTTTTTTCATTTTGCTGGTGGTTTTCTTTGCTGCCAATAACTTTTTAGTTTGCTATAGTCCCATTTGTTTTTTTGTTTCCTTTGTCCAAGGAGATATATCAGAAAAAATATTACTGAGAGAAATGTCCAAGATTATATTGCTTATGTTTTCTTCTAGGATTTCTATGGTTTGAGTCTTACATTTAAGCCTTTATTTAATTCATTTAGGGTTTATTCTTGTATATGGTGTGAGAAAGTGTTCTAGTTTCATTTTTTTGTATGTGTCTGTCCAATTTTTCCAACACCATTTATTGAAAAGATGTCTTTACCTGATTGTATGCTCTTGCCTCCTTTGTCAAACATTAGTTGTTCACGTAGGTATGGGTTTTGTTCTGGACTTGTTATTTTGTTCAATTGTTTTATATGTCTGTTTTTATGACAGTGCCATGCTGTTTTGATTACTATAGTCTTGTAGCATAGTTTGATATCAGTTCACATGATACCTCCAACTTTGTTCATCTATCTCAGGATTGCTGTGGGTCTTCGAATGTTTCGTGGTTCTATGTAATTTTTGGGAATGTTTGTTCTAGTTCTGTGAAATATGCTATTCCTATTTGTATAGGAATTGCATTGCATCTGTAGATTGCTTAGGGTGGTTAGGACATTTTAACAATGTTAGTTCTTTCTATCCATGAGAACTGTGTGTGCTTCCATTTATTTGTATCTTTTTCCATTTCTTTTCACAGTAACTTACACATATTGAGCACCTGGGTTAAATTTATTTTTAGGCATTCTGTTTTTTGATGCAATCATAAATATAATTATATTAATAGTTTTCCCTTCCTTTTGTAAAGGCATATTTTATTGATTGTGCTATTACAGTTGACCCATTTTTTCCCCCTTTTTGCCCCTTCCACTCAGCACCCCTTACTCCCTCAGGCAATCCCCACACCATTGTTCATGTCTATGGGTCCTGGGTAGGTTCTCTGGCTACTCCATTCTCTACATGGTACTTTACATTCCTATGGCTGTTCTGTAACTAGCTATTTGTACTTCTTAACCTCTCACCTCTTCACCCATTCCTCCATATCTCCTTCCATCTGGCAACCATCAAAACACTCTCTGTATCCATGATTCTGTCTCTGCTCTTCTTGTTTGCTTAGTTTGTTTTTTAGATTCAATTATTGATAGATATGTATTTATTGCCATTTTATTGTTGATAGTTTTGATCTTTTTCTTATATAAGTCCCTTTAACATTTCATATAATAATGGTTTGGTGATGGTGAACTCCTTTAGTTTTTTCTTATCTGGGAGACTCTTTTTGCATCCTCCTATTCTAAATGATATCTTTGCTGGGTAGAGCAATCTTGGGTGTAGGTCCCCATTTTTCATGACTTTGAATATTTCTTTCCAATCCCTTCTAGCCTATAAAGTTTCTTTTGAGAAATCAGCTGACAGTCTTATGGGAACTCCCCTGTAGGTAACTAACTTTTTTTCTCTTACTGCTTTTAAGATTCTCTTTTTATCTTTAACCTTCGGCATTTTAATTATTGTGTGTCTTGTACTGGGCCTGTTTGCATCCATTTTATTTAGTCTCCATGCTTCCTGTACTTGAATGCCTATTTCCTTTGCCAAATTAGGGAAGTTTTTCTCATTATTTTTTCAAATAGATTTCCAATTTCTTGCTCTTTCTCTTGTCCTTCTGGCACCCCTATGATGCGAATGTTGGAATGCTTCAAGTTGTCCCAGAGGCTGCTTACACTATCCTTGTTGTTTTGGATTCTTTTTTCTTCTTTTCCTGATTGGTTGTTTTTTGGTTCCTTAATTTCCAAATTATTGATTTGGTTCTCAGTTTCATCCACTCTGCTGTTGTTTGCCTGTATATTGTTCTTTATTTTAATTAGTGTATGCTTTATGTCTGACTGGATCTTCTTTATGCTGCGGAGGTCCTCTCAGTTCCTTGAGCATCATGATAACCAGTGTTTTGAACTCTGCATCTGATAGATTGCTTATCTTCATTTCATTTAGTTCTTTTTTGGGAGTTTTTGATCTGTTCTTTCTTTTAGGCCATGTTTCTTTGCTCATTTTGGCAGCCTCCTTGTGTTTGTTACTATGTATTAGGTACAGCTGCTATGACTTCCTGCCTTGGTAGTGAGGCCTAATGTAGTACATGTCTTATAGGGTCTAGTGGCACAGTCTCCCCTATCACCCAAGCTGGGTACTCGATGTGCACCCTCCCTGTGGGCTGAGTACACCCTCCTCATGTACTGAGACTTGATTGCTCTTGGCAGTTAAATGGGAGGGATTTACCTCAGCCACTCTGCTGCAATGACCAGGCGTGACCACTGACCACCAACTTCTGCACTCCATGGAGGGTCAGATGTGCAGGATCCATGTGGTGGTGTTCTGACATGGTCTGTAGCTGTCCACCGGGTGTGCGGATCTGGGGTTTCTCAGGTGGTGCAGGCCAAGGTCACCCCTCACCTGTGTTTTGCCCGGGGCCACCCTGACTGAGCTATAAGGCAATCTGAGATGACTGCTACTTGTGCTGGGCTTGGAGATTCCCAGGCGAAGTGAAGCTGTGAATTTAGGCTGGCTGCTACTAGTGCTGGGTCTGCTGTCATTTAGTAAAAGTACAGGGGCCTGGGGCTCACTGAAGCCAGCTGTTGCTTGTGTGATAGGATTTAGAAAATTGTTAAGCATGAGCCATAACCAGACATTCATATGGAAATGTAGCTTGACTGGACCTGTAAGTTCAGTCTCTGGGGATCTCCAGGGCAGGGAAAACAGGGTTAGCCAGGTTGATGGGGTCTTTGATATGGCAGCAGCCTACCAGCTCTGTGCTTTGTGCAGGGAGGGCTCAGAAAAGGGACAACGGCCTCTACATGCCTTTTTCCCCCAGCTCTTGCCCTGATGCCAGACTCTTCAATTTCTCCCTGTATGCCACAGGTGCCTTTCAAGCTCCTACCCAGGTGATGGAGCTCAGAGGGAGTGAGTTTGAATAAGTCCATGTGTGGGTTCTTTAAGGGGAAGTGCTTGAGAAAACAGCGGTTTCTTCCTCTGAATCAATCCCAACTGGGTTTTGCAGCCCGAAGTTATGGGGATTTATCTTTCTGACCCTGGAACCCTGGGCTGGGGGCTTGGTATTGGGCTGGAACTCCTCACTCCTGAGATATCCCTCCCACATTTTTATTCACCACACATGGATGTGGGACCAGTCCATTCTGCATCTGCAGCCCTCCTGCCATCCAGAGGGATTTGGTTTCTTTAATTCTGTAATTGTCAGACTTCCATTCAATTTGATTTCTGTCGGTTCTGAGTGATGGTTGTCTTATATTTTAGTTGTAATTTTTATGTGGTTGTGCAAGGAGGTGAGCCATGCTTTCCTATGCCTTGCTTTTGCTTTCTGGCAGTTCATTCTTGGTGTATAAAACTGCAAAAGATTTCTGGATATTTATTTTGTATCCTGCTACTTTACTAAATTCATTTATCAGTTCTAGTAGTTTTTAAAAATCCTTTTGTTACTCTATTACAATTGTCCCAAAATTTCCCCCTTTACCCTCTTCTGACCATCCCACCCCCCACTCCTACAGACAGTCCCCACACTGTTGTCCATGTCCATGGGTCATTCATACATGTTCTTTGTCTACTCCCTTCACCTTCTTTCCACCATTATCCCCCTCTCCCCTCCACTCTGGTTACTGTCATTCTGTTCCATGCTTCCATGCCTGTGGTTCTATTTTGTTCTTAGTTTATTTTGTTTATTAGATTTGTCTTATCAGTGAGATCATATGGTATTATTTGTCTTTTACTGACTGGCTTGTTTCACTTAGCATGACATTCTCCAGTTCTCAAGTTCTAGTAGTTTGATGGGAGAATTTTTCACGTTTTCTATATACAGTTTTACATTATTATGACAATCATGACAGTTTTCTTTCTACCTTTCCAATTCGAGTGGCTTTTCTTTCTTTTCTTGTCAATTGCTGTGGCCAAGCCTTCTAGCACTCTGTTAAGTAAGAGTGGTGAATGTGGATACTTCTGTCTTGTTCCTGATCTTAAAGGAAATAATTTTACTTTTTTCCCATTGAGTATGACATTGGCTGTGGGTTTGTCATATACGGCCTCTATTATTTTGAGATATTTTTCCTGTGTTCCCACCTTGCTGAGAGTGTTCATAAATGGGTGCTGGATTTTGTCAAATGCTTTTTTCTGCATCTTAATAGATATGATCATATGATTTTATCCTTTATTCTGTTTATGTGATGTATCATGTTAATTGATTTGCAGATATTGTACCAACCTTGCATCCTGGGAATAAATTCCACTTGATCACAGTGTACAATTTTATAATATACTGCTAAATTTGGTTTGCTAATATTTTGTTGAGGATTTTTGCATCCATGTTTATCAGAGATATTGCCCTATAATATTTTCTCTGTAGTGTTTTTACTGGTTTTGTAATTAGGATAAAACTAGCCTTATAAAATAAGCTTTTGAGTGTTCCCTCCTCTTGTGTTTTTTGGAATAGGAATTTTTTGAGAAGAAGAGGTGTCAGTTCTTGTTTGAATGTTTGTTAAAATTTACCTGTGACTCTATCCAGTCCATAACTTTTGTTTGTCGCAAGTATTTTGATTACTGCTTTCATTTCTTGAGTTGTAATTAGTCTGTTCAGATTTTCTTCTTGACACACATTTGAAAGATTGTATGTTTATAAAAATTTATTCATTTCTTCCAGATTGTCGATTTGTTGGCATATATTTGTTCATAATATTTGCTTATATATATTTTTTGCATTTCTGTGTTGTCATTTGTTACTTCTATTTTCTTTCTGATTTTATTTATTAGGTTCTGCCTCTTTTTTTCTTGATGGGTTTGGTTAATTACTTATCAATCTTTTTATCTTTTTATAGAAATTGCTCTTGGATCTATTGATTTTTGGTATTTTATTTTAGACTCTATATTATTTATTTCTGCCTTGATCTTTATTATTGTTTTCTTGTAATAGGTTTGGAATTTGTTGGCTGTTTGTTCTCTAGTTCCTTTAGGTGTAATGTTAGTTGTTTAGTTCAAGTTTTTTTGTTTGTTTATTGATGTAGGCCTGTAATGCTAAAAATTTCTCACTTAAGATTGCTTTTGCTGTGTCCCATAGATTTTGGGTTGTTCTATCTTATTTTAATTTGTCTCAAGATATATAATTTTTTTTTGTTAAAGATTTATTTATTTAAGACCTGGCTGGTGTGGCTCAGTGGATTGAGCACTGGACTGCAAAGCAAAGGGTCGCTGGTTTGATTGCCAGTCAGGGAACATGCCTAGGTTGTAGGCCAGGTTCCCAGTAGGCAAACACACATTGATGTTTCTCTCCCTCCCCCTCTCCATCCCTTCCCCTCTCTCTAAAAATAAATACATAAATAAATACATTAAAAATAAATAAAAAATTTATTTACTTATTTTTAGAGAGAGGGGAAAGGAGGGCAAAAGAGAGGGAGAGAAAATCAATGTGTGTCTGCCCCTTGCGCACCCCACCCCAGGAACCTGGCCTGCAACCCAGGCATGTGCCCCAACTGGGAATGGAACTGGCAGCCCTCTGGTTTGAAGGCTGGTGCTCAATCCACTGAACCACACCAGCTGGGGGTGTCTCAAGGTATATCTTGATTGATTCCTTGATCTGATTGTTAATCCATTCATTGTTTAGTAACGTTATTTAGTTTCTATGTATTTTTGAGTTCTGTTTTTTTTAAAGATTTTATTTATTTATTTTTTTAGAGAGGGAAGGGAGGGAGAGAGAGAGAGAGAGAGAGAGAGAGAGAGAAACATCAATGTGCGGTTGCTGGAGGTCATGGCCTGCAACCCAGGCATGTATCCTGACTGGGAATCGAACCTGCGACACTTTGGTTCGCAGCCTGCACTTGATCCACTGAGCTATGCCAGCCAGGGCTTTTTTTTTTTTTTTATGATTGATTTCTCATTTCATATCACTGGGGGCCAGGATGATGCTGACTATGATTTTAATGTTTCTAAACTTATTGAGACCTGTTTTGTGTCCTAACATGAGGTCTATTTTAGAAAATATTCCATGTGCACTTGCAAAGAATGTATATTCTGCTGCTTTGGGATGAAATACATTGAAAACATCAATTAAATTTCCTGTGGTCTACTGTGTCATATAATGCCACTGTTTCTTTGTTGATTTTCTGTCTGGAAGATCTACTCATTGATGTCAATGAAGTGTTAAAATTCCCTACTATGACTCTCTTGCTGTTGATCTCTCCCTTTATGTTCATCAAGATTTGCTTTATATATTTAGTTGCTGCTATGTTGGGTGAATAACTATTTACAAGGGTTCTATTTATTGTTTGAATGATCCCTTTATTGTTATGTATGCCATTTCATTCTCTTCTTGTGGCCTTTGTTTCAAAGTCTGGTCTTTCTGATATAAGTACTACTCCCTGAGACTTCTTTTCATTTCTATTTGTATGAAATATGATTTTCTATGCCTTTACATTCAGTCTGTGTGTTTCCTGTGTTCTGAGGTGGGTCTCATGTAGACAGCATATATATGGGTCTTGTTTTTTTACCCATTCAGCTCTCATATGTCTTTTGATTGGAACCATGAAGCTGTGTACATTTAAAGTGATTATGGATAGGTACATATTTATTATTATTTTATTCTTTACAACTTTATTCCCTTTTTTAAAAGATGTCACTTTAACTTTTGTTATGGTACTGGTTTGGTGATGATGAACTCCTCTAGCATATTCTTGTCTAGGAAGCTCTTTATTTTTCCTTCAAGTTTAAATGAGAGCCTTGCTGGGTAGAGAAGTCTTAATTGTAGGTCTCTGCTTGTCATCACTTTGAATATTTTGTGCCATTCCCTTGAGGCATGAAATATTTCTGTTGAGAAATCAACACACAGTATTATGGGAGCTTCCTTGTAGGTAAGTATCTGTCTCTCCCTGCTTTTAAGATTCTTCTTTGTCTTCAACCTTTGGCATTTTAATTATGTTGTGTGCTGGTGTGGGCCTCTTTGGGTTCATCTTTTTGGGACTCTCTGCGCTTCCTGGACTTATGTATCATTTTTCTTCACCATGTTAAGGAAGATTTTAATCATCATTTTTTTCAAATAGGTTCTCAATTTCTTGCACTTCTCTTCTTCTGGTACCCATATTATAAGGATATTGTTATGCTTCATGTTGTCCCAGAGGCTCCTTAAAGCATTCTCATTTATAAATAATTTTTTTCTGTTGTTCGAATCCAGTTGTCCCCTTTTCCCACCACCACTTTCCCCTGCCCCTGCCAGCCCCATCTCCCACCCTCAGTCCCACACCCCTTTTTTGGCTTTGTCCATGGGTCTTTTACATGTTTCTTGATGACCTTTCCCTTCTTTCCCCTGTTATCTCCCTCTCCCCTCCCCTCTGGTTACTGTCAGTTTGTTCTTTACTTCAGTGTCTCTGGTTATATTTTGCTTGCTTTTTGTTTTGTTGATTAAAAATTCTTTGTCTTTATGCTGCTCTGATTGGCATTTTTTTTGCTACCTTGTCCTCCAAATCACTGAACTGAGTTCCTTCTTTATCTGGTCTGCTGATTGATTCCTTCTAGTGTATTCTTCATTACAGGTATTGTATTCATTTCTCACTGGTTCTTTTTAATTTTTTTATGTTCTATTTTATGCTTACTATGGTTGGTTTAAGTTCTCACTGAGCTCATCCATTGTTCACTTACATTTCTTGAGCATCCTTAAAACCATGGTTTTGAACTCTGTATCTGGTAGCCTGCTTGCCTCCATTTCATTTAGTTCTTTTTATGGAGATTTCTCCTGTTCTTTCATCTGAGGCATATTTCTTTGTCTCTGTTTTTGTTTCTGTGTGTTAGGTAGGTCTGCTATGTCTCCTAATCTTGGTATTGTGGTCTTAGTAGCGGGTGTCATGTGGGGCTTAGTAGTGCAGTTTCCCTTATTACCCGAGCATGGTGCTCCAAGAATGTCCCTTGTTTGGGTTGTGTAAGCCCTCCTATTGTAGTTAAGGCTTGGTTGCTGTTGGTCTTTCCATGAGTGGGGCCAACCCTCAGGCTGGCTGACTGTATGGGCTGACCCTGACCATCATGGATAGTCTGCTATGTGAGTGCTGACCTCACAGAGCAGAATTTGCTCTAGCAGGGTCTGGTGTCTGCCAAGACCTCCAGACCCTTTGGACATCAGTTTGTGGAGCTAACCAGGTTGCGCTCTGATTTGTTCTGACAGCAGCCAGTGGGGGTTTTGTTCCAGAGCCCTTTTGGGAGGGAGTCTTGTATCAAACACTGCCTGTATTGGCCATGAACTATCTGTTAGGATTCATGGTTTTAGTCTGCCTGTGATGGCCTGTATGTGTGTGGGAGAGGCTGAGGTGTTCACCAAAGCCAGCTTCCACCAACACTGGGCATGGGTGTAGGTCAGGAAGAGGCCCACGGCACCTTGAGATCCACCTTTGTTTGGCTCCATCTGCAGGCTTCCTGTTAGGGTCTATCACTAAAAGAACCACCAGAGATATACAGAGTTGCATGAGATATGTTCTCAGTGAGTCACCAGGTAGGGAGAAGTGGTGTTAACCAGAATGATATAGATTATAACTCCATGCCAGTGCTGGGTTTGAGGCTACTCTGTAAAAATCCCAAGGTATGCCACAGCCAGCTGCCATCCTTGGCATGCCCATAGAGCTTTGTGTTGCCTAGGGGTCTTGGAAAATTGTCAGGATAGGCTACCATGGTTTATCTGGACCCAGCTGACCAATATTTAGACATGAGAAGGAAGAGCTCTGCATGGGAATGGTTGCACTGGTTGGGTATATGAGGGAAAAATGGCCAGTGTCCTAGATCCACACAGCTCAGTCTGTCCCAGTTTGGGCCAGAACTCATTGACAGCTCTAGCATCAGGGAAGGGCTGCCAGGGGTAGTTGGGACCAGTGGATCTTTCATGGGGATGGTTGGTGCCTGTCAGGATTGTGGGAAGGGAACAGGGAAAAGGCCTTGACCTTAGAGCCACACAACTCAGTCTCTGACACCCTTATGAGTCCTCCCAAACCTCTGCATCAGACATTGGCAGCTTAGTTCTCTGTTGCATGCCAGTTCAGCAGAGTGGGCCTACAGGGACTCAGGAGGTTGGGACTGTTGCAATCCCCAGTGATGTGCTGTATGGAGGGGAGTGCTTGATACAAGAAAGGTGGCATCTCTGGGCAGTCAGTGTATGAGAGGGACTCAGCACAGGGGTCCTGATTTTTTTTTAATCTTTCTCCCAGGAGCTACACAACTCAGTTTGTCCTCACATGACTCCTACTCTGCTTTGGGCTGCCCTGTCTCTGCTGGAGCTCAGCATGAGAGACTGCTAATGAGATTTTTTACTTTGGCCCTTTAAAAGGGCACCTGGGTTTCTAGCTGACTCTCCTCTGTTGTTGGCAGATAGAATCTCTGCCGATTTTCACAGCCTGATGATATGTGGGGTCCTTATTCTGCCACTGTTGCTCTGGGCTGGAGCCCTCCTTCATTTGTGGGTATGAGCTGGCATGGGGTTGAGACTCCTTGCTCATCACAAGGGATCTTTGCAGCTGAGATATCCCTCTGGAGTCTCAGCCATGCATGTGGGTGTTGGGCCATCTCTTTTGTGTCCTTGCTCTTCCTACCATTCCTGATGTGGCTTCTTCAAAGATCCTTGGTTATAAGACTTCTGTTTAGCTAGTCTTCAGTTGGTTATTCAGGTGGATTGTTCTATATTTTAGTTGTAACTGACATTAAAAGTGGTAGCCATAAGTATTTGGTTGGCCAAAAAGTTCATTTGGTGTTTTCCATAAGATGGCTTTCCTACTGCTTAGTTGTCTTTAACTTCATTCAAAACAATTTTGTTAGATTGTATTGTGACAGCTGTTATATCAGTGAACATTTAAAAGAACTTGTCAAAATTTCTGAAATTTTGAGTACCCATTTTAACATGGAAGATGAAAGAAAAGAAGCGATGTTTTTAGCATATTATGCTTTATTATTTCAAGAAAGGTAAAAATACAACTGAAATGCAAATAAAAAGATTTGTGTAGTTTATGGAGAAAGTGCTGTGACTGAATGTCTCAGAAGTGGTTTGTGACATTTGTGCTGGGGATCTCTCAGGGGACAATGCTCCATGGTTGGGTAGATCATTTGAAGTTGATAGCAATCACATTGAGACATTAATGGAGATCAGTCAATATTACACTATGCAGGAGATGAAGTTATTGGTAAAAATGAAAAAAATGTGTCTTTCCTTTTACAGAAAAAAACATATGAATTTTTTGGCCAACCCAATATAAAAGATACAAATTTTTCTTCAAGTTCAAGTTTTCCTAACTGAGTTGGGGAGAGGGAAGCCTCAGGCCAAAGCATGTTCAAGGCCTTTTCTATCTACTATGAGGTTAGCTGTGGGCATCCTTCCAAAATTAGAGCCTTCTCAGTATCAACGTGCACTTTTAATTTGGTGGGAACTGTCCCCACATTTGGTATATAGACAGTAGAAGTGTTTTCCTGAATTTGGCCCCAGGGGTGAGGGCAGCAATTCCACAGTGTCCATTTCAGTTGAGCTGTGATGTGGAGTGTATGCTTTTTTCAACAAGGAAAACAGTGAAGGCTTTCATGGTGCAAGAATTTAAAAAAAGGATGGTGGTCAAAGAGGGAAGGAGAAATGGAAAGAAACCTCCTTGATCCAACATCTTGGGAGGAAGCAGAATACCTCGATGTCAGCCACTTCTCTTCCTAGTCAATGTGATTTCGAGGCTTCCAGGTTTTGCACAGGACAAGATGTGAAGTGGAGCCTTCTTCAGTTGTGGAATATGGACCCAAGTGCTGACACCTTTTGTTTGACAGCACGTGAGTTTTCAAGAGTACTTGGTAAGATCCTTTGCATTAATCTCTCTTATGTAAAAGCATGGGAGCAAAACAGACTGTCCAGTTTTTTCTTGTGATGAAGACTCTGAAGATCTCTATTAGCAACTTTTGCATACATAATGCAGTATTGCTACCCATAGTCACCATGCTGGACACCATACCCCCAGCACTTACTCATCTAATAACTAGAAATTTATCCCTTCTGACCACCTTTCCCCATTTATCCCACCTCAAGTCCTCACCTTGGGCAATAGCCAATGTGTTCTTTGTATCTATGTGGTGTCTTCAAGATTCCACATGTGAGATCATACAGCATTTGTCTTTCTTTGTCTTTTTTTCACTTAGCATCATGCCTTCAAAGTCCATTCATGTTGCCTCAAATGGCAGAATTTTCTTTCTTTTCATGACTGTATAGTATTCTATTCTATACACATACCCTCTTTTTAAACCCATTCATCCCTTGATGGACATATGTTATTTTCATGTTTTGGCTATTGTGAATAATGATGCAATGAACGTGAGTGCAGATATTTTTTTGAAATACATTTCCTTTTCTTTGGGTATATACCTAGAAGTAAATTGATCAATCATTTGGTAGTTCTCTTTCTATTTCTTTGAAAAATCTTCATACTGTTTTCCATAGTGGCTGCAACAATATATACTCCTACCCACAGCGCAGAAGGGTTATTTTTTCCCCATTGTATAAAGCACTTGTTATCTCTGGTCTTCCTTGTTTTTTCTTTTAATTTTTATTTTTTCAATGTGTGGTTGCCTCTCACACACCCTAACTGTGAGCCTGGTCCACATCCTAGGCATGTGTCCCACTGGGAATTGAACTGGCCTGCAGGCTGGCACTCAGTTCATGGAACCACACCAGCTGGGGCTTGTCTTCCTTATCACAGCCTTTCCAACAAGGGTAAGGTAACATCTTATTGTGGTTTTGGTTTGCATTTCTCTGATGATAAATGATGTTGAGCACCTTTTGGAGTATCTGTTGGCCATTTGGATGTCTTGTCTGAAAAAATGTCTATTTAGTTTCTCTGCCCATATTTTAGTCAGATTGTTATTTTTTGCAATTGAGTTGTGTGAGTTCTTTATATGTCTTTGTTATTAATCCTTTATCAGATATATAATTTGCAAATATTTCCTCCCATTTGATAGATTGGTTTTCATTTTGTTGTTAGTTTCCCTTGCTCTGCAAAAGCTTTTTAGTTGGATGCAGTCCCACTTATTTATCTGTACTTTTGTTGCCTTTGCTTTTGGTGTGAAATCCAAAACATTATGCCCAAGACGGATATCGAGAGGCTTACTGCCTGTGTTTTCTTAGAGGAGTTTATGGTCTCTGGTCTTGTTTGCAAGTGTTTAATGCATTTTGAGTTGATTTTTTGGGTGTATATTGTGAAATAGGGATGTAGTTTTGTTCTTTTGCATATGGCTGTTTGTTATCTCAACACCATTTTTTGGGCCCTAGGTTTGGCCCCTCTTGCTCCCCAGCCTCACCCCACCAGCCTCCCATCCTTACCAGTGGGCCCCCTCCACACTTGGGAGCCCACAAGACCTGCAGCCCTCGAAGGTCCCCTGCTCCCCCTGCCCTGCCAGTCCCCCTTCCCTTCCCTCCCTCCACCCTCTTTGCCTGGCCTCCCTCTCTGCTCTTCACTCTTCCTTTGCCTATAGCCCCCCTTCTGGACCTTCTCTGGCCCCAGGCACCTGGGCAGACAGCTTACCTGCCACTACTGTCCTTTTGTTTAGTTACCTCCCACTGCCACCCCCCTTCCTTGGGCTGTGCTGCAAACTGTCCCCTAGGCCTGGAGTTCCTGTCATTGGGCACCAGGGGTCTTGAAGCTTCATGACTAAGGCACCTCAGCCTCCCTGGGAGACAGGAGACAGTGGCTGGGAGTCCCTTCAGCGCAGCAAATGCTGCCAGGGCCGGGGAGGCTGTGGCAGCGGGAGAGAGGTGAAGCCCTCCTGTGAGCAATGGGGGGATGAAAGACTGCAGGGATGGGGAGGGAAAGCTGGTACCTGGGTTTTCTAGGGGTGGCAGTACCATGTTCTTCCCACACAAGCTTGGCTTTTGACTCCCCTGACTTAGGTTTCTGAGGCCACACCTACAGGTATCCTAATGCACCCTGTGACCCCAGAGGTGCCAGGCCAGGCTCCAGTCAGCCCATATGGCCTCACCCTCCTTGCCTGCCCACATTGTCCCCTGAGGCAGGTGCTTTCCTTGTCTACCTTAGAAACTTTCCCAGAGGATTTCCGGCAAGATGGAGGCATAGGTGGATGCACCGTACCTCCACGCACAACCAAGATTAGAACAACAACAATTTAGAGGCAGAATAACACCCAGACCTGATAGAGAATTTATCAGAATGGAAGTTGGACAGCCAAGAAGTTGAAGTAAACCTGTTCATCCAGACTGGTAGGAGGGGTGGAGATGAGTGCGGGTCGCAGCACATGGAGTGCGGGGAGAGCTGGGTGCCTAAGGCAACCAGTCAGGGTCACACAAGATCGCAGCGGGTAGACCCTGAGTACACAAGCGGCAACTGGCGGACCCAGTGAGGCTGCGATTGTGGACCAGGGTGGAGCGTGCAGCCCAGGATCCCAGAGAAGGGACTGAGATCCCAGGAGAGCGGGGCTGCTGCCATTGTTCCCTCCCACCCCCGCCCCCACATACAACATCACAATCTAGCAACTGGGGTGCCCAGCCCCGGGGAACAACTAAGGCTCCGCCCCTCACCATAACAGGAGCAACCAGACCAAAAAGATCGAGAGAGAGAGATGGCTCAAATAGGAGAACAAATCAGTGCTCCAGAACTCATCCTTTTGAGCAACCAAGAAATAGCTAACCTATCAGATGCACAGTTCAAAACACTGGTGATCAGGAAGCTCACAGAATTGGTTGATTTTGGGTGCAAATTACATGAAAAAATGCAGGTTACCATAAAAGAGATGAAGGAAGATGCACAGAGAACCAATAGTGATGGGAAGAAAACTGGGACTCAAAACAATAGAGTGGACCAGAAGGAAGAAAAAAAAAAACAAGCAGGAAAGAATGAAGAAATAAGAATTCAAAAAAATGAGAAGAAGCTTAGGAACCTCCAGGACATCTTTAAATGTTCCAACATCCGAATTATAGGGGCACCAGAAGGGGAAGAGGAAAAGCAACAGATTGAGCACGTATTTGAACAAATAATAAAAGAGAACTTGCCCATTCTGGTAAAGGAAATAGACTTCCAGGAAATCCAGGAAGCTCAGAAAGCCCCAAAGAAGTTGGACCCAAGAAGAAACACACTAAGGCACATCATAATTACATTAGCCAAGGTAAAAATGAAGGAGAGAATCCTAGAAGCAGCAAGAGATAAGGGGACAGTCACCTACAAAGGAGTTCTCATCAGACTGTCAGCTGATTTCTCAAAAGAGACTTTACAGGCAAGAAGGGGCTGGAAAGAAATATTCCAAGTCATGAAAGACAAGGACCTATATCCCAGATTACTCTATCCAGCAAAGCTTTCATTTAGAATGGAAGGGCAGATAAAGTGCTTCTCAGATAAGGTCAAGTTAAAGGAGTTCATCATTACCAAGCCCTTATTTTATGAAATGTTAAAGGGACTTATCTAAGAAGAGAAGATAAAGAAAAAAACATGTATAGTAAAAGGACAGCAAACTCACAATTATTAACAATCACACCTAAAGCAAAACCAAAATAAACTAAGCAAACAACTAGAACAGGAAAAGAACCACAGAAATGGAGATCACATGGAGGGTTAGCAACAGGGGAGAGGGAGGAGGAGAGAGGAGGAAAGGTACAGAGAATAAGTAGCATAGATGGTAGGTAGAGAATAGATAGGGGGAGGGTGAGAATAGTATGGGAAATGTAGAAGCTAAAGAACTTATAAGTATGACACATGGACATGACTAAAGGGGGGGATATGGGTGGGAGAGGGTGTACAGGGTGGAGGGGAGTGAAAGGAAAATGGGACAACTGTAATAGCATAATAAAAAAAAATATATATATAAAGAAACTTTTCCTTTCAGACCTAACATATTCAATTGCTTCCATAGGGCACCAGCCTTGGCACTTGCACTACATTTGAGGGGCTGTGGGGGCCTGACTGCCCTGGCTGTGGCTTCTCTGCACCCTTTAGAACACAAAGCTGATACCTTTCCACTCAAGGGACAGAACTTGGAGGTTTCTAATCTAGCTACTCTCTCAACCCCTGGCTCTGTCGATTGGACCCAGGACCTTGAGGACGTAGGTCTGGAGACCAAATCTGAGGTGACCAAAAGCTGTTAATAGCATGAATCTCCTCTGAAAGCCCCACCCTGAGATCTTGGTGCCAGGGAAGGTGGACACAGGCCAGAAGCAGAGGGAAAATGCAGCCTTGGTCAGTCTGAGGCTGGTGAGCCAAATCCTCAGGCTCCACGTTCCCACCATGATCCTGGCCCCTACTCAGTGCTTCAGGGGCCTGTTGTCTCGGTCTGGGCAAGAGGCAGGTGCTCCTCAGGAGGTCCCATTTTGCCCCATGGATGGGGATTATGTGGCCTTCTCTCCTGGGTGCCCAGGGCTATGGGGATTAAAACCATACAGTCCCCATACAAGAATGAATGAACTGGCCACTGTAAGTCAGTTAGGGAGCTCTGTGGACTGGCCCCTCTGTTCAGTCTGAGGGTTTCTGTCCCTGACTCACCCCTCTGGGAAGGACAGTGTCCTGCTGGGTTTTTGGCCCAGGTCCCTGCTTCTAGCTGACTGTGCCCAGGATGCACAGCTGCTCTCTGGCTTTAGGGGTACACATGGGTACCCTCTTTCTTCCACCTGGACAAATGGGTGCACACAACCCCTTCATTGCAGAGCTACCTGGCCTCAGAGAATATACCTGGGGAAGAGTTCGGTACTTTTCCTCTCTTTCTCTTTGATGGCTGGCAGGCACCTCAATTTTGACACCGTGGTGACCAAATGTTCAAGAAAAGGATCCCAGGTCATGGTCAGACACAGGGACTGGGAGCTACTTCAGCTGGGTTTGGCTGCCCACATGTGTGACAGTCTGCAACATATCAGAAGTGGCCTGCCTCAGGACACTAGAGTGAGTGGTCTTAGGCCCAGCACCACCCCAGCCCCAGCTCAGGCTCCTGTTTCCCTGAGGGGCTCAGGCAGTGAAAGCTGATGGAACTCTACGTGTCTGCTTGTTAGTTTCTCCACCAGGGTGTCCCTCCTTCTGAGCTGACTTCTAGGGGGCCTGCAGTGGGTAAGAGACCAGCTTGCCACAGAGGGGGCTCTGCCCAATAAGTCCAGTCCCAGGGTCCAGAATGAGGGGCTGTGTATTGTGGTCTTTCCTCAGCCCTGCATGGGTTCATGGCCATAATCATCCACCCCCACCCTGAGATGCACAGGCACACACACACCCATACCCTTACACATGCTTATGCTTTCACTCATTTTCACAGAAACACATTTACGTCCAAAGGCACAGGTCTATAATTACAGACAAATGTATAAGGAGGTCTAAAGTTACAAAAGTGCACATATTCATCCAAAATCATGTACCCATGGATCCTCTGCAGCTCCACTACCTCATATCTGGTACATGACCTCCTGTCTCTCCCCACAGCTCACCTTCTGGCCTCTAAGCACTCCCAGAGCTCTTAGCTGGAAGGGTGGTGGCAGGGTGTTCAAGAGGAACACTCAGAGAGGATGGAGCCAGGGTACTAGCAATGTAGTCACCTTTCTTCTATATGGCACGATCCTCAGACTCATTGCAGCCCATGAGCCAGGGTGAAGCCTCCAGACCTCCCCACAACTTCGGGTGCAATTGAAGAATTTAAAAATATTCATGTAGTCTATATCTGGCAGGTCATTAACCTAAAATGTTTTCAACAAGTCCCAAACTCACTGAAAACACTTAAGGAACAAATACTGTAAGAATGGAAATATGCAGGATATGTGAATGGAAAACATTGTGCTTACAAGAAGAGAAGTTTATGGTTAATTATGGTATACCTTGTATAAGAGAATTGTATTAAGTTTTTAGCTAAGTGGAATAATACATGAACTATGTATATAACTTTGACAAAATATATTTGGGTGGGTGGAATTTTTTTCTATGGTTGAAACTATGCTAATAAAGAAACATTGGACACACCAATGGAAACTACACACAAAAGGAAACACTACAGGTGAGAGGAAGATGGCATTGTGGGGAACCCTGTTTTTCAACAATTCTATAAAATGGGCAGATACAATTCACTTACAACCATATGGGTGTATTGTAATCAAAGTCTTCCTAGCCACAGAGAGCAAATACTACCCTCAAGCTTCTAATAGCTACATCATAGAAACAGAATAAAGTTGTGCAGAAGCAGAGAGAGTTGGGTTTAATGAGTTTGACCCTGAGGACATATTGAAACTAACTTTTCATTTCAGAAAAGCCCACCTTTAAATTCAATGTTCCAGTTCAGTAATAAAAAACATTGACAGAGGACCTGCTACATGCACAGCATTTGGGACACAAAGATGAATAAGACATTCTTTATACTTTTTGGAGGATGTGCTGCCTGAAGTGAGGGCAGAGGAGGCATAAAGAAGGAAATGCTCATTCCAGGAGTGTTTGGGGGAAAACCAATGGGCCAGGGGAGGTAATGAAGTGGGTGAGAGGAAGAATGACATGAAGTCAAGTGTGGCTCTGTTGTTTCTGGAGGTGGGACTAGATGGACCATGGGGAAAATTCAAAGGAGATTCAACATGGGTGGAGCTCTAGGATCAGGCTGGGAGAAAGGTGGTCCACTTTGGACCTGCAGGCTTGGAGTCTCAAAGGAGATGGCCCACCCAGGGAGATGCTGAGTGGGGAGTCTTCATTGTAAGGACAGAGGAGGAAGCTGGTGGGTCTGTGTGAGACCATGCCCACGGTGAGGGAATGAGCAAGCAGGAAACCCTGGGAAGAGCACTATGAAAGGGGTGGCACAGAGACTAGAACCCATGAAGACAGAAAGGAACTGATGAGAGGAAGCAGAACAACAAGTCCCAAAAGCCAATGGAAGGTCAAGCCAATAGGTGGAGACTTCAAGGTGAGCCAGTGGCCAGGACTGCGTCCTGGAAAGGGACATCCTGTGGGCAGCATTGAGCCTGCACAGGTCCTACCTGCAGGAGAGGTTGAGAGGGTCGAGGGCACTTCAAAGTGGTGACCTCAGCTCATAGAAACCAGGTGTCTGTAACACACTTTGATTCCAGGGCAGTGCCTACAGATGAATTTCTCATTTTACCTCTCAAAATAAATTCCTAGAACCCTATGGAGCTATCATTCAAGGTGTCACTCAAGGCTTATTAAGTGGTTTGGATGGAGACTAACTGGCAAGTCATCAGTATTTATGGTTCCTCTGATGCTTCTCTGTAAAGGGTTAGAAGTGGTGACACTTTGGGTGTACACTGAGCTAGCTGTCCTGTGCCAGAAAGTGTTTCCTGCTCTTTCTTTTGTCTCCCTACTCTCCTAAGTTAGTTGATCAATTTCTACAGAATGTGTTAGCAAATTCAACACAAATTGAACAAAATATATAAATTGGTTTCCTTGAATGAGATGACTGTGATTTTAGTCCTGGCCTTATGCCTTAACATTAAATACAAATTCGGTATGTGATAAAAAGCAACTGGTGTTCTGTGGATTCTGGGTAAAAATGTCAGCCATTGAAACAGTCTTCCCCTGACTCATTCAGAGGAAATCGTGTGGCAAAGCCTCATCTAGGAGAAGGTTAATGCTGATTTGTCCAAATCTGTAAACTATGTAGCACAGACGCTGATGGAACCACCAAATAAAGCAAACATACTGAGATGAGCAAGATGTTTGAATTCTTTAAAATGTGGTTAGTCATTCTTATTCTGATAATAGGGTGGGTTGTGTACCACCTCAGGCAAGGGCCTTCTGAATGGCCAATTACAGCTATCAGGATGGGCTCATAGGAATCAATTTGCTTTACTAAAGACCATTTCATGCCATTTATTCATTATAACATACATGAGAACAATCAAAATTATCTATGGGTAGTCATAGCACCCAGAAGTGGTTGAGCCCGCCCTGCATACCCAAGTCTTTTGCCCTGTGTTTCTGTGAAATGGTTTTAACCAATATTTTCTACCATTGTAAAAAATATTTGCCATTTCCTGATGGTGTCTCAGTTGAAGGAGAGTCGTGGGAAGGTTGACTGGTGCTGAGACAGTGGAATGAGGGGCAGAGTCTGTGAGGATTGCTGATAGTCTTTTGGCTTCATTCTACCAGCTCTGGGAAATAGGCAACTCTTTGGGACCTAAAGCAGCAGGCCAGGCCAGGGCTCTGAGGAGGGTCTTGGTCTTCCCAGCAGCTGTTCTCCCTCCATGGTACTGGGGCAGCCAGAAGCACTCCATGACCTCTATGACCTTGGCTCTTTTTCATTTGTCTCAGAAAACTGAGGAATGTCATTCTGGGTGGGAGGAAATAAACCCTCCAAGTGTGACTGTGTGTTTATGGGAACCTGGACTCCAGCTGCATCTCTGCTAGTTCTCTGTCAACAATTTCCACTGTCAGTCAGAGGGCCTGGTCTTTCTGAAAAGTTCCTAAAATGTTGCTCCCAAGTAGCACATGGGAAGGAAAGTAGACAATGACATGGCCCCCACCTTCCCACATGTGGGTCAAATGGCTGTCCTGAGAGGGCAAGTCTGAAAGATTAGACTAGCCAACCATGAACCCTCCCCAAAGCTTCTTCCCCAGGTCTCCCCATTGCCCTGCAGCCCTGGGGTTGGGTCTGAGGGTCTGAGCTGAGGCTCTGAGGACCTAGCCACACCTTTGCCCTGGGCAGGGGACTGGGGAACTGTAGGGGATGCAGCTGTGGTCCATGGCCCCAGGGAGCTGGGTCATCATTTCCTTCCTTGGTGGACACTGTACAGGTCTGTCCTTGCTCAGTCCTGTCTGAGATGCCAGTGCCTGGGGGACCACAGCTACAAAGGGAAGGGGCTTCTGTTATGGTAGAACCTAACTCCTGGAGCAGGTGGAGGGACAGAGAATGGGGTCCAGCTGCTGATGGAGTGTTTTGTTGAGCCGGGTCCTTAACTCTTCCTCCATCTGGTTCTCCACCTGCACTTGACACTGGAGCTCAGAGCTCAAGGTTGGCATTTCTGGGCAGACTGCTTTCACTTAATAACCATTTTCAAACTCCAGTTCATCAGCCAGAAGGATCAGGCTACTCTGCTCTGCAAACCCTGCAGATCCTGGAGAAGGGAATTCCAGTTGCCGGGTGTGTCTTCAGCACCTGACTTCACCACAGGAAAGCGGTTATTAAGACCGAGAATTCTACAGGGGCCAAGAGAGAGTATAATTTTAGACCTTGAGCACCTCAGGCTGTGGTCAGAAAAGGCAGCCTATAATGTAGCCCTTGGAGGGGCCAGGCAGCCTTGTGGTGTGTGAGTTTTCAGGCCCCCTCCTCCCCTCACTCAGTCAGCAACCCAGGACTCACCCTACAAGAAGCATGTGCTGTCAATTTTCGGCTGGCTAATCTTGAGCTATCTGGCCCAGATGGGAAGCCAGAAGAGTTTAAAGGTAGATTCCTTGGTTTCTGGCCAGGCTGGCCCGTCTTTGCTTCTGACAAATTTGGGAAACAGGAGTAGCCCTGGGTGCCCTGGGGCCTGCAGGGAAGGGAGGGAAGGAGGGTGTGTGGGTTTGGAGGCCTCAGAGAGTCTCTTCCAGACAGCCTCCACCTCTACCTGCAGCTTTCTCCCTAAGTGGCTAATGCTGCCCGAAGTAAGGCTGTGAGAACATGGTCCTGACTTGGCAGGAAGCTGAGGGCCAGGTCCACTGCAGAGCCAGCGCTGCCCCTGAGTGCCCAGAGGCACAGTGAACAGGATGCTTTGCCTCAGAAGGGACTCAGCCCTCCTCCAGCCTCTAGGCTCCAGTACCTCAGGCAGGGCTTCACATGTCCTCCCACTGCCACTGCCACGCCCCTACCCCACCCACCCAGGCAGTCCTTGCTTTGCTAGAGGGCCCAAGTCCCTGTCCCCTGGGGAGGCTGGTTTGGGGAATGGGGTATATGCCAGGAACAGGACACTGTTGCTCTTTCTGAAGGAAGGGACTGTGCTTGGTCATGTGGAGGAGAAGGGACCTGTAGGGAGAGCTGCCTCGAGTCGAACAAGCCCAGCCACCCTCTTCTAATGTCCACTGGGAGAGGCTGGCGGGTCAAGTGTGGACACTCTGGTGCCTGTTACATTTTCTTCGGCTGGTGGACCGGTGTCTAGGAAGGCCATCCACCTGGTGACAGGAGCCAGACAGTGAGATGGCTGAGAACTCACTGTGGGGAAGGAGGCTTCATACAGAGCTGGAGGGCCCACCAGGTTACCTGTAGTGGCCGCCCAGCCTATTGCGCTCCCTGCATCCAGCGGGTGCCTGATTCACGAAGCTCCGAGAGGTCTGTGTCTCCATGGACTGGGACTCCTGGCACCGGGGACAGTTTTCAGGTGGGCCCAGAGAGGCGAGATGGTGGGAGGAAGAGGCTGGGCAGGTGGGATGCAGGGATCAGGGCACCTTCTGCTGGGGTGGCCTGAGGCCAGAGAAAGGTGGGACATGGGTGTCAGGGTATGGGCAGATTGTAAAATGGACATGCAGTCCTGGAGGAAAGGGTGGAGGGCGGGAAGGGAAATGGGACTGGCAGGGCAGGGGGAGCTGGGGACCTCAGGGATCTTGTGGAGGCTGTAGGCCTTGCAGGCTCCTAAGGGAGGAGGAGGGGCTCTGCATTTGAGAGATGGGAGCTTGGTCTGGTGAGGTAGGGGAGCAGGAGGAGTGGGGGCCTCCCATAGGCAGTAGGGGAAACCAGGTGAGGAGGGAGAGGTAGGGGAATTGGGAGGGGGTGAGGGTGGGGAGGGCACAGTAGGAAAAGAGAATGGGTGTGTCCTCATTGCTGCCAATGCAAAGAGTAAGAACTGAACGCCACCGTGGAGTTCTAGAAACGCCTCGGTCCTTGTGACCTCAGGAGCAGAGAATTCTAGACAGAGATGAGGAAGCCGTGCCTGAAGCACAGCTGTGTGCCCTGTAGAGATGAGCAGACAGGTCTTTCCCTGACTGTCAGTACAGTTGACCTTCAATATTATCTTGTGTTAGTTCCAGGTGGACAGCACAGTGGTTGGACACACGTGCACTTTACAGAGTGTCCCAGTACACATGCAAACATGTGCACAGCTGCTGCAGTGCTACTGGCCTCATCCCTGTGTTGTGCTCTCCGTCCCTGTGACTGTTTTCTCACTGCCCATCTGTACTCTGATCCCTTCACTTTCCCCCCAGTCTCCCAGACACCCTCCCCTCTGGCCACCATCTGACTGTTCTCTGTATCTGTGTGTCTGACTCTCTTTGAGAGTTTTTTATGTTGGTTTTTACTTATTTGTTGGTTTCATTGTTGCTATTGATTAAATAGATTTTATGGATTATGCTATTACAGTTGCCTATTTTACCCTTTTATTCCCCTCTACCCTACATATCCCCTCCCACCTGCATTCCCCCTCCTCATTAGTTCATGTCCACGGGTGGTACATAGAAGTTCTTTGGCTTCTTCATTTCCTATACTATTCTTAATCTCCACCTGTCTATTTTGTACCTACCATTTATGCTTCTTATATCCTGTAATTTTCCCCTCATTCTTCCCTCTCCCCTTGTCCACTGGTAACCCCCCATGTGATCTCAATTTCTGTAATTCTATTCCTTTCTAGTTTGCTTAGTTTTTTTTTTATGTTTGGTTATTGGTAGTTGTGAGTTTGTTGTCATTTTACTGTTCATATTTTAAAAATCTTTTTTATAATAAGGGCTTAGTGATGATGAACTCCTTTAACTTAACCTGATCTGGGAAGTGCTTTATCTGCCCTTCCATTTTAAATGATAGCTTTGCTAGATAGAGTAATCTTGGATGTAGGTCCTTGCCTTTCATGACTTTGAATACTACTTTCCAGCTCCTTCTTGCCTGTAAGATCTTTTGAAAAATCAGTTGACAGTCTAATGGGAACTCCTTTGTAAGTAATAGTCTCCTTTTATCTTGCTGCTTTTAAGATTCTCTCCTTATATTTAATCTTAGATAATGTAATTATCTAGATTATCTAAGATTATCTAATTATGATGTACTTTGGTGTGTGTTTCCTTGGGGCCAACTTCTTTGGGACTCTCTGAGCTTCCTGGACTTCCTGGAAGTCTATTTGCCAGATTGGGAAGTTCTCCTTTCTTATTTTTTCACATAAGTTTTCAATTTCTTGCTCTTCTTCTTCTCCTCCTGGCACCCCTATGATTTGGATGTATGAACATTTAAAGTTTCCCCAGAGTTTCCTAAGCCTCTTCACTTTTTGAATTCTTGTTTCTTCATTCTGTTCTGGTTGAATGTTTATTTCTTCCTTCTGCTCCAAATTGTTGATTTGAGTCCCAGTATCCTTCCCTTCACTGTTGGTTCCCTTTATTTCACTTTTCATAGCCTTCACTTTTTTCTCTATTTTGCTACCATACTCAACTAATTCTGTGAGCATCCTGATTACCAGTGTTTTGAACTGTGCATCTGATAGGTTGGCTATCTTCTTCATCACTTAGTTGTATTTTTTCTGGGGCTTTGATCTGTTCTTTCACTTGGTCCCTTTTTTTTTTGACCCTGGGTGCACAAGCGGCAGCTGGCAGACCCTGGCCAAGGAGTGGCAACCAGCAGACAAAGCAAGGCAGCGATTGTGAAGTAAGGCACTGGGTACAACCCAGGATCCCAACACCAGGAAATGGAGCCTCGGGGCACTGATTAAAAACACCTGTGGGGGTTGAGGCAAAGGGAGAGACCCCCAGCCTCACAGGAGAGGTTGTTGGGAAGTCTCATGGGGTGCACAAGCCCACCCACATGGGAATTGGCACCAGAGGGGCCCAGTTTTCTCAGGGGAAGCAGCAGAAGGGACTGAGGTTCAAGGGAGAGCAGAGAAAGCACCATTGTCCCCTCTTGGACCCTGCCCCCACATACAGCGTCACAACCCAGAGACTGGGGTACCCCATCCTGGTGAACACCTAAGGCTCTGCCCCTTACTACATAACAAGTGCATCAAGATAAAAAAAATGGTGCAAACAGAACAGATCAAAGCTCCACAGCAAATACACCTAAGCAACCAAGAGATAGCCAACCTATCAGATGCACACTTCAAAGCACTGGTGATCAGGATGCTTACAGAACCAGTTGAATTTGGTCACAAATTAGATAAAGAAATGAAAGCTATGCTAAGTGAAATGAAGGAAAATGCACAGGGAACCAATAGTGATGGGAAGAAAACTGGGACTCAAATCAATGGAGTAGACCAGAAGGAAGAAAGAAACAACCAAACAGGAAAGAATGGAGAAATAAGAATTCAAAAAAATGAGGAGAGGCTTAGGAAACTCCAGGATATCTTTAAACATTCCGAATCTGAATTATAGGGGTACCAGAAGGAGACAAGGAAGAGCAACAAGTGGAAAACTCATTTGAACAAGTAATAAGGGAGAACTTTCCCATTCTGGCAAAGGAAATAGACTTCCAGGAAGTCCAGGAAGCTCAGAGAGTCCCAAAGAAGTTGGACCCAAGGAGGAACACACCAAGGCACATTATAATTACATTACCCAAGATGAAAATGAAGGAGAGAATCCTAGAAGCAGCAAGAGATAAGGGGACAGTCACCTACAAAGGAGTTCCTATCAGACTGTCAGCTGATTTCTCAAAAGAGACCTTGCAGGCAAGAAGGGGCTGGAAAGAAATATTCCAAGTCATGAAAGGCAAGGACCTACATCCCAGATTGCTCTATCCAGCAAAGCTTTCATTTAGAATGGAAGGGCAGATAGAGTGCTTCTCAGATAAGGTCAAGTTAAAGGAGTTCATCATCATCCAGCCCTTATTATATGAAATGTTAAAGGGACTTATCTAAGAAAAGAAGATAAAAAAAAACATGTATAGTAAAATGACAGCAAACTCACAATTATTAACAACCACACCTAAAACAAAAACAAAAATAAAGCAAACAACTAGAACAGGAACAGAACCACAGAAATGGAGATTGTATTGAGGGTTAGCAACAGGGGAGTGGGAGGAGGAGAGAGGGGGAAAAGGTACAGAGAATAAGTAGCATAGATGGTAGGTAGAGAATAGATAGGGGGAGGGTGAGAATAGTATGGGAAATGTGGAAGCTAAAGAACTTATGACACATGGACATGAACTAAATTGAATGTGGGTGGGAGAGGGTGTGCAGGGTGGAGAGGAATGAAGGGGGGTGGGTAATGGGACAATGGTAATAGCATAATCAATAAAATATATTAAAAATATTTCTTAAGATTTAAGCTTTGGGGTGTTTTTAAACAAACCCAACTAAAAGATCATGACATAAACTTTTTGTAAACCCAGATAAAACAAACACATATTTTATAGTAACTAGTCTAAAAGACACTACTCAAACTTAAAACCATTTTAATATTAAATATTGTACCCAAATCACAGGACCCTGCTTAATTTATATAAGTATTTAATATCTTCAGATGAATAAAATATTATATTCTAGTTATGACATCCAGAGGCAGAAAGTGCACCACACATAATACACAGACGAACACATTTCACATAATGGCAATACACAAAATCTGAATGACTAATTTTTGTAGAGAAGGCACAAGATTTTATTCAGTTGCTTGTGACAACTTTTAAGAAAACTGAGAAAGAGGGTGATGTCACGCAAGGGTAACTTTAGGTGCTTAAGGTTTTAAAGTGACATTGTTTTCTTTAGCTACCTCTGTCTTGTTAATATTCCTAATACCCAGTAGAAAGGCTGGTTGAGACTCTCAGTGAGAGACTTCAAAGACTGTGAATGATTTGTGGAAACAAAGGAAATCTTGGCTCCAACCTAAGGAATTAAGCAATAGGAGAGAGCCTAGGTGGGGTTGCTTGAGCTCATTAGATACCTTATTGGACAGGTGTGAGCCCAGGCAGAGCTGTTTTGGCTCTCTAGAACTCTTGTAAAACAAACATGAAACTATTGTAACAGGGTGTAGCCAAGAGGGGGGCCTCAAATAAGATTTGGAATGGGGTCCAGAACTCAGGGTGCCCAGGAAATATTAGGATGTCCTCACCCCCCACCCCCCAACAGGTGTGGGTTGGGGGAAGGGACACATAGAGCAGGACCATTAAGGGCTGTTTCCTATAGCAACTACTTTGCAGCTAACCTGTGGTGTGGTCATCTGACATATCTATAACCTTTAACTGGTTACATAGATATGTTAAATAGCTGTGGCCATGCTCTGAGCCAGGGGGATGAAGTAACTTCCCCACCAAGATGTAACTGGGGGCAGGTCCCTCGAGTTACAGTGCCTGCATGGGAGCTTGGAGAAGATTGGTTTCATGCCATGGGGCCATGCCTGCCCAGACTCACAATGGCAGCCCAGTAAAGCTGGAAGGATATGAGAGTGCTGGCAAGTATACCTGATTGTGGGACGAGCTGGAAATGGGGCTGCAGAGGAAGATTGGTGTGAGGATTTAAACCAAGACACAGCAGCCATTGAGGGGAGAACCATGCACTTTTGACTGAGTGGAGACTCCCTCAGCCATTGTGTAGAGAGGAGTGCTGTGGCAATAGAAAGGAGAGCCTCTTGGCTTTGCCAGAGTGGGGACCCCTGCAACTTTAGTAGGAGTAACTACCACCTGGCTTTAGCAGAGATCCCAGCAACACAGCTGATGGTGCCGGGAACTGAGGGAGGCCTACCAGCCGAGATGGATTACTGGGAAGTCCTGGGCTGCCTGAGCCGTGGACTTCTATTTCTTTTCCTGAGATACGGTACCCCAGACTGGGCAAAGGGGGAAGGAAGGACTGTGTGTTTGTGGGTGTTTTAAGGGATGTTGGGATTTTGATGAAGACATTAGGTCACTACTTTAAGTCTGTAGAGCATTAAATAAACATTTCCTTTCCTTTTCACAAGTCTCTGGCATTGAGAGACGTCTTTTCTCTGGTGGCAGACATAGCAAATCTGGGGGTTTCCTTTCGGGTAATAGTACATTGCCTTGTGCCCCCCCCCCCTTGTGTTCTGTAACACTATGAGGGCTGCTTTAGCTCACAGAAAAGTCAGTACCTCCGTGACAGAAGATCATATTTGGTGTAATAAATGTTCCAGATAGAGAACCGGGAGTAACAGTACAGCAGGCTGTAAACAGGTGTATCCCGTGTTCTGAGGGTGGCATTACCAATGACCAGGGCATTAGGGGCCCTGAGGATGGATTTACCCCAATCAAACAGCAGTTCAACTTTACACCAGCAGAGAAATACAAAAAGAAAATGTGTCTGTCCCATGGGTGTTTACCCCTTCCTTGCCTTGAGGGTGGCCTTACCAATGTGCCTTGGCTAGATGCCCTAGAGATGGATTACCCCAGACAGACAGAAGATCCAACTCCATGCTAGAGAAATTAGGGGAAGGAAAGGGGTCCCTTCAAGTGTTAGGGGTGATAAGGTCTTGGCTCACTGGATCCCTTCACGCAGGTGTTACCTAGGGATGGTTGTGTAAGTGGGTGACTCCGTGTCAGGAAGGCAGGTTTACCTTTCGTCCTCATGTTGATGACATGCATTTTGATGAAGGATTTATTCTGCAGTTGACAGGTAGGTTTCCCCACACTCACAAGGAGAAACAAGAGTGGAATGAAAATTCCAAGTCCCACCTGAGTCACCAAAGAATGTCACTGGAGAGGGAAAGGAAATCTGGAGCCTGATTGGTTTTTTTTTCTTTACAAACCTGAAACATTCATAAACTTCTATAGCCTTTTCACAATTTCTATGCACATTTTTATAATGTTCACTAACTTTTTTACCCATCCAGAAATAACCATCCTTAGAACAATTCATTTTCAATCCTATTCCTGTAAAAATATATTTCCATTCTTTATACCTTCTATTATCAAAACCATACAATTGCTTTCCAACTTAATTTGAATTTTTAACTTTTAGAAATGACAATTTCCAATATTAAGCCAAAAAGTAGACAACCAGCGTTTTGGAGATTGACACTCTCATGAACACATTGCACGACCTTTAGAAACACAGGTTCCTGTGTTGGCAAACATACTTTCACTTTTAAGAAACACACCTCCAACAAAGCACAAGATATTTATTAACAGTTTCAAACCCACTATACAGCCTTTCTTCAATAAAAAGCCAAAAGCAGGCAAACTTAAGACTTGTTTAGCCATCAATGTTTCAGCATTTTATATTCTTTCAAAATATTTAGATATTCATAACTTTTATTAAAATTTATTCATTTAGAAAGAAAGAGCTGAAACAGATTAAATTGCTCTGCTCTGGTATGGCTAACATTTTTCTTTCTTTTTTTTTTGATAAGATTTACTTCCCCCAAATTTGTATTTTAAAAGGTGCCCCAGACAAGAGCTTTTGAAGAAGACCAGGTATTTATATTTCAAATGTATAGGAAAAGAAAAATAAACTTGCCTAGAAAATTTTTTGTTTCATGAAGTACATTATCTGTAAGTCTTTTTAAATGAACAAGGATGTTCCAGGGAGGTAAGTGGGTTTGGTGGAGGTTGATGTCCTGGAGCCACACCTCTGGCCCTGTAAGGGCTTCATCTGCAAAGCAAGGATAACTGCTTCTAATATCTGAACAGTTGGGTTGCCAATCAAATGTTGGCAGAAGACTGACAAATTTATTCACCCATTTTTGAAATGTTTTTGCCATCTGGGTACATATTTCTAAATACATCTTAACCTTCTGGAAAAAAAGATATTTGGGCATTACTGGTTTCAAGAAAGTCTCACCCTACTAGGTGACTCGTGGCAGGTTTGACTGGTAAAAATTTGGTTGCCCCATGACATTTTCTAGGTGGAAGGGCGCATGTTCTGATTTTGAGACACTGAATATTTCTCACGTTTGTGCAGAAGCTTACTCTGAGGGAGGGTGACACTTGATTTTGTAGGGTCAAAACCAGATAATGTAAAATAAACAAACAAACAAAATGGAAATAGACTCATAAATACAGAAATCAGACTGATAGTTACTACAAGAACGAGAAGGGGCCTTAGGGGGCTGAGTCAGTAAGCTGAAGGGATTAAGAATTACAAATTATTACTCACAAAATAATCACAATGAAACAGAACCACTCCGGATTCTATTGCCCACCACTGAAAAACCATGACACCCAATGCCACCAACTTATGAAAAGGAAAGGAACTATTTATTTGAAAGTTATACATGTTTATAAACATGTATAACTCCTCCTACAGCCCTCCCTCCTCCCCAGTGATCCTATCGGGTCTCCCAGTATCAGGAAGCTTATCTTTCTTGGAAATTAGAAGATTTTAAGGGGAGCACAGATAAATCTTTTTTAAAATAGATTTTAATAAAAACTTTTATTCTGTCTCTTAATTTGGAAGGCTTCTGTAGTTAATAAATGTTAACACCCTATATCTCCCTCTTCTGGAGCTCTTCAAACATATCCTTTGCTCTCCAAGCTCCCTGCTCCACACTTGCCCTCTCCCTGCCTGCCTGCTTCTTCTTCCATCTCCTCTGTATGTCCTTAACTACCACATCCTACTGACCTAAGGGAAAATGACAATAGAAATTCAGACAAGAATAATCTAAAAATTCTGGCAGCTCCTTTCACAGAAAAGCCAGTTTCAGGCAGAGGGAAACCAGTGATTGTGTACATTCCTTGCATTAGAACAGGACTAAGTAATCTACCTAAAGATTTCCTTAATTGTCTCTTGAACTCTGATTGGCTCACAAAGGAATTTAATTTCACCATCAGCACCTGTGATTCTGGCTATTCTGACCTATTCCAATGAATATGTGCACTGGTTTCTGGGAAAAAAGCAACAGAATTATTATGTAATGTTCACTGGGAAACTCCTGTAGAGAAGCCTGTTCAGTTATAGAAAATTGAAATGGGATTTAGAAAGAGAAAAGAAACAGAAGAAAGCAGATGGCTGCTCCAAGGACTATGAGAAGGCATTTTCCCTTCTTTTTACTAATAGTTGAGGAGAACTTGAAATTAACATATAAGGCGAAATTACTAAGGCCCTTGCAGATAGTATCTACTGGGGCTGCTTTATCAGATTTTAACCACATCCAACTAAGTTGCCTTCTCCCTCAGAGTAAAATTCTTTGCAAATAGTAGGGATATTTAATAACCCGATGACTGTTTTTAAATGAGAACCTGTCTTCTTTCACCTAGGAAAGGTTACAGAGAAACATATACTTTTGTCGGTCACATTGACCCCAATTCACCTGCTAGGGAGAGATTTTCTTGAAACCTATGATGCCTGCATACACTGTCAGGAAGGGTGAAATGTACTTAGAACTAAATGAATCAGATACTGTTACAGAACAGAACAAGGGGGGCCTGGGACAATATACTATTATTGAAAGAAGGCCCCGGGTCCGTTATGTCCACTGCCAGAGGAAAGACGTCTCTCAATGCCAGAGATTCATGAAAAGGAAAGGAAATGTTTATTTAATACTATACAAACTTAAAGTAGTGACCTAATGTCTTTATCAAAAATCCCAAAGTCCCCCCAAAACACCCACAAACACACACAGTCCTTCCTTCCTTCACCCTTTGCCCAGTCCAGAGTACCGTATCTCAGGAAAGGAAATAGAAGTCCATGGCTCAGGCAGTCCTCTGGTTCTTCCCAGTTAGTCCTCCATCTCGACTGGGAGACCTCCCTGGGTTCCTGGCACCCTCGGCTGAGTCGCCGGGATCTCTGCTAAAACCAGGTGGTGGTTCCCCCTTCTAAAGCTGCCTGAGCAGAGTGGGGTCCCCACTCTGGCACAGGCATGTGGTCCTCTCTCCCAGGGCCACGGGAGTCTCCACTCTGTCAAGGCCGCGTGGTTCTCCTCTTCAGGGCTGCGGGAAGGGGAGAGTCCCCACTCTGCCAAAGCTGTGTGGTTCTCTCTCTGCAATGGCCGTGATCCTCTCTGCACCTCCATAGCCACATGGTTCTCTCCCTCTCAGGGCTGCGCATGGTTCACCTCCTCAGGGCTGCACATGGCTCTCCTTCTCAAAGCAGCATGGTTCTCTCTCTTCTGGGATGTGGGAGTCTCCACTCTGCTAAAGACACATGGTTCTCTCTTCAATGGCTGCCAAGTCTGGGTTTTAAATCCCCATGGCCAATCTTCCTCGACAGCCTCATTTCCGACTCCTCCCACACTCGGCTTCACATGCAAGAATTCATATCCTTCCAGCTTTACTGGGCTGCCATCATGAGTCTGGGCAGGTGTGGCCCCATGTCCTGGAGCCAATCTTCTCCGAGCTCCGACACAGACGCTGTAGCTTGGGGGATCTGCCCCCAGTCACGTCTTGGTGGGGAAGTTACTTCCATTCCCCTGGCTCAGAGATGATCACAGCTATTTAACATATCCATGCAACCAGCCAAAGGCTATAGATATGTTAAATGACCATGCCAGAGCTTAGCTGCAAGGCTGTTGCTATGCAAAACAGCTCTCAATGGTCCTGCTCCATTTGTCCCTTCCCCCAACCCACACCATGGGGGGTGCGGTGGAGACATCTTAAAATCTCCTGGACACCTTAAGTTCTGGACCCCATTTCAAATGCCCATTTGGGGTCCCCCCTCTTGGCTGCACCCTGTAACAATACTACAGCAATGGGTAAAATAGCGATTTCAGAGAACTTCCACAAGAGGAAGATAATCTTGAGACTGAGCATTTGTTGCAGGATGTTCCAGTGCAACTTCGGGTCCTTTCCAGCACAGATACTGGCAAGCTCAAGTCAGCCAATTCTGTTAAAATAACTATTGATAATAGTTTGCCTCTACCAAATATTCACCTAAATCCTTTAAGGTCTGATGTACTAGATAAAATTAAGCCCATTATATACACAATCCTACTTAAAAGGGGGACTTATAATTTTATGTATAAGGCCCTGTAACTTCTCCTGTCCTTCCAGTAAAGAAACCAAGTGGAAAAAATCAGAGATTAGTACAGGATCTCAGAGCTATAAATATGATAGTTTTTTCTCAGACATCCTGTTGTTCCAAATCTGCATACCTTACAAATGTTCTCAGCAACTCCTGACTGCTAATATTTTCAGTAATAGAATTTTAGAGTGCCTTTTTCACCATTCCAGTGGGAAAAGACTGTCAGTATCTTTTTGCCTTCACCTGGGAAGATTGCCACTTTAGTTGGACTAAAATGCTCCAGGAGAAATTCAATCCTTTTTCTCCCAGATAGTAAAAGCTGATTTAAAAAATGTTAAATTTCCTAAAGATTTCAATCTCATCCCATATGTAGATGCTCTACCTTTAGGACTCATTAGACTCTCCACCATCAAAAAACCACCTCAAAATTGCCTACCTCAAGTAAAATACCTTGGCTATCTCATATCTTAAGGTGGGCCACTGATTAATCCTGAAAGACTCGGAGGTATCTTATCTTTTTCTCTTCCCAAAACAAGAAGGCAGCTTAGAGGATTCCTGGGTTTCACTGGATATTGTCACAGCAGGGTTCCAATTGCCAGGAAGCACAACTTCAATGGATTGAGACAATGATTCAGGGAATGGCAGTATGGCCCCTTATTTACAATACAATCAAGGAAGACTTAAGGGGTTATATGAATTTTATTGGTGATAGTTTAGGGAGGCGGGGGAAAGTAAAGCAGAAAAATTTCTGAGACTGGATAAAAGGTAAAACAAATAGATACTTACTTATTTTCCATTGGTTGGTACGGGATAGTTAGCAGTTAACAATGAACAGAATAACAGTGAAGGGCTTTGTGTCTCTGCTCTGGTGCAGTGAGGATCCAAAAAAGGAAATTGCCCTGACATTGCAAAGGTAAGTTATCTTAGATGCAAAAAGACAATAGACAGACTCAGCTAAGGTAAAGATTGACTTTTATCAGAGAAAATACTGGCCTAAGACATTACTACTTACACGACTCACTTTGGGTTACAAGATTTTTATTTCAGACCATCCTATGTGGTTACTTTAGGCCTCTGAGTTGGTAAGTCCCCCATGCAGGCCTCCCCTGAGCTTCTCAAGTTTAGTGTGTGGCCCCTGTCTCATCCATACTTAAATGTGTTGATGACCAACTTTTGGTTCAATGATATTTTCCTACAGTACATGAAAACTCATTTCTAGAAAGTCTTAGTGTTAGCATTTGTTTTGCTATACAATGAACCATTCGGGAATGGGGTAACCCTGCAAACTTGGAAGTCAAGGCTGAATTTTCTCCACAGTGTAAATCCAGGTCAGCCTTGTGGAGAGTGAGCCCCTTTGTTGTAACCATGGGCGGCTTTCACTGCCCACATGGCTGTGTTTCACAGGAGCCCAGTGAGCACACACTGGTGGGAAAGAAGCTGCCTGACAGTGTCCACTGAATGCCAAGAGCCTCTCCTTGGTGTGGGCAGTCTGGTGGGCATTAGGGTGGGACAGGAACATCTTCACACTCAGTGCCCATCCCCAGTCAACCACCCCCAGATCCTCCCTGTCTTCTTTTCATGCTTTTATTCTCTCCACATCATGACCAGGTGGCTCATACAGAACCAAGCAGAAGGAGACTAAGCACTTCCCTCCCCCTTATAAGGTGGAACCTTGAAGTCTTTTCACTTGAAATATTTCTCTGCCTCACTGTGTCAGACCCACAGGAATGCAGTGCTAACATGGCACCAGCCCACTGTGCAGTCCACTCACACACCTGGTCTGTGCTTTGTCTCCTCTGTGAACAGATCACAGGTATCCCCATAAGCCCTAGGGTATGGGAGGAGAGAGGGTAAGGGGAGCAGGCGCCATGGGTGTCTGAACCACTTGCTGGGGTGGTCACCTGTGCCTGCCAGTCCTGCATGAGTTGGATCCCATATCTACCTTTTCCATGGATGATGGATGTTGCTTTACATGTCCAAGGTCATGTATTGGTGGCTCAGACAGCATCCAGTATGTGGTGTGCACTTCAGGTCATAATGTCCTTTGTGTTCATTGCCAGGTGTCTTGGTCAGTTTGGGCTTCTCTAACAAAATACTATGGCTTCTCAACAACACAAATTTATTTCTCATGGTTTTTGAGGTTGGAGGTTCAAGATCAGGGTGCTTGCATGACTGGGCTCTGATGAGGGCCTGACTCGGCTGCAGGTGTCATTATTTGAGGGTACTGTGATGGTCAATCTTATGTTCAATGTGACTAATATAAGGAATGGGCTAAGAGATGCCCAGAAAGCTGGTGGGACACTATTTCTGGCTGTTTCTGTGAGTGTGTTTCCAGAAGAGAACAACATTTCAGTGGGTGGAATGATGGCCCTCATCATGCAGGTGGGCTTCTTCCAATTGTTTTAGGACCTGTACAGACTAAAAGGTAGAGAAAGAAGGGATTTGATCTCTGTTTGAGCTGGGACATCCATCTTCTCCTGCCCTTCCACATCAGGCCTCCTCTTCTCCAGGCTTCAAGCTTGGACTGCATCTTATATTGGATTCCCTCGCTTTGGCCCTGAGGTTTGGACTGGAACAACCTGACCCACTTTCCTGGTCTCCAGCTTGCAGGAAACAAATCATGAGATTTCTTAGCCTCTACAATTGTTTTAACCAATTGCTCATAATAAATCTCTTTCTATAACTCTCTCTTTTTTTCTCTCTCCTATTGGTTCAGTTTCTCTAGAGAACCTGACTAATACAAACACTAATCTCATTTATGAGAACTCCACCTTCCTGACCTAATTATTTCCCAAAGGTCCAAGCTCCAAACATCTGCACACTGGAATTACAGTTTCAACATATAAAATCTGGGGGGAGAAACATTTAGTCTAGTACAGCAGGCATCAGACTCCACTGGGCCCAGTAACAAGCCAGAAGTCCCTTTTCAAATGTTGAATGTCTACCATGGAAGCATGCATTTCTCTCCTCCAAGCTCCAAAATCTGGAGTTCTGCTCTGTGAGTCTCCTGTTGGAGTATGTAAGAATTTCCATGTAGAATATGCTGAATTTGAAACACAGGTGCACTTACTGTTCTTAATTTATAAATTCAACCACCCAGGAGTTATTTCAAAGAATATTTTAAATTTCTACCTTGAAGATTTTAGTGGGAGGAGACTCAGGGTAATTTCAAGTATAATTTTTTGGGGTGGATTCAATGGTTTGTTCTTTTATAATTTATTTTGATACGGCTTTTCATTTACTGTCCCTATTACTTGATATTAGAATGTACCCGCATTTATCAACACATGGTTTTGCTTTTTCAGAGCCTGTGTGAGGCTTAGTCAAGTCTGATTTCCTCTTACAGGAAGTAAGCTTTTTGTCCAATGGTGTTTGTAAAACAGGGTTACACGATTTTAAAAATCGATTGCAAGTGACTGAACAATTGCAAAAAAAAAAGTTACCTGTGAGTGACACCAGAATAAAAAAGCATTGGAATTTAGATTTCATTTTTATATTTGAAGAGACTGAACAAGCTTATGCTAATTTAATTTCTAAATTATTTATGTTGGTCTAAAGTCAATTTCAGTCAATGAAGAATCTATTTTAAAGCTGTTTAAATTCTGCTAGAATGAATTGCAAAAATAATGTAGGGGAACAAAAGGAGTTAAAAAGAGAGAAGAGAAAAGAGGAAGAAGGAGAGAGAGAAATGGAATATAAGAGCAAAAGAAAATTAGCTACAGAATGGAGAAGATCAAAGAAGTAGAGATAGACACAGTGAAGTCCAGGCTTATAGTTTCTGAAGATCAGCCACTTTCCTCCAGACATTGACCTCTAATCTGATCCCATAATCAGACTAGTTCTTAACCCTGACCCCATACCAACCCCAAATTTTGACCAAAAACATCATCACATCAATTCCTGACACCGACCAAGGCGAGCCCTCACCTAGACCCTAAACTCTGACTCTGTTACTTGCACTGCAGACTTGAACTTTGAGAACCTAAAATAGTCTTTCACCAAGTGGCTATTCAACCCCACAGATTGTGTTTCTCAGGGTCACTGTGGGTGAGATGGCCTGTGTCTTGCCAGCCTTCAACCTCCCTTGGCAGTGACTCTCTACACCCATGTGTCATATATCTCCTAAAGCCTTACTGAAAAGATTTACTTCCTGCCCTGGCCAGATGGCTCAGGTGGTTGGAGCATCATCCTATACAACAGAAGGTTGCAGGTTAGGTTTCCTGTTGAAGCACATACCTATGTTATGGGTTTGATCCTCCATGAAGGTGTGTACAGGAGGCAACCAATAGCTGTTCCTCCTTCTTTCTTTCTCTCTTCCTCTTTCTTTAAAATCATTAAAAATATCTTCATGTGAGGATTTAAAAATAAAATTCCTTCCTTGGTCTCCTTTTATTACTAAACCTTCCAGGTTTATTGCTAAACCTCCTCAAGCTAGTATTGCAGCATGTGACAAGATGTACCACTTGTTTTTGTATAACAGCTATAGGGTAAATACATATTGAAAAAGAAAAAGAAATTAACTTTCCCTGGTGCAAAAAGAGAAAGAGAACTCCCTTTCTTTCAGAGCATTTTCTTTAGAAAAGGTGTTTTTGTAAATTCTCTCTCCCTTTGAGGTGTATGTTATGTATTTAACCAAGGAGGTGAAAGATTTGTACACTGAAAAGTGTATAACATTAATGAAAGAAATTGAAGAACACACAAATAAATAAAAAAGATATCTCAGGACATACAGAAAATCCAAAGACACATGAAACAATGTTCAATATCGCTAGCTATCAGAGAGACACAAATTAAAACCACAATGAGATACCACTTCACACCAGTCAGAATGGCCATCATAAACAAAGCAACAAACAACAAGTGTTGGAGAGGTTGTGGAGAAAAGGGGTCCCTAGTACACTGTTGGTGGGACTACAGACTGGTACAACCACTATGGAAAGCAGTATGGAGCTTCCTCAGAAAACTGAAAATGGATCTGCCTTTTGACCCAGCAATTCCACTGCTGGGACTATATCCTAAGAACACTAAAACACCAATCCAAAAGAACCTTTGCACCCCAATGTTCATAGCAGCACAATTTACAATAGCCAGGTGCTGGAAGCAACCTAGATGCCCATCAGTAAACGAATGGATCAAAAAACTCTGGTACCTTTACACAGTGGAATTCTATGCAGCGGAAAGAAAGAAGGAGCTGCTACCCTTTGCAACAGCGTGGATGGAGCTGGAAAGCATTATGCTAAGCGAAACAAGCCAGGCAGTGAAAGACAAATACCATATGAACTCACCTTTAACAGGAACCTAAACAACAAAACAAAGAAACAAGCAAAATATAACCAAAGACACAGAAATAGAGGACAGGCTGACAGTGACCACAGGGGAGAGAAGAGAGAATTTCAGTGGAGATTGGGAAGGGTTTACAGGAACAAATTTAAAGGACACATGGACAAAAACTAGGGGGAGGGTGGTAATGGCAGGGAAGTGGGGAGGGTTGGGTGGGTGGGCTGGATTGGGAGTAAAAGGGAGAAAACTGTACTTGAACAATGATTAAAATAAAATTAAAAAAAAGATATCTCATGTCCATGGATTAAAAAGATTAATATTGTTAAAATATTCATACTACTCAAAATGATCTAAAGACGAATGTAATCCCTAACAAAACTTCAATGCCATTTTCTACCAAAATAGAAAAAAATTTGTAAGAAACCACAAAATACCCTGAGTAGCCAAAGCAATAATGAGCAAGAAAAACAAAGCTGGATGTATCACACTGATTTCAAAATATATTAGAAAGCTGTAGCAATCAAAGACAGCCTGGCATTGTCATAAAAAGGACCCATTGCTCAATGAAACAGATAGACAACCTAGGATGTAAGGTTGATTAATTTATGACCAAGGAGACAGAAATACACAATGTGGTAAGGCAGTTTCTTTAATAAGTGGCATTGGAAAATCTGGGCAACCACATGCAAAGGAATGATAGTGGACCGATATCCTACACTCTACACAGAAATCAGCTCCAAGGAATTGAAGACTGAGCATAAGACCTGAAACCATAAAGTCCCTAAAAAAACATAGGCAGTGAGCTGGTTGATAATAGTCTTAGCAATGAGTTATTGATTAGACACCAAGAGCAAGAATGAACAATCAGATTACATTAAAAAAATCCTAATGACATTTTTCACAGAAATAGAAACACATCTAAAATTTGTGTGGAACCACAACAGACCACAAAGAGTGAAATCAGTCTTGAGAAAGAGCAAAGCTGGAGGCCCAGCACGTTCTAATGTCAAACCACAGTCATGCATCACTAACAACAGAGATGCATTCTGGGAAATGTGTCATCCAGCAATTTCATCACTGGGTTGGACATCCGAGGGCACTTACCCAAACCTAGACGGTACTGCCTGCTGCACACTGAGGCTGTGTGATACAGCCTATTGCTCCTGGGCTACAGACCTGTACAGCACATTACTGTAGGCAACTGTAACACAATGGTTAAGTATTTGTGTATCCCAACAGAGAAAAGATACAGTAAATATGGTATAAAAGATAAAAAGTGGTGCACTTGTATAGGACGCTTACCACGAGTGGAGCTTGCAGGACCGGAAACAAATGGGATACCCAGGCTACTCACATTTCTGCTTAGTTGTCTACAAATCTGGGGATTCCCCTGACCGTCCCCAGGTTTTATAAGGATGTAGAATGACTCACAGAACTCAGGAAAGAGCTTTACTTACTAATGCTGGTTTAGCATAAGGAAGACCTACACACAAAAGGCTCACAGGGAAAGGCATGAGGGGATGGGCATGGAGTTTTCATACCTTCCTGAGTGCCCTCTCTCCCAGGACCTCCCTGTGTTTACTGACATGGATGCTCTCTGAGCCCTGTGTTTAGGGGTTTACAATGGAAGTTTCCTTTCCTTGGCATGTTTGATTAAATAATTGGCCATTGGTGATTATCTCTAGCACCTCTTCCCTCCGAAAGGTTGGGAATTTTGGCTGAAAATTCCAAGCTTCTAATCGAGTGGTCTTTGTGGTGAGCTGCCCTCATCCGGCAACTATGTAGAGGCTGCCAAGAGTGGCCTCATTAGGAAAAAGACAGTCTTACCACCCTTGTCACTCTGAAAATACCAAAAGTTTCAGTTGATCTGTTTTAAGAACAAGAGAAGAACACTAAATATTTTTCTATGACATCGCATGAGAAAACTGAGGCTTCTGGAAGTTGGGGTCACACACCCAGAGTCACAAGCCTGCAGGTGGACTCCGACATGCCATGTGTGGTCTGTGGACATTTGGCATCTCTGCTCCATTTTCTTCTGTTTCCTTCTAATATCAGAGGACTTTAAAGGTTAAATACTACCTTTCTTTTTACTTCTAGTGATTGAGGATCCAGATGTGAATTAAATTCTTCCTCTGAGGTGCACTTGTGTGTAATTTGGAAGCTGGAAGTGAGATGGAATCATTATTTCTGTTACTGTGTTGACTGATGGGTGGGCTGTGGCAGACACAGATTCATATGAAGAAGCAGATGTTTCTGTACCTCTGGGTGGGGCTGTGGCCATGCGACCTTGAGACCTTGAGACCAGACTTCCTGTGGCCACTTGCCAACTTCCATTTCCATGGCTCTTCAGTGGTCTTACAAGCACCTAGTTCTTTGTGTTAAAGGTGTTTCTGCACAAATGGTCATGGCAGGTTTACTTATGATAGCTCAATATTGGAAACAACACAAATGTCTTTGAAGGGGTGAATGGATACACATCTTTGGTGCATCCTTACAATGGCATAGAATTAAAGATTCTTTTAAAAAAGAGCTCTTTCAAACTAATCGTGTTGTGTCAAGAAGCCAAACTCTGCCCAGAATTACAAATTGTATGATTCAAATTTTGAAAAGTCTAGAAAATGCAAACTAATGTATAATGACAGAAAGTAGAAGAGAGTGTTCACAACATTGGGTGAGGGGTGGGAGAGAGGCAGAATGAAGAGATACAAAAGGGCCTGAGGAGACTTAAGAGTAAGGGACATGCTCTTTATCTTCATTGTGACAACTTCTCTGATGCATGGCTACAGTTTCTGGCAAAACTTCATAAACTGTATGCCTTCAATATGTTAAGTTTATTATATGTCAACTATAATTCAATATGTTGAAAGTTATATATACACATAAGAGACGTGCTTAAAGTGTATGTCGAATGGAAACTACAGAGCTGAAATAAACCCCTCCCTGTAACATGCCTTTTTTTTTGCACATTTTCTGTTTGTCCATCCACATCGGAGGGTGGCAGAGCTACACCGCAGCTTGCAGCTTCTCAGGGGGATGCTGACCCCACCTCAGCAGCACCCACAGCCCATCATGTCTCAGTCCATAGTCCCCCTCACTCCTCACTCTCCAACCTGCCTGCTCTGGGCTCTGTCAGCTCCTCCATCCAGCCAGGCATCTGCCCACCTGAAGGCTGGCATTCTGCAGGCATCTCTTTCCCACCACACTGTGTCTTTCCAGGGATGAAGGGCCACTTACCCTTCAGATCTCAGGAAAGAAGTCACTTTCTCAGAAGTGCCCTCTGTGATCCCCTGACCAGCTGAAACTCAAGTACATGCTCTGGACACACCAGAACTTTTTCTTCTCAGCCCTTCTTTGGATTATAGCAAACTCCCAGGTGCTGTGATTTACCTGAGAGCCTGTCTCTGTGACAAGGTAAACTCCATGAGACCAAGGGCCATGTGTGTCCTGTTCTCTGGGGAGATCCCAGGGCCCAGCCATGAGACCGAGACGTCACAGACGTTCAGAAAACACTCGTCAGTTGGATAGAGAAAGCTTGTCACCCTGTATGACAGTTTGGGGCACAGCACATTCTTTATAGACACAAAGGAATTGGTGTCAACATGAGCAGAGGCCACTGAGTGCCGGGCGATGTCCAGGGTAGGGTCTTTACACCTGGTACAGCCAAGAGAAAGGACAGAGACATTCTAACAGCGACTGGTCAGAGCCCCCTTTATTCCTAGAAATTCACAGCCCTCCTATCCCCACCTTCTGAGTGACAACATCACCCCGGGGCTGGGCAGCAGCCTGTGTCCTTCTCTTATCACTGAGACCTGACCTGGCACACACTCTGGACCCTCCACCCCAGGTGGAGTTACTGCCAGAGCAGAAAGGAGCCCAGCCTGATGTCAAAGCAATCAGGAGATGACTCCTCATCCCCAAGGTTCCTTGTTGGGGGACACCTGCCTGTGCTCCCTAAATACCTCTCATCAGCCAATGATGTCATTGGGAACAAAGGGAACTTCCTGAGCAGGATGGGACAGGAGAACCTGGAATCTGTGGATGTTTTCCTCCTAGGAGAGCTGAGTGTCTCACGGAAGCTCTCCCCCTCTACTAACAGAGGAGCCCACAGCATCTGTTTGTTGAGTCTCCACATGGAGCTGCTCCAGCTCCCAGGTCCTGTGGGAGGCCTAGAGTAGATGACAGAGAGGGACACAGAAGACTTTGATGCAATGCACCAATGCTGTGATGGGGGGACACACGGGGCACTCTGAGGTTCATCCCTCCAGGCCAGCACTCTCTCCCAGAAGCCTCAGGAAAACCCTTAGCAGGCCCTCCCTCTGACAGAAAGCTCCTTCTGAAACAGCACCTATCCCAGCAAAGACAGTTCTCCTGACACTAGACTCACAATACTCTGACAGTGTCTGTCCTCTCACTGGGCTCACCCTGCCCTAGAATGGAGTCAGGAGGCCTGGTGCCCACAGTGACAGGGCCCTGATGGACTGGACTCTCAGCTGCGAGGTCAGAGGCCATCTCTGTCCTGGGCTAAGCATCAGTTCCCAGCCTCTCTAGCCTGGTCAGCATCCATGGTGCAGTACAAAATATTGGCTGCCCGTCTCCTCTTTGCCTACAGGGGGGCGACATTAAGACACACACACACACACACACACACACACACACACACACACCACAGCAAATTTACACATGAACTTGGCTTTGGCTAAGGAGGTGGAGAAGGAATGTGATTTCCATCCCCTGCTCAGACAGGCCCTTCTGAGCCCATTCCTCGTGAGGGCTCTCCTTCATCTACTCCTCCGGGAACTGTGAACAAAAAAGGGGCTGTGCAATAGACCCGGCAAGCTTGGTGGCCAAAAGATCCTCACAGGATGGTCTGATCACAAATTCCTAATTGGGCAGATGGTGGCAGGCAGTCACGTTGCAGCCTGTAGTTTTATTTTTTATTTTTTATTTATTTTTTTTTTTAGTAAAGGTCAGACTTTACCTTAAGTGAGCCCTGTCCCCTGTTCTTGTGAACCCTGAATGGCATACCTTCAACACATCAGAGTGACTTTCTCTGTGAGACCATTCAAAAGCACAGCCTCTGGGAGCAGATTACGAAACTCCAGAGCCCCTCAGGTGCTCTGGTCCCCTGCATTCCCTCTCTACGTGCTGTGAATGTTAATTAGCCAGCACCCACCAATGTAAAAAAAGTGTGTATTTCTTCATTTTGCCTTTTATCCAATTCTAGAGATTTTTCCTGCTATGCTTTTACTCACCTTGTAATGGATTTCATGCAACTTTCTTCATCTTCTCCTTTGATGATAATGTACAAAATGAACCACAAAACTGCTGTTCTTTGTAGAATTTGAGTTCTTGCTTCCGGGCATGTCATCAATTTGGCTCAAATAAATTCATAAAAATGCTCCATGGGTTTTGACATTTCTCATTTTGACAGGGCCTGAGAGCCCCTACTCTCTCAGGGGTCCCTGTGCTGCTTCCCCCCACCCCACCATGCCTGGCACCACCTGTGGGCAAGGTGGCTTCAGCACAAGAGAGTCTCCCAGGCAAAGAACAGAGGCTGCCCCAGCGATACACAGGCACAAGGACAGGCTAACCAACAGACATGGAGAAGCAGGGTGTCCCTGAAACTGAACTAAGAGAAGCAGAGGCTAATGCTGTGGTCAGAGGGTCATTTTCTCAGGGACACACATGCCTTCATCAGCCTTGTAATTATAAGTGAGCTCCACAGGCCAGTAAAATCAACCTTCCCTGAGATTGTGTTAGACGCAGAGGCTGTGGTCTGCCACACACCTGCCAAGTTGGAATCTGCATTTTTATCAGGAACTGCAGACCCTCCTTGTGCACAGGGGAGGGCAAGGGGTGTCCCATTCCCACATCACTGGCTCTCAGCCTTGCCAGGCATCCACGTTAGCTGGGCAGCTGCTGAAGCAGCATTCTTAAAGTGTCACCTAAAGTTTCACAGGTCAGCCGATGCACAGTGGGTATACATCCCTGTGACATGTTCCCTGCCCCCCACCCTATGGTAGCCTCAGACAGAACTCCTGATCAGAAGGGAAAAGTCAAATGTGAAAGAGAGGCTATGGGGGAGGCTATGGGGGAGGCTATAGTGCATCTGACAGGGAGCTGTGGGCATTCCCAGGACAAGGCTGGCCCAGGCTTTTTCTTGTCCAAACAGGGTGTGTGTCTGTGTGCAGAGGCCTCAACTGTTCCCAGGGAACAGAAATGTAGACCAAAGGCTAATGGGAAGGAGGCGCAGGGGTAGCAGGAATGAGGGGAGAAAGAGGGAGGGTACTGCCCAGAGACCCTGCCCCTGGTGTCATGTGAACAGAGAAGAGATCTTGCTCCCATTTAGAAGGCTCCACGTTAAGGGAAGAGGGACAGCAGAACCCATCAGTCCAGATCGAGGTGACTGTGAGCGGTTGTGGAATCCAAGTTCTTCTCATAGGGAGAGAACTCCCTTCATAGGGACGGAGCAGGCAGCAGACACCACCGAGTCCCCCTTCTGCTACTGGGTGTAGAGGACTTGTCCCTTGGCAGGGGCCTCTGCTGGCAGGTAAGGAGTGGACAGGGGAAGATGGGAGACAGAGGCTGGCTGGGGTCTTCAGGGGAGGATAGTGCCCTGAGAGGGGACAGAGGGCTCCTGTTTGGACCTGAGGGAAGAGGACAGGGGAGCAGAGGAGGATGGAGAGGGACCTTGGCAGCAGGAAAATCTCATAATCCGAAAGTGGTGAAGGGCAGCAAAACCCCAATGGCTGTTCATTTCCTAAGTTCTTCATCACTTGAGTATTTGCATTTTCAAAGCTGATGATAATAATAATAATAATTTGTGTCAGAAACACCAGAAAGGCGTAAGCAGGGTGCAAAAAATTGTCCTTATCATCAACCTCAGAAATGGGCAAATACAGCTCAGGAGGAGCAGGACCCTGGGAAAACTCACTCATTCACCCACAGGTAATTCCAACCTATTGCAGCCACTGGGTTACAGCAAGGTCAGACAAGGCCCTGCCTGCATGGAGCTCACATTACAAAAAAAGAACCTATTGTATTTTGCCATGTATAATGCACACTTATTTTGCCCAAATTTTTAAGGGAAAATAAGGATGTGCATTATACATGGGTAGTACTAATTCTGTGTCAACATAAATGTTTTGAATTCTTTTATTTATGTTGATGCATTAAAAATGTACCATAATATGTTCAAAAATAAATGCTAAAATGCCTTTATAGTACAACAAGTATCTAAATATAAATAAATAAAAAATTGAATTAAAAAATTAAAACAAAAGGTTTTGTGCTGAAAGTCTAGGCCAAAAATGTGTGTGTACATTATACACGGTAAAATATGGTTGACATGATGTCAGGTACCCACAAGTACTATGCAGGGAACAGAGCTGAGGCAGGTCAGGAAGTGAAGACACAGGGCCATTAGAAGAGGTGGTCAGTGAAGGTGTCTTCATAGGATGTCCCTGAGTGTCAGCAGCTCTGTGAGGCCAGCGAGGGGGTGAGCTGGGCAGACACATGGGGAAGAGTATTTTAAACACAGGAAACAACAGGTTCAGGGGAGCTGAATAATGGTGACTACCCTGCTGACTTTGACCATGGGACACACACACACTCCCACACACACTAAGGCTGAGAGATGAAGAGACCTGCTCAGGACCCAGGGCCTCATCTTTCCATCCCCACACATAGATCCAAATATTGATCGATTTCTCTCTTCCCTCTTAGTCTCACTCTTAACTTTCTAGACCCCACCCGCCACTGCCCAACTGGCTATAGTGTTGACTGTTGCTGCTGAAGGGGAAGGTGTGTTTCTACGTATGTGTAATGAGCCTTCCAATGTTATGGCCCATCTGTGTACAGAGCAGGAGGGCAAACTCCAAGTGTAATGTTGCATTTTATGCAATAAACTTAAGAGTATAGGACACAGTGCCTGCATTCAGTGGTAGAGAGGAAATACATGATGATGGACCCTTGTACTTAAAGAAGGTCACCAGGAAGGACACAAGTTGCTATGCCATAGTAGTCTACCTTGAAAGTGCAATGAAAAACATAGGGTTCAGGTGGCTCTATGTGTACTGTGAGTGATTCCTTTCTGACTTCTGGGTGTCGGGTGGGGTGACTTCTACTTCACATACAGAACTGACAGCCCTGGGCTCTGCCTCCTTTCCCTTCTGAATCACATCCAGGGCTGGGGTTGGGCCTTTAGTGCAGGACACACACAGTGGGGACAAACTTCCTTCCCAGACAAAGGGACAAAGTTCCCTTCCCAGATTCCAGACCTGCAGACATTCATTGCAGACATAAGGACCAGTCAGATGAGAGTAACCCAGCGAAGGGAGGCCAGTCTCAGTTCAGCCCTCTTGGTTCCTCCCCATGAACCTGACCCTGATCCTGACAAAGATCCTGCAGGGTCAGGTCAGGGCCCAACCTGAGGAGCCTCCTGGAATCCCCACAGAGAAGCTCAGCCCAGCAGCCCCTCCCCAGACCCATGCCCCAGGGCTTCTGACGCCAGAAGCATTGGGGATCCTGTGTCAGGTCTTCTCTGACCCCTGGGAAGAGCTGATTGTGAGCAATGGTTTATTGGGAGCCCAAGTCTCATGGTTTTGAGTTGGTCACCAGCCAGGGCTCAGCCCCAGGAGTCACATCTGGGCAGGAATAGAGCCCCCCAGTCCTTTACCTGACCCTGTGTGTGAAGAGCACAGGTACACAAAACTGCCAGGCAATTTGTGGACCACCCTAGGGAACTTACAAGAGTAGAAAGAGAAGTCAGCATTCCAGGGAGAAAAAGAAGAGAAAAAAATGCTCCTGGAAGCTCCTCATTCATCAGGGATCAGCCCAGGGGATTCTCTCTTGGAGTTGATCAATAGCAGGTGCCTTTTATTTGAGCAGCTCATTTATTTCAAGATTTAGGTCAGAGACTGTGAATATTTTACAGTTAACACACTGACAACCTGGCAGCCAAATGCTCATCCTCCTCCACTGAGGGGAAGCTGAGGCACAGGTATATAGAGTCACTAAAGCAGAGTCACACAGGCCATGAGCAGCTGACCAGAGTCACTCCAGGTCTGTCCTCAGCCACAGCCCCAACTTCTCCTTTACTCCGGGGCCTTATTGGGTGTCTCTGGGCCCCTAGGCCAACCATTGGTTCAGATCCTTTTCCCTTTGGCGTTCTTAGCTCAAGGGTAGAGATTGTGGTCTTAAGTGTGATAGGAAATGGAGAATTCATGTTTTTGCTCTAGAAACAAATTACTGCAGTAACAATCACATTCAGTGCAGGGAATGCTCAGGCCTTCCCCTCAGGTGGGCGATCCTCGCCTCTCTGCACTGGACTTAAAATTACTCATTTGCTTCCTGATGTGTGGGTGTCACACCCAATAGGTATAAAGAAAAAGACTTTGACTTGGACTTCTGGCCAAGATGGAGACGTAGGTAGACACACTGTGCCTCCTTGCACAACCAAAATAAGAACAACAACAATTTAGAAACAAAATAACAACCAGAACTGACAGAAAATTGAACTGTATGGAAATCCAACAACCAAGGAGTTAATATAGACACATTCATCGAGACAGGTAGGAAGGACAGAGTTGGACAGCCAGGCAGAGAGGGCTTGCAGCAAAATAAAAAACAGGTGGCACTGGGCACGCAAGGCGGCAGCTGACAAACTCTGGGCGTGCAAGACCGCAGAGGATGGACCCTGGGTGCGGGGTGGCAATGAGCAGTCCCAGTGAGGTGGTGATTATGAAGTGGGGCATGGTGTGCAGGGCAGCTGGCTGACCGGGTGGTCCCCCATTCGTGCAAACAGATAAACCAGATGAAACTGGGAAGCAAGACAAAGCGAGCAACTCAGGGTCCCAGCATGGGGAAATAAAGCCTCAAAACACTGATTGAAAACACTTGTGGGGGCTGAGGTGCTAGGAGAGACTGACAGCCTCACAGGAGAGTTTGTTGGAGAGACCCACAGGGTCCTAGAACATATGCAAGCCCACCCACACGGGAACCAGCACCAGAAAGGCCCAGTTTGCTTGGGGGAAGTGGTGGGAGTGACTGATATATGGCAGGGAGCAGAGCAGGCACCATTGTTCTCTCTCAGACATCACCCCCACATACAGCATCACAACCCAGCAACTGGGTTAACCCACCCTGTTGAACATCTAACGCTCCGCCCCTCATATGCAACAGGCACAACAAGACCAAAAAAAAAAAAAAAAGGCCCAAATGGAAGAATAGATCAAAGCTTCCGAGTAAATTCAACTAAGCGACCAAGAGATAACCACCCTATCAGATGCACAATTCAAAGAACTGGAGATCAGGATGCTCACAGAATTGGTTGAATTTGGTTGCAAATTAGATGAAAAAATGAAGGCTACACTAAGTGAAATGAAGGAAAATGCACAGGGAACCAATAGCGATGTGAAGAAAACTAGGACTCAAATCAATGAAGTAGATCAGAAGGAAGAAAGAAACAACCAAACAGAAAAGAGTGAAGAAATAAAAATTCAAAAAAATGAGGAGAGGCTTAGGAAGCTCCAGGATATCTTTAAACATTCCAACATCTGAATTATAGGGTACCAGAAGGAGACGAGGAAGAGCAACAAGTGGAAAACTCATTTGAACAAATATTCTGGCAAAGGAAATAGACTTTCAGGAAGTCAGGAAGCTCAGAGAGTCCCAAAGAAGTTCAACCCAAGGAGGAGCACACCAAGGCACATCATAATTACATTAGCCAAGATTAAATATAAGGAGAGAATCTAAAAAGCAGCAAGAGAAAAGGAGAGAGTTACCTAAAAAAGAGTGCCCATAAGACTATCAGCTAATTTCTCAAAAGAAATCTTGCAGGCAAGAAGGGGCTGGAAAGAAGTATTCCAAGTCATGAAAAGCAAGGACCTACATCCCAGATTGCTCTATCCAGCAAAGCTTTCATTTAGAATGGAAGGGCAGATAAAGTGCTTCTCAGATAAGGTCAAGTTAAAGGAGTTCATCATCACCAAGCCCTTATTATATAAAATGTTGAAGGGACTTATCTATGAAAAAGAAGATAAAAAACATGGGTAGTAAAATGACAGCAAACTCACAATTATTAACAACCATACCTTAAACAAAAAGAAACTAAGCAAACAACTAAACAGGAACAGAACCACAGAAATGGAGCTCATATGGAGGGTTAGCAACAGGGGAGTGGGAGGAGGAGAGAGGGGGAAAAGGTAAAGAGAATAGGTAGCATAGATGGTAGGTAGAAAATAGACAGGGGAGGGTAAGAATAGTATGGGAAATGTAGAAGCTAAAGAACTTATGACACATGGACATGAACTAAATGGGGGGAATGTGGGTGGGAGAGGGTGTGCAGGGTGGAGTGGAATGAAGGGGGGTAATGGGACAAATGTAATAGCATAATAAATAAAATGTATTTGAAAAAAAGAAAACAAAAGAAAAAGACTTTGCCTTCTCACTGTAAACTTTACACTACAAGCAGCCCAGGCATCAATGTGTAAGAAGCACTCAGTTGCTTTTGATGAATTAGTAAGAAATAAATGGTGCCCTGGCTGGTGTGGCTCAGTAGATTGAGTGCTGGCCTGCAAACCAAAGGGTCACTAGTTCAATTCCCAGTCAGGGCTCATGCCTGGGTTTTAGCCAAGTCCCCAGTAGGGGGTGCTCAAGAGGCAACCCCACATTGATGTTTCTCTCCCTCTCTTTCTCCCTCCATTCCTCTCTCTAAAAATAACATGTTTTTTTAAATTAAAAAAACCATAAGATGCATTACAGTTTTTTTTAAAAGAAATAAATGGTAATTGATTGAATGGATAACCCAAAATTTCTTCAGAGTCTGGAAGCTGGATGCAGAGACCTTGGAAGTCTGGTCACACTGCAACAGTGCAGCATGAGGTTTGACAGCTTGTCACCTTGTACCACATGACCCAAAAATTTGTGTTGGAGGAAACAGGTTTTTATCAACAAGTTTCCAATTTGGGGGTGGGGGGCTGAGGCACTCCTGCTCTGAGCCCTATTCCCCCATGAAACCCACAACAATTCTTGTTCCCCAAAAGATTATAAGCCAAAACCACACCCAGAAGTTCCCCATTTTCTTATCTGTCCTTTTGGAACTTAAGCCGGCCACACAAACAGATCTTCACCCTCTCTGGAAGATGCATTTTTGGGTTTCAGAGTCACCATCATCTGGCAGCAGTGCTCTTCTTCAGGACCTGCGGTGTGCTGCTCTCAGGCTCCAGATAGCAGTGCTGCACTGGATCAGTGTCCTAGAGGCTGGAGCCAGATAAAGCATGCACCCAGTGTAGGACTCTGCCTCCTACCAGGAGCGGGCTTCCAAACATGTGGGGCCTAAACTCCTGCTGGGCCCAGCATCTGCCTGGTCTCACAATTGCTCCAGTCCATGTGGGTAAAAAGGAACAGAGTGTCCCAAGTTCACCTGCAACAAAAAGTCCCAAGCAAAATCTCCATGAGCCAAGAGGAGAGAGAGAGAGAGAGGGAGAGAGGGAGAGAGGGAGAGAGGGAGAGAGGGAGAGAGGGAGAGAGGGAGAGAGGGAGAGAGGGAGAGAGGGAGAGAGGGAGAGAGGGAGAGAGGGAGGGAGAGAGAGAGAGAGAGAGAGAGAGAGAGAGAGAGAGAGAGAGAGAGAGAGAGAAAAGAGCCTGCACCTAGTGCTAAAGCCAGACAGACAAGAACAGCTTAGCTTCTCCTTATTTCCTGCTTTAGAAATTCCTCTCTTCTGTAATCCTAAGCACCCTGGAAGCCAGTGGGACTGCTCAGCTTTTTAACCAATGGCCATGTTTGTCTTGTCCCTTTTTCTGGGAAAGAGCAGATGTCTGCAGTCACCATGGGCAGGGGTCTAGCTGCCACAGATCTTACAAGCCCTCTGTAGCCAGTGTCAGGAGCTAGAAGCCCCAGAGTGGTGGGCTATTAAGCCCCAGCTCTGGTTTCAATCCTTTCCCCTCTTCCTGTTAACTGCATTGTGTGTACTTGCCTCTTGCCTCAGGCAATTCCCCTTTTTCAGACAGCCCCTCCCTTTACAGAAGCAGGTTGCTTCAAGCTGTTACCTTGGGACACTCCCCCACTCTATGCCTTTCATGGCAAATGGGGAGCAGTCTTTGTGCTTGATTTGGGGGCCCCCTGGCAGAATTTGGGTCCCTTGCTTTCCAGTGACCTCTGGTCTGATGTGCCCCATTACAACACTGGACAGGCTCCCTGTGCTTCCAGGGGCTGAGACCTGCTATCTAGAGAAATATTCCTTCCTGGGGTATTAATAATGATTTTAACATATGCAAGAAGTTTCAGTTCTTTCCAAAGCTTTATCTCATAACCACCAGAAATGTTCCACAAGGGCCAGAATTGCAGCAAGTCCATGGCCCCCTCTTGCCCTCTGTCACCCCTTTATCTGCTGAGGGTAGGTGAGGACATTTGCACACTGTGCTCACCTGCCCTCAACAGAGGGAGAACATGTAAGGTTTTCTTAGACCCTGCTGAGGAAATAAGCAGCCAATTAGCCATGGAAACAGGCAGATGAGCTTTTGGAAGTTTGGAAGTTTGTGCTCCCGGGTGATATTTTCCCCACCCGGAGAAGGGGCTAAGAAAAGACCGCGCAGAAGGGAAAGGCTGGGAGTTTTATATGGCTGGATTTCTCGCGGGAGCCAAGGATTGGTTCTTGGTGAACAAAGAAGCAACATATCATTGGTGGTTCCTGGTATGATGTCAGTCACCTCTTCTGGGTCAGAGTTCAATCACCATATTACTTGTAGTCCAAACAGTGGCCATATTTGTAGTCCAAAATGCTAATTGTAACTAGATTCCTACTTGTTCTACCCAGCCCATCCTTACAGAATAAATATAATGACCAAGGGCAGAGCCCATGGTTCTTCTGCCACAGTCAACTCCTGCCTGTCCCCCTCACTCTCTTCTAGAGTATTCCTTGGACTCTATCATTTACTGGTGCACTGACTCATGTCAGTTACACTCACCTGGGAAGATGACCTACCTCTTGGCCCAGGGGCCTGAGTAGTCAACTGACTACCAGCTCGCTCCTGGTCCCCATGTGTTATTTCTGCTCGAAGCCCAGTCTCTAGAATTTCCTGGAAAATGTTCCTCACAGAAACTCACCTCAGCTGGGTGATGAAGGGCTGTGCAGCAGGATGGAATGGCCCGTGTTTGGCCAGGCAGTCAGCAGGTCAGTGAAGACCCAGGAGAGGTGCAGAGAGGGGGTCTCTGACTCCAGGTCCTCTGTTTTTTCACAACTAAATCCTCCTAATCTACACCTGAGAAAGTCTGCACTTTCCTCCAGAGGTAGAACTGGAGGCCATACATTCTCTGAATGCTCAGATCCCCATGCATTTGTCTTGTGATATACACACCTGCCTTATTCTTTTAAGGACTTAAGTTGGCTGAAAGGTGCCAACTCTGATAGAAGGTGCCTTTGGAAGAATCAGAATACACCCAATGTTACAGTGTGCAGCCAAGAGGGGGGACCCCAAATAGGCATTTAAAATGGGGTCCAGAACTCAAGGTGTCCATTTTAAGATGTCTTCTCCCCCACCCCCCAGGTGTGGGTTGGGGAAAGGGACAAATGGAGCAGGGCCTTTAAGAGCTGTTTTGCATAGCAACAGCCTTGTAGCTAACCTCTGGTGTGGTCATTTAACATATCTATAGCCTTTGGCTGGTCGCTTAGATATGTTAAATAGCTGTGATCATCTCTGAGCCAGTGGAATAAAAGTAACTACCCCACCAAGACATAACTGGGGGGCAAGTCCCCCAAGTTATAGTGCCTGTGTGGGAGCTTGGAGAAGATTGGTTCCATAAAATGGGGTCACACCTGCCTAGACCCACGATGGCGACCAAAAAAGCTGGAAAAGACAGCAAAATTAAGGGCAAGTGTGGCCGAGTGTGGGAGGAGTCGAAAATGGGGCTGCAAAGGAAAACTGGTGCGGGAATTTAAACCCAGATGCAGCAACCATTGAGGGAGAGAGAACCACGCAGCTTTAGCAAAGTGAAGACTCTCGCAGCCCTGCAAGAGAAAATCACCATGCAGCTTTAGCAGAGAACCGCCACTCGGCTTTGGCAGAGTGGCAACACCCCCCGTGCCCCCCACCCCCCGCCCCCTGCTGCCCCTTGCAGCCATTGTGCAGGGGAAGAAGCATGCAGTTTTGGCTAAGTGGGGACTCCCGTGACCCTGGGAGAGAGGACCACGTGCTTTTGCCAGAGTGGGAACCCCCGCAGCTTTAGAAGGGGGAGCCACCACTTGGTTTTAGAAGGGGGAACCACCACTTGGTTTTAGCAGAGATCCCGGCGACTCAGCTAAGGGTGCCAGGAACCCAGGGAGGTCTCCCCGTCAAGATGGAGTACTAACTGGGAATAACCAGAGGACTGCCTGAGCCATGGACTTCTATTTCCTTTCCTAAGATATGGTACTCTGGACTGGGCAAAGGGGGAAGGAAGGACTGTGTCTGTTTGTGGGTGTTTTAAAGGGACTTTAGGATTTTAAATAAAAACATTAGGTCACTACTTTAAGTTTGTATAGCATTAAATAAACATTTCCTTTCTTTTTCACAAATTTCTGGCATTGAAAGACGTCTTTCCTCTGGTGGCGGACATAACGGACCTGGGGGCTTCTTTCAATAATAGTATATTGTCCCAGGCCCCCCTTGTTTGTTCTGTAACACCAACATCACAAGAAATAACTCCCATTTGAGAGTTTTGATTTGCATTTTCCTGATGTTGATCATCTTCTCGTGTGCTCATTGGCCATTTGTACATCTTCTCTGCAAAAATGTCTATTCCAGTGCTTTGCCCATTTTTTAAATCAACTTACTTGCTTTTGTTTTTGTTGAATTGTAGGTGTTCTTTTTATATTCTGGATATTAACACTTCATCTTGTATATGTTTTCAAATTCTTTTCTCTCATTCCCTAGATCACATTTTATTCTGTTGATTTTGTACTTTGATGAACTAAAGTTTTTTTATTGTGGCAAAATCCAATTTATCTGATTTTTCTTTTTTCCTCTGTGTTTTTAGTGTCATATTCAAGAAATCATTGCCAATGTGATGTCATAGTGCTTCCCTCTGTATTTTCTCCTAAGAGTTTTACAGTTTTAGGTCTTACCTTTAAAACAGGATCCATTTTGACCTAATCTTTGTGTCAATATCAGGCAGTGGTACACTTCATTTGTTTCCATGTGGATATTGCTGTTCAGCACCATTTGTGGAAAGGGCTGTCCTTTCTCTATTGAACAGTCTTGGCTCTTTTGTCAAAACAATTTGGTCGTGTCTTTGATGAATAGGAGTTTTTCCTGCCAGTATCACACTATTTTGGTCACTTTAGCTCTGTAGGGAGTTTTGAAATTAAGATGTGTAAGACCTCCAATTTCAGTAAATTTTTGTAAGATTATTGTAAGCATTTGTGGGTTCGTCAAAATTCCATACAAATTCTTGAATAGATTTTTCTATTTCTGCACAAAGTCTTTAGGATTTTAATAGGAATTGCATCAGATATATAGATAGTTGGGGTATTCCAATCCATGGACATGGATGTCTCTATTGATTTGTTTCTTTTTAGTTTTCTTTTAGAAATGTTTGGTAGTTTCCAGTATTTACATCTTTCACCTCTTTGGTTTAGTTTATTCCCACATATTCTATTTTTTTCTGATGCCACTGTAAATAAAGGTGTTTTCTTAATTTTCTTGGTGGGGGGATTGTTCATTGTTGTCACACAGAAATGGAAATGATGTTGAGTATTTATGTTGTCTCCTGGAAATTCAACTTATTTGTTAGTTCTAACAGTTTTGCTTTGTGTGGAGGATGGAATATTTAAGGTTTTCTACATAGAGGATTATGTTTTCTGTTAACATAGAAAAATATGTTTCTTTCTTTTTAATTTGGATACCTCTTATTCATCTTCTTGCCTAATTGTTTTGGTCACACTTCCGGTACTGTGTTGAATAAGTGGGGAAGGCTGCATTTTTAGCAGGTTCACAACCTTAGTGACATTTTTTGTGTTTCTCCACTGAGTATTGTGTTAGCTGTGGGCTTTCATGTATGCCTTTTACAACATCAAGTAGTTTTCTGTATTCTTACTGTTCCTGTTTTTTTTTTAACTATAACCACTTTTCTATAGAAATTTTCTTTATGGTGATATACAGTCCACAGACTAGGAAGTAAACTCCTGTTTACAATGAGAAATCTTCTAAATGGAGCTTCTCTGGGTCCAAGGTTGATGAAACCTTGGTGGGGCCATCTTTATTGCCTAGTAAGTCATTTAATAAGAGGTAGTTGCTTTCCCACTTACTGTAAAGTTTTCTTGGCCCCAGAGCTGGACAGATGTGCTAAGCCTGCCTTTTCCAGCATACACAAAACTTTACATGGAGAGTGGGACCTGTCTTTTTTGAAGTCCAAGAAAGTTCAAGGAAAACATTCAGTGAAAGCTCATGAGAGAAAACTATATAATGATGAGGGCATGAAACACATAAGCTAATAAGGGGTTTCCTGTGCTGATACTACAGCAGTGTCCAGGAAAACAACACTGGGGTGATCTGGAGTCTGAGAAGAGGAGCAGCCCTCTCCTTACACATTGTCACCGGAACAAAGAAAATGGTGGTTCTGCAGAGGTCAGGGTTATCATCTGGTGTCCTTTACAGAGTTCATTGTTGTGGACCATGGGAATGGCCAGAACACCCATGTCTGAGATCTTTGAGGAAACAGCATGGTCACAGGTCCCGAGCCCACTCTCAGTCACTCACATCGTCTGTTTCTCCACAGAGCCTGTGAGAGCACCCACCCTCCTAACCACCAATACCACAGTTTCAGAGCGTTGGATGCCATAGTGCTGACCTGCTACACAAATGTGATCTCTACCCAGTGGTGATTCAGTGGCATGAGTGTGGCTCAGGGAGGGAAGAAAGCTTTCCCAGGACCACAGAAACCTCACCATAGACCCCATCAAGACGGAAGGTGCTGCAAATTACCAGTGTAAAGTCTCCAACCCCATGAGCTCTTTTGAAAGTGTGCCCATTTAGCTGGATGTGAAATTTGAGAGACCCTTCTTCTTCCTCTATGATATTAAACTCTGAATAATTTTTTAAAACCTTTTAAATAAGTTTGTTGTTATAGTGGAAAGTCCTAGAAGAGTTACATTGAGTTAGCAGATGCTCAGAAATGTGTGTTGACATTGTCATTATTGTTGACTTAAGGTCACGTGCCACACCAGATTCAACCTCTGGATGGTACCAGTTGTACCATTTACACAGTGGAAGTGACACCAGGTTGTTCAGAGCATGGGAAGTTGTCATGTGATGACCAGTGGGAGCATGTGATGAACTCACAGGAATCAAGCTTTATTCCTTCTCTAGGGAGATGTTTGGGGGTGTCTGAACACTGCTGTGGACAATGGGAATGGCCAGTACACCCATAAGTGTGGGTAGCAACACTGATGTTTATCTCCTTGTTTAAAGTCTCCCGCAAAATTCTAAAGTCTATTTGAGCAGTTTTATTTTCATAACAACAGACTTATTTGCATTAGTTCAGTATGAATCTGTTTTTTTGTTAATAAGATACAGTTGGAGACTTTGGTTATACAACCAAGATTTTGGCTGAAATGTCCTAGTTCAGACTGATGCCCACAGAATTAGAAATGATCCCACCCTTTATGAAGCTAAGTTAGACCTGATGGGTCTTTGTGGTGGATACTGGCCAGCAGTATCCATCCCTGCTGCAGATGCTCGCCGAAACACAAGAAAAACATACGCAGAGACAATCAGGTCCTGTGGGGAAGTAGGGACGGAACAGCCACTCTTTCTAGTGGGGAGCGCCCCATTTCCATTCCCAAGCAGATTTTTATTGAGAATACAGACTTAGTTTGTGGATTCACAGTCTGGCAGAAAAGATCAAAAGAAGCAGGTGACTTTCAAAGGTGCAGACAGAACTCCCGCTGTGATTCTGGGTAGAGTTTGGAGTTTTAATATTTGAAAGGACTAACAGGGCTCAAAGGGCTAGTTTTGGTTTCCTGTCTGTGCCTTCAAATTCTAATCTAATAACATCCTCCAGCAAACAGATCTCACAGGATCTTGCATATTCTATGTCCCAAGCCTGATTACCCTGGGGGCCCGCTGTCTCTGGTCTGGGCTGCACTGCCCCTGTTATTTCTGCAGGTTTGAGTCAACAGAGGAGACAAAGGCAGCCAGGAGACTTGGATTTCTCACTTCTAAGACAAGGACTCAGGCTTTGACAAAGCCAAGGGGGCAGGGGTTGATGTTGCTCACCTCTTCATTTCCACAGCTCCGAGTCTCTTCCTAGAGGCCTCCTCATGATCATGCCTGTCTTAGATGATTCCCTCCATGGGAAATCTTACCCATCATTGGCTAACTGATCAAGCCTAGGAGATCAGGCACAGAACAGGCAGTGTTCATGCCAGGGAAATAAGTTTTGTCTCCTTAGTGGCTCCTGATCTGGAGGTCTTTCACTCAGCCTAAGTCATGGGGGGTTACAGCTTCCTGAGACCAGGCAGGACAGTCCCCAACAGGTCTTTTGGTCTCAGAGAAGAGGGCATCACCTAAACCTGGAGAGACTGAAGGTTCAGTGTGAGGGTGAGGCTTCCTAACCTCAAGAGGCTGTTACAACTTTCATCTCCTGTTTCATAGAAAAGCCTGCAGCAGAGCAAACCATGTGGTGAATGGCAGCTCCTCTGCACGCAGGTAACTAATCAGGCCAAATGGATTGACTCCAGCCATGTTGTAGGATCAAGAATATTCTTTTGCCTTGGAGATGACATTTTATCAAAGGGAAGGTGACTGTAAAAAGAAATGTAGTGTCTTCATGGAAAACTCTAGAAGCACAGCCTCTGGGAGATCAGATGCTGGCTCTGTTCAGGGACTTTCAGCTGTTTTGAACCTGTTTATGAATGGCTGGGAATTTGCACATGTTTGTAAATTGCAGAAACTGGTGGAGATACAAACTGGGTCTTGGCTGTAAGAGAGTTAGTTGTGGTTCCCTCCACTATGCAGAAATTGATTTTATATGACCTAGAAGCCTCACTGTTCCCTCACAGTCCATAACCTTTTTATTTTTTAAAGATTTTTATTTATTTTTGGAGAGAAGGGAAGGGAGGGAAAAAGAGAGGGAGAGAAACATCAATGTGTGGTTGCCTCTTGAGTACCCCCCTACTGGGGACCTAGGCCACAACCCAGGCCCTGACTAGGAATCCTTTGACCCTTTGCTTCACAGGCCAGCATTCAGTCCACTGAGCCACACCAGGCAGGGCACAGTCATTAACCTTTAAATAGATTTTTTTCTTGAATATAAGTCTTTAACCGTCATTGTTTGGAATGTTATTTTTAGAAATGTAATTGCAATTTGTAATTGCAGACTTTTTTAAAAATATATTTTTTATTTTAAAAATGGGAATAAAAACATTTTTACTTTAATTTTGAATTTATTTTTTAATGAACCAATCAAGGTTTTATTGTATTTCTTCCCATTACCATTTAGTCCCCTTATGTCCTCCATGGCAATCACCACACTGTTGTCCATATCCATGAGTCCTTTCTCCTTTTTCTAGATTCTTTGTCTGCTTTTTAAAAATATGCACATCACCTTAAAAGCTTCTTGTAAGTGTCATGACCCACAGAATATCTACCTCAAGAGACTGACTCATTGTTTTTGAAATTTAATTTTTTTAGTGTCCTGTGTCCCATTTTCTCAGGAAGGGTATGAGCTACTTGGGTGGGGATCTTTGCAATCAATATATAAAACAATATTCAGCCAGGATTTTATGAAAAAGTTTACTTTTCTTTTGTGTGAAGCCAATGAGCAAACACAGATGCCTATAATTCCTTCTGTTGTTCTTCAAATCCCCCCTGCCTTTTGTTTCAAAGGTGTTGAGATCAGTCTCACTGCCCTGTTGCATGGTCTTGAATAAAGTCTTTCTTGCCTCTTTAAATTTGTTCAATGTATGTATCGCTTTGACATCACCTACCTGTAATTAGCTGATCCTGTCATCTTGTTCACAGAGTCAAACTGTATCCTATTTTCATCTTTTTGTTTCTTTCTTTATCTGGCTACAATCCTTCAAATAAATGTTTCCAATTTTTCTGCCTCCTTTCTGATGTGGTGTCCACAGTAGCAGATGACCTGACTACCCACATCCTTCTGGGGCTCAGGTTACCTCAAGTGGCCTCTTCCCAGAATCTGAGAAAACATGCCAGCGTGAAAGTGCACATCTTCTCAGCGGCCAAAACATCTACAGTGTTCTCAACCCACATGCATTTTCCCAGCGCCTTCAGAGAACAAGATCAGAGATCTCATAAAAGATATTCTGCCATGAAACTCATCAACTCTAGTAAACAATCAGGTCCCTGTCATATCAGACACCTGCAGGCCTGCACTGGATGACCCTATTTTTTTTTGGTCTCTCTGGGACCTGGAGCTCAGGGAAGACATCAGTGTCCTTGTTCTTTGTTCTTTCTTATTTTTACAAACTCTACATTCTTTTTTTTTTTTTTTAGAGGATCCCTAACCACAACCTGGAACATGAGAAATAAATCTCCTCTCTGATTTTATTCCTTTCTTGCTTCTTGTGGCCTCTGAAATATTTGGATACAACCTTGGAGGCCTGGCCAGAGGTGGGTTGTAGGTAAGGAGAGTTGAGCATAGATGGGTCTGTGGAGGAATGGGTTCCGTTCAAAGTCAGGATGAGAAATTGTAAAGCCTGGGAAGTTTTGGAGTTTTAAACATATGGCTTCTAGGAGACTAGGGATGCCATGTTGGAGGGCTTTTTGGGAGTCTCAGGATGGGGCTGAGGAATAGGAGTGAGGGGCTGTCCTACCTGTTGAGGGAGGAGCCATTGGAGCTTGTGGGGTAAAGTGGTGGTGCTATTCTCACAGACTTGGATGAGAATGAGGAGTGAGACGCGGGTTTGGGAGAAAGGATAACATCTTGAAGACTCAGCTTAGTGCCCTCACATTGTGACAAGAGGGAGCACCAGGCATACAGGCTAACAGACGGCAGGAGCAGCAATCAAAGAACAGGAGACAAAAGGGAGGAGACAGACTTCGGATTGGAAATTTGAAGGGGTCAGGGGATGGGGGAATGGGGAGCAACATCTCAATGGGTACAATGTTTTATTTGGGATGATGAAGATGGTTTACTAGGGACCTCTGGTCAAGATGGTGGCATAGGTAAACAGCTCATTTCCTCACAAAACCACATAAAAATTACAATTAAATCATAGAACAACCATCACTCAGAGCCAACAAAAGTTGAGTTGAATGGAAATCTGACAAGTATGGAATTAAAGAAACTGATAGGGGTTTAAGACTGGGGAAAATTTAGCTTAAGGTAAATAGTCATAAATCTAGCAAGTAATGTGTATGTTAAGTTTTGTTTCAGTAACTACAGATAAGGCCTATCTTGGCGCCTAAGAGTAAGCAGATGACCTCTTGGAGACGTCTGTACCAGGAAGAAGCAAGCGACTACCCTTCCCCCTTGGAGGCAACTATTGAATTTCAAAGGCTTTTGCTGACACCTTGTTTGCCCTCCCCCAACCCCCTTATAAAAGATCTGGCTGGGAAAGAGATGGGGAGATGGTTTGTTAGGGTATGAACCCACCATCTTCTCGGATCGCCGGCCATTTGAATAAAGCGCCTATAAAAGATTCAATCACTGTCATTGCTTATTGGATTTGGTAGTGACAGGCAGCCCGAATACCGGTGTCTTTTCCGGTTACAAAACCACATCCATCCAGATGGGTAGGAGGGGTGAAGATGCAGAACAGGCTAGTCCCACAGTTACATGTGCTGGATAAAAATTCAGGAGGCATATTTAGGGAGCTAGGAGTCTCAGCTCCATCCCACACACCCAGCGCAGGGTTCTAGTGTCAGAAAGATAAATCTCCACAAGTTCTTGCTGTAAAAACCAGTGGGGATTGAATTGGTGGAAAACTTCCAGAGCTCCAAGCAGAACCCTTAAAGAACTTACATGTGGACTTATGTACACTCTCTCTGAGCACCAGCACTGGGGTAGCAGCCTGAAAGGCCCCAGTGGTGCATAGAGAGGAACTAAAGTGGCTGGCATCAAGGCAAGAGCTGGGGTTTAGCTCTCTCCTAGAGAGAAAGGCAGAGCCACACAGCCTGTAGGCAGGTGCCATATCTGAGACTCCATTAATTTGGCTAATACTATTTGCCCCACCCTGGAGATGCCTTGAGGCCCTGTACCACCCAAGTTACATCTGTTAACATTAGTTTTTTCATATGAATGGCTGGTCTGGGCTCATGCTCCATAGCTTCCTGAATCCTTTCAAACAAGCAACAGCTGACTTCAGTGAGCCTCCAGCCCCCATATCTCTTGCTAAGTGGCTCCAGGCATGGCACTAGCAGCAGCTAGACTAGATTCACAGCTTGGCTTTGCCTGAGAATCTCCAAGCCCAGCACAAGTAGCAGCCATCTCAGATTGCTCTATAGCTCAGGCAGGATAGTGCTGGGCAAAATACAGAAGGGGGCTGACCTTGGCCTGCAACACCTGGGAAAGCCCAGGGCCTATTCACCCAGTGGACAGCTAGAGACCACATCAGAACACCACCACCCTGCCTTGCACAGCTGATCCCTGATGGAAGATGGAGATTGTTGGTCAGTAGGCACTGCCAAACCTTGCAACAGACTGGCCTGGGTAAATCCCTCCCATTGACCTGCCAACAGCAACTAAGGCTCAGCTAGAAGAGGAGGGTATACTCAGCCCACATGAAGGATGAACCTTGAGTACCCAGCTTGGGTGATAGGAGAGGTTGTGCCACTGGACCTTACAGAACACCTACTACATTAGTGGCAAGCATTAAGGACTGGCAAGAAGTATTCAGTCATGAAAAGCATGGACCTATGGCCAAGAATGCTCTACCCAGCAAAGCTATCATTTAGAATTCAAGGGCAGATAAAGAGCTTCCTAGACAAGAAAAAAACTAAAGGAGTTCATCACCAAGCCATTATTCTAGGAAGTGTTAAAGGCTCTTATTTAAGAAAAAGGAGAAGATCAAAACTATCAACAATAAAATGGCAATAAATACTTATCCATCAGCAATTTAATATAAAAAAAACAAGCTAAGCAAACAAGAAGAGCAGAGACAGAATCAAGGATACGGAGAGGGTTTTGATGGTTGCCAGTTGGGAGTGGGTATGGTAGAATTTATGAAGAGGTAAGGGGATTAAAAAGTATAAATAGGTAGTTACAGAATAACCATGGGAGTGTAAAGTACAGCACAGAAAATGGAGTAGACAAAGAAGTTATACAGGTGACCCATGGACATGAACAATGGTTGGGGGTGCTGGGTGGAAGAGGGCAAAGAGGAAAAATTGGAACAGTTTTAATAGCATAATCAATAAAATATAATTAAAAAAGAAAATAATTTACTACTAGGTAGACGGGGTGGCTGCACAACATTGTTACTACACTAAATGCCACTGAACTGTTCACTTTAATATAATTAATTTTATGGAGGGTGAATTGCACCTCATAAGAATAATTATGCCGAATGAAAGAGGCCAGACAAAAAGGCAACATATTATATAATTGCATTTATATAAAGTTCTAGAAAATGCAAACTATTCTATTGAGAATGAACTAAGATAAGCGATTGCCTGAGGCATGTGAGAATCTTTTGGGTCGAATGGATACACAAGGAGTGTGTACGAAGGCTAACACTCATCAGATTGTACCCTTCACCTGTGTGTGGTTTATTATCTGTCACTTCTACCTCAGTCAGACTTTAATCAAGCCTTGATGTCATGTTTTGCTTATGTGGTAAGGAGGGGAGAGTAGCGTTCCTTTATCACTGCTGTTTCCAAGTGGGCAGACCTTGGATATGTGCTCACAGAAACGCAATAATGACAACAGCTTGTTTTTTTCATACTCTGTGTACGGGGAACTTCAAGCACATTAGCTCATTTAATCATCCAAATGAGCCTATTGAACTTCCTTTCCTTCACTCAACTTTCCCATTTCCTGGCTTTTACACATGCTGAGTCCTCTGCCTGGACCTCTCATTCCTGCCCCCTTGTGAGCTCTAGGTTTGCCTGATCTCATTGTCTATTAGATGCCTTTTTTTTCCAGGATAGTTTTTCCTGATTCCTCAGTTTGAATCATAACCCCAAATATGTAGAGTCATAACACTTCATGTTTCACCTTTTTAACCATTGTCTCATGTGTAATTTGTTTACTCATTTATGAAAAAACACCAACAAAGTGCTCACCATCTGCCTGACACTGTTCTAAGCACTGGGGATGCAGCTGTGACACAGAACAGACAGAATCCCAGTCCTCATAGGCCTGACATGCTGGTGGAGGAGTTTCACAATTTCTAAACCATGGAGCAAAAAGAATAATATGTTATAGTATTTTAAAATAAAATATGGCATGCTTGGGTGTTTTTTTCCTTCAACTTGAAAATATTGGAGGACCAAGGAGGAGACAATCTGGTTGGAGAAGACAGAGCAAGAAATGAGAGATGAATTTGAAGAGGGAGGAGCCGTCGGCTAGAACTTTGGCTTTTCTGTTCTGAAGCCACTGGAGGCTTCAGAGCAGGAGTGGGATGTGATTGATCCGTGTTGAGCAAAGGGAGCCAAAGCTCTGCCACCCTGAAGTTCCTTTTTGGGGATAGTGATCTTCAGCTCTTTATTGAGAAAAAGCACTCAGGAAAGACTTTTTATTCTCCCCACTTTCCTGCCAAGAGATTCAGACCGAAAACACTTGCTTTAGAGGGAGGATTAGGATGTTCGTTTGATCCTAATTTAGTTACCTGTGGTCAGTAGAAGGGCTTCGGGCAGGCGGCTCTTTGCTAGCCACCCCGTGTCCCACTGCTTCTCAGTTGCATAGAGAGCACTCTCCTGCCTTGCAGGCTCTGCTCAGCTCCCTATAACCTGCCCATTCTTACTTCCAAATCTAAGACCCCATACTCTTTCATGTTTCTCTCTGTCCAAAATATCTTATGTAGCCAATGTTGCCTCAATGTTTTTGGAATTTTCCATAGGAATAAAGGCAGATGTAGCCCAAAGCCTAGAAACTTGTCAGCAAAGCAGGTTGCAGGTGAAGGATATAGTCTGCTAAGCAAAAGATTAATAGATCTGTCTTCTGCTCTTAAGGTAGCATCACCAAAACCATTTTAAAATGGCTTGCAGAACTTTGGGTTGTCTGCAACCAGAAGGCCTCTGGGCCCCCATAACCAAGGGTGATGTCAGAGGAGGGTGATGTCAGAGGAGGAATAAATCAACTTAAGAAGACCATGGAAACTCACTCCATAACTGGCCATCCCCAAAACCCAAGACCCTGAAACCCCTGATCATAGTGTTTTCTCTTTTTCTTCTTAAGAGATGCTAAATGTAAACCACTTTACAGGGGAGTTTGGATCTTTAAGCATCAGCTTCCCATTTTCCTTTCATTGTGAACTTTGGCATATATGCTCTCCCCCCCTTTTTTTTTTCACTGATCCAGCCACAGTCCCAGCTCCTACCACAAGGAAGAGGACCAGGAGGAGGATGCTGGTGGTTAGCCCATGGACACACAGTACCAGCACATCTGCAACATGGACACGACATAGAGTATAGTGAGTGTCGGCCAGAGTGCCTCCAGGCCCTCCCTGAGCAGGTGACCCCTGAGCAGGAATCCCATCCAGGTGCTGCAAGACTTGGCATCTCTACAGGCCAAGCTCATCCACCAGAAAGGTAACCACTGCCACCCCAAGCTCTATGATGATGGCAACCCTTCTGAGCAGCTGGAGTTGTGATAGTGCATCACAAAGGCCCAGCTCATGCACTGTTATGTCAGCACAGGCACACGGCACAAGGTCTTGTTGCCTTGCCTCCCACCTCCTTCTATGACAGGATCACATTGACCAACAGCAGGGGCATTGGCATCCGCTCTTCCACCAATGACCCCAGGTGCAAACCGTGGGACAGTAGTGTCCGTCATGCTGTCAAATACTGCTGGCAGAACTTAGTTGAAAACTTCAAGGAGTGTGAGATGAAGGCATTGTGACTGACCTGTACCAATGCCCTCAGCGTCATGCAGAAGAGCTGGATTCCCAAGGGGAAGCCGCCTGAGGGTGACATTGACACTATGGTCATTAGTGACATGGTCACACTGGAGCTGGATGTGATGGGCATGGAGCATAGCTTGGAAACCACCAGCTTTGCTGGTGAGGCTGATCCCTCAGACGAGGCCTTTGAGTAACTTCCACCAGGCCCTCTGAGTTCAAACACTCCCCTCTCATCAGCCCTCACCTGCCATTTTTGTCACTAGCTACTGCCTGTTTCTCCCCAGAACCTCTGGGATTTGCTGCATGTTCGTGGCCCCTCAGCAGCCTGTTCCATTCTGAGTGGGCTGGGAGAGGATGGCAAATGGTGTGAGCTCTGCATGGCTCTCCCTCTGTCCCCGTCCCTCTCCCTCTCTCTCTTTCCCTCTTTCTCTCTCTCTCTCTCTCTCTCTCTCTCTCTCTCTCTCTCTCACACACACACACACACACACACACACACACACACACACACACAAGTGCACAGTGGGAGAACACTCACTCCTCTCCTAACCGCAAACAACTGTTTCTCCATTCCATTCAACCAGGCCAGGCAGGAAGGGCTTGGTCTGGGGCTGTCCTCTGCTCTACCACTCACTGTAGCCCCTTGGAACTAGGGTGGTCCCAGAATGCTCAGGACTCCCTGATGCCACCAGATCCCAGTGTTTCCAGGTTCCCAAAACAACCGTCCTGCTTTTCTCACTTGTCTCTGCACCTGGAACTGGTATAGGCAAGGCTGTGGGGACTGCTCCTGTGAGAGCTGTGGAAAAGTGAGGCTCACAGCAATCCAGAGACTGACCTGAGGGGGTTCAGGGAGTGGTGGGCTCAGTGTGCTTCTCTCCTCCACCCTGTTCTCAGCCTCTCTTGCCCCCAGCAGTGCCCTGGGGCCCGAGGGGGGCAGGTCCTGAGTGAGGGGTGCAGGCAGAGGGACTGAGGATAGGATCGGAGGTTTCTGGGGTTCACAGGTGCGTGCACCCTTGCTGAAGTTTTGTTTTTTTAAAAATATATATTTTACCTGGCTGGCATAGCTCAGTGGATTGAGCGCGGGCTGGGAACCAAAGTGTCCCAGGTTCGATTCCCAGCCAGGGTACATTCCTGGGTTGCAGGCCATAACCCCCAGCAACCGCACATTGATCTCTCTCTCTCTCTCTCTCTCTCCCCCACTCCCTCCCTTCCCTCCCTAAAAAGAAAATAAAATAAAATAAAATATTAAATATATATATATATTTTATAGATTATGCTATTACAGCTGTCCCATTCCCCCTGCCTTATTCCCCTCTGCCCTGCACACCCCCTTCCACCCGCATTCCCCCACTTTAGTTCATGTCCATGTGTTGTACATATAAGTTCCTTGGCTTCTACATTTCCTATACTATTCTTCACCTCCCCCTGTCACGTTGTACCTACTATCTATATTACTTGTTCTTTGTACCTTTTCCCCTTCTCTCTCCCTCCCACCACCCCCCACCTCTGATAACCCTCCATGTGATCTCCATTTCTGTGGTTCTGTTCCTGTTCTAGTTGTTTGCTTGGTTTGTTTTTGTTTTTCTTTTTAGATTTGGTTGTTAATAGCTGTGATTTTGTTGTCATTTTACTGTTCATATTTTTTATCTTCTTTTTCATAGATAAGTCCCTTTAACATTTCATATAATAAGGGCTAGGTGATGATGAGCTCCTTTAACTTGACCTAATCTAAGCAGCACTTTATCTGCCCTTCTCTTCTATATGATAGCTTTGCTGGATAGAGTAATCTTAGATGTAGGTCTTTGCCTTTCATGACTTGGAATACTTCTTTTCAGCCCCTTCTTGCCTGCAAGATTTCTTTTGAGAAATTAGCTGATAGTCTTATGGGCACTCTTTTTTAGGTAACTCTCTCCTTTTCTCTTGCTGCTTTTAAGATTCTCTCTTTATATTTAATCTTGGCTAATGTAATTATGATGTGCCTTGGTGTGTTCCTCCTTGGGTTGAACTTCTTTGGGACTCGCTGATCTTCCTGAACTTCCTGAAAGTCTATTTCCTTTGCCAGATTGGGGAAGTTCTCCATTATTTTTTTCAAATAAATTTTCAATTTCTTGCTCTTCCTCTTCTACTGGCACCCCTATGATTCTGATGTTGGAACATTTAAAGATACCCTGGAGGTTCCCAAGCCTCTCCTCATTTTTTTGAATTCTTGTTTTTTCATTCTGTTCTGGTTGAATGTTTCTTTCTTCCTTCCACTCCATACTGTTGATTTGAGTCCTGGTTTCCTTCCCATCACTGTTGTTTCCCTGTAGATTTTTCTTTATTTCACATAATGCAACCTTCATTTCTGCCTGGGTCTTATTTATGCTGTCAAAGTACCCAGTGAGTTCCTGGAGCATCCTGATGACCAGTGTTTTGAACTGTGTATCTGATAGGCTGGCTCTCTCTTCATTGCTTAGTTGTATTTTTTCTGGAGCTTTGAACTGTTCTTTCATTTGGGCCTTGTTTTTTTTTTTTTTTTGGTTTGGGCATGCCTGTTACATAGTAAGGGGTGGAGCTGTAGGTGTTCACCAGGGTGTGGCTACCCACCTAGCTGCGGTTTTGATGCTGTATGAGGGGGAGGTGTCTGAGAGGGAACAGTGCCAGTTTCTCCACTCTCTGCTGGTTTTCAGTCACTTCCCCTGTTACCCACAATCAAATTGGCCCTTTCCAGTGCTGATTCCTGGGTAGGTGGGTTTGTGTATGTTCTAGGACCCTGTGGGTCTCTGCAACAAACTCTCCTGTGAGGCTGGGAGTTTCTGCTGCTGCCGCATCAATCCCACAGGTGTTTTCAGTGAGAGGCTTTGAGGCTTTATTTCCCTGTACTGGAACCCTGGGTTGTGTGGTCTCTCTCGCTTCCTAGTTGTTCTTCCCAGTTTATCTGCCTGTGAATGTGGGAGCATCCGGTTGTGCAGCCCCTGCCTTGCCCACCCCAGTTCTCCAGCTGCCACCTTGCTGTGAGTCCTCTCCACCTGGCTGTCCATCCCTGACCCCTACTGGTCTGGATGAATGTTTCTTCTTTAACTCCTTGGTTGTTGGATTTCCATACAGTTCGATTTTCTGTCAGTTCTGGTTGTTTTTTGTTTTTAAATATATTATTGTCCTTTTGGTTGTGCAAGGAGGCACAGTGTGTCTACCTATGCCTCCATCTTGGCTGGGAGTCCAGAAGTTTCGCTTTTAAGCAAATGAGGATATGAGAGGCAGTAGGACCAGGCTTAGAACCAAGGAAGCAGGCTGGCAGGCTGCTGCCTTCCCTCCCTCCCCACCCCTACTACAAAAGTGTCCTCAGCTACTGTACATATTTAAAAAAATTTTTTAGCTAATAGTAAAGTATAAGGTTTTTTTTCTTTGTCAAACAGCGGAACTGTGTCTGATGTTCCCTTTGGTCCCAGGAACCATGGAAGGCAGGATGGAGTCCAGGGTGGGGGCAGCTGAGTGTGTGCCTGTGTGTGGAGTGTGGGTCCATGTTTCCAGGTGGGACCCAGGCCCAGCCACTGCTGGGACTCTGTTGAGTCTGGCAAGCCCCCCACAGGGCTCTGTTTGAAGGGTTCCCTGGTGGTGGTCTGTTGGTGGTGTCCACTGCATGGGGACAGGCCAGGACCCACTCCACCGTGAGCACATGTTCGCTGAATTTTTTTTAAGTTTTGCGTGTGAACCAGAGGGTTCTTACTATTTTATTTTTTAACCCACCACGCCCCCATGCTGAATGTCATTGGAAATTTTTGGGTCCCTGGTCCTTTTCCTCACTGCCTTACTTCTCACCTCTGCTCTATGTCTGACAGCCCATTGCTTCCAGAAGCAGGGCCAGTGGGAGATGGGGACCACCTCAGTGGACCCTTGGAATCTGACTTGTAGGGCGGCCCCCAACCCAGCAGCCCTGAGCATCTGGTAGGGAAGGGGCCCTTCCAGCAGCTGTTTGTTGTGGCCGTGGAGGACTGTTGAGTGTGACTGGGATCCTGGCACTTGCCTTGCTATCCAAAGTGTGTGTGAGAGCAGGGGGAGGGGCAAGTGAATAGAGGTGTGGACACACCCCTGCTAAAGCACAATCACCTTAGTCTCACCTCCCCCCTGCATCCTGGCCTTGACATGCTACCCCAGCATCATCACAAAGCACAATGTCCTGGTCACATGGTGGGTTCCTGGGGCCACAGAAGGGTGGGCTGTGGTTCCAGCTGGCCCCCCAAAGAAAGCAGGAGTCCCCAGTTTCTGTGCCTTATGGGCCTTAGCTGGGGGCTCACATTCCCCACCCTTTTTGTGGGAAGGACCCTACCCAGCCTCTCCTTGTCTTGTCCTCAGAGAGGGCTTGTCCCTATATTTCCTCCACACCCCTGCTGCACTGGGTTGGGCATCAGGCCCCCTTGTTTCAGGGGCCCAAGGAGGCACCCCTGGCTCCAGGGACACTGTGTTGGTCTAGAGGGGTAGGGAGAGGGGCAGAGCAGGAGAAACATTCTCACCAGGAGAGCCAAAGACAGGGTTCTGCCTGACCCCAGGAGCCACACCCATGCCCATCTACCCTGCCCTGCCAGGGTGACCTTCTGCTCTTCCTTCTTCCCCCCTCCCTGCCTGCTCTGGCCTGCACATGCCATCCCACCAGGGGAGGCCAGGTAGAAGCAGGAATGGAGATCACAGACCAATGAAAGAAGACGGGGGTCCACTCTGCCTCCTCTGACTGCCCCACCCTCCCTCCATCTCCCATAGGATGGACCATGTGCCTTGTCCTCCTGGACTGCCCATACCCAGCCTCCTGAAAGTGATTCTGCACTCTACCTACTGTAAGGAGAGGAGCGCATAGGGAAACGTGAATGGGAGGACACCAGTGACACAGCTGAGAATAAACTAAATGACTTTGTAGAAAAATAACAATAAAACAAATAAGAAAATATAAATGAAAGCACAATCAGAAATAGACACACAGATACAGAGAACAGTCAGATGGTGGCCAGAGGGGAGGGTGTCTGGGAGACTGGGGGGAAGTGAAGGGATCAGAGTACAGATGGGCAGAGACAACAGTCACAGGGAGAGAGAGCACAGCACAGGGATGTGGTCAGTAGCACTGCAGCAGCTGTGCATGTGGCTGTGTGTGTACTGGGGCACTCTGTAAAGTGCACGTGTGTCCAACCACTGTGCTGTCCACCTGGAACTAACACAAAATAATATTGAAGGTCAGCTGTACTGACAGTCAGGGAAAGACCTGTCTGCTCATCTCTACAGGGCACATAGCTGTGCTTTGGGCGGGGCCTCCTGGTCTCTGTCTATAGTTGTCTGCTTCTGAGGTCACAATGACCAGGGCAGTTACCTGACCCCTGGGTGGGGTGCAGCTCTCACTCTGTGTATTGGCAGCGATGAGGAAAAAGCCTTGCAGTTTTCCTACTGTCCCTGCCCCCCTCTCTCCCCATCCCCCTTCCACTGCCTCATCTTCCACACCTGGCATCGACCATGGCCATTGGAAGGCCCCCACTCCTGTTGCTCCCCCACCTCACCAAACCAAGTTCCCATCTCTTAATCATGGGACTCCTCCTCACTTGAGAGCCTTTAAGGCCTATGGCCTTCAAGGGATGGCTGAGGTTCCCAGCTCCCCCTGCCCTGCCATTCCCTCTTCCCCTCTGGACCTCCACCCTGTCCTCCTAAACTTTGTCCCTAATTTTCAATCTCCCTATGCCCCACTACCCCCTTCTCACCTTTCTCTGGCCTCAGGTCGTCCTTGCAAAAAGCGCACTAGAGCCCGCATCCCACCCACCCAGCCTCCTCCTCCTCCCACCATCTCATCTGGCTTGGGCCCACCTGGAAACTGTTCCCGGTCCCAGGAGTCCCAGCGAGTGGGGACACAGAACTCTGGGAGCTTCATGAATCGGGCACCTGCTGGATGCAGGGAGCACAACAGGCAGGGCAGCCGCTACAGGTAACCTGGTGGGCCCTCCAGTGCTCCAGGAAGCCCCCTTCTCCACAGTGAATTCTCAGCCATCTCACTGTCTGGCTCCTGTCACCAGGTGGATGGCCTTCCTAGACACTGGTCCACTGGCCAAAGAAAATGTAACAGGCTCCTGAGCGTCCATACATTGCCCTGCTAGTCTCTTTCAGTGGCTATGAGAAGAGGGCTGGGCTTGGGGGACTTGGGGCAGCTTTCCCTGCAGGCTCCTTCCCCTCTACATGACCAAGCACAGCCCCCTCCTTCAGAAAAGGATCAGGTGCCCTGTGCCTGGCACATACCCCACTCCCTAAACCAGCCTCCCCAGGGGCTGTGACTAGGGGCCTTTTAGCCAATCAAGGACTGCCTAGGTGAGTGGGGCAGTGGCAGTGGGAGGAGAGGTGAAGCCCTGCCTGAGGTACTGGAGCCTGGAGGCTGGGGGAGGGCTGAGTCCCCTCTAGGGCAGAGCATCCTCTTCACTGTGACCCTGGGCACTCAGGGGCAGTGCTGGCTCTGGAGTGGAGCTGGCCCTCGGCTTCCTGCAGGATCAAGACTGTGTTTCAGCAGGCTTACTGCGGGCAGCATTAGGCAGTTGGGGAGAAAGCTCCAGGTGGAGGTGGAGGCTGTTGGGAGGGGACTCTCTGAGGCCTCCAAACCCACACACCCTCCTTCCCTCCCTTCCCTGCAGGCCCCAAGACACCCAGAGGAACTCCCATTTCCCACCCTTGTCAGAGATAAGGACAGGCCAAACTGGCCAGAAATCGAAGAACTCATGTTTAAACTCTTCTGGCTTCCCATCTGGGTCAGACAGTTCGAGATTGGACAGCCGCAAATCAGCAGCACGTCCTTCTTGTAAGGTGAGTCCTGGGTTGCTGACTGAGTGAGGGGAGGGGCCTGAAAACTCACACACCACAAGGCTGCCTGCCCCCTCCAAGGGCTGCATCCTGGGCTGCCTTTTCTGACCACAGCATAGGGTGCTCAAGGTCTAAAATTATACTCTCTCTTGGCCCTTGTAGAATTCTCGGTCTTAATAACCACTTTCCTGTGGTGAAGTCAGGTGCTGAAGACACATCCTGCAACTGGAACCCCCTTCTCCAGGATCTGTAGCATTTGAAGAGCTGGGGAGCATGATCTGTATGGCTGATGATGTGGAGTTTGCAAAATATTATTAAGTGAATGCATTCTGCCCAGAAATGCCAACCTTGAGCTCTGAGCTCTAGTGTCAAGTGCAGTCGGAGAGCCAGATGAAGAGTTGAGGACCCTGCTCCCCAAGACACTTCCTCAGCAGCTGGACCCCATTCTTCATCCCTCCATCTGCTCCAGGAACTAGGTTCTACCCCAAGAGAAGCCCCTTCCCTTTGTAGTGTGTGGTCTCCCAGGCACTAGCATCTCAGACAGGACTGATCAAGGAAAGAGCTGGGCAGTGCCCACCCAAGGAAGGAGACTGGAAACCCAGCACTTTGGGGCCATGGACCACAGGCCCGTCCCACTGAGTTCTTTTGTCCCCTACCTAGGACAAAGGTAAGAGTAGGTCCTCAGAGCCTCAGCTTATACCCTCAGACCCAACCCCGGGGCTGCAGGGCAATGGAGAGACCTGGGGAAGAAACTTGTAGGGAGGGTTCATGGTTGGCTAGTCCAATCGCTCTCCATCTTTCATTCAGACTTGCCCTCTCAGGACAGCCATTTGACCCACAGGTAGGGTGGTGGGAGCTATGTCATAGCCTACTTTACTTCCCAAGTGCTACTTGGGAGTAACATTTTAGGAACTTTTCAGAAAGACCAGGCCCTCTGACTGATAGTGGAAATTGTTGACAGAGAACTGGAAGAGAAGCAGCTGGAGTCCAGGTTCCCATAAACGTATGATCGGACTTGGAGGCTTTATTTCTTTCCAACCAGAATGACGTCCTTCAATTTTCTGAGAGAAAGGAAGAAGAGCCAAGGTCATAGAGGTCATGGAGTGCTTCTGGCTGCCCCAGTGCTGTGGAAGGAAGACAGCTACTGGGAAGACCCAGACCCTCCTCAGAGCCCTGGCCTGGCCTGCTGCTTTAGGTCCCAAAGAGTTTCCTATTTTCCAGAGCTGGTAGAATGAAGCCAAAAGACTATCAGCAGTCCTCACAGACTCTGCCCCTCATTCCACTGTCTCAGCACCAGTCAACCTTCCCACGACTCTCCTTCAACTGAGACACCATCAGGAAATGGCAAATATTTTTTACAAGGGTAGAAAATATTGGTTAAAACCATTTCACAGAAACACAGGGCAAAAGACTTGGGTATGCAGGGCGGGCTCAACCACTTCTGGGTCCTGTGATTACATGTAGATAATTTTGATTGTTGTTATGTATTTTATAATGAATAAATGGCATTAAATGGTCTTTAGTAAAGCAAATTGATTCCATATGAGCCCATCCTGACAGCTTTAATTCCTCAAGTGGCCACTCAGAAGGCCCTTGCTAAGGTGGTACATGACCCACCTGATTATCAGAATAAGAACGACTAACCACATTTTGGAGAAATCATCTCAGTATGTTTGCTTTATTTGGTGGTTCCATCAGCATCGGTGCTGCATGGTTTACAAATTTGGACAAATCAGCATTAGCCTTCTCCTAGATCAGGCTTCACCACACAATTTCCTCTGAATGATTCAGGGGAAGACTTCTTCAATGGCTGACATTTTTATCCAGAATTCGCAGAACACCAATTGCTTTTTATCACATACTGAATCTGTATTTAATGTTAAGGCATAAGGCCAGAACTAAAATCACAGTCATCTCATTCAAGGAAACCAATTTAAAAAATTTGTTCAATTTGTGTTGAATTTGCTAACACATTCTGTAAAAGTTGATTAACTTTGACTAGGGAGACAAAAGATAGAGCAGGAAACACTTTCTGGCACAGGACAGCTAGCTCAGTGTACACCAAAAGTATCACCACTTCTAACTCTTTACAGAGAAGCATCAGAGGAATCATAAATACCCCTGGCCCATTGGTTAGCCTCCAGCCAAACCACTCAATAAGCCTTGAGTGACATTTTGAGTGGTAACTCAGTAGGATTCTAGGAATTTATTTTCAGAGGTAAAATGAGAGGTCATCTGTGGGCATCATCCTGGACTCAAAGTGTGTTACAGACACCTGGTTTCTATGAGCTGAGGTCACCACTTTGAAGTGCCCCTGGCCCTCTGAACCACTCCTTCAGGTAGGACTTCTGTGGGCTCACTGCTGCCCACAGGATGTCCCTTTCCAGGACTCAGTCCTGGCCACTGGCTCACCTCAAAGGCTCCTCCACATACTGGCTTGACCTTCCATTGGCTTTGGGACTTTCTCTTCTGCTTCCTCTCATCAGTTCTTTGTGTCTTCATGGGTTCCAGTCTCTGTGCCACCCCTTTCCACAGTGCTCTTCCCAGGGTTTCCTGCTTGTTCATTCCCTCATATGGGACATGGTCTCACACAGACCCACCAGTTTCCTCCACTGTCCTTACAATGAAGACTCCCCACTCAGCATCTCCCTGGGTGGGCCATCTCCTTTGGGACTCCAAACCCACAGGTCCCAAATGGAACCACCTTTCTCCCAGCCCCATCCTGCAGCCCCACCCATGTTGCCTCTGCTTTTGACTTCTCCCCTGATGCATCTAGTCCCACTTTTGGAAACAACAGAGTCATTCTACTTCACATCATTCTTTCTCTCACTCACTTCATTAGCTCCCCTGGCCCATTGGTTACGCACCCCTCAAAAAATTCCTGGAATCAGTATTTTCTTCTTTATGCCTCTGTCCTCACTCAGGCTGTGTCTCCTCTGGGAAGTATAAAGAATGTCTTATTCATCTTTGTGTCCCTAATGCTGTGCACATAGCAAGTCCTCAGTCAATGATTTCTATTACTGAACTGGAACACAGAATTTAAAGGTGGGTTTTCCTGAACTGACATTAAGAAGAAGTACTCAGTGTTAATCTCAGTAAATGTGACTCACTGTGCTTCTACAAAATGTTATTCTGCTTCTGTGAAGAAGCTATTAAAAGCTTGAGGTAGTAATTTGTTCTCTTAGGCAAGGTTGATTTTGGTTACAATACACCTATATGGCTGTGACTGTATTTTATCTGTCCATTTCACAGAACTGTTGAAAAAGGGGATTCCCCTTAATGTCATTTTCTCTCACCTCTGGCATTTCCTTTCCCATGTGGTTCCCATTAGTGTGTCCAATGCTTCTTTATTAGCGTAGTCGCAACCATAGAAAAAAATTCCACCAAGTTTGTTTTCTCAAAGTTATAACTTATGTATTACTCCATACAACTGAAAACCCAATACAATTCTAGATACACCACAATTAACCTCATTTTCACTTCTGTAAGCAGGAGGTTTTCCATCTGACATGTATCACTCTCTATGGGATTTATTCCTTAATTGTTTCCATTGAGTTTGGGACTTTCTGAAAATCCTACAGATTCATTACTTTCCAAATATAGGCTTCATGAACAGTTTTAATCTTCAAATGCTCCCCAAGTGGTGGGGAGGGCTGGAGGCTTCACTCTGTCTTGTGGGCCGGGAAGAGCCTGAGGATCGTGCCGTATAGAAGAAAGGTGACTATGTTTTGTAGCACCCTGGCTCTGTCTGAGTGTCCCTCTGGAATGCCTTGCCACCACCCTTCCTGCTCAGGGCTCTGGAAGTGCTTGGAGGCCAGGAGGGGGACCGCAGGGAGGGACAGGAGATGGTGATGTACCAGATATGAGGTGGTGGATCTCCACAAGATCTGTGGGTGTTTCAGGGTGTGCCTGTCATGGTTTAGCTGTGTGTTTGGGTGAGCATGTTCACTTTTCTGACTTTAGGCCTCCTTATACATTTATGTTTTGTATTATAAAGATTTGTATCTTTGGGTATAAGTGTCTTTCTGTGAGTGTATCTGTAAGAGTACATGTAGGGGATTGTGTGTGTTTGTATGCACACCCTTGCACTCCTCTGAATGTTTTTCTGGGTGCAGATGTGTCATTGGGCATGTAAACGTGTGTAAGTGTCCCTATATGTGTGTATCTTGTGTCTGTATGTATGTGTCCATGCAACTGAGGGTGGGTGTGCACTATTCTGGCTGTGATCCTGGGAAGGGCTGAGGAAAGAACACAACACACAGCACAATTATTCAGGACCCTGGAGCTGAACTAATTGGCAAGAACCCTCTTTATGTGAAGCTGGTCTCTTACACACTGGAGCCCCCCTAGAATCCAGCTCAGAAGGAGAGATGCCCTGGTGAAGCAAATAATGAGCAAACATGGAGTCCCACCAACATTCACTGCCTGGGCCCCTCAGGGAAACAGGAGGCTGAGTTCGGGCTGGGGTGGCACTGGGGCCAGTACCACTCACTCTAGTGTTCTGAGGCAGGCCATTTCTTTCTCACTTTAAATTTTTTTTTTTTAAATTTTAATCATTGTCCAAGTACAGTTTTATGCCTTTTACTCCCATTCCAGCCCACCCACCCAGCCGTCCCCACCTTCCTCCCATTTCTACCCCCTCTAGTTTTTGTCTATGTGTCCTCAATATTTGTTCCTGTAAACCCTTCCCATTCTCCCCTGAAATTCCCTCTTCTCTCTCCTCTGGTCATCATCAGCCTGTCCTCCATTTTGGTGTCTTTGACTATATTTTGCTTGTTTGTTTGTTTTGTTGTTTAGGTTCCTGTTAAAGGTGAGATCACATGGTATTTGTCTTTCACTGCCTGGCTTATTTTGCTTAGCATAATGCTTTCCAGCTCCATCCATGCTGTTGCAAAGGAGAAGAGCTCCTTCTTTCTTTTTGCTGCATAAGATTCCATTGCGTAAATGTACCATAGTTTTTTGATCCATTCATTTACTGATGGGAACCTAGGTTGCTTCCAGCACTTAGCTATTGTAAATTGTGCTGCTATGAACATTGGGGTGCAAAGGTTCTTTTGGATTGGTGTTTCAGGGTTCTTAGGATATAGCCCTAGCAGTGCAATTGCTGGGTCAAAAGGCAGATCCATTTTCAATTTTCTGAGGAAGTTCCATACTGTTTTCCATAGTGGTTGTACCAGACTGCAGTCCCACTAACAGTGCACCAGGGTCCCCCTTTCTCCACAACCTCTCGAACACTTGTTGTTTGTTGCTTTGTTTATGATGGCCATTTTGACTGGTGTGAAGTGGTATCTCATTGTGATTTTAATTTGCATCTCTCTGATAGCGAGTGATATTGAACATCTTTTCATGTGTCTTTGGATCCTCTGTATGTCCTCCTTGGAGAAGTGTCTGTTCAAGTCCTTTGCCCATTTCTTAATTGGGTTCCTTGTCTTCTTAGAGTGGAGTCATGTAAGTTCTTTATATATTTTGGAGATTAAACCCTTGTCTGAGGTATCATTGGCAAATATGTATACAGTTGCTTCTCTTTTTATTTTAATACTGTTTTCTTTAGCCGTGCAGAAGCTTTTTATTTTGATGAGGTCCCATTTGTTTATTCTTTCCTTTATGTCCCTTGTTCTAGGGGACATATTAGTAAAAAAGTTTCTGTGTGAAATATCTGAGATTTTCCTATCTATGTTCTCCTCTAGGACTTTAATGGTGTCACGATTTATATTTAAGTCTTTTATCCACCTTGAATTAATTTTTCTGTAAGGTTTAAGTTGGTGCTCGAGTTTCATTATTTTGCACATAGCTGTCCAGTTCTCCCAACACCATTTGTTGAAGAGGTTATTTTTACTCCATTTTATGTTGCTGCTTTCTTTGTCAAATATTAATTGACCATAGAGGCTTGGGTTTATTTTTGGGCTCTCTGTTCTGTTCTGTTCCATTGGTCCATGTGCCTGTTTTTATGCCAGTATGAGGCTGTTTTGATTACAGTGGCCTTGTAATATAGTTTAGTACCAGGTATTGTGATCCCTGTTACTTTACTCTTCTTTCTCAAAATTGCAGTTGCTATTTGGGGTCATTTATAATTCCATATACATTTTTGAAGTGTTTGTTCTATGTCTGTGAAATAAACCATTGGTACTTTAATAGGTATTGCATTGAATGTGTAAATTGCTTTGGGTAGTATGGACATTATGACGATGTTAATTCTTCCAATCCATGAACATGGTACATGTTTCCATTTGTTTGTGTCTTCCTTCATTTCTTTCCTCAGTGTTATGTAGTTTTCTGAATACAGGTCTTTTACCTCTTTGGTTAGGTTTATTCCTAGTTATTTTATTTTTCTTTTTGCTGTTTAAAATGGGATTTTTTTCTTGGTTTCTGCTTCTGCTGTTTCATTGATGATGCACAGAAATGACTTTGATTTCTGGATATTGACTTTGTATCCTGCTGTTTTGCCAAATTCATTTATTAGGTCAAGCAGTTTTTTTGGTGGAGTCTATAGGATTTTCTATGTACACTATCATGTCATCTGCAAACAGTGACAGTTTTGTTTCATCCTTTCTGATTTGGATGCCTTTTATTTCTTTTTCTTGTCTGATCACTGTGGCTAAAACTTTCAGTACTATATTGAATTAAAGTAGTGAAAGTGGACAGCCTTGTCTTGTTCCTGATCTTAGTGGAAAAGATTTTTAATTTTTGCCCACTGAGTATGATGTTGACTGTAGGTCTCTCATATATGGCCTTTATTATGCTAAGGAATTCTCCCTTTATTCTCACTTTGCTGAGTGTTTTTATCATAAATGGGTGCTCTACCTTATCAAATGCTTTTTCTGCATTTATTGATATGGTCATGTGATTTTTGCCTTTGCTTTTGTTTATGTGATGCATTACATTTACTTATTTGTGAATATTGTACCACCCTTACATCCCTGGAATGAATCCCACTTGGTCATGGCGTATGATCTTTTTAATATATGTTGGATGCAGTTTGCCAGTATTTTGTTGAGGATTTTAGCATCTATGTTCATCAGCAATATTGGCCTGAAGTTTTCTTTCTTTGTTGTGTCTTTATCTGGTTTTGGGATTAGGATGATGTTGGCCTCATAAAAAGAGTTTGGGAGTCTTCCATCATTTTTGATTTTTTGTAGTAGTCTGTGAAGGATAGGGGTTAGCTCTTCCTTAAATGCTTTGTAGAATTCTCCTGTGAAACCATCTGGTCCCAGGCTTTTGTGTGTTGGGAGCTTTTTGATTACTTCTTCAACTTCTTTTGCTGTTATTGGTCTGTTCAGGCTTTCTGCTTCTTTTTCATTGAGTTTTGGAAGATTATATTTTTCTAGAAATTTGTCCATTTCACCTAGGTTTTCAAATTTCTTGGCATGCAGTTCTTTGTAGTAATTTCTTACAATCCTTTGTATTTCTGTGGTATCAGTTGCAATCTCACCTCTTTCATTTCTGATATGTTTATTTGAGTTTTCTCTCTTTTTTTTTGATGAGCCTGTTTAAAGGCTTGTTGATTTTGTTTATGTTTTCAAAGAACCAGCTCCTGGATTCATTGATCCTTAGAATTGTGCTTTTAGTCTCTATGTCATTTAATTCTGCTCTGATCTTGGTTATTTCCTTCCTTCTGCTTGCTCTGGGCTGTCTTTGTTGTTGTTCCTTGAATTCTTATAGAGGTAGGGTTAGGTTGTTTGTTTGAAATGTTTCTATCTTTTTTAGTTATGTCTGTTTGGTTATGAACTTTCCCCTCAGGACTGCCTTAGCTGTGTCCCATAAGTTTTGGGTTATTGTGAGTTCATTTTCATTTGTTTCTAGAAACCTTTTGATTTCTTCCCTAATTTCATTCTTGACCCATTCATTGTTTAATAGCACATTGTGTACTGCTTATGAGTTTTCTTGCTTTTTGCATGCCATCTGTTAAGGACCACTCATGAGTTTTGTAGTGTTTCACATGCCTCAATCCACAAGCAAAAATGAAGTATAAACAGTTTCTGCTATCAGAAGAGTCTCACAAACAATGGGAAGACAAAGAAACAATTTCCAAATGAAAGGAAAGGAGGAAGCCTCAGAAAGAATGCTAAATGAAATAGAAGTAATTCAACTATCAGATACTGAGTTCAAAGCAATGATTGTCAGAAAGCTTAATGAAGTCACAATGAGCTACCAGAAACTACAGGGAAGCTACAATGAGCTCACTGCAAACTATATCAACATGAAAAAGGAAATAGAAACTATCAACAAAGGCCAAGAGGAAATGAAGAACAGTTTCTGCTATTGGTGGCGAGAGACTGGATAATGGATAACAATAATGAAGGCTCTCGGGAACCAGAGACAAATCTGTCCAGTCCTTCCACTGGGGGTGCAAGGAGAGCACCTCGTAAAGATCCACCCAAAAGGTTGTCAGGTGGTATGAAGCAGCATGAACTTACGTGTATTCCAGCGAGTGGAAAGAAAAAAATTTCCTACGAGAGCCTGCAGAGTTTGTGTTGCCCATGGAAAAAGGAGCGAATCTAGATACTTATGTCAATTTTGTTTGGTCCCTCTTCATAGAGGAAAATGTTTTACGCAGTACCATACGTTAAAAAAGTACTAGGAACTTTAATTGTTTAATTAGTTGTTTAATTGTTTTTGTAAATAAAAATGTTATAATTATTGAAAAACAACACATAAAGTGTATTATCTGTGGTTATGATTTAAATAACATGCAGTTTTCCCAAAAACGTGCAGTCCCTGGTGTATGTCTTAGAGATTTCTATGCGGTACGCAATGTGATAGCATGTTATTTAATTTCCATGATTTTGAGAGTTTTGGCTTTTTCCCCTTGGGGTTGGTTTCTAGTTTCAGTGCTTTGTGATCTGAGAAAATGCTTGGTATGATTTCAATTTTCTTGAAATTGTTGAGGCTTGTTTTGTGTCCTATTATGTGGTCTATCTTTGAAAATGTTCCATGTATATTTGAAAAGAATGTGTATTTAGCTTCTTTGGGAAGGAGTGCTCTGTATATAGCCGTTAAGTCCATTTCATCTAGGGCTTTGTTCAATGCCTCAATGTCTTTGTTGATATTTTGTTTGGAAGATCTGTCCATTTTTGACAGTGGGGTGTTGAAATCCCCCACTATAATTGTGTTGCTGTCAATATCTTTCTTGAAGTCCTCTAAGTTTTTCTTTGTATTTGGGTGCTCCTATGTTGGGTGCATATATATTTACAATATTTATGTCTTCTTGGTGGATTCTTCCCTTGAGTATTATTAAGTGACCTTCTGGGTCTCTCTTTATGGCCCTTTTTTGGAAGTCTATTTTGTCTCATATGAGTATTGCTACCCTGGCTCTTTTTCCCTGTCTGTTTGCTTGGAAAATTTGTTTTCAGCCCTTCACTTTCAGCCTGTGTAGGTCTTTTATCCTGAGGTGGGTCTCTTGTAGGCAGCATATGTGTGGGTCATGCTTTCTTATCCATTCAGCTATTCCATGTCTTTTGATTGGAGCATTTAATCCATGAGGCAGGCCATTTCTGATATGTTGCAGACTGTTGCACATGTGGGCAGCCAAACGCAGCTGAGGTAACTCACAGTCCACAGTCCTTGTGTCTGACCATAGCCTGGGGGTCTTTTCTTGAACATGTGGTCACCATGGTGTCGAAATTGAGGTGCCTGCCAGCCATCTAAGAGGGAGAGAGGAAAAATACTGAACTCTTCCTTAGGTATATTCTCTGAGGTCAGGCAGCTCTGCAATAAAGGGGTTGTGTGCACCCATTTGTCCAGGTGGAGGAAAGGGGATACCCATATGCACCCCTAGAGCCAGAGAGCAGCTATGCATCCTGGGATATAGTATCTGGAAGCAGGGACCTGGGCCAAAAACCCAGCAGGACACTGTCCTTCCCAGAGGGCTGAGTTAGGGACAGAAACCCTCACACTGAAGAGAGGGCCAGTCCACAGAACTCCCTAACCCACCTGCAGTGTTCGGTTCTTGCTTGTTTGTCCGAGGACTGCTCTGGGTTTAACACTGAAAGTCTAGTGTCCCAGGAATTGCCACAGCCCTAGACACCAAGGACAGTGGGCCAGCCAATCCCCACCCATGTGGCAAAGTGGGCCCTCCTGAGGGGCAGCTGCCTCTTGCCCAGATAGTGACAACAGGACCCCTAGGTGCACTGTGTGGAAGTGGGAGACCTGTGGTGGGAGACAGTCTAAGGATTTGGCTTATGGGCCTCCAACTGACCAAGGCTCCATTTTCCCACTGCTTCTGGTCCATGTCCACCTTCCCTGGCACCAAGATCTCAGGGTGGGGCTTTCAGAGGAGATGCATGCTGTTAACAGCTTTTGGTCACCTCACATTTGGTCCCCAGACCTACCTCCTCAAAGTCCTGGAGCAAGCTGACAGAGCCAGGGGCTGAGTGCTTGTCCTGGTGAGACCAACAGGCAGCATGTCTGGACCACTGGGCGAAGCCTGAGGCCAGGGAACTGCAGAAACTCTGCTTGGAGATAGTATTTGCCACACTGGCAGGGGCCATGGTGAGGCAGTGTCAGTTCTGCTGGTGTGAAGCAGCAATGTTGGAGTAACCAAGAGCATGTCCTGCAGACACTCTGCCTCCGGTGCAGAGGTCCTATTCCTGGATGCAAATGCACCACCTCTTCCACTGAGGCTGCCCTAAGCTCTGCCTAAGAGGCCATTTGGGATTTCCAGAGTCCTTCAACTAGGCTGCTGATGGGTCCAGAGCATGGGCAACCCACTGCCCACAGTAACACAGGAACTAGCATGCAGGGGAGGGTAACCGAATTGACATTGTGCCTTGAGAGTCTCCCCTGCCCCTGGCCAAGATGGCAGCACAGGGAGGTTCTTACACTGAGCATGCACTAGGTTAGCAGGATAATTGGTTAGAGAAAAAAGCTCTCCTACATCCTTCTGGTACCAGATTAGGGGTGGGACCAGGGGAAGGCAAGCACAGGTGCCACAGCAGTCAGAATATTGGCAGGGGGCTGCTGTACCAAAGAGGCCTGGCAGTCTGGCCTGAGGAAAGAAGGGATTTTCCAGGATGTGGACCCACCTGGAGCATGCAGAAGTTTAGGAAATTAATTGGTCATTCAGAGAGAGCACTGGGTCCATCCCGCATCTAAAACTGATATAGTCCCTGGGGAACACAGGGATGGCTCTTCATTCTTGCTCATCACTCACTGCTTAGGACCTGCTCCGGGACAGATGACTGGCCTGCCTTTTTCCATGGACCACGTGAGCATAGCAGTGATGTGGCCCATGGCTTCTAGGAGGGCCTCTCTCTCTTTCTCTCTCCCTCTCTCTCAGACACCTTCCTGGTGAAGAATCCACCACTGGGTTCACACAGTCTTTTATCTGGAGCTCACAACCTTGTGAGCCCAGCAGCTTCATGGGGACATGCCAGCTCCATACATGGATTCCAAGAGGAAGTCTGGAGCCAGACAGCAGCCAGGAACAAGTTTAGCTATCTAAATGACTGCTTAGCAGATGCCTGTGAATCCCAAAGGACAGTACTTTAAATGGGAACAGAAATCTGGACACTGCCTTTTGTTTTGATCTTGCAGAGGATGGCTGGACTTTGCCTAGGTTTCCCAGAGAAGATGGGCTTGGAGTGGCCCAAACAAGAGTTTGCCATTCTTCCACATCATGCAGCAAGCGAACAAAAACCCCTTTCCAAAAACCTCTTTCCATTCTCACAAGCCTCTGCCTCTCAAATTTGCTTTTTGTGGTGGCAGGCAGCCAATCCCCTATTTTGTTTGGTAACATGGGGACCCATGAGCATTTATTTGAGCTTATTCACTACTTCTGGTGAGAGAAGTGAAGGGACGTCTTGGCCCCATGCAAACCAAGGCTTTGTGATTCTAGCTGAGTTAGAAACCACCAAGTCCTGTCCTTTTAGGGGGGAGGTCATCATCCTTTGGCGTTAAAGGGTGAAGAGAAGGAACAGCCAGGTGAGTGTGGCCCCAGGAAGCCTCCAAACAAAGCACAAGTGTGAAGGTTGGTGTCCTGTTGAGGGAATTGAGTCTGTTTGCTCCAAAAGGGAGAGTTGATAAGACAGACAAGGAAAGCACCTGCCCCAGGGGACAATGTGGGCAGGAAAGGAGGGTGGGGGCCTGATGGGCTTACTGGAACCTGGCTTGGCACTTCTGGGGTCACAAGTTGCTTTAGGGTACCTGTAGGTGTGACCGCAGAAACACTGACTTGGGTTTCTGGGTCAAGCTTGGGTAGGGAGAGCCTGGTACTGCTACTCCTAGAGGACCCTGAGCTACACCTTTGCTTTTTTTCCTGCAGGCTCCCATCCTTGCATTGTTCACAGCAGGGATTCACCCCCTCCTGCTGTCACAGCCTCCGTGGCCCTAGAAGGCTTTGCTGTGCTAAAGGGACCCCCCACCTCCATCACTGTCTCCTGGGGAGGCTGAGGTGCCCCACTCATGAAGCATCTAGAGGTCCAGGTACCCACTGGCAGGAGCAATAGGCCCCAGGGACAGTTTGCTGGATGGCTCAAGGGAGATAGTGAGAGATGGTGACTGGGCTGGAGGTGAGCAGGGATAGGTGAACCATCTGCCTAAGTGGCTGGAACCCAGAGAAGAACCAGCAGGGGGACACAGGGCAGAGGAAGAGTAAAGAGCAGAGAGGAAGGTAAGGCAGACTGTCAGGGCAGGGCATCAGGGGGCCCTAGGGAACCTGTGGAAGCTGCAGGCTTTGCAGCCTCCCAAGGGTAAAGGGTGCCTGCCAATGGGAGTTGGGAGCCAGGCTGGGTGAGGTAGGGGAGCAGGAGGAGGGTCAGGGTGAGGGCTCAGACAGAGTGGGGGCCATAAAAGGCAGTGTTGGGGAAGGTGGTGAGGGGGAAGTGGCAGAGAAAGGGGCAGGGGTCTGGGTTGGCTGGGGACATCAGGACAATAGCAAGGCTGTTCTTTGTTTATTGTTGCCAGTGAGCCTGATGCAACCATGGGCTCTGGAATCTGAGTTCTGTCTGCCTCTGTCCTTTACACCTTAGCATCAGATAATTAGAGAGAGTGTGATGGTGGAAAGCCCTGCCTGCAGCACTGCCCTACCCATTGTAGAGATGAGGAAGTCACAGCCCTCACAGCGACCATCAGAGGGTCTCTTGAGCCAGAACCAGGTGGATTTTTCATGGGAGGCTGTTAGCGATGGAACAGGGATGAGAAGATGTGTCCTGGGTCAGGATCAAGTGTGGGACTCAGCAAGAGATGGGCCCAGAGGCATCTGGGCAGCTGGAAGATGCAGAACCAGCCAGACTTTCAACCCCAGGCCCCATGTGGAGACTGTGGTCACAATTGTACCTAATACTTGCTTGAGTTCAGAACATCAAGGGTGTTGTTTAGTTCAGGCCTCTGTGCTTTGATCTTATAAATGTTCACACCCATGTTCTTTTCACTTAGAAGAGGTATAGATTTAATTATTTTAATGAACACTGAAAACCTCTCCTTCCATAGTAGCTTTCCCTTCATATTACATTATGTGCATTATGTCATAGAAGTTAATGTACTTTTACAAAAATCTCATTGTAAAATTCCATAACACATAAAATAATACTTTTGGTCACCTTGCATTTTACTATCCATCCAATTTGTCATTTTCCACCTTCAAAACCAACAGTTAGGGGACGAAGTTGTGGTGTGTGAGAACCTCTAATGTTTTCTGTGTCCTGTAGGGAGGGACACCTCTCCCAAGCAGTGACAAGTTGATGAGGAGACAGGTAGCATGGGCTGCAGGTGGGGGAGGGGTGAGTTTCTCTAAGCAGCAGAAACACCTTGTGTTTCTTGTTTGGGTGCAGACAACACTGGTTTGAGGACAAAAAGTCAGAAAGAAGCTCATGCTTGAGAAGCCAGATTTTCTCTGCCAAGTTGGAGGCAAAGGCTCTGTGGATGGTGGATTCCAGGGAGGGCTTAAGGAGTGGGAGAGGCTGGGTTGGGGCTGACCTTGCATCAGGAGGAGGTACTTGTGCTCCACACTCACCATTTTCAGTGATTCCCTTTGCCCTGTTGGAGTTTTTTCTTTCCCCTGGCTCAGTGGCCTGGGGGTGGAGAGGAGAAGGAGCAGAGGAATGACCAGGTTGGGGAGGAACTGAGCAGTTGAGGGGGGTCCTGGCACCACCCCTGGGATGTGGAGGGAGGGCTAGAAGAATGAGAACCCTTGTCAAGAAGTGCTGAAAATGGGAAGGGAGGCTGATAATGAATGAGAGGTCCCTGGGGATCCATTGGACATTTCCTGATCTATTACCATTTCCCCATGGGAGCCCTGGATACAGTTGAGTGTGGGGAACAAGCCAAGTGATTTGTTGTAGACTTGAGAGCTACCTACTCATTGTTGAACACAAAATTAACCAAGAAAAGTTCAAATGAAGTAATAACCATTGGAGTGACTGGACAGTTGCAAGAACAAGCACTCCTACAACCTCTGGAATACTACCTTGTGAGGTCAAAAGGTTATGCATAGTTTTCTCTAGCTGCCGATTGCCTTGTTTCATTGTTGGGCTGAGATTTGGGTTGTAAACTGTATGCACCCATAACTTTTTCACCCTCAAAAGAGCAGTTGTATGTGGAAGTCCCTCTGGAATATGCCCTCCAACTACAGGTGTTCTTGACCTGTCCAGGAGGTCCCAGAGGTGAACCCTTTTTACCTGAGATCTACGAACAGGTCAACTGAACTGTTTCGGCTGATGGAACCCCAGGTAAAGTGGTTAATGTGCAACCCATAAAGGTAAATCTAAAAGAAGGGGCACAAATCCATGAAGGAATCAATACCCCCTAAGAAGGAGACTTTAGCGGGGATCTTGCCAGTGCTACAAAAGTTTTAAAAATTGCAACTAATTCAGCCATGCCAGTCATCCTATAGCACTCCCATTTGCCCATCAAACTGCTACACTCTGATGAATATCAGTTTGTACAGGGTCTTACAGCCATAAATGACATAGTTCAGGACATTCATCCCACAGTGCCCAATCCTTACACCCTGTTTGACCATGGTGCCCAGGAATAGCAAATTGTTTTTAGTCCTGGACTTGAAGGATACCTTTTTATGCATCCCAATAGATGAAGAGGATCAATAACTGTTGACCTTTAAATGGAAGACCCCACAAACCAAAGCCATGCTCCAATACTGCTGGACTATGCTGCCACAAGGATTTAAGAACTCCCCAACAATAGGGAACTGATCAGCGTGGCAATGGCAAATGTAGCCCAGTATTGATCTGGAAAACTGATCAATGTGAGGCAGCACACAGGAGCCAGGTGTGCAGATTGGCTTTCCCATGGGGAATCAGGCCTGCATTGTGCCTAGGCTGCTGTGAGACTTGCTTTTGCTAAAACTCCCACACCCTGAGCTAAGACTGCAGATGTTTAATATATATCTCTGAAACAACTCCCTAAGTCTGTGCTATGCTGTCCCAAGGATGAAATGTAACCAAATCAATCATTTTTATCATTTCCTTGTATTTACAACTTTTCCTCCTTTTTTGTTATCTGTAGGACCTAATCGCTTAACTAAATCTAGAAATAATGAGAACCTTCTTTGATGTAATGTGATTGGAAAGCAATAAAAGCCTGTCCAGGCAAGGGTTGGGGCACTCTCCTCTTGAGAGAGTGGCTGAGGCACTCAGAGGTGCTCTCCCCTTGAGAACATGGCCATGCTGTCCCTTTTTCTCCACAGGACTTGGTAGTCTGTGTGAATTTATGTGCCACATCCACAACACATGGACTCTGGAGGGCTGGAGTCTGCATCACCCAACTATATTTGGGGATGTGCTGGAAAAACACTTAAGAGATGTTGAGTTGAGATTAGGAGATCTTTTGCAACATGTAGTTGACCTATTGCTAGCCAGCAGCAACTATGAAGACTGTTTGCACAGATCATCACAGTTCTAAATCATTTAGCAAAAAGGGGATATAAGGTGTCACCTCATAAGGCCCAGATTTGCAAACAGGAAGTGTCATACTTGGGATTTCAACTAAAACAGGGTACCAGGAGCCTGATGGCAGATAGAAAGTAAGCCACTGCTATGTTAAAAATCCCAGAAAACAGAAGTCAGCTTCCTGGGCACTTAGGAACCACAGGGTTTTGTCAAATCTGGATTCCAAACTTTGGACTTATAGCAAAACCACTGTACAATTCCTTGAAAGGACTAGACTCTAACCCCCTTGAATGGACAGGATTGTCAGGTAGCATTTGATACTTTGAAGGAGAAGCTGGATTTGGCTCCTGGACCAGGACTACCTGACTTACAGAAGCCTTTCAAATTGTATGTTCATGAAAGGCAGCAGGTTGTCTGGGGATACTAACCCAGACTCTGGGAAATATAACCCAACACATAACCTATCTCTCAAAGAAGTTGGATCACATGACAAAGGGATGGCCACCATAGCAGCAGCTACCTGTGACACCTTATAGGAAGCCGAGAAGTTTACTTTGGAACAGCCCACCATAGTATTGGTATCACATCACGTCCTGACTTTATTGGAACAGAAAAGAGGATATTGACAGACAGCAGGGCATATGGGGAAATACCAAGCCATTCTGCTGGATAATGCAAACGTCACCTTGCAGACCAGCACAACACTGAACCCAGCCACCCTACTCCCAGATTTGGAGGGGGACTCAACCCTTGAGCATGAGTGCTTGGAAATTATTGACAAAGTTGATTCTAGCAGGCCAGATCTGATGGACCAGTCACTGGTGTCACCAGACTGGGAGCTGTATACAGATGGGTGCCCCTGCATGGACAACAGTCAGCGATGAGCTGGGTGTGGGGTAGTCACCACAGACAAGGGAATAGAAGCCCAAGACCTTGCACAGGGAACCTCAGCACAAAAGGCTGAACTAACAGCTCTCACAAGAGCCTGAATGCTGAAGGGACCCATTATGAAAGGGATACTTTGATGGACTTCATTAGGCCACATTTAAAAGGCCCTTATTTGCAAAAGACTGTTCAGAGGATCACCCAAGCCTGTCAAATATGTGTCAAGAATAATCCCAAGGCAGAGCATATCTTAATGGAAAAGGGAGTACAATATAAAGGGATGTGTTCATTTGAGGACTGGCAGGTGGACTTCACACAAATGCCCAAGACCAGGGGGAATTTCAAACTTTTGTTGGTCGTTGGTGATACTTTTTCTGGAGGAGTAGAGGCATCCTCCACTAAAACTGAAAAAGCAACTAAAGTGGCAAAACTCTTCCTGAAAGAAATAATTCCTAGGTTTGGACTTCTGCACAGTTTTCAAATGGCCTGTGGACCATTGTTCACTTTGGAGGTCTCCCAGCAGGTTGGACAGGCACTGCGAATTCAATGGAAATTTCATGAATCTTGGAGCTCTCAATCCGAGGGAAAGACTGAGAAAATGAATCACACAATAAAGAAGACCTCGGCAAAAATATGCCAGGAAACACATTTAAAACGGGACCAGGCATTCTCCATGCTTTGCTCCAAATTAGAGCAGCACCCAGAAGTGGTCTCAGACTGAGCCCTTTTGAAATATCTTATGGAAGACCCCCCAGATCTCTGGTTTAGGAATTCCCTCTTTAGATCTGGAGCACGAGGCAAAGATTCAGCAACATGTACAACATTTAGGTCCTAAATGTCCAACCCATAGCCCGTGGGCCCTATGAGGCCCAAGATGGCTATGAATGTAGCCCAACACAAAATTGTAAATTTATTTAAACCTTTTTTTTTTAACTCATCCGTTCTTGTTAGTGTTTGTGTGTTTAATGTGTGGCCCAAGACAACTCTTTTCCCATTGTGGTCCAGAGACACCCACAGGTTGGACACACCTGATTTAGGGCAAACATAATTTTGCATAAGTTTGCTAATTGTGGTCTGTCTATCCATCTGATGAGACCCTGCACCCATTCTGGCCAGGGGACTGAGTCTTATTGAAGACCTGGAAAACTCAAGGCCCTGAACAATGGACTGGTCCCTACGATGTCCTGTTGTCAACACATTCTTCCCTGGAGCTGATGGGAATCAAGCCCTGGATTCATCACACACTGGTAAAACAGGCACCACCTCAAACGGACACAGAGTTCTGAGGTTGCTGTGGTTGATGCTGAAATAGAAAGCTGAACTTGAATTCCAGAAGAACAATTGAAATTCCTCTTCTAGAGAAGCACAGTGAACCCTGACACAAGGTGACAATGACTCCTTGACTTTATGCATGTGCTTGTAAAGAGAGGAACTTTCAGGTGCCAGATACTGAGTTTGAGTGTGGAACTTTCTGATATGTAAAAAACCAAGGACTGGAAGTGGATGGTTAAATCTGAAGAAGTAAAGGAACTTAGAAAGTTGGTGAATGTTTTAAATTTGAAGGAAAGGAAACCTCAGCTGCTTGTTTTCTGACTTTACAAGAATGTGGTTTGGATTTTGCTGTTTTGGGCACATCAGGAATCCTCTGCCTCTGCTGTTTGGCCAGTGAGACCTAAGAAAGGTCACCTGTAAGCATTTGTGGAGAATGCCTTTGCCAAGCAGGACCCAGGAAGGGTCATTCAGGGCTGATGAGTATTCCAGCCTGTGGCAAAAAAGCGTATCTCTGCCAAGAAACTGAGTTTGGAATTCTAGAACTCTGTATTTTGAATTTTGCTTTGTTTCTGTTCTACAAGGAAATTGAGGTTTCCCATGGAAAGTTAAAACTTCGAACTATGAAGGAAAGTGAACAAGGGGAAGAATAAGACATGGAGATGTAATTTTAGTGGTTATTAGAAAGACAGGGATTTTTCTTCATGCTTTATTTTTTTTCTCCCTACCTGATCCCTCCAGAATTTGGCATTCTAAAGAAGTGAGTGATGATGTCAGCTTTCTTTGCATAAAACCAATAAAATACAGTGATTAACAGTGGTTTTGCCAACCAAGAGTTTGACTGGAATGTCATGCCTGAAGGAGATGTGTCTGGGCTCTGGATGTCACCAGAAAACCTCAAGGAACTGGGATTGACTTGCAAAGATAATGAAAGCCCACAAGAAATTGTGTGGTGCTTTGACTGGTTGTGTGGTTCGTGGCAGTCTTTCCAGGGAAGGAACAGAGGTTGTTTTCCCTGAAAGACGGCTACAAGGAACCTTAAGACACAATAGAAACCTCAAGGACTTGAAAGAAGCAGGTGGTACAGGTGAGGCCAAAAATGGCAGGTGTGTGTCTCAGCTTCTGTGCAGTGAAGGGAGAATTAAAGAGTCAGTCTAAAGGTTCCTTGTGGGAGTTCCAGCGAGGCAGATGTAAAGACCATGTATGATCCATGGCTGCTCTTGGTGTGTTTATGCAAACAAACAGGCCAAATTAAAACTGGACTTAATGTGGTCCATTTAACAACAGAGAGGATGATCTGAAAGAGAAAAGTCACGATTCAAGGGAAATCACAGAGCTCAGTGGTGGACATTAGACTAGTGCAGCTAACTGTCTTGAAAGCTTGTTTTTATTTGGAAGTTGAGACCTGGTTTGTGACATCATCAAAGATGCTTCATTAACAGTCACAAAGGATCTGTCAAATGGCCTTGTTACATGTCATGCCAGCAAAGTCCTTGCAACTGGATGTGTTCCCAAAAGACAGTCTTGCAGACTCAGAGACTGGTTTGTGGGTGGTTGTGTGAATTAACATGTGTGTTCTTCCTTCTGTTTTCATAGGGCATAAGCCTGTGACCTCATTACCTAAGTGATTGGTTACATGATGTAGACCTCACTTAAGAAGCCCATCCAACTCACCACCCTCTGAGAGTCACAGTTTGGTTGCACTAAGTGGTTCAGTTGGTGAAGTATGAGGCAGTCTGTGGGTTTCACTTGAAAACTGCTTTCCTTTTCTGCCCTAATGGCTTGGACAGAAAGGGCCCAGAAGTCTGAAAGGGGGCAATTCCTAAAACTGCTCCCCTCAGCCCAAGCTAAGTATAGTGGACAAAAAGGGATTTGGGCAGGTGTGACATGCCTTGCACACCTTCCCCCAGAAAAGCCACTCTTTTCCTAACATTGGACATTGAAGGACTGTCCCCTGCCTTTGTCATTTAGTGGTTGTGGTTTTCATTGTGCCTTCTAACCCTCTTGCCAAATCTGTCACCTCCAGAATATGACTAGGGTGACAACTGTCTAGTAGCGCCAGCCTTTGGGCATTAATCATGCCACTCCCTGGGGAACAGCCAGTAGACCTGGACTCTGCAAGGCCCTTCCCCATGCAGGAAGGCCACCCTCTGCTCCACACGCCCCCACTCCTTTAGGGATCCCTGGACCCAAGTGTAGGTAGGACAGTGGCCATTTTCAGCAGGAAGAAGCTACAAGAAGATAATGGGACTTTCTCCATTGTCCTTTATAAGATTATAAAGAGTCCAAAGTCTGAAAGGGGGAACTATAATGGGTGTTGGGCCTGAGGTCTTTAGGATAGAGATGTCCCCCACAAACCTGGCCTGGGAAATAGGGGGAGCAGAGCATAGTGATTGAGAGATTTTGTACATCTATGATGACTTGGCTAGCTTAATAGTAATATTAAAAAGCTGTGGCAGCCACTCAGGGCAAAGGAGATGGGCATTACTTTCTTCTTTTTTTTTTTCCAGATGGTTAGTTTTGGGTGGGACAATAGTGTTATGGTTACATTTTAAAAATACCAACCATTAGTGATACATACTAAAGTATTTACAGGTGAAATTGTTACAAAGCATACCTGAGGGAGGGGTGAATGATATACTATTACTGAATGGACCCACCCTTGTGCTCTAGGGGTACCCCCATACTAGGTTCGCCTTGCTGGCCACCAGGGAAAGATGTCTCTCAATGCCAGAGATTGGTGAAAAGGAAAGGAATTATTTATTTAAAAGTTATACAGACTCAGAGTAATGACTTAATGCCTTCATTAAAAAATACTAAAGTCCTTTAGAACACACACAAATGCACAGTCCTTCCTTCTCCCCTTTGCCCAGTCCTGGGTACTATATGTCAGGAAAAGAAGTAGAAGTCCATGGTTCAGGCAGCCCCTTAGTTCTGGAGCCATCTGCTGTGTCACCACCACAATCTCCAGTTAATCCAAAATCATGTGGCACCTTTTCATGGCCCACCAGCAAGAGTCCTTTCACTCCTTTTCTTCCAAGCAAAGTTTCTCCTGCTTTCTAAGCCATGTGGCAAAAAGGGTGCACCCTAAAGCTGCATGGTCCCAACTTTTGCCAAAGCCACATGGTTCCAAAAAGCCCGGCATGGCTGCCATCCCTGGATTTAAATCCCAGCTCCAGTCTTCCTCTGCAGCACTATTTCTGACTCCTCCCACAATTAGTTACGCCTGCCAACACTCCTGTATTCTTCCAGCTTTACTGGGCTGCCATAGTAAGTACAGACAGACGTGGCCCCATGGCATGGAGCCAATCATCTCCAAGCTCTCATGCAGGCTCTGTAACCAGGGGGAGTTGCTTCCCAGTTATATCTTGGGGGGAAGTTCCTTCCATCTCCCTGGCTCAGAGCATGGCCTCAGCTATTTAACATATCTATGAAATCAGTTAAAGGTTATAGATATGTTAAATGACCATTGCAGACGTTATCTGCAAAACTGTTACTATTCAAAACAGCTCTCAGTGTCCCTGCTCTATGCATCCCATCCGCCAGCTCAGACTTGTGGGGATGAGGACATCCTATATATTTTTTTCTAATATTTCTGGAACACCCTGAGTTCTGGACCCCATTACAAACCCCTATTTTGGGGTGTTTCACCCTGTTACAGAGGGATACCCTGTGACACTTTCACAGAGATTCTTAGTCACCTACAAACACCCAAGATTCTAGCTGGGGAAGGAAGTCCTCCTTATCTTTGGAGCTAAACAAGTTTAGGCTCTCATTTATCCAGGAAAAGGTTTTGTTCAGACACTTAGAAAGCAACTCCAATGAATAACCACATTTAAAAAACACCTGCCCATTTTTCTCCTGTCCTGATGTGTCAACTCTTACTGTTGGCCTATGTTGTCTCAACCCTTAACCTTTAGCTCTACCTCAAGAATTATTAAAAAGAAGTTCAAATAAAATTAATCCTCTTATTTTTCAGAGTTCTAGAATTCAAGTTTAACCAATGCAGAGAGTAGAAGCTGAAGCACAATGGTGCCCTGGGAGTGCCTAGCACCAGTCCTGATCTGCAAGGTAGTCTTGGGTGGGCTTCTCACAGATCCTGGAGCACTACACCAAGGAAATGACAATGTGAGAAATGTTGAAACCTGCAGAGAATTTTTATGAGTTCATGTGAGCAAAACTGACAATTGCCAGAAAGCAACATCTCAACAGATTGAGAAAATGCTCCAAAGAATGGCTGGTTTGCAGCTTATTTTATACATTACAATCCAAGGAGGAGGCATAAAAAGGTTACATGAAATCCACTTCATGATAGATTATGGGGGCAGGAGAAAGCAGGAAAAGTATCTGGGCCTGGGTACAACATAAAATGAATAGACCCATACCTTTTTACATTATTGAATATGGGGCAGATAGCAGTTAACAATGAACATTATGACAACAAAAGGTGTTGTGGTCTCTGCTCTGATGCAGTGAGGGGTCTGGAAAAGAGGAAATCACCCTGACATTCCAAAAGTATGTTATGGTAGATGCAAAAAGATGGTAGAAGGCTCAGCTAAGTTGAAGACTGACTTTTGTCAGAGTAGATATTGACCTTAGACTTCTTTTAGTTAGAAAGTTTTAATTTTACACCAATTTATGTGGTTCCCTCAGGTCTCTGAGTTTGTAAGGCCCATCATGCAGGCCTCTCCTGAGCTTTCCAGGTTTAGTATGTGGCTATTTTTTCACTCACGGTGCCCAACTGCCCAACCTTCTAAAAATGAAGGAGAGCTAGAGATAATTACCAATGGCTAATTATTTAATTAATCACACCCACAGAAAGACACTTCCATAAGAAAAACCTAAACATGGGGTCTAGAGAGCTTTATGTTGAACACATGAGGTGCTGGGAGAATGGGCCCCCAGGGAGGGTATGGAAGCCCCTCCCCCCATGCCTTGCTTAGTGAGTCTCTTTTACTAGTGGTTCCTGAGTTGTAGCCTTAAAATAAACCAGTAATAATGAGTAAAGATCTTTTCTGAGTTCAGTGAATCATTCTAGATAATTATAAAACTAAAGGATGTCATGGGAGCCCCCAGTTGATCAGGCAGAAATATGAGTAGCCTGGGCTCCCCATTTGCAACTGGCATGTGAAGTAAAGCCATCTAGTGCTAATGAGATGTAAACCTAAGGAATCTGCACACACTCCTGAAAGTTAGTGTCAAAGCTGAACTGAATGGTAGGACACCCCATTGGAGAATTGGTTATTGATGGAAAAAAGGACACTTTATCTAATTTTTTTTTAATTGTCCATTGTGATGGTAGAAGTGATTATGATAATGTATGCAGTCTACCTATATTACATGCTCAGGGAGTTTGAGAAGGCTTTACTTTTACTCCCCTCTCCTGCTAAGACCACTCAAGCCTTAAGAGTTCATTTCATTGCTTTTCCTCCTCTTTGTTCTCTCAGAGCTACACCTAATGCAGTGTTTCCCATCTTAATGAGACAGGCCAGTAAGCCAGGACAAGTGGAACAGGAAAACTGAGTCAGATAACTAAACGAACTGGCTGAGCAATTTAAAGCCCTATGCAGAAGGTCACCTCCCTAGAGATAACATCAAAGCCTCAGTTTTATATCAGCTCCAGGTCCAGAAAAGCAGCAAAACCAGGTGGGCGATGTCACCACCAGCTATAATAACGAATGATCCCTGGTGCTGGCAAGCCGGTAAAGACCACGACCCCAAAAGAGCACACCTGGAAAACTGATGAATTTTGCTGAAACCCTCCTCTGAGACCTCCCCTAAGAGTCACACCTGCAAGAGTAAGATAAAACCCTCAAGACAAAGGGCCCAGTGTACTGTCCCTCTAGGGAGCACACCATTGCCATTCCCTTCCCTCTATTCTTCTCCAACTTCTTCCTCCACAGGCATGCATCAGCTAAAGCCTATGGGACCCAAAGAGACTTGCAAGCAGGAGAGCAAAGAGCAGTGGCAGCTTGGCCCAGGCAAACTTCCTGAATTTATCTCCAAGGCCTCCTTTTCTCTGACTTCCCTGTGAGCTAAGGCAGCCCAGCCAAGGGCTTTCCTGTTGCTTCTTCTATGCCAAGCCTTTCTTTGTTTCACTGTCATCAGCTTTAACAAACACACCTTGAAATCACCTGGGCTTATGTGGTGAAATCTTTCCTACACAAAGTCAAGAGCCCAAACACTACCATCTGACCCTAGGCAGACACACTCAGGGCCAGGTTCTCTGTCCCATAACATATGGTGACCCAGGTGGGACTTTATTTCCTAGTCTATGCAACCCAGCAGGCTCCTTGCAGTGACTCAAATGGTCTTATGGTGGAGTATAGTGGCAGAATTCCAGAGAAGAGCCCACACAGGACCACCTGGTAGCCCTAGGCCCATGTTAGATACCAGCAGGGACTCACTGTACCTTACCCACTCCATTTTTTGTATCAGTTGAGCTTGGGTGAGTCACCTTCAAACTTTGAACCCCCTTGTTTTAAGAGGGGCTGATGTTCTTTGATCTTTTTTTTTTAATCCTGGAGATAGAGCTGAAGGTTAAGTGTTGAAAGACCCAGGTTAAGGCAGGAAAATTATACTTGCAAGTACTTAACAAAAACAGGGAGATTTAACTAAAAGTGATATCAACTAAAAAAAGCCAAAATGTAGCTCTTTTGACGCCTAAATCAATTTTTGCATGTAAAATTAGAAAAGTTGGCTTCAAAATTGAACAAAATAAAAGGGAAGTTTATCTTAATTACAAATTAGAAGCTCCTAGGAGGAGCACAGGTCAATATACTAACAATAGAAAAACCAGAAAAACTGGTTTCAGGTAAAAGTAAACAGGGATTGTATACATTCCTTTTTCCCACACCCTGACTGATTTGCAAAAAAATTAAATTAAGTTTTAAAGGACATAGTGCTGGCTATTCTAACCTATTTAAATTAACATACCTACTGGTATTTTGGAGCCAAACAACAAAATTACTAAATAGGATTTTCTGGTAAACTCCTGTTTTACTGTAGAAAGCCAGGTCTCCTTCGCAAGAATTACAGGAAACTGAAACAGGATTTAGAAAGAGAAAAGAAACAGAAGTAAGCGTAGGGTTGCCCTCTGGATGTACTTCCCCCTCCTTACTAATAGTTTGGAAGAAGTTGAAATCATCATAAAAGAGGAAACTTCTAATGTTACAGAACAGGGGGGCCAAAGGGTAGATGTACTATTACCGAAAGGACCTCCCACTAGGTTCGCTTGTCCACTGCCAGAGGAAAGACGTCTCTCAATACCAGAGATTTGTGAAAAGGAAAGGAAATATTTATTTTAAGCTATACAGACTTAAAGTAGTGACTTAATGTCTTCATTAAAATATCACAGTCCTTTAGGATACCCACAGATGCACACAGTCCTTCCTTCTCCCTCTGCCCTAATTTGGGGAACCGTATCTCAGGAAAAGTAGAAGTCTGTGGCTCAGGTTCTCAGCACCATCGGCTGAGGCATCGGCCAGGATCTCCAGCTTAATCCAAAGTCATGTGGCACCTTCTCATGGCCCACCAGCAAGAGTTCTTTGTGTGGTACTCCCCTGGCAAAGCTGAAGGGATCCCCACTCTACCAAAACAGCATGGCTCTCTCTGTTCCACCAACGCTGCGGAGGTCCCCACTTTGGCAAAGCCGTGTGATCCCTCTGAAAGGCTGCCATTTCCAGGTTTAAATCCCCACACCAATCTTCCTCTGCATCCCCATTTCTGACTCCTCCCACAATCGGCTACACTTGCCAGCACTCCTATATCTTTCCAGTTTTACTGGGCAGCCATAGTGAGTCTGGGCAGGTGTGGCCCCATGTCATGGAACCAGTCTTCTCCAAGTTCCCACACAAACACTATAACCAGGGGGAATTGCCTCCCAGTTATGTCTTGGGTGGAAGTCACTTCCCTCCCCCTTGCTCAAAGCATGACCACAGCTTTTTAACATTTCTGTGAAACCGTTAAAGGTTATAGATATGTTAAATGACCATGCCAGAGGTTAGCTGCAAAGCTGTTGCTGTACAAAACAGCTCTCCATGTTCCTGCTCCATGTGTCCCTTCCCCCAACTCACACCTGTGGGGGGAAGGGGTGAGGACATCCTATATATCTTTCTAATATTTCCTGGACACCTTGAGTTCTGGACCCCATTCTAAATCCCTATTTGGAGCCCCCCTCTTGGCTGCATCCTGTTACACTGAGGTCCTTACACATTCTTTATCAGTTCTTTTAAAAAATTACAGTATACATTCAATATTATTTTGTATTAGTTTCAACATAGTGATTGAATGGTCATATACTTTATTAATTGATCCCCACCATAATTCAGTTACCTTCCTGGCACTGTCCATAGTCATTATAATATTATTGACTGTATTGCTCATGCTGCATGGTATATCCTTGTTGAAACAGAACCACTCTGGGTTCTGTTCCTCTGGGTTCTATTGCCAGCTGCCAAAAAAACTGTGACTCCCAATGCCAGTCTTATGAAAAGGAAAGAAACTATTTATTCAAAAGTTATACAGGTTTAGAACAGTAGCAGAATTCTGCATTAACTCTCACTCCCTTTAGAAACACAAAAACACCCATAATCACAGAGTCCTGCCTCACCTTGCCAAACCGGGCCAGTCAGGTGTCCCGTCTCTCAGAAAAAGAAGTAGAGTCTGTAGCTTAGCTAGACTCTACCAATATTCCGATTGCTAGATTCCTACCAATATTCTCGCTTCTTCCAGTCATTTGTGCTCAGCTAGGCTCCTGCTCTTAATCCAAAACCACATGGCTCCTCCTCATGGTGAGCCAGTGGGGGTCCTTCTGCATTCTTTCAAACCAGCCTAAATGGTCTTCTCAGCTCCCAAATAACATGGTTAAGAGACCATGGCTGCTCCACACTTGGGTTTAAATCCCAGTGTGGACTTCCTCTGTAACCCCATTTCTGACTTCTCCCACACAGTGTTACACCTGCCAGCACTCTGGTTTCTTCTGCCTTTCTCAGCTGTCATTGTTAGTCTGGGCAGGCTTGGTCCCATGAAGTGGGAACCACCTCCAAGCAGCTTGCACAGGCACAGTAACCTCCCAGGTCTATTACGGGTTAGAGTCATGCCCATGTCCCTGCCTCTGAGCTCAGCAAGCACAGCTATTAGCATTACTAAATCACTGGGAAAGTTCTTTAGATATGAAAAGTAACTGTCAATGGCCCTGCTATGCTTCTTCTTCTCCCAAGGCAGGTTAGTGGCAGATTTCTCATTTTGGGGACCTCTAGCTCAGCACCCCATTATAGTTCCCCCTTTCAGACTTTGGACTCTTTATAATCTTATAAAGGACAATGGAGAAAGTCCCATTATCTTCTTGTAGCTTCTTCCTGCTGAAAATGGCCACTGTCCTACCTACACTTGGGTCCAGGGATCCCTAAAGGAGTGGGGCGTGTGGAGCAGAGGGTGGCCTTCCTGCATGGGGAAGGGCCTTGCAGAGTCCAGGTCTACTGGCTGTTCCCCAGGGAGTGGCATGATTAATGCCCAAAGGCTGGCGCTACTAGACAGTTGTCACCCTAGTCATATTCTGGAGGTGACAGATTTGGCAAGAGGGTTAGAAGGCACAATGAAAACCACAACCACTAAATGACAAAGGCAGGGGACAGTCCTTCAATGTCCAATGTTAGGAAAAGAGTGGCTTTTCTGGGGGAAGGTGTGCAAGGCATGTCACACCTGCCCAAATCCCTTTTTGTCCACTATACTTAGCTTGGGCTGAGGGGAGCAGTTTTAGGAATTGCCCCCTTTCAGACTTCTGGGCCCTTTCTGTCCAAGCCATTAGGGCAGAAAAGGAAAGCAGTTTTCAAGTGAAACCCACAGACTGCCTCATACTTCACCAACTGAACCACTTAGTGCAACCAAACTGTGACTCTCAGAGGGTGGTGGGTTGGATGGGCTTCTTAAGTGAGGTCTACATCATGTAACCAATCACTTAGGTAATGAGGTCATAGGCTTATGCCCTATGAAAACAGAAGGAAGAACACACATGTTAATTCACACAACCACCCACAAACCAGTCTCTGAGTCTGCAAGACTGTCTTTTGGGAACACATCCAGTTGCAAGGACTTTGCTGGCATGACATGTAACAAGGCCATTTGACAGATCCTTTGTGACTGTTAATGAAGCATCTTTGATGATGTCACAAACCAGGTCTCAACTTCCAAATAAAAACAAGCTTTCAAGACAGTTAGCTGCACTAGTCTAATGTCCACCACTGAGCTCTGTGATTTCCCTTGAATCGTGACTTTTCTCTTTCAGATCATCCTCTCTGTTGTTAAATGGACCACATTAAGTCCAGTTTTAATTTGGCCTGTTTGTTTGCATAAACACACCAAGAGCAGCCATGGATCATACATGGTCTTTACATCTGCCTCGCTGGAACTCCCACAAGGAACCTTTAGACTGACTCTTTAATTCTCCCTTCACTGCACAGAAGCTGAGACACACACCTGCCATTTTTGGCCTCACCTGTACCACCTGCTTCTTTCAAGTCCTTGAGGTTTCTATTGTGTCTTAAGGTTCCTTGTAGCCGTCTTTCAAGAAAACAACCTTTGTTCCTTCCCTGGAAAGACTGCCACGAACCACACAACCAGTCAAAGCACCACACAATTTCTTGTGGGCTTTCATTATCTTTGCAAGTCAATCCCAGTTCCTTGAGGTTTTCTGGTGACATCCAGAGCCCAGACACATCTCCTTCAGGCATGACATTCCAGTCAAACTCTTGGCTGGCAAAACCACTGTTAATCACTGTATTTTATTGGTTTTATGCAAAGAAAGCTGACATCATCACTCACTTCTTTAGAATGCCAAATTCTGGAGGGATCAGGTAGGGAGAAAAAAAATAAAGCATGAAGAAAAATCCCTGTCTTTCTAATAACCACTACACTCCATCTCTGTGGCTTATACCTTCCATTACTATACACATATAATTTCTTTCCAGAGCTTTCACAGACTTTTATAAACTTCTGTATACCTTCTTCATTTCCATGCCCTATACTTCCCCTTGTTCACTTGCCTACATAGTGTGAAGTTTTAACTTTCCCTGGGAAACTTCAGTTTCTGTTCACAGCAGAATCAGAGCAAAATTCAGAACACAGAGCTCCCAGAAGAACAATACACAGATAGGGGTACTCCCTTGCACCGGTGCATTCACTGGCTTCCTGGCAGAGACATGCCCTTTCAGGCTTGGTGTCTTGGCAGAGACATGCTCTATTGCCTCAGGCTGACATACTCATCAGCCCTGAATGTCTCTTCCTGGGTTCGGGGTGGCAAAGACATTCTCCCCAACCTGTTACAGGCAACCTTTCTTAGGTCTTACTGGTTAAACAGGTACAGAGGATTTCTGATCAGAAACAGCAAAATTTAGACCAGTAAAATTCAAACCACATGCCCATAAAATCAGAAAACAACTAGTTGAGGTTCCCTTTCTTTCAGTTTTAAAACTTTCACAACCTTTCTATTTATTTATACAACTTTCCACAGACCTTCTACAATGCTCACAAACTTTCTAAATACATTTACCCATTCAGATTTAACCGTAATTCACTTTTCCACCCCTGATCTTTCCCACACTAGGAAGGATTATACTTAAACTCAGTATCTGGCAGCTAAAAGTCCCTGCTTTACGGGCACATGCCTCTTCCACTAAAAGCCCCTTGATTTGCATCCCCTAGATCCTGCAGCTTTTGGAGGCTTAGCTCTTGCAAGCCCCCTATAACTCAGATGGTCACCCTTGGACCCCAGTTCATGGCCTTCAAAACCAGAACCATCCAAATCAGAACCAGCTGCAGTGAGAACCCGACTGGTGTGCCCACACAGCAGCCATATACAGTACACAGTCTGAAGAGCACTCTTAGCCCACCACCTTGGCCAGTGCCAAGATGGCAGCACTCTCACATGATCCATCATCCAAGATGACAACACTCACACAGGACCCATCGTCCAAGATGGCGACACCCATACATGCTGGTTCCTCTGAGATGGCAGAGCCCATGCATGCCCCACATTCCACAGTGGAGCACTCACGTGACCTATCCTCTAAGGTGCACTCATGTAGTTTACTGTCTGAGCTCCAACATGCATGTGGGCTCTGCTCACAGAGCCTATGGGTTCTCTTCCTCCCCAAACCTGCTCCTCTACACCATTCTGGTGTTCTTGGTGACCAGCGCTCTGAGCTGGGGTGCAGGGCAGTTCCCTGGGACTGTCTCCACAGTCATGCTCCAGGGGTTGGTCTGTCCCACAGGACTGGATCCTGAGTCCAGGTTCCTTTAAACTCTTCTGGGCTCTCCAAGTCTGTAAGCGAGCAGACCAGGGTGACCTGGAATGGCATATGAACAAAACTAATACCCACAACTCCATTATTCTAGTACTCAGAAACAAATTTTCAGGAAAAATATCTCACTTGTCTGACCCCTTCCCAGATCCATTTCCTTTTCACCTTTCAGGTGTATTTAGGCAGCCAATGCCCTCTTGAAGGGTGCAGAGAAGTTCTCAGAGGCTGGGAAATTCCACAGCCTCACTCTCCTTCTCCTGAGGGGGTCTGTCTGCCACAGGCAATTATCACAACCACGCTGTGGGCACCTGAATGAAACAGAACCACCCTGTGTCCCATTCCTCTGTGTTCTATTGTTTGCCGCTGAAAAACCGTGACTCCTAATGCAAGAGTCTTACGAAAAGGAAAGAAACTACTTATTCAAAAGAAAAGGAACTATTTATTCAAAGGTTATACAGGTTTATGTTTGGGGCACTTAATCTATTTACATTTAAGGTTATTATCAATAGGTACTTATTCATTTTCCCCCTTTGTACCCCTTTGCCCCTCTCTCACTCTTTTTTTCCCTCTTCTTAAAGCAGTCCCTTTAGCATGTCTTGCTGTGCTGGTTTGGTGGAGGTGTATTCTTTGAGCTTTCTTTTGTTGGAAAACCCCTTATTTCACCAAACATTTTAATTGAGAGACTTGTTGGTAGATTAGTTTTGGTTGCAGGGCTTTGCTTTTCATTACCTGGAAGGGGAACCTAATCAACAAAACAAACAAGCAAGCAAAATATAACCAGAGACATTGAAATAAAGAACAAACTGACAGTAATCAGAGGGGAGGGGGGAGGGGGTGATGGAGAAAAAAGAGAGAAGGGTTGTCAAGGAACATGTATAAAGGACCCATGGACAAAGCCAAAGTGGGGTAGGATTGAGGGTGGGAATGGGATGTGGGGAGAGTGGTGTGGAGGGGAAATGGAGACAACTGTACTTGAACAACATTAAAAAAAGAAAATAAGTTATATAGGTTTACAATAAATAGCTCCTTTCCTTTTCATAAGACTCTGACATTGGGAGTCACAATGTTTTGGCAGTGGGGAATAGGATCCAGAGTGGTGGTGTTCCATTGTGACTATTTTGTGACTAACAATTTGTAATTCTTACTTCCTTCACCTTACTCACTCAGCACTCTAATGTTACAGGGTGCAGCCAAGAGGGGGGACCCCAAATGGGCATTTGAAATGGGGTCCAGAACTTAAGGTGTCCAGGAGATTTTAAGATGTCTCCATCCCCCCACCCAGGGTGTGGGTTGGGGGAGGGGACAAATGGAGCAAGGCCATTGAGATCTGTTTTGCATAGCAACAGCCTTGCAGCTAAGCTCTGGCATGGTCATTTAACATATCTATAGCCTTTGGCTGGTCGCTTAGATATGTTAAATAGCTGTGATCATCTCTGAGCTGAGGGAATGGAAGTAACTTCCCCACCAAGATGTGACTGGGGGCAGATCCCCCAAGCTACAGCGTCTGTGTCGGAGCTCGGAGAAGATTGGCTCCAGGACATGGGGCCACACCTGCCCAGACTCAAGATGGCAGCCCAGTAAAGCTGGAAGGATACGAGTTCTGGCATGTGAAGCTGAGTGTGGGAGGAGTCGGAAATGAGGCTGCAGAGGAAGATTGGCCGCGGGGATTTAAAACCCAGACTTGGCGGCCATTAGGGGGGAACCATGTGCAGCCCTGAGAAGGAGAGCCATGCGCATCCCTGAGAAGGAGAGAACCATGCTGCTTGGAGAGAACTATGCGTCTTTAACAGAGTGGAGAACCATGTGCAGCCCTGAGAAGGAGAGCCATGCGCAGCGCTGAGGAGGTGAACCATGTGCAGCCTTGAGAGGGAGAGAGCCATGCGCAGCCCTGAGAGAGAGAACCATGCGGCTTTAGCAGAATAGGGAGGACCTCAGCCATTGAGGGAGAACCGTGCTGCTTTAGGAGAGAGAGCCACACAGCTTTAGCAGAGTGGAGGCTCCCTCATCCCAGAGAGGGAGAACCACGCGGCTTTGGCAGAGTGGAGACTCCCGTGGCCCTGGGAGAGAGGACCATGTGCCTGTGCCAGAGTGGGGACCCCCACAGCTTTAGAAGGGGTACCACCACCTGGTTTTAGCAGAGATCCCGGTGACTCAGCCGAGGGTGCCGGGAATGCAGGGAGGTCTCCCAGTCGAGATGGAGGACTAACTAAGAACCAGAGGACTGTCTGAGCCATGGACTTCTATTTCCTTTCCTGAGATACGGTACTCTGGACTGGGCAAAGGGGGAAGGAAGGAAGGACTGCGTGTTTGTGGGTGTTTTTAGGGACTTTAGGATTTTTGATAAAGACATTAGGTCACTACTTTAAGTTAGTATAGCATTAAATAAACATTTCCTTTCCTTTTCACGAATCTCTGGCATTGAGAGACGTCTTTCCTCTGGCAGTGGACATAACGGACCCGGGGCCTTCTTTCAATAATAGCATATTGTCTCAGGCCCCCCTTGTTTGTGTTCTGTAACACTAAGGCCTCATTCACCCTTTATTCTTTTGGTAACTATCAGTCTGATTTCTGTATTTTTGAGTATATTTCCATTTTGTTTGCCTGTTTATTTTACTTTATCTGTTCTTTATTTTTATTTTTATTTCTTTAAAAATATTTTATTTATTTATTTTTAGAGAGGGGTGGGGAGGGAGAAAGAGAGGGAGAGAAACATCAATGTGTGGTAGTCTCTCATGTTCCCCCTACTGGGGACCTGGCCCACAACCCAGGCATGTGCTCTGACTGGGAATTGAACCAGCAATCCTTTGGTTCCCAGGCTGGTGCTCAATCCACTGAGCCATACCAGCTAGGGTTACTTTATCTGTTCTTAACTCTACAAAATTGAGTGTCACCCTCCCTCAGAGTAAGCTTCTGTACAAATGTGAGAAATATTCAATGTCTGAAAATCAGAACATGTTCCCTTCCACTTAGAAAGAGTCATGGGGCAACACATATTTTTACCAATCAAGTCTGCAATGATTCACCTAGTAGGGTGAGACTTTCTTGAAACCAGTAATGCCCAGATATCTTTTTTCCAGAAGGTTAAAATGTATTTAGAAATATATACCCAGATAGCAAAAATATTTCAAAAATGGGTGAATAAATTTGTCAGTCCATTGCCAATATTCATTGACAGACCAACTGTTCAGATATTAGAAGCAGTTATCCTTGCTTTGCAGATGAAGCCCTTACAGGGCCAGAGGTGTGGCTCCAGGACGTCAACCTCCACCAAACCTACTTACCTTCCTGGAACATCATTGTTCATTTAAAAAGGCTTACAGATAATGTACTTAATGAAACCAAAATTTCTCTAGGCAGGCTTATTTTTCTTTTTCTAAAGTATATTTTATTAATTATGCTATTACAGTTGTCCCATTTTTTCTCCCGTTTATTCCCCTCCATCCTGTATCACCCCTCCCACCACAATTCCCTCCCCTTAGTTCATATCCATGGGTCATTCATTTAAACCCTTTTGCTTCTCCATTTCCTATACTATTTTTAACTCCCCCCTGTCTATTTTGTACCTACCATTTATGTTTCTTGTATCCTATACCTTTTGCTCTATCCTCCCAGTCCCCCTCTCCACTGATAACCCTCCATGTGATCTCTATTTCTATGATTCTGTTCCTGTTCTAATTGTTTGCTTAGTCTGTTTTTTAAGGTTCTGTTGTTAATAACTGTGAGTTTGTTGTCATTTTACTGTTCATATTTTTTATCTTCTTTTTCTTAGATAAGCCCCTTTAACATTTCTTATAATAAGGGCTTGGTGATGATGAACTCCTTTAACTTGACCTTCTCTGGGAAACACTTTATCTGCCCTTCCATTCTCAATGATAGCTTTTCTGGATAAAGCAATCTTGGATGTACATCTTTGCCTTTCAAGACTTTGAATACTTCTTTCCAGCCCCTTCTTGCCTGTAAGCTTTCTTTTGAGAAATCAGCTGATAGTCTTATGGAAACTCCTTTGTAGGTAACTGTGTCCCTTTCTCTTGCTGCTTCTAGGATTCTCTCCTTATATTTAATCTTGGCTAATGTAATTATGATGTGATTTGGTGAGTGCTTCCTTGAGTCCAACCTCTTTAGGACTCTCTGAGTTTCCTGGAAGTCTATTTCCTTTGCCAGATTAGGGAAGTTCTCCTTCATTGTTTGTTCAAATGAGTTTTCAATTTCTTGCTGTTTCTCTTCTCTGTTCAGCACCCCTATGATTCAGATGTTGGAACATTTAAAGTTGTCCTGGAGATTCCTAAGCCTCTCCTCATTTTTTTGAATTCCTGTTTCTTCATTCTGTTCTGGTTGAATGTCTGTTTCTCCCTTCTGCTCCAAATAATTGATTTGAGCCCCACTCTCCTTCCTGTCACTGTTGACTCCCTGCATATTTTTATTTATTTCACTTTGCATAACCCTCATTTTTTCTTCTATTTTGTGGCCATATTCAGTCATTTCTATGAGCATCCTGATTACCAGTGTTTTAAACTGTGCATCTGATAGGTTGGCTCTCTCTTCATTGTTTAGTTTTATTTTTGGAGCTCTGATCTGTTCTTTTATTTGGGCCATATTTCTTTGTCTCAGTAGGCCTGTTACATTGTAAGGGGCAAAGCCTTAGGTGTTTGCCAGGGCGGGGCAACCCACATGCTGCATTGTGGTGCTGTATGTTGGGGAGGAGTCAGAGAGGATACAGTGCTGATTTCTTGGCTTCCTGCCAGATTTCAGCCACTTCCTCCACTACCCACGAGCAAACTGAACCCTTCTGGTGCTGATTCCCTGGTGGGTGGGTTTGTGTGCGTTCTAGGACCCTGTGGGTTTTTTCAACAAACACTCCTGTGAGGGTGGGGGTTTCTCCTGCCACTGCAACCTCCACAGGTTTCTACAGCCAAATATTTTGAGGCATTGTACTGGAATCCTGGGCTGCACGGGTAGTCTCGCTCCCCAGTTGTTCCTCCTCACTGATCCGTACACAAATGTACAACCACCAGCTGCTGTCTTGCCACACTTTCTCTCTGTCCTGGCTGCCCATCTCCACCCCTCCTACCAGTGTGGATGAGTGTTTCTTCTTTTAACTACTTTGTTGTTGGACTTCCATACAGTTCAATTTTCTGGCAGTTGTGTTTTTTTTTTTTTAAATTTATTGTTGTCCTTTTGGTTGTACAAGGAGGCAAAGTATATCTATCTACACCCCCATTTTGGCCGGAAGTGCTGTATTTTTCTTTTCCTATTCCTTTGAAATGCAGACATCTGGTCTTCAAAATTTGTTGTCTGGAGCATCTTCTTTTTTAAAGATTTTATTTATTTATTTTTAGAGAGAAGAAGGGAAGTTGAAAGAATGATAGAGGAACATTAATGTGTGGTTGCACCTCATGTGTCCCCTACTGGGGACCAGGCCTGCAACCCAGGCATGTGCCCTAGGCTGGGAATCCAACAAATAACCCTTTGGTTTTCAGGATGGCACATAATCCACTGAGCCACAGAAGCCAGGGCTGGGCATCTTTTAAAATACAAATTTTGGGGAAACAAATCTTATCAAAAGATGAAAAGCCTTAGCTGTACCTGAGCAAATCAATTTAATTTATATCAGCTATTTCTTTCTTTGGTTCACAGACCAGCACTCAATCCACTGAGCCACACCAGCCAGGGCTCTAGTTATTTCTTTCTAAGTGAATAAATTTTAATAAAACTTATTGAGTATCTAAATATTTTGAAAGAATATGAAATACTAAAACAATTATTGTTTGACGAATCTTAAGTTTGCCTTCTCTTTATCGAAGAAAGGCTGTATAGTGGATTTGAAACCATTGATAAATATCTTGCCCTTTCTTGGAGGTGTGTTTCCCGAAAGTGAAAGTGCGTTTGCCAATAGAGAAACCTGTTTTTAAAGGTCATGAAATGTGTTCATAAGAGTGTCAGTCTCTGAAATGCTTGTAGTTTATTTATTATTTTTTTGATTATCATTGGAAATTGAAGTTTATAAAAGTTAAAAATTGAAACTATATTGGAAAGGAATTGTCTGGTTTTGGTAAAAGAAGCTATAAAGAAAAGAGGATTGTGGTTTCATGCTTCAAGTGACAGGAAAGGCATTTAGGCAGAGATGCCAAAGCAAATGTTTGGTAAATAAGTGTTTTCTCAGCATCTTCCTGTGAATGTTCCTCTTGGAGGTGGAGGTCCTCCATCCAAATTCTTTCTAGGCAGTTAAGGGGGAGGTCAAAGGGGTTTATTCCTGAGTTTTTGTTTCCCAATAGTGTGGTCAGAATTAAAATCCGCAAAGGCAAACCTGGGACAGCATCTCTCTTTCCTTTCACAGCACAGCCATGGCTTTGGGGTTGGGTTAGCAAGTCTCACTGAAAGCTCAGTTCTACTACACCTAGTTGTTTAATTAAAGTCATTGATTGCTTAAAACATTACTGTAACATTGTTCTATCCATCTAAGTGCACTGACTATTAACTTCTTATCACATAAAAACTGAAAGATACATTTGAATGTGCTAATGAAAATGTACCATGCTTTGCAATGAGATACCACTTCATATTGGTCTCAATGGGCATCATAAACAAATCAATGAACAGTAAGTGCTGGCAAGGTTGTGGAGAAAAGGGAAGCCTAGTGTAGTGTTGGTGGCAATGCAGACTGGTGCGGCCACTGTGGAAAACAGTATGGAATTTCCTCAGAAAACTAAAAATGGAATTGCCCTTTGACTGGCAATTCCACTGCTGGGATTATACCCTAAGAACTCCAAAATACCAGTTCAAAAGACCTATGCACCCCAATGTTCATAACAGTGTTATTTACAATAGTCAAGTGCTGGAAGCAGCCTAAGTGAATCAGTAAATGAATGGATCAAAAAACTATGGTGCATTTACACAATGGAATTCTACACAGAAGAAATAAAGAAGGAACTCCTACCTTCCCCAATAACATGGATGGAACTGGAGAGCATCATGCTAAGTGAAATAAGCCAGGTGGTAAAAGACAAATACCTTATGATTAAGTGGAACTTAATTAACAAAACAAATAATCAAGCAAAATATAACCAGAGATGTGGAAATAAAGAACAAACTGACAGTGACCAGTGAGAGGAGGGGGTTAACAGGAGAAAGAAGGGGAAGGGTCCAGTTAAGGAACATGTATAAAGGACCCATGGACAAGGACAATGGGGTGGGGGAAGACTGAATGTGGGAAAGGTGGGTGGGCAGGGCAGAGGAGAGTAATGGGAGAAAAAGTAGGACAACTGTAATTGAGCAACAATAATAAAAAAGGCAATGAGATTTGACATGATAAAATAGAACAGTCATTATCAACAAAAAATAAAAAAATAAAAAAGGGAAGTAAAAACAAAGTTTTGTATTTTTTTGTCCACAACTTCCCTCTGATGAGGGTCTTAGTAACTGGAAAGCAATTCGACAAATGTGTTGTGGTATTACCCACAGCTGTTCAGGAAGAACTAGGAGTCCCGTGGCCCTGGCTCATGTCTCAGACTAGTGCTTATGCTATCAGTACTTATTGTTTTTTGCTTATTTTGTTGTGTTTTTACATATCCCTGATTTTAATTAGTATTTGCTGAGCTTGCTGCCTTCCTGAAGGACTCCAGTTATGCCTCTATTGTTGAGGAACTGGTGTGGGGGGGGGTCTCACAGAAAGGTGCCTGCTTTGTTTCAGTATCACCTGAGCACTTTCACGTTTAACTTAATTTAGTTCCAAAAACGGGTACAATGCATATGGTCCAAAAGGATACTGAAGAGACTCACAAAACAAGTGAGTTTATAAGGGCCCGTGCAACCATGGGAATGTTGTGGCATCTCTTTATTTTTTTAGTCAATAAGAAATATTGCGTATGGGTGTCCAGGAGATGTTCTGATTTTATATCTTTTATTTATTGATTATTCTGGAATAGTTTAATGTACTCCTACCATGTATCTAGCCAGCACCAATTGGGGCCCTGGGAATATGTCAGTGGATAAGAGACACATTGGTCATTGAAATGTCCAACTATTTACTTGACAACTAATATCTAAAAGGCACTTCAACATGCATTAAGATCCTTGATCCCAGTGAAATTCTGACTTAATGTGCTTCTTCAGTTTTCTTGGACCTATTTGTGTTTTCCCATCTTCTCTCTTTCTCTCACACCCCCACATCCAATCCCTCAACAAATCCTCTGGACTCCTTGCTCATAAAAACATGCAGAAACTGACCCCTTCTTCTCAGGCTGGTCTGATCACCCTCACCTGTTGCCTGGATGGCTGCACTTGACTCTTCACTGTGTTTTCAATGGAAAATGAGTTCTTGCATATCACAAGGAAGAGTTTCCTGAGACCCACACAGATGGGTCTCCATGGTGAGCTTTACTGATGGTGTAAAATTAAGGGGATTCCTTTCCTGACTTCCAAATATCCCATCTCCATCTGTCCTGCCATGAAAAAAGTCCAATCTTATTTTCAGCAAGGCTAAGACAAGAGCCAGTGACCAGAGTTTCTGCTCCATACTAAGGACAGTCCAGTTCAGCATCCAGCTAGCTTGGCATGTATTTCCAGCTGCAGTCCATTGCTGTGCTGCAGTATACATGGTTTGCCTGGAGCCTGCCCTTGCAGCCCCCACAGCCATGGGCCAGATGGCTGCTATGGCCACATTACTATGGAGAGAGGACATGCAAGTGCACTGTATGAGTGCAGGTAATAAACAAAAGAGAGAGAGAAAAAGGAGAGAGCATGCTTCTTTGTTTCCCTGGGATTATATTAGCTTGGATTCATGGTAGAGCAGGTGTTTATTCAAGAGAACCAATCAATTTCCCAAACTTTCACAGGCTTTGGTTGGGTTCCCACCTAGTTAGACTGACAGGTCTCTTTGATCAAGCACCTTCTCCTGTGTTCCTTAACAATCCAGTACCAAAGTGGGGAAGGCAGGAGTGTTAATCCCCTTGGTGAAGCAATGCTGTGATCCCCTGAGGTGTAAAACTGTAGCTTCCTGGGTAAGCAAGCAGGGTCATGCCCCAGTTTATTAAACTCAATGTCTAGGTACATTTGCTCTCCTTTCCTATCATTAATTAGTTAAACACAGATGGTAACAACTAAGCTTCTTGCTCTAAGCCCAGCAACCACATGGATTCTGACTAATGTGAAAGCTGAAAAAATTAGCTTTCACATTAATGAAATTAATGTGTAACAAATTAATTTGAAATAAAATTAATGTGAAACAAAATTAATTTTGTTTTTCCTGCCTCCTTAATTATTCTTGCTGGGCTAATAGTCAAATTAATAGAGACAGATTAGCAGGAGAAAATCAAGTTTTTAATACATGAGCATGGAGAATTCACATCAGCATGAAAATTCCCGAGAGTGAAGAAACATTGCATATATAAGACATTTTGAACAAAGAAAAAGAAGAGGAGAATGGGGTCTTAGATTTTAGAAGTGAGAAGGGGCTACTTATGGGGAGTTGAGCAGAGAGCAGAGCATACATGGCAGAATTCTTTCCAGGCAACTTGAACAGTGGGACTCGGGGTGTCTAGCCCAGGCAGTAGGCACCTTCCTGAAGCACTTCTCTTTGCCATACTTCATGAAATTAGGCTAAGATGAACATCCTGCTTCTCTTCCTAAAGCAAGGGTTTCTGTCTGAATCTCTTGGCAAGAAAGTCAGGAGAGTCAATATTTCTTGCTGAGTTTTTTTTCTTAATAAGCACCTTAAAATCAATATCCTATAAAAGAAACTTCAAGTTTGTAAATCTTTGGTTCCCTTCACTAAACACACATCAATCACATCCACTCCTGCTCAAAACCCACCAGTGGCTCCCCAGCTCACTCTGAGGAAAGCCAGCGTTCCAACTGAACGTTGGTTCCTCCCTCTTCAACTTTATCTCCTCTCACCTTTCACTCTGTCTTTTCCACCCAGTTCACCTCCTCCTTGATGCTCCAACATTTTTGTATTGAGAGAAAAAAAAACACCCCAAGCATGCCTTATTTCTTTGTAACATACCATAACTCATTATTATTGTTGTTGTTTGGTTTATTTTGCCACTCCCCAAAGGCATGTCAGGTCTATGAGGACTAGATTCTGTCATGTTTCACAGTCATTATTTCTAGTGCATAGAACAGTGTCAGGAAGATGGTGAGGACTTGGTTAATGTTTTTGATAAATGAGTATTAAAATCACACATGTGATGGTGGTTAAAAAGGTGAAATATGGAGTGTTATGACCTCACATAACTGGCATTCTGATCTAGCCTGAAGGACTAGGAAAAACTTTCCAGAAGAGGCACATCTAATCAAGAATGAGCCCAGGCTAACACAGAGCTCAGGAAGGGGCAGGAATAATTGATCCAAACAGAGGACACAGCACGTGTACAGTCTGGGAGGTGGGAAACTTGTGTGAAGTAAATACATTCACCTGACTCATTTGGGTGATTAAATGACCCAATACCCCGGAAGTGCCAAGTGCAGAGTGCATGCTAAAAAAATAAGTAAAGGCCAGGTGTTTTCTGTACCAGACTCCTGTGGGCACACATCCAGGGCCTGCCCACTTAGAAAAAGCAGTCGTAAAAGAACAGTATTCTCCCTTCTTTACCACACAAGCAACTCATGACATCAAGCCTTGATTACAGCTTGACTGAGGTATAAGTGATAGACAATCAACCACAGATATGTAAAGTGTACAACCTGATGAGTGTAGAGATGTAAACACACTCTATGTGTATCCATTCCACCCAAAAGTTTCTCACATACTGTTGTACTCCTTCCCTGTAAACTGCACCCTATCCTCACAGTCCTCAGGCAATCATTCATCTTTTGTCTTAATAGATTAGTTTGCATGTTTTAATTTTATATAAATGGAATTACATAGTACGTTTTCTTTTTATCTGGCTTATTTCATTCAGCATAATTATTTTATGAGGTAGCATTCATACAACAAAAAATATTCATTTTAAAGTGAACAATTCAGTGGCATTTAGTGTAGTCCTAATGTTGTGTAGCCACCACCTCTACCTGGTACTAAAACATTTTCATTACCCCAGATAAAATCCTGTACCCATGTAGGGGTTGCTCCCCATTTCCCCATCCCCTAACTACTGGTAATTACCAATCTGAATTCTGTCTTCTTATCCCCCATATCCACTGCTCTTGTACCTTGTCAGCTTGTACATCTGGAGCTCCCTCCTGTCCCGATGTAAAGGAGCTAATCTGAGTCTTCAAGAACCTTATCTTTTCCACCAACATTGTGTCTCACCCTCACACCCATCCGAGTCTGGGAGGATGGCACCCCACTTCACCACATCATCCAGTGGCTCTTCCCTCAACAGGTAGGTCAGCCCCTCACTCATATTCTTCACCTCAATCCTGAGATTCAAAAAAAGCCCTCCTTCATGGTACTTCTAGGTCCCCTGGAATCCATACAATGCCTACGCCCCTCCCCCAGATTTCCAGGCTTTACAATTTCTAATCCTGATTCTGAGAAGACCCCTTCTCTCCATGGTCCCACTCTATGCCCATCTCTGCTTACCCACAATTCCCCTGTGATGGAGACTCCAAGGATTTTAGCCAAATACCCCAGAGGTCACAAGGAGCAGGACAGGACTCGTACAAGAGGAGAGATTTATTTCTTGCTTCTCAGGTTCTGGCTGAGAGCTCTTTTAGGACAAGCATGTGGAACTTGTTAAAACAACAAAGAAAACAAAGAATGAGGAAAATGATGTCTGCCCTGAGCTTCAGGTCATAGGGGGACCAAAACAGAGTCAAGTGCAGGTCTTCAGGTAGCTGATGTGACAGGGACTAGTTTACTATACAAATCGAGCTTCATGGCAGAATATCTTCTATAATCTCAGTGTTCTTGTTCTTTGAAGGTGCAGTGAAAATGTATGTGGAATAAGAACACTGATCATAGTTAGGCCACTGCAGAGTGTGCCTTTTTACACTTGCACATCTCATATTCTAGGACTAAACCACTCAGAGGCAACCTGGGCCCCAGAGGGACCTGAGAAGTCATGTCATCTCCTGCTGTGGAATCCAAGTCAGAAGAGAAGCAGGAAAATTTAAGATGTATGCATTTATTTATTTGTAGAGAGGGGAGGGGAGAGAGAAAGAAAGGGAGAGAAACATCTAAGTGTGGGTGCCTCTCATGCATCCCCTACTGGTACCTGGCCTGCAACCCAGGCATGTGCTCTGACTGGGAATCGAACTGACAACACTTTGGAGAAGCAGGAAAATTTAAAAAGTTTATTTGGAGAATTGTAGCCAGATAAAAAAAGAAATTGGAAACTTTGAGAATCCGATAAGGATTGACTCTGTGAGCAAGATGACAGGTTCAGTTAATTACAGGTAGGAGATGTGGGTGATGTCATAGTAATGCATGAAATAGACAACTTGAAAGAGGAAAGAAAGACTTTTTTCAGTACCATGCAATAGGGCAGTGCGACTGAATTCAACACTCCTGAAACAAAAGATTGGAGAGATTTTAAGAACAGCAGAAGGAATCATAGGCATCTGTGTTTGCTTTTCACATACACACACAGTAAAAATTTTCATCAAATTCTAACAGGAAGCTGTTTTACATCTTTTTAATTTTTTTTCACCTGGAAAATAATTTTATTTTTGTTTAACCTTAAACTTGTCAATCATTTATGTCCTTGAACTGCTTTATCTTGTTTGATACCCAGCTACACACATTGGAAATAGTAAAAGCTACTTAGTGATTCCACCTGTAAGTTACAACCATACAGCTAAGGTGTTTTGAATGAAAGCCTATCCAGATGCCAAATAAACTTTAGGAAGTATTATTATCTCTTCTTTTACAGAAACTCTCTTCTCTGGTATGGTTTGATTAAGGGCCAGAAAGCTAATTCCTTAAACGATACAAAATTTTAAAAGCTTCCTCACTATGACTGTAAATAAGAAATCTTTCTTTCACATACAAAAATTTCCTCAACTCTACAGTGAATTGTAATTTAATGGTTTTTCTCTTACCACTGCACTTCAAACAGTGACCTGTATATTTGTTTAAGCAATATTACATTTCTTTCTGGTTTCTTCAGAACAAAAAACTCAAATGTGTTAGAGATATTACTAACAATATTTCACCTATCAAATATGGCCTGTGCATTGAAACATATAGAAATTTTTCCAAATCTTATAGAACCTCTATTTTATAAAATGTCACCTTTGAAATAATTTATCTTTGAAATAATATCATCTTTAAATGAATTAACAAAAACTGATTCATAAATCCATATTACCATAATTGTCAGTTTTAACAAGTCTTCTAAATATGTTATGTATCAGTTTTAGTTTTCTTGTTTGTTAGATGTCAATAATATGGAAATATTTTTGATAGAACATTTAATTACATCAGTTTTCCTACAACACACAAGTCGCTTGGTGATGATGATTATATTGGCCATTTCCATGCGTTGACAGGAGGCTCTTCCACTGAAGGCTCCCATGGTTTCAATTGTATTACTTTTCTTACCAGACTTAGTTCATTTTCAGCCTGAAGAATCACCTCTTCTATTTGACCACCCTGAAGTTGGTCTTCTAATTTTTTAACATCTGGTTTTGCTTTAACCATATCCAGCTTCTCATTTGTAATCTGTTCTGTGTACTTTCTATAAGCTGCATTTTTAGGGTTTTGCTCAAGAATATCAAGAATTTTTGTATACAATATTCTTAGCTTCCTGTGCAGACTCTCATATACCTCCAACCCCACAAGGCCACTAGTGTTCTTTAGCAAGCCTGCAAAGACCTACATCTTGGCTTTAAAGTTCCCCACCCAAGTGATGCTTTTACCCTCCCTCAGAGATGATGACACAGGGACACCATAAGGACTAAACTACAGAGAGATGGATAGGTCCAAGCCCTTAAGACAGATATTCTCTGGGTCATAACATTGGCAAGAAGCTTTCAAGAAGGCTTATGTATATTACAAAAAGGCAGAGGAAGAATCTGCATTACAAATTGCAACAACATATCTAAATTAAATGCTCTATAAAGTGGAAGTCAGAGAACCGTAATAAAAAATATCTCTAAAGATTAGTGATTCTGACTTAATATTAAGTACTTTAGGTCCTAACAAAAATGCTTTCTGCACAGTGGAAGGAAACACAACTGAATCCTAGCCAAGACCCAGACCGAATTTCCACTAGTTCCTGCATACTGTTTTTGTTCAACAGGCAACGTGTAAGGAAAGGGCTGCACCTCTTCTCTGGCCCCAGATCACTTCCAGGAGGACCCCTGACCTGTTTCCACAGACATCTCTTCAGTGTCAGCAGAGGGAAGCACTTCCCAGTCCATGTGTCCTATAACTTCACCATCAGGTAGAATTTTTCTCTCATGAGATTGTATTGATCCTTTCCTAGAACTTTCTTTGACTTCAAAAAATATCAGGTTCCCTTCTCATGGAAACTTCCATGTATGTTAAGCCTTCCATGCAGGCTTACCACCTCTATCTCTGGGGCCAAGGGAACTTTACAGTATGGTAGAAAGCCTTTTCCTCTTCTTAAATAACTCATTAGGTAATAAAGATGGCATATCCCAGTCTTCATGACATTGGACCTGGAAAAGTTCCATCTAAAATATTTCTTACTCTCTACAAAACTTTATTTCCTGCCTGTAGATTGAATGTTCTCATGAATTTAATCTTTAAAGAGAAGTGGTTATGTTTTTAACAATAGGCAGGGGCTGTAAGAATAGAAAAAAATGACTCAACAAGGAAAAGGCCATACTTGAAAACCCACTGCTAACATATTGCTCCATGGAGAAACACAAAAAACATTATTAAGGTCATGAACAATACAAAGGTGTTGCTTTCCCCATTTACTCAACATTGGACCAAAAGTTTGGCCAGAATAATTAGGCAAGAAGATGAAATAATAAGTATTCAAGTTGGAAAGGAAGAAGAAACATGATCTCTTTTAACAAACAACAGAATCTTGTACATAGAACACCCTAAACATTCTGCCTCTCACACAAAGAAAAATTGTTAGAACTAATAAATAAGGCCTATATGTAGAAGACATAATCAACACTCAGCATCACTTCCATTTCTTTGCAACAGCAGTGAACAATCCCAAAACTGAATTAAGAAAATTCCATTTACAACAGCAACAGAAAGAATAGAACACTCAGGAATAAACTTAACAAAAGAGGTGGAAGATGTATGTATAGAAAACTACCAAATATTTCTTAAAGGAAGTAAAAAAGAAACAAATAAATGGAAAGACATCCATGTTCATGGATTGGAAGAACCCCCGAACTATCTATACATTTGAAACAATCCCTATGACAATGTCAATGGCTTCTTTGTTGGAGAAATAAAAAAAAACCCTTAATTTCAAAGCTTGCTACAGAGCTAAAGTAACAAAAATAGTCTGACACTAGCATAAAACTTCTGTTCATTAAAAGACATGATCAAAGTGTTTTGACAAAGAAGCTAGGACTGTTCAATGGAGAATGGACAGTGTTTTCAACTTGGTGTTGAACAGCAATATCCACATGGAAACAAATGATGTGGACCATTGTGTTATACCATACACAAAAATTAAGTCTAAATGGACTGAGTCCTAAAGTTAAGACCTAAAACTATAAAAGTGTTAGAACAAAATGTAGGGGGAGACATTATAACATTAGATTTGACAATAATTTCTTGAATATTACACTAGGTATACATGTGAAAAAATAATTAGATAAATTGGATTTTGTCAAAGTGAAAAACTTCTGTTCATCAAAGTATACAGTCAGCAGAGCGAAATGTCCTCTACGGAATGGGAGAAAATACTTTGCAAATCATATAGAGGATGAGTCCAGGCTGACTGGCAGCAGAACCACGTGTTCTGCCTTTGGTCATAAAAGTCATTCTCCCTTGGCTGAGGACAGGTTAGGATGTGTGCAAAAGCAGAGGGGCCATGGACTTGCTGTAACTGTGGCCCTTGTGGGCCATGTGTGTTTGGTGGTTATGAGATAGAAATTTGAAAAAAAAATAAAAGTCTTGCATATGTAAAAATTATTATTAATTCCCCAGGGACTAAGACCAATTGCAGGAAGGAGTATTTCTCTAGACAGTAGCAAAGAGTCTGAGACATCGGTCTCAGACCCTGGAGGGACATGTAGATTGTCCCATGTGACCAGAATTCCAAAGACTCTGCACTCAGGTCCTAGTTTCTGAAGAGATTTTTGGATCATTCATTCATTCATTTGAACACCATTTATTTCTTCCTAATTCATCAAAAGCAACTGAGTGTTTATTATATGTGGTCCCTGAGCTGATTTCAGGGGTAGAGTGGGGAGTGAGAAGACAAAGCCCTTTTGTTTATATCTACTGGATGTGATACCAACAGATCATGAAACTAGTAAGTGATTTCAAGTCCAGGTCAAGGAGGTTGGATTGGCCACCTGAGGGGGAGGCCTGGGTGTTCTCAGCACTGACTCTGATGGTTACTGAAAGTAATTTTTTCTAGAGTGAAAACAGATGAAGTCTCCACTTCCTTTTACTTCCCAGACCAGAATTATTTCCTGTGAGCTGAGGATGCCTAAGAAGAAAGGATCTGAGCCCATGGTTGGTCTAAGGAACCACAGATACCTAGTAAGGCCCCTGGGCTGGAGGAGAGAATGAGGCTAAGGGTACAGACAGACTCTGAATGACTCTGACCAGTGAGTGACTCATGGTCTGTGTGACTCTGTTTTAGTGACTGAATCTCCCTGTGTCTCAGTTTACCCTCAGTGAAGGAGGATAAATATTTGGCTGCCATGTTGTCAGTGTATTAACTATAAGATATTCACAGTCTCTGACCTAAATCTTGTGATAAGGGAGCTGCTCAAATAAGAGGCACTTGTTATTGATCGATTCCAAGAGAGAATCCTCTGGGCTGATCCCTGGTGGATGAGGGGCTGCCAAGAGCATCTTTTCTCTTGTTTCTCTTTGGGGACACTGACTTTCTTCTGGACTCTCCTGTGACCCTCAGAATAGTCAGTTAATGATCCACTGTGGTGTAGCTGGTGTTGATAAAGAGGATTCTCCAAAAAAAGTGCAGGGACAGTATGTGCAAGGAAATGAAGAGTCCCCCTAATTGATGAGGACTATAACGTTCACACTGCCTCAATGGTTCACCCTAAGATTACCTATGAATTAGCCCAAAATGCAACCAAGTGACATTATGATCCCAATGTTAGGCACTGGGAAAGATAACACTGTTCCTGTAGAGTATTGTGAAAAAAAAATTTAAATGACCTCATCACATGGAAATACACAAACCCAGTTTGTAAGATATTCTAGAAAAGAAATGGAATGTGGCTCTTGCCAGTGTAGTCCAATTGGTTGGAACATCAACTTGTACACCAAGAGGTTAGGAGTTCGATTCCCTGTCATGACACATATCTAGGTTGCCGATTCCATCCCTGGTAGGGATATGTGTGGGAAGCAACCAATTGATCTATCTCTCTCATATTGATGTTTCTTCTCTCTCTCCCTTCCTCAATCCCTAAAATCAGTAAATATTTTTTTAAGATAAAAACATTTTAAAGTGGAATGGACTCTCACAGGGAACAAAAGAATGGGAACAGTTGTAGATTGAAGGAGGCCACACAGGCAAGATGAGCCAGTGAAAGCAGTGTGTTGCCTTGAATTGTCTTCCTGATCAAACACAAAACCAAGGTAAAGGATGCTACTGGTACAGTGGAGGAAAATTGAAAATGGACTAAATATTCGACAGTATTATACTAATGTAAAGTATAGGGGTAAGACACCAGTCTTGTGGTTACATAGCACAAGGGTCTTACTCCTAAGGGGCTGCTTGCTGAAGTACTCAGCGACGAGAGTCAAAATGTCTACAACTTATTTCTAAAATTTAAAAGTATTTTAAAATTGTATGTGAGAACAAATACAGCAAAATGAACAATTGGCAAATCTAGGGATATGAGTATCCTTGCACTTTTTTGTAGGTTAGAAATTTTTGTAAATAAAAGCACTAGGGGACAAAGAAATAATGTTTTGTAGACAAGTGGAGTTTCTGGACTCTCCATGGCCCTCCTGTGTGGACCGGGCCCTGTGTGGGGTCTCACTCAGGGCTTAGAGATGAGAAGACAGATGGGACCAGTCACTGCTCAGGGAGATTAGGGCAGTGACAGAGGTAGGGGCTGGACCTGAGGAAAGCCCAAGGGGAAGTGAAGTACTTGCTCTTTGAGTCACTATGGAAATCTCAGGGGGAAGTGTGTTTGCTGGAGGGAAGTATGGAGGCAGCCCCACAGAAATGCTAAAGGGTTTGGCTTTGTCATCTGTAGGTAAATCCTGAGAGCAAATTCTGGCCTGACCCAGCCTTCTGCTACCTGGTGAGCCCAGTGGCCAGTGAAGGAGGAGAAAGCAGAATGAGTTTACCAGAGTGTGAGCTGAGGGGCCCAGATCTGACTCTCCCTTGGACACAGCCTGACCTAGAGGCCTTGGCTGGCTTCTTTCCCTCTGTCAGTGTCTAGATCCTCTTCTCTATAGAACAGGGAGCTGTTGCCATTGTTGTACCCAATGAAAAGGAAAGAAAGGAAAGAAAGCTGTTCTGGCAGTGCTGGGTGAATTCATTAGAGTTCTTAACTATGGTACTCTATAGAGTTGGTAATGCAAGGTAGTGTTTGTCATTGTTTGTATTTATGTTCTTGTGATGAAGTTGGTATTACTAGAAATTCACAGAAGATCCCTTGCAGGTGTCATGGTTGGAAGCTGGCCCTTAGGGTCAAATTGTTCCCATCCCTGGAGTGGGTGCACCATGTCTCACCCACATGCTGTTGTCCAGCTGGCTTGGGCTGACAACACCTCAGAGCAGCTTCTTCTCTTGAGAATTGATCTCACTTGGTGGGAGCTAGTAACCACATACCCTTTACTGCCTTGACTTGGAGGCAGACCTTGGCCAATGGCTGACTGGAATGGGGTTGTAAAAGGATGGTATTCTTTCATGGCTGGTCCAGCTCTGTGGTGCCATGTGTGGGATTGAACTAAAGTGTGATTCCAGCCCAGACTCTGTCCTTAGTCTCCCTGCCTTCCCAGCCTGCTTCCCTCACTCCCCTTCCTTGATAATGCTCCCTCAGGAAAGTGCTTGAAGAAGAAGCTCTGTCTCTGACTCTGCTTCTAGAACATTTATCTCAAGGAAAGCAGTTCCTAGTGGTGTGTATTAGAAATTCTAGTTGACACAACAAATACATCATCAAATTAAGTTTTTCTGGTTTAACATAATAGATATTTCTTTCTCACTTGTAACATCTGTACTTGGTGGAATATTTAGGGAGAGAGAGGTATGCTCTGCCCTACTCACACCCTCAGAGACTGAAGCTGATTGATCTCTACTATCTTCTGAGTGTGGCTCCAAGGTCACCATTGATGGTCACATAGATGAGAGAAGAGTCACTCCTGCTTCTTAATCACTCAGGATAAGAACTGACACCAGTCATTTCTACCCACATTCCACTGGTAGAAACTAGCCACATGGTCCACCTACAGGAGAGGGTGGCTGGGAAGTGTAGTCCTGAGCTGGAGGTCATCACTTAGTAAGAGTGCTACACCTTGAAGAGGGCAAAGATCTTTTGTGGGTAGGTATCTCTGCCATACTCTGTGAACTTGAACAAGTTATGTTACTTTTCTGGAATTTAGTTTCATTACCTAAATAACTGGGCAATTAATAATGTCCTGCTCCTAGTTGTGAGTGTGAATCAATGAGTTGAAATACATGAAGGGCTTGGATGAAGGCTTGGACAGAGTAGGGCTCATAATATTAGCTTTTTTAAATCATGTGTTGAGAATCCACTTTGGGTTATGTATAGATCATCCAGGATGTGCAGATAATCATTACACCCACTTTGCAGAGGAGAAGGATGGAGTTCAGGAAGGGTTCTACAGTTAGGGAGCAACAGGATCAGGCCAGGTAGCCAACAGAATTTTACACCAAAGACTGTCAGGCTTTTTGCTAAGGAGCCCCACACCCAGCCTTTGCATTTGTCATTTGAAAGATGCAGGATCCCAAAAAGGTTGCCTTCATGTGCTGACTTAATCTACCTGGCCAGGCCCCTGCCAGCCTTACGCCTCCTGTCTTCCATCACTCCCCCTTTAGCCATGATGAGTCCAGACCTGCTTTCTTTCTAACCCTCACAAAATGCAAGCTTGATCCCATCTCAGGGCCTTGGCAAAGGCTCTCCCCTCTGCCTTGAATACTCTTCCCACCTCTCTTTCCATGGAATGCTCTTTCTTTTTACTCTTCCCTCAGCACAAAGTTCACCTCCTCAGGATGGCCCTCCTGAAGGCCATCCTTGCTGCCAATTCAGTCACTTACTTTCACATCACCTGCCCATCACCCAGGACCATCTAAGATTCTTTTGTTCTCATGTATTTGTTTACTACCTGTGTCTCTTGCTAGGCTGTGAGCTCAAGAAAAGCAGGGCCCTCATTCTTGTTGGTCTTCTTGTATCCCCAGCAACTGGGACAATGCCTGACACAAAGTTCAGCCTTAGTAAATATTTGTTTACTAAAACAAGATCTTAATGGATGACCTGTTACCCAGTGTTTCCCTTTGCTCACCTTCTTTCTCATCTTCCTCCAGGGACCCTGCTTCAGTCTACATACAACTTGTGAGGGTGCCATTCACACAGAGACAACATGAATTGTTGGGATAGGGATGTTTCAAAAGTGCACAACCTATATAAGTGTAGTGCCACCTTTCCTCCTCTCCATTCATTCATTCATTCATTCAGTCTCTCACTCAATCAGTAAATATCTACTGAGCACCCATGATATGCCAGTTAGTGGTGCAGACTCAGTGGGAGAAAAGAGGAACACTTGTGTCTGTGTGGCACATCTGAAAGTTGCAATCAAAATAAAAACAGAACGTATAAAAATGTGAAAAATATACATACCATTGTGAACTTCACATTCACTTGTCTTTCTCCTCCACTGTTGTTCTCACCCTTTCTTTTCTCCTTTTTTAGCCTCTGCACTCACTGACAGATGCTCCATATCCTTTCCAGCCTCCCTCCTACCCAGTGAGCTAGAACTGACTTGTACATGCTAGTGAAACCTATTGTTAATTATTTAGGATTTGGCAAGTTGCTTGTTAAATTGTTGGTGACTTCAAAATCAGATGTGGCAGGAATATTTGCACCTCAGTAATAGACCAACATTATGAGCCAGGATTTGTTGATGCTGGTTTTCTGAAAAGCTGCTTTTTTAGCACTTTGATGTTCCCATTTTTCTAGCAGTGAAACTTTGCTTTGTCAGGCAATATCCTAGTTCTTCCCTAGCTATTTACTCTTACCCCTGATACCTCAGCTCCCTCCTGGTGGCAGAAAGTGGGGACTCTAAGCCTGTGTTGTGCTGGGAAAGAACAGAAGAAGAAAAATAATCAGAATCAGAAGGAAAAGGAGAAGAAAAAGCACGAGGAGGGTCATGAAGAAGGAAATAAAAAGAAAAGCCATACTGGAAGGAAAGAGATAGAAAAGAGGGGTATAAATCTGGAGGGGAGATGTTAGGGTAGAAAAATCCATAGGGGCCAGCCAGGATCTATCTCTCATATCCTCACAGGCAGTTGGGCCATTTCCTCACCTGGGGCCAGAAGGTGGCCAGGTTGCTAGGAGAAATTAAGGAACTACCTTCAGAAACTACTCTGGAACAAAGTGGAGGTGGGGGCCTGTACTACTGGGCCCAGGAGGAAAGAGGGTTGGGGACCTGGACCAATGGAGCTGGGTGTCAGGGTGTCTCAATTTTTAACTGTGGAGTGAGTGTATGGGGTCTGGACTCTTGCATCTGAGTGAGGAGGAGGCTTGGACTTCTAGGGTCAGAGAGAGAAGGGGGCTGGGAGGTTGGACTCCTGGGTCATAAGGAAGAGGAAGGACTCATGTTTCTCCACCTTTAAGCTGGTGAGATTAGGAAAGAGGGCCCAGGACAAATTTGGTAAGGTCATTCACTCCCCACCCTTTCCTGGCTACCTTGGGTGAGGACAGGTATAAAAGGCTGAGTTTCCTGAGAGAAAGAGGAAGAGTGAGAGAGTTGTAGCAGCCTTGACCATGAGCCCTGCCCTGCTGCCAACCCTCCTGGGCCTTACCCTCTTGCTGTCCCGTGAGTGAAGACCCCAACTTGGGAGGGGATTTCCTGGGAGGATGGACTAAGATGGATTTTCTGTTCTCATCTCAGGAGCACAGGCCTTGACCTGCCAGTCAGGAAGCGCAGTGACTGTGAGGAATGCAACAGAGTTTCCCTTGAAGTGGACAGTTGGCGAAGAGATCTGCGATGAGGGCTGGGGTTGCCAAGACACGGTGCTGCTCCTTGAGAATGGTGAGAAGGGCCCTATAGACCCCAAGTGTGATTGCCACACTGACCTGTGCAGGGATCTCCCTCCTCCTGGCCAGTCCTACTTGTCTTCTGTGTACAGACTCAGGAGACCCCCTCCCTCATACCAGGAGCTGTGCCCTCTTCCTAGGCAGCCCAGGTGCCTCGTCTCCAGTCTCTCACCCCAGCCATGACACAGCTCTTCCTCTGGGACCCTGGGTTCCTGATCTTACCTGCCCCATCCTCTGACGTCTAGGACCCCAAGTGCTCCTAGTACTCACCAAGGGCTGTACCCAGAAGGAGAATCAAGAGGCCCATGTTACTGACCACCGGGCAGGCCCTGGCCTCTCCGTTGTCTCCTACACCAGTGTGTGTCGCCACAAGGACCTCTGCAATGACCTCTCCAGCACCCGTCCTCTTTGGAGCTTGTCCTCCCCTACAGGTGAGACAAGGAGGGAGAGGAGAAAGAGGAGAAGAGAGGGGTTGTGGAGAGGAAGGGAGCATAGAGAGAGTGTTTCCTTAGACCCCTCCTGGTCACCCAGCCTCTCCACACTCCCCAGGTTCCCTCCTCTGGCCTAGCTTCCTCTCACAGTCCTGGGGTAGCAAACCAGACTGCACGTCAGACTCTGGCAATGGCCCGAACCTGGGCCATGCTCCTTTTCTATACTGTTGGGCTTGGTTCACCCATGTTTCATTTAGGGTTTTGGTATTTCCTATTCCAAAGTAAACTTGGCCTGTATCTTTCCATTGTCCTTGTCTGTATCCTGAACTGGGTTTAGGTTGATGCTCTGCCTACTCTTACCTTTGTGGCATCCTGTTAGTTCAGACTGTGCAGTGAAGTTATGGGGAGCTCTCCCTTAGTTCCTCCCAGGGTATCTTTTTTGGGATCAGTCCCCAGTCCTTCTCCCAGATCTCATTACCCCCCACCTTGATCTCTCCCCAACTGCATAACCTCAACTTCCTACACCCAAGGCCTACATGAGAGAAACCTGAACTGGGCAAGCCTGGGGAGAATGAAGAGGTAGATTCCGGAGGCCAGAAAAGGAGGTTGGTAGAAGGCACCAGATCCAAATGCAGAGGCAGCTCAGTCTTCCCTTCTTCCCTCTCACCTCCCAGCCCCAGGGTCCATGCGGTGCCCAGTCTGCTTGTCTACAGAAGGCTGTGAATCTGCAACAGAGGTGACCTGCCCCGTCGGGCACTCACACTGCTACAATGGGGTCCTCAAGTTCAGGGGAGGTGAGCTGGGACATGGGGGTCCTATAGGCACTGAGGGCAGGGACACAGATAAGACTGGGACTTGGAGGAGGGTGGGTCTGGCTTCTCAGGGTTGGATGGTCCCAGTGGTGGCATATCATCCTCTCTCACTCTCCTGACCCCTTCCCACAGGGGGCATCAACAGCAAACTGAGAGTCCAGGGGTGCATGTCCCAAGCAACCTGCAACCTGCTTAATGAGACTCGGGAGATTGGGTCCTTGTCTGTGAGTGAAAACTGTGATGCTAATGGTGAGTCCCATGTCATAAAGACAAGGCTATGCCTGGCTCTTGGGATACAATGGCCAGCAGCATGGGATACAAAGACCCTTGTGAAAGTCCTGCAACCAACACATCCCACCAACAATAACACCCACAAGTAATTAAGAAGTTTATTCATCACTCAGGCAGTGTAATGTGAGTGATTATTGTAGTAGGTACTTTGGGGTGAGGATGCTGGTAGGAGGTATTTAGCTGAAGGGGGGAGAGGGGGAGGAGGGTGGTCCAGGGGACAGATGTAGGACAGGAACTTACTGGTAGGTATTTTAAATGACATCAGGTCTGGCCAACTGAGTGAGGGCAGACTGTCCATGTAGGAGGCAGTGGGGAGCAGGGAGAAAGGTCAAGAGGCACACAGGATTGGGTGCTTTGCATTCTTCTTTAATCCATAGATGCAGAAGAGAGTGCAGAGTGCCTGGTTTTCATGCTGAGAGTGACTCATTGCCTTCAGTTCTATGTCCCCATATTCTTGACTTTGGGTAGCCCTGGTGTCTCAACTCTTTACAACCACCCTTCTTACTTCATTCTTATCCATCCTCCACCAATGGTACTAGAGCTCCACCGCAGCTGGGCTATACAGGAAGGAAGGTCAGAGAGAAAACTGAGGGTGCTTCAGGTATGATAGAGACAGCAGGAGTCAAGCAGTTACATTGACAGTGTCCCCACTCACCCACACAAATGAAGCCGGACCATGCCCCAGGCAGATGCACAATGGCCTGGAGTGTCTCAGTGAGAAGCACAGGAAGCTGGGAGGGGAGTGGGGACTTAGCAGAATGGGAAGAGGATCTCCATTGTCTGAACCTCAGTTTTCACTTCTGTCCATGGCAAAAGGCTTTAAAGCTTCGAGGAGAACATTGAGTGGGTTCAGCAAACAGTCCTCTGTGCTTGGATCCCTCTGGCTAGACTGGGAACTGGGAGAACTTGGCCTGGATGTCACCGACACCAAGATTTACAGCCTGAGGCAACATGAGGGCTAGCTCAGGATGAAAAGTGAGTTTGTGCAGGTTCCAAGGTCTCCTGTGGAGATTGTAGAAGACTCAGACCCTGTCCCTGCCCTAAAGGGCATCCAGGACAAAGAAATGAGATATCACAGATGCAGATTGTCACAGGGCTGTGGTGAAAGGGCCTGGGGGAGCTGTGAGCAGGAAAATAGTAATGTCCTGGGGTTGGGTGTCAGGGAGGTCTTCACAGAGGAGGTACCCTTGAGCCATGTCTTAAAGATTAGCTGCAGTTTATTAGTAGAGTAGGAAGAGGACATGAACAAGCAGAGGAAACAGCATGTGCAAAGGCCTGGCAATGGGAATGAGCCTTCTGTTTTTCATAAAGTGCTCCTCAGCTCTGTCTGAGAAGTTCTTGTCAAGAGGATGGGTGCAGCTGGGACTGGGGGGTGATTTCCCATTTTTCAGGTAGACAAAGTGAGTATAGACAACCTCAGGAGAGCTGTTCCAAGTACTGATCAGTGGTGCAAGGCCAGGGAGGCCGGACATGACCTGGTGTATTTTAGGAATAGATATTGGTATGGGAGTGGGGAGGGAGGTTGGGGGCCTGGTGCTGGTCAAGTAGCCACAAAGCCCAATGTGAGAGTTTGGTGAAAGAGGCTCATAAGCCTTTCTGCTGTGGTCAAGGGAGCTATGGACAGGTCCTGGCCATGGAAGGACAGTCTGAATCTCTCTTTCTGATTATCTTGTTTAATTGTCTGGTTCTTATCTCTGAGACTAGGTAACATTCATAATCCAGAAGGCATTCCTGAAACAAATCCAATGTAATCCATGGGGCATACTGTACCACACAGACATGTAGCATGCAATACACACAACAGACATAAGTGGACTCACCATGCTGCATTCACACCATAGCACCACACATATGCCCCCTTACAGGTAACACATACCAAAAACTTCATATACCACACACCACACACAACACATAAGATGGCATAGCACACCACATATCACACACACCACGCATAAACCAAAGACACACAAAACTGATACCATGCCACATCTGTGCAACTACCACACATCACATATATCAATACACACATTACATATCACATATCACACATAATACACAAACAATACAGTCATATCATATACATGTTAGACTCCTCATATACCCACACACATACACTTCCCCACACACCATACAGACAGTACACAAACCACACACATGCCACATAAAGCTACAATGCCACAGATGCATATTCTTAAACTTATTCTGTTAGCTTTCAACATTGGAGTCAGATCTTGGGAGATGTGGTTGCCATTCCTGGTTTGGTTCAGTGCAGCAGTTTAACAAACATTTATTGAGCAACAGTAAGAAGAGGCATTAGAAGCTGAGGTACAACAAGATGTCATGGAGAGAGAAGGCCATTTCAGGGTGGCAGACAGCTCCTGTAAAGGCCTGGGGCTGGGGGAAGGCTGGGTGCAAGAGCACAGGTTGCCCAAAACATGTCATGGTTGCAGCCCATTGAAGGAGAACCAAGAGCTGGAATGTGAATGGCCTTGACTGCCCCCCTAAGGAACCAGGCTGTGGTGCCAGTGAGGGCAGTGTGTCTGCACTGTCAGGAGGAGCACAGTGGCTAAGAGCCTAGGTCTCAATCAGGGGGATGTGGGTTTCTGTCTGGGTTGTGTTGCTGAACCAGTTTGGGGGGGATCACCACCTTTATGAGCCTCTTTCACCAAACTCAAGGAGGAGTGGGTGATTCCAGACAGTCAGGAGAGAGGGGCACATGTGAAGGCCCTGGTGTGGGTGGGGGCCTGGTGGGTGTTCAAGAAAGAGCCCAGAGGCCAGTGTAGCCCCAGAAGTATGTTCAAAAGGGAGCAGAGCAGGGCATCTGGACAGAGAGGCAGGGCCTTTGGGGCCATTTTTAGGACATAAAATTTTATCCTGAATGGGGCTGGGATCTATCAAAATTCTCTGAGCAGAGGAGTTACATGAATCAATTTAATTTTTATGGGGATTCTTCTGGCTTCTGAGTAAGGAATAGAGTAAATGGGAGGTGGGTATGGGTGTGGGGATCCTGAGGGAGACTGAGGGTGAAGCAAGTCAGAGCCCACTGGGTCTCCAACACTGGTGGAAGCAGCAGAGGTGGTTTGAAATGGCCACGTTTCTGAGGTATCTGGCAGCTTAAGCCAACAGGATATCCTGATGGGTGCAACACAGGGTATAAGACATAGAGATTGTTAAGAATGACAGCAATGTTCTCAACTTGAGCAACTGCAAGTCAGGAGCTGCTGCTGACCAACACCTGGAAGGTGGGGAAGGAGAGAGTGGGGACCAGGCTGGGAGGAAGGCAGCAGGAGCCATGACATTGTTGTCTGTGAAGTGAGGGAATGAGTGGTCCTCCTTCATGAGGCTGCTGTGATGTTTGCACATGTTGGTGGATGCTGTGTCATCAGCCCAGGAATTCCTGTATCACGTGACACACCCCTGCTGGTGATACAATGGCTGTAAGTGAAGGTCTAGGCTCCTGGTTTTCAGGCTGGACTCCTGAGGACCTTAGAGGCCAAGGTAGCTCAGCATGGTCATCAAACCCTGTCTTCCCCATCACTAGTCCCAGAGAGCTCAGCTTGGCATTGTTAAAGGCAGGACACTGGGACATCTACTTCACAACTCCTCTGCCACTGTTTTCCATCTTGAAAATGGGGAATTGAAGGAAATAACACCACCTACTTTGGTGGTCACTATAAGAAAATGAGGTAACTCAGATGAGGGTTCCCAAGCTTCTTGGGAACCTTAAATGGGCTACTCCGTGGAAAGCAATGACCACAGTTGGGCACATAGTAAATGCTCAGTACACACACTAGGCATTGGAAGAACTTTGTTTGGAACAGTCATTTAATGATCTGGTATGGTGTAGTTGGTGTTGATAAAGATGGATTCTCTAAAAATGGTGCTGGGACAGTATGTGCAAAGAAATGAAAGGGTCCCTTTCATTGACAGGGACTAAAATGTTCACATGGCTTCAGTGGTTCATCCCAAAGATTACTTATGAATTAGCCCAAAATGCAACAGTGTGTGACATTATAATCCCAGTGCCTTGCACTGGAAAAGATGCAACGTTGCTCATGTAGAATATTGTCAAAAACAATTTAAGAGACTCATCATGTGGAAACACAAAAATCTTGTTGTTGGATATTCCAGAAGAGAAGTGAAATGTGGCTCTTGCTGGTGTGGCCCAGTTCCTTGAAGCATCATCTTGTATACCAAGAGATTGTGGGTTCGATTTGTAGTCAAAGCACATACCTAGATTGTAGGATCCACATCTATTAGGGCCATGCATGGGAGGCAACCTATTGAGGTTTCTCTCTATGTCATTGTTTCGCTTCTCTCTCTCCCTTCCTCTCTCTCAAATCAGTGTATACATTATACACACACACACACACACACATACACACCTATATACATATATATACATATACATATATGTAATATGAAATTATTGTTCTGTTATACTTGTCCCATTTTTGCATCCTAGATCTCCCCTGTCCTGCCAACCCTCTGCATACAATGAATCCCCAGAACGTTGTCAATGTCCATGTTTCATTCATACCTGTTCTTTGACTAGACCATTCCCCTTCATTCCTCCCTTGTCCCCCACCCCCTGGTTGCTGTCAGCCTGGTCCTTGTTTCCTTGACTTTGGTTCTATTTTGCTCATTTGTTTGTTTTGTTCATTAGGTTCCTGTCATTGGTGACATCATATAGTATTTGTTTTTTCCCACATGGCTTATTTGACTTAGCATAATACTCTTTAGTTCTATTCATGTTGTCATGGAAGGTAGGAGTTTGTTCTATCTCTCTAATGTGTAGTATTCCATTGTGTAAATACACCACAGTTTATGAATCCATTCATTTACTGATGGGCATTTAGGCTGCTTCCAGCACTTGGCTATTGTAAATAATACTGCTATGAACATAGGGGTGCATAGGTTCTTTTGAATTGGTGCTTCAGGGTTCTTAGGGTATAATCCTAGGGAATTGCTGGGTCCAAAGGCAGTTCTATTTTTACTTTTTTGAGGAAATTCCATACTGTTTTTCACAGTGGTTGCACCAGCCTGCACTCCCACCAATAGTGCTCTAGGGTTTCCTTTTCTCCACATTCTTACCAGCGCTTGATTGCTGATTTGTTGCTGATGTCCATTCAGATCTGGGTGAAGTGTTTTCAGTTTTGATCTGTCTGATGTCTAGTGATGCTGAGCATCCTTTCATATGCCATGGGCCCTCTACATCCTCCTTGGAGAAGTTTGTTCAGGTCCTTTGACCACTTTTTATTTGGATTGTGTGTCTTCCTGGTGTTGAGTAGTAGGAGTTCTTTATGTATTTTGGAGTGTCTGAGGTATCATTGGAAAATATGTTTTCTCATACAGTTTACTCCCTTTTCATTTTGATAATATTTTCTTTAACCATGCAGAAGCTTTTAAATTTGATATAGTCCCATTTGTTTATTTTTTTCCTTTATTTCTCCTGCCCTAGAGGGTATATCAGTGAAAATATTGCTGTGTGGTATATCTGAAATTTTACTGCCTATGCCTTCCTCTAAGCCTTTTGTGGTGTCACGGGTTACATTTAAACCTTTTATCCATTTTGAGTTTATTCTCATGTATGGTGTAAGTTGGTGGTCTAGTTTCATTTTTTTTGCATGTACCATTTCAGTTCTCTCAACACCATTTGTTGAAGAGGCAATTTTTACTCCCTTTTATGCTCCTTCCCCCTTTGTCAAATATTAATTGACCATAGAGACACGGGCTTATTTCTGGGCTCTCTTTCTGTTCCATTGATCTATGCATCTGTTCTTATGTCAGTACCAGACTATTTTGATTACACTGGTCTTGTAGTATACTTGATATCAGGTGTTGTGATACCTCTTACTTTGCTCTTCTTCCCCAAGATTGCTGAAGCTAACTTGTGTTCATTTTTGATTACATAAAAGTTTTTAAATATTTCTTCTAAATTTATGAAATATGTCATTGGCATTTTAATAGGGATTGCATTGAATCTATAGATTACTTTGGGTAGTATGGACAGCTTAATGATGTTGAATCTTACAATCCATGAACATGGTACATGCTTCCATTTATTTGAATCTTCCTTAATTTTTTTCTTCAGTATGCTGTAGTTTTCCGAGTATAGGTCTTTTACCTCCTTGGTTAAGTTTATTCCTAGATACTTTATTTTTCTTGTTGCTATAGTAAGTTGGAATTTTTTCTAGTTTCTGTTTCTGATATTTCCTTGTTGGTGTACAAAAATGCCTTCAACTTCTGAACATTGACTTTGTATCCCATTATTTTGCCAAATTCACTTACTAGGTTGAGTAGTTTTTTGGTGGAGCCTGTAGGGTTTTCTATGTGCTCTATCATGTCATCTGCAAACAATGACAGTTTTACTTCTTCATTTCTAATTTGGAGGTCTTTTATTTCTTTGTCTTATCTGATTGCTGTGGCTAGAACTACCAACACAATGTTGAATAGAAGTGGTGAAAGTGGACACCTTTGTCTTTTGCCTGATCTTAAGGGGAAAGTTTTAGTTTTTCCCCATTGAGTATTGTGCTGACTGTAGGTTTCTCATTTATGGCCATTATTATGTTGAGGTATGCTCCCTCTATTCCCACTTTGTTGAGCATTTTTATAATATATGGGTTCTGTATAATAATATCAATAAGTGCTTTTTTCAGCACCTATTGATATGACCTTGTGATTTGTTTTTCATTTTAGGTGGTGTATTACATGTATTGATTTGCAAATATTATACCATCCTTGCACCCCTGGGATGCATCCTACTTGATTGTGATGTATGATCTTTTTAATGTGTTGGTGGATCCACTTTGCCAATATTTTGTTGAGGATTTTAGCATCTATGTTCTTCAGCGATATTGGGCTGTAGTTTTCTTTCTTTGTTGTGTCTTTGTCTGGTCTTGAAGTTAGGGTAATACTGGCCTCATAAAAAGAGTTCAGGAGTCTTCCCTCTTCCTGAATTTTTTGGAATAGTTTGAGAATAATAGGAGTTAGTTATCACTTAATGTTTGGTAGAATTTGTCTGTGAAGCTGTCTGGTCCAGGCCTTTTGTGCACCAGGAATTTTTTGATTAGCATTTCAGTTTCACTAGCTGTTATGAGTCTGTTCAGTCTTTCTGCTTCTCCTTGATTCCGTTTTGGGGGACAACATGTTTCTAGAACTTTGTCCATTTCACCCAGGTGGTCAAATTTTCTTGGTGTATATTTCTTCATATTAATGTCTTACAATCCTTTGTATCTCTCTGGTTTCAGTTATAATTTCTCTTCTTTTGTTATTGATTTTATTTATTTGGTTCCTTTCTCTTTTTTTTTCTTGATGATCTTTGTTAAAAGGTTGTAAATTTTGTTTATATTTTCAAAGAACCAGCTCCTGGATTTATTGATCCTTTGAATTATTCTTTTAGTCTCTATGTAATTTAATTCTGCTCTGATCTTGATGATTTTCTTCCTTTTACTCACTCTGGGCTTTCTTTGTTGTTCCTGCAGTTCATGTAGATGTAGGGTTAGGTTGTTTGAGATTTTTCTGTGTTTTTCAGGTAGGCCTGTATTGCTATGGACTTTTCTTTCAGGACGGCCTTCACTGTGTCTCAAGGGTTATGGGCTGTTGCATGTTCATTTTCATTTGATTCCAGAACATTTTTTATTTCTTCCTTGATCTCATTGTTATCCCATTCATAATTTAATAGCATGTTATTCATTCTCCATGAACTTGAATGTTTTTGAGTTTTTTCCTTGAGGTTGATTTCTAGTTTAAAGCCATTGTGATCCAAGAAGATGCTTGATATGATTTAATTTCCTTGAATTTGTTGAGGCTTGTTTTGTGTCCTACCATGTGGTCTATCTTCAAAAATGTTCCATGTGCATTTGAAAAGAATGTACTTTTTGCTCTTTGGGGTGAAATGCTGTGTATATATCAATTAAGTGCATTTGATTGAGGCTGTTGTTCAATGCCACAATATCCTTTTTGATTTTTTGCTTGAAAGATCTATCCATTGTTGACAAAGGGGTGTTAAAATCCCCTACTATAAGGTATTGCTGTTGATATCTTTCTTGAAGTCCTCTAAGGTTTTCTGTACATATTTGGGAGCTTCTACATTGTGTGCATGTATGTTTACAAGAGTTATATCTTCTTGATGGGTTATTCTCTTAAGTATTATGTAATTTCCTCTTTGTCTCTTTCCATGGCCTTTGTTTTAAAATCTATTTTGCCTGTTATAAGTATTGCTACCCCAGCTTATCTATCATGTTCATTAGCTTGGAATATTTTTTCCATGTTCATTAGCTTGGAATAATTTTTTCCATCCCTTTACTTTTAATCTGGGTACATCTTTTTGTCTGTGGTGGGTCTCTTGTAGATAGGTTATGTGTGGGTCATGTTTTCTTATACATTCAGCTAACCTATGCATTTTGATTGGAACATTTAATTCATTTACAAATAAGGTTATTATTGATAGGTACTTATTCATTGTCATTTTCCCCTTTGTACCTGTATTCCTCTCAGTCTCTCTCTTGTTCCCCATCTTCTTTTTGTAAAAGATTTTATTTATTTATTTTTAGAGAGAGGATGGAGGGAGAATGAGAGAGAGAGAAACATTAACTGGTTTCATCCTGCACACCCCTGACTGGGGACTTGATTTGCAACTGAGGCATGTGTCCTGATCAGGAATCAAACCAGTAAGCTTTTATTTACAGGAAAACACTCAATGCACTGAGCCACACCAGCCAGGGCTCTTTTTCCTCACCTTCTTAAAGCAGTCCCTTTAGCATCTCTTGCAATGTTGGTTTGGTGGAGATGTATTCTTTTAACTTTTTTTTTTTTTTGTCTGGGAAACTCCTTATTTCATCTTGCATTTTAATTGAATGGTTTGCTGGGTAGAGTAATTTTGGTTGCAGGTCTTTGCTTTTCATTACTTGGAAAATTTCTTGCCAGTCCTTTCTGGCTTTTAGTGTTTCTGTTGAGTAATCAGCTGATAGATTTATCGGGGTTCCCCTTTATGTTACCAGTTGTTTCTCCCTTCCTGCCTTTATGATTCTCTGTTTGGGTTTGAATTTTGACATTTAATTATGATGTTCCTTGGTGTGGACCTCTTTGGATTTATCTTGATCGAGACCCTCCATGCTTCCTGGACTTGCGTGACTTTTTCTCTCACCATGTTAAAAGTTTTCTGTCATTACTTTTTCAAACAGGTTTTCTATCCCTTCCTCCTCTTTTTCTACTTCTGGCATCCCCATGATATGAATATCATTACATTTCATGTTATCCTGCAGCTCCCTTAAATCCTCTTAATTCCTTTTGAGTCTTTTTTCATTTTGTTGCTTTGTCTGGGCATTTCTTTTGACCTTGTTTCCAGCTCACTCATCCAGTCTTCTGCTTCATCTAGCATGCTTTTAATTCTCTATATTGTGTTCTTAATTTCAGGAATTGTATTCTTAATATTCTCCTGGCTCTTTCTGAGAGTTTTTATGTTCTTTTTTTATAACTGGTGTAGTTTGCAGTAAGTTCCTTATAGCTTACTTGGAATTCTTTGTATTTGTCACTGAGCTCATTGAGCATCCTATAACCATTATTTTGAATGCAGTGTATGAGAGTTTGCCTGTCCCTGTCTCATTTCACACTCTTTCTGGGGATTCATCCTTTCCTTTTGATTGGGGGCTGTTTCCTTGTGTCCCGAGTGACTCTTAGGTGACTCTTCTTGTTTGTTTCTGATTCTTAAATTGATCTGCTTTGACTCCCCATGTTCACGGTGTGACCTTCTGTGGTAGGAAACCTGTGTGATTCAGTGGTGCAGTTTCCTTGATCTTCTGAACTTGATGCTCTTGGGATGCTGTTTATGCCATTTATGTCAGCTCTCTGGTTTGGTTGAGTTTTGGTTGTTGTTGGGTCATCGTTTGGTGGGTCCTTCCGTCTGTCTGGATGGCTGATAGTCACTTTGCTCACCAAGTCTTGTATGCTGTTGCACAGGTGTTGCAGGAATAAAAAGAAACCACCCAGTAATCAAACCCACACCCTCAAAAATAACCCCCACCCACAATCACACTATCAACAGCAAATGAGCCAGTATTAATATATGTGTAAAGAGATTAAGACTATTATAAGAAAGGAAAAATAAATGTGAAATGACTAACTGAAAGAATAATGATTTTGAGAGGGTAGAGGGAGGAGCAATAATAAGGATAGAGAATAGGGACATGGCAAAATGAGGAAGACAGTAAAATTTGCATCATAAATAAAAATGGGAGGGCAGAAAGAGGAATGGAGTAGTAGAAGGGAAGCAGAACTGGTTCCTTTCCAGCTCTGGTGTTGTAGACTGGGGAGCCCAGATTGAAGTTTTGACCCCAACTTCTCAGGGCACTTAAGCTACCACCCATGGGAGCTCAGCCAGCCATCTTGCTTGTCCTCCAAACTCCTTACCAGTCATGTTCAGGTGATGTGGTTTCTTCTGTGTGTTCATGGTTATAAGGCTTCTCCTCAGCTATTGTTCACTTGGTTATTTCAGATGCTTTCTCTACCATATAGTAGTATTTACAGATTGGTCCTGGGATGTTAGTGTAGCTTACTCCTCCACCATCTTGGATCACCAGTAAATATATTTAAAACATTATTTTTTAAAATGGATGTAACTTTCACAGGGAGCAAAAGGCTGGGGACAGTTCTAGATTGAACGAGGTCACAAGGACAATAAGAGCCAGTGGAGTCAGTGCAGTACCCCGAATTGCCTGTCTGATTGAAAACAAAAACAATGTAATGGATGTTAATGGTACAGTGGAGGAAAATTAAATATGGACAAAATATTTGATAGTACTGTACTAATGTAAATTATAGGGGTAAGAACTACTCTTGTGGTTACATAGCACAAGGGTTTTATTGTTAAGAGGGTATAGGATAAAGCACTTAGCAATGAGGCACGCTGTCTACAACTTATTTTTAAAATTCAAAAATATTTTAAAATTGTGTGTGGGAACAAATACAGCCAAATGTGAACAATCGGTGAATCTAAGGATATGAACATCCTTCACCTTCTTGGTAGGGTGGGTATTTTTGTAAATAAAAACATTAGGGAACAAAAAGAAATATCCCTTTGAAGAGAGGTGGACCTTCTGGACCTTCCATAGCCCTCCTGTGTGGACTGGGCCTTGTGTGGGGTCTCACTCAAGGCTTAGAGATGAGAAGACAGATGGGACCAGTCACTGCTCAGGAAGATTAGGGCAGTGACAGAGGTAGGGGCTGGACCTACAAGGAGCAAGAAGTACTTGCTCCTTGAGTCACTAAGGGAATCTCAGGGAGAAGTGTGTTTGCTGGATAAAAGTATGGAGGCAGCCCCACAGAAATGCTAAAGGGTTTGGCTTTGTCATCTGTAGGTAAATCCTGAGAGCAAATTCTGGCCTGACCCAGCCTTCTGCTACCTGGTGAGCCCAGTGGCCAGTGAAGGAGGAGAAAGCAGAATGAGTTTACCAGAGTGTGAGCTGAGGGGCCCAGATCTGACTCTCCCTTGGACACAGCCTGACCTAGAGGCCTTGGCTGGCTTCTTTCCCTCTGTCAGTGTCTAGATCCTCTTCTCTATAGAACAGGGAGCTGTTGCCATTGTTGTACCCAATGAAAAGGAAAGAAAGGAAAGAAAGCTGTTCTGGCAGTGCTGGGTGAATTCATTAGAGTTCTTAACTATGGTACTCTATGGAGTTGGTAATATAAGGTAGTGTTTGTCATTGTTTGTATTTATGTTCTTGTGATGAAGTTGGTATTACTAGAAATTCACAGAAGATCCCTTGCAGGTGTCATGGTTAGGAGCTGGCCCTTAGGGTCAAATTGTTCCCATCCCTGGAGTGGGTGCACCATGTCTCACCCACATGCTGTTGTCCAGCTGGCTTGGGCTGACAACACCTCAGAGCAGCTTCTTCTCTTGAGAATTGATCTCACTTGGTGGGAGCTAGTAACCACATACCCTTTACTGCCTTGACTTGGAGGCAGACCTTGGCCAATGGCTGACTGGAATGGGGTTGTAAAAGGATGGTATTCTTTCATGGCTGGTCCAGCTCTGTGATGCCATGTGTGGGATTGAACTAAAGTGTGATTCCAGACCAGATCCCTCTGTTCTTAGTCTCCCTGTCCTCCCAGCCTGCTTCCCTCACTCTCCTTCCTTGATCATGCTTCTTCAGGAAAGCATCTGGAGAAGAAGCTCTGTCTCTGACTCTGCTTCTGGATCATTTATCTCAAGGAAAGCACTTCCTAGCAGTGCGTAACATACTAGAAATTTTAGTTGCCACAACAAATACATCATCAAATTAAATATTTCTCGTTTAACATACTAGATATTTTTCACTCACAGCATGTGTAGTTGGTGGAGTGTTTGGGGGGAGGGAGGAATGCTCTGCTCTACTCAGACTCTCAGGGACTGAGGCCTATGGAGGCTGTGCCATAGTCTGAGTGTGGCTCCAAGGTCACCCTTGACAACCACACGGAGGTGGGAAGATGGCACTCCTGCTTTTTAATTTATCATGATCAGAAGTGACACCAGTCATTTCTGCTCATGTTCCATTGGTAGACACTAGTCACATGGTCCACCTACAAGAGACCATGGCTGGGAACTGCAGTCCTTACCTGGCCAGTCTTCACTTAGTAAGAGAGCTACACCATGAAGGGAATAAATATCTTGGATGGGTAGTTATCTTTACCATATTCTGAACTTGAACAAGTTATATTACTTTTCTGAATTCAGTTTCTTTACCTATATAACTGGGCAATTCATAGGATGCCCCTCATAGTTGTTGGCATGAATGAATGAGTTGAAATATATAAAGTGCTTGGACTACAGCTTGGACTGTGTAAGGACTCATAATATTACCTATATTTTTATCATGTGTTGTGAATCCACTTTGGGTTATCTATAGATAACCCTCCATCCTTGATGTTCAGATAGTCATTACACACACTTTACAGAGGAGAAGGATGAAGTTCAGAAAGGGAAAGGAAAGTGCTGAGATTCTGCAGTTAGGGAAGCAACAGTATCAGGCCAGGTAGCCAACAGAATTTTACAACAAGAACTGTCAGACTTTTTGCTTAAGGGCCCCACACCCAGCCTTTGCATTTGCCATTTGAATGGTGCAGGATCCCAGGAAGGTTGCCTTCTTGTCCTGACTTAGTCTATCTGGCCGGGCCCCTGCCGGCCTTTCCCCTCCTGTCTTCCATCACTCCCTCTGTAGCCATGATGAGTCCAGCCCTGCTTTCTTTCTAACTCTCACATAAGGCAAGTTTGATCCCACCTGAGGACATTTGCAAATGTTCTCCCCTCTTCCTGGAACACTCTTTCCACGTGTCTTTCCATGGCAGGCTCTTTCTTTTTACTCTTCCCTCAGCACAAAGGTCACCTCCTCAGGATGGCCCTCCTGAAGGCCATCCGCACTCCCAATTTAGTCACTTACTTTCACATCACCTGCCCATCACCCAGGACCATCTAAGATTCTTTTGTTCTCATGTATTTGTTTACTACCTGTGTCTCTTGCTAGGCTGTGAGCTCAAGAAAAGCAGGGCCCTCATTCTTGTTGGTCTTCTTGTATCCCCAGCAACTGGGACAATGCCTGACACAAAGTTCAGCCTTAGTAAATATTTGTTTACTAAAACAAGATCTTAATGGATGACCTGTTACCCAGTGTTTCCCTTTGCTCACCTTCTTTCTCATCTTCCTCCAGGGACCCTGCTTCAGTCCACACACAACTTGTGAGGGTGCCATTCACACAGAGACAACATGAATTGTTGGGAAAGGGATGTTTCAAAAGTGCACAACCTATATAAGTGTAGTGCCATCTTAACCTCCTCTTAATTCTTTCATTCATTCACTCAGTCTCTCACTCAGTCAGTAAGTATCTACTGAGCAACCACAATATGCCAGTTAGTGGTGCAGACTCAGTGGGAGATAGGAGTAACATATATGTCTGTGTGGTACATCTGAAAGTTGCAAACAAAATAAAAACAGAATGTATAAAAATGTCAAAAATACACATACCATTGAAAGTTATACATTCACTTATCTTTCTCCTCTACTGTTGTTCTCACCCTTCCTTTTCTTGCCTCTGCATTCACTGACAGGTGCTCTGTGTTTTTTCCGGTCTCCCTCCTACCCAGTGGGGTGGAACTGATTTGTATACGCTAGTGAAACTTATTAATTATTTAGGATATGGCAAGCTCCTTGTTAATCTGTTGGTGACTTCAAAATAGGTGTGGTGGTATTTGCACTACAGTTATAGGCCATCATTATGAGCAGGGTTTGTTGTTTTTGTATTTCTGAAAAGGTGTGTTTCTAGCACACTGCTGCTCCCATCTTTTTCTAGCAGAGAAATTTTGCTTTGTGAGGGTATATTGTAGTTCTTCACTAGCTATTTACTCTCCCCTTGCTGTACCTCAGTTTCCTCCTAGCCAGCAGGAACTGATGATTATATGCCTGTGTTGTGTTGGGAGCAGAGAGAACAATAGAAGAAAAAGACTCAGAATGAGAAGGAGAAGGATAGGAAAGAGAATGAGGAAGGTTATGAAAGGGGAAATAAAAAGGAAAGCCATACTGGAAGGAAAGAGATGAAAAAGAGTGGTATAAGCCTGTGGGTGGCAGAGGTTAAGGTAGAAAAACTATAGAGACAAGTGAAGACCGACCATTCCATGTCCTCACAGCAGTTGGGTCCCACCTGGCACCAGAGGTTGGCCAGGTTGCCAGAAGAAATGAGGAAACTGCTCTCACAAACTACCCTGGAACAGTATAAGCATAGGGACCTACATAGCTGGGCTCAGGAAGAAAGAGGGCTGGAGATCTGGACCAATTGAGGCTGGGGGTCAGAATGCCACAGTATTTATCTGCTGAGGGGTCTGTGGTAAACTTCTGGGTCTCAGGGAGGAGGAACAACTCAGGTTACTCAACCTTTAAGCTGGTGAGAGTGAGAGATGGGTCCACACCTCCTTTAGCAAGGTCCTCCACTCCCCACCCATTCCTGGCTGCCTCAAGTGAGGAGCAAGATATAAAAGGGATATTTCCTAGGAGAAAGAGCAGAAGTGAGAAAGTTATAGCAGCCTTGACCATGAGCCCAGCCCTGCTGTCAGCCCCCCTGGGCCTCCCTCTTGTGCTGCCCTGTGGGTGAAGACTCCAGCTTGGGATAAGATTTCCAGGGAGGATGAGCTAAATAGATATATTGTCCTCATCTCAGGAATGGAGGCCCTTACCTGTCAGTCTGGAGCACTGGGGAGAGTGATAAATGTAACAGAACTGCCCTGGGAGTGGACTGCTGGAGAGGAGGACTGCAGAGAGGGCTGGGGTTGCCAAGACACCCTGATGTTACTTGAGAATGGTAAGAAGGACCCTGGGTACCTCAAGTGTGACTGCCATCCTCACGTTGCAGGGATCTCCCTCCTCCTGACCAGTCCTGCCTGCCTTCTGTGTGAACACCCAGGAGACACCCTCCCTCATACCAGTAGCTGTCCCCTCCTCTAGGAGGAGGCCTTGGGAATCCAGGTGCCTCCTCCCCAGCCTCTCACCCCAGCCACAGACCCCCACTCTAGGACTCTAGTGTCTTGATCCTCACCTGGCCTCCCCCATCTGACATCCAGGACCCCAAGTGCTCCTAGTACTCACCAAGGGCTGTACCCAGGAGAAGGATCAAGAGGCCCGTGTTACTGAGCACCGGGCAGGCCCTGGCCTCTCCATTGTCTCCTACACCCATGTGTGTCGCCACAAGGACCTCTGCAATGACCTCCCAAACACCATCCCTCTCTGGACACTGCAGCCCCCTGCAGGTGAGACAAAGAGGGAGAAGAGCAGGAAGAGAGAAGAGGGACTGTGGGGAGTAGGGGAGCACAGAGGGAGTGTTTGCTTAGACACTTCCCAGGCACCCAGCCTGTCCACAGTCCCCAGGACAAAGCAGATTGCACCTTAGACTCTGGCGATGGTCCAAACCTGGCTTGTGCTCCCTTTTCTATACTGGTTAGGCTTGGTTTACTCATATTTCATTTAGGGGTTTTTTTTTAAAAGATTTTATTCATTTATTTTTAGAGAGAAGGAAAGGGAGGGAGAAAGGGAGAGAGAAACATCAATGAGTGGTTGCCTCTTACATAGCCACCACTGGGGACTTGGCTCAGAACTCAGGCATGTGCCCTGACTGGGAATTGAACTGGCGACCCTTTGGTTCCCAGTCTGTGCTCAATCCACTGAGCTACACCAACTGGGGCATCATTTAGGGTTTTGATATTTCCTCTTTTGTGTGAACCTGGCCTGTAACTTTTCACTGTCTTTGTCTGTATCCCAACCTGGGTTTGGGGAGATGCACTGCATCTCTTTTCTTTGTGGCATCCTGTCTGCTGGGACTGCATAGGAGAAGTATGGATTAACTCTGCCCTGTTTCCTCCCAGGGTACCCCCCAACCCTGTCTCAGTCACTGGTGCCCCTCCCCAATCTCATGTCCCCCTTGCTCTCTCAGAAAATACATGAATCCAATTTCCTGCACCCAGGGCTACCTGAGAGAAACCTGAACTGGGCAAGTCTGGGGAGAATGAGGAGGCTGTTTGAGGGGGCAGCAAAGGGACCAGGTAGAAGGCATCAGATCCAAATGCAGAGGCAGCTCAGTCTTCCCTTCTTCCCTCTCACCTCCCAGCCCCAGGGTCTGTGCGGTGCCCAGTCTGCTTGTCTACAGAAGGCTGTGAATCTGCAACAGAGGTGACCTGCCCTGTCGGGCATTCGCATTGCTACAATGGGATCTTCACCCTCAGGGGAGGTAAGCTGGGGCCTGGGGTTCCTGTAGGCACTGAGGGTATGGAGGGCAGGTAAGACCTGGGACTTGGAGGAGGGAGGCCTGGCTTCTCAGGGTTGGATGGTCTCAGCAATGGCATCTCACCCTCTCTCACTCTGCCTGGGCCCTTCCCACAGGGGGTATCAGTGGCAAACTGAGAGTCCAAGGATGCATGTCCCAAGAAGCCTGCAACCTGCTTAATGAGACTCGGCAAATTGGGTCCTTGTCTGTGAGCGAAAACTGTGATACTGACGGTGAGTTCCATGCCCTGAAGACAAAACTGTGACTGGCCCTGGAGAATGGGATACAATGACCCTTGTTAAAGTCCTGCATCCAACACATCCCACCAACACTAGCACCCACAAGTAATTATGAAGTTTATTACTCACTCAGGCATTGCCCTGGCAGGTGGTTAGGGTTGAGGATGCTGGTAGGAGGGGTTTCCCTGAAGGGAAGAACAGGGCACACTTTTTCAGGGAGAAATATAAGAGAGAGGCTCACTGGTGGGTGATTTAAGTGACATGGGGACTGACAAACCAAGTAAGGGTAGACTTTCCACGTGGGAGGGAGTGGGGAGTGGGTAGAGAGGTCAAGTGGAATGCAGGGCTGGGTCCTTTGCAATCTGCTTTATCCATTGGATGCAGAAGTGAGTGCAGAGTGCCTGGTTCTCCTGCTGGGAATGACTCATTGCCTTCAGTTCTGTGTCCCCACACTCTTGCCCTTGTGTAGTCTTGGGTGTCTCACCTCTTCTCAACCACCTTACCTCTCCCAGCTCATCCATCTCCTGCCCATGGCACTACAACACCCAGGCAGCTGTTATAGAGGAAGGATGTCAGAGAAAACCAAGGATGCTTCAGCTGTGAAAGGGAAAGCAAGAACCAAGCAGGGACATTGAAAGTGTCTTTACACACCCACACAAAGGCAGCCTGACTGTACACTGGGCAGACTGACAATGGCCTGGAGTGTCTCAGTGAGAAGCACAGGAGACTGGGAGAGGAGTGGGGACTTAGCAGAATGGGAAGAGGACCTTTCTTGTTTGAACCTCAGTTTCCTCATCTGCCCATGGCACCCAGCCCTTAAAGCTTCAAGGAGAATGTTGAGTGGATTCAGCAAACAGTCGTCTGTGCTTGGATCCCTCTGGCTAGTCTGGGAGCCTTGAGGACAGGGCCTGGGTGTCACCAATGCCAAGGTTTCCAGCCTGAGGCAGCAAAAGGGCTAGCACAGGATGAAAAGTCAGTTTGTGTAGGATTCCAAGGTCTCCTGTGGGGACTGCAGAGGACTCAGACCCTGTCCCTGCCCTAAAGGGCATCCAGGACAAGGAGATGAGACAGCACAGATGCAGATTGTCACAGGGCTGTGGTGAAGGGACCTTGGGGACCTGTGAGCAGGAAAATAGTAATGTCCTGGAGGTGGGGTGTCAGGGATGTCTTCACAGAGGAGGTACCCTTGAGCCATGTCTTAAAGGTTAGCTGCAGTTTATTAGTAGAAGAGGAAGAGGACATGAATAAGCAGAGGAAACAGCATGTGTATAGGCCTGGAGATGGGAATAAGCCTGCTGTTTTTCATAAAGTGCTCCTCAGCTCTGTCTGAGAAGTTCTTGTCAAGAGGATGGGTGCAGCTGGGACTGGTTGATTACCCATTTTTCAGGTAGACAAAGTGGGTGTAGACAACCTCAGGAGAGCTGTTCCAAGCAGAAGAATCAGTGGTGCAAAGCCAGGGAGGTTGGATATCACCTGGTGTGTCTTGGGAATAGATATTGGTATGGGAGTGGGGAGGGAAGTTGGGGGTCTGGTGCTGGTCAAATAGCCACAAAGCCTGACATAAATGTTAGCCTTTCTGCTATGTGCAAAGGAGCCATGGACAGGTCTTGGCCATGGAAGGATGGTCTGAATCTCTCCTTCTGATTATGCTGTTTAATTGTCTGGCCTTCATTTTTTGGGACTAGGTAACATTTGTAATCCAGAAGGCATTCCTGAAACATACCCAATGTAATCCATGTGACATACTGTACCACACAGACATGTAGAACCCAATACACACAATGGACATAAGCAGACTCACCACGCTGCAGGCACAGCACACCACCACACACATGCCTCCTTATACCTCACACATACCACATACCTCAGCACCACATACCACATACAACACACAAACCATACAACATATCACATGCCATATATAAATCAAACACAGAAACTGATATCATGTCACACTTATGTAACTAACACACAGCACACATCATACATACATACCACTTACTACACACTCCAGGCACACCACACAAACATATCATGTACATGTCACATACCTCATACACCCACACACATACACTTTCCCAGATGCCTTACACAGTAGATATACAAACTACACACTTGCCACCTAAAATATAGCTACTGTTCCACAGATGAATATTCCTAATATGTAAACTTATTCTCTTAGCTTTTAACATTGGAGTTAGATCTTGGGACATGTGGTTGCCATTCCTGGTTCAGTTCAGTGAAGCAGTTTAACAAACATTTATTGAACAACCGTAAGAAGAGGCATCAGAAGCTGAGGTACAACAAGATGTCATGGAAGGAAAAGGCCATTCCAACATGACAGACAGCTCCCAGGAAGACCTGAGGCTGGGGGAAGGCTGGGTGCAAGAGCACAGGTTGCCCACAAAACAGGCCGTGGCAGGGGCCTATTGAAGGAGAACCAAGAGCTGGAATGTGAATGGCCTTGACTGCCCCCCTAAGGAACCAGGCTGTGGTGCCAGTGAGGGCAGTGTGTCTGCACTGTCAGGAGGAGCACAGTGGCTAAGAGCCTAGGTCTCAATCAGGGGGATGTGGGTTTCCATCTGGGTTGTGCCATGGAACCAGTTTGGGGGGGATCACCACCTTTATGAGCCTCTTTCACCAAACTCAAGGAGGAGTGGGTGATTTCAGACAGTCAGGGGCAGAGGGGCACATGTGAACGCCCTGGTGTGGGTGGGGGCCTGCTGGGTGTGCAAGAATAAGCCCAGAGGCCAGTGTGGCTCCAGAAGTGTGTTCAAAAGAGAACAGAGCAGGGCATGTGGACAGAGAGGCAGGGCCTTTGGGGCCATTTTTAGGACATAAAATTTTATCCTGAATGGGGCTGGGATCTATCAAAATTCTCTGAGCAGAGGAGTTATGTGAATCAACTTACTTTTTATGGAGGTTCTTCTGGCTTCTGAGTAAGGAATAGAGTAAGTGGGAGGTGAGCATGGGGGAGAGGATCCATGGGAAGTTTCAGAACAAAGAAGGTGGGAGCCACTTGGTTGTGGTGGAAGAGGTAGAGGTGGCAAGAAATGGCTAGGGTCTGGAGTCATTCTGCAGCTTAAGCCAACAGGATATCCTGATGGATGCAACACAGGGTATAAGACATAGAGATTGTTAAGAATGACAGCAATGTTCTCAATGCAAGAAACTGCAAATCAGGAGCTGCTGTTGACCAACATGTGTGAGGTGATTTTGGGAGAACTGTGGCCAGGCTGGGAGGAGGGCAGCAGGAGCCACAGTGTTGTAGTCTGTGAAGTGAGGGAATGAGTGGTCCTCCTTCATGAGGCTGCTGTGAAGGTTGCACATGTTGGTGGATGCTGTGTCATCAGTCCAGGAGTTCCTGCATCATGTGACACATCCCAGCTGGTGATGCAGTGGCTGTAAGTGAAGGCCTAGGCTCCTGGGTTTCACACTGGAGTTCTGAGAACCTCAGAGGCCAAGGTAGCTGAGCAAGGTCTTCAAACACTGTTCTCCCTATCGCTTGCCCCAGGGAGTATAGCTTGGCTAATTATTAGTGGTGGAACACTGAGAAATTGACTTCACTACTCCTCTGCCTTTGTTTTGGGTGTTGAAAATGGGAAGAAGGAGGAAAATAACACCACCTACTTTGGTGGTCACTGTGAGAAAATGAGGTAACCCAGGTGAGAGAGAGCCTTGGGAAACTTAAATGTAGCCCATTTAATGTACTCCATGGAAAGCAGTTACCACAGCGAGGCACATAGTAAATTCTCAGTACACACACTAGGCATTGGAGGAACTTTGTTTGAGACATAAGGTTTCTCAAAACCCTATGTTAAAAGAATATAGGGTGTCAGTCTATACTCCTCATTATCCCAATGAGGACCTTGAGCCCCAGTGAGGGAAGCAGAGATGGCTCAGGTTAAGAAAGATCCAGTTTCTGTGCCACACCCCAGGGGAGGTGCAGCCTTCATGGGTGTTGAGCAAGGTCCCTGCAGTTGCTGGAGCAGAAGTGGTGGTGTGTAATGAATGGGGGTGGGCACAAACATCAAAGGTCCCTTTTCCACCTGAGATGAAATGACTGTGTCCAGGTTACCTGAGTGTGACTGAAGAATGTGATCACCTTCCCAAACATGGGATCTGGAGGGGGAGACATGGCTTGTTCCTGGGCTGACAAATGCTGATGATTTCTTCTTTCCAGCTTCTCAGACTTGTGAAAAGGGAATCATGTTGCAGTTTAAAAGAAATCTGGCTAAGGAACCTGTGGAATGGAATGTGTTTACAACTGTGAAATGTGATTTGGCAGAGGTGTGCCAGGAGACTCTTCTGCTCATAGATGTAGGTGCGTGGGCTGTGCATCAGGGTGGAATTGCTACACAGCGTCCTGGGTCTCCTGTCCTGGATTCTGTTCCCTGAACTTCCTGCCTGATTCCAAGGCCTGAAATTCTATGCCTCACTCTTCATCTTTTTGCACCTTGCTGTCCCTTTCTGAAAGCTGGGGGCTAGGTACTGGCAGTAACATTTCCTACTGTGCTAGGACATCATGAGGATATATGTGATGGTCCATGCAGGTCTGAGAACAGAGCTGGTGCACAGTAACTTCAGTGACTTTGAGCCTTACTGAGCACTTGTTCAGGGCCAGGCTATGTAGATCTCATTGGGTCTGCTTTCCTTCAGCTTTATGTGCCAGTGGGGAAAAAGAAAATCCAGAAGAGAAAGGAAATAGGGAGAGTAGGTGAAGATTGCAATTTGAAAATTAAGAAATCAGGGAAAGCTCTACTGAGGTGATATTTGAGCAAGAACTGAGAGGGGACAAAGCTGGGGCGAGGACCCAGGCTCAGGCTCCAGTCTTGGCCCTGCCTGCAACCACCCATGCTCTTGTACTCAGGGAACCTACATTCACCCTCTGCCAATTAAGCATCCAGGAATCCATGGCTCCAGCCTTCCTCAGAGCCTTACCTACCACCATCCAGCTGTCACTTTTCCCCCTCAGGATCCACATCAGTCATTGTGGGGAGCAAAGGCTGCATCAAGACTGAGACACAGAATTCCCAGGCTGTCTCCATCCACTCGAGGCCCCCTGGAATTCTCATCGCCTCCTACACCCATTTCTGCTCCTCCAACGGGTGCAACAATGCCCGCAGTACCAGTGTCCTGCTGAACTCCCTCCGTGATCTAGGTAGTGGAGCCAGGGGAAGGGGAAGAAAAGGGACATGGGGAGATGGGGCCCCAGAGACAAGAATATTTGGGTTCAAGGAGGGTGGGTACAGCTTAGAGCAGAACTGTGCACCCCAACCTTCCCTTTGCTCCCCAGCTGCCCCTGTCCCAGGAGACTTGCAGTGTCCCACATGTGTGCAACTTAGTGGATCCTGTACAGGCTCTGGAACTGTCACGTGCCCTAAGGGAACCACTGGTTGTTATAAAGGTTACATCAATATCAAAGGAGGTGAGTGCTGAAGGCCAGGTCCCAAGAATGAAGGGGCTGAGGTCCTGGATTCACTGCTACAGTAGTGAGAGTGCGCTTGAGACCCTGGCTCATGGGTTTGAGGGTGAGGGTCTGGGACCCAGATTTTTATATCTGAAGGCAGGGAGGCCTAAGAGCCTGATCTCCTGGTCTGAGGGGGAAATGTTAGAGTCTGGGACTCTCGGGTCTTAGGAATTTAAGTGTGCACCACTTTGAGACCCTTCTGACTCAGTCTTCACTTTCTAGGTGGGCTGACCTCCCCACTTAGCATTCAGGGCTGCATGGCCCAACCTTCCAACTACTTGTTGAACCACATCAACATGATTGGGCCGTTCCACATAGTCGAGTTCCCTGAGGATGTGAATAAAGATCTCCAAAGTGGGGCTGCTCCTGCCCCCTACCTGGCTTGGGTGGTAGGGCTGGGACTGTCTCTAGCCCTTTGGTGTGGGATGACTACCTTGTTCACTCTATTTCCCTGTGATTCTTAGCCTCAGCTGACCCCTAAACCAAACCCTCCTCTGATCTCATAACCAAACACTGGGTTATTTTACCATCTTCTCCATGAATTCTCAACCATACATGCTGTGACCTGGTAGCAACATATGGAAGGTCCTTGGAGCAGATGAACTGGCCCTGTGGGAGCTGAACACTCAAACAGTGGCCACATGTGTCTGAGGAATAAAGGCATTGTCTTTTTTCCCAGTGCTGGGATTTCTCTATGGGAGGGGAGGGCAGGGCTCACAGAGATCTGGGATGGGAAGGAAAGGAATCCAGAGATTCACCATGTCAAGCCCATCACTGGTATGGTACATGTCTCCTTCCCAGCTGAGGAGGTAGCAGAGCCTTCAGGGTTCTGCAGCTGCAGGTCATCACCATGACCTGGGAGGTGAAAGTGCACTTTGGCCAATGAGGCTACTACTTAGGAGTCAGGTTTCCTGCACAGACAGGGGCCTCATCCCACCTGAATCACTTGACATACGTGTTTGTATGAAGTAGAAAAACAAGAAGGGGTGTACAGTTTCCAGAAGCTGATGTCACAGGGTCTGTTACCGTCCTACACTTGAAAGGCAGAAGAGAAGTCCTTGCTGTCACTAGGTTCCCAAGGTGGGGGAGGAGATTAGAGAGGGCTGCCTGGCAGGAGCTCTGGCCTCAGACTGAGAAATCTGACCAGCGTACAGCAACAAGAGAGGCAGGGAGCTGCAGAATGGGTGACCAAACCCCACTCAGTGTCCGCCCTCTGGTCTCCTGTTGGTGCTCCCATTGACTGCATACACCTGGAAGGCAGGATTTCCCATTGACACAGTCCCAAGAGATCTGTCCCCAGGAGTGAAGAACAGCAGGGAAGAGGAAAGAGAGTGAATCTGGAAAAGGAAATGGAGTGTCCATCACCATCCACCCTTCTCCTTTTCACATTCTCTCCTTCATTTGTTTGGGTGGAAATCAGTCTTCAACACAGAAGATAAACAATTCCTCTCCATTACTTAATTGTGATAACATGGTGTGCTAATGTCAATTTGAGGACCAGTTCTTTACCTACAATGATGAGAGGAAGGTGGGGGTGGAAAGCTGGACATGTCCTGGAGGTGTAATCAGAGATGCCTTCTTCCATCACCCATTCCATATTCTCTCCCCACCAGCCAGCACCGACTCTGGACAATTTTCTGAGGCAAATCTTCATTCTTATGGGAAGTGCGTGCTTGATGGTCCTGTCTCCACTGGGTTTCTGTTGTTTTCCCCTGAACAGGGCCTCTGGCCAGAGAAATATGAAGATGTTCTCCCAACAACTCTCCTGACTCCCAAACATAGATTTCCTTGACCCAGCAACCCAGCCTCCCTCTGCTAGTCAAGTGCTGTCTGTCAATCAGCAGAGCGACCCTCTTCTTATGCCCTATCAGTGGCAAGAGGAGCATAGAATGGCCAGGGGGCAGTTGAGGCTTCCAAGTGACTAGAAGTGTGGTGGGATTCCTCATCCACACTAACATAAACCTGGTATGCACTCTCTCCCCTCTAGTATTAGACCATCGGAGATCCCCAGGAGCCCATGGGCATGGGTGGAGAAAGGGGCAGGAGGGACAGGTGCCATGGGTGTCTGAGCCACCTGCTGGGGTGTTCCTATGTGTCCTCCATTCCTCTCTGAGCCGCATCCCATACTCACTTTCTTCATGGATATGGGCACTGATGAGCATGTGTAATGTTATGCTGTGGTGGCTCAGACAGCACCCAGTGTTTGCAATTCAATCACAATGCCCTTGAGGTCCTGCGGTCAGGAGTCCATTCTCTACTGGGATCCTGTAATGAGTTAGGAGCTGCTCCCCTAAGGGAAAGATAGTTATCTGCAGAAGAGACATTCCTATTCTTCTAGCCCTAAAATTCTACAGTGTGATTATCCCTATTATTTCTTAATCTCACAGAAACTTTTAATGGCATTGATGTGTTGCATCCTATGGCCTGAGATTAAGGACACTTGCATTTCCAGCCTCCACTTTTATCAGAGCCCTTTTCTGCTGTAGGATTTAGAAAAAAAAATCTTATAGCTTCTTTCACAAATGAGCAGGAGCAGTGTGCCAAAATGTACTAAATCCCACAACTCCTCCTCCCCAATTCTAAGAGACATATCTCTTTGCTACAAGCAGCTGAGTAACGTAGCAAATTGTCTCTCAATTTGGAAGGAAGAGCCTGATGCCCAGAGCTATAGCATTTACACCATGGAAATGGGTGCTGGACAGTTCACTGTTTCTGTCCACCTGCTGTCGCCATCTCAATTCTGAATCACCAAAGGTGCTTGCTACATCTTGCTCACTGTGTCTGATTAAAACACATAAATTCATCAATGAGGTGGCCCAGTGCGATGCCCTGGAGAAAACCAGATGATCAGGGTTTCTCTGGAGCACATGATAGGAGAGAGCAAGTGAGAGGACCAAGAAAAGTGGCCAGAAACTTAAGGTATATTCTTGTCCCTGAAATGTGAGCATAAATGATTATCTCTGCCCAAAACCAGAAAAATGAATTGCTTGATCTGTGGCTGCAAATCCAGGGTCTGTGAGAAACCACATCCCAAACAGCAGCTGCAGTTGTCATCACCACTTCACATTTGCCATAACTTGTTGTCATTGCCCAGACCCTCTGCTGTGACCAAAGAGGAGCAACAAATAGAGGTGGAGTAACATTCTACACCCCTCCACTTCTTATGGAGGGTGTGGGCGCTATTCTCAGAAATTCCACCAGACATCCATTATTGCTTTTGATTTGCAGTCTTGGTGGGATGGTGGTAGGATCAGAAGCATCATTTGGCTTTTCCTACCATAATAGCCCTCTCTCCACAGGTCAGGTGATGTGTTTGTGGTTTTTCCAGTTACCAATAGTTATAATATGTTCTGGGATGACATAAACAAGAAGATGAGCCTGGGGGTCCCACTGGGCCCTCAGGGAAAGTGACTTCACCAAAAGTCCATCTGTGACCTGACCTGGTTCACACTGGGCATCAGCACCCATTCATAACCACCATCCCCCCCAAAAAAATCCTGAAAGGACTGAGCATTTATTATCCTTTGACCTGTGTCCAACATCCCCAGATCGATGGTCCCTAATCTCTCTGCTGTGGGGGAAGATTCACTGTCTACATCCATGGTGACAGGGTCCTTACCAAATGGACCCAGCCTCCCTTTTCATTCATGGGCTTCCAGGGTTATGAGCTGGCTTAGTCTGGGATAAGAAGTTATAAATCTTTGTCATGGAGGTCCAGGTCCTATTTCTTCCCATCAGAACTAGAAAATTAGCACCTATATCATGCAGCACTTCAGTAGGTTTTCCACTGACCTCACTTTTAGTGCTTGCCTGGTCATTTAGCTTCACCACAGATCCCAGCCCATCAGAATTCCTCAGTGACCTTTGTGTTTCATGGCTTGGTTCAGTGACTGGGATACTTTGTTCTGCCTGACCAGAGTCACTTCTGGGCCCCTCCAGGACCCTCTTTTCCAGAAGTTCCCATCAGCCTCTTCTGCCTCAGAGGTGGGCCACCACACAGCTCTTGGTTTCCCCTCCTCTTGGTTGTTTCTTTTTTTTTTTGACATGTGAAATGTTTACAATGAGGAAAAGTCATTTTAAGTTGGAATGCTGATTGTGTTGTGGGGATCTTTGAGAAAGGCAGGGGTTCTAGGGAAGAAGAATTTAAGAAACAATACACTACATTGTTTTAACCATGTCAGCAAACATACCACATCTATTTCCAGAGAGTCCTCATGGCTTGCATGGGACAAGGGACATCCTTATCCCTGTGACAGACTGGGTGGGTATCATTTTCAGACTGCAGTGATGCTGACTTCAACAACCCTCAGGCTGTCTTTCACAAGCTCTGGCATGTGAACATGCTCCAATTAGAGGGCAATGGGGCACACATTATGAAAAGCATCCTCCTACCTAACCCCTGCCTTTTATGACTTCAGGTATCACAAAAGCAGCTATAATCCAAGGTTGAACCTCTGGAGTGTACTTGGCTCTTTTTGTTGTTACTGATTGCCTAGGTCTGGTCATCCTGTGAACTCTCACTGCTAAAAACATCTCTCCCCATGTTGTCTTGGTGTGTAAACAAAGTTCCAAGACACTCAGAAAGCCCTCAGAACAACTTTACAGGGCAGTGGCTCCTTAAGATTTGACTGCATAAGAACAGCCTTCTAAATTCATAATTCTACTGTTACTATAAGCTTTACAGTCTCAGGAAAGGCATCACTTTAGAAAAAGTATTATGTGTGATCACTAAGAAACTAAGAGGTTTGTTTCTTTTTTATAGAGTTTTTTCTTTTACTGATATTTTTTTGGATGACACTGGTTAACAAAATTATAAGGGTGTCAGGTGAATATATCCATATTATGTCATCTGTACATTTAATTGTGTATTCACCACCTCCAGCCAAATATCCCTCCTTCACCATTTATACACCATACCCTTTTTCAACTCCCTCCACCCCCACAGTGGGTTCACCTTGAGTATCCAACTTAAATAATAAAGGAGGCTGTGCCACTGGGCTAAACAGGACACATACAACATTACACCACTCTACTAAGCCTGACAGCCATTGTAGCTCTACCTGAGATATAGAAACAAATACAAGGAGGATGTCTAAATGAGGAGACAAAGAAACATGGCTCCAATGGAAGAACAGAAGAAAACTCTAGAAAAATAACTAAAAAAGTGACATCAGCAATCTAGGATATGAGGAGTTCAAAACACTGGTTATCAGGATACTCAAGGAACTTAGGAAGGACCTCAACAGCATAAAAAATACAGTCAGAAATGAAGGATACTCTAATAGAAATAAAGAATAATTTACATGGAATCATGTAAATTAGATGTACATTGGATGAAGGTGAGAATCAAATGAGTAATTTGGAATATAAGGAAGCAAAAAACAAGCAATCAGAGCACCAAGAAGAAAAAAGAATCCAAAAACATGAGGATAGTGTAAAATATCTCTGGGACAACTTCAAGCATTCCAACATTAACATCTTGGGCTTGCCAGAAGGAGGAAATTGGAAACCTATTTCAAAAAATAATGAGAGGAAAATCCTTAACATGATGAATGAAATAGACATACAAGTCCAGGAAGTGCAGAGAGTTCCAAACAAGATGAACCCAAAGAGGACAACTCTAAGACACATTATAATTAAAATGCCAAAGTTTAAAGACAGAGAGAGAATATTAAAAGTAGCAAGAGAAAAGCGGTTAGTTACTTAGAGTGGAGCTTCTGTAAGACTGTCAGTTGATTTCTCAAAAGAAACTTTGTAGGCCAGAGGGGATTGGCAAGAAGTATTCAAAATGATGAAAAGAACTTATAGCCAAAATTACTCTACCCAGCAAGTTTATCATTTAGAATCAAAGGAAAGATAAAGAGCTTTCCAAGCAAGACAAAGCTAAAGCAGTTCACCACCACCAAATCAGGGTTACATGATGAGTTAAGGGAACTTCTTTGAGAAGAGGATGATCAAATATTTGAACAATAAAATGGCAATAAAAACATATCTATCAACAATTGAATGTAGAAAACAGTAAGACAGTCAGGAGTACAGAAACAGGGTCACATGTATAGAGAATGTTTTCATTGTTGCCCTGTGGGAGTGGGGTCAGTGGGACAGGTGAAAATGTGAAGGGATTAAGAAGTACAAGTTGGTAGTTCCAGAATAGTCATGAGGATGTAAATACAGCATAGTAAATAGAGTAGACAAATAACATGTTGCATGACCCATGGACAAGGAAACAGTATGGGAATTGCCCAAGAGAGTGGAGGCAAGTTGGGCAGAGGAAGACTTAAATGAGAAAAACAGGGACACCTGTATTGCCTAGAAAATATAGTGTAATTTTTATATTTTAAGTTTGGTCAAAGTGCCAAGAAGGTGGAAACCCTCCCTGAGCAGGTGATCCCTGCGTCCCAGAATCCCATCCAGTTACTGCAAGACTTGGCATCTCTACAGGCCAAACTCATCCATGAGAAAGGTAACTGCTGCCACCCCAAGCTCTGTGATAGCGGCGACCCCTCTGAGCAGCTGGAGCTCTGACAGTGCATCACAAGGGCCCAGCTCATGCACTGCCATGTCAGTGCAGGCATGCAACACAAGGTCCTTCTTATTAGCCTCCTTCTCTGATGGGAACACATTGGCCAACAGCTGGGGCATTGACACCTGCTCTTCCACCAATGACCCCAGGTACAAACCTCGGGACAGTCACATCCTCCACGCTGTCAAGTACTGCTGGCAGAATTTTGTCCAGAACTTCAAGGAGAGCAAAATGAATGTATCAGGTCCGACATGCACCAATGCCCACAACGTGGTGCAGGAGAGCTGGATTCCCAAGTGGAAGCCACCTAGGGGTGATACTGACACCATGGTTATTAGTGACAGGTGTACACTGGAGCTGGATGTGATGGTCGTGGAGCACAGCTTGGAAACTGCCAGCCTCGGTGGCGAGGTTGATCCATTAGATGAGGACCTTGAGTAACATCCACCAAACTACCCAGAAGGCCAACATGCCCCACTTCTGTCACCCCTCAACTGCCATCTTGGTCACTAGCTACTTCCTGTTCCTCCCCAGGACCTGTGGGGTTTGCTGCATGCTCCCAGCCCCTCGGCCTCCTGTCCCACCCCTTACCCCATCTGAGTGGGCTGGAAGAGGTTGGTGAATGGTGCGAGCTCTGTGTGGCTTCTCTCTCTCTCTCTGTCTGTCTCATACACACTCACACACACATGTGCAGGGTGGAGGAATACTTACTCCCCCTCTCCTAACCCCTAACAATTGTTTCTCCATTCCATTCAATGAGGCCTGGCAGGGAGGGGCTGGTCTGGAGACTGTCCTCTGCTCCACCTCTCATTGCATCCCCTTGGGACTGGAGAAGCCCCAGAAAGCTCAGGACCCATGATGCTACCTCTGTCCGTGCTTCCAGTTTTCCCAAATGGCCTTCCTGCTTCTCTTGCTTATCCCTGTGCCTGGGGCTGGTGTAGGTAAGGCTGTGAGGATTGACCCTGTGAGAACTGTGGACAAGTGAGACCTAGAGCAATCTGGAGACTGACCTGAGGGGGCCAGGCAATAGTGGGCTCAGTGTGCTTCTCTCCACCCAGTGCTCAGCCTCTCTTGCCCCTGTCACTGCCCTGGGGCCTCAGCGGGGCAGGTCCTGAGTGAAGGGTGCAGACAGGGACCCTGAGGATAGGATGTGAAGTTTCTGGGGTTCATAGGTGCATGTGCACGTATGTATGCGGAAGTTTTGATTTTAAACAAATGAGGATATGAGAGGCAGTAGGACCAGTCTTGAAACCAAGGAAGCAGGCTGGCAGGCTGCTGCCCTTCCTTCCCTCTCCCACTGCATACTATGAAAGGGCTCATAGCATCCCAGGCCCTGTACATACTTAAAAAAATTTTTAGCTAATGAAATAGTAAAATATAAGGTTTCTTTTCTTTTTCAAAAACAGTGGAAGTGTGTCTGATATTCCCTTTGGTCCTAGGGACCATAGAAGGCAAGATAGGGTCAGGAGTGGGGGGCAGGCTGAGTGTGTGCCTGTGTGTGGATTGTGGGTCCATGTTTCCGAGGTGGGACCCTGGGCCCAGCCACTGCTGGGACTCTACTGGGTGCAGCCAGATCCCCACAGGGCTCTGCTTGAAGGGTTCCCTTGTGGTGGCCTGTTGGCAGAGCCCACTGCATGGGGACAGGGTGGGACCCACTCCACTGTGAGCAGGTGTTCGCTAAATTTTCACCCTAACTGCTCCTCTCTTTCTAGCCTCACATGGTGATAGTGGTTTTGAATGTTTTGAGTTTTACCTGCAAACCAGAGGGTCCTTTTTGTTTTCATTTTTACCCACGATCCCCCATGTTGATTGTCATTGGAACTTTTTCGTCCCTAGTGCTTTTCCTCACCACCTTAGCCCTCACCTCTTCCCCATGTCTGACAGCCCATTGCTTCTAGAGGCAAGGCTAGTGGAGGGTGGGGACCACTGCTGTGGACCCTTGGAATCTGACTTGGGGGCCAGTGCCCACCCCAGCAGCCCCCACAAGCCGTTGGGGATGGGTTCCCTGCAGCATCTGCTTGTGGCCATGGAGGACTGTCCATTGTAGCTGGGATCCTGGCACTTGTCTTACTGACTGAAGTGTGTGAGAGAGTGGGGGGTGGGACTAGTGAATAGAGCCTGCTGACACTCCCTGCTAAAGCACAATCACTTTAGTCTCAGCTCCCCCACTGCATCCTGGCCTTGACACACTACTCCAGCGTCATCACAAAGCACAATGTCCTGGTCACATGATGGGTCCATGAGGCCAACAGAAGGTTGGACAGTGCCTCTAACCAGTTCCACGATGAAAGCAGAAGTCTCCAGGGTCTCCACCTTCCAGGCTATAGCTGGAGGCCAGCTCCTGGGACTGCTGTCCTCTCCCTCCCCAACCTTTTTCTGGGCAGGCCCCTTCCCAGCCCCTCCCTGTCTTGTCCCCATAGAGGGCTTGTCCCTGCCCTTCCTCCATATCCCTGCTGCACTTGGTTTGGTGTCAGGCACCCTTGTTTCAGGCACCATAAGAGGCACCCCTGGCTCCAGGGACACTGTATTGGTCTAGAGGGTTGGGGAGAGAGGCAGACCAGGAGAAATCTCCTCACCAGAAGAACCAAAGACAGGGTGCTGTCTGACCCCTGGAGCCACAACTGTGCCCATTCACTCTGTTCTGTCAGGGTGGCCTGCTGGTCTTTATTCTTCCCACTGTCCTGCCTGCTCTGGCCTGCATCCCCATCCCACCCAGGGCAGCCAGGAAGAAGCAGTAATGCAGATCACAGACCAATGCAGAGAAGACTTGGGTCCACTCCGCCTCCTGTGACTGCCCGACCCTCCCCCCATCACCCATAGGATGTGCCATCTGCCTTGTCCTCCTGGGCTTCCCACAGCCACCCTCCTGCAAGTGACATTTCACTCTACCTACTGTTAGGAGAGGCACACACAGGGAAACATGAACAGGAGGACATGAGTGAAATGGATGAGAATAAACTTATTCCCTTTGTACAAAAATAATAACAAACAAAACAAACAAAATCCAGTATAAACACATTCACAAACAGAGTCAGACACACAGATACAGAGAACAGTCAGATGGTGGCCAGAGGGGAGGGTGCCTGGGAGACTGGGGGGAAAGTGAAGGGACCAGAGTACAGATGGGCAGTGACAAAACAGTCACGGGGATGGAGAGCACAGCACAGGGACATGGTCAGTAGCACTGCAGCAGCTGCGCATGTGGCTGCGTGTGTACTGGGACACTGTGTAAAGTGTGTGTGTCCAACCACTGTGCTGTCCACCTGGAACTAACACAAAATAATATTGAAGGTCAACTGTACTGACAGTCAGGGAAAGACCTGTCTACTCATCTCTACAGGGCACACAGCTGTGCTTTGGGCGGGGCTTCCAGGTCTTTGTCTATAATTCTCTGCTTCTGAGGTCACAATGACCAGGGTAGTTACGTGACCCCCGGGTGCGGTGCAGCTCTCACTCTGTGTATTGGCAGTGATGAAGAAAAAGCCCTGCTTTTTCCCTCCTGTCCCCACTCGCCTCTCTCCCAGTCCTACTTCCCCTGCCTCTACCTCCTCATGTGGTATCCCCCATGGCCATTGGAAGGGCCCCATTCCTGTTGCTCCTCCACCTTGCCAAACCAAGTTCCCATCTCTCACCAGCAAGCTCCCTCCTCACTTGAGAACCTGCAAGGCCAATGGCCTCCAAGTGATCGTTGAGGTCTCCAGCTCCCCGAGCCCTGTCATTCCCTCTTCCCCTCCAGACCTCCACCCTGTCCTCCAGGAATCTGTCCCTAATTATCAGTCTCCCTATGCCCCACTACCCCCTTCTCACCTTTCTCTGGCCTCAGGCCACCCTTGCAGAAGGCGCACCAGAGTCTGCACTCCACCTGCCCAGTCTCCTCCGCCCACCATCTCGCCTGTCTTGGGTCAACCTGCAAACTCTTCCTGGGATTTGGAGTCCCAGCCAGTGGGGACACAGACCTCTCAAAGATTCATGAATCGGGCACCTGCTGGGCTCAGGGAGCACAATAGGCTGGGCGGCCACTACAGGTAACCTGGTGGGCCCTCCAGTGCTCCAGGAAGCCCCCTTCTCCACAATGAGTTCTCAGCCATCTCACTGTCTGGCTCTTGTCACCTGCTGGATGGCCTTCATGGAGACTGGTCCACCAGCTAAAGAAAATGTAACAAGTTCCTGTGTGCCCAGACTTGGCCCTGCCAGTCTCTCCCAGTGGCCATTAGAAGAGGGTGTCTGGGTTTCGGGGACTCGGGGCAGTTTTCCCTGCAGGCCCCTTCCCCTCCACATGACCAAGCACAGTACCTTCCTTAAGAAGAGGAGTGATGTCACCTTGTGTCTGGCACATACCCCACTCCCCAAAGCAGCCTCCCCAGGGACAGTGACTCGGGCCCTTTAGCAAAGCAAGGACTGCCTGGGTAGGTGAGACAGTGGCAGGGGGAGGAGAAGTGAAGCCCTGCCTGAGATACTGGAGCCTGGAGGCTGGGGAAGGGCTGAGTACCTTCTGGGGCAGAGCATCCTGTTCACAGTGCCCCCATGTACTCAGGGACAGTGTTGGCTCTGCAGTGGAGCTGGCCCTCAGCTTCCCCTGAGTCAGGAATGTGTTCTCGAAGCGTTACTGCTGGCAGCATTAGTGAGTTGGGGAGAAAGTTGTAGGTGGAGGTGGAGGCTGTCTGGAGGGGACTCTCTGAGGCCTCCAAACCCACACACCCTCTTTCCTTTCCTTTCCTTTCCTTTCCTTTCCTTTCCTTTCCTTTCCTTTCCTTTCCTTTCCTTTCCTTTCCTTTCCTTTCCTTTCCTTCCCTTCCCTTCCCTTCCCTTCCCTTTCCCTTTTCCCTTTTCCCTTTTCCCTTTTCCCTTTTCCCTTTTCCCTTTTCCCTTTTCCCTTTTCCCTTTTCCCTTTTCCCTTTTCCCTTTTCCCTTTTCCCTTTTCCCTTTTCCCTTTTCCCTTTCCTTTCCTTTCCTTTCCTTTCCTTTCCTTTCCTTTCCTTTCCTTTCCTTTCCTTTCCTTTCCTTTCCTTTCCATTCCTTTCCCTTTCTTTCCTTTCCTTTCCTGCAGGCCCAAGGGCACTCATGGCTACTCCCGTTTCCCACCCTTGTCAGAAGCAAGGACAGGCCAAACTGGCCAGAAATCGAGGAACTCATGTTTAAACTCTTCTGTCTTTCGATCTGGGGCAGACATTTCAAGAATGGACAGCCAAAAATCTGCAGCACGTCCTTCTTGTAGGGTGAGTCCTGGGTTGCTGACTGAGTGAGGGGAGGAGCCCCTGAAAACTCACACACTACAATGCTGCTGCCCCTTCCAAGGGCCACATCCTGGGTTGGTTTTTCTGACCACAGCCTAGGGTGCTCAGGGTCTAAAATTATACTTTCTTTTGGCCCCTGTAGAATTCTCAGTCTTAATAACTACTTTCCTGCGGGTGAAGTCAGGCGCTGAAGACACACCGTGCAACTGGCACCCCCTTCTCCAAAATCTGCAGGGTTTGAAGAGCTGGGGAGCATGATCCTTATGGCTGCTGATGTGGAGTTTGCAAATGATTATTAAGTGAATGCAGTCTGCCCAGAAATGCCAACCTTGAGCTCTTAGCTCTAGTGTCTAGTGCAGTCAGAGAGCCAGACAGAGGAAGAGTTGAGGACCCAGCTCCACAAGACACTTACTCAGCAGATAGCTCCCATTCTCCGTCCCTCCATCTGCTCTGGGAGCTAGGTTCTACTTCAAGAGAAGTCCCTTCCCTTAGCCTGTGGTCCCCCAGGCACCAGCATCTCAGACAGGACTGATCAAAGACAGAGCTGTGCAGTGTCCAGCAAAGGAAGGAAACTGATGACCCAGCTTCTTGGGGCCATGGACTACAGGCCATCCCCTAGAGTTCCCCAGTCTCCTGCTGGGGACAAAGGTGTGGCTAGATCCTCAGAGCCTCAGCTCAGACCCTCAGATCCAACCCCAGAGACCTGGGGAAGAAGCTTGCCCAGTTCAGTAAATCAATTTAAAATTTGTTCAATTTGTGTTGAATTTGCTATCACATTCTGTAAAAATTGATCAATTAACTTAGGAGACTAGGGAGACAAAAGACTAGGAAGCACTTTCTGGCATAGGACAGCTTGCTCAGTGTACACCAAAAAAGTCATCACTTCTAACTTTTTACAGAGAAGCATCAGAGGATTCATAAATATTGATGATTTGCCAGTTAGCCTCCATCCAAACCACTTAATAAGTCTTGAGTGATGCCTTGAGTGATAACTCAATAGGATTCTAGGAATTTATTATGGTAAAATGAGAAATTCATCTGTAGGCATTGCCCTGGAATCAAAGTGTGTTACAGACACCTGGTTTCTGTGAGCTGAGGTTACCACTTTGAAGTGCCTCTGGCCCTCTGAACCTCTCCTTCAGGTAGGATCTGTGCAGCCCTGCTGCTGCCTACAGGATGTCCCTTTCCAGGACAGTCTTGGCCACCAGCTCACCTTAAAGTCTCCTTCACTTATTGACTTGACCTTCCATTGGCTTTTGGGACTTTCTCTTCTGCTTCCTCTCACCAGTTCCTTTCTGTCTTCATGGGTTCCAGTCTCTGTGTCACTCATTTCCATAGTGCTCTTCCCAGGGTTACCTGCTTGCTCATTCCATCACACAGGGCATGGTCTCACACAGACCCACCAACTTCTTCCTCCTCTGTCCTTACAATGAAGACTTCACACTCAGCATCTCCCTCCTCGGCATCTTTGTAGAAGCAGAATAAAAATTTTTAGAAGTGGATTGATTTGGGTTTAGTGAGTATAACTCGGGGGTGGGCCATCTCCTTTGGGACTCCAAACCCGTAGGTCCCAAATGCAACCACCTTTCTCCTAGCCCAATCCTGGAGCCCCACTCATGTTGCATCTGCTTTTGACTTTTCCCAATGGTCCATCTGGTCCCACTTCCAGAAACAACAGAGTCACACTTGACTTCACATCATTCTTCTTCTCACCCACTTCATTAGCTCCCCTGGCCCATTGATTTTCCTGTGAACACTCCTGGAATCAGCATTTCCTTCTTTATGTCTCCTCCACCCTCATTTCAGGCAGCATCTTCTCCAAGAACTATAAAAAATGTCTTATTCATCTTTGTTTACCAATTGCTATGCACATAATGGGTCCTCAGTCAATGTTTTTTATTAGTGAAATGGAATATAGAATTTAAAGGAGGGCTTTTCTGAAATGACAAGTTAGTGAGAGTGTGTTCTCAGGGTCAAACTCATCAAACTCTACTTGCTCTGCTTTAACAAAATTTTATTCTGTTTCTACAAAGAACCTATTAATAGCTTAGAACAGTCACCTATGAGGCTGTATCTTATTTTTGTTTGCCCACTTTATAGAAGTATTGAAAATCAAATTCCCCACAATGCCATCTTCCTCACAGTTGCAATCATAGTAAAAAAATTCCATCCAAATTAATTTTGTCCAAGTTATATTATAGCTTATGTTTAATTCCACGGAGCTAATAGCCCTATACCATTTTTAATACCAGATACACTACAATTTACCTTACTTTTCACTTCTTTATATTTTGTTGATCATGCTATTACAGTTGTCCCATTTATTTCTCCCCTCTGTCCTGCAAAGCCCCTTCCTCCAGCGTTCACCCCCACCCTTAGTTCAAGTCTAAGGGTTGTACATAAAAGTTCTTTGGCTTTTTCATTTCCTATACTATTTTTATTTTTATTTTTAAAGATATTATGTATTTTTTATTAGGGGAGTAGTGGGTGGGGGAGAGAGAAACATCAATATGTGGTTGCCTCTCATGTTCCCACTACTGAGGACCTTGCACACAAACCAGGTATATTCCCTGACTTGAAATTGAACTGCTAAACCTTTGGTTCACAGACTGGCACTCAATCCACTGAGCCACATCATCCAGGGCTCCTACACTATTTTTAACCTTCCCCTGTCTACTTTGTGCCTACCAATTATTTCTTATTCCATGTATCTTTTTCCCCCATTCTACTTCAACCCCATCTCTGCTGAAAACTGTCCATGTGATTTCTACTTCTGTGATTCCATTTCTGTGATCCTGTTTTCTTAGCTTTTTTTTTTTTTAAAGTTCAGGTATTGATAGTTGTGAGTTTGCTGTCATTTTACTGTTCATAGTTTTGATATTTTTTTTTCTTAGATAAGTCCCTTTAACATTTCACATAGTAAGGGCTTGGTAGTGATGAATTCCTTTAACTTGACCTTATCTGAGAAGCACTTTATCTGCTCTTCCATTTTAAATGAGAGCTTTGCTGGATAGAGCAATATTGGATGTAGGTCTTTGCTTTTCGTGACTTTGAATACTTCTTTCCAGCCCCTTCTTGCCTGTAAGGTTTCTTTTGAGAAGTCAGCTGAGAGTCTTATAGGACTCCTTTGTAGGTAAGTGACACCTCTTTCTCTTGCTGCTTTTAAGATTCTCTCCTTATCTTTAATCTTAGGTAATGTAATTATGATGTGCCTTGGTGTGTGCATCCCTGGGTCCAACCTCTTTGGGACTCTTTGAGCTTCCTGGACTTCCTGAAAGTTTATTTCCTTTGCAAATTGGGGAAGATCTCCTTCATCATTTTTTCAAATGAGTTTTCAATTTCTTGGTCTTCTTCTTCTCCTTCTAGCATACCTATTATTTGGATGTTGGAATGTTTAAAGTTGTCCCAGGGGTTCCCAAGCCTCTCCTCACTTTTTCTGAATTCTTGTTTCTTTATTCTGTTCTGGTTGTATGTCTACTTTTTAAAAAATATTTTATTGTTGTTCAATTACAGTTGTCTTCATTTATCCCCCCCTACCACTCCCCCCATACCAGGCAAACCCACCTTCCTCTCTTGCTTCCACCCCCACCTTGGATTTGTCCATGTGTCCTTTATAGTTGTTCCTGAAAACACTTCCCCCCATTATCCGCTCCCAACTCCCATCTGGTTACTCCAGATTGTTCTTAATTTCAATGTCTCTGGTTATATTTTGCTTGCTTGTTTGTTTTGTTAATTAGGTTCCCATTAAAGGTGAGATCATATGGTAATTGTCTTTCACCACTTGGCTTACTTCACTTAGCAAAATGTTCTCCAGATCCATCCATGCTGTCAGAAAGGGTGGGGGTCCTTCTTTCTTCCAGCTGCATAGTATTCCATTATGTAAATGTACCACAGATTTTTGATCCACTCATTTACTGATGGGCATTTACACTGTTTTCAGCACTTGGCTATTGTAAATAAACCTGCTATGAACATTGGGGTGCGTAGTTTCTTTTGGATTGGTGTTTTAGGGTTCTTAGGATATAATCCTAGCAGTGGAGTTGCTGGGTCAAAAGGCAGATCCATTTTTAGTTTTCTGAGAAAATTCCATACTGTTTTCCATTGTGGTTGTACCAATCTGAATTCCCACCAACAGTGCACTAGGGTCCCCTTTTCTCCACAACCTCTCCAACACTTGTTGTTTGTTGCTTTGTTTATGATGGCCATTCTGACTGGTGTGAAGTGGTATCTCATTGTGGTTTTAATTTGCATCTCTCTGATAGCTAGCGATATTGAACATTGTTTCATGTGTCTTTGGATCTTCTGTATGTCCTCCTTGGAGAAGTGTCTGTTCAAGTCCTTTGCCCATTTTTTTAATTGGGTTGCTTGTCTTCTTAGAGTGGAGTTGTGTAAGTTCTTTATATATTTTGGAGATTAAACCCTTGTCTGAGGTATCATTGGCAAATATGTTTTCCTATACGGTTGGCTCTCTTTTTATTTTAATCCTGTTTTCTTTAGCAGTGCAGAAGCTTTTTATTTTGATGAGGCCCCATTTGTTTATTTTTTCCTTTATGTCCCTTGCTCTGGAGGACATATCAGTAAAAATGTTGCTGTGTGAAATATCTGAGATTTTCCTGCCTATGTTCTTCTCTAGGACTTTAATGGTGACACGGCTTATATTTAAAGTTTTTTATCCACCTTGAATTTATTTTTGTGTATGGTGTAAGTTAATGCTTGAGTTTCTTTTTTTTTTGCACATAGCTGTCTAGTTCTCCCAACACATTTTTTTGAAGAGGCTATTTTTACTCCATTTTATGTTGCTGCCCCCATTGTTGAATATTAATTGACTGTAGAGACTTAGGTTTATTTCTGAGCTATGTTCTGTTCCACTGGTCCAAGTGCCTGTTTTTATGTCAGTACCAGGCTGTTTTGATTACAGTGGCCTTGTAGTACAGTTTGGTATGAGGTATTATGATCCCTCCTACTTTGCTCTTCCTTCTCAAAATTGCAGCAGCTATTCGGGGTCATTTATGGTTCCATATAAATTTTTGAAGTGTTTGCTCGATGTCTGTGAAATATGCCATTGGTACTTTAATAGGCATTGCATTGAATCTGTAAATTGCTTTGGGTAGTAGGACATTTTGATGATGTTAATTCTTCTGATCCATGAACATGATATATGTTTCCATTTGCTTGTGATTTCCTTGATTTTTTTTTCTTCAGTGTTGTGTAGTTTTCTGCATATAGATCTTTTACCTTCTTGGTTAGGTTTATTCCTGGATATTTTATTTTTCTTGTTGCTATATCAAATGGGATTTTCCCCCTGATTTCTGCTTCTGCTGTTTCATTGTGGGTATATAAAAATGCCTTTGATTTCTGGATATTGACTTTGTATCCCACTGTTTTGCCAAATTCACTTATTAGGTCGAGCAGTTTTTTGGCCGAGTCTATAGGATTTTTTATGTACACTATCATGTCATCTGCAAACAATGACACTTTTGTTTCATCCTTTCCGATTTGGATGCCTTTTATTTCCTTTCCATGTCTGATCACTGTGGCTAAAACTTCCAATACTGTATTGTATGCAGCAGTTTTTATCAAAGTGGAGCAATGCAGAAGCATTTCAAACTAAAATAAAAACAGTATACAAAGTGGAGAACTTTTACACCTGCACTCTCAAAAAAAATAAACTTAGGAATTGAGAGACAGACTTCCCATAAGTTCTTGACATACTGAAAATCAGAACTTATCTTCTGGCCAATAAATCTCTGCTAAAAACTTTTCCACATCCTCCAGCCTGTGAACTTACTGATTTAACTCTGATTGTGTCTCCCTATTCTTTGCCATGACTAGAGCTTGCCCCAAATTTCAACAGATTTTTCAGTCGCTGGCTCTAGTTTGATTTTTTGGATTGCAATTCATCCCTTATTTCCAAATGAACTCAATTTCTGGTAACTCAAGCTTCTCTCAGGTTACTGCTTTCTTTACTTGACACATCTGTGCCCACTTTGTGGATCACAGGTGTTTTCAATAAAAGTAATCTCTGAATGACATGCTTTGAGGATACTGGCTGATTTTTTTCACATTTAGGCGTTGCCTAAGGCAGGGATGTCAAACTCATTTTCACCAGGGGCCACATCAGCCTCGCAGTTGCTTTCAAAAGGCCAAAATAATTTTAGGACGGTATAAATGTAGCTACTCCTTAACTATTAAGGAGCTGAAATTACATTTGTCCTTTTGAAGACAACCATGAGGCTGATGTGGCCCCCAGTGAAAATTAGTTTGACACACCTGACCTAAGGTCTTCCTTCATGGAGGATGAGGACACAACTGCTTTCTTCCCTATTGGTGCGACACACACACACACACACACACACACACACACACACACACTCTTCCCATCCTTATCTCCAATAGTTTCCTATATCCAATATCAATACTTAATGTAAATTTTATTTTCATTAAATCTGGTGAAATTTAAACCACATTTTATAAATTTTTCTCTTCTCTTGGATTGTGGACCCACACTTTGAATCTTAAAGTTTATCAGGCCTGGATAACCTTTCCTGTGTGAGCTACAGAAGGGAGGTGGGGTGTTCTGATAGTTAAGACCAATAAATGACACAAATAGACTTTTAGAAATCTGAACTTCTCCCTGGTTGTATTCACATGTTCTCCAGGTTACTTTATGCTGGTGCCATGCTCTCTTGGCCAAATTTCAAATTCCACCTCCCAATAGGGTTAAAGTTTTGCTTTCGTTTTTCTCCCCCAAAGGGAACTCATCAACCTATGGTCATTCCTAGGGGCAGAAACAGCTACAAAAACTGTAGGACCACATGTAAAGTGAATGTTCAGAGTTCCTTGTTCAAATGACTGAAAATTTTAAGATGGCCAAGGCAGTGCATTAAACTTCCTGCAAGCCCTTTTAGGTGATGCACAGATTGTGAGTGCATGAAGCTAATTCTGTCTAGCAGAGCAAACAGAAATATTCATCTTCCAAGTAAATTCTGCACAAACTCAAGTTATTGAAAACCCTATACACTAAGAGCTAATATCAGCTGAATGATGACAGGTGGAAGCTTTTCTGCAATCAGAAACAAGGTAAGGATGTCCCCTCTCACCACTCCTTTGAAACATTGTACTGAAAGTCAGAACTATTGCTGTAAGACACACAAAGAAAAAAATATACAGAGTGAGTAGAATGAGATAAAACTGTATATTTTCACAGAGGATAAGACTGTTTATGTAGAATCTCCCCCCCCCAAAAAAAAAGAAAAAACTGGCCTAATAAGCCCTCATAGCAAGGTTGCAGGATATGGGGCTAATATACAGGAGTCAGTGCTTCCCTGAAACACCAGCTGTACAGACTGGGATATGAGATTGAAACACGGGTCAAAAATTAAACTACTTAGGTACATTTATGCAAAATGTTACATACATGATCTACATCAGAAAGCTAGAAACTCTAATTGCAAAAATCAGAAAAGAACTAAATAAATGGAGACACAGCCTATGTTCATAAATAGGTATATTCAGTGCTGTCTAGATGCTGTTTATTTCCAATGTGACCTATAGATTCCATGCAGTGCTAATTGAAATCTAGTAAGTTATACTATGATATCAAAAAACTGATTCTAAAGTGTATTTGAAGAAGCAAAGAACCAGAATAGCCAACACAATGTATTGAATGAGAAGAACAAACCTTGAGGACTGACTTCAAGACTTACTATAAACTACATGAATAAAGATGGTGTGGTGTCAACTAGAAAGTAGAGAAATAGATCAATTAGACAGAATAGAAGAGCCAAGAAATAGATCCACATAAACATAGTCAACTGATCTTTGACAAAGGGGTAAAGGAAATACCATACTGAGAAGAGGACCTTTTCAACAAATGGTACTAGAACAACTTGGAATTCACATGAAAAAAATGAATCTAGACACATGCCTTATACCTTTCACAAAAATTAACTCAACATAAATCACAGAACTAAACATAAGACACATAACTGTTAATTTCCTAGATGACAACACAAGAAAAAATCTAGATAACTGTGGGATTGACAATACCTTTTAAGATACAACAGCAAAGGCACAACCATGAAAAAATAATTCATAAGATGGACCTCATCCAAATTAAAACCATCTAGTCTTCAAGACATTGTCAAGAGAATGAGACAGATTGAGAGAAAATGTATGCCAAAGACATATCTGAGAAAGGACTGTTATCCAAAATCTATGGAACACTCTTTAAATTCAAAAGTAAGAAAGTGGCCCTGACTGATGTGGCTCAGTTTGTTGGGTGTCATCCTGCAAAGGGAAAGGTCATCAGTTCAAAGCTTGTCAGAGCACATGCCTGGGTTGTGGGACTGGTCCTCCTCTGTGAGTGTGCAAGAGGCAACTGATTGATGTTTCTCTCTCACATCAATGTTTCTCTCCTTCTTTCTCCCTCTCTCTCTAAAAATAAATTAATAAAATCTTTAAAAAATAAAAAAACCCAAAACATGATGAAAAAATGAGCTGAAGATCTGGACACAACCCTCAGTAAAGATGGCATATGGGCACATGAAAAGATGTTCAATGTCATTATGTCCTCAGGCAACTGGACATTAAAACATCAATGAAGTACTGTTACACACCTATAATAATGTTGAAAATTCAAAACACTTAGAATTTCCCTGGCTGCTGTAGCTCAGTGGATTGCTCATGGGTCTCTGAGCCAAAGAGTTGCTGACTTGATTCCCAGTCAGGGCACATGCCTGGGTTGTAGGCCAGGTCTCCAGTAGGGGCCACAAAAGAGGCAACTGTACATTGATATTTCTCTCCCTCTCTTTCTCTCTCCCTTCCCCATTCTCTAAAAATAAATAAATGCTAATAAGTACATGCCAAGTGAAATAAAGGAAAATGTACAGGGAACCAACAGTGACGGGAAAGAAACCAGGACTCAAATCAACAGTGTGAACCAGACAGAAGAAAGAAACATTCAACCAGAACAGAATGAAGAAACAAGAATTCAAAAAAATGAGAAGAGGCTTAGGAACCTCCAGGATATCTTTAAATGTTCCAACATCCGAATCATAGGGGTGCCAGTAGGAGAAGAGGAAGAGCAAGAAATTAAAAACTTATTTGAAAAAATAATGAAGGAGAACTTTGCAATCTGGCAAAGGAAATAGACTTCCAGGATCAGGGAGCTCAGAGAGTTCCAAAGAAGTTGGATCCAAGGAAGCACACACCAAGGCACATCATAATTAAATTACCCAAGATTAAAGATAAGGAGAGAATCTTAAAAGCAGCTTTTGCTTTTAAGCTACAGTAGGTAACTGTAGGAGACAATTACCTACAAAGGAGTTCCCATAAGAGTACCAGTTGATTTCTCAAAAGAAACCTTGCAGGAAAGAAGGGGCTGGGAAGAAATATTCAGTCATGAAAGGCAAGGACCTACATCTAAGATGACTCTATCCAGCAAAACTATCATTTAGGATGGAAGGGCAGGTAATGTGCTTCACATATAAGGTCAAATTAAAGGAGTTCATTATCACCAAGCTCTTATTAAATGAAATGTTAAAGGGACTTATCTAGGAAAAAGAAGATAAAAAATGTGAACAGTAAAATGACAACAAACCCACAGTTATTAACAACTGAACCTAAAACAAAAACAAAAACAAACACAAACTAAGCAAACAACTAGAACAGAAACAGAATCACGGAACTGGAGATCACATGGAAGGTTATCAGCAGGGCAGTGGGAGGGGGAGAGGGAGGAAAAGGTACAGAGAAGAAGTAGCATAAATGGTAAGTAAAAAATAGACGGGGAGGTTAAGAATAGTATAGGAAATGTGGAAGCCAAAGTACTTAAATGTATGACCCATGGACATGAACTAAAGGGGGGTGAGATGCAGGTGGGAGGAGGTGTGCAGGGTGGAGGAGAATAAATGAGGGAAAATGGGACAACTGTAATAGGACAATCTTAAAATGGCATGCTTATACATCAAATTATGATGAGTTTAATAAAGAACTTGCTTATCTGTAAGGTATAACATTTGAAGATAATAATTTGTTGGTAAGTAATAATTACTATGGAATGATATCATACAATATAAAGCCCACATTTTAGATTTAATATATATTTTCAATATTTAGAGAACAAATAATCTGCAAGATTTTAAAATGCTATGCATGGCTTATAAGAAGTGTGTACTGAGTACTGGAAACAAGGAGTAAATTCCCACTGTGTGGACCACAAACACTCAGAGCACCACTACCAGATGCACCCACATGGAACCATCACTCTTGGTGGTTTGGTGTCATTGCCAGGACACCTGACACCCCTGAGTGCTTCCTGTTTGAACCTGGTTCCAGATTTTTGCAAGTTTATCCCTACAGCATGCTGCAACTTCTAGACCATCCCTTTTAATAAAAATATATGTATAAAATAAAGTGTAGTTATTATTATTATCTTATTTGGCAAAGTTTTCTATGTCATTTCAAGTGTATTTAATAGGCCTAATTAGTTCAAAAGCTTCTATTTCACATGGAGAGAGAACAAATCCTTGAGGTATTTCAAGGGCCTATTGGAATAACTCAAAGTCATCTTTCAGTTAAAAAATGTTTCTTAAAATTTAAGCTTTGGGGAGTTTTAATTTAATTTAATTGAATTTAATTTTTTTAAAATTTCATTTTAATCATTGTTCAAGTACAGTTTTCTCCCTTTTACTCCCATTCCAGCCCACCCACCCAACCCTCCCCACTTCCCTCCCATTACTACCCTCCCCCTAGCTTTTGTCCATGTGTCCTTTAAATTTGTTCCTGTAAACCCTTCCCATTCTCCCCTGAAATTCCCTCTTCTCTCCCCTCTGGTCACTGTCAGTCTGTCCCCTATTTCATTGTCTTTGGTTATATTTTGCTTGTTTCTTTGTTTTGTTCTTTAGGTTCCTGTTAAAGGTGCGATCATATGGTATTTGTCTTTCACTGCCTGGCTTGTTTCGCTTAGCATAATGCTCTCCAGTTCCATCCAAGCTGTTGCAAAGGGTAGGAGCTCCTTCTTTCTTTCTGCTGCATAGAATTCCATTGTGTAAATGTACCCTAGTTTATTGATCCATTCACTTACTGATGGGCATCTAGGTTACTTCCAGCACCTAGCTATTGTAAATTGTGCTTCTATGAACATCGGGGTGCAAAGGTTCTTTTGGATTGGTGTTTTAGGGTTCTTAGGATATAATCCTAGCAGTGGAATTGCTGGGTCAAAAGGCAGATCCATTTTTAGTTTTCTGAGAAAATTCCATACTGTTTTCCATTGTGGTTGTACCAATCTGAATTCCCACCAACAGTGCACTACGGGTCCCCTTTTCTCCACAACCTCTCCAACACTTGTTGTTTGTTGCTTTGTTTATGATGGCCATTCTGACTGGTGTGAAGTGGTATCTCATTGTGGTTTTAATTTGCATCTCTCTGATAGCTAGCGATATTGAACATTGTTTCATGTGTCTTTGGATCTTCTGTATGTCCTCCTTGGAGAAGTGTCTGTTCAAGTCCTTTGCCCATTTTTTTAATTGGGTTACTTGTCTTCTTAGAGTGGAGTTGTGTAAGTTCTTTATATATTTTGGAGATTAAACCCTTGTCTGAGGTATCATTGGCAAATATGTTTTCCCATACAGTTGGTTCTCTTTTTATTTTAATCCTGTTTTCTTTAGCTGTGCAGAAGCTTTTTATTTTGATGAGGCCCCATTTGTTTATTCTTTCCTTTATGTCCCTTGCTCTAGGAGACATGTCGGTAAAAAAGTTTCTGCGTGAAATATCTGAGATTTTCCTGCCTATGTTCTTCTCTAGGACTTTAATGGTGTCACGGTTTATATTTAAGTCTTTTATCCACCTTGAATTTATTTTTGTATAAGGTGTAAGTTGGTGCTCGAGTTTCATTTTTTTGCACGTAGCTGTCCAGTTCTCCCAACACAATTTTTTGAAGAGGCTATTTTTACTCCATTTTATGTGGCTGCTTCCTTTGTCAAATATTAATTGACCGTGGAGACTGGGGTTTATTTCTGTGCTCTGTGTTCTGTTCCATTGGTCCAAGTGCCTGTTTCTTTGTCAGTACCAGGCTGTTTTGATTACAGTGGCCTTGTAGTATAGTTTAGTGTCAGGTATTGTGATCCCTCCTACTTTGCTCTTCCTTCTCAAAATTGCAGCAGCTATTCGGGGTCATTTATGGTTCCATATAAATTTTTGAAGTGTTTGTTCTATGTCTGTGAAATAAGCCATTGGTACTTTAATAGGTATTGCACTGAATATGTAAATTGCTTTTGGTAGTATGGACATTTTGATGATATTAATTCTTGCAATCCATGAACACGGAATATGTTCCCATTTGTTTGTGTCTTCCTTAATTTCTTTCCTCAGTGTTATGTAGTTTTCTGAATACAGATCTGTTACCTCTTTGGTTAGGTTTATTCCTAGGTATTTTATTTTTCTTTTTGCTATTTCAAATGGGATTTTTTTTTTATTTCTGCTTCTGCTGTTTCATTGTTGGTGTACAGAAATGCCTTTGATTTCTGGATATTGACTTTGTATTCCGCTGTTTTGCCAAATTCATTTATTAGGTCAAGCAGTTTTTTGGTGGAGTCTATAGGATTTTCTATGTACACTATCATGTCATCTGCAAACAGTGACAGTTTTGTTTCATCCTTTCCGATTTGGATGCCTTTTATTTCTTTTTCTTGTCTGATCGCTGTGGCTAAAACTTCCAGTACTATATTGAATTAAAGTAGTGAAAGTGGACAGCCTTGTCTTGTTCCTGATCTTAGCGGAAAAGATTTTAATTTTTGCCCATTGAATATGATGTTGGCTGTAGGTCTCTCATATATGGCCTTTATTATGTTGAAGAATGCTCCCTCTATTCCCACTTTGCTGAGTGTTTTTATCGTAAATGGGTGCTGTACCTTATCAAATGCTTTTTTGCATCTATTGATATGATCATGTGGTTTTTGTCTTTGCTTTTGTTTATGTGATGTATTACATTTACTGATTTGCGAATATTGTACCATCCTTGCATCCCTGGGATAAATCCCACTTGGTCATGGTGTATGATCTTTTTAATGTATTGTTGGATGCAGTTTGCCAGTATTTTGTTGAGGATTTTAGCGTCAATGTTCATCAGTGATATTGGCCTGAAGTTTTCTTTCTTTGTTGTGTCTTTATCTGGTTTTGGAATTAGGATGATGTTGGCCTCATAAAAAGAGTTTGGGAGTCTTCCATCTTTTTGGATTTTTTGAAATAGTCTTTGAAGGATAGGGGTTAGTTCTTCCCTAAATGCTTTGTAGAATTTTTCTGTGAAACCATCTGGTCCCGGGCTTTTGTGTGTTGGGAGTTTTTTGATTACTGCTTCAATTTCTTTTGCTGTTATTGGTTTGTTCAGGCTTTCTGCTTCTTTTCCATTGAGTTTTGGAAGATTATATTTTTCTAGAAATTTGTCCATTTCATCTAGGTTTTCAAATTTCTTGGCATACAGTTCTTCATAGTAATTTCCTACAATCCTTTGTATTTCTGAGGTGTCTGTTGTAATCTCTCCTCCTTCATTTCTGATTGTGTTTATGTGGGTTTTCTCTCTTTTTTTTCTGGATGAGTCTGCTTAAAGGCTTGTCGATTTTGTTTATCTTTTCAAAGAACCAGCTCTTGGATTCATCGATCCTTAGAACTGTGCTTTTAGTCTCTATGTCATTTAATTCTGCTCTGACCTTGGTTATTTCCTTCCTTCTGCTTGCTCTGGGCTCTCTTTGTTGTTGTTCCTTGAGTTCTTGTAGATGTAGGGATAGGTTGTTTGTTTGGAATGTTTCTAACTTTTTTAGGTGGGCCTGTATTGCTATGAACTTCCCTCTCAGGACTGCCTTGGCTGTGTCTCATAAGTATTGGGTTGTTGTGAGTTCGTTTTCATTTGTTTCCAGAAACCTTTTGATTTCATCCCTAATATCATTCTTGACCCATTCATTGTTTAATAGCGTGCTATTTAATCTCCATGATTTTGAGTGTTTTGGGTTTTTTTCCTTGGGGTTGGTTTCTAACTTCAGTCCCTTGTGATCCAAGAAAATGCTTGGTATGATTTCAATTTTCTTGAAATTCTTGAGGCTTGTTTTGTGTCCTATCATGTGGTCTATCTTTGAAAATGTTCCATGTACATTTGAAATGAATGTATATTTAGCTTCTTTGGGATGGAGGGCTCTGTATATATCAGTAAAGTCCATTTCCTCAAGGGTATTGTTCAATGCCACAATATCTTTGTTGATATTTTGTTTGGAAGATCTGACCATTTTTGATAGTGGGGTGTTAAAATCCCCCACAATAACTGTGTTGCTGTTGATATCTTTCTTGAAGTCCTCTAAGATTTTCTTTATGTATTTGGGTGCTCCTATGTTGGGTGCATACATATTTACAATATTTATGTCTTCTTGGTGGATTCTTCCCTTGAGTATTATGAAATGACCTTCTGGGTCTCTCTTTATGGTCCTTTTTTGGAAGTCTATTTTGTCAGATATGAGTATTGCTACCCCGGCTTTTTTTTCCCTGTCCATTTGCTTGGAAAATCTGTTTCCAGCCCTTCACTTTCAGCCTGTGTAGGTCTTTTATCCTGAGGTGGGTCTCTTGTAGGCAGCATATGTGTGGGTCATGTTTTCTTATCCAATCAGCTATTCTATGTCTTTTGATTGGAGCATTTAATCCATTTACATTTAAGGTTATTATTGATAGGTACTTATTCATTGCCTTTTATGTACGTGTGTTCCTCTCTCACTCTCTCTTTTCTTTTCTTTCCTTAAAGCAGTCCCTTTAGCATCTCTTGCAGAGCTGGTTTAGTAGAGGTGTATTCTTTTAGACTTCTTTTGTCTGGGAAGCTTCTTATTTGGCCTTCTATCTTTATTGAGATCCTTGCTGGGTAAAGTAGCCTTGGTTGCAGACCTCTGGTTCTCATTACTTGGAACATTTCTTGCCATTCTCTTCTGGCTTGGAGTGTTTCCATTGAGAAGTCAGCTGTTAGCCTTATTGGGGCTCCCTTGTATGTTACTTCCTGTTTCTCCCTTGCTGCCTATAAGATTTTCTCTTTGTCCTGAAATTTTGCCATTTTTAATTATGATGTGTCTTGAGGTGGGTCTCTTTGGATTCCTCTTGATTGGGACTCTCTGTGTTTCCTGGATTTGTGTGACTTTGTCTCTCATCAAATTAGGGAAGTTTTCCATCACTACTTTTTCAAATAGGTTTTCTATTCCTTGCTCTTCTTCTCCTTCTGGTATCCCTATTATACGGATATTATTATGTTTCATATTGTCTTGCATTTCTCTTAATCCCTCTTCATTCTTTCTGAGCCTCTTTTTTTTTTTCTTGCTCTTTCTGGGTGTTTTCTTCTACTTTGTCCTCTTGCTCGCTGATCCGATCTTCTGCTTCATCAATCCTGCTTTTCATTCCTTCTACTGTGTTCTTCAGTTCAGAAATTGTATTCTTCATTTCCTCTTGGCTCTTGTTGAGAGTTTCTATTTCCTTTTTCATGCTGATGTAGTTTCAGTGAGTTCATTGTAGCTCCCCTGTAGTTTCTGGTAGCTCATTGTGAGCTCATTGAGCTTCCTGACGATCATTGCTTTGAACTCAATATCTGATAGTTGAATTTCCTCTATTTCATTTAGCATTCTTTCTGAGGCTTCCTCCTTTCCTTTCATTTGGGGATTGTTTCTTTGTCTTCCCATTGTTTGTGAGACTCTTCTTGTTAGCCTCAGCTTCTTAAATTGATCTGTTCTGGCTCCCTGGGTTTGTGCTGTGAACTTCTTTAGTAGAATAGCAGTGAGTTTCAGTGGTGCAGTTTCCTTGACTCCCAAGGAAAGTTAAGTTGGCTTTGTGTTTGCCTTTGGGTTTTGATTGTTGTTGAGTCTTTCTTTGGTGGTTCCTTCCCACCAGCTGGTTAAATGAGGGTCACTCTGTCCACCACCTCCTGTATTTTGTTGTGCTGGTGAGGGCAGGTTGTGTTGAAGCTGGTTCTTCCATGTGTATAAGGTTTAAAGAATTCTCTCTTGCTCTTGTTCAGTTGTTTGTATTGGGTACTGTCTCTACTGTTTAGTTGTATTTCCAGATAGGTCCTGGATTGAGGTTTGTGTGGTTACTACTCCCTCCTTCACCTTCTTCTGTTGTTATCTGTTAGTGGTTCCTTTGTTGTTGGGTTTCCTCTTCCAGTGGGTATCCTAGTGTTCACCACCTCCACCTATTCTTTTTTGTCATCAGTTGGAGGGGGAAGGCAAAATGGTTTAAGACAGCAACAGAGAGTTCTATGACATTTACAGTAGTAACAAGTAGGGAAGAGATAGGATATCCTTTGACTATGTATAGTGTTAACCATGATCTTCCACCCAGCTAGCTGATTTTTAGAAAGGATGGAAAGAAGATAAGACTCTTGTTGGGGAAGGAAGGATTGTGAGTTGGATCTATAAAGCAGGGAGGTTGTGGGAGGTCAGATTCTGAGGTAAGGTGAGAGTAAAGGATAGTAAATAGGTGTAGTGTGTGAGAGAATAGAGTTAACCACTACAGTAATAGAGTTCAGGAAACTTTGAAATGGGCTAAGATCTGGGGCGGGGGTGTGTGTTGTGAAGTAATTACAATTGCATGGAACAGCAGTTAGTTACAATAATATTATGGTAACAATCATATGACAGAATCTATGAGATCTAGGTAGCAAGAATAGGGAGTACAGAACCTCAAGTAGTGTGCTAATGGGACACAGGTGAGTTAAAGGACAGTAGATTAGCAATACAGTATGGAAAGAGATATCAGGGGAAAGCTGTCAGGTCATACAATATATCCAGCCTAGCAAAGCAGACTATACAAAAAGAAGAGGGATACAAAAATACTATTTAAAAAGATGTAGGAATACTAGAAAAATAATAATAATACAAATATGCAATAACTTGCAGGTTCTCTGTAATAGCAGAGTGAAATTTATCTCACTGTCCCAGCTGTTGTGATGCCCCTTCTTTGGGTTCAACTTTGGTCTTTTCACAGATCCAGGATTTTGTCTCACTTGTAGGTATTTAGAAAAAAATTTTAAAAAAAGTAAAAAATAGAAAAGGCAGATGAAGGAAGGAAGAAGAGATAAAATTGGAGGAAAGAAAGGAGGAAGGAATAAAACGAAATCAGGGAAGAGAGGAAAAAATAAAAGAGAATAAAAACAATAAAAATTAAAAAAATTAAAAATTGTTAAAAAAATAGAATCAAATTAAAAAGTCTCTTGGTTTCAAAGTGGCCAAACTGGTTTTTCTGCTCTTGCTGGCTGCAGCAGGCTGAGGGGTGATTGTTGTGGCTTTTCTTCCTTGGCCAGCGGTGCCCACACTGGCTCCTCAGCCTTGCGCCCTGGATGTGGGAATCAGGTCTTTCCCCAGGGTTACTGCTGTGGACTGGAGTTCGGGGATGCTCTCCCTGCATGCGTGCCCGCACGCCCTTGCGCCCACGGCTGGGTGGCAGGGAGGCTGGAGCAACTGTTCACTTTAGGAGAACTCCCCAAACATCGTCTGTCTATTCACTCCTTCCTCTTGAGAAATTCCTCCTATTCAAGCCTGCTGCTCCCCACAGTGGCCTGGCTTCTCCTGCCGCCAACCTCTCCAGCCAGACCAGTGACTGTGGGGGTCCGGGCCTGCTGCGCGACCCAGCCTCTCTGGTGTCCACAGCCTCCAAAGGTGCTCACAGCCCTTGTGTGTTTGCTAGCACCTGGATTCCTCCCAGTGCCGCTCAGACCTTGTTTGGCTGGGGAGGGAGCAGTTGTCCCGGCTCTCTCCCTAAGACTCTGTGGCAAAACCAGCAGCGGGCCCTGGGCCTGGGGCTGCAGCCCCCGGACCACATGCTGGTCCCCGGGACCCTACCTTGTTGCAGCACTCTTCTTAGGGTCTGGTTTTTCAGTTCTGCCACAATCCTTGGTCTCCTATTTTCACATATGCTGAAGTATGTTGGTTGTTTGCTTATCTACTCCATAGATCGGTCAGGATTTTCTCCCCTGAGTAGAGGTAAGCTGAATCTGCTCCTTCCTACTCCGACGCCATCTTAGCCGCCCCCCTTTGGGGAATTTTTAAACAAACTCAACCAAAAGATCATGACATAAACTTTTTGTAAACCCAGATAAAACAAACACGTATTGTATAGTAACTACTCTAAAAGACACTACTCAAACTTAAAACCATTTTAATATTAAATATTGTGCCCACACCACAGAACCCTGCTTAATTTTATAAGTATTTAATATCTTTAGGTCACTAAAATATTATATTCTCGTTATGCCATCCAGGTGCAGAAAGAACACCTTTCTGTTGTGTGAGGAGGCGCAGTGTGTCTACCTACACCTCTATCTTGGCCGGAAGTGTAAACTTGTTTTTTCCTTAGAGCAATTTGATAAATTCTACCCTCATGAGCAATATTAAAGTATTTATATAGTTTTTCTATCTAATCTCTCCATAAATTAGCAACTCTTAACAAGTAAATAATATTACTCTCATGCCAATACATTTGTATATATAAATCCAATAAGAATCTGTTTTTTTTTTTATAATAGGAGATATAAAATCAATGTCTTATTTTGATTTTATTAACCAAGACTTTGACTGAAATGCCATATTCAAGAGAGGCCTGGATCGTAGTTGTCACCAAAAAGCTTTAAGGAATGAAGGCGAACTTCAAAGCTGATAATAATCCCTTGGAGAAATAGCCTGATCCCTTGTTTCCTCATATGGTTCATGACAGTCTTTCCAGATAAGAGACAACATTTGCTTTCCAAAGACATGACAAGAAAAATCTCAAGAATTACCGGGAACCTCAAAAACTTGAGGGATTTATCCAAACCTATATATAGTGCAGATGAAGCCTGATTGCAACTGTATGGCTCTTTTTTTTTTTTTTCTTGACAGCCAAATTAAAGTTCAGTCTGGGATATCTTATAATGGTCCAGTAAAACAAACTTAAGAGAGCTCATATAATTAATGACTATTCTTGTCATGTCTATATAAACAATCAGGCACAATTGAAACCGAACATAATGCAGTAAACAACCTTCATTTCACTATCTTTTTAAAAATTTTTATTTTAATTGTTGTAAAAGTACAGTTTCCTGCCTTTTACCCCCATCCCAGCCCACCCCTCCAGCCTTCCCCACCTCCCTCTCATTTCAACTCCCCATTGTTATTGTCCATGTGTCCTTTATACTTGTTCCTGTAAACCCTTCCCTCTCCCCTCTGGTCACTGTCAGCCTGTTCTCAATTACAGTGTCTTTGAAATTGCTTATATTTTTCTTGTTTGTAGCAGCACAATTTACAATAGCCAAGTGCTGAGAGCAACCTAAGTGCCCATCAGTAAATGAATGGATCAAAAAACTCTGGTACATTTACACAATGGAATTCTATGCAGCAGAAAGAAAGAAGGAGCTCCAACCCTTTGTGACAGCATGGGTAGAACTGGAAAGTATTTTGTTAAGCAAAATAAGCCAGGCAGTGAAAGACAAATACCATATGATATCATCTTTAACAGGAACCTAATCAACAAAACAAACAAACATTTGGCTATCTTTTATAAAAATAAGGTTGATTTAGAAAAATTCAATTTCAGTAAAACATATAATACACAATTTTAGATATTAGATTATATAGTTCAAGTTTTATTTTTTACCTACAAACTGAATTGAATGCTAAATTTTTCTAATTTTTTTCCCAAACCAATATTCATTTTTCTCCCTTCCTTTGGCTTGGAATATTAAAAATGACTGAGAAGCTATACAAAATTTACCTAAATCCCTAACATCATCACCAGAAACATTTAAACTACAGTAAAGAAGATCTATCAGAACATCACTGCTTGCTTTCATTTCTGAAAAAAAATATTACAACTTAGATCTAAAAATCTTCTTAATTGACATCCTTACAAACTCAGAAACTAGTTTATGTTTTGCTCTTGTCACTGACCTTCAATTTGTGTGTCTGTGTTCGTCGGCAGGCCCCTTATTTACCTGATTGCTTGTTTACACCATATAGCTCTCCCTTTGGAAGCCAATCTACATCACCACCTCCTGAAGTAAGACTCAGCAAGTTAACTGAACTGACTTATTTCCTGGACTACATATTGAGTTGATGAGATGTGGAGCAATCTATCAACTTCACTTCTGAAATATAAACTGTTGTTATTTAAAAGGACAGATCAAACTTCTGCCACCTTGGAACTGCTTCCTCTTTCCTGCCCAAAACTTTCAGGAGAAAAAAGTCTTCAAAAAAGAATCTTAGAAAATATCCCCTATCCAAATTTAAATTAAATATAATAAAGAAAAGGACTTCAGACAGGTGAAACACCTTTGTCCTGGGAAGCCCCTGTACCTACTTAATTTGGGACACTGTCCCTTCTTCTGTTGTCCGATTCTTAAATTTTCTCAGACTTGTAGTTATTATAATTCTCTTTCTCATTTTCAGGCCATGCCTTTTTAATATTCTTGTAAGTTTGTCTTATCTAGAATGCAACAATTGCATATCAATATAATGATGCTTCAGAGATTTTGACCCATCCCTACTTTGGAAACAGCCTCTCTGTTCCAGTCTCAGATGTCAGATGTTATTCCCTTATGGTCCTCAAATCAGAGAGAGACTTCCACATCCTACACAGGCAGGGACCATGACCCTAGTCAGCAGGATGCAGTTTCTGAAGGCATTCCCTCCTCCCTCATCACTCCTTAAAGATTTTAGGAATGGAAATCTCTGAGAGGGGAATGAGACAGGCCAGTAAGCCAGGACAAGTGGAATAAAAACTGAGACAGATAGCAGAACAAACTGGTCAATTTACAGCCAGATGCAGAAGGTCACCTCCCTAGAGGTAACATCTAGGCCTCAGTTGTATTTCACCTCCAAGCCCAGAAAAGCAACAAAACCAGATGGGTGAGGCCATGACCACCTGCAATTACTGATGACCTTTTGCTCTAGCACTGACCAACAGTGAAGACCACGACCCTGAAAGAACACATCTGGAAAACTGATGAATATTCTGCTGAAACCCTCCCTCATGACCCCCACTAAGATTCCTGCCTGCAAAAGAGACACAAAACCCTCAAGACAAAAGGCCAATTGCATGCCCTCACTCTGAGGAACATACTCATGCCATTCCTTCCCCCAACTTCTTCCCCATCTTCTTCCCCCCTAGCTGTACATCTCCTACCTGTAAGGGAACTCATGAGACTTGCAACCCGGAGAGCAATGAACAGTAGCAGCTTATCCCAGGCTAATTACCTGATCCTGTCCTTAAGGCCCCCTTTCCTCTGACTCCCAGGTGAGCTAAGGTAGCCCAGCTTGGAGTGACTTCTTGTTCCTTCTATGCTTAGCTGTTTTTTTTGTTTCACTGTCTCCAGCTTTAATAAATGTACCCAGAAGTTCACCTGGAATCATGTTGTAAATCTTTCCTACATTAAGTTAAGAACACACACACAATCTGCTGGCTATAGTGAGACCTTCCAAGGGTCAGGTCCCCTGTCCAAAAGTACTAGGAGCAGTGAAGGGATGGACCTCTAGATCTATACATATTGTTCACCTTGAATTGAGGTCCAGTCATCGATGCCTAGACAGCCAAAATATTGGAATCAGGCTGCAGTGAAAAGAAAGAAGGTAGACATTTCAAAGATCCCAGTGAAAGCAGAATCAGAAGGTAGTGCTCAATAATGTGAACTCCCCAGTGGCTTACATTTAGGGTCTTTTAAGAAGAAAAAGAGAAAAAAGTCATAATTAGAGGTTTCAGGGTTGTTGGCTGTGCGGATTTATCAGTTATTGTGTAAGCTTCCATCATCTTCTTAATCTGATTTATTTATTTCCTGACATCAAACTGTCCAGGGTCTTTGGTTATTGGGGCCCAGAGGTCTTCCTCCTTGCAGACAACCTGAAGTTCTGCAACCCCTTTTGGGATTGTGTTGGTGATATAACCTTAAGAGCAGGAAGCAAATATATCCATCTTGTGCTTAGTGGGCTATGTCCTTAATCTTTAGCTATATATCTCATGCAACCTGTTTTGCTGACAAGTTTTCAGACTCTGGGTCACATCTGCATTCTTTCCCATCATACCTGTTAAGTATTTCCTCCCACTAACTCTTCAGTTAGAAATCATGACAGCCAGCTATAAAAGCAAATGGTACTCTTTTTCTTTTCATCTTTAAATTCCTCTACCAGGCTATAATCAAATAAAGATAGATAGATCAAAAGGAGACAACATGCAACATCTTTTATACAAAGAAATATTCTGGGGTGATTAGGAAAAAGACCCAAAGAAGTATTGGGTCTTACTGTTGTTCTGAAGCTAAGGAGAAAAAAGGATTGTGGTTTGAGATTTCAAAAGGCAGGAAAGCTATTCTCATGAAGACACCAAAGCAAATGTTTGGTAAATAAATCTTTGCTCAGCATCTTCCTGTAAATGTTTCTCCTGGAGGTGGAGGTCCTCCATCTAAATTCTTTCTAGGTAGATAAGGGGGAGGTCAAGGGGATTTATTCCTTTGCTTTTGTTTCTCCGTAGTGAAATTAGAAGCAATACTCTAAAGGGCAAACATGGGACAGCATCTCTGTTTCCCTTCACAGCAGAGCCACAGCTCTGAGTGTGGGTTAACGTCTCACTGACAGCTCAGGTCTACTATACCTAGTTGTTTAATTAAAGTCATCGAGTACCTAAATCATTACCAAACCAGATAAAATACTGTAGCATTATTCTATTCTTCTAAATGTATCAACTATTAACTTCTTATACAGAAAAACATACATTTGAATATGCTAATAAAAAAATTCCATGCTTTGCTGTCCACAGCTTCCCACTGATGAGGGATTTAGTTCCTGGAAAGCAACTCGACAAGTATGGTGTGATATTTCCCACAGCTGTTCAGGAAGAACTAGGAGTCCTGTAACCCTGACTCATCTGAATTAGTGTTTACACTATGATTACTTACTGTTTAGTCAGTTCTTTTGTTTTGTTTTTCATGTCCCTAATTTTAATTAGTACTTGCTGAGCTTGTTGCCTTCCTAAAGGACTTCAGTTATGCCACTATTGTTGAGGAACTGGGGGTGTGGTTCTCACAGAAGGGTGACTGCTCTGTTTCAATATCACCCAAGGACTCTTATGTTTAATTTAATTTAGTTCCAAGAATGCTTACAGAACATATGCTCCTAAAAGGTCCCAAAGAGACTCACAAAAACAAGTGAATTTATAAGGGCCCATGCAATCATGGGAATGTTGTGGCATCTCTTTACTTTCTTCGTCAATAAGAAATATTATGTATGTGTGTCCAGGAGATATTCTGATTTTACATCATTTATTTATTTGTTTGTTCTGGAATTGTTTAATGGACTTCTACCACATACCTATAGGCACTGACTGGGGTCCTGGGAACATGTCAGTGCATAAGAGACACATTGATCATCATTGCTGATGTCCAACTATTTACTTGACAAGTAACAGCTAAAAGGCACTTCAATATACGTTAAGATTCTTGATCCCAGCAAAATTCTGACCTTAATGTGCTTCTTCAGTTTTCTTGGACCTATTTGTGTTTTCCCAACTTCTCTCTTTCTCTCACATTCCACATCCAATCCTTCAACAAATCCTCTCCACTCCTTGCTCATAAAAACATGCAGAAACTGACCTCTTCTCCTCAGGCTGGTCTGATCACCCTCACCTTTTGCCTGGATGACTACACTTGACTCCTCACTGTGTTTTCAGTGGAAAATGAGTTCTTGCATCTCACAAGGAAAAGAGTTTCCTGAGACCCACACAGATGGGGCTCTGTGGTGAGCTTTATGGATGGTGTAAAATGAAGGGGGTTCCTCTCCTGACTTCCCAATGTCTTATCTCCACCTGTCCTGCCATGAAAAAAAAGTCCAATCTTATTTTCAGCAAGGCTAAGACAAGAGCTAGTGACCAGAGTTTTTGTGCCATACTAAAGTACAGTCCAGCTCAGCATCTGGCTAGCTTGGCATATATTTCCAGTTGCAGTCCATTGCTGTGCTGCAGTATTCAGGGTTTGCCTGGAGCCTGCCCTTGCAACACCCACAGCCATGGGTCACATGGCTGCTAAGGCCACATTGCTATGGAGACAGGACATGCAAGTGCACCTGGTGACTGCAGGTAACAAACGAGAGAGAGAAAGGAGAGAACATGCTTCTTTGTTTCCCTGGGATTATGTTAGCTTGGATTTGTGATAGAGCAGGTGTTTATCCAAGAGAACCAATCAACTTCCTAAAGATTCATAGGCTTTTGTTGGGTTCACGCCCTAGTTAGACTGATAGGTTTCTATGGTCATGCACTGCCCCCTGCACGTCTTAACAATCCAGTACCAAGAAGAAAGATGGCAAAGTAATGAATGGAAGTCACACTGACCTCCTACCAGGACCAATCTGGAGTTATAACTCAATTGTGGAGAAACCACCTGGAACAAAGAACTGAGCAATAGCCAAAGAAAAGCATATAACTTCAGACATACATTACAAGCTTTGGCACAACCTGTCTGGTAAGGAGTGCAGTAGAGACTTGAGAGGGTTGGCTGGGTGCCTACAGGTGGCAGCACTGGTGGGATAATTAAGTGGCTGGTTGGATCACCATGGAGAAGATTGGGGTCTAAACCCTGAGCTAGGATTCCCAGCCTAGAACACCAGACCCCCGAAAGTACACAGATGACAACCAGCAGCGAAAAGTGGCAGGGTTGCTCTTTGCCAGAGACAGAGGGTTGGAGATGCAAAGGCCATTTAAAGGGCAAGCACACAAATTTTCATTTGTAGTCACTTACCTGGGCTCTGGCAAAGGCAGGGGTAGAGTGGGCTGGAGTTGCTTGAGGAGAGACAAGGATGGAAGCCTTGAGGAGAGAACTGATAGAGTAGCTGCAGGGATCCTGGTGCTGAGTCATCCCCCAGATGGCAGCAGCCTTTGTGCCCAGGCAGACCACTCCCCTCCAAGTGGCAGTATCCTTAGGGGGAACAATAGCCCCGACCCTAGGAGGGTCTCTGCCCAGGCCATTTGGTGCTTAAATCTGACTGCTGCATCTTAGTAACCAGATGAACAACTGAAGGACGTATCTAGAGACAGTAGATCCCTGGCAAAGGTGGCCATACTGGACTAAAGAGACTTGAGGAGAGACTGGGGATGGAGGCTTTGAGGAGAGAACTGAGAAAGTAGCCACAAGAATCTGGTGCTGAATCAACCCCCATACACACCAACCATCCTGCTCAGGCAGACCACTCCCCTCTGAATAGCAACAGCCTGAGGGGAAACAACAGCCCCCACACCAGAAGGGATTTGGTGCCACCCTACAGTGCTCAAACCTGACTGCTGAATGCAAAGTGACCAGATTAACAATTGAAGGAGACAGCCAGTGACAGCAGATCACTGGAAGTATCGAGCAGTCTACCTAAGGTCTGACAGGGTCAATATCTGACATCACCACAGGCAGATCCAGAAAGAAAAGAAACTGGTAAATACAAGAGGCTACCAAGATGAAAGCCACTGTGGTCTTCTCCATAATTTGTGATATTTTCTTTCCTGCATACTTATTAACATTGATTTTGTGTGCATCAAGTTTGTGCATATTAAGTTACTAGATATTATACTATAGCTTATTTCTCTCCTTTCTTATAATACTCTTAATCTTGTTACACACTTATTAATACTGGTTCATTAGCTGTTGATAGTGGGATTGTAGGGGGAGCTATATTTGAGGGCGTGGGTTTGTTTCCTGAGCTCTGTGGTTTTGTTCAGGCAGTGTCTGCACAACAGCACACAAGACATGGTGGGCAGAGTGACCCTCACTCAACCAGTGGCAGGGAAGGACCCATGAAAGAATGACCCAACAGCAATCAAAACCCAATTACATCCAGAAAACCAGCATAAAAGGCATAAAGGACATCCCAAGAACATCAAGTTCAGGTGATCAAGGAGACTGCATCACTGAATCTCACAGTTCTCCCACCATAGAATTTCACACCACAAATTCAGAAAATCAAAACAGATCAATTTAAGAAACAGAAGCAAACAAGAAGAGTCCCCAAAACAATGGGAAGACAAAGAAACAACCACCAATTGAAAGGAAAGAAGGAATCCTCAGAAAGAATGGTAAATGAAATAAAGGCAAATAAACTATTAGATATTGAGTTCAAAACAATGACTATAGAGAAGCTCCATGAACTCAGTGTGAATTATCAAAAACTACAGGGAAATTATGAGTAACTTACTGCAAACTATATCAGCAGAAAAAAGGACATAGAAATAATCAACAAAGCCCAAGAAGAAATGAAGAATACAATTTCTGAGTTAAAGAACACAGTAGAAGGAATCAAAAGCAGGCTTGATGAAGCAGGGGGTTGAATTAGTGAGCTGGAGGACAAAGTAGAAAAACTCCCAAAAAGATCAAGAAAAGGAAAAAAGACTAAGAAAGAATGAAAAGGGGTTAAGGGAAATGCAGGACAGCATGAAATGGAATAATATCTATACAATAGGGATATCAGAAGGAGGAGGAGAAGAGGAGCAAGGGATAGAAAACCTGTTTTGTAGGGGACTAGTTTGTTTTAGTCTGGCAAATGTGACTCAGCTCTGTATGGAAAACCTACAGAAGTGAGGTGGTGGGTAGGAGCCAGACCCTCAAACTGAGTTTTCCCATGGGAGTTAGGCCTAGAAAATCATACAGACTGGTATGGCTTGCTCTTGCTAAAACTCCATTACCTTGATCTAAAACAACAAATGTGTATTGTCTATCTTCAAAGTAATTTCCAAAGCCTGTGTGAGTTTCCCCAAGGACAGAGCTAATCAGCTCACTGCCTTTCCCTTCTGCATATGTTATTTTCATTTCCTTGATTGTACATAAAATGTAGACAATAATATTCTATGTAATAGATAATAAATCCTTCTTTGATGTAAAACCTGAGAAAAACAATAAAAGCCTGTCTAGGCAAGGGTCGGCATGCTCTCCTCTTGAGAGAGTGGTCTAGGCATTCAGAGGCACTTTCCCCTTGAGAGAGTAGCCATACTGTGTTGTTCCCTTTTTCTGCACAGGTTTGCTGTTGCCTGTGCATTTATTCTCTCTTTCAGTCACAACAAGTGTACTCTGCTGGCGGGAGTCTGTTGCAGGTGGGTCACCGGCCAGCAGTGACCATGGAACGCTGTGGATGGCTCGACGATAAACACGCGAGAAAAAACAATACATGCACAGAGACAGACTAGTTTCTGTGGGGAAGTAGAGACGAAATGGCCACCCCCCCTAGTGGGGAGCGCGCTGATTTACCGTCCATACCTGCTTTTATTGGGCTCATTTTGCATAATAATTCAGGTAAAGTACAGTACTCATTAGGGGAAGTAAGGAACTATAGAAAACAAAGAACTCTGCCGGTCTATTGAGTTGGGGTCAAAGAGCTGTAAGACTGAGGAACAAAACTAACTTCCTCCTAAGACCCTTCTCATTCAACTGAGAGCATTCTAAACAAAGAAGGTTTCACAGTAATTTACATGTTCTTTCTTAGGCCTGATCACCCCGGGAAATCCGCACTTCTCAGTACTGAGCTGCACCACCCTGTTATTGTTTCAGGCTTAGGTGGAGCAAGGGAACTAAGGCAACCAAGAGATAAGGAGATTTTCTCCCAGACGATGAGAACTCAGGCTATGTCGAAGCCGAGGAGCGAGGGTCCATCACCCCCTTTTGCTGCAGCCCCCAAGTCCTTCTTTTGGGGGGCCTCCCAAAGTGATCGTGCCTGGCTTAGGTCGTTCCCTCCCGTGGGGAATCTTACCCGTCTTTGGCTAACCGACCAAGCTTTTGGGGGGTTCAGTCATGAATAAAGCAGCAGAAGCAGCATTCCTGCCAGGAAGATAAGCTTTTGTCTCCTTGCTGGCTTACAGTTCCAAGGGCGTTCCCTTAGCCTTAGCTTAGGTGGGGGTTTCAGCCTCTGATACCAGTCAGGGCGGTTCCCAACAGGAGTCTGCCACACTGTTTGAAAAAGTAATGATGGAAAACCTCCCTAATTTGATGAGAGAAAATGCCACACAAGTGCAGGAAGCAGAGAGGGTCCCAATCAAGAGGAACCCAAAGAGGGCCACTGCAAGACACGTCATAATTGAAATGGAAAAATTTAAAGACAAAGAGAGAATCTCAAAGGAAGCAAGGGAGAAACAGGAAGTAGCATACAAGGGTGCCCCAATAAGATTAGCAACTCACTTCTTAATGGAAGCACTGCCAGCCAGAAGGGATTGGCAAGGAATATTCCAAGTAATGAAAAACAAAGACCTGCAACTGAGACTACTCTATCCAGCAATGCTCTCAATTAAAATAAAAGGCAAAATACAGAGTTTCTCAGACAAAAGAAGGCTCAAAGAATACACCTTCTGCAACCCAGCTCTGCAAGACATGCTAAAGAGACTGCTTTAAGAAGAGGAATATCCACTCCTTTACTGATGGGCACTTAGGTGGCTTCCAGCACTTGGCTACTATGAATTGTGCTGCTATGAACAGCCTAACTGCCCATCAGTAAATGAGTCGATCAAAAAACTATGGTAAATTTACACAATGGAATACTATACAGCAGAGAGAAAGAAGGAGCTCCTACCCTTTCTGACAGCATGGATGCAACTGGAGAGCATTATGCTAAGTGAAATAAGCCAGACGGTGAAAGACAAATACCATATAATCTCACCTTTAACTGGAACATAATCAACAACAACAACAAAAAAAAACAAGTAAAATATAACCAGAGACATTGAAATTAAGATCAATCTGAGAGTAACCAGAGGGGAGGTGGGATGTGATAATGGGGGGAAGGGTTTTCAGGAACTACTATAAAGGACACATGAACAAAACCAAGGTGGGGGGTGGAAGCAATGGAGGGAGATGGGTTTGGCTGGAGTGGAGGGTGGTGGTGTGGGGAAAATTCAGATAACTGTAATTGAACAACAGTAAAAGAATTTAAAAAAGAAAATAAAAATTAAATATCTAAAAAAAAAAGAAGAGGAAGAAAAACTGAGAGGGAAAGGAACAAAGGTACAAAGGTAGCAAAATGGCAATGAATAAGTACCTATCAATAATAACTTTAAATGTAAATGGATTAAATGCCCCAATTAAAAGGAACAGGATAGCTGAATGGATAAGAGAACATGACCCACACATATTCTGCCTACAAGAGACCTACCTCAGAACAAAAGACCTACACAGACTGAAAGTGAAGGGCTGGAAACAAATATTCCAAGCAAATGGACAAGTAAAAAATCCAGGGTAGCAATACTTACATCAGACAAAAGAGACTTCAAAACAAAGGCCATAAAAATGACTCAGAAGGACACTTCATAATATTCAAGGGAGAATCCATCAAGAAGACATAAACATTATAAACATATATGCACCCAACATAGAAGCACCCAACTACATATGGACAATTTTGGAGGTCTTCAAAAGATATAGACAGCAGCACATTTATAGTAGGGGATTTTAATACCCCACTGTCAAAAATGGATAGATCTTCCAAACAAAATATCAACCAGGATATTGCATCATTGAATAATGTCCTATATAAAAGGGGCTTAACTGATATATATATAGGTAATATATATATATTACCTTTCATCCCAATGAAACAAAATACACATCCTTTTCAAATACACATGGAACATTTTCAAAGGTAGACCACATGATAGGACACAAAACAAGCCTCAGAAAATTCAGGAAAAGTGAAATCATATCTAGCATCTTCTGAGACCACAAGGAACTGAAACTAGAAACCAACCTCAAGGAAAAAAATCCCCAAATACTCAAACTCATGGAGATTGAATAGCATGCTATTAAACAATGAATGGGTCAAGAATGAAATCAAGGAAGAAATAAAAAAGTTTCTAGAAACAAATGAAAATGAACACACAACAGTCCAAAACTTATGGGTCATAGCAAAGGCAGTCCTGAGAGGGAAGTTCATAGCAATACGTACCTAGCTAAAAAGGATAGAAACATCTCAAATAAAAAACCCAACCCCACATCTACAAGAACTAGAGAGACAACAACAAGGACAGCCCAGAGGAAGTAGAAGGAAGGAAATAAACAAGATCATGGCAGAATTAAATGACATAGAGACTAAAAACACAATTCTAAGGATCAATAAATCCAGGAGCTGGTTCTTTGAAAAGATAAACAAAATTGACAATCCTTTAAGCAGACTCATAGAGAAAAAGGAGAGAGAACCCAAATAAACACCATCAGAAATAAAATAGGAGAGATCACAACTGACACCACAGAAATACAAAGCATTGTAAGAAATTGCTGCAAAGAACTATATGCCAAGAAACTTGAAAACCTAGGTGAAATGGACAAATTTCTAGAAAAGTATAATCTTCCAAAACTCAATGAAGAAGTAGAAAGCCTGAACAGACCAATAAGAACAGATGAAATCAAAGCAGCAATCAAAAAACTCCTGGCACACAACACAAAAGCCCTGGACTGGACAGTTTCACAGGAGAATTTTACAAAACATTTAAAGAAGAGCTAACCCCCATCCTTCACAGACTATTCCAAAAAATTCAAGAAGACGAAAGACTCCCAAACTCTTTTTATGAAGCCAGCATCATTCTAATCCCACAACCAGATAAAGACACAACAAAGAAAGAACCACAGGCCAATATCACTGATGAATGTAGATGCTAAAATCCTCAACAAAGTATTGGCAAACTGCATCCAGCAATATATTAAAAAGATCATACACCATGATCAAGTGGGATTCATTCCAGGAATGCAAGGATGGTACAGTATTTGCAAATCAATAAATGTAATACATCACATAAGCAAAAGGAAAGACAAAAATGACAGGATCATATCAATAGGTGAGGAAAAAGCATTTGATAGGGTACATCATCCATGTATGATAAAAACAAGTGGGAACAGAGGGAGCATTCCTCAACATAATAAAGGCCATACATGAGAGACCTACAGCCAACATCATACTCAATGAGCAAAAACTAAAATCTTTCCCACTAAAATCAGAAACAAGACAAGGATGTCTGTTTTCACCACTTCTATTCAACATAGTATTGGAAGTTCTAGACACAGAAATCAGACAAGAAGGAAAAATAAAAGGCATACATATTGGAAAGGAGGAAGTAAAACTGTCATTGTATGCAGATGATATGATAGTGCACATAGAAGACCCCACAGACTCCACCAAAAGTGAATTTGGTAAAACAATGGGATACAAAGTCAATGTTCAGAAATCTGAGGCATTTTTGTACACCAACAATGAAATATCAGAATCAGAAATCAGGAAAAAAAATCCCATTTGCTATAGCAACAAGAAAAATAAAGTACCTAGGAATAAACCTAACCAAGGAGATAGAAGATCTGTACTCAGAAAACTATACAATGCTGAAAAAAGAAACAAAGGAAGACACAAATAAATGGAAGCATATACTATGTTCATGGTTTGGAAGAATTAACATTGTCAAAATGCCCATTCTACCCAAAGCAATTTACAGATTCAACTCAATCCCCATTAAAATACCAGAATATATTTCACAGATATAGAACCAACACTTCAAAAATTTATATGGAACTGTAAATGACCCTGAATAGCTGCAGCAATTTTGAGAAAGAAGAATAAAGTAGGTGTGATCACCATACCTGACATCAAACTATATTACAAGGCCACGGTAGTCCAAACAGTCTGGTACTGGTATAAGAACAGACACATAGATCAATGGAACAGAACAGAGAGCCCAGAAATAAACCCAAGTTTCTATAGTCAATTAATATTAGACAAAGGGGGCAGAAGTATAAAATGGAATAAAAATAGCCTCTTCGACAAATGGTATTGGGATATCTGGACAGCTACATGTGAAAAAATGAAAGTCCACCACCAACTTACACCATACACAAAAATAAACTAAGATGGATGAAACACTTAAATACAAGTCATGGGACTATAAAAGTCCTAGAAGAGAAAATAGGCATGAAAATCTCAGATATTCCACACAGCAATATTTTCACCAGTATGTCCCCTAGAGCGAGGGACATAAAGTAAAGAATAAACAAATGGGACTTCATCAAAATAAAAAGCTTCTGCATGGCTACAAAAAACATTAGCAAATGAAAATGGAACCAACTGTATGGGAAAATATATTTGCCAATAATACCTCTACCAAGGGTTTGATCTCCAAAATATATAAAGAACTTACATGACTCCACTCTAAGAAGACAAGCAACCCAACTAAAAAATGGGCAAAGGACCTGAACAGACAATTCTCTAAGGTGGACATACAGAGCGCCCAGAGATGTATGAAAGGATGCTCAGCATCACTAGCCCTCAGAGAGATGCAAATCAAAACCACAATGAGATACCACTTCACACCAGTCAGAATGGACATCATAAACAAATCAACAAACAATAAGTGCTGGCAAGGTTGTGGAGAAAAAGGAACCCTAGTGCACTGTTGGTGGGAATGCAAACTGGTGTGACCTCTGTGGAAAACAGTATGGGATTTCCTCAGAAAACTAAAAATGAAATTGCCTTTTGACCTAGCAATTCCACTGCTGGGATTATACCCTAAGAATCCTGAAACACCAGTTCAAAAGAACCTATGCACCTGCTATGTTCATAGCAGGTTTATTTACAATAGCCAAGTTCTGGAAGCAGCCTAAATGCCCATCAATAAATGAGTGGATAAAAAGACTGTGGTACATTTTCATAATGGAATACTACACAGCAGAAAGAAAGAAGGAGCTCTTACCCTTCCTGATAGAATGGATGGATCTGGAGACCATTATGTTAAGTGAAATAAGGCAGGTGGTGAAAGACAAATACCATATGATCTCACCTTTAATGGGAACTTAATTAACAAAACAAACAAGCAAGCAAAATATAACTGGAGACATTGAAATTAAGAACAAACTGACAATAACCAGAGGGGAGGGGAGAGGGAAATAATATGGGAAAGAATACAAAGGGTCATAAATGAACATGTATAAAGGACCCACAGACAAAGCCAAAGGGGGGCAGGATTGAGTGTGGGAGAAGTTGGATAGGGTGGGGGAAAGCGATAGTGGGAAAATGGAGACAACTGTATTCAAACATCAATTAAAAATTAAAAAAATAAAGTAAACAATTTGTATACAAAAAATCCAGTACCAAAGGGAGGAAGGGAGGAGTGTTAATCCCCTTGATGAAGCAATGCTGAGATCCCCTGGATTGTAAAGCTGTAGCTTCCTGGATAAGCAAGCAGGCTTATGTCCCCCAGTTTATTAAGCTCAATATCTAGGTACATTTACTCTCCTTTCCTATCAATAATTAGCTAAATGTGGACGGTAACAACTAGGCTTCCTGCTCTAAATCCAGCAACCACATGGATCCTGGCTAATGTGAAAAGCTAAAAAAATATTAATTTTGTTTTTCCTACCCGCTTATTTCTTTTCACTGGGCTAATAATCAAATTAACAGAGACAGATTGGCAGGAGAATATCAATTTTTAATACATGAGCATGGGGAATTCACATAAGCATGAAAATTCCAGAAAGGAAGGAAACATTGGATACACAAAACATTTTGAACAAAGAAAAAGAAAAGGAGAATAAGGTCTTAGATTTTAGAAGTGAGAATGGGCCATTTATAGGGAGTTAATACATACATAGGAAGAGAGTTCTTTCCAGGCAATTCAAAGAGTGGGACTCGGGGTGTCTAGCCTAGCTAGTAGGCACCTGCCTGAAGCACTTTTATTTGCCATACTTAAAATTATGCTAAGATGAACATTCTGATTCTCTTCCTAAAGCAAAGTTTTCTGTTTGAATCTCTTGGCAGGAAAGTGGGGAGGGTCAATATTCTTGCTGAGTTTTTTTCTTTTTTCTTTTCTTTTTTTTTAAAGATTTTTATTTTATTTTTATTTTTAGAGAGAGAAGGGATGGAGATGAGAGAGAGAGAGAGAGAGAGAGAGAGAGAGAGAGAGAGAGAGAGAGAGAGGGAGAGAGAAACATCAATGTGCGGTTGCTGGGGGTCAAGGCCTGCAACCCAGGTATGTGGCCTGACTGGGAATCGAACCTGCGACACTGCTGAGTTTTTTTCTTAATAAACACCTTAAAATCAATACCCCATAAAAGAAACTTCAATTTAGTAAAACTTTGGTTCCTTTCACTAAACACTGATCAATTATATCCACTCCTGCTCAAAACCCATCAGTGGCTTCCCAGGTCACTCTGAGGAAAGCCAAAGTTCTGGCTGATGGCCCCTCCCTCTTCAACTTTATCTCCTGTCATCTTTCACTCTGTCTTTTCCACCCAGTTCACCTCCTTCTTGATGCTCCAACATTTTCATATTGAAAGAAAAAAACACCCTAAGCATTCCTTATTTCTTTTTTTTAAAAAATATTTTATTTATTTATTTTTAGGGAGGGAAGGGAGGGAGTGGGAGAGAGAGAGAGAGAGAGAGAGAGAGAGAGAGAGAGAGAGAGAGAGAGAGAGAGAGAGAGAGAGAGATATCAATGTGCGGTTGCTGGGGGTTATGGGGGTTATGGCCTGCAACCCAGGAATGTACCCTGGCTGGGAATCAAACCTGGGACACTTTGGTTCCCAGCCCGCGCTCAATCCACTGAGCTACACCAGCCAGGGATCATTCCTTATTTCATACTAGCAAATTATTATTGTTGTTTGGTTTATTTTGCAACTCCCCAGAAGCAACCCATTGGGGACTGGGATTCTGTCAATTCTGTTTCACAGCCATTATTTCTAGTTCTTAGAATAGTGTCAGGAAGATAGTGAGGACTTGGTTAATGTTTTTGATTAGTGAGTATTAAAATTACACATGTGATGATGGTTACCAAGGTGAAATATGGAGTGTTATGACACACATATCTGGAATTCTCATCTAGACTGAAGGAACAGGAAAAACTTTCCCAAAGACAAACATCTAATTGAGAAAGCCCAGCCTAACCTAGAGCTCAGGAGAGGGCAGGAACAATGGACCCAAACAGAGGGCACAGCACGTGTACAGTCTGGGAGGTGGGAAAGTTGTGTGAAGTAAATAAGTTCATCTGACCCATTTGGGTGATTAAATGAACCAATAACCCTGAAATGCCAAGTGCAGAGTGCATGCTAAAAAAAAATCCAGCTGTTGTGTTTATCACACTCCTGTGGGCTCACATCCAGGGCCTGCCCACTTAGAAAGAGCAGTCATAAAAGAACAATATTCTCCCCTCCTTACCACACAAGCAACTCATGACATCAAGCCTTGATCACAGCTTGACTGAGGTATAAGTGACAGACAATCAACCACAGATATGTAAAGTGTAAAATCTGATGAGTGTTGAGATGTAAACACACTCTATGTGTATCCATTCCACCCAAAAGTTTCTCACATATCATTGTACTCCTTCCCTGTAAACTGCACCCCATCCTCACAGTCCTCAGGCAATCATTCATCTTTTGTGTCACTCAATAGATTAGTTTGCATTCTTTTAATTTTATATAAATGGAATTACATAGTATGTTTTCTTTTTATTTGGCTTCTTTCATTCAGTATAATTATTTTATGAGGTTATTTTTTATCGTGAATAATTCAGTGGTATTTAGTGTAGTCCCAATGTTGTGTAGCCACCATGTCTACCTTGTACTAAAACATTTTCATCACCCCAGTTAAACCCTGTACCCATTGAGGGGTTGCTCCCCATTCCCCCATCCCCTAACTACTCGTAATTACCAATCTGAATTCTGTCTTCTTATCCCCCATATCCACTGCCCTTGTACTCTGCCAGCTTGTACATCTGGTACTCCCTCTTCTCCTGATATCAGGGACAAGAGTCTTCAAGACTCTTAACCTGAGTCTTCAAGAACTTTATCCTTTCCTCCAACATTGTGTCTCATCCTCAGACCCATCCTAGTCTGGGAGGATGGCAGCCCCACTTCACCACACCATCCAGTGGCTTCTCCCTCAACATGTAGGTCAGCCCTTCACTCATATTCACCTCAATCCTGAGATTTAAAAAAAGTCCTCCTTCATGGTACTTCTAGGTCCCTGGAATCCATGTAATGCCACCTTCCCCCCCATCCCATACTTCCCAGGCTTTGTAATTTCTCATCCTGACTCTGAGCAGATCCCATCTCTCCATGGCCCCGTTCTAGCCCACCTTTGCTTACCCACAATTCCTCTGTGATCAAGACTCCAAGGATTTTAGCCAAATACCCCAGAGGTCACAAGGAGTGGGGTAGGAATAGAACCAGAGCAGAGATTTATTTCTTCTTTTTTTTTTTAACTTTTATTTTCACTTTTTTATTGTTGTTCAAGTACAGTTGTCTCCATTTTCACACCGCCAATCTTCCCCACCCCCTACACACCCACCTCCCACCATCAGTCCTACCCCTCTTTGGCTTTGTCCATGGGCCCTTCATACATGTTCCATGACAACCCTTTCCCTTCTTTCTCTGATACTCCCCTCCTACCTCCTCTCTGCTTAGCATCAGTTTCTTATTTCTTTTTTCATTTTTAATATATTTTATTTATTATGCTATTATAGTTCTCCCATTTTTTCTCTCCTTTATTCCCCTCTGCCTCACACCCCCTCCAATCAGCATTCCCTCACCTTAGTTCATGTCCATGGGTCATGCACATAAGTTCTTTGGCTTCTCCATTTCCCATACTATTCTTAATCTCCCCCTGTCCATTTTGTACCTAGTATTTATGCTGTTTATTCCCTGTACCTTCTCACCCCTTCTCCCTCTTCCCCTCCTTGCCGATACCCCTCTATGTGATCTCCATTTCTGTGATTCTGTTCCTATTCTATTGTTTTGCTTAGTTTTTTCTTATTTTTGTTTTTGTTTAGGTTCACTTGTTGATAGTTGTGGGTTTGTTGTCATTTTACTGTTCATAGTTTTGATAATTTTTTTCCTAGATAAGTCCCTTTAACATTTCACATAATTAGGGCTTGGTGATGATAACTACTTTAACTTGACCTTATCTGGGAAGCACTTTATCTTCCCTTCCATTCTAAATGATAGCTTTTGCTGGATAGAGTAATCTTGGATGAAGGTCCTCGCCTTTCATAACTTCAAATACTTCTCTACAGCCTTTTCTTGCCTGCAAGGTTTTCTTTCAGAAATCAGCTGATTTCTTATGGGAATTCCTGTGTAGGTAACTATCTCCTTTCTTTCTTTTTGCTTTTAAGATTCTCTGCTTATCTTTAATCTTGGGTAAGGTAATTATGATGTGCTTTGGCATGTGCTTCTATGAGTCTGACTTCTTTGGGACTCTCTGGGTTTCCTGGACTTCCTGGAAATCTATTTCCTTTGTCAGATTGGGGAGGCCCACTTTCATTATTTTTTCAAATAAGTTTTTAATTTTTTGCTCTTCCTCTTCTCCTTCTGCACCCCTATAATCCAGATGCTGTAATGTTTAAAGTTGTCCTGGAGGTTTCTAAGGCTCTCCTCATTTTTTTGAATTCTTGTTTCTTCATCGTGTTCCAGCTGAATGTTTATTTCTAACTTCTGCTCCAAATCGTTGATTTGAGTCCCGGTTCCTTTCCATCACTGTTGGTTCCCTGTATATTTCCCTTTGTTTAATTTTCCATAGTCTTCACTTCTTCCACTATTTTGAGACTCTACTTAACCGTTTCTGTGAGCAACTTGATTACCAGTGTTTTGAATTGTGGTAGGTTGGTTATCTCTTCATTGCTTATTTCTATTTTAGGAGCTTTGATCTATTTTTTCATTTGGGTCATATTTTTGTTTTGGCATGCCTGTTATGTAGTAAGTGGTGGAGCCTTAGGTATTTGTCAGGGCGGGGGTAATGCACATCACTGCATTGTGGCACTGTATGTAGAGGAGGGGTTAGAGAGGGAAAAATAGTTGGCTCTGGGCTGGCTTTCAGTCACTTCCCCTGCTACCCACAAGCAAACTGGGCCCTTTCTGGTGCTGATTCCCAGGTGGATGATTTTGTGTACATTCTAGGACCCTGTGGGTCTCTCCAACAAACTCTCCTGTGAGGCTGGGAGTTTCTCCCACCACCGCAACCCCTAGAGATTTTCACATTCAGAGGTTTTGAGGCTTCATTTCCCCATGCTGGAACCCTGGGTTGTGTGGTCAGACTCATTCCCCAGTATTTCTTCCTGGTTTATCTGCACACCACCCTTGACAGCCACATAGATGGGAGAAGAAATCACTCCTGCTTCTTAATCACTCAGGCTTGGAATTGATACCAGTCATTTCTGCTCATGTTCCATTGGTAGAAAATAGTCACATGGTCACCTACAGACAAAGGTGGCTGGGAAGTATAGTTTTCTAGCTGGCCAGTCATCACTTCATAAGAGCACTACATCCCAAAGGGAGCAAAGATCTTTGGTGGGTAGGTATGTCTGCCACACTGTATGACCTTGAGCAAGTTATTTTACTTTTCTGGGGTTTCGTTTATTTACCTATATAACTGGGCAATTAATAGGATCCCCCTCATAGTTGTGGGTGTGAATCAATAAGTTGAAATATACAAAGGGCTTGGAGTAGGGCTTGGACAGATTAAGGACTTACAATATTACCTATTTTTAGTCATGTGTTGAGAATCCACTTTGGGTTATAGAGACATCCATGACTTGCAGATAGTCATTACACCTATGTGACAGAGGGGAAGGAAAAAGTTCAGAGAAGGGTTCCACAGTTAGGGAGCAACAGGAGCATGCCAGGAAGGCAATAGAATTTTACACCAAGGGTTGTCAGACTTTTTGCCAAGAAGCCCCACACCCAGCCTTTGCATTCGGCTTTTGAAAGATGCAGGATCCCAGAAAGGTTGCTTTAATCTTCTGAGTCTACTTGGCTGAGCCCCTGCCAGCCTTTCCACTCCTGTCTTCCATCACTCCCTCTGTAGCCATGACAAGTCCAGACTTGCTTTCTTTCTAACCCTCAAAAAATCCAAGCTTGATTCCACCTCAGGCCTTTGCAAAGGTTCTCCCCTCTACCTTGAATATTCTTCCCACCTGTCTTTCCATGGCAGGCTCTTTCCCTTTACTCTGCCCTCAGCACAAGGTCACATCCTCGGGATGGCCCACCCTGCTCCCATTTCCATTACTTACTTTTACATCACCTGCCCAGCACCAAGCAATAGATAAGATTTTTCTGTGTTCATGCATTTGTTTAGTGTCTGTGTCTCTCAGTTAGCTACCACCTCAACAAACACATGGCCCTCATACTTGCTGGTCTTCTTATAACCCCAGCAATTGGGACAGTGCCTGGCACAAAGTTCAGCCTCAGTAAATATTTGTTCACTAAAACAAGAAATTAATGGATGACCTGTTACCCTATGTGTCCCTTTACCCACCTTCTTTCTCCTCTTCTTCCAGGGACTCTGCTTCAGGCCATGCACAACTTCAGAGGGCTCCATTCACACAGCCACAACATGAATCATTGGGAAGGGGAAGGTGTTTCAAAAGTGCACAACCTACACCGGTGTAGTGCTATCTTTCCCTCTTCTTCATTCATCCATTCATTCATTCTCTCACTCAATCAGTAAATATCTACTAAGCACCCATGATATGCCAGTTAGTGGTGCAGACTCAGTGGGAGATAAGACTAACACTGGTGTCTGTGTGGCACATCTGTAAGTTGCAAACAAAATAAAAACAGAACATATGAAAATGTCAAAAATACACATATCATTGTGAATTTCACACTTATTTCTCCCCTACTGTTGTTCTCACCCATTCTTTTCTCCTTTTTTAACCTCTGCACTCACTGACAGATTTTCTGTATCCTTTCCAGCCTCCCTCCTACCCAGTGGACTAGAAGTGATTGGTACACGCCAGTGAAACCTATTGTTAATTATTTAGGATTTGGCAAGGTCATCTTGTTAATCTGTTGGTGGCTTCAAAATCAGATGTGGTGAGAGAATCCGCACCTCATTAACAGGCCAACATTATGAGGCAGGGTTTGTTGATGCTGTTTTTCTGAAAAGCTGTGTTTTTAGCACATCACTGTTCCCATCTGTTTCTAGTAGAGAAACTTTGCTTTGTCAAGGAATATCCTAGTTCTTCCACTGCCATTACTCTCCCTGTGATACCTCAGCTCCCTCCTGGGCTACAGGAACCAAGAGCTCTCAGCCTGTGTTGTGCTGGTAGGGAGAAAACAAACAGAAAGCGAATGAGAGAACCAGAAGGAGGAGAATAAAAGCATGAAGAAGATCATGGAAAAGGGAATAAAAAGGAAAGCCATACTGGAAGGAATGAGAAAGAAAAGAGAGGTACATATCTGTGAGAGGCAGAGGTTAGGGTAGAAAAGCCATAGGGACCAGCCAAGACCCACCACTAATGTCCTCACAAGCAGTTGGGCCATTTCCCCAACTGGGGCCAGAAGGTGGCCTGGTTGCCTGGACAAATGAGGAAACTGTCTTCACAAACTATCCTGTAACAAGGTGGGGGTGGGGACCTGCACAGCTGGGCTCAGTTGGAAATAGGGCTGGCAATCTTGAACAACGGAGGCTGGGTGTCAGGATGCCTCAGTTTTTAACTGTGGAGTATATGGGGTCTGGACTCTTGGATGGGAGTGAGGAGGAGCCTTGGACTTCTGGGGTCTGAGAGAGAAGGGGGCTGGAAGGCTGTACTCCTTGGACAAAAGGAAGAGGAAGGACTCAGGTTTCTCAGCCTTTAAGCTTGTGAGATTAGGAAAGTGGGCTTAGGCCTCTTTTGGCAAGGTCCTCCACTCCCCACCCTTTCCTGGCTACCTTGGGTGAGGAGAGGTATAAAAGGGCTCAGTTTTCTGGGAGAAAGAGGAGGAGTGAGAGAGTTGTAGTAGCCTTGACCATGAGCCCTGCTCTGCTTCCAGCCCTCCTAGGCCTCACACTTGTGCTGCCCCGTGAGTGAAGACCCCAACTTGGGAGGGGATTTCCTGGGAGGATGGGCTAAGATGGATTTTCTGTTCTCCTCCCAGGAGCACAGGCCTTGATCTGTCAGCCTGGAACAGCAGTAACTGTGAGGAATGTAACAGAAGAGTCCTTTCAGCAGACCTTTGGCAGGAAGATCTGCAGTGAGGGCTGGGGTTGCCAAGACACACTGATGTTACTTGAGAATGGTGAGACAGACTGTATACACTTCAGGCATGACCAGCACCCAGATGCATGCAGGGATCTCCCTCTCCTCCTGACCAGTCCTGCCTGTGTTCTGTGTGGAGACTCAGGAGACTCCCTCCCTCATACCAAGAACTGTGCCCTCCTCCAAAGCAGTAGGCCCTCAGGAACTCAGGCATCTCCTCTCCAGCCTCTTAACCAATCCACAGATCCTCCCTCTAGGAACCCAGAGTCCTGATCCTCACTCAGCCTGAACCCTTTGCCATCCAGGACCCCAAGTGCTCCTAGTACTCACCAAGGGCTGTACCCAGGAGGAGGATCAAGAGGCTCGTGTCACACAGCACCGGGCAGGTCCGGGTCTCTCCATTGTCTCCTATACCCATGTGTGTCGCCACAAGGACCTCTGCAATGACCTCTCCACCACCCTCCCTTTCTGGAACTTGTCTCTCCCTGCAGGTGAGACAAGGAGGGAGGGGAGGAGGAGGAGAGAAGAGGGGGTGTGGGGAGGAGGAGAGCACAGAGAGCATGTTTGCTTAGACGCCTCCTGGCCACCCAGCCTGTTCACACTCCCCAGGACTCCCTTCCCTGGCACAGCTTCCTCTCACAGTCCTGGGGCAGCACACTGGACTGCACCTCAGATTCTGGCAATGGCCTGGACCAGGGCCGTGCTCCCTTTTCTACACTGTTGTGCTTGATTCACCCATGTTTCATTTAGGGTTTTGGTACTTCCTCTTCTGAAGTGAACTTAGCCTGTAACTCTTCACTCTCCTTGTCTGTATCCTAAACTGGGTTTGGGGTGATGCTCTGCTTACTTTCCCCTTTGGGGCATCATGTCAGCTTGGTCTGTGTAGTGAAGTTATGGGGGAACTCTCTCTTTATTCCTCCCGGGGCACCCCTCTGGGATCAGTCCCCAGTCCTTCTCCCAGATCTCTTTATCCCCTACCTTACTTTCTCCCCAACCACATGACCCCAACTTCCTGCACCCCAGGCCTATATGAGAGAAACCTGAACTGGAAAAGTCTGAGGAGACTGAGGAGGTTGATTATGGATGCCAGAAAAGGGGGTTGGTAGAAGGCACCAGATCCAAATATGGAGGCAGCTAAGTGTTCCCTTCCTCCCTCTCACCTCCTAGTCCCAGGGTCCATGCAGTGCCCAGTCTGCTTGTCTACAGAAGGCTGTGAGTCTGTGACAGAGGTGACCTACCCCATTGGGCACTCACACTGCTACAACGGGATCCTCGAGCTCAGGGGAGGTGAGCTGCGACATGGAGGTCCCTGTAGGCACTGAAGTCAGAGAGGTTAGCTAAGATCCAGGACTTGGAGAAGGGTAGGCTTGGTTTCTCAGGGTTGGATGGTCCCAGTGGTGGCATCTCACCCTCTCTCACTCTTCCTGGGCCCTTCCCACAGGGGGCATCAACAGCAAACTGAGAGTCCAGGGATGCATGTCCTAAGCAGCCTGCAACCTACTTAATGAGACTCGGGAAATTGGGCCCTTGTCTGTGAGTGAAAACTGTAATGCTGATGGTGAGTCCCATACCCAGAAAGTGTGATTGTGCCCTGCCCCACAGCCTTGAGTTATGATGACGCTTGAAATTTGGACTTCCAGCATATCCTACCAACACTAGTACCCAAAAGCATTTTGGGTACTAAATAAAATAAGAATTTTATTACTCACTCAGGCATAGGCAAAGTGAAGAATTGTCTTGGTACATGCTTTGGGATGAAAATGCTGGTAATAGGTGTCCAGATGAAATGGAGAGACAGGGCATGTGGTCCATGGACAGATATAGGACAGGGACTCACTGGTGGGTGTTTCAGGTGACATTGAGACTGACAAACCAAATGAGGACAGACTGTCCATGTGGGAGGGAGTGGGGAGCAGGGAGAAAGGTCAAGTGGCACACAGGGCTGGGTGCTTTGCATTCTGCTTTATCCATTGGATGTAGAAGTGAGTGCAGAGTGCCTAGTTCTCATGCTGGGAGTGACTCATTGCCTTCAGTTCTAGGTCCCTACACTCTTTTTTAAAAGATTTTATTTATTTTTAGAGAGAGGTGAGGGGAGAAAGAGAAGGAGAGAAAAATAAATTTGTGGTTGCCTCTTGTGCATCCTCCAGTGGGACCTGGCCCAGAATTCAGGCATGTGCCCTGACCGTAAATCAAACTGGCGATCCCTTGGTTCATAGACCAGCACTCAATCCACTGAGCCACACTAGCCAGGGCTTGCCCCACACTCTTGACCTTGGTAGCCCTGGGTCATTGATCTCTTTTCAACTACTCTACCCTCCCCCCAACCTTCATCTATCCCTCACCTATGGTACTAGGGTACTCCAGTAGCCATGCTGTACAGGAAGGAAGGCCAGAGAAAACCAAGGATGTTTCAGCTGTGGTAGGGAAAGCAGGGGCTAAGTAGGGACATTGAAAGTGTCCCCACTCACCCACACAAAGGCAGCCTGACTATGCCCTGGGCAGACTGACAGTGGCCTGGAGTGTCTCAGTGAGAAGCACAGGAGTCAGGGAGGGGAGTGGGGGCTTAGCAGAGTAGGAAGAGGACCTTCCTTGTTTGAACCTCAGTTTCCCCATCTGCCCATGGCACCCAGCCTTTAAAGCTTCAAGGAGAACATTGAGTGGATTCGGCAAACAGTCGTCTGTGCTTGGATCCCTCTGGCTAGTCTGGGACCCTTGAGGACAGGGCCTGGGTGTCACCAACACCAAGGTTTCCAGCCTGAGGCAGCACAAGGGCTAGCACAGGATGAAAAGTCAGTTTGTGCAGGATTCCAAGGTCTCCTGTGGGGACTGCAGAGGACTCAGACCCTGTCCTTACCCTAAAGGGACTTCAGGACTAGGAGATGAGACAGCACAGATGCAGATGGTCACATGGCTGTGGTGAAGGAGCCTGGAGGAGCTGTGAGCAGGAAAACAGTAATGTCCTGAAGTGGGTTTCAAGGAGGGCTTTACAGAGGAGGTGATGTGTGAGACATGTCTTAAAGATTAGCTTCAGTTTATTAGTAGAGTAGGAAGAGGACATGAACAAGCAGAGGAAACAGCATGTGCAAAGGCCTGGTGATGGGAATAATCTTCCTGTTTTCAGAAATGGCTTCCTAGCTCTGCTTGAGAAGATCTTGTAAAGAGCATGGGTGCACGTAGGACTAGGGGGGTGGTCACTGGTTTTTCAGGTAGACAAGATGTGTGTGGGTGACCTCAGAATAGCTATTCCAAGCAGAAAGATCAGTGGTGCAAGGCCAGGGAGACTGGACCTGACCTAGCATGTCTTGGGAATGGATATTGGTGTGGGAGTAAAGAGGGAGGCTGGGGGGCCTGGTGCTGATCAAGAAGCGACAAAGCCAGAGTGAAAGTTTAACCTTTTTTTCCTGTGGGCAAGGCAGCCACAGACAGGTATTGACCATGGAGGAACAGTCTGCTTCTCTTTTTAAAAATTATTCTGTTTAATTATGTGGCCCTTTTCTCTGGAACTAGGTAACATTTATAATCTAGAAAGCATTCCTGAAACAAACCCAATGTAATCCATGTAATATACCATACCACACAATACACACAACAGACATATTCAGACTCATTGCATTGCAGGCACATCACACCAGCACACATTGCCTCTTTATATGTAACACATACCACAAACCTCATATACCACACACCACATACAATACACAGACCACACAACACAATACCTGCCAAATCCACCACACGAACCAAACAGACACACAGAACTGATACCATGCCACACCTGTGCAAAACCACATACAACATACATAATATATATATACACACCACACATCGCATGCCACACACACTACATATACTATGCAAACATAACATATACCTGTCACACATTTCATACTCCCATACACATCCCCATGTACCATACACAGATGATACAAGAACCACACATATGCCACATAAAACAGCTACTATGCCACAAATGAATATCCCCCATATGTAAACTTATGCTGTTAGCTTTCAGTATAGGAGTCAGATCTAGGGATATGTGTTTGCCTTCCCTGGTTCAAAAGGTCAGTGAGGCAGTTTAACAGACATTTATTGAGCGACAGTAAGCTCAAACAGACATCAGAAGCTGAGGTACAACAAGATGTCATGGGACGAGAAGGCCATTCCAGGGAGACAGACAGCTACTGGGAAGACCTGGGGCTGGGGAAGCCTGGGTGCAAGAGCATGGGTTGCACAAAAAAGGCCATGGTAGGAGCCCACTGAAGGAGAACAAAGACTTGGAACGTGAAAGGCCTTGACTGGCCCCTTAAGGAATTGGGCTGCGGTGCCAGTGAGGGCGGTGCATTGGCACAATCGGGAGGAGCACAGCCGCTAAGAGCCTAGGTCTCAATCAGAGAGATGTGAGTTTCTCTCTGGGTTGTGCCACTGAACCAGCTTTGGAGGATCACCACCTCTATGAGTGTCTTTCAGAAAACTCAAGGAGGTGTGGGTGATTACAGATAGTGGGGATCAGAAGGGCACACACCTGGGGTGGGTGGGGGCCTGCTGGGTGTGCAAGAAAGCTTGGAGGTCAGTGTAGCCCCAGATGACTGTTCAAAAGAGATTGGAGCAGGACATGCAGATGGAGAGGCAGGGCCTTTAGGGCCATTTTTAGGACATAAAATTTTATTCTGAGTGGGGCAGGGCCCTATTGGAATATTCTGAGTAGAGGAGTCACATGAATCAACTTACATTTTATGGGGATTCCTCTGGCTGCTGAGTTAGAAATAGAGTAAGTGGGAATTGGATGTGGGAGAGGGGATCCGCAGAGAGACTCAGCAGGTCAGAGCCCACTGGGTCCTGAATGCTGGTGGAAGCAGCATATAGGTCATGAGAAGTGGCCAGGTTCCTGAGGTATCTGGCAGCTTCAGCCAACAGGATATCCTCATGGGTGCAACAGGGGGTGTAAGTCATAGAGATTGTTAAGAATGACAGCAATGTTCTCAACTTGAGCAACTGCAAGTCAGGAGCTGCTGCTGACTAGCATGTGGAGGGTGGGAGAGGGGAGAACCGAGGCCAGGCTGGGAGCAGGGCAGCAGGAGTCATGATGTTGTGGTCTGTGAAGAGAGGCAACAAGCAGTCCTCCTTCATGAGGCTGTTGTGAAAGTTAAACATGTTGGTGGAATCTGTGTCATCAGCCATGGAATTCATGCATCACGTGACATATCCTTGCTGGTGATGGGATGGCCATAAGTGAAGGTCTAGGGTTCTGTATTTCAGACTGGACTCCTGAGGACCTCAGAGGCCTAGGTAGCTGAGCACGGTATCAAACACTATCTTCCCCATCACTCACCCCCAGGAGCCCAGCTTGGCTAACTATTAGTGGTGAGACATGGGGAAATCTACTTCACCACTCCTCTGCCTCTGTTTTCCATCTTGAAAATGGGGAGTGGTAAATAACACCACCTACTTTGGTGGTCACTGTGAGAAAATGAGGTAACCCGGATGAGAGAGAGCCTTGGGAACCTTAAATGGGCTACTCCATGGAAAGCAGTCACCACAGTGGGGCACATAGTAAATGCTCAGTACACACACTAGGCATTGGAGGAACTTCGTTTGGGACATAGGATTTCTTAGTTAAAAGAATATAGGGTGTCAGTCTACACTCTTTGTTATCCAGATGAGGACCTTGAGCCTCAGTGACGGAAGCAGAGATGGCTCAGGTTAAGAAAGATCCGTCTTTCTCTGCCACACCCCAGGGGAGGAGCAGCCTTCAAGGGTGTTGAGCAAGGTTCCTGCAGATGCTGGAGCAGAAGTGGTGGTGTAAGGAATGGGGGCAGGCATACATGTCAAAGGTCCCTTCTCCACCTGAGATGAACTGACTGTCCAGGTTACCTGAGTGTGACTGAAGAACATGATCACCTTCCCGAACACAGGATCTGGAGGGGGAGACATGGCTTGTTCCTGGGCTGACACAGACGCTGGTGATTTCTTTCCAGCTTTTCGGACCTGTCAACAGGGATTCACGTTTTGGGCTAAACCAAACTTGAGTAAGGAACCGGAAGAATGGAATACATTTAAGAATGTGACATGTTTTTTGGAGGAGGTGTGCCAGGAGACTCTTCTGCTCATAGATGTAGGTGTGTGAGCTGTGTATAAGGGTGGGACCATGGCATCACATCCTGAGTCTCCTGTCCTGGATTCTGTTCCCTGAACTTCCTACCTACTTCCAATGCTGGAATTCTATACCTCACTCTTCCTCTTTCTGCGCTTGCTGTCCTCTTCTGATAATAGATGCTAAATGCTACCTACTGTGCTGGGACATCATGAGGATATATTTGATGGTCCATGCAGGTCTGAGAACAGAGCTGGAGCACAGTAACTTCTGTAACTTTGAGCCTTATTGAGCACCTGTTGAGGGCCAGGCTATATAGATCTCATTGGGTCTGCTTTTCTGAAGTTTTACATACCAGTGAGGAAAAAGAAAATCCACCAGAGAAAGGAGATAGAGAGATTGAGGTGAAGATTGCAATTTTAAAAAAGGGAAATTAGGAAGACTCTACTGATGTGATATCTGAGCAAGAACTGAGAGGGGACAAAGCTGGGGGAGGACCCAGGCTAAGGCTCCAGTCTTGGCCCTGCCTGCAACCACCCCATGCTCTTGTACTCAGGGAACCTACGTTCACCCTCTGCCAGCTAAAAATCCAGGAATCCCTGGCTCCAGTCTCCCTCTCCTCCCCACACCCAGCTGTCACTCTACCCCCACAGGACCCAGCTCACTCACTGTGGGGAGTAAAGGTTGTGGCAGGACTGAGACACAGAATTCCAAGACTCTCTCCATCTACTCGAGTCCCCCTGGAATGGTTGCCGCCTCCTATGCCAATTTCTGCTCCTCCAATGGGTGCAACAGTGCCCTCAGTACCAGTCTCCTGCTGAACTCTATCCATCATTCAGGTAAGGGAGCCAGGGAGATGAGAGAATAATGGGACATGGAGAGATGGAGCCCCAAGGATGCGAAGACTCTGGGCTCAAGGAGGGTGGCTATAACTGAGAGCAGAGCTGTGCACCCCAACCTTGCCTTTGCTACCCAGGTGACACTGCCCCAGGAGACCTTCAGTGTCCTGCCTGTGTGGACTTTGGTAGATTCTGCACAGACTCTGAAAATGTCACGTGCCCTAAGGGTGCCACTCATTGTTACAAAGGTTACATCAGTCTCGAAAGAGGTGAGTGCTGAAGCCCAGGTTACAAGGATGAAGGGTTTGGGGGCCTGGATTCACTGCTGCAGTAGTGGGAGGGCATTTGAGACACTGGCTCTTGGGCTCCAGGGTGAGAGGTGCTGAGGACCCAAATTTCTTGATCTGAAGGTGGTGATGCCTAGGAGCCTGATCTTCTGTTCTAATGGGGGATGTGCTAGGGTCTGGGATTCTTGGGCCTTAGGAATTTAAGTGTGTACTTCTTTGAGACCCCTCTGACTCATTCTTCACTCCCTAGGTGGGCTGTTGTCTACACTTAGGATTCAGGGCTGCAATCAACATGATTGGGCCATTTGTTGCAGGTGAACTGTCTGAGGATGAAAATAATGATCTCCAAAGTGGGGCTGCTCCTATCCCCTACCTGGCTCAGGTGGTGGGGCTGGGGCTGTCCCTAGCCCTTTGTTGTGGGATGACCTCCATGCTCACTCTATTTCCCTATGTTTCTTAGTCCCTGCTAACCCCTCAACAAAACCCTCCTTCTGATCTCATAACAAAACACTGAGCTGTTTTCCCATCTTCCTCATGAACTCTCATTCACACACACAACCACACATTTTGTGGCCTGATAGCAACATACGGAAGGGCCTGGGAGCAGCTGAATTGGCCCTGTGGGAGCTCGACACTCAAACACTGGCCACATGTGTCTGGTAAATAAAGGCATGATCTTTTCTCCCAGTGCTGGGATTTCTCTATGGGAGGGAAGGGCAGGGCTCACTGAGATCTGGGGTGATGAGGAGAGGAATCCAGGGAGAGATTCACCATGTCAGACCTATCCTTCACTGGTCTGGTGCACATCTTTTTTTCCAGCTGGTATGGTAATATAGCCTTTGCAGTGCTGCAGCCACAATTATTTGGGCATCACCATGACCTGGGAGGTAAAGGTGCACTTTGACCAGTGAGATTTCTACTTAGGAGTCAGGTTTCCTGTATAAACAGGAGACTCATCCCACCTGAATCACTTGACATATGGGTTTGTGTGAAGTGAAAAACCAAGAGGGTGTGCCCAGTTCCCTGAGGCTGATGTCACAGGGTCTGTTACTGTCCTACGCCTGGAAGGCAGAAGAGAAGTCCTTGCTGTCACTAGGTTCCCAAGGTGGGGGAGGAGATTAGAGAGGGCTGCCTGCCAGGAGCTCTAACCTCAGGCTGAGAAATCCAACCAGAGTACAGCAACAAGAGAGGCAGGGAGCTGCAGAATGCGTGGCCCAGCCTCACTCAGTGTCTGCCCTCTGGTCTGCTATTGGGGCTCCCATTGACTGCATCCACCTGGAAGGCAGGATTTCCCATTGACACAGTCCCAAGAGATCTGTCCCCAGGAGCAAAGAACAGCAGAGAGGAGGGGAGAGAGTGAGTCTGGAAAAGGAAATGGAGTGTCCATCACCATCCACCCTTCTCCTTTTCACATTCTCTCCTTCATTTGTTTGGGTGGAAATCAGTCTTCAACACAGAAGATAAACAATTCCTCTCCGTTACTTAATTGTGATAACATGGTGTGCTAATGTCAATTTGAGGACCAGTTCTTTACCTACAATGATGAGAGGAAGGTGGGGGTGGAAAGCTGGACATGTCCTGGAGGTGTAATCAGAGATGCCTTCTTCCATCACCCATTCCATATTCTCTCCCCCACCAGCCAGCACCGACTCTGGACAATTTTCTGAGGCAAATCTTCATTCTTATGGGAAGTGCGTGCTTGATGGTCCTGTCTCCACTGGGTTTCTGTTGTTTTCCCCTGAACAGGGCCTCTGGCCAGAGAAATATGAAGATGTTCTCCCAACAACTCTCCTGACTCCCAAACATAGATTTCCTTGACCCAGCAACCCAGCCTCCCTCTGCTAGTCAAGTGCTGTCTGTCAATCAGCAGAGCGACCCTCTTCTTATGCCCTATCAGTGGCAAGAGGAGCATAGAATGGCCAGGGGGCAGTTGAGGCTTCCAAGTGACTAGAAGTGTGGTGGGATTCCTCATCCACACTAACATAAACCTGGTATGCACTCTCTCCCCTCTAGTATTAGGCCATTGGAGATCCCCAGGAGGCTATGGGCATGGGTGGAGAAAGGGGCAGGAGGGACAGGTGCCATGGGTGTCTGAGCCACCTGCTGGGGTGTTCCTATGTGTCCTCCATTCCTCTCTGAGCCGCATCCCATACTCACTTTCTTCATGGATATGGGCACTGATGAGCATGTGTAGTGTTATGCTGTGGTGGCTCAGATAGCACCCAGTGTTTGCAATTCAATCACAATGCCCTTGAGGTCCTGCGGTCAGGAGTCCAGTCTCTACTGGGATCCAGTAATGAGTTAAGAGCTACTTCCCTAAGGGAAAGATAGTTACCTGCAGAAGAGACATTCCTGTGCTCCAAGCCCCTAAAGTTTCATACTGTGACTATCCCTATTATTTTTGACGTCACAGAAACTTACAATGGCATTGGGTCTGTTGTATGCTATGAACCAAATCAGGACACTTGCATTTCCAGCCTCCACTTTTATCAGAGCCCTATTCTGATTAGGATTTAGAAAAAAAAGACCATCTTATAGGTTCTTTCACAAATGAGCAAGAGCAGCACGCCAAAATATACTACATCCCACACATGTCCCCAAAATTATGAGATGTATCTCTTTTCTAAAAGCAGCTGAGTGAGGTGTAGCAAAGCATCTCTTAGTTTGGAAGGAAGAGCTCGATGTGCCCACATCTACAGCATATATAGCATAGAAATGGGTGCTGGACGATGCACAGCTTTTCTTCCACCCTCTGGCACCGCCTTATTTCTGAGTCATCAAGGGTGCTTGCTATATGTTGCCCATTGTGTCTGATTAAAACACATAAATTCATTGATGAGGTGGCCCAGTGTGATGCTCTGGAGAAAATCAGGTGATCAGGCGTTCTTAGGAGCATATGATAGGAGGCAGCACATGAGAGGACCAAGGAAAGTGGCCAGAGTTAAGGTATACTGTTGTCCCTGAAATGTGAGCATGAATGATTATCTCTGCCTAAAAACAAAAAAATGAATTGTTTGATGTGTGGCTGCACATCCAGGGTCAGTGAGAAGCCACATGCTAAACTACAGCTTCTTTGTCATCACCACTTCACATTTGTTGTAACTTGTTGTCATTGCCCAGACCCTCTGCTGTGACCAAAGAGGAGCAACAAATGGAGGTGGAGTAATAATCTACACCCATCCACCTCTCATGGAGGGTGTGGGTGCTATTCTCAGAAATTCCATCAGACGTTCATTATTGCTTCTGATTTACTGTCTTAGTAGGATGGTGGTAGAATCAGAAGCATCATTTGGCTTTTCCTACCATAATAGCTCTCACTCCATAGGTCAGGTGATGTGTTTGGGTTTTTCCAGTTACCAATAATTATAATATGTTCTGGGATGACATAAACAAGAAGATGAGCCTGGGGGTCCCACTGGGCCCTCAGGGAAAGTGACTTCACCAAAAGTCCATCTGTGACCTGACCTGGTTCACACTGGGCATCAGCACCCATTCATAGCCACCACCCCCCTCCCAAAAAAAAACTAACCCGAAAGGACAGAGCCTTTATTTTCCTTTGACCTGTGTCCAGTGTCCCCAGATCAATGGCCCCTAATCTCTCTGCTGTGAGGGAAGATTCTCTGTCTACATCCATGGTGACAGGGTCCTTACCAAATGGACCCAGCCTCCCTTTTCATTCATGGGCTTCCAGGGTTATGAGCTGGCTTAGTCTGGGATAAGAAGTTATAAATCTTTGTCATGGAGGTCCAGGTCCTATTTCTTCCCATCAGAACTAGAAAATTAGCACCTATATCATGCAGCATTTCAGTAGGTTTTCCACTGACCTCACTTTTAGTGCTTGCCTGGTCATTTAGCTTCACCACAGATCCCAGCCCATCAGAATTCCTCAGTGACCTTTGTGTTCCATGGCTTGGTTCAGTGACTGGGACACTTTGTTCTGCCTGACCAGAGTCATTTCTGGGCCCCTCCAGGACCCTCTTTTCCAGAAGTTCCCATCAGCCTCTTCTGCCTCAGAGGTGAGCCACCACACAGCTCTTGGTTTCCCCTCCTCTTGGTTGTTTCTTTTTTTTTTTTTTTGACATGTGAAATGTTTACAATGAGGAAAAGTCACTTTAAGTTGGAATGCTGATTGTGTTGTGGGGATCTTTGGGAAAGGCAGGGGTTCTAGAGAAGAAGAATTTAAGAAACAATACACTACATTGTTTTAACCATGTCAGCAAACATACCACATTGATTTACGAAAAGTCCCCAAGGCTTGCATGGGATAAGGGACATCCTTATCCCTGTGACAGACTGGGTGGGTATCATTTTCAGACTGCAGTGATGCTGACTTCAACAACCCTCAGGCTGTCTTTCACAAGCTCTGGTCTGTGAACATACTCCAATTAGAGGGCAATGGGGCACACATCATGAAAAGCATCCTCCTACCTTTTTACCCTGACTATTATGGCTTTGGGTATCACAAAAGCTGCTATAATCCAAGGTTGAACCTCTGGAGTGTACCTGGCTCTTTTTGTTGTTACTGACTGCCCAGGTCTGGTCAGTCTGTGAACTCTCACTGCTGAAAACATCTCTCTCAACATTGTCTTGGTGTGTAAACAAAGTTCTAAGACACTCAGAAAGCCCTCAGAACAACTTTACAGGGCAGTGGTTCCTTAAGATTTGATTGTGTGAGAACAATGTTCTAAAATCATGATTCTACTGTTACTATAAGCTCTACAGTCTCAGGAAAGGCATCACTTCATAAAAAGTATTATGTGTGATCACTAAGAAACTAAGTTAGAGGGTATTTCTCTTATATAGAGTTTTTTTCCTTTACTGAATTTATTGGAATCACACTGGTTAACAAAATTATAGAGGTTTCAGGTGAACAAATCAACGTCATGTCATCTGTACACTTAATTGTGTATTCACCACCTGACCCCAAATATCCCTTCTTCACCATTTACACACCATAACCCTTTCAAACTCCCTTCACCCCCACAGTGGGTGCACCTTGAGTACCAAGCTTGAATAATAAAGGAGGCTGTGCCACTGGGCTAAACAGGACACATACTACATTACACCACTCTACTAAGCCTGACAGCCATTGTAGCTCTACCTGATATATAGAAACAAACACAAAGAGAATGTCTAAATGAGGAGACAAAGAAACATGGCTACAATGGAAGAACAAAAGAAAACTCTAGAAGAATAACTTAAAAAATGTACACAAGCAATGTATGAGATGCAGAGTTCAAAACACTGGTTATAAGGATACTCAAGGAATTTAGGAAAGACCTCAACAGCATAAAAAAAAATCCAGCCAGAAATGAAGACTATCCTAATAGAAATAAAGAACAATTTACATGGAATCAATGGTAGAGTGGATAAAGCTGAGAATCAAATGAGTGATTTGGAATATAAGGAAGCAAAAAAGAAGCAACCACAGCACTAAGAAGAAAGAGTCCAAAAACATGAGGATAGTGAAAAGAATCTCTGGGAAAACTTTAAGCATTCCAAAATCTACATCCTGAGCATTGCAGAAGAAAGAAATTGGAAACCTATTTGAAAAAAGTAATGAGAGGAAAATCCTTAACATAGTGAATGAAATAAACATACAAGTCCAGGAAGTCCAGAGAGTTCCAAACAAGATGAACCCAAAGAGGACAACTCTAAGACACATCATAATTAAAATGCAAAGTTTAAAGACAGAGAGAGAATATTAAAAGTAGCAAGAGAAAAGCAGTTAGTTACTTAGAGTGGAGCTCCCATAAAACTGTCAGTTGATTTCTCAAAAGGAACTTTGCAGGCCAGAAGGGATTGGCAAGAAATATTCAAAATGATGAAAAGAACTTATAACCAAAATTACTCTACCCAGCAAATTTATCATTTAGAATCAAAGGAAAGATAAAGAGCTTTCCAGGGAAGACAAAGCTAAAGGAGTTCATCACCACCAAATCAGGGTTACATGATGAGTTAAAGGAACTTCTTTGAGAAGGGGACAATCAAATATTTGAATAATAATGACGCAATCACTGACTGGCAGTGAGTGTGGAATGCTGCGGATGGATTGTCAACACGTGAGAAAAACATACACAGAGACAACCAGGTCCTGTGGGGAAGTAAGAATGGAATGGCCACTCTCTCTAGTGGGGAGTGTCCCGTTCCCCCACCTCAGAGGCTTTTTATTGGTTTCATTTGCATAAAAATTCAGGTGAAGCTCATTACTCATTTTTAGGAAGTAAGGATCAAACAACAGGTAACAAGGAAGTCTGAGGGCCTATTTTGAGTCAGGGTCAAAGAGCTGTAAAACTTTGAGGAACAAACTTACTTCTTCCTTGGACCCTTATCATTCAACTGAGAGCATTCTAAACAAAGCAGGTTTCATAGGATTTTATATATTCTTTCTTAGGCCTGATCACCTGGGGAACCCACCCTTTCCAGCACAGGGCTGCACCACCCTCTGTCATTGTTTCAGGCTTAGGGCATTGTTTCAGGCTTAGGGCATTGTCTCAGGCTTAAGACAGGCAGGGGTAGTAAGGCAATCAAGAGATTAGGAGACTTCTTGCAGACAGAATGAAGACTCAGGCCTTGTCACAGCCAAGGAATGAGGGTCCATCACCCCCTTTTGCTGTACCCCCAAAGTCCTTCCTTGGGGGCCTCCCTCGTGATTGTGCCTGGCTTAGGTCGTCCCCCCCTTAGGGAATCTTACCCGTCATTGGCTAACCAACCAAGCATTGGAGGCCAGGTATGGATGAAGTAAAAGGAGCAGAAGCGTGCTCCTGCCAGGGAGATAAGCTTTGTCTCCTTAGTGGCTTCTGGTCCAAATGTTGCCCACTCAGCCTTAGCCATGGAGCTGGGGGGGAGGTTACAACTTCTGAAACCAGGCAGGGCAGTTCCCAACACCCTTCCTCCACACCCCTGCTGCACTGGGTTGGGCATCAGGCTTCCTTGTTTCAGGGGCCATAAGAGGCACCACTGGCTCCAAGGACACTGTGTTGGTCTGAGGGATGGGGAGAAGGGCAGAGCAGGAGAAACATCCTCACCAGGAGAGCCAAAGACAGGGTGTTGCCTGATCCCTGGAGCCATGACTATGCCCATCCACCCTGCTCTGCCAAGGCAACCTGCCTCTACTCCTTCTTCCCCATCTCTGCCCGCTCTGGCCTTTAAGCCCCATCCTACCCAGGGCAGCCGGAAAGAGGCAGGAATGGAGACCACAGACCAATGCAAAGAAGACTGGGGTCCACTCCACCTCCCCTGACTTCCCCACTCTCCCTCCATCTGCCATAGGATGGGCCATCTGCCTTGTCCTCCTGGACTGTCCACGCCTACCTTCCTGTAAGTGACATTTCACTCTACCTACTGTTAGGAGATGCACACATGGGGAAACATGAACAGGAGGACTCGAGTAACACGGCTGAGAATAAACTTACTGCCTTTGTACAAAAATAACAATAACAACAAAACAAACAAATAAAATCCAATACAAACACACTCACAAACAGAGTCAGATACACAGATACAGACAACAGTAGGATGGTGGCCAGAGGAAAGGGCGCCTGGGAGATAGTGGGGGGAAAGTGAAGGGATCAGAGTACAGAGGGGCAGTGAGAAAACAGTCACAGGGATGGAGAACCAGCACAGGGATGTTGTCAGTAGCATTGCAGCAGCTGTGCATGTGGCTGCGTGTGTACTGGGGCACTGTGTAAAGTGTGCGTGTGTCCAACCACTGTGCTGTCCACCTGGAACTTGTGGGAGGAACTCTCACCAGCAGAATCCTCCTGTCTGCTGCAGATGGTAAATAATTCATCCCAGGCACAATCTTGCTGTTCCAGCAGGAAAGGGGGTGGCAGTTCCCTCTAGTGGAGAATGCCCAACCTGAGCCCTTCTCCCAAATGACTTCTTTGGGAATGGTATGTGTACATCATACATGGATAGTTCATCAATCAATGTCAAAAAGGCTATAGTCATACAAAAACAGGTATTATCTATAGATAACAATTGAAGGAACACAGAGAACCAGAGAACTATCATAGGTTAGGGTCAGTTAGTCATACTGACACCAGAGGGTCTTTAAGATGTATTTCATGAGGTAAGGAGTTTATTCCTTATGCCTAGAACTTAAACATATGCATTATACTAACAGGGCTTATCTCTGAGTAGAGCTGGCTTCAGAGGACAAAAATGTACATTTCAGGAGTGATTCCCACAGGACCCTCAGTATTGGAATTGAGTCATGCCTGCCATCTGTGTTATGACCTGGTTTTCTAGGGAGACTTAGTTGCCACTTTCAGAGCTTGCTCTTGAGGGGCTACAATCTCCAAAATCACACAGAGTGGTCCCCAACAGAAACTAACACAAAATAATTTTGAAGGTCAACTGTACTGACAGTCAGGGAAAGACCTGTCTGCTCATCTCTACAGGGCACACAGCTGTGCTTTGGGCGGGGCTTCCAGGTCTTTGTCTACAATTCTCTGCTTCTGAGGTCACAATGACCAGGGCAGTTACCTGACCCCTGGGTGGGTGCAGCTCTCACTCTGTGTATTGGCAGCGATGAGGAAAAAGCCCTGCTGTTTTCCTACTGTCCCCACCCCCCTCTCTCCTCATCCCCCTTCCAATGCCTCTTCCTCCACACCTGGCATCAACCATGGCCATTGGAAGGCCCCCACTCCTGTTGCTCCCCAACCTTGCCAAACCAAGTTCCCATCTCTTAGTCATGGGACACCTCCTCACTTGAAAGCCTGCAAGGCCTATGGCCTCGAAGTGACCTCTGAGGTCTCCAGCTACCCCTGCCCTGTCATTCCTTCTTCCTCTCCAGAACTCCACCCTGTCCTCCTGGACATTGTCCCTAATTTTCAATCTCCCTATGCCCCGCTACCTCCTTCTCACCTTTCTCTGGCATCAGGTCACCCTTGCAGAAGGCGCACCAGAGCCCGCATCCCAGCTGCCCAGCCTCCTCCCATCATCTCTCCTCTCTTGGGCCAACCTGCAGACTCTTCCTGGGATTTGGAGTCCCAGCCAGTGGGGACACAGGCCTCTTGGAACTTTGTGAATCAGGCACCTGCTGGGCACAGGGAGCACAACAGGCTGGGAAGCTGCTACAGGTAACCTGGTGGGCCCTCCAGCACTCCAGGAAGCCCCCTTCTCCACACTGAGTTCTCAGCCATCTCACTGTCTGGCTCCTGTCACCGGTTGGATGGCTCTCCTGGAGACTGGTCCACCAGCCAAAGAAAATGTAACAGGCTCCTGTGTCCACACTTGGCCCTGCCAGACTCCCAGCAGCCATTAGAAGAGGGTGGCTGGGCTTGGGGGACTCGGGGCAGCTTTTCCTATAGGCCCCTTCCCCTCCACATGACCAAGCACAGTCCCCTCCTTCAGAAAGAGCAACAGTGCCCTGTGTCTGGCACATACCCCACTCCCCAAACCAGCCTCCCCAGGGACAGTGACTCAGGCCCTTTAGCAAAGCAAGGACTGCCTGGGTAGGTGAGACAGTGGCAGTGGGAGGAGAAGTAAAGCCCTGCCTGAGGTACTGGAGCCTGGAGGCTGGGGAAGGGCTGAGTACCTTCTGGGGCAGAGCATCCTGTTCACTGCACTCAGGAGCAGTGTTGGTTTTGCGGTGAAGCTGGCCCTCAGCTTTGCACTAAGTCGGGACCTTGTTCTCACAGCCTTCCTTGGGGCAGCATTAGCAGGTTGGGGAGAAAGCTGCACGGGGAGGTGGAGGCTGTCTGGAGGGGCCTCTCTGAGGCCTCAAAGCCCACACACCCTCTTTCCATACCTTTCCTGCAGGCCCCAAGGCACCCATGGCTACTCTCGTTTCCCACCCTTGTCAGAAGCAAGGACAGGCCAAACTGGCCAGAAATCAAGGAACACACAATTAAACTCTTCTGGCTTCCCATCTGGGCCAGGCAGTTTGAGGCTGGACAGCCGCAGATCGGCAGCACGTCCTTCTCGTAGGGTGAGTCCTGGGTTGCTGAGTGAGTGAGGGGAGGGGGCCCCTGAAAACTCACACACCACAAGGCTGCCTGCCCCCTCCAAGGGCTGCATCCTGGGCTGCCTTTTCTGACCACAGTCTGAGGTGCTCAGGGTCTAAAATTATACTTTCTTTTGTCTCCTGTAGAATTCTCAGTCTTAATAACCACTTTCCTGTGGGTGAAGTAAGGCACTGAAGACACACCCTGCAACTGGCACCCCCTTCTCCAGGATCTGCAGGTTTTGAAGAGCTGGGGAGCATGATCCTTCTGGCTGATGACCTGGGATTTGCAAATGATTATTAAGTGTATGTATAGTCTTACCAGAAATGCCAACCTTGAGCTCTGAGCTCTAGTGTCAAGTTCAGGTGGAGAGCCAGACAGAAGAGTTGAGGACCCCACTCCACAAGCTACTTCCTCAGCAGATAGCCTCCATTATCTGTCCCTCCATCTGTCCTGGGAGTTAGGTCCTACCACAAGAGAAGCCCCTTCCATTTGTAGCTGTGGTCCCCACAGGCACTAGCATTTCAGACAAGACGGATCAAGGACAGAGCTGTGCAGTGCCTACCCAAAAAAGGAAACTGATGACCCAGCTCCTTGGGGCCATGGACCACAGGCCAGTCACCTAGAGTTCTCCAGTCCCCTGACTGGGACAAAGGTGTGGCTAGGTCCTCAGAGCATCAGCTCAGTCCCTCAGAACCAACCCAAGGGCTGCAGGGCCAAGGAGAGACCTGGGGAAGAAACTTTGGGGAGGGTTCATGGTTGTCTATTTCCATTGCTCTCCATCTTGCAGACTTGCCCTCTCAGGACAGAGATTCTACCTGCAGGTAGAGTGGTGGGAGCCATGCTGTGGCCTACTTTCCTCCCCAAGTGCTACTTGAGAGCAACATTTTAGGAACTTTTCAAAAAGACCAGGTCCTCTGATTGACAGTGGAAACTGTTGACAGAGAACTGGAAGAGATGCAGCTGGAGTCCAGGTTCCTATAAACAAACGATTGGACATGGAGGCTTTATTTCTTCCCACCCAGAATGATGTCCTTTAGTTTTTTTGAGAGAAATGAAAAAAAGCCAAGATCATAGAGGTCATAGAGAACTTCTGGCTGCCCCAGTGCTGTGGAGGGAGGACAGCTGCTGGGAGGACCCAGAACCTCTTCAGAGCCCTGGCCTGGCCTGCTGCTTCAGGTCCCAAAGAGTTTCCTATTTTCCAGAGCCGGTAGAATGAAGCCAAAAGACTATCAGCAATCCTCACAGACTCTGTCTCATTCCCCTGTCTCAGCACCAGTTAACCTTTTTACAACTCTCCTTCAACTGAGACACCATCAGGAAATGGCAAATATTTTTTATGATGGTAGAAAATATTGGTTAAAACCATTTCATGGAAACACAGGGAAAAAGTCTTGGGTATGCAGGGTGGGCTTAATCACTTCTGGGTCCTGTGATTACACATAGATAATTTTGATGGTTCTTATGTATGTTATAATGAATAAATGGCATGAAATGGTCTTTAGTAAAGCAAAGTGATTCCTTATGAACCCATCCTGACAGCTGTAATTCCTCAAGTGGCCACTCAGAAGGCCCTTGCTAAGGTGGTACATGACCCACCCAATTATCAGAATAAGAACAACTAACAACATTTTAAAGAATTCAAACATCTTGCTCATCTGAGTATGTTTGCTTTATTTGGTGGTTCCATCAGCATCTGTGCTGCATTGTTTACAGATTTTGACAAATCAGCATTAACCTTCTCCTAGATGAGGCTTTGCCACACAATTTCCTCTGAATGAGTCAGGGGAAGACTTTTTCAATGGCTGACATATTTTACCCAGAATCCACAGAACACCAGTTCTTTTTATCACATACTGAATTTGTATTTAATGTTAAGGCATAAGGTCAGAACTAAAATCACGCTCATCTCATTCAATAAATCAATTTAAAATTTGTTTAATTTGTGTTGAATTTGCTAACACATTCTGTAAAAATTGATCAACTAACTTAGGAGAGTAGGGAGACCAAAGAAAGACTAGGAAACACTTTCTGGCACAGGACAGCTAGCTCAGTGTACACCGAAAGAGTCACCACTTCTAACCCTTTACAGAGAAGCATCAGAGGAATCATAAATACTGATGACTTGCCAGTTAGCCTCCAGCCAAACCACTTAATAAGCCTTGAGTGACACTTTGACTGATAACTCCATAGGATTCTAGGAATTTATTTTGGTATAATGGGAAATTCATCTGTGGGCATCGCCCTGGAGTCAAAGTGTGTTACAGATGCCTGGTTTCTGTGAGTTGAGGTCACCACTTTGAAGCTCCCCTGGCCCTCTGAACCTCTCCTGCAGGTAGGACTTCTGTGGGCTCACTGCTGCCCACAGGATGTCCCTTTCCAGGACTCAGTCCTGGCCACTGGCTCACCTTAAAGGCTCCTCCACTTACTGGCTTGACCTTCCATTGGCTTTTGGGACTTTCTCTTCTGCTTCCTCTCACCAGTTCCTTTCTGTCTTCATGGGTTCCAGTCTCTGTGTCACCCTTTTCCATAGTGCTCTTCCCAGGGTTTCCTGATTGCTCATTTCCTCACATGGGGTGTGGTCTCACACAGACCCACCAGCTTCCTCTGCTGTCTTTATAATGAAGACTCCCTACTTGGCATCTTCCTAGTTGGCATCTTTGTAGAAGCAGAATAAAATTTTTTAGAAGCAGAGTGAGTTGGGTTTAATGAGTATGACCCAGGGGACACACTCTCATGATCTTGTAATTTTACCCAAAGATGGGTGGGCCATCTCCTTTGGGACTCCAAACCCACAGGTCCCAAATGCAACCACCTTTCTCCCAGCCCAATCCTGGAGTCCCACTCACGTTGCATCTGCTTTTGACTTTTCCCAATGGTCCATGTAGTCCCACTTTCAGAAACAACAGAGTCACACTTGACTTCACATCATTCTTCCTCTCACCCACTTCATTAGCTCCCCTGGCCCATTTATTTTCCCGTGAACACTCCTGGAATCAGCATTTCCTTCTTTGTCTCCTCCACCCTCATTTCAGGCAGTGTCTTCTCCAAGAAGTATAAAAAATGTCTTATTCTTCTTTGTGTCCCAAATGATGTGCACATAGCAGGTCCTCAGTCAATGTTTTTTATTAGTGAAATGGAATATAGAATTTAAAGGAGGGCTTTTTCTGAAATGACAAGTTAGTGAGAGTGTGTTCTCAGGGATGAACTCATGAAACCCTACTTGTTTTGCTTCTACAAAATTTTATTCTGCTTATGCAAAGGACCTATTATTAGCTTAGATTAGTAATTTGCTCTCCATTGTTAGGGAGATTTTTATTACAATACACCTATGTGGCTGTAACTTAATTTTATTTGCCCACTTTATAGAAGTATTGAAAAGAGAATTCCTGACAATGCCATCTTCATATAGTTGCAATCATAGTAAAAAAAATCCCATCAAAATTTATTTTGTCAAAGTTATAACTTATGTTGTATTCCACAGATATAACAGCGCAATACAATTTTTATACCAGATACACTACAATTTACCTTTTGTTTCACTTCTTTTTTAAGTATATTTTATTGATTATGCTATTACAGTTGTCCCATTCCCCCATGCCTTTATCCCCCTCTGTCCTGCACAGCACCTCTCTCCAGAATTCACCCCCACCCTTGGTTCAAGTCCAAGGGTTGTATGTAAAAGTTCTTTGGCTTTTTCATTACCTATACTATTTTTATTTTTTATTTTTTTAAAGATTTTATGTATTTTTTATTCAAGGGGAAGAGAGGGTGATGGGGAGAGAAACATCAATGTGTGGTTGCCTCTCACATTCCCCTTACTGAGGACCTTGCCCACAACACAGGTATGTGATCTGACTGGAAACCAAACCAGTGAACCTTTGGTTCATAGGCTGGCACTCAACCCACTGAACCACACCAGCCAGGGATCCTATACTATTTTTAACCTCCCCCTGTCTATTTTGTGCTGCCAATTATACTTCTTATTCCCTTCATCTTTTCTCCCCATCCTACATCCACCCCTTCTCTGCTGATAACCCTCCATGTCATCTCCATTTCTGTGATTCTGTTTTCTTAGTTTTTTTTTCAATGTCCAGGTATTGATAGTTGTGATTTAGCTGTCATTTTACTGTTCATAATTTTGATCTTCTTTTTCTTAGATAAGCCCCTTTAACATTGCATATAATAAGGGCTTAGTGATGATGAACTCCTTTAACTTGACCTTATCTGGGAAGCACTTTATCTACCCTTCCATTCTAAATGATATCTTGCTGAATAGAGTAATCTTGGATGTAGGTCCTTGATTTTAATGACTTCAAACACTTCTTTCCAGCCCCTTCTTGCCTTCAAGATTTCTTTTGAGAAATCAGCTGATAGTTTTATGGGCATACTTTTGTAGGTAACTCTCTCTTTTTCTCTTGCTGCTTTTAAGATTCTCTCCTTATCTTTAATTTTGGGAGATGTAATTATGATGTGCCTTGGTGTGTGCTTCACTGGGTTCAACTTCTTTGGGACTCCTTGGGCTTCCTGGACTTCCTGAAAGTCTATTTCCTTTGACAGTTTGGGGAAGCTCTCCTTCATTATTTCTTCAAATAAGTTTTTAATTGCTCCTCCTTTTCTCCTTCTGGCACCCCTATGATTCAGATGTTATAATGTTTAAAGTTGTCCTGGAGGTTTCTAAGGCTCTTCTAATTAAAAAAAATTTTTTTTTATTCTGTTCTGGTTGTATGTTTATTTCTTCCTTCTGTTCCAAATCTTTGATTGAGTCTGTTTCCTTCCCATGACTATTGTTTCCCTGCACATTTTTCTTTTCATACCCTTCACTTTTTCCTTTATTTTGCAACCATACTCAACCAGTTCTGTGAGCATCCTCATTGCCAGTGTTATGATCTGTGCCTGTGATAGATGGTTATCTTTTTGTCACTTAGTTGTATTATTCTGGAGCTTTGATCTGTTCTTTCATTTGGGCCATTTTTTTTTGTTTTTGTTTCATGCACCTGTTTATGTAGTAAGGGGCAGAGCCTTAGGTGCTTGCCAGGATGGGGCAATCCACATTGCTGCACTGTGGCTCTGTTTGTGGGGGAGGGGTCCAAGAAGGAACAATGCCACTTGTTCCACTCTCTGCTGGCTTTCAGTCATTTCCCCTGCTACCCACAAACAAATTGGACCTTTCTGGTGCTGATTTCCTGGTGGGTGGTTTTGCGCAAGTTCTAGAACCCTATGGGTCTCTTCAGTGAACTCTCCTGTGAGGCTGGGAGTTTCTTCTGCCACCTCAACTCCCACAGGTTTTTTCAGAGGTTTTGAGGCCTTATTTCCCCACACTGGAACCCTGGGTTGCACAGCCTGTTTAGCTCCCTAGGTGTTCCTTTCAATTTATCTGCATGCAAATGTGGGATCACATGCTCCACCAGTAGCCACCTTTCCTGCCCCAGTCCTCCAGCCTCCACCTTGCCTGGTGCTCTAGTCACCACATTGCTGAGAGTCCTCTCTGCCCAGGCTTCCCATTTCCACCCCTCCTACTGGTCTGGATGAATGTTTCTTCTGTAACTCCTTGGTTGTCAGACTTCCACATGGTCTGAGTTTCTGTCATTTCTGGTTATTTTTGTTTTTAAATTTGTTGTTGTCCTTCTTTTAGTTATATGAGGAACCACAGTGTATCTACCTATGCCTCCATCTTGGCCAGAAGTCCCCTGTTTACCTTAAGATTTAACTGACTGTGGGAACTGAGTTAACCTCCTTAGAGGAGATAAATGAGATTCTTTATTTTTCATTTCTTTTGTTGTTCAAATAAAGCCAATGAAATCCACCTGCCATTTTGCATTCTTGTTATGCAGGACAAGATATAGTAGGATGGTCCTGAGCTCTGAGGTGCTTCCCCATCTAACAATGTGTTTGATGTAGAGGCAAAAAACAGAAAGTTGGAAAACAATGACTACATGACATGGATGACCAGTGATGCTTTATGCAGTTTTTTTTTAATCAAAGTGGAGCAATGCAAAGGCATTTCAATCTAAAATAAAACCAGAGTATACTAAGCATAGAATTTTTTACACCTGTGCTCTCAAGAAAATGAAGCTTAAGAATTGAGAGACTGACTTCCCATAAGTTCCTGACATACTGAAAACCAGAACTTATCTTCTGGCCAACAAATCTCTGCTAAACACCTTTCCATATCCTCCAGCCCATGAACTTACTGCTTTAACTCTGATTCTATCTCCCTGTTCTTTGCCATGACTAGAGTGTGCTCCAAATTTCAACGTATTTTTCAGTCGTCGGCTCTAGTTTGATTTTATGGGTTGCAATTCATATTTCCAAATGAACTCAATTTCTGGTAGCTCAAGCTTCTCTCAGTTTACTCCTTTGTTTACATCCATGCCTGCTTTGTGGATTGCAGGTATTTTCAACAAAGGTCACCTCTGAATGACATGCTTTGAGGGTTCTTTCTGATCATGCACTTTTAGGCATTATCTGAGGTCTCCTCTCTTGAAGGATGAGGACAGAGCTGCCTCCTTCCCTTTACCAACACACACACACACACACACACACACACACACACACACACACACAGTTTCCCCATTGAGTGTCTCCAGCATTTTCCAAGACCAACATTAAGAGTGGACTTCAGGATGTCTATTCAAAGCTATTCACATTTGAGCTTTAGCTGTGACTTCCCCAAACTCCCTTGGATTTTGAAGTAAAAAATTTTCATCTCTCAAGTATATCAGGGCTGGAGAACATTTTCTCTGTGAGCTGGAAGGGAGGGTGGCAGGCACTTACAGATCCACGAAGACACAGATAGGGTAGAAAAGGGCCAAACTCCAACCTGACTGTGCTCAAGCTCCTGCCAGTGGTGGCAGCAGTGCCTTCGCGTGGCTACATTTTTCTTTTTCCAAAGCAAACACAGCAATCCATGGTCAATTCTAGGGCTGGAACCAACTACAGAAATTGTGGGACTGACCCAATGTAAAGTGAGAAATACAGAGATCCTTGTCACAAAATCGTTAAGAATTTCCAGATTGCCTAAGCAGAGCATTAACCCTAGAACAGGCCCTTCTAAGTGACTGTGTGACTGCACAGCTTGCTGGCCTGTAAAGCCAGCCCAGCCTCGTGGGGCAAGTGAAGGAGTTCATCCTCCATGTGAATTCTGCATCAACTCAAGACATTAAAAACCCACAGGAAAGGTAAGCCCTGAGTGTCTTAACCCTCCAATGGGAGTGTTCCCTTTCTTTAGAAATTCCTACATTTTGGGCTCTGATCATTATTAGGCAGGTATGCTGTGACTAAATCAGTGACCAAATGTGAGATAATTTTAGCATCAAAAAGAATATATTTAACACATTGATTACATAACAAGCCATAATTATCCTCAGAAAAACAATGAAAATCATCCCCTCATCTTTCCCTAGCAGAACTGACAATAACCAGCTACTCACCCTGAAAATTAGGGCTTCCAGAACAAGGGTGAAGCTTGTGTCTTGTTTTTCTAGCAGGGACCACTGTCCAGGGGTGAGAGAAGCCCCTCTGCACAAAAGATGCCTACGTCTAAATGCAGGAGGCACAAGAGAGTCAGTGACTGGCTTGTGCATTAGCCAATACAATGGGCTCAGGCCAGGAACAGTGTGGGGGATGCAGCAGTCATTGGGGGTTAAAACTGGCATATGACACTCACAGGCACAACCCCTCACACCCATCCAAGTCTGGGAGAATGGCACCCCTACTTCAATGCACCAACTCCAGTAGCTCCTCACTCAACAGATAAGTCCACCCCTCACTCATTCCTCAGGCCCACCTGAGATGCCCCAATACAGCCCTCCTGCATTCGCCTTGGGTTCCCTTGAAACCATATAATCCCTAAGCCCCCCAGGCCATACAATTTCTTATCCTGACCCTGAGGAGACCCAATCCCTTCACAACTCCACTCTATGCCCACCTCTGCTTACCCACAATCCAAGGTCTCCAAGGATTTAAGCCAAGCATCCTACAGTCCACAAAGAGCAGAGAAGGGAACAAAACCAAGAGGAGAGATTTACATCCCATTTCCCAGGTTGTGGTTGTAGACTTTCTAAGGACAGGCACGTGGAGTTCATGAAAACAGAGAACAAGGACACTGATGTCTGGCCTGAGCTCCAGGCCATGAAGGGCCTGAAACAGGGTCATCCAGGGAAGGCCTGCTGGTAGCTGGCATGACAGGGACATGCATGCTTACTAGAATTGTTGAGTTATAGGATAGAATACCTTTTAAAACCTCTGTGATCTTTTTCCTTGAAAGAGCAGTAGAGATGTGTGTGAAGTGAGGACACTGTTGATGGTTAGAGAATCATGGCAAAGGAATGCCCTCTTACACTGGCATGTCTTCTCAGATTCTGGAACAAAGGCCAGTCTGAGGCAACTGGGGTCCCCCAGGAATCCAGGCAGATACCAAGTCAGAAGGGAAGGAGAAACACTGGAAGTGTTTATTTGGAGAATTGTAACCAGATAAGGGAAGAAATTTGAAAATATAGTAAGGATTGACACTGAACAAAATGGCAAGATCAGTTAACTACAGATAGGCAATATCCAAGTACAACATGTATCAGACAAAGTTAAAAATTGCACTGGACATTTGTGGTAACACAGATGGATCTTAAAAACCTTGTGAAGGCCAGTCTTGACCTGTTCTGGGCCATGAGCTCCACAGGCTGGGCTAACCTATCCATGGTCCTCTTTGTTTGGATGCTCACCTGCTTCTTCCCACTTGACAGGCTAAGGGATCATTTCATGTTTCCTGATGTAGAAACTAACTTCCCAGGACTGGCTGGATGAGGCACCCCTTGGTTTCTCATGACCCTCAGGTGTGCAGGGATCAGCTTGGTGCTTCCACATGAACTGTACCACAAGGATATCTGGGAGGCTCAGCACCCAGCCCTGGCCTCCCTGGTAGGACATTGCAGGCCAGAAGGGATTGGCAAGAAATATTCAAAGTGATGAAAAGCAAGGACCTACAGCCAATATTACTCTACCCAGCAAAGCTATCATTTAGAATGAAAGGACAGATAAAGAGCTTTCCACACAGGAAAATCCTAAAGGAGTTCATCTCCACCAAATCAGTGTTGTATGAAATATTAAAGGGTCTTCTTTAAGAGGAAGAAGATAAAAAATATGAACAATAAAATGGCAATAAATATATATCAGGCAACAATTGATTCTAAAAAACAAAATAAACAAGCAGAACAGAAAGGGGAACATAGATACAGAGAACATTTTCATGGTTGCTAGATGGGAGTGTGGTCATGGGGATGGGTGAAAGGTGGAATTAAGGAGTACACATTTATAGTTACAGATTAGTCATGGGGATGTAAAGTACAGCATAGGGAATAGAGTAGCCAAAGAACATACATGAGGTCTGTCCAGGAAATATTCGGTCATGTACTAAGAAAAATAGAGACATTTATTGAAGGAAATACAGGACACAGGAAACATTGTACATAGGACAATGATGCCTCAGTCCACTTCAAAGTAGGCACCTTGAGACCTCACATGGTTCTCCCAGCATCTCTTCCACTGTTCAAAACTCTGCAAAATCTTTTGTTGGAATTGCCATCAGCTGCCCACAGAATATGGGAGTAGGTCAACTCTGAGCAGAGATTGACCCATAATGGCCAGAGGGATGCTGTTCTTATAAGGTGGATATTTCCTGGCTAGTTTTGGTGGGTTTTTATTGTGTTTGTTCAAGTAGTTATGTTACTTTTAACCTACCATGCATGTGGTATCCCATGATTTTCCTTGATTGCCCACTGGGAGAGACAGGGTCCTACAGTTCTAATTTATTTTAATGTTATTATAATGAAGCAGGAGCCATATAGCACCTTCTGCACCATGATTCAGCTCTTTCCCAGAAATCAGGGACAACTGGTCTTAGAACAAGGTCTCCATCCTGTATCAATGTCCCATGTACTAGTCCTTGGGTGCCTCTGGGGTTTTCTCATTCGTGAGAAACCAATCTTAGAACAGTCTCTGTTCTGTATCGAAGTCCATTGTCTCAGTCCTGGGGCATCTCTGGAGTTTCCTCATTCCTGACTTTCTCCTGCCTCAAAACCATGCTAGAGGGAAGGAGAAGGGAGGGTGGAGGGGGGGCCTAATATGTGGTGCTGGAAGCTCTGTTCTTTTCTGGATCTCTGAGCCATAGCTTGGGAGCTGGAGGCAAGGACAGTGGAGGGCTTTTCTCAGAATGCCACTCTTGCTTTACGAACAGAGCACTGGGCAGGGTTAGGAGCTTCTGGCCTTCTTGACTTGCTTCTCCCAGCGTGGAAAATCTTCCTACCAGCAGGCTAGGGCAATGCTGACAGAGAATCCAGTATTCTGAGCCCACTTCCCTTGGTGGAGCCTGGGCCCCATGAGTGACATTTGGGTGGAGGAGAGAATCCCTAACCCATCAATCACAATGGCCTGAAATTGCCCTCTGAGACTCAGGGCTGAGGGGGTAAGGCTGGTGCCAGCCCCACTGGTGGTGATGCCACAGCCTTTGACTGGCAGATGGAAGAAGTGGAGCCTGTGTTTTTGGCTCCACCCATTCAGGTTACTTTAATTAGGCAAAGCTGGGGTGGGTGGTGGGCATTGGTGGGGGTGTTGTACATAAGGTTGCTGTTCAGATAGTATATTTTATTTTTTAAAAATTAAAAAAAATATGTTTATTTTAGACCAAGAGGAAGGAAGAGAAGGAAAGAAACATTGATATGAGAGAGAAACCTGGATTGGTTGCCTCCCATTCCCACCCCAACCAGGGATGAAACCCACATTTCAGGTATGTGCCCTGACAAGGAATCGAACCCCCACCTCTGGTTTATGGGAGGACGTTCCAACAAACTGAGCCACACCGGCCAGGACATGATACTTAGTATATTTTCCTGAATAATTTTTTAAAAATAATCCATTTAGAGGAAATTTCTTTCCTGCTTCTCTGGGTCACGAGAGGAGATTTCTAGGTTCCTTCACTGGGTAGCCCTCACGAGGCCTTTGTTTTAAGTTCTCGTCTCCATGACTAACCCCAATGGCCCAAAGGCCATGAATGGCAGTCTCACTGGTGACAACGGGTTCCACAGCCACTGACACACTCTCCCCAGGCTGCTCAGGCGCCAGAGTACACATTCGGCTCTGGCTTCCAGGTCCTTTATTTCTAGCACCTGTGACTTCAACTGTGCCTCATTCACACCCAGCTGTTTATGGAAAATACTTTTCCTAGAATATGTTTTAAACAGACTGCAGGCCTTTTGAAAAATGCCTGAGAGCCAAGCATGTGTCAGGTTCTGCACTTCAGACCAACGCCAGGACAAACAGAGTCCACCCCATCCTCCCAATAATCAGCATCCCCTGGGGAGATGCACCATTGAGTTGTGAGCAGGGAGGGAAAGGCTGAGAGAACACAACCAGAGATCCTTCTACTGGGGAGTCAGAGAAGAGCTCCAGAAAGAAAATGTTTTATGAAGTCAGGAAAGACACATCGTCTGTGGCAGGCACCCAACCTCAGGGACCCTCCCCACCCCAGGGGCCATTCAGTCAAGCCCACAGAAAAGACAGATAGGATGTTTGTTGATGTTTCAGGGTCTAGGGGAGAAGGCCAGGACGGGAAGGTCCGTTATGATCTACCTGGTCACACAGAGCCACTCCCATTTGAAAGATGGTTTATTCTTTAAGACAGGATAACAAAGTCACGCCTGTAGAGACAGTGGTTTGTTGATGGGCAGGGAGCACTCAGAGCTGCAGGGAAAGGATTTCATCACCTCTGGCCCTTGGGGCGTGGCCTTCAAGCTTGAGATTTCTTGATCTTCCACACTTGGGTTTCACAGTCTGGTCTGAATCCACGGCTGAGGGTGGGGTCACTGGAACCAGTAATGTAACATGATTTTGATGTCAATGTGAAAGTTCTGCTTCTTTTTCTAATCAGTCACCTGGAGCGCAAAGGTCTGGTTTCTCTTCCCCTCTCTCTCTGCTCTCCCCCAGCTCCACTCCAGCTCTCCCATGCTTGCTCAAAAGACTCTGCACTGTACTCTCGCTTCCCCGTTCACCTTCTCTTACCACTGACCCTCCCCAGCCTTCCCCTCCATGTGGGACCCTGGAAACTCCCTTTCTTCCTCCTTTTTAACTCTCCTCTCTCCATCCTTTGCATTCCACCTTTTCTTTTATTCTTTTCATCTCTGCTCCCCTTTCTTTCCTCTCCAGATCTCTGCTCCTCACACTTCTTCCATCCCCTGTCCCCTCCTCCCACCACTCCACCTGTCTCTTCCCCCTCTCTCTATCACCTCCCTCCCTCCCTTCCCTCCTCTCTCTATCACCTGACTCCCTCTCTTCACCCAGCTCCATCTCTTCCCTACTTACTCGTGTCTTTTCTAATCATCCCCCAGACACTCTTACCCTGTATCAGAAGCAACTCTTCCAAGCTCCATCCTTGTTAAAGTTTTCAGTGAGTGAGCACCATGCTATCCCCAAAATACTCCCATGAACTGTGCAACTGTCATACAGTTTGCCATTATAGGCAAAGGGAAAGTAACAAGGGGCATAGTCTGAAAAGTAGAAGGAAGGGTGAGAAAATTAGTTGAGGGGAGGTTATTTTGGTCTCATCAAGAGAAAGGGGACATGAATGGGACACCTGGGGCTGGACGGGGAGATGCCTGCAGCTTCCATGTAGAGTGCAGTTATGGACCCCGCCCCTCCCCCTGCATCTGAGATGCCACACACTCCTCACAGGAGGAAAAGCTGCTTACTCACCGTCCTTTGTACAATATTTCCATCTCCCTAAATATTCTTCATCTAGAGAACACCAGTCACTCACAGAATCACGGCTAATGCAATTAAAATACTTCTTGCCTGCATAGGTAAACAGGATAGCACAGCTCTCCTCTGGAAAAAGAAAAAGGCAGGCACCGTTCTCATCAGCTCTTCTGTGTGTCGTCCCCTCTGCACTCACGCTGGCAATGTTTCTGTTCAAGCCAGCCCACTGAGACACTGCAGAGGACATGCCACACACGTGGCCCTCTAGGCAGCATCAGGGACGCCAAGGCTGACGTGTCGGGGTCCCTGCCCAGTGACAGGTTCACCTTCCCATTATTCACCCGGGCACATGCCTCGTGGACACTGCAGCTCCTGGCGACACCTGCGCTCGCCAGACCTCAATGCAGCCTGATCGGAGATCACGATTTTTTTAGATGCTGTGGATTTGTCGTGTCTGGAGCTTCCACTTCACCTGGTTCGACACTAAAAGTCTAAGTATGTTTCATATTTGGGAACACAGGTGATGTCTTGCTATCATCATGAATAATCTACCTCACATCATTCAGAAGCCCCATAGTGAGCCACATTCACGGTGTAAGAAAATGAGGGTCAGCGTGCAGTGACTTCACACTGGAACAGACTGAAGAGGAAAACTATGGGAATCCAGAGAGGGCTCCATGGCCACGTGGCCAGGCCAAGCGTCTTTGGCCTGTATGAGTTCTCTCAGCTGTGTCACTGCATTTCCTGGAGGCAAACAGCACCTCTCTGCAACTCCTGCGTTTTCTGTCTGACACTCCCTGCCCTACCCAGTCCTGCCTTCTGCTTCTTGGACAGGCTTGCCTGCAGGCCGCCCTCCCTTCCAACGAGGCTCTCTCCTGAGACTCCTGCCCCACTACCTACCCGTGGCCTGGGCTGAATGTATAAGCGACTTGGGTTGAGGCGGGGGGAGGATTTGTGCTCCACCCACAGCCCAGGAAATATGGGCACCTGCCGTCCCATCACTGAGGGGCGAACTTAGCCCACGCGTGTATAATACCCTTGAAGAATGCTGATCACGGTCACCCACCCCCACACACATTAGTTTGTTTGACGTGATTGTTGTTTGTTTTCATCATTTTCCAACACTGCTTCCCTGAGGAAATGGGAGAAGGACAGATGCAATGGAGCTGGAAAAAACGCAGGTGTAGTGGGAACGCAGAGAGCAAGAACAGAAAGGAGCCATCTGAACACACTGATGGCAGGACCGGCTCTGCTGCGCTCTAACTTCCTGTCACCTTAGAAGGTTATCGTTTTTTTCTCACACTAAGAACACAACATGAGATCTCCCCATTTAACACATTTTTTTTTACTTTATTTTTTTATTGATTTTTGAGAGGGAGGAAAGAAAAGAGAAAATATATCAATTTGTCGTTCCACTTACTGATGCACTCATTGGTTGATTCTTGTATGTGACCTGACCGGGGATCAAACCCACAACCTTAGTGTATCAGAATGGTGCTCTAACCCCCTGAGCTACCCAGCCAGGTCTCTCACTTAACCATATTTGTAAGTGTAAGCTCCATGCATTTGCTCTACAATGCAGTGACTATAGTTAGCAACACTATTTTCACAGTTTGAAGGCCATTTTATTAGAAACAGATATCTGAGAAGGCTACAACATACCACATGAGGAAGAACCTCATACTCCCTCAAAGCCGTCATACTGACACAGGTGAGTTACACGACCCCTGGGACACAAGCATACCATGTTAATCATGGATGTGCTATACCTTCCCTGGTACTGCAAACACTCACCCCTATTTACACCAAAAATTCACTTGGAATGATGTAAGTAACCCTGTGTTACACAGGCTGCCTGTGTCTAGAACACTGGAAATCACAGTCAGAAATGAGGCAGCTGTCATGAACAATGATGATCAATAACACCATGAGCTTTTGAATCAGACTGACTAGGCTTACATTTCAGAGACTTGTTTGAAGAGAAAAATTAATCCATGGGACATGCTCGAGGAATGGCAGATACCTTGGTTGCCATTATTAGTATTATTATTATTAGTTTTACCATTCAACCCATTTCTGGTGCCCTTTCTTCCACCCCAGTCCTGGCACATCTCCCCTCCCTCACCTCCATGCACAGGGTCCACGTGCAGAAAGATGCAGGTGCCAATCCAGATGAGAAGAGTTCACATGTTCAGTGTCATGGCAGCTGGCCTTCTGTGACTGACAAACATCAACCTCTGCTGCCTTCTTATATGACCAGTTTCCCCTCACACCAAACCCCTCCCACCAGATAGGAATCAACCTCACCAGGACTGTGCTGGTGTGTTCCTAAGCCTGAGTGCATGAAGTTCAAGTTTATCTCTTAGGTGAAATCACAGGACACTGGCCCATAGTTTAATGTCTCTGGAGTGTATAGTTTAAAATGCACTGAAAACGAGGCCAAGATGTTTGTAAAACCCCTTTCCGAGTTAGTGTTCCATGACCAGGCAAAGGGCAGAGGGAATGATGAAAAGGACCGTTTGCTCTCACAAGGTGTTCAACAGACTCCACTTCGTTTCCTGTTGTGGACTCAGCATCAGGAGCTCCAAAGCTCTGACAGCTGGCCTGTCAGAGCTTTGGAGAAGTGCCATAAGACCACCATGGAAGTCACCATTTAGAGGAGGAGGAAACAGGCTTGGGGACCCCTCTAGGGCACAGAGTAAGCTGGGGCAGGGCTGGCTGTTAAGACCACCCAGTCTAGAGGGCATGTTTGGAGTGGGAGTTTCCCTGCTGTGTCTCACATTGGACCATATTTATCTCCCCAAATAGGCCTCCCCACCCTGGCTCAAAGCTCAAGAATCACCAGAAACATGGCCTGACCAGTTTCCAGACCAGAAAGGCCTGGAGCCCTTAGTCATTATGAAATGCCTCCCTTCCTCTGAGCCTTAATTTCCTCATTGGAAATACACATAACAATCCCTTTCTTTCAGGGCAATGTGAGTTCTGTCTATTCAGAGCTGTGAGCTGGTGTGGGGACTCCAGGAACAGCTCACCCTGGGTGAGAATCCATGGCCCATTCGTTTACCATAGTAAAGAAGGAATCAAGTACTTGGGCATAGATTTAACAAAAGAAATGAGAAAGTTATACTCTGAAAACTACAGCACAATGATTGAAAGACATTAAAGAAATCCTAGCTCTGGCTGGAGGGAGCTCACGTGGTTGGACTATATAGTCCCTGTACACCAAATGGTTGCAGGTTTGATTCCTGGTCAGGGTGCCTATGGGAGGCAACTGATCGATGTTTCTCTCTCACATCAATGTTTCTCTCTCTCTTTCTCCTTTCTTGTCTCTCTAAAACCAATAAATATATCCTTAGATAAGGATTAAAAAAAACTAAAGAAGACATAAATAAATGGAAAAACATCCCATGTTCTTGGATAAAGAGACTCAATATTGTTAACCTGGCAATACTCCCCAAATTAATCTACAAATTTAATGTGATCCTTATCAAAATTCCAGCTGGCTTCTTCGAAGAAACTGATAAGCTGATCTTAAATTCAAAGAAATTTTTAGAATTTCAAGGGACCCCACATAATAAAAAAAATTTATGAAGAACAAAATTAGCGGACTTACGCTTCCCAGTTTTAAATCTTCTATGAAGTTACTGTAATTGAGAGAGTATAGGTAGACATAGATTAATGGCCTGTAATTGAATGTCCTAAAATAACCTTCACATTTGCAATGGACTTGAAAACAGGCTATGAACTTAACTGTAAGAGTTGAACCTATAAAATTCTTAGAAGAAAATATAGGAGTAAATCTTCAAGACCTTGGGTTAGGCAATGAGTTCTTAGAAATGATGCTAAGAGAACAAATGCCAAAAGAAAAAGTATGTCACTAGAACTTCATTAAAAGTAAAGCATTTATGCTTCAAAATACCATTAGAGTCCTGACCAGTGTGGCTCAGTTCGTTGGGCATCATCCGACAAAGCAAAATTTCATGGTTTGATTCTCAGTCAGGGCACATGCCTGGGTTGTGGGTACAGGCCCTGGTTGGGGCACATATGAGAGGCAACCAATTGATGTTTCTCTCTCACATTGATGCTTCTCTCCCTCTCTCTAAAAATGAGTAAGTAAAAAATAAAATCTTTAAAAAATATATAACTCAACCTTATAAAAAATACCAGAAAAGTAAAAAGACAACTGCAAGAATGGAAGAAAGTATTTGGAAATCAAGACAACTGCAAGAATGGAAGAAAGTATTTGGAAATCAAGTGTGACTCATATCTCATATGGGATATGGGACTAGATATGAGTCCCATCTAGATATGGGATTCATATCTAGAACAAATCTAGAACTCTTATGCCTCAATAATCAAATGACAAACCAATTTAAAAATGAGCCAAGAAACTGAATAGATTTTTCACCAAAGAATGTAGAACTCTTATGCCTCAATAATCAAATGACAAACCAATTTAAAAATGAGCCAAGAAACTGAATATATTTTTCACCAAAGAATGTACAGATGGTCAATAAGCATAGGAAAAGATGTTAAAAGTAATTAGCCATCGGGGAAAACCACAATGATATACCATTTCACCCCACTAAGATGTTATAACATAAAAACAAGATAATAACATGTATTGGCAAGGATGTACAAAAACTGGACTCCTCATACATTGCCAATAGGAATGCAAAATAGTGCAGCCTTTTTTATTTTTATTTATTTTTAAGGTGTTTTTAAATTTTTAGGTTTTTAAAATTGTTGTTCAAGCATAGTTTTCTTTTACTACCATCCCAGCCAACCACCCAGCCCTCCCTACCTTCCTCCAGTTTCCACCTCCCCTAGTTTTTGTCCATGTGTTCTTTATACTTGTTCCTGTAAACCCTTCCCCTTTTTCCCTGAAATTCCCTCCCCCTCTCCTTTCTGGTCACTGTCAGTCAGCCCGTTCTCTATTTCAGTGTCTTTGGTTATATTTTGCTTGTTTGTTTGTTTTGTTGTTTAGGTTCCTGTTAAAGGTAAGATCATATGGTATTTGTCTTTCACCACCTGGTCTATTTCACTTAGCATGATGCTCTCCAGTTCCATCCATGCTGTCACAAAGGGTAGTAGCTCCTCCTTTCTTTCTACTGCATAGAATTCCACTGTGTAAATGTACCATAGTTTTTTGATCCATTCATTTACTGATGGGCACCTAGGTTGCTTCCAAGACTTGGCTATTGTAAATTGTGCTGCTATGAACATTGGGGTGCATAGGTTCTTTTGGATTGGTGTTTCAGGTTTCTTAGGCTTTAAAAAAGGGAAATATTTGTGCAATTTGAAGAGAAACCAGAGTATAGTGCAGCCTCTTTTAAAAACAGTTTGGCAGTTCCTTAAAAAGATAAACATAGACTTACCGTACAACCCAGAAATCCTACTTATAGGTATATACTCAGGTTAGTAGGAAAAACTCAATCTTCCTCCTGTGTTTTCCCCTTACTCTCACACAACTGTCCCACTCACAACACTGCTGATACCAACTGTGTCAGGGTTTTGCCACATCAAGCAATTCAGCTGGCTAGGCTATAATTTAACTCAATTCTGAGTCATCCACCTGGACATGGCATCCGATGCCACAGGGAAAGAGCTCAGTCCCTCAAGTCTGCTACTAACTTCAGATGCCAATCATAAGCCCAGAGGGCCATCTGTGCTTCTGGCCAACAAGCTATAAATGAGAAGTTCCCATGACCCCTCCTTGGATTTGATTTATTTGCTAAAGCAGGTCATAGAACTTGGGAAAAGAGTTTACTTACACTTGCCAGTTTATTATAAGAAAATATTAGAAAGAATACAGATGAATATCCAGATGGAAGATATGCATAAGGCAGGGTGTATGGGAAACAGTGCAGGGCTTTCATGCCTTCTTCAGATGTGACATGCTCCCAGCAGCAACCCAGAAGCTCCCTGAACCCTGAACCTTTGGCATTTTTATGAAGGCTGCATCACACAGTCATGGCCTATCATGAATTCCATTTCCTGCCCCTCTGCCCTCTCTGGAGGATGAAAGGTGGGGCTGAAAATCCCAAGCCTCTCTCCACAGCTGGGTCTCTCTGGTGACCTGCCTTCATGCAGGAGCCCACCGAGAGTCACCTCATGAGAACAAAAGGTCTTCCCATCACCCAGGAAATTCCAAAGGGATTGGGAGCTCTGTGTCAGGAACTGGGAACATAAACAAACACACAGTCACCTGCTGGGGAAATAAAAGGTGGTTTATCCATACAATTGGATATCATCCCACAGTTCAAAGGAATGAAGAAACTGTACACACCACAACATAAGTAAACCTTGAGGACATTATTATGCCTTCGGGAAAGAAAGAAAACAGGCACCGATGTAAGTGCTATGATTGAGTGTATCTGAAGTGTCCCCAGAAGGCAAAGCTATAAAGACAAAGCAGATTAGTGCGTGCCAAGGCCTGGGAGGTGGGAACCAAGGGCCTGATGATGGGCGTTGGGTGTCTCTTGGACAATAGGAAGTTGCTCTAAATTGATGGTGATGATGGCTGCACACGTGTGGCTGCGCCGAAGACCATTGAACTGTGAGGCTGAAATTAACAAACTGTGTGACGGTGTGAGTGACATGGCTGCAAAGCTATTGAAAGAATGGGGAAGCTGTTACTAAAGGTTGCTTCTGACTGGTACATCATATTTAATAGAGACCCATGTGGTATCACCTCTCACTGTGTCCTGGAGAGGAGTGGGGCTCCTTTCAACAGCCTGGCTAAGCACCTTTAGCATCCAGGCCTGCTTCAACTCTCTCCAGCTAGGATGACCTTGGAAAAGGTTTTAAGCGCTTTAGTCCTGTCTTGTCATCTATAAAATGAAAACACCAATAATTTCAATCCATAGATTTGATATGAGATTCAAACCAGGAAAGAGATGTTAAGAATAAAAAGAGTGTGCAGGATGCCCTGGCTAGTATGGCTCCGATGGCTGGAGCATCATCCCTTAGATTGAAGGGTAGTGGGTTTAATTCTGGACAGGACACATACTCAGGTTACAGGTTGGGGGTGGGGTTGATCCCAGTTGGGGTGCATATGAGAAGGCAAACAATCAATGTTTCTCTGGTCTCTCCCTTTCTCTTTCTTTAAAATGCAATGAACTCAGGTAAAAACAAACAAGTAAACAAACAAAACAAACAGTATTTCCAGAGTAAGGGAATGAGAACCTTGATAAATTTTCTCTCAAAAAAAAAAAGATGACAAAATCCACAACAATAATAATTCATTGCTCTGGAAATTGAACATTACCATAAGTCAATTCACAAGTACCTAAAAAAAAGGACTGAAACTGACTAAGAAAATGGAATTTTGTGGCGTTTGGGCCTAAAGCAACCCCCAACCTTCTACCTCACCTCCCTGGAGCTGAGGTCCCAGCAGCTTGGGCCAGGCCTCAGGACTAGCAGCCTCACCTGAAGGGGGCAGACTGATTTGGAGTATACAAAAACACACACCCACAGGTGGTTGAAAACAATGGCAAACTCTGAGAGAGAGATTCCCCATCACAGCAAGGCTGTGGTGCAATGGGACAAAACAGCAGCAGACCGGTCACATGTCAACCAGGCGATCTAAGAAACAAGGTGGCCCCAATCAGACTTGATAAACTGCCACATATGACTGGGGATCTAAAACTCTGCGTGCATGTGCAGGGTGGCCTGAGCGCAAAGACGGCATGCTCTCTCTGCTTGTTCCTGGGTGAATGTGAGGCCTGTGGACACAACGAGGAAAACCTGGTGCATAATTACACACCATCCAGACTTTAAATGCATCCCCCAATTCAGACGGTGATCCACCAGCATGTGGGGAAGCTATACTGACTCAGGATTGGACTCTGACTCAGTCATCGGCTCACCACAAAGCTTTGCTGAAACACAGGTGACTCCTGAGATGCCAGGTTTAAAACAGACAAACACACACACAAACAAACACTTCAAAAGAACAGTTGTGCCTGATATCAGCAGGCACTGCAAAGTAAGCAGACTCCATAGAACTAGTCTTGGCAAGTGACTAAACAAAGAAACAGCAACATAAATGACCCTGGGTTGGGGAGTGAATCAAACTCTAGAATTGTGACTACCTATGTTACCAAAAATGTCCAATTTTTGACAAAATGTTATGTGGTATGTAAAGAAACAGGAAAAGGTACTCTGCACAGGAAAAAAGAAATTAGCAGAAACTGTATCAGAGGGGTTCAGATGGTGGACTTATCAGACAAAGATTCCGAAGCTTATATTGGGAATATGTTCAAAGAGCAAAACAAACACACAAACAAACAAACAACCACATTATATGGCTAAAGAAAATAGAATTAAAATGAAAAGAGAACCAACCATGTGGGAAAACATATTTGCCAATGATACCTCAGACAAGGGTTTGATCTCCAAAAGCTATAAAGAACTCACATGACTCCACTCTAGAAAGACAACACAATTAAAAAATGGGCAAAAGACTTGAACAGATGCTTTTCCAAGGAGGACATACAGAGGGCCCAGAGACATACAAAAAGATGCTCAGTATCACTAGCCATCAGAGAGATGCACATTAAAACCACAATGAGATACCACTTACGCCGGTGAGAATGACCATCATAAATCAACAAACAGCAAGTGTTGGAGAGGATGTGGAGAAAAGGGAACCCTAGTGCCCTGTTGGTGGGACTGCAGACTGGTACAACCACTATGGAAAACAGTATGGAACTTCCTCAGAAAACTAAAAATGGATCTGCCTTTTGACCCACCAATTCCACTGCTGGGACTATATTCCAAGAACCCTGAAACACCAATCCAAAGAACCTGTGCACCCCAATGTTCATAGCAGCACAATTTACAATAGCCAACTGCTGGAAGCAACCTAAGTGCCCATCAGTCAATGAATGGATCAAAAAACTCTGGTACATTTACACAATGGAATTCTATGCAGCAGAAAGAAAGAAGGAGTGCCTACCCTTTATGACAGCATGGATGGATCTGGAGAGCATCATGCTAAGTGAAATAGACCAGGTGGTGAAAGAAAAATACCATATGATTTCACCTTTAAGTGGAACCTAATCAACAAAGCAAATAAGCAGGCCAAATATAACCAGAGATGTTGAAATAGAGAACAGGCTGACTGTGACCAGAAGGGAGATGGGATAACAGGGGGGAAAGAAGGGAAGGGTTTTCAGGAACAACTATAGAGGACACATGGAACAAAACCAAGGGAAGCAGGGGAGGGAGGTGGGGATGGGTGGGGTGGAGGGGAGTGGTGGGGGGTAAATGCAGACAACTGTACTTGAACAACAATAAAATACTTTAAAGAAAAACCATGTTATAGAATTTTGTAAAAGTATGATAGCACTGACCCATTAAATAGAGGATACAAATAAAGAATTAGAAATTATTTTTTAGTCAACAAATAACAAGTGGTGGCAAGGATGTAGAGAAAAGAAAACCCTCAATCACTGCTGGTGGGACTGTAAATTGGTGCAGTCACTATGGACAACAGTATGGAGATTCCTCAAAAAATTGAAAACAGACCTACCATACAATGTAGCAATTCTACTTCTGGATATTTATCTGGAGAAAATGAAAACATTAATTTGAAAAGATGTACGCATCCTTATGTTTATTGCAGCATTATTTACAATGGCCAAGATAGGAAACCTAGGTGTGTATCAATACATAAATAGATTAAGATGGGATATATATTACACACACACACAATGCAATATTACTCAGCAATAACAGAGAATGAAATCTTGCCATTTGCAACAACATGGATGGACCCAGAAGGGTATTATACTAAGTGAAATAAGTCAGACACAGAAAAGACAAATACTGTATGATTTCACTTATATGTTGAATGTAAAACCAAACCAAACAAAAACAGATTTATGGAAAGAACAAACTGATGGCTGCCAGGGGGAATGGGTGAAAAATGATGAAAGGAAATTTAAAAATATATCTTTTTTAAAAAGACCAAATAGAAATTCTGGAATTTAAAAGTATGATAATGAAAATGAAAGACTCACTAGAAGGGCTGAAAAGCAGTTTTGAGCTAACAAAAAACATTCAGCAAACTTGGTGATAGATGAATAAAATTATCCAATCTGAAGAAAAGAAACAAAAAAGATGAAGACAAACTGACAGAACCTCAAAGCCCTGTGGGACACCATCAAATAAAGCAACACACATATAATGGGAGCACTAGAAGGCAAAGAGAGGAAAGGGCAGAAATAAGATCAATTTGGGGAGTGCCGCCCGCTTAACAATGTTAAAAATCTCCTTATCCATGAACACAGCATGTCTTTCCATAGATTCAGGTGTTTTTCAATTTCTTTCTACAATGTTCTGTATACATCAAACAGGTGGATTTTGTGGTATGTAAATTATACTTTCAATGAAGCAAGCGTAATGAACAAGAATGAAGGGAAGTTTCTCAGATGCTAACACTGGATCCCACCATCTGGGCCATAACCCAGTCAGCAGGAGAGATGCACACTGAGTTTTTCTCTTCCAAGGATTGAATGTTTTTGATACTAATCAGAAAGCCCTAGACATCTATCCTGGAGTTAATCTACACCCGTGTTTACTTCTTGTATCAACCTTATGAATTTTCATAACTGGATTTTTCCATCACTCTAAGAGAGCCAGGGGACACTGCCTCTTCTTGTGGCTACAAGCCTGCCTCCCACCGCCCTGCTTATTCCCAGTGGGCCTGTGTGGGGTGTGATGTCCTCCCCACCCCCGGGGGCTGGCTGGTAATGCATGTGGTTAGATAACTGCTCTCAGTCTCAGCTGTGCAGTGCTGGGCACTGTGTGTTCAGTCATCTCACACTGTTTAATTGGGGTTTTCCCTCCAGCACCAGTGGGGTGAACAAGTGGTGGCCAGAGCAACATGGCTATTTCCTTCAGGATCCTACCAGGATTTGAAAGAGTGGGGTTGATGGTCCACTTCTTTAGCAACCTGCAGACCTCTATCCTCCTCCAAGTGTTAGGAGTTGGCCACGACTCTCACTGTTTCTGCTCCCAGACCCCACACTGAAAAAAAAAAGGAAGAAAAAAAACCCCTGCCTTCTTTCTCCCTCTATACCCTCTGCCTCTATCTCTATCTCTAGACTATATGTCTACTTCTGCCTCTCAGACCTGGCATAAATTTCTCAGTAATTTCAGGCTTTTACAAAAGACAAGAGGTTATTTTTAACACTCAAAGGTGCTAAGAAAAGATTTCATTGGAAATCTTGGCCTAATGGAGTTTCTGCCTGCTTGATTTGGGGAGGGGGAATAAAAATGCTAGGGATTTCTGAATATTCTATTGGATTATTTTAGGAAGGAAATACACAAAATTTAAGTGTGCTATACAAATACTATATGGGTTGATGTGAGTTTCAAAACTGAATTATCAAAGTCTGTTTATGGTGGGCTTTCCACATTAGTTACTGTTGTTATAGGAGCAAAAAGCTACCTCTGTAGAAGAAAGTGATGAAGATAAAATATGCAAAACTGGAAAGCTAATCCTATACTGTTAGCTTGCTTCCTTTTTGCCATTTTCCCTTGGCAAATGCATGTGCCCCTGACACATGCCTGTCTTCAAGGGAAAGCCTTGTTTGTTTGTTAATTACTACCTGTCTCACACAAGAAATGAGATGTCTTGGTCGCATGCCTAAGCTGGAGTCAGTTCCATCGCTGACACTCGAGTGGCTGGGATCTGGCTCAGCCGCCATTTTCTCTCTCTGCTGCACCAGCACTGCTCCTTCCTGCTCCATGCCAACCACACCAGTCCTCCCAGGAGCACCTCTTAGTTATTTCTCCTCTTCAAGGGAGCTAGCAGCCTCATACTGTAAGAAAGAGAAAAGGGGGTTAGTGGAGAGGAACAGGAGAGGAAGAGGAGGTGGTAGGAAGGAGAGAAAGGAGTGGGGATGGAAGGGTAGGATGGAGAGAGCAAGGGAGGTGGGGAGAGGGAGGGAAGCAGAAAAAGGAGAGGGAGGGAGGGAAACAGGAAGGAAACAGGGAGAGCAAGCAGCAGTATTAACGCAGCATCCAACACTGTGGTAAGAACTTGAGCTCGGAGAGTCTCACCGCAGTCCTGGTGGAAGGACAAACAAGTCACCACTTCCTACAGAAGACAGAAAAAGCTCAGACAAAGTTAAGCATGTTGCCCAGGATGTGACAGCTGCTAAAAAGGAGGGATGAGAATCAGACGTGGGAGTGGCAGCACCTGGCATGTAGCCGACAATAAATATTGCTGATTGAAAAAATGTACGCGTCATCTCAAGGGTTATTAAAATACTATACTGGTAAATGTTAAATAACTCCTCTTTACCAATAAAGAGCCTCAAAACAGAAACAAAATACTTCTTTAACTTGCTTGGAAATATATTTTCCAAATCAACAGCCAATGTCATAATTAATGGTGAAACACATGGTAGTATTAAAGCAAAATCAACGAGAGATCAAGCTCCTAAAGCAGAGGTACCACCTTTCGGAAATTTGGCGTGATTCACTGGGACAGAATACAGGAGCAAATGCATAAACGTTCAAAGGGAAGATAAATATTAGGGATGTGTTTGGTTAGTTTTGTTTTTTTTTTAAAGATTTTGTTTATTTATTTTTAGAGAGGGAAGGGGGAGAGAGAGAGAGAGAGAGAGAGAGAGAGAGAGAGAGAGAGAGATCAATGTGCGGTTGCTGGGGGTTCTGGCCTGCAACCCAGGAATGTACCCTGGCTGGGAATCAAACCTGGGACACTTTGGTTCCCAGCCCGTGCTCAATCCACTGAGCTATGCCAGCCAGGGCCTGGTTAGTTTTTAACATTTAATATTATGTCAACATCATGTTAACTTTAGCACAATGTTCTTTTCAGAGAGAAGCGATCTCATCATCACCGTATCTCTTTTTCCCTCTAACTTCTATTTTTAATTTACCTTAACTATATTTTTTATATACTTACCTGTCCAGTTTTGGCTAGTTGGCTTAAAGCTCCTGGAGAGCAAAGAATGCCGGATTGCTGTGAGGGTATTTGGGGCTGAGTAGTAGGGAAGCTTACACCTGTCGACCCAAGAAAGAAAAAAACCTGCTAAGGAGGACTCCTGGTGGCTAATGGGGCTCAAATCTATAAACAGAGTTTAACGGTCATTGGAAACAGAGGCCTCTAATTCCCTCTGTGCTTCAGGGTAAGGCGGCCCTGTGCTGCCTGCCTCCTGCACTGTGTCTGCCATCTGAACTGACCCTTACAGAAGAGCTCCTGGGATCCTAAATCCATCAATGGGCTAAAGACCTGCCACAGCCAATTGGGGCTGCACAGGCATATCCTCATTTTCATCTTCACTGACCAATCAGAGCAGCTCCATTATGACCAACTGGGATAGTTCTTTTAGGCCAATCACACTGTGAGGATTTGGAGTTCTCATTTGCATAGGAATGAACCAATTAGGGGCCAGAGGCAGGCACTCTTCTTTGTACTTCAACTTGACCTCAACAGAGTGCACTTTGAGTTTCCATCAAAGGCTGTGGTTCCCCAGCTGCAGCTGTGACACTAGAGCCACCTCACCAGCCTCTCCTGGGCCACTTGCGCTGAGCTGTCCCACAATTGAGCTGTATCATATTGAGCTGTTTTCACTGAATCAAGTCTCCTTCCTCCCCACTGCACCCCAACTGGGGACTCCCTTTGGAGTTAAATTGGCAGCAACAAGCTTTGGTTGACAAGCCTAATAAGGAAATGGACGAGTGCTGTATTCTGGAGTGCAGAGGAGGCAATAAACACTATTCTTTTTTTTTTCTTTTTAAACATCAATGTGCGGTTGCTGGGGGCCGTGGCCTGCAATCCAGGCATGCGCCCTGACTGGGAATCGAACCTGCGACACTTTAGTTCGCAGCCCACACTCAATCCACTGAGCTACGCCAGCCAGGGCCAATAAACACTATTCTTGTAGGTACTAGACATTTTGACAAATTCTAAGAGCACAAACAATTAAATTCTCCAGGTATTTCTTTTTCTATTACTAAACAGTGTGCAAGGGACAGGTCTCATCCCAACCCCCATGCTGAGGCCCAGGGGGCATCAGTCAGTATTACATCTAGTCGGGGTGTGGTTTTCACACCTGCTCATCTGAGACGGGGTGATCCGTCATTCCAAGCAAACTCTGCTCCCTCTCACAGGATCTGTGAATCTCAAGGATTCTAAGCCATCTACTGTTTCCCCCCTAGTTTTTTAAAATAGACTTTACTTTTCAGAGAAGTTTTAAGGTCACAGCAAAATCGAGGGGAAGGGACAGAGATTTCCCACGTGCTCCCGGCCCCCCCCCCCCCCCCATCCCAGGTAGTGTCCTGCACTGGAGTGACCTTGAGTTACAAACGATGAGCCTGAGCTGACTCATTACTGCCCCCCGGAGTCCACAGTGCGCACCAGGGCTTACTCTTGTACATTCTAGGGTTTTGACAGATGAATAAGGACATGTGTTCATCCCCTTAAATCTTAGTGGCCTTTCTCCTTATAATCCCTCTCTCCGAAATTTGATTTAATTTTTTTTCAAACACACAGGAAAGTTTAATGAACAGAACAGCACAAACCCACATACTCTCTATCCAGATTCAATAATTGTTAAGTTTTTGCCACATTGGCTTCTTCTCTCTCTCCCCCTCCCCCCACCTGCACTGTTGTCAAACCTTTTAAGAGAAGTTTCAGATATCATGACCTTTTACCCCTGAACATTTTGAAAGGCATCCTCCAAGAATAAGCACAATCTTCTCTGCAGCCACAATACCATTACCATACATAAGAAACTTTAGTCTCTGGAAATCCAAATCGCTATGTATCCTTTGCTAAAATGAGTGTCTAACTTTCATTATTTTAGAACAGTAGGGTTCATAGTTGCATGGAAATTACCATAACAGAGAAACCTCATTTACAATGGAGTCAGGAGGCCAGCAGGGGGAGCTCTTACTATTACCACCCCAGTCCAATTACAGATCCCACCAGGAAGAAGTGTCAATTACCGACCAGAACAGGAAGAAACACAAGTGGATACTCCTGACTGCTCCAGCAAGAGGAGGGAAGATTTCCTTCCTTGCCCAGCAACTCAGCCAATGAGAAACCATCACCACCCTGAACTTTCCTCCAATGGACTTTCTTTTGAAACAATCTCTTCCCACTTCCTCCTTTTTCTCTACAGAGTAAGGTTCCTCTCTTTTGCTTTTTGGACTTGCCTCTGGTTTTTGCCGTAGTTTGCTTGTCCCCAGCTGTGATTTCTCTGCTATTCCCAAACCAACCCCTTTCTCTAGTGAGATAACTGGCTGTTTTATTTTTAAGGTTGACACTTGGTAATTAGTGTTCTATCCTTGATAACAAACCATTTTCAATAAGCACTGCAAAAAATAAAATGGCAAGAGAAGGCAAATTACCATAATCATCAAATTAAAATAACAAAAAAAATAACATTTCCATAATATCACTGAATATCTGTTCTTATTCAAAGATTCCCACTTGCTTCATGAATGTCTTTTGAAGCTTTGTTATTACTCCTCACCTGAGGATATATTTTCAAATTTTAGACAGAGAGAGAAACATCTATTGGTTGCCTCCTGTACGTGTGCCAACTCGGGATCAAACTCACAACCTAGGTATACACTCTGACCAGGGATCGAATCCACAACACTTTGGTGCATGGGACAATGCTCCAAACAACTAAGCCCGCTAGCCAGCACTGAGAATTCTATACCTGAAATCTCTATAATTTAGTAACCAATGTCACCCCAATAAATTCAATTAAAATTAATTTTAAAAGAATCACCATGAATGCATAAATAAGTGGAACAAACGTGCAACCATCCTCCCCTACCCAGGCACACCCTCTTCCCTTTCGTTTTCCCTCTTTTGTACTATCACCATCCTGTCACACTTGTTTCTAGCACTTCTTGTCTCACTCTTTAGGATAAACAAGCTGTCTGTCTCGTGCCCTGCTACAGCCCCAGTGACGAGAACAGTGCCTGGAACAGAACAGGAGCTCAGTGAACAGTTGTCCAATGACTTTGTCACCATTGTCTTCCATGCAGCCTCTGCGGCCATGGAACTATTTACTTGTCCAGGCTTCACATTCGGGTGTTAGGTCCAGACAGCATCACGAGGAAGGAAGACCTTGGATGTTTAAACTATTACTACCTTAAGGGAAGAGAGAGGCAGGGCCCCGCCCAGCAGCCCCCAGTGGTCCCTGAAATGATGGTGGTGGGGCAGGGCTCTGTGAAGGATGCCTCTGGGGGTGGGACCTGTCCTTCAGACAGTGACCTTGCCCAGACACGATCCAGCGTGCTCCGAGGCTGGAAAAGATGTTCAGTTTCCTAGGAACCCAGGAAACACAAAGTAAAACAGCAAGTTACCTGGGCAGCTTTACAAACAAAGGAAAGACATAGCCAGCAATAAGCAAACTTTATTCAAGACACACTTTCAACATGGCATTTGATTTTCTGCCATGTTGAAAGTGTCTCAAGATCAATGACTCAGATTTCTGACTTCTTTAAAAACAGCAAAATAATTATGCCATGGAATAAAAAATACCAGTATGCAGTTTGAAAACAATGTTCGGCAGGACCCACGAAGACTAAACATAAGTGTGCAGGGTGGCCTCGCAATCCCACATCTGGGTGCACACCCCGGAAAGAGGCTGGCCTGCATCTGAGTCAGAGAATGCCAATGACAACTCTACTCACAGCAGCGAGAAACCGGACCAGCCCCGATGTCCACCAGCCTCAGACTCCAGAGAATAAACGTTGCATCTTCAGGAAGCGAAAGGCTTCGTGGAGGTTTCAAAAAAACAACGATGCTGCTGAATGCGCAACATGGCTGACTCTCATGACATGACGCTAAGTAAAAAAGTCGGAGACAAAAGAGTGCGATTCCTTTTAAAAAATGCCAGAAACGGGCAAATCTAAGTCGTGGCGAGGGAAATCCGGATGTGGTTGCCCTGGGGCGGTACTGACTGGAAGGGGCACAAGGAAACCCGCTGGAGTGGCTGGGATGTTCTGTGTCGTGGTGCTCCCGTGGACGTAGGCACTTAACGAGTCACCGAGCTGCGCACTGCAGTTTTGTGCTCTCAGTTATTTCACAATAAAAAGGCTAAATTTAAAAATAATTTAAATAAAATAGAATAAATGACTAGTATGTCAGTGTTTTGTTTTGTTTTTTTTTTTTCATTTCTCCCCACCCCCGCCTTATTTTATTTTATTTTTTTTACCCGGAATATAGACTGGATGGGTGGAGCTCATCCCTGGAGAAGCAGGCCCAGATTCCCAGATTCCCTCTCTCGCCACTTGGTGGCTCTGTCCCCTCCCTGCAGTCCCACTAGGTCCTCTGGGAAAACTAGCTGGAGACTCCACTGCCCCCTCCGAAAAGTCGCTGGAGAAGAAGATTGCTCGCTCTGGAACCGAGAGGTGGGCCTAGCGTGAGAACGCTGGGTGAGAACGCTGGGTAACGACGCTGGCCTCAGGAGAGTGTAACCCTTTCGTGCACCTCAGTGGTGCAGCATCGTCCTGTAACAGAAGGGTTGTAGGTTTGATTCTGGTCAGGGCACTTACAATCTCTGGTCCCCGTGCGTATGGGAGGCAGCCAATCAACGTTTCCCTGACCCTCTCTTATCTCTCCCTCTTCCTCTCTTTCTCTAAAAGCAATGAAGAGATGAGGATAAAACAAAACAAAACACAACAGTGTAAGCTTGAATACTGGACCCCAGCTGTCATTTCCTAGCTGTGTGGCATTGGGAGTGCTCCTTAACTGTCTGTGCCTCAGCATCCTTATTCGCACAGTGGAAATAACAATGGTGCCCACCTCATGGTGTGGTTGCTGCTGGTGGTGCTGTTGTTGTTAGTGGTGAGTTGATCCTCATGAGGCTTAGGACGTCACCTGGCCCAGAAGAGAGCTCAGACCCAGTCTGGCTCTTGTTCTTTTCCAGGATGTGACAGCCGACACACAGCCACCACGGCCCCTGCTGGCCCAGGTCTGTGGCCTAGAGTTTCACGGGTCTTTCTGTGGGTACCACAGCTGTGTCCCTCAATGTGAAAGATAGAATAATGCCCCCCACCCACCAAAGATTTTCATATCCTAATGCCCAGACCCTGTGATTAGGTTACCTTGCATGGCAAAGGGACCTCGAAGGTGTGATTAAGTTGAGGACAATGAGACCAAAAGATTACCCTGGGTTAGCAGGAAAGGTCCAACGTAGTCACGTGGGTCCTTACAAGAGGAAGGCAGGAGGACCAGAGAGAAGGTGTGACGTGGAGCAGGTCAGAGCGAGGTGGCCAGGATCCAAGGAATGCAGGCAGCTTAGGGAAGCTGGGAAAGGCCAGGAGAAGTTCTCCCCTGGAGCTTCTACAAGGTACACAGCCTTTGATGTGAGCCCTGTGAGACCTGTTTCAGATTCTGACCTCCAGAACTGTAAGATAGGAAAACTATGTTGCTTTGACCACTATGTTTGTGGCAATTTGTTACAGCAGCAATTGGAAACTAACACTCTCAACCTCAAGCCATGTTTGGACGACTTCATGGCACTTGTAGTTACACATCTTAATTTGTTTTATTTATTTATTTTAAAAAGACTATATGTATTTATAGTTAATAAATAGCTATAGATCTACAGTTTATTTATTAGTTACCTACAAGAAATTTTCTATAAGACTGCCAGCTGAATTCTCAAAACAAACTTTTCAGGCCAGAAGAGATTGACAAGAAATATTCAAAGTGATGAAAAGCAAGGACCTACAGCCAAGATTACTCCTCCCAGCAAAGCTGTCATTTGGAATGAAAGGGCAGATAAAGTGCTTCCCACACAAGAAAAACCTAAAGGAGTCTATCTCCACCAAATCAGTGTCATATAAAATGTTAAAGGGTCTTCTTTAAGAAGAAGAAAAAGAAGATAAAAATATGAACAATAAAATGGCAATAAATACATATTAGCAACAATTGATTCTAAAAAACAAAATAAAAAAATAACCAGAATAGAAACAGAATCATAGATACAGAGAACATTGCCAGGTGGGAGGGTGGTTGTGGGGATGGGCAAAAAGGTGAAGGGGTTAAGGAGTACACCTTTGTAGTTACAAATTAGTCATGGGACTGACTAATAGAGCATAGGGAATAGAGTAGCCAAAGAACGTACACGAGGTCTGTCCAGGAAACTATTCAGCCATGTAATCAGCCATGTAATAAGAAAAATGGAGACATTTATTGAAGAAGATACAAGAAACATTGTACACAGGACAGTGATGCCTCAGTCCCCTTCAAAGCAGACACTTTGGGACCTCACACAGTTCTCCCAGCGCCTCTTCCACTGTTCAAAAACACTCTGCAAACTCCTTTGTTGGAATTGCCATGGGCTTCTCTGTTGTATTTTCTTGAATATCACCAAAGGTCTGAAATCTCTTCCCTTTCAAAGGTGATTTTAGTTTTGGGGAAAGCCAGAAGTCACAGAGTGCCAAATCTGGACTGTAGGGTGATTGAGAGAACTGCGTGATTTGACGTTTCACCAAAATACCCCGCACAAGCCATGATGCATGAGTGGGCATGTTGTCATGATAAAGCTGCTAATCACCAGTTACCCATAGCTGAGGACATTTTTGTCATGTTGCATCTCTCAACCAGTGAAGAATATTGAGGTAGTGCTCCTATTAATCATTTTGCCTAGAGGGGCATACTCATGATGGACAACATCTTCCCAAACAAAAAACACAGTTAACATGGTCTTGATCTTTCAGTGACTTTGTTGTACCTTCTCTGGGCTTAGAGAACCAGGTGACTTCCATTGGGATGACTGGGCCTTTGTTTCCAGATCATAGCTGTAGCCCCAAGATTCATTTCCAGTTATGACCTTCTTGAGGAGACCTGGCCCATTGGTAGTGACTGGAATCAAGTCATTAGCAACTGCAGCATGATGTTCCATCTGCTCTGGTAGCAGAAGCCATGGAAATAATTTTATGAAGACATGTTTCATGATGAGATCCTGTGTCAAAATTTTGGACACAGTAGTTTTTGGAATTCCCAGATCAGTTTCTAGTTCTCGCACTGTTGGTCACCCATCTTTGTTGACTGCAGCCTATACAAGTTCAGCTTTCTCAGGTGTTCTGCTTGTTGCAGGTCTTCCAGAACATGGATCTCTTTTGACAGACTCTTGACTATCTTTGAAGTGTTTGTGCCACACTTTTATTTGTGCTGCACTCATTGCATCGTTTGCAAAAGCCTCTGAATCATCTGAATAGTTTCCACGGAGGGATGTTCAAGCTTAATGCAAAATTTGATGCAGATTTCTTGCTTTACTCGTTCATTTTGAATGTGACAGCCACACAGTGCACATACTCACTCAGCAGTGTCTACTGCCCCCACTGACTAGTACAGTGAAGTCATCATTGTTCACACATGCACATTGCAGTCCACTCTCCTTGGCTGCCAGGTCACATCAATATCACACAAACCATTCTTGTTATATTAATAATGGCTGGGCTTTTTCTAAACAGACCTGTGTATATTCCTTGGACTAGTACAGAATTAAGGAATCTACTTAAATTTTTCTTAATTTTCTCCAGGACCCTGATGGATTTGTGAAGGAATTTAATTTAACTGTTAGAACCAGTGATCTTGCCAATTCTGACCTATACTAATTAATATACCTACTGGTATCTGGGAGCAATGCAAGAAAATTACTAAATAAGCTTCACTGGGGAACTTTTTAGGAGGCATCTGTTTATCTTAAGAAGTGTTATAGAAAACTGAAACAAATTTTAGAAAAAGGAAAAAAAAAAACCAGAACCAAGCATTTGGTTGCTCCAACAACTATAAGAGAATGTTTTCCCTTCTCTCTACTAGTAGTTTAGGACAAATTGAAATAAACATAAAAAAGGAAATTACTAAGGCCCTTGTAAGATACTGGGGCTACTTTATCTGTTCTTAACCATTCTGGACTAAGTTGCCTTTTCCCTCAGAGTAAAGCTTCCCTGCAACTGGTAGGGATATCTAATCAACTAATGACTGATTTTAAATAAGAACTTGGCCACTACACCTATTAGAAAGATCAAGTCAGCCAATCCTATTAAAATAACTATTGATAATACATTGCCCGAACCTAATATTCACCAATATCCTTTAAGACCTGATCCCTAGAAAGAACAAAGCCCATTACATTATATTACTTTAAAAGGGGACTTTGTTTCAATGTATACCCCCTGTAATTCTCCTACCCTTTCAGTAAAGAAACCAAAGAGAAAAGGATGAAGATTTGTATAAGATCTCAGAGCTATAGATTAGATAGTTATTCTCAGATATCTTGTGGTTCCAAGTCCACATAGTATGTTATTATCAGCCGTTCTTGTGAATCTTCAATATTTTTCAGTAATGGATCTATGTAGTGTCTTTTCCAGCATCCAGTAGAAAAAGACAGTCAAGAAAAAGACTGTCAAAAAGACAGTTTCCTTGCCTTCACCTGTGAAGTTGCCAGTTTACTTGGACTAGAGTGCCCCAGGGATATACAGAGAGTCCTGCATATTTCTCCCAGATGTTAAAAGCTGATATAAATACCTGGCTGGCATAGCTCAGTGGATTGAGCGTGGGCTGTGAACCAAAGTGTCACAGGTTTGATTCCCAGTCAGGGTACATGCCTGGGTTGCAGGCCATGACCCCCAGCAACCGCACATTGATGTTTCTCCCTCTCTCTCTTTCTCCCTCCATTCCCTCTCTAAAAATAAATAAATAAAATATTTTAAAAAATAAATTTAAAAGCTGATATAAATAATGCTAAATTTAAAAGATTTCACTCTAATCCAATATATGGATGATTTATTTTTTTTTATGATCTAGAGCATCACTATACTTACAAAAGTACACAATTTGCCTACTACAACAGCTAGCTATAAAAGTTCTCAAAAAATAAGTTTCAATTTTGCCTACACCAATTACTTCATCTGTCTTATATCTAAAAGTGGGCAACACATTAACCCTGAAAAAGTGAGAGGAATTCTATCCTTCCCTCTTTAAAAAACAAGAAAGCAGCTTAGAGGATCCCTGCTTTTGTGACTGGGTATTGTCTCCATTGGGTTCTAAATTTTTTATTAATGGCCCAGCCTCTATATGTCCTATGAAAGTCAAGTTGACCTGATCCAACTCAGTGGAACCCAGAAGGGAAACAAGCAGTAAAATATTTAAAGAATTATTTAAAGCTCCTGCTCTGGAACACCTTAAATATAAACTTTCTAATTTTTATGCATGAAAACAAACAAACAAACAAACAAACAAACAAAAAACTTTGGAAGTTTTAACTGAAAAACAGAGACCTATGGGATATTATAATCAGCAGTTACACTAGTGGCAAAATGGCTCTCTACCTACATGACAGCCAACTCTGCAATAGTTATAGTATGCAAACAAACAAACAAACAAACAAACAAACAAAAAGGTAGTATGGGTTCTGCTTTGTGTATGTTCCTCATAGACACAAACAAATCTCTCCTGAGTTCTCATCACACTCAACACTCTGATAGTTGGCTGGACCTTGCTTTCTGTACTTAATTTTTTTAAACTTGAGGTAACAGTCTTAACCCAGCAACTTTGCTGCCTTCTTTGCAGGATGAAAACATCCACAACTGTGTGTTGCCCACTGACTGCCTTCTTGTCACTAGGGATCATTTACAGGAAACTTTTTTTATTTTTTAAATATATTTTATTGATTATGCTATTACAGTTATCCCAATTATCCCTCTTTGCCTCCTCCACCCAGTACCCTCATTACCTCTGGCAATACCCTCCCCTTTAGTCACATCCATGGGTTATGTGTGTACATTTTATGGTTTCCCCATTTCCTATTGGGTTTTCAGCATCCCCAAGGCTATTCTGTCCCTACCAATTTGTATTTCTTAATCCCTGCACCTTTTCCCCCCATTCTCCCTCTTCCCCCTCCCAAATGATAACCCTTCAAATAATCTCCATATCTATGGCTCTGTTTCTGTTCTACTTGTTTCTTAGTTTGTTTTTTAGATTCAAATATTGATAGTTGTGAATTTATTGCCATTTTAGTATGCATAGTTTTGATCCTCTTTTTCTTAAGTAAGTCCCTTTGATATTTCATATAGTAATGGCTTGGTGATGATGAACTCCTTTAGCTTAACCTTGTCTGGGAATCACTTTATCTGCTCTTCCATTCTAAGTGATAGCTTTGTTGGATTTTAGAGTAATTTAGGTTGTAGGTCTTTGCTTTTCATTACTTGGAATACTATTTGCCAGTCCCTTCTTGCTTGTAAAATTCATTTGAGAAATCAGCTAAAAGTCTTATGGGAACTCCTTTGTAGGTAAGTCTCTGCTTTTCTCTTGCTGCTTTTAAGATTTGCTCTTTATTTTTAACTTTTGGCATTTTAATTATGATTTGTCTTGGTGTGGTCCTCTTTGTGTCCATCCTGTTTGGGACTCAGTGCTTCCTGGACTTGTATGTCTAGTTCCTTCACCAAATTAGGGAAGTTTTCTTTCATTATTTGTTCAAATAAGTTTTCAATTTCTTGCTCCTTCTCTTCCCCTTCCAGCACCCCTATGATTCCAATGTTGGAATGTTTGAAATTGGCCTAGAGGCTCCTTAGCTTATCTTCATTTTTTTTAATTCTTTTTTTCTTCTTGCTGTTCTGATTGAATGTTTTGTTTCTTCCTTATGTTCCAAGGTATTGATTTGATTCTTGGATTCTTCCAGTCTACTTTTGATTCCCTGTAAATTTTTTTTTTATTTCAGTTAGTGAAATCTTTATTTCTTCTGAGTCTTTTTTATGTTTTTGAAGTACCCAAAGAGTTCCTGGAGCATCCTGATAACCTGATAAGTGTTTTGATCTCTGTATCTGATAAGCTGCTTATCTCCATTTTGTTTAGTTCTTTTTCTGGATTTTTGTTCTGTTCTTTTAATTGGGCTGTATTTCTCTGCCTCCTCATTTTGGCAGCCTCCCCATGTTTGTTTCTACGTATCACGTAGAGCTGCTTTGACTCCCAGTCTTAGTAGCGTGGCCTATTGTAGAAAAGCACACCTGTAAGTTGCATGGGGTAGAACCTTAGGTAGTCACCAGGACAGGGCAACCTGTGTGAACCAGGTTGATGGAGTCACTGATGTGGTGTTGCTATTCCTTGGCTTTGTGTGGAGGAGGGCTCAGAAAGGGGACAATGCCACTGCCTGGCCTCTGGAGTTTTGTCTGGGAGGAAGATATCCCCCAGTACTCACCCTGATGCCTGTATTCTCCCTGTATGCCACTGGTGCCTATCCAGCTGCTGCTCCAGTGCTAGAACCCAGAGGGAATGAGTCTGCATAAATCCTAAGTCTATTGCAGGCCCTTTAAGAGAAGACTCCTGAGAATCCCACAATTTCTTCCATGATCCCAACCCATTAGTTTTTACAGCTGGAAGTTATGGGGACTTGTCTTCGTAGTACTGGAACTCTGGGCTGGTGGTCTGGTGTGGGTCTGGGATTCCTTGATCCTAAGGTAGCTACCCCATTGGGCGTGGGACCACCTGTTCTTCATCTCTGCACCTCCATGCTTCTCCACATGTCTCCATGTCCCATCCCTCCTACCCATCTGGATGAATGTGACTTATTTAAATCCTTGGTTGTTGGACTTCCATACAGCTTGATTTTCTGATGATTCTGGGGGATAATTTATTTTGTAGACTAGTTGTATATTTGCTGTGGCTGTGCAAGAAGGCAAGCCATGTTTGCCTGTGCCTCTGTCTTGACCAGAAGTCTTACAGGACACTTTTTGTTAATGGTGACTTTAATTGGTTTACAGATGGATCTTTGAAAGATGAACAGAGATGTTACTGAGCTGGATATATGATAACTTTTGTGGTGAATATAATTCAAAGTTCTTATTTACCTGATTAAGATATGTACAAGAAACTGATTCAATTGTTTTAACTCTGGTGTGTCAATTTACCAAAAATGAAATAGCCAATATTTGCACTAATAGTAGCTATGCTCTTGGTATAGATCATGACTCTACCATGTTGCAGAAGGAGTGGGTCTGTAACAGGGTACAGCCAAGAGGGGGGCCCCAAATAGGGATTTGTAATGGGGCCCAGAACTCAGGGTGTCCAGGAAATATTAGGATGTCCTCACCCCCTCCACCACAGGTGTGGGTTGGGGGAAGGGACACATAGAGTAGGGCCATTAGGAGCTGTTTCAAATAGCAACAGCTTTGCAGCTAACCTCTGGTGTGGTCATTTAACATATCTATAACCTTTAACTGGTTACATAGATATGTTAAATAGCTGTGGCTATACTCTGAGCCAGGGGGATGGAAGTAACTTCCCCACCAAGATATAACTGGGGGGGGGCAGGTCCCCCAAGTTACAACACCTGAGTGGGAGCTTGGAGATGATTGGCTCCATGGCATGGGGCCATGCCTGCCCAGACTCATGATGGCAGCCCAGTAAAGCTGGAAAGATATGAGAGTGCTGGCAAGTGTAGCCAATTGTGGGAAGAGTCAGAAATGGGGCTGGAGAGGAAGATTGGTGTGGGGATTTAAACCCAGACTCGGCAGCCCTAGGAGAGAGACTCACGTAGCTATGCTAGAGTGAGGACTCCCGCGGCCCTGTGAGAGAGAATCACCATGTGGCTTTAGCAGAGAATCGCCACTTGGCTTTGGCAGAGTTGTGACCCCCGTTCCTCACAGCCATTGGGGAAAGGACCATGTGGTTTTGGCGGAGTGAAGACTCCCTCAGCCATTGTTCAGAGAGGACCACGTGGCTGTGGCAATAGAAAGGAGAGCCACATGGCTTTGCCAGAGTGGGGACCCCACAGCTTTAGAAGGGGGAACCACCACCTGGCTTTAGCAGAGATCCCGGCAACACAGCTGATGGTGCCAGGAACCGAGGGAGGCCTACCAGCCAAGACGGATTACAGGGAAGAACTGGGGGCTGCCTGAGTCACAGACTTCTATTTCTTTTCCTGAGATATGGTACTCCAGACTGGGCAAAAGAGGAAGGAAGGACTGTATATGTTTTTGGGTGTTTTAAGGGACTTCAGGATTTTGATGAAGAGACATTAGGTCACTACTTTAAGTTTGTATAGAATTAAATAAACATTTACTTCCCTTTTCACAAATCTCTGACATTGAGAGATATCTTTTTTATAAGGTGGCGGACATAATAAACCTGGGGGGTTCCTTTTGGTAATAGTATATCACACTAGGCCCCCATTTTATCCTGTAACAGGTCTTCTTAACTTCCTCAGGGCCGCACATAAAGAATAAAAAATAGGTTTCAGACTTATTTGAAGTCATATAGAAATTAAAACAATTGGAAATTGCTAAAATTCCAGAACATTCTAAAGCTGCCACCATGAAAGCAAAAGGAAATCATTTAGTTCATGCTGTAGATAGACACCCCAGTTACCTGGACCTCAGAATGTCCTTGCTTCCTATTAAATCAATGAAAGACTCTCTTTTACAATTTCAATTTACAGCTTCAGAGAACAACACAGGATTTGGCACAACAATAAAAGGGAAACTTTGACCCAGAGAAACAGGTATGGTCTCATTCAGAAACCAATCTTATCTAACAAGAATTCAATTAGCTATACTTGCACATGTACATGAGCTAACACAATTGGGCCCTAAAAGATGATTTCATGAAGTAAACATTCTTTACTTTGACTGAGCCTATTATCTTTTTGCATCAACGATAACATACACCTTTGGCACCAGGGCAATTTCTCTTTTTTTTTTGGAGTTCTCACTGCTACAATGTAGAGACCACAAAACCCCTCATTGCTATTGTTATTGTGTTAATTGTTAACTACTTACTATGCTTCACCAACCACTGTAAAAGAAGTATGAGTCCATTTTACTTAAAATTTTTTTATTGTTGTTCAAGTACAGTTGTCTCCATTTTCTCTGTACCACTCCCCCTCACCCCAGCCACTACCACCTTCCACCCCGATCCCACCCTGCCTTGGTTTTGTCCATGTGTTCTTTTTTTTTTTAAATTTTATTTATTTATTTTTAGAGAGGGAAGGGAGGAGGTGGAGAGAGAGAGAGAGAGAGAGAGAGAGAGCGAGAGAGAGAGAGAGAGAGAGACATCAATGTGTAGTTGCTGGGGGTTATGGCCTGCAACCCAGGCATGTACCCTGGCTGGGAATCGAACCTGTGACACTTTGGTTCACAGCCCGTGCTCAATCCACTGAGCTACGCCAGCCAGGGCTTGTCCATGTGTTCTTTATACATGTTCCTGGAAACCCTTCTTCCTTTTTTCCCCCATCTCTGCTTTTCTTTTTTTCACATCTCCCTAATCTATCACCAGTAATTTCATGTAACCCTTTATGCCTTCTGCTTTGATTGTAATGTGTGAAATAAGGTGCAAAAATGACATTCTCTAGAGCATTTTATTGATTCACTGAAACGTTGCTTCCTGGTAATTATCATCAGTTTTTCTCAAATAAAATTATAAAAGTTCTCTATGGGTTTGAAGATTTCTTACATTGACAGCTGAAAATTCCAAGCTCAAAATCAAGACTTGGCTTTTCTGGTGACCTGTTCTCAGCCTACAGCTCCCCGCAGGGCTGGCAAGTGTTGCCTCGTCAGTGCAGAAGACACTCATATCTCCCTCATCACTCATAAAGTTTAAAGAGTTTTAGTTGCTCTGTTTTTAGAACCAAGAAAGAACAGCAATATTTTCCCATGATATCACACAAAACGCTGAGGCTTCTTGAGGTGGGGATAATCACCCAGAGTCACACAGCCTGCAGGTGGACTCAGACATGCCATGTGTGGGCTGTTGTCACTTGGCATCTCTGCTCCAACCATTGCTATGCTTCTTCTTATGTCAGAGGGACTGAAAGTTTAAATATTACATTTTTTCATACTCAGTACTTTAGAATACAGATGTATAGAAAATTCAGCCTTGAGGTACACTTGTGTGTAATTCAGAAGCTGGAAGGGAGATGGGGACATGATTTCTGCTGCTGTGTTGGCTGATGGTGGGCAGCGACAGACACAGCTTTCTGTGAAGAAGCAGGCGTTTCTGTTCCTCTGGGTGGGGCTGTGGCCATGCGACCTTGAAACCAGACTTCCAGTGGCAAATCCTTACCTTCCATTTCTTTAGCCTTTCAATGGTTTTAGAGGCACCTAATCATTTGGGTTAAAGACCTTTCTGCACAAATGTTTATGGCAGGTTTACTTGTAACAGCCCGAAGCTGGAAACAACAAGAATGTCCATGAATGGGTGAATGGATAAACAAATTTGGTGCATTTCTGCAATGAAATAGAACTGAGGGATAAAAAAATCTATGTAAAAAATTATGTTGGCTCCAGAGGACAAACTTCACCTTAAATTACATATTGCATGATTCCAATTATGAAAATTCTAGAAAATGAAAATTAATTTATAATGACAGAGAAGATGAGTTTTCTTCATGTGTGGGAAGGAACTGAGAGAGGAGCAGAACTACAAGTGTACAAGAGGGCCTGAAGACACTTTAAGAGTAAGGGGTATTACTCTGGCCACTTTGGCTCAGTTGGTTGGAGTGTCATCTTGTGAACCAGAAGGTTGTGGGTTTGATTCCCATTCAATGCACACGTTTTGCTTGCAGGTTGAAGTCCCAGTTGGGGTGTCCAGGAGCCAATAGACTGATGTTTCTCTCGCATCCATATTTCTTTTTCTCTAGGCTTCTCTCTCAGTCTCTATTTCTATCTCACTTTCTCTCTCTCTAAAAGCAGTGAAATTACTTTCAGGTGAGAATAAAAAGTGAAATAAAATAATTTTAAAAAGAATAAGGAGCATATTCATTATCTTCATTGTAATAACTTCTCTGGTGCATGTCTCTGGAAAACTTAATTGTATACTTTCAATATATTAAATTACATATGTGTCAACTATAACTGAATGCACATACACACACATAGAGACACACATATATACATACATAATATTGCTTAAAGTGTAAGTTTAATGGAAAATACAAAACTCAAAATAATACCTAACTGTAACATGACTTTTTTGCACATTTTTCTGCTTGTCCAGCAGAGGGCAGTAGAACTATCCAGCAGCCTGCAGTCTCCCCAGGGGGCTGCTGACCCCCAACTCAGCAGCAGGGTCTGACCCTCACCATCATCTCTGAGTCCACAGTTATTCTCACTCTCCAAGCTGTCCATGCTGGACTCCATCAGATCCTCAAACCAGCCAGTCTGCTTACTAAAGGTCAGTCCTTTGCAGACAGCTTTTTCCCATCACCCTCTGTCTTTTGAGGGGCAAATGGCCATTCAACCATCCTTCAGATCTCATCCAAGAGATCACTTTTTCAGAAGTGCCCTCTGTGATCCCCTGACCAGCTGAGACTCAAGTACCTGCTCTGGACACACCAGAACTTTTCCCCCAAGGCCCCTCTCTGCATTATAGTAAACTCCCAGGTGCTATGGTTTACCTGAGAGCCTGTCTCTGTGACAAGGTAAACTCCATGAGCACAAGGCCCATGCATGTCCTGTCCTCTGTGGAGATCTCAGGGCCCAGGCAAGAGCCCGAGACATCACAGATGCTCAGTGACCCCTCACTAAATGAATGAGGAAATCATAGCATAAAAGCCTGTCACCCTGAGTGACAGAAAACTTTCGTTACAGTTGTCCCTTGTTATATCGAGGTTCACTTATTGTGGCTTCACTGTATCGCAACTGGTGAGTACACATATAGAATTTTATATGTTGTTAAAATTACGTAGGTTTAAGAGTGTAGAAAGTGTTTAAGAGCATATGAAGTGTTTATAAGAGTGTGGGAGAGGTTAATAAGAGAGTGGGAAAGATTTCTAGGAGTGTGGGAAGGGTTTATAAAGCCTTAAAATATATATAAATAATAAAAGAAATATAACACTGCTACTTCGTGGATTTTCACCTATCTTGGGGGTCTCTGGAATGTAACTCCTGCGATAGGTGAAGGATCACTGTACTTTGACAGGGTCTAAGAGCGCCTGCTCTCTCAGGGGCTTCTGTGCTGCTCCATAACCCATGCCTGGCACCACTTACAGGTAAGGTGTGGTGACCACAGGAAAGTCCCCCAGGCAGAGGACAGAAGCTGCCTCAATGGTCAGGAAGCACAGGGATAGGCTCAACCAATAGACATGGAGTAGAAGGTATTTCCTGACCCCATCTACCCAAAACCATAGAGTTATAGCCACCTGACCTCCCTTCCCAGGACACACAGGACACCTCTCCCTTCACACCTGGGAGCCACAGGTTCTTCTGAGACTCCCAGTCCTGGGTGTTTGTCCCTGGAAGAAAGGCTAGTCTGGTGACACACCTGGCTTGACTCCTTTTCATCCTCAGTCATCTCTGTGACCTATGAGATACAAGAAAGTCTAAACTTTTTACAGCATTTGAGAACATGGGAAAGACACAGGGCCCAGCTGGGTTTCTGTGTCACAGACATAAATTATCATCAGGTTTCAGGGGCCCAAGGCGCTGTGTGGTGCTGACAGGCCCAAGACTAAGACAAGGCAGAGGCCAATGCTGGGGTGAGTGGGTCATTCTCTCAAAGGGACACGTGCCCCATCAGTCTTGCTGTTGAAAGAGGGTTCCACAGGCCAGTAAGATCAACCTTTCCTGAGAGCTTGTCAGCTGTAGAATCTCTGGTCCGCTGCACCCCTGCAGAGCCAGAAACTGCAGTTTAACAGTGTCTGGAGACTCTACTCATGCACAGGAGATGGGGAGGTTGCCCTGTCTCTACATCATGGAATTTCATCTTGTCCAGGCTTCCAAGTTAGCTACACAGCTGCTGAGGCAGCATTTTTAATGTGTCACCTGGGCATCACAATCTTTATAAAGTTTCACAGGTGATCCGTTGCACAGTGGGGGTGACATCTCTGTGACAAGTTTTTCTCATGTAGCCCCAGAACTCCTGTCCTGAAAGTAAAAGTCAAATGTGAAAGGGAGAAGCTGTAGGGGCAGCCACTATGCACCAACAGGAAGCTGGGGGCTTCCCGGGACATGGATGCCTGAGGCTTATGCTTTTCCACACACAGCATGTGAGTGTGTTCCTGTGTGTGTGTGTATGTGTGTGTGTGTGTGTTCAAAGGCCTCAGCAGTTCCCAGGGAATCAAAATAGAGGTGGATAGTAAACTCTAAGTAGGAGCCAAAGGTGGCATGATTGATGGCAGGGAAAGGACAGGTCTTGGACACAAACCCTGCCCCTGGCCCATGTGACCTGGGAAGCGATCTTGTCTTAAGAGGGAGCTCAAAGCATAAAGAGGATGGAGAGTAGACCTCACAAGTCCAGACAGAGGTGCCTGTGAGCCTTACTGGACTCACAGAGCAGGCCCCAGATGGCATGGAAACTCCCTCAGCTCGTACCTGCAGGGGACTTGTCCCCTGGCAAGGGTTCCTGCTGGCTGGTAAGGAGATGACAATCTGTGGGGGTGGAGAGGAGGATGGGAGACAGAGACTGGCAGGCAGGGATTCCCTGGGGAGACCAGTACACTGAGAGGAGAGGGAGGGCTTCTGTTTGGACCTGAAAAGAGAGGACAGGGGAGCAGAGTAGGATGGGGAGGGGCTTAGCCACAGGAAAATCTCATGATCTGGAAGTGGGAGGGGCAGGAAACCCTTGATTACTGTTCATTTTTAAGTTATTCATCACTGAGTACTGAAGTTTGAAAACTGATGATAATAATAATAATTTCTCTCAGCTGAAACTAGAAGGAAGCTTAACAGGGGCATTCAACATTTTTCTTACCACCAACCTGAGAAAGAGCAGGAGGTTTAAGACTCCAAGAACACTCATTCTCTCACGTACAGGTACCTGCAGCCTGTCGCAGGCATTTGGGTAGAGAAAGATTAGACAAACCCCTGCCTGCATGGAACACATGTTCTGTAGGGAGGAGATGGACAAGGATATGTCTAGACGTGATGTCAGGTACCCACAAGTTTTTTGAAGGAAACAGCAGGGACAGTTCAGAAAGTAAAAACAGGCTCTTTGGAGGAGGTGGTCAGCAAAGATGTCTCCCTAGGATGTCCCTGATTGTCAGCAGGGATCTGAGAGCAGTGAGGGGGTGAGCCGAGCAGACATCTGGGGAAGAGTAATGAAAACAGGAAAAATACTGGTCTCATAGGTACTAACATAATGGGGGCCATGCTGCTGACCTTGACTACAGGAGATGTACTCACACACATGTGCATGTAGACCAAGGCTGGCAAATGAAGAGAAATGCTCGGCATCTAGGGCCTCATCTTTTCATCTCAGTACATAGATTCAAATATTGATCCATGTTTTTCTTCCTTTCCAGTTTCACTCTTAATGTTCTGGATCCCGCCCACCACAGTCCAACTTGCTGTTGTGTCAACCAATGCTGCTGAAGGGAAGGATGTACTTCTAAATATCCTCAATAAGCCCCCAAATGCTGTAGTCATTATGTGGTGCAGGGGAGTAGGGAAGAACTTCAATTATCTTATTGCAACATTTACAATGCACATGAAAGTGTATAAAAATGAGCCCGCCTATAGTGGCTGAGAAAAAATGAACTCTGATGGATCCTTGCTGTTAGGGAGCATCATTCTGAACAACACAGGACACTTCACTGTAGTCGTCTATCTTCAAAACTCAAAAAAAGAAATAGCAATGGGACAGCTCCGTGTGTACCATGAGTGATTGCTCTCTGCCCTCTGGGCATTGGGTGGGTGAATTCTACTCACACACAGGACTCACACCCTGGACTCTGCCTCCTTCCCCCCTCTGTATCATGTCTCAGGGTGGGGTTGGGCATTTAGTGCAGGACACACTCTGTGGAGACAAGCTTCCACAGATCAGAGTTCCCTCCCCAGATTCCAGCCCTGCACACACTCACCACAGAGAGAAGGGCCAGTCTGATGAGAGTAACTCAGCAGAGGGAGACCAGTCTCAGTCCAGCTGTTGGGCTTTACCCTGTGAACATGACCTTGAGAAAAACACTGAAATACTCTGTAAAATCCTGGCCTGATAAGCTTCCTGGATTCCTCACAGAGAAGCTTAGCTTGAGTAGCCCCTCTCCAGACCCCTTTCTCAGAGCTTCTGAGACAAGGGGCCCTTGGAAGTGTGTGTCAGGTAGGGCTTGTATTCCTGGGAAGGGCTGATGTGGAACAACACTGTTCTGGGTGCCCAGTTCAGAGGCTCTTGAGTGGTCATCATCCAGGGCAGGAGTGGAACCTGGTTTGTCACTGAGACCGTGATTGGAAATCACAGCTGAACTAGCTGATTGGCTGATGGTCCACAGATCATCAGCCAAATAATCTGGGAAACTTAAAAAACTCTAGAGGAAGGTAGGTGTCCCCAGGAGAAACTGGAGAAAAGATGCTGCTGGCAGCTCCTTGTCCACCAGGGATCAGCCCAGGGGACTCTGTCTTGGAGCCGATCAACAACAGGTGCCTCTTATTGGAACAGCTCTTTAATCTCAAGAGTTAGGTCAGATACTGTGAATAGTTTATAGTTAATACACGGACAACCCGGCAGCTAAATATTTATCCTGCTCCACTGAGGGTGAGCTGAGAAACCAGGAGGTACAGTTACTAAGGCAGAGTCACACAGACCATGAGCAGCCGAGCACAGTCATGTGAGGTCTGTCTGCAGCCATAGCTCCATCCTCTCCTTCACCCCGGGGGCTACGAAATGTCTGTGGATCCCTAGGCCAACCATTTGTTCACACGCTTTCTTCTTATGGGTCCTTATCACAGAAGATTGATTCTGGTTTGGGAAGTGACAACAAATAAAGAATTAGCCTGATTTTACTCCAGAACTAAAATACTTGCAGTAACAATCAGAGTCAGTGGTGGAACGCCCAGGTCTTCCTCTCAGATGGCTGATCCACACCTCCCTGCCCTGGACTTGAAATCACTTGTTTGTTTCCTAATTTTTTTGGTGTCACTCTGACATGATGTAAAGAAATTGACTTTGTGTTCTGACTCCTCAAGCTACACCTGCAACTGTTAAGGGACCAACATGTAACAAACACTGTCACTTTTGATGAATTAGAAAAAAAATAATGGTGAATGAATAAATGACTGACTGAATGAATGAATAAATGAACAATCCATAATGACTTCAAAGACTGGAACTTGAACTCAGAGTCCTTGGAATTCTGGTCATATTGGACAGGCTCCCTGTTTCTCCAGGGTTGAGGCCCCTGTCTCAAAGAAACCTTTTGTTGCTTTTTAGAAAAATACTTCTTTCTGACAAATACCATATGATCTCACCTTTAACAGGAGCCTAAACAACAAAACAAAGAAACAAGCAAAATATAACCAAAGACACTGAAATAAAGGACAGGCTGACAGTGACCACAGGGGGGGAGTAGAGGGAATTTCAGGGGACATTGGGAAGGGTTCATGGGAACAAACTTAAAGGACACATGGTCAAAAACTAGGGGGAGGGTGGTAATGGGAGGGAAGTGGGGAGGGGTGGGAGGGGGGGCTGGACTGGGAGTAAAAAGGAGAAAACTGTATTTGAACAATGATTAAAATAAAATTAAAAAAAAGAAAAATACTTCTTTCTGCAATTTGTCATAGGCCCTGGAGTATTAATAATAATTTTCACATATAGAAGAATTTTTGGTTCTTTCTAATTTTTATCTCATAGCTAAGACATAAATGGTTCATAAGGAAAATAATTTCAGCAGGTCTATTCATTCCTCTTCCCATACTTCACCCCTTCTGCACTTGCACACGCCTTCACCTGCCCTCAGCAGAGGGAGAATGACTTTAATGACCAAGGGCAGAGCACAAGTTTCTGCTGCCACAGCCAGCTGCTGCCTGTACCCTTCACTTTTTTCTAACTCATTCCTTGGACTCTGCTTTATCATTTATTGGCTAACTGGCTCATGTCTGTCACTCTCACCAGAAAAGTCTTGGCTAACCTTGGTCCAGAGCCTGAATAGTCAACTGACCACTGGATTACTCTTGGTGCCCATGTGTTATTTCTGCTTTAATCCCAGTCTCTGGGATGGCCTGGGAAATGGTGCCTCATAGAAACTCATATAAGCTGGGCAGTGAAGGTCTCTGCAGCTGGAAAAATTGGCCCCTGTTCCATTTCACTGGTTAAGGGAAGAACCAGAAGTGCAGAGTATTATCTGACTGCTAGTCTTATATTTTTCATGATATAATTCTGATACTTAACTGCCACCTGAGAACGTTTGTACATTCCCCAGACATAGAGCTGGAGCCCTTATTTTCTCTGATCACTCAGATCCCCATGTATTTGTCTAGTGATACACAGACCTGCTTTATTCTTTTAAGAACTGAAGTTGGCCAAAAGGTGAGAGGTGTCAATTGTGAAGATGCCTTTGGAGGAATCAAAGGTACCACATAGGGCAAATGCTACCTGCACAGCTGAGTTACCCACACCCAACATGACAAGCAACAATTTTGACCCTAAAAGTTTGCATTTGCATTTTTCTAGTGATAGTGGTGTTAAGCATCTTTTCATGTGCTAATTGGCCATTTGTGTATCTTCTCTGGAGAAATGTCTATTCAAGTGCTTTGCCCATTTCTTAAAATCAGATTATTTGGTTTTGCTGTTTTTGAGTTGTAGGAGTTCTTTTTGAACTATGGATATTAAGCATTCATGTATGATTTGTAATGCTTTTTTCTCCCATTCCATTGGTCATCTTTTACTCTGCTGATTGTGTCTTTTGATGAACAGTAGTTTTCCATTTTGACAAAATCAAATTTATCTATTTTTCTTTGCTTATGTTCTTATTGTCATATTCTAGAAACCTTTGCCAAATCCACTGTGATAATGTTTCCTCAAATATTTTCTTGTAAGGGTTTTATAGTTGTAGATCTTACCTTTAAAATTTGATCCATTTTGACTCAGTTTTTGTGTGTGGTATAAGCAATGGTTCACTTCATTTTTTAAAAAAAGATTTTATTTATTTTTCAAGAGAGGGGAAGGGATGGAGAAAGAGAGGGAGAGAAACATCAATGTGTGGTTGCCTCTCATGCATTCCATATTGGGGACCTGGCCTGCAACCCAGGCATATGCCCTGACTGGGAATGGAACTGGTGACCCTTTGGTTCACAGGCCCATGCTCAATCCACTGAGCTATACCAGCCAGGCCACTTCATTTGTTTGTATGTGGATATTGCTGTTCAACACCACTTGTTGAAAAAACTGTCCTTTCTCCATTGAACAGTCCTGGCTTCTTTGTCAAAACCATTTGACCGTGTCTTTTGATAAATAGAAGTTTTTATGCCAGTGTTATTATTTTGATTACTTTAGCTCTGTAGTGAGTTTTGAAGTTAAGACATGTGAGACTTCCAATTGTAGTTTATTTTTGTAAAATTGTTGCAGCCCCTTTGGTGGTTCATTGAAAATTTGTATGAATTCTAGAATAACTTTTTCTATTTCTGCACAAAAATCATTGGGATTTTGTCAAATATGTAAGTAGTTGGGGGTCTTTCGATAATTGAAATGTCTTTCCATTTATTTGTTTCTTCTTGACTTCCTTTCAGAAACGTTTGGTAGTTTTCAGTGTTTACATCTTCCACCTGCTTTAGTAAGTTTATTTCTAGGTATTCCATTCTTTCAAATGCTATTGTAAATGAAACTGTTTTCTTAATTCCATTTTGGGTTTGTTCATTGTTGCAAAGAAATGGAAATGATGCTGACTGTTGATTTTGTCTCCTCCAACTTTGTTTTATTTTTTTATTCTTAACAATTTTTTTTTGTGGGGAGAGTGGTATGTAGAATCTTTAGAGTTTTCCCCCTGTAATATTCTGTTGTCTGTTAAAAGAAATAATGTTTCTTCTCTTTTTCTTAATTTGGACATGTCTCTTATTTCACCTGACTTTTCTGGCAAGGACTTTTACTGCTATGTTGAATAAGTTGGGGAATGTGCATATTAGTCTTGCTCACCTGAGCAACATTTTGCTGTTTCTCCACAGAGTATTGTATTAGCTGTGGGCTTTCATGTATGGCATTTATAATTTCTAGTAGTTTTCTTCCATTTCTATGTCCCTGTCTTTTGTTAAAAGCATAACCACTTGTCTCTGGAGATTTAATTCACCATGATATTTAACCCACAGGCAGGAAATAAAGTTCTGTTCAGACAGAAATTTTTCAGATGAAACTTCTCCAGGTCTGAGATCATAAAGACTGAGCTAGGCCATCTTTATTGCCTAATGAATTACTTATCAATAATGAGAGGTAAATGCCTTCTACCAAACTCTAAAGTTCCTTTGGCCCCAGATTTAGACAGAGGTGGTCAGTTTGCCTACCCCCACTTACATGAAAGTTTACATGAGAGTATTAACTGAATTTTTTAAGGTCAAAGAAAGTTTTAGGAAAGGATTGGCAGAAGCTTATGAGAAGAAAATTTCACCTGATGATGAGGTTATAGGACATAGAACCTGGGAATGTGTTCCCTGTGCTGATAATACAGAGATGTCTGTGGGAGAAGGTCAGGTATCACCCTGTGTGGATCTGGAGTCAGAGAGGAGATGCAGTTCTGTCCTTATGAGTTGTCAGGTGAACAAAGACAATCACCCTTTTGCAGAGGTCAGAGCCACCCAATGACTTTTACAGAGCTCACTGTGGACTGTGAATAGCTGAAATCTTTGAGAAAGCAGTATGGCCCAAGGTCCCAAACCCAGTGTTTAATTTTTTTTATTGTTGATGCTATTACAATTGTCCCATTTTTTCCCATTTGTCCCCTTCCCCCAGCTCCCTCTTTTCACAGTCAATTACCACACTGTTTTCATGTCTGTGTGTGATGCACATATGTTCTTTGTCCCTAATCCCTTCCCCTTCTTTGAACCAGTCCCACCATGCCTCAGCCCACCCCTAATCATCCATGTCCTCTATTTCTCCACAGAGACTGTGAGAAATCTCATTCTTTCAGCCAGAAAAAAAGTCACTGTCACAAAGAATAAGTACATCATGGTCTTGATGTGTTACACACATGTGATCTCCAGTGAGTGGTTGTTCAATGGCCTACGTCTGCAACTCAAGGGGAAGATGAAGTTGTCTGGGTGCAAGAGAGCCCTCACCACAGGCTGCACCAGAAGCCAGGATGCTGGTGTTTGCCAGTGTGAAGTCCTCAGCCATTTCAGTTTCCTTGACAGTGAACCCCTCAGGCTGTAATGCTGTATTAGGGGTCCTTCTGCCCTCCTCTATGTCATTAAACACTGTATAAACTTTTAAAACCTTTTAAATAGATTTGTTATAAAGGTCAAAAGCTTATATAAAACTTGCATTGAGTCAATAAATGCTCAAAAATGTGTGGTCTGACATTGTCATTATTGCTGACTTAAGGTCCCCCTCCACACCAGATCCCACCTCTGGTTGGTCTCAGTTGCACCAGCTTCACAGAGGAAGTGACACCAAGTCCCCCAGTGGATGAGCAGTGATTGTGTGTTGACCCAGAGGGGCACATGATGAGTTTGTGTAAGTCCAAGCTCTTCCCCTGTTCCAAGGGGACATGTGGAAGGAGCTTGGACACTATCGTGGACAACAGGAATGGACAGAGGGATACCCATGGGGGTAGAGACACTAATACTTTTTCATGTCTGACTTTTCAAAAAAAAAAAACTTCTCAAGTCTTTTTGGGTATTCTTATTTTCATGGCAATAGATTTATTTGTATAAGTTTAGTATGATTGTTTTTCTATTTAATAGGATATAATTTAAAACATTGTTAATACTGAGGCTTTGGCTCAAATGTTTTAGTTCAGACTGATAATTACAGAGTTAGGAATGATTTCACCTTTTATGGAGCTACCTTGACCTAATGGGTCTTTCGGTCTCTTTGGAAGAAGAGGGCATCACCCAAAGCTAGAGAGACTGCAGGTGTAGTGTGAGGGTGAGGCTTCCTAACCTCAAGAGGCTGTTACAACTTTCATCTCAGGTCTCATAGAAAAACCTGCATCAAAACAAACTATGTGGTGAATGTCAGCTCCTCTGCACTGAGATAAGTAATCAGGCCAAACAAAGAGACGCCAGCCATGTTGTTAGGGTCAAGAACATTGTTAGTCTGCCCTGGCCAGGTGGCTTAGTTAGATGGATCATCATCTTGTGCACCAAAAAACTGCGGGTCCAATCAATGGTCAAGGGTCACACTTATGTTGCATGTTTGTTCCCTAGTCAGGGTGCATACAGGAGTTATTTAATTGATGTTTCTTATTTTCTCTCTCTCTCTCTCTCTTTCTCTCTCTCTCTCTCTCCAATTATAAAAAAAGAATTCATTTCTTCCTTGGAGATGATGTTTGATCAAAGGGAGATAACTGTAGGGAGAAATGTAATGTTTCCATGGAAAACTCAAGAAGCACAGCCTTTCAGGAGATTAGATTATGGCTCTGTTTAGGGACTACCAGCCATTTTTTGCTTGTTTATATATTGCTGGAAACTTGCACTTTTTAAATAAATTACAGGAGCTAATGAAGATGCAAACTGGGTCTTGGCTGAAAGAGGTTTGTGTTTCCCTCTGCTGTGCAGAAAGCATTTTTGTTATGACCTAAAGTTTTAATGTTAACTCATAGTCACTAACCTTCAGAGATATTCTTCCTGACTATAAGCCTCTAACCTCCATTTTCTTAGAGCATTTCTTTTAGAAATGTAATTTCAATTTGTAATTGTGGATTCTTTCTCTGCATTTTTGAAATATACATATTCCTTTTTAAGAGCTTCTTGCTTGCTAGTGTTATGACCCAGAGAATATCTGTCAAAGGCCCAGGTCCATCCCTTTGAAACTTAATCTTCGTGGTGTTTTTGTGTTCTGTTGTCTGAGGGAGGGTAGAAACCTAGCTTGTGTATGGACTCTTAAAACCAAGATATAAAACAACCTCTTGTTCCAATTTCATGAGAAGTTTTTCTTTTCTTTTGTGTAAAGCCCATTATTAAATGCAGATGCTTGTGATTCCCTCTGCTGTTTTAAAATCTCCCCAGTCTTTTGTTCCAGGGGAGTTGAGTTCAGTCTCACTGTCTTGTTGCATGGCATTGAATAAAGTCTTTTTGCTTCTTTAAGCTTCTTTGATGCATCTTTACTTTGACATCACCCACCTGTAATTAGCTGACCCTGTCACCTTGCTCACAGTGTTAATCCTTCCTACATTGTCAAACCTTCCAACTTCTCTTTTTATCTGGCTACAATTCTTCAAATAAATGTTTCAGATTTTCCTCCCTCTCTTCTGACTTGGCGTCCATAGCAGGAGGTGACCTGACTGCTCACATCCTTCTGGGGCTTCAGGTTGCTTTTCCCCAGAATCTATGAAGATGTGTCTCCATAAAAGTGTGCACTTTCCCAGTGACCTAATCATCAGCATTGTTTTCATCCTACACTTATTTTCACTGCACCTTCAAGGGACAAGGTCAGAGAGATTTTAAAAGATATTCTGTCACAAAACTCAACTACTCTGTCATACAAGCAGGGCTCTGTCGTCTCAGTCAGTGGGAGGCCTGCATTTGATGACATTTTCAGTTCTGACCTGGAGCTCAGGCCAGACATCATTGACTTCATTTTTTCTTTATTTTTACAAATTTTATGTGCCTGTCCTTGGAGAGACAACAACCAGAATCTGGGATATGGGAAATAAATCTCCTCCCTGGCTCTGCTTCTTTTCTTGTTCTTTGTGACCTCTGGTGTATGTGGCCAGAAAAAGTTCCTTAGAGAACTGTCCAGGGGTGCATTGTGTCAAGCAGAGGTGGATATAGAAGGGGTTTGGGGAGGGGTCTGCTCTGAGTCAGGATGAGAAATTGTACAGCCTTGGTGATTTGGGGGTGTTAGACATTATATGGGTTTTAGAGGCCCTAGGGGTGCCATGCATGAAAGCTTTTGGGAGGGTCTCAGAATGGGGCTAAAATATGAGTGAGGGGCTAACCTACCTGTTGAGGGAGGAGCCACTGGAGCTGGTTAGTTGAAGTAAAAGGTGCCATTCTTTTAGGCTTAGATGGGCATGAGTGGTGAGACACGGTGGGGGGAAAGAAATAATGTTTGTAATGATTCAGATTAGTGCCTTGACATTAAGGCAGGACAGAGCATCAGAGGTTCAGGTTGGCAGGAGACACTGGATGAAAAGAATGGGAAGAAGAAAACAGAATTCAGATTCATAATTTTCAGAAGTTAGATAGTTGAGGAATGGGAAGCAACCCCTCAGTGGGTTCAGGGTTTTATTTGGGGTGATGAAAATGTTTTAGCACTAGGTAGACGTGGTGGCTACACAACACTGTGATTACACTAAATGCCACTGAATTGTTCACTTTAAAATGATTAATTTTATCTTACATGAATTCTACCTTATAAAATGATTATGGTGAACTAATGAAGCCAGACCACCCCCCAAAAAAGACAAACAAATATACTATATAATTCCATTTCCATAAAATTCTAGAAAATGCAAACTCATCCATCAAGAAAAGCAAAATATGAGTGATTTCCTGAGGACTGTGAGGTGGGGTGCAGAAGGAGGGATTACATGTGAGAAATTTGTGAATAAAAAGAATACATGGAGTGTGTAGGCATGTCAACACTGATCAGATTGTATGTTTCACATATATGTGGTTTATAGTCACTCTCATCTTAGTTAAGTTGTAATCAAGGTTTGATGTCATAAATTGATTGTGTTGTTGGGAATGGAGAATATTGTTCCTTTAATACTGCTGTTTACAAGTGGGCAGGCTCTCGATTTGTGCCCACAGGAGTATAATAATGACAGCAGCTGGTTATTTTTTGTTGTTTTTTGCGCTTACTGTGTACTGGGTACTTCAGAAATATTATTATATTTAACCAACCAAATAAGTCAGTTGAACTCATTTATTTTACTCAATGTTCCTATCTCCTGGTTTTTGCACATGCTGTGTTCTCTGCCTGGACCTTTTATTCCTGCTCCCTCTTGAGCTTTAAGTTAGCTCAAGCTCATTCCCTATTAGATGCCTCCCTTCGGGAATATTTTTTCTGGTCTTTCAATATAAATAAGAATCCCACTTACACAAGTTCATTATGCTTCATATTTTACCCTTTCAACCATTATCAAATGTATAATTTTTTTACACATTTATCAAGTCACACCACCTAAGTGCTGATCATCTGCTTGACACTGATCTAATCACTAGGGATATAGCTGTGAAAGAACAGACAAAATCTCAGTCTTCATAGACACTTGACATACTGGTGGGGGAGTTGTATATTAAGCCAAAGAACAACAAAAATAAAAATGTGTTATAGTGTGTTAGAAGGAAATAAGGCATACTCTGGGTGGCTTTCAATTTTTTTAATTTAAAAATATTAAAGTAGCACAGAAAAAACAAACTGGTGGGAGTACAAACACAGCAGGAGATGAGAGAAGATGAAGTTGAAGAGGGAGAGGCCATTGGCCAGAACTTTGGCTTTACTCTGAGTGAACAGGGAAGCCTCTGGAAGATTCAGAGAAGGAGTGTGTTCTGTTTTTAGTGGAAAGAACAATTTTGTCTACTCTGAAGTTATTTCTTTGAAACAATGATTTTAGCTGTTTATTCAGAAAAATCTCAGGAAGAACCTATTACATGTTTCATACTTCTGCCAAGAGATTCAGACAGAAAAACTTGCTTCAGGAAAAGAATTAGAATGTTCACCTTAGCCTAATTTGATTAAGTATGGTAAATAGAAGGGCTTCAGACAGGCAGCTGTTGGGTAATAACCCCGTGTCCCACTGTTTCTGAGTTACCTAAAAAGAATTGTCCTGTCATGTAGGCTCTGCTCTTCCCAACTACCTGTAAATTGCCCATTATCCCTTCTGAAATTTAAGCCCTCATTATCCACCTTTATTCTTCTTTGTTCAAAATGTCTTATATACCCAATGTTGCCTCACTGTTTTTGGAATTTTATTTTATTTTATTTTTACAAAAAATTTAAAAGATTTTTTATTTATTTACTTTTAGATAGAGGGGAAGGAAGGGAGAGAGAGAGAGAGAGAAACATCAATGTGTGGTTGCCTCTCACATGCCCCCTACTGGGGACCTGGCCTGCAACCCAGGCATATGTCCTGACTAGGGATTGCAGGCCAGTGCTCAGTCCACTAAGCCACAGCAGCCAGGGCTGTTTTTGGATTTTTAGTGTTTCTGTGAATTCCCCATGCTCATGTGTTAAAAACTTGATTGTATTCTGCTAATCTGTCTTTGCTAATTTTATCATTAGCCCACCCAGAGGAATTTAGGAGGTGGGAGGAACAGTATTGGTATTTTTCAGCCCTCGCATTTGTCAGGATTCATGTGGCTGCTGGGTTGAGGGAAGGGAGCCCAGTGAAGAGGCCAGTGCAGTCACCCAGGTGACAGATGAGCGTGGTTGGACCAGCTTGGGAAGTAGAGTTGGTTTCTGGATTTATTCTGAGCTCAGAGAAAAAAGGATTTGTTAAAGGGTTGGATGTAGGGTGGAAAGAAAAGGAAGATTTGGGAAAACACAAAAGAGATTCAGGAAATTTCTGGAGGAGCTCATTGAGATAAAAATTTTGGCTGGGATCAAGAATCTTAATGCATCTTAATGTACCTTTTAGTTATTAGTTGTCAAGTAAATACTTGGAGAGACTTCTGGTCAAGATGGAGGTATAGGTAAACATAGCTTGCCACATCAAAATTACTTCTAAAATATAGAACAACCATCACTCAGAACCATTGGAAACTGAGTTGAATGGAAGTCTGACAACTATGGAATTAAAGAAACCACATCCATCCAGGCTGGTAGGAGGGACAGAGACATGGATTGGGCTGTCCTGCATCCATGTGTGGTGGATAAAAATTTGGGAGAAATATCTTGGGAGTGAGGAGTCCCAGCCTCACACAACTTCTGCCAGCCCATGGTTCCAGTGCCAGGAAGATAAGTACCCATAACTTCTAGCTGCAAAAACCAGTGGGAATTCAGTCAGTTGAAGAAACTTCTAGTGTCCCAAGCAGTTCCCCTTAAAGAACCCACATATGGACTTACCTACTCAGACTCACTCTCTCTGAGCTCCAGAACTGGGGTAGCAGCTTGAAAGGCAGTGGTGGCATATGGGGAGGAACAGTGTCTAGCATCAAGACAAGAGCTGGGGGATAGTTTTCTCCCAGACAGAAAGGTGGGAAGAGGCCATTGTCCCATTCTGAGCCCTCCCTTGACAGAATTACAGAGCTGGCAGGCTGGTGCCATATCTCAGACTCCATATTGGCTAACACTGTTTGCACTGCCCTGGAGATCACTTGAGACTCTACCCTCCCCAATCTATGGGCTTACCCCAAACTGTTAACCATGACTTTTCCATATGAATGGTTGGTCTTGGCTCATGCTTCACAAGTTCCTTAATCCTGTCAGCAAGCAACAACTGGCCCCAGTCAGCCCCCAGTCCCTGTACCTCCTGCTAAGTGGGAAAGGCCCAGCACTAGTAGCAGCCAGCCTCAATTCACAGTTGGGCTTCACCTGGGAGTCTCCAAGCCCAGCACAAGTAGCAGACATCTCATACTGTTTCATAGATCATGCAGGGCAGCCCTGGGCAGAGCACAGGTGAGGGGTGACCTTAGCCTGCACCACCTGGGAAATCCCAGAGCCTGCACACCCATTGGACAGCTACAAGCCATATCAGAGCACCACCACCTTGATCTACACAGCTGACCCTACATGAAGGGCAGACATTGGTGGTCAGTGGTCACAAGTAGTCCTTGCAGCTGCCTGGCTTGGGTAAACCTGTCCCACTGACCTGCCAACAGCAATCGAAGCTCAACTATAAGAGGGGGCTGTACTCAGTCCATATGGAAGGCGCACCTTGACTACCCAACTTGGGTCATAGGAAAGGCTGGGACACTGGACCCTACAGGACACCTATTACATTAGGCCATGCAACCAAGACAAGGATTCACAGCAGTTTTAGCTAATACATAGAAACAAACACATGGAGGCTGCCAAAATGAGGAGGCAAAGAAACATGTCTCAAATGAAAGAACAGATCAAAACTCCTGAAAAAGAACGAAACAAAACAGAGATAAACAATCTATCAGATGCAGAGTTCAAAATGCTGGTTATAAGGATGCTCAAGGAACTTATTGAGGACCTCAACAGCATAAAAAAGATCCAGTTAGAAAAGAAGGATACACTAATTGAAATAAAGAACACTTTATAGGGAAACAAACAGTAGAGTGGATAAAGCCAAGAATCAAATAAATGAATCGGAACATAAGGAAGAAAAAAACAACCAATCAGAACAACAAGAAGAAAAAAGAATCCAAAAAAATGAAGATAGAGTAAGCAGCCTGTGGGACAACTTCAAGCTTTCCAACATTCACATCATAGGGGTGCCAGAAGGAGAAGAGAAAGCAATAAATTGGGAATCTATTTGAAAAAAATAATGGAAGAAAACTTCCCTAATTTGGTGGAGGAAATAGATATGCAAGTCCAGGAAGCACAGAGAGTTCCAAACAAGATGGACACAGACAGGCCCACTCCAAGACACATCATTATTAAAATGCCAAAGATTAAAGATAAAGAGAGAATCTTAAAAGCAGGAAGATAAAGGCAGTTACTTACCTACAGGGGAGTTCCCATAAGACTGTCAACTGATTTCTCAAGAGATACTTTTTGGGCTAGAAAGGACTGGCGAGAAACACTCAAAGTCATGAAAAACAGGGACCCACAGCCAAGATTGCTCTACCCAGCAACACTATCATTTAGAATCAAAGGGCAGATAAAGAGCTTGCCAGACAAGAAAAAAACTGAAGGAGTTTATCATCACCAAACCATTATTATATGAAATGTTAAAGGGATTTATTTAAGAAAAGAAGATCAGCCCTGGCTGGTACGGCTCAGTAGATTGAGTGCCAGCCTGCTAACTAAAGGGTAGCTGGTCCAATTCCTGGTCAGGGCACATGCCTGGGTTGCAGGCCAGGTCGGGCCCCCAGTACGGGGCATGAGAGAGGCAACCACGCATTGATGTTTCTCCCCTTCTCTTTCTCCTTCCCTTCCCCTCTTTCTAAAAGTAAATAAATAAAATATTTGAAAAAGAAAATAAGATAAAAACTATGAACAATAAAATGGCGATGAATACATATCTATTAACAATTGAATCAAAAAACAAACTAAGTAAACAAGAAGAACAGAGAGAGAATCATGCATACAGAGAGTGTTTTGGTGGTTGCCAGGTGGGATGGGGGTGTGAGGGAATGAGCAAAGAGGTGAGGGATTAAGAAGTATAAATAAGTAGTTACAGAATAGCCATGGGGATGTAAAGTACAGTATAGGAAGTAGAGTAGCCAAATAATTTATATCCATGATCCTTGGATGTGAACAATGGTGTGGTATTACCTGAGGAAGTGGGTAGGGCTGGGTGGAGGGGGGCAGAGGGGAAAATTGGGACAACTGTAATAGCATAATCCATAAAATATAATAAAAAATTAAATAGTTGTACTTCAGCAATGAAGTTCAACTTGTCTCTTTCATCCACTGCTGTGTCCACAGAGCCCAGGACAGTACCTAGTAGGTACAACATAGGAGTCCATTATACATTTTCAGAATGAACAAATGAACAAGGAATGAATAATCAAAACATGTCCTGGACACCCATACACAATACTTCTCATTACCTAAGAAAATACAGAGATGCCACAAAGCTAGTTACTATGACTGCAGAGGCCCTTATAAACCCATTTGTTGTATGACACATCAGGACCTTTTCTGAGCATTCATGCTATCTGTACACATTTTTGGAAGTAAATTAAGTTAGACATGAAAGTGCTTGGATGATATTGAAACCAAGCAGGTACCCTTCTGTGAGCCTCTCCTACCCCAATTCCTCAACAGTAGAGGCTAAATTCCTTCAGGCAGGCAAAAAGCTCATCAGGTACTAATTCAAAATAAGAACTTATAAAAACACAACAAAAGAACCAATTAAGGAGTAAGTGATGATAGTGTAAACACTAATCTGAGCCAGGGTAATATCATAATAATCGGGGACTCAAGACTTGGAAAATTTGCCCTGGCTGGCATAGCTCAGTGGATTGAGCGCGGGCTGCAAACCAAAGTGTCACAGGTTCAATTCCCAGTCAGGGTACATGCCTGGGTTGCAGGCCATGACCCCCAGCAACCACACATTGCTGTTTCTCTCTCTCTCTCTCTCTCTCTCTCTCTCTTTCTCTCTCTTCCTCCCTTCCCTCTCTAAAAATAAATAAACAAAATCTAAAAAAAAAAGACTTGGAAAATTTTAGCTTAAGGTAAAAAGTTGTAAGTCTAGCAAGTGATGTGTATGTTAAAGCATTTGTTTCAGAAACTGCAGATAAGGCCCTTCCTGGCTCCTGGGAAAAACAGCCGACCTCCTGGGGCAGACAGAAGATTACCGCCTGGGGACATCTGAACCTTTGTTATGGGGAGAGCACATGACCACCTCTCCCCCTTGGGAACAGCTAACTGCCCAGGACAGGAATGTTGCAGCTTCTGAATCTCAAAGCCCTCACCACACCTTGTTTGTCCTCCCCCACCCCCTTATAAAAGATCTGGCCAGGGAAGAGAAGGGAAGATGGTTTTGTTAGGGTATGAACCCACCATCTTCTCGGATAGTCGGCCATCTGAATAAAGTGCCCATAAAAGATTCAATCGCTGCCATTGCTTATTGGATTTGGTAGTGACAGACAGCCTGAATGCTGGTCAGTGTCTTTTCTGGTTACAATAATATCATAACAGAAGTATAGAGTTGCTTTTCAGAAATTAAGATCCTCACCAAAGAGAAGCAGTAGACAACAGAATATGGAACATTTTTATTAGCAGATTCAAACATATCTTCTAGTTTTTCTGTAATAAGTCAACACACTTAGATTGATAGAACAGTGTTCAGTATTTTATCTGGTTTGGTAATGATTTAGGTACTCAATGACTTTAATTAAATGAATTAGGTGTGCTAGAACTGAGTTTTCACTGAGACTTGCTAAACCAGCCTTAGAGTTGTGGCTCTGCTGTGAAGGGAAGCTGCCTCAGACATGCCTTTTAGGATGTTGATTTTTATCTGGTTATTGGGAGGAAAAAAAAGACTCAGAAAAAACCCACTTGACCTCACTCTTAAATTGCCCAGAAAGTATTAAGATGGTGGACCAGCTCCAGGAGACATTCAAGGGAATATGCCAAGCAAACATTTATTTACTGAATGTTTGCTTTGGCATCTCCACCTGAATGGCTTTCCTGGTTTTTGAAGCCTCAAACCACAAACTCTCTTTTCTCCTTAGCTTCAGAACAGCATCAAGCCTCAACTGCCTAATACTTTTTTGAAACTCTGATCTCATTGCCTCAGAATACTAATTTGTATAACAGACTTTGCACATTTTTTTCTGTTGATCTGTATGTGTTCATTTAATTATTAGCCTAGCTAGAGGGATTAAAAGATGAGAAAAAAATACCTTTTGCTCCCATAACTAAATGTCATGATTTTTAGTCAAAGAATTAATGGGAAAAAAAATGACCTCATAGGTGTGACAGGAAAGAATGCAGATGAGGCCTAGAGCCTGGAAACTTGTCAGTAAAACAAGTTGCAGGAGACATATTACTTGAGCCAGAGAAGGAGGTAGCCTGCTAAGCCCAAGGCGGATAGATGTATTTTCTGCTTTTAAGGTAGCATCATCTACACAATCCCAAATTAGGTTGCAGAACTTTGTGTTGTCTGCAAGCAGACAAAACTATGGGTCCCAATAACCAAAGATCCCAGGCAGTATGGTGCCAGGGGATAAATTAGATTAAGAAATCATGCAAACTTACATCATAATTGACCAATCCTCATAACCCATGACCCTGGACCCCTTAATCATGTTTTTTTTTAACCTTCTTTTTAATAAAGACTTAAATGTCAACCACTGGATAGTTTGGGTCTTTCAGCATCAGCTGTTCATTCTTTTTTCATTGCTATATTTGAAATATCTCCCTTCTTTTCTTCTACTGCAGCCTGATGTCAGTTTTCTGGCTGTTTATAGACATCAAGGGAATGGACCACACTGTAGGGTGGACAACAATACATACAGAGTTATGGGTACCTCACTGCTTCTGGGATGGGAAACACTTCTTTAGGCCTTGTTCTGTGAGAACAAAGAGGAGAAAAGGGGGTTAAGGTGATCTCCTAAGGTGTGAGAGGTTTTAGAAAAATAGGGGAGCAAAAGTAAAATGTTAATCATCCTAAGCACGTAATATAAGCAGATCACATATATTATCATAATCACTTAGTGTCACATTTGCTAAGTTGTTTTTCCATGTGTGATAAAGGTCTTTTTAAATTTTACTGACAACCAGTTCTCCAATGGGGTTGTTGAGGCAGGAGAGTAAGAAGCCAGGAAATTTCACTGGCAAGTGGCATGGGGAAACTGAGATAGATTGCCAAACAAACTGGCTGAGCAATTACAGCCAGACACAGAAGGTCACCTTTCTGGAGATAACATCAAGGTCTCAGTTGTGTTTCAGCTCCAGGACCAGAAAAGCAGCAAAACTAGGCTGACGACACCAGGACCAACTGCATTGACAAATGATCCCTTGCTCTGGTGTTGACCAATCAGTAGAGACCATGGCCATAAAAGGGCACACCTAGAAATATGATGATTATTGTGCTGAGACTTCTGTAAAATCCCTATTTGCTAGGGAGAGAAAACCCTCAACAAAACCCAGCACATGCTCTTCTTCTGGGGATCACACCCATTCCATTTCCCTCCCTCTTGTTTCCCCACTTCCTCCCACAGCCACTCATCTCCTAAACTCTGAAGGTCCCCATGAGGCTTGCATCCAGAAGAGTGATGGGCAGTGGCAGCTTATCCCAAGCTAACCCCAGAAACTGTCTCCAAGAACCTCTTTTCTTTGACTTCCCATTGAGCTAAAGCATCCCAGCTTATATCTTTTCTCTTGCTTCTTCTATCCTGAGCTTTAATAAATGTACTCTCTGAAATCTTTCCTGCACAAAGTCAAGAACCTGCACACTATCGGCTGGCCCTAGGCAGATTTCTCAGGGCCAGGCCCCCTATCTGGTTACATCTGGTGACCCAGAGTTGAGAGTTTCTTTTCTGAGCTCATGCAGCCTAGCTGGTTCACTTGCAGTTACTCAGAGTCTCCTATCATGGCATAGAGTGGTGGGATACCCGAGAGGAATGTCCCAAGAACTACTTTGCTTACCCATACTTGTTCTAAGTACCAGCCGGGGCCCATTATGCCCTATTGGCTCCTTGCTTTGCATCCAATTAGCTTGGGTGACTTTTTTTTTTTAAATTCTGGACCCCCATATTTTAAAGTAAAAGACTGACTTTTCTTGCTCTGTTTTTTAAAAAATTCTCAAGGTAAAGCTAAAGGTTAAGGATTAAAAAAACTTAGGCTAAGGCAGGAAGCCTTTACTTGCAAATACTTACAAAAATGTGAAGATTTAACTCAAGTGCTATCAACTACAAATGGGCAAAATGTAGTTCTTTGATGCCTCAATCAATTTTTACATGCAAAATTTAAAAATCCAGCTCTAAAATTCAACTGATTGAATGGTATACTTACCTTCATTGGAAATTAGAAGCTCCTAGGAGGAGCAAGGGTAAATTACACTCAGAATAGAGAACCAGAAAAACTGGTCTCAGACAAAGGGGAACTAGGTTTTGTATATGCGTTTTCCTTATGTTTCCTGGTGCTGCAGACATGGTGGTGCTGGTGATTTTTTTTTTTTTTAGGTGTTGGGAAGGGATGTTCCATACTCTCTGTCTGGTCTGGTTCTTTTTAAAATTTTCCTGGGATGGGCTTCACCACTTTGTGTTACCATTTTGGCTTTGCTGTGCATGCCTCGAGGGTTCTGCTGCACACATCTTCAGTGTGTGCTTAGTGGAGCATTTCTCCTTTTCTCTCTCCTCTCCGCATGGGCCAGTCTTTGTCATACATTGTGGAAAATCATTCGGCTTATCTGGAGGATTAAGTTCCAAGTGCAGAAGACATGGTTGCCTTTTGAAGTGTGTGAATAAGCATATAAAAGGTATGATTTTTTGAAAAATAAATCATGTTTAATGGAATGCTGTGGCTTCCTGATGAAGCAAACTTGGTGTGTGATTCAGCTTCCCAATTTGTTCAGTTTAATATGTAATTCACTTTCTCCCCCCCTTTACTAATCACTGGTTGATTAACAACATTAAAACAGAATTAAGAAAGGTACCTAAAAGTTTCTCTGACTTTCTCTAATTAATATACCTACTGGTTTGTGGAAACAAAACAACAGACTTAGTAAATAGGGTTTAAAACCAGAAAAGTTGGCATTCATCCTGCCTGTCACATACCAGATCCAATAAGCAGAGACAGGGTTTGAGTCTTTATGGGCCCTTTATTCAGATGGCTGGTGATCTGAGAAGATGGCGGGTTATGTACCCTAACAGGCCATCTTACATTTCCTGTCATGTCAGTCTTTTATAAGGAGGAAAAAGTGTAGGTGAGGGATTTGGAATTCAAGGGGAAGAAAACGTGTATCTGAAATTCAGGAAGGAGATTAATCAGATAGAAGCTGCAGTCTGGCAGTTTCCCTAACATCCTTTCATCCATTGACTGGTGATTTTCTATCTGGGTCCTGTGTCCTGGGTGATTCTCTTTATCTATGTCCTGAGCAGTGGGATGTCTCCCTGGAACACAATGGTCACGTACCATCTTGATTGCTTATGGTCTCTGCTGAAGACAAAGGTGTTAACTGTTTGTGGTCTCCTGGAGTCAGGGTGGGCTGTACCTTTAGTTCCTGAAACAACAGCTTTTTACATGTATTAACTACTAGGTTTATCAACTATTACCTAAAGCTGAAATTTTCCAACTTGAGTTTCTCCATCGTCCTTACTAATAGTTTAGCCAGAATTGAAATAAACAAAAAAGGGAAAATTCCTGAGGCCCTTGTAGATACTGGGGCTACTTTATCTGTTCTTAAGCATCCCCCAAAAAGCTGTCTTTTCTCTCAGAACATGGTAGAGGTATCTGATCAACCTATGACTATTTTTAAATGAGAACTTGTCCTCTTCCAACTAGGGCATGTTACAGGGCAACATGCACGTCTACTGGTCAAATCAGCCCCAATTCACCTGATTGAAAGAGATTTTCTTGAAACCCATGATGCCTCCATATCCTGTTTCAAGAAGAGTGAAATGTATTTAGATCTAAATGAATCAAATACTGAACAAATTGGGAAAATAATGACTTTAAAAATTTTTTCACAAGAGGAAAATGATCTTGAGACTAAACATTTATTGCAGGACATTCCAAAGAAACTTTGGGCCTTTTCCAGTACAGATATTGGCAAGATCCAGTCAGCCACTTATATTAAGACAACTATTGATAATACTTTGCTTCTGCTTAATATTCATCAATATCCTTTAACACCCCATAGAGTAGCTGGAGTTATGCTCATTCCACAAGATTACTTAAAAGGGGGACTTATGATTTCATGTACAAGCACCTGTAATTCTCTTTTTTTTCCAGTAAAAAAGAACAAATGGAGAAGGATGGAGACTTGTATAGAATCTCATATCTATAAACAAGATAGTTACTCCCAGTTTTCCTGTGGTTCTAAGTCCACATAGTGCCTTATTAAGAGCCATTCTTGTGGACGTCCAATGTTTTTCAGTAATAGATTTATGTAGTGCCTTTTTCAGCATTTCAGGAAAGAAAGACAGTAAATATCTCTTTGCCGTCACCTAGGAAGATTACCAATGTACTTGGACTAAAATATTGCAGGTATATGCAGAGTCCCATCCATTTTTGGCAGTCCATTACTGGTTTTGGTAGTGACAGTCAGCACAAATGCCAGCTTTTCCAATTTCACTAAGAGCATGTTTTTTATAGACACAAAGGCATTGGTGTCAGCATAGGAGGAGGCCACTAAGTGCCCAGTGATGTCCCAGGTTTGGGTCTTTACCCCTTGTATAGTTAAGAGTGAGGACAGGGGCCTGCTAACAGCAAGGGTCAAACTTCCTTTCATTCTTGAAATTCCCTGTCCTCAGCTTATGAGTGACATCCCTAGGGCCATGGCAACAGCCTGTGTCCTTCTTCTTCTCACTGAGACCTGAGCGGGCAGAAACTCTGGATCCTCCAACCCGAGCAGACTTACTACCAGGGGAGGAGGGAGCATATTCTGACCTTAAAGGAATTAGGGGATGACTCCTTATCCTGAAGATGCCTGGTCTCTGGGACGCCTGCTGGTGACCCCTGAAGACATCTGACCTGCCCATGGTGTCCTGAGGAACAAATGAGACTTCCATTGCAGGATGGGACAGGAGGATCCACAGGATCCTGCTTCATTTATATAAGTATTTAACTTTTTTAGCTTAATAAAACACTACACCCTAGTAATGCCAGAGAGACAGACAGACAACACATAATATACAGATGAACACATATGCATATTCATCAAGACCATACACATAATCTGAATTACTAATTTTTGTAGAGAAAGCAGTTGCTTAAGGTATTAGCTTAAAGTTAGAAACTTAAAACTTTCACAAAATTCTATGACCCTCACATTTTACAAACATTTTACAACTTTTATATTTTCAAAAACTGTTCTACCTATTCAGAAATAACCATTTTTTACAGCAACTAATTTTCCTCCTTTTTTCTCAAAAGTATCTCTGTTACAGAACCTCACCCCCCCGTCCTGGGGAGTGTTTCTTTATTCTAGGTTTTATGCCTGCCGCTCTCAATGCCAGAGTTGGTAAAAAGGAAAGAAATTATTTAATTAAAAGTTATACAGGTTTAGAATAATGGAGGGATTCTGCTGTTAAATCTCACTCCCTTCAGAAACAAAGAAATGCCCACAAACACAGTCCTGCCCTCGCCCCACCTCACCCTCTCCGAGTCAGGCCTGTCTCAGAGCACGCCTGTCAGAAATACCACCCTCCAGAAGAAAAAAACAGAACTCCGCAGCTCACTTCTCTGGTTCCTCCTCGTAATCTGGCCAGGTCTCCCTGGGTTTCCAGTACCATCAGCTGTGTCCCCGCGATCACCAGCTCTTAATTGAAAACCACAAGGTGCCAGCAAGAGTGCTTTCATTCCCTTTTTACCTGCATGGTAGTGCCAGGTCCCACCTTGTTCCCGTCCCACACTGCCGCCGGCCTTTTTGTTTAAATCCTGGCCTGGATCTTCCTACTAACCCCATTTCCGACTCCTTCCACAATAGGCTACACCTGCCAGCATTCCTGCATTTTTCCACCCTTCTGGACTGCTGTAGTTAGTCTGGCCAGGCCAGGCGAGGCCCTGGAGGCGAGGAGCAACCTTCTCCAAGCTCTCCCTGCATGCGCTCTATAATAACCCGGGGAGCTGCCTCCCAGCTACACCAGGGGTCAAAGTCTAGCCCATTTCTAGCTTTGGAACAAAAACATATCTCAAAATAATGATCTTATTTATAGCGTTAAGATCTACAAATCTCAACCCCTTTCCAATTTGTTTCTTAACTGAAAGTACAAGAAGACTACAGGGGCTTATACATTAAATTATGGTTTCTTTTTAAGTAATCTTGAATAATGGTCTTAATTCCAGCTACTGCATTGGGTCTTGAAAAAATATTGGTGAGTATTAGGTAGAGGCAAATAACTACCAACAGTTATTTTAATAGGAGTAGCTACTTGATCTTGCTGACATTTTTACTGAAAAAGGCCTAAAATTGCATTGGAATATCCTGCAACAAACATTCATTCTCAAACTTATATTTCTTTTGTGGAAGTTTCTTTAAAACCATTATATTCACTTGGTTCAGTATTCTATTTATTTAGTTCTAAATACATTTCACCCTTCTGGGGAAAGGATGTGTAGGCATTATGGTTTACAAGAAAATCTCACCCTGTTCCTGGCTGGTGTGGCTCAGTGGCTGAGTGCTGGCCTGATAATCAAAAAAGGTGGTAGGTTTGATTCCCAGTCGGGGCACTTGCCTGTGTTGTGGGCCAGGTCCCCAGTGGGGGGCCTGTGAGAGGAAACCACACATTGATGTTTCTCTCCCTCTCTTTCTCCCTCCCTTCCCCTCTCCCTAAAAAGTTAAAATAAAATCGTATAAAAAGAAAGAAAGAAAATCTCAGCCTATCAAGTGAATTGTGGCCAATTTGACCAGCAAAAGTATGCTGCCTTGTAACATTCTCTAGCTGAAAGGAGACAGGTTCTGATTTAAAAAGTCATTGATTAATTCTGTTTCTTTTTTATTTCTGCATTTCATTTTCGTCCGTAAGCCTTTTTAAGAAGGATGGACTCCTCTACAAGAGTTTTTCAGGAAATCTTATTTAGTATTCTGTTGCTTTTCTCCCCCAAACCAGTGGGTTTATTCATTGGAACAGGACCCAATAGCCAGGATCACATGTTCTAACAGTTAAATTAAATTCTTTTGCAAGCCTATCAGGGTCCTGTAGAAAATTGGGGGCATTTTTAGGTAGAGTTTTAAAATCTGTTCCAGTTTAAGGAAAATATATAAGCACTGGTTACCCTTTTTCTGAGATTGGCTTTTCTTTGAGGAAAGCTGGTAGAATTTCTGGATTATCCTCATCTGGATTTCCGCACTCATTTTCCCTTAAATTGGTAGGGGGTGGTAGCTGAGGAGATACACAGGAGACAGGGGAGAAGAAAGAGAGAAAGGGCTGGCAAGCACGGATGAGAAAGCCCAGAGAGCAAAGGACACAGCGGAGTTGCAGAAATTGGAGGAAAGGACTCTGATTACTCCAATTACTTCGAGGCAGCACTAGACCCCCACCCCCTTCCTCCGTGGAATCATCATGGTGACTGGGACCCTGTACTCATGCCCTGAAAACTGGGGGACCCATCAGGCCCTCACTGCTGCTCAGTACAGTGGGCTCAGGTCCTCCTGCTGTCCTCACCACCCTACTTTGGCCAAACCAATCGCACCCCTGAATTTCTCCACATATTTCCTGCCGGCAAGGTTCCAGCATTTGAAGGTGAAGAGGGATTCTGTGTCTTCCAGAGCAATGCCATTGCCTACTATGTGGGCAATGAGAAGCTGTGGGGAAGGAGTCCAGAGGCAGCGGCCCAGGCGGCACAGTGGGTGAGCTTTGCTGACAGCAACGTAGTGCCCCCAGCCAGGACCTGGGTGTTCCCCACCTTGGGCCTCATGCGCTACAGCAAGCAGGCCACAGAGAATGCTGAGGGAGAAGTGAGGCGAGTTCTGGGGCTGCTCGGTGTTCGCTTGAAGACAGACTCCTGTGGTGGGCGAAGTGTGACACTGGTGACATCACAGTTGTCTGTACCCTGTCGTGGTCCTATAAACAGGTCCTGGAGCCTTCCGTCCGCCAGGCCTTCCCAGCACCAACCACTGGTTCCTCACCTGCATTCACCAGCCCCAGGTCTGTGCTGTCCAGGGGGGAGGTGAGGCTCAGTGAGAAGATGGCCCAGTTCGATGCTGAGAGGTGTGCAGAGAGCCAACCGAAAACAGACACCCTTCAGAAGGAGAAGGGATCTTGGGAGGAGAAGCAGAATTGCCAGGCTGGGTGGAAAAATGAGAAAAAGGCAGCTGCCCTTGCTCTCGAGAAGGAGATAGACGAATGTGAGCAGGCGCTGGCCGCTGAGTTGAAAGCCAAGGACCCCTTTGTTCCCCTGCCCAAGAGTACCTTTGCGCTGGATGAATTTAAGCTCAAGGTCCCCAGTGAGGACACACTCTCTGTGGTGCTGCCGTATTTGGGGGAGCACTTTGGTAAGGATGGCTGGTCCCTATGGTACCACTTCCCCAAGGAGCTCACCGAGACCTTCATGAGCTGCAGCCTCATCACTGAAATGCTCCAGTGATTGGACAAGCTGAGAAAGAATGCCTTTGCCAGTGTCATCCTCTTTGGATTCAACAACAGCAGCTCCACTTCTGGATTCTGGGCCTTCCAAGGCCAGGAGCTCACCTTTCCACTGAGTCCAAACGGGCAGGTGGACTACAAGTCATACACTGGGCAGAAACGGTGTCCTGGCAGAGAGGAGCCCCGGATGCTGGCTCAAGAGTACTTTTGCTGGGAGGGGGCCTTGCAGGACATGGGCAAAGCCTTCAGTCAGGGCAGTCTCTTCAAGTGAACATGTTTTGCCATCGCCTAGCTGCCTGCACCTGTTCTTCAGGAAGATGGGGTCATTAAAGGAAACTGAACACTGAAAAAAAGGAAAGAAAGAAATTGGAGGAATGGGTGTTGGCATTTGGTAGCTTAAATAACCTTCTTTGGTTTAGAGACAATCTCTAATATTTTTATCAACTATTATTTTTTTTTAAAATAGAGTTTAAAATATAACCAGAGACATTGAAACTAAGAACAATCTGACAGTAACCAGAGCAGGGGGGTGGAAAATGGGAGGAAGAGTTTTCAGGAACTACTGTAAAGGACACATGGACAAAACCAAGGCGGAGTGGAAGCAAGGGAGGGTGGTCTGTGTGAACAGGATGGGTGGGGGGAGTGGTGGGAAGAAAATGCAGACAACTGTAATTGAACAACAATAAATTTAAAAAAGGAAAAATAGAGTTTATTTGTGCTAACTCTGAAAGACATCAGTCAAACTTAAACCAGTTTTAATATTAAATACTTTGCTCAGACCATAAGATCTTGTTTAATCTACATAAGAATTTATTTTTTTGCCAGTGAAATATTATACCCTATTTATGTCACTCAGAGGCAGAAAATGCACCACACTTAATATATAGATGAACATATGCCATATGAATACCATATACATAATTTGCATTATTAATTCTTATAGAGAATGCATACAATTTTTTTTCATTTGTTTTTGACAACTTTTAAGGAACCTGGTGAAAGGAAGGCTATCAGGCAAGGGCAAATGTAGCTTCTTAAGGTTTTAAAATGGCATCTTTTTACCTTCAGTTATTTTAGTCTTGTTTGTATTTCTAATGATGTAGCAGGAAGGCCTGTTGAGACTCAGTGATAAACTTTGAGGGCAGTGAAAAATCTCAGCTTTAGTCTAAAGAATTAAACACCAGAAGAGAGAGTAGGCAGAGAGAGCTGCTTTGGTTCACTAGAGATGCTAAGAAAGGCATGAGTTTAGGCAGGGCTGTTTCGGTTCCCTAGTGATGCTGTAGGAAAGAAGTGAGCCTGGGAAGGGCTGTTTTAGCTCCCTGAAGTTTATATAAAATAGAAGTGAGCCTGATCTTGAATAAAGTCTTTCTTGCCTTTTTAAACTTGTGCAATGCATCTTTTACTCTGACATCACCTGCTCATAATTAGCTGATCCTGTCATCTTGTTCACAGCGTCCATCTTTACCTTATTTTCAAATCTTGCATTTTTTCTTTATCTGGCTACAATCCTTAAAATACACGTTTCAGCCCTGGCTGGTGTAGCTCAGTGGATTGAGCACGGGCTGGGAACCAAAGTGTCCCAGGTTCGATTCCCAGCCAGGGTACATGCCTGGGTTGCAGGCCATAACCCCCAGCAACCGCACATTGATGTTTCTCTCTCTCTCTCTATCTTCCTCTCTTCCCTCTCTAAAAATAAATAAATAAAATCTTAAAAAGAAAAAAAATACACGTTTCAAAATTTTCTCCCTTCTGTCTGACTTGGCATCCACAGCAGGAGAACACCTGACTGCCCAGGTCCTTCTGGGGCCCCAGGTTGCCTCCAAGTGGCCCGTTTCCCAGGATGTGAGAAAACATGCAGGTGTGAAAAGGCACAACTTTGCAGCCTCCTAATCATCAACAGTGTTCTAATTTTGCACACATTCTTACTACGTGTTCATGGAAGAAAGTTATGGAGATTTTAAAAGATGCTCTGTCCTAATACTCAAAAACTTCTGTAAACCCGCTGGTCCCTGTCACATCAGCCACCCACAGACCTGCACTGGGGGACCCTGTTCCTGGCCCTCTGTCACCTACAGCTCAAACCAGACATTAGAGTCCTCATTCTTTGCTTTCTCTGTTGCTTTTGCGAACTCCACGTACCTGATTATGGAGAGTTGAAAACTAGAACCTGTGAAACAGGAAATAAATGTTCCCTCTGGTTCTAGTCCTGTCCTGATCTTTGTGGCATCTTGCATGTTTGGCAGGGATCCTTGGAGAACTGACCACTGGTAGATTGTTTGTAAGCAGAGGTGGGCCTAGAAGGGGGTGATGAAGGGGCAGAATCTGCTTGGAGGCAAAATGGGAAATTGTAAAGTCTTGGGGCTTGGGGGTGTTAGGCATGATATGGGTCCAAGGTGACATAAGGGTGCCATGGAGAAGGCTTTTTTTGGAGGTCCTCAGGATGAAGCTGAGAATATTGAGTGAGGGATGGACCCACCTGCTGAGGGAGTAGCCACTGGAGCTGGTGCAGTGCAGTGGGGGAGCCATTTACACAGACTTCAATGGGTGTGAGGGCTGAGACACAGGGTGGGGGGAAAGGAGAAGGTTCTTGATGACTCTGATTAGTGCCCTGACATTGGGGCAGAATAGAATGGAGCACCAGACATACTGGAAAGCAGGGTTTATGGAACAGGGGACAAAAGATAGTGGACAAGGGAGAGAAAGAGATGGGGATCTCATGAGGGCTAGGAGTTTGGAGAGTGATGAGGGATTTTAAGATTGGGAGCATTATGAATGCAGAAGATGAACTATAGGAGTTTGGAAATTTGAGTCAGGAAAAGATTTGGGGTGTGGAATATCAGACTAGAATAGAGGCTAGGATGAAGCCTGAGGAAGGTGGAGAATGCAGGGCAGGCTCGGGGGACTGAATTAGGACCAGAGATGTCTAGTCTCCAGTTTGGACCCAGTAGAGATGTGGCAGCTGGCTCTCAATGCGTGGTTTGGAGGTGGCAGTTTCCACACGGCCTGCAAGAGCTGTGAAAAGCCAGCTATCACTTCTGTATCAGAAGACCAGCCTCAGTTGAGTCAACAAGTTAGCCAAGTTTCAGGGGGATTTGTTAGTGAGTAAAGCTGAACTAGGATCCTGGGGACAGGGAAAAAGTGGCTGAATGTATGTGTGTGGAAGAAGGGATTAAAGGTTGGGATGGACTCGGAGTGAGTGGGACTTTCTCCTTCTTTGTTGACTAGTCAGAATGAACTTGCTGTATTTCACTCTGTGACAGGTCACAGTGCTGGAGGGGTAGGTGGCAATGGTTTGGGATACCTGTCCTGGTCTAACCCAGAATGTGTGGTTTCCATCTGTGATGGGTGCTGTTCCCCCCACAAAACTTTATGTTGGTGGTTGTCATGGAACCAAGAGCATGATGAGGTGGTCTGGCTGCCTGGTCACCTTAGAGCCCATGTGCAAAACATCCGTCTATCCGGAGGATTAGAGCTGGTCAGGAGCTGGTTTTTGATGGCTGCAGAAGGAATGACCTTTTCTGAAACCCTAGGTGTCTGCCTGTAAATCTCTTATTAAGTATCACCAGGGGCTTTACAAGCACTTTTTATTCTTTTAACATCAGTTAGATGGAGGTTCAAGTACAGCAAGTGTTCTTTGCTCTGGAGGGCATGTCCCGCATGGCCCAGATGATTGGAGCCAATGAGCTGATAGAGGTGGCAGGTCCTTCAGTGGTTGTAGATCAGAATGTCCCTACAGCTAATGCTTTGCTGAAATTGCTGATGAGTCGAGCTGACTTTGTCACTGGTGTCACTGTCCTCACTGATGTCCTTGTCTCAGAGTATCCACACAAGCAGGCACCCATGTCAATTTTTCCGAGCACACAAGTGTTACTAAGGCATTTAGAAAGCTTGCCACTTTTGATCATATTTAGTGAAAAGCCCCTAGTTCTCATCATTAAGGATGACATTAGTTGCAGGTCTGTAGGGTTTTATGACTTAAATTTGGCCTAGAATTGACTCAGAGGATAAGCATATATATTTGCCCTAGTAGGAAGGGCTGGATTCACAGGCTTGCATTCTGGGTTAAGTTTAATAGTTACTTCAACCATCCTAAACTCTTAATGACTTTGAACAAAGAGGCCTGCATTTTCAGTTGACACTAATTTTTCTTGGTTCTGCCCCTAGGAGTGACCCTGGGCTATAAAAAAAAAGAATGGTTTGAGCCCATTGGGAGGTGCAATTTGTACTGTGACCACCAGATGGCAGCACCACCACAAGGTAATCTAGAGGGGCTGTGAAGGGCGGGGGAGGAGTTTTTGGCTTTTTTCTACTCTGTGTCATTACCGGTGTCCAAAGAGCAGGACCACCTCTCCGCCACCTCTGTAGCCCACAGAATGAAGGTCCTTCTTCTCTCCTATGCTTCAGAGATTCTAATTTTAAGAAATCACAGCTAGTTGGCTCAAGTGAATAACATTAAACAGACAAAATAAAGTCTGCACTAATTATTTTTCTTTAGAAAAATACTAGAGGTCCACAATAAGCAAAATATGTGTGTGTGTGTGTGTGTGTGTGTGTGTGTGCTGGTGATGAGAAAAAGCAGCAGAGTCCTCATCTTTCAAGAAAGAAGACCTTGGATTTGATAATGCCTAAACGTGACAAACTGGGAAGTAGCCTCAAAGCAGGTTGTGTACGGAAGACTTTGGTTCATCCAGGAGCTGCTACTGTTTGGGGCAGACGTCTTCAGTGTGGCTCAGATAGAGGAGCTGGAACCTTCCTACAATCACTTTGAACAAAACACACTCAGAAACAAGGCTTATCACGGCCATGTCCTTTGTGGTCACAAACACAAGAAAAACATCCAGCAGGAGGAAGCTGTAGACTGGCTTTGCTGACAATTTGAATACGAGGCATAAGATTACAATTTTATGTTCCACCAGCAGGGGGAGTTAATATATTTTGAAGGTTGTAGGTGACACACGTCAAAACAATGTGCCGTACACACTGAGTATGATTTGTCTGAGAAGCCCAGACTTCTTGGCTTTCTGCCTGAACAAGATGGACACTTACATGTTCTCTGTTTGTTCGGTTTGGTTTCTGATGTCAGGAGCATATAACTTAAAAATTATATTCCTCAGTTCATGAACCAGCCTATAAATGACCTGTTTTCTTTTGTAGAAAACAAATACTTATTTAAATTACTTTTTATGTATTTGGCAGCAGATTAAAGTTGAAGCTTCCAGAATGATCACCAAGGGCAGGAGTGGAGAACTGCCTTGCTAAAGCAGCTTCTGAAAATTATTGAATGAAAACAGGAAAATGGACAGACTGCATTGCTCTTGAGCTGTGGCACCTTTGCAGCCTCTGCAGCCTCTGCAGCAACAGTCTAGCATCTTAGAGCCCCCAGGTCCACTGCTCTGAGTGCTGAGAGAGGCATGACCCACACCTCACAAAACACTTTTCTCTCCCAGAGCTCACACATTAAATCTGTCATCAGAAATTCTGATAATTGCTGTCTTCAGCTTCTCAGTATTTTAAAAGGGCCTTTGAAGAGAATGAGCTAAGCCAATCTGGGGTATCTATTTTAGATATCATTGGGCACTTACAATATAAAATGTTTACAACCAAGATCTTTTCTATTTGTTCCACCTCCCAACCTGATTCTCCCAGTGCCTTTTTCATCTTAGTCAAGGTCAACTCTGTCTTTCCAGTTGTTTAGGTTGAAAATCTTGGCATGACCTTAATGTCTGTCTTGCTCTCACACTAATCTCTAACCCATCAGCACACCTGCAGTCAGTATACAAAGTGTAGAGAAGTATAGAGAGAACCCAGACGCTCAGGTCCAAGTCACCGTCTCTCCTACATGGGGTTATTGTAACTGTCCCCTTATGAGTTTTCCTTCTACCTCCTTGACCCACCTTGTATAAATCTCCCCACAGTATGTCCTGTGAATCCTTAGAAATAAATTCTTTCAAAACCCAAGTCAAGTCATCCTTTTTTCCCCAGTGCCATTGTGTCACTGTCATCTCAATCACACCTAAGTTTAAAGTCTTCACCCCAACCCACAAGATCCTACATTAGCACTGTTTAAAGCTCTGATCTGTACAGGACAGGGAGTTTCCATTAGAAGTTCATGTAACTCAGTTCTTTGGCTGAGATAGTCTTGCAATGAAGACAATGCCAACTGAAACAAACAGGACACTTAGTGAGTTGAGGTGGTTGGTCTACTTTCTGTCCCAGGCTCTTTAGCTCCTGGCAGTTCACCCTTCTCGTGCCATTCTCCTATTCCCATTTATTGTTGGCCACAGTGGCTTCCTGACATTCAAACATGGCAAGCAACCTTGGACCCATGGCTATTACACTGTATGGGCCATCTACCTAAAATTTTTTTCTGTGGAGAACTGCATGATATTTCTCTCTTTCCTCTAGGTCTTGCTCAAATGTCACAAAGTCATTGATGATTTCCCTGACCATCTTATATAAACATGTAATCCCCAACCCACTGCTAATTTTCTTCACTGCATTTCATTAACCTTTAAAGGATTTATCACCATAAGAAAGAATGCTCGTTTATTTTTTGATTGCCTCTCCCTCGTAACTAGACTATCAGCTCCATGAGGTCATTTACTCTCACATTCCCTTGTGTGTCCCCTACAACCACTGGGAGCCTGTATAGAGTGTGTACTTGTTGTTCAAAAAGGCGACCAACTCATCTGTGAGTAATTGCACATTGGGAAGTGAGTATGGTCCCTTCGGTTTCACTGTCTGTGAAATGTTAATAATTCCAGTTTTGTCAATGTGGAAGAATCATGAAGGATGGGTGTCTGCCTTCAGTCCCAAAAATGACTTCAGGCCCAGCTTTTTAAAGAGTCACAGATCTGCTTTGAGCAAACCTCATACCCTTAGGAAGTGCTCACAGCCAAAGAGCCTGTCACCAGGGCCCAGCCCCATTTCCATTCCCATGTCATCACCCTGACACCAGATTGTCTGAAATGACTTCTGGCAACAAAAATGTCCAAGAGGGTGGGAAGCGATGGGACCCTCATCCAGGGCTGCGTCCACGAGGAATAGCAACTCTGGAAATGATAATTACCCCATTTAAGTACACAGGAATGCAAGATGGTAGTTTTTAAAAGTTTTTTAAAATATGAAATGAAGTCATTTGGAAGTGTTTTGAACACTGTGGTAGGGATAATCATTGCTCCCTAATTATATCCCAAGTTTCACCCCTGGAACCTGTGGCTGTTACATGTTCTGGCAGCAGACACTCTGCACGGGTCATGAAGTCTCAGGTGGTGTTACAGGAAGACGACTGTGGATTTACTGGTGGTCCCTCCACATAATCTCAAGTGTTCTTATGAGAGAGAGAGAGAGAGAGGCAGAAAGAGATTAAATGACAGAAGGAAAAGAGCAGGTGTGACCACAGGAGCAGGAGAAGAAAAACACATGTGATGGGGGAACAAGAGCCAAGAATGGGCACAGCCTCCAGAAGCTGGAACAGGCAGAAACAGATTCCCCCAGGGAGTCTGAGGAGGGAGCAGGGGCCTGCAGACACACAGCGTGGTTTCAGCACAGTGATGCCCATTTCAGGCCTCCGGTCTCGATGATTATTAGAGAATGTAGAGGCTGGATGCCTTCCCCACTCAGATGTGCTTTGGAGACACTCAGGTGACCACCCGCTCACTCCTTAGTTGCTTGTCTGAAATTCCTCTACAACTCCCATAGGATAACCCATCAGGGCAAAGGAAGTCATTAAGGTCTCCTCACTAACATTGGTGGGAACACTGGGCAGCTAACAAGTGTGGTCAAGGGCCAATGACTTGCTAGAGAGCAGGAAAAACCCTAACTGCCAACATTATTTTAATTCCAGATACATTTTCACTTCACAAGTAAAGGAGCAGATGCATAAATCTATCAAAGACGTTCTGACATAAACCCTTGACCATCTGTGGAGTAAAAATCTCCTTAAAAAGTAGCAGGTAAACGCCCAGCTTTTGGGCATGTGCCCCCTATGCCTTCACTGCCTTGCAATCACCCAGAGACCTCCAGATGCATCCACAACACAGGACACATCCCTGGCTTTTGCTGTCATTTACATAAACTCTGTGTGCCTGTTTCAAAGAGAGCCCACAAACAGGATATAGGGTGTCTGAAAACAGACACTGTCCTCTGGTTCTGTTGGGCTTTGCTGGCCCTAGTTAGTTTGTGAGCAGAGAGGACTATTCTAGAGAGACAGGCAGGCCACATGATATTTTGAAAGTTGGGGGCACAATAAGTGGGGGACAAAAAGGGACAAGGCTATGGGAAAATTTAAAAGAAAAAAATTAATGATAAAAGAAACAGGAAGGAGACAAATTGTATGTGCTGTTTTCTTGGTTTTGGTTGAAGAGAATAAAGAAAGAATGGGGAATGGTGAAAATTTTCAGGAATAGGCTGAAGACTCCAAATTGGAGGTGGGGTAGTGTCACGGGGCCGACTCACCATGGGGAGAGTCACTAGAGCTTGAGGAGGGGAGTAGGGAAGAAAAGGAGCCATTCTTTCAAATGTGGGCATGGTCTTGAGAGGCAGGCTGGCTTTGTGGAAGAAAGAAAAAGCAAGATACTTGAACACTCAGATGAGTGCCCGTGATACTGGAACCAAACATGATGCAGCATGTTCACTTCTATACAGGAGGGAACAAAACATAACACACAGAAAAGCATTTAAAAAGAAAAAAATCTCCTGGGCGGATACGGATGTGTAGGGAAAAGAATGAGAGGAGAATGGGATGCTAAACAGTGCTAGTCCAGAAGCACACCAGCCCAGACCCAGGGGCAGGGCAGCCGTAGGTGTTCGGACTGACGTGACCAGCATGTCAGTGTTAGGACTTGATGGCTTCAGGGAAACAGGTGGTGGGAAACGGGGAGAGGGGTGGGAGGGAGCGTAGTGGCCACTGGGGGACTAAAAATTTAGGGAGCCAGGAAGAATGGGAGGGCGTGAATGATAGCGGGAGAAGAGGAGGAAGGCCATTCCAAGGAGGGAGGAAGTAGGGGGCACTGAGGTAGATTTGGGAAGAGTTGTGACTCCACCCACCCTGGAGACAGGGTGAGCGAGGTAGCCCAGCTGAGTGTTGCGGGCAGCGTGTGGGCTGGAGAGGGAGATCGAGGTTTCTTTACTGAAGGCCAGGGTTTTCAGTGCATGACTTTCTCCAGGGTGAAACTGGTGCTGCGGGCTCCCCAGGACTGGCACTGAAACTGAAACCAGTTTCTCCCAGAAGCACCTTACACATGCAAAAGTTCGCATCCTCAGCACCCGGAGTGTTCTGACGCTGAAGCTTTAATTCAGAAGGGCTCAATTAGGAATAAGTGCCTACGAAGGAGTCGCCCACTGGATGCTGAGTGGCAGCCTACCGGTGGATGTTGGGGTGCCTGGTGGAAGGGGGTTGAGGCAAGATGTCCTTGAAGCTTGCTGAGCCCAAGTGAGTAGAAAAGGAGAGAGTGAGGGCTGGGTACCCAGGACCTTAGATACTTACAGTAGTCCTGGCTCAGGGTTTTTTTTCCCTCAAGCTTCACAGCCCTTTGTAGGGTTTTGTTAGGTGGGTAGGTAGTAAACTGAGGCAGGGGGGAGGAGGCAGCCATGTGTCACCAACTAACTCAGTGGTCCTGAGCCTGGTCTGACAAGTTGCTGGACTTTCGAACATCACAAGCAAAGATAGTGCAGGAAGAGGGGAGTCCTTGAGTCTGGGAAAGAGGGCCTCTATAGCAACTTCACTAAGACAAAGAGCCTTCACTAGCTGAGAAAGAAAACCTTTGTAGCTGCATTATTCCCACGGTTTAGAAGGGGAGGAGGAGGGGAACCTAAAAGCTGACTAAAGTATATAACCCCTGAACCCCAATAGTCAGCACACTCAGATTAGCTGAGGGTCCAATTGTAGCCTCGGCTCAAGTGCATAGAACACACTTACTAACAAGCTCACTAACAACTTTCTCTCCTCTGTCCGTGGGGCACTTGGACTAGTGGGTGCCTGCTGGCAGCTTTGTGCTCCTATGTGTTTTGTAAATAAACTTGCTATCTCATTTCCGCTACTCCTGTTTGTCTCTCACTCGAATCCTTCTCTTTCCAGGGAGAGAAGAACCGAGGAACAAGCTCAGGGTGGGGGGAGGGGAGCTTCTGATTCAGTCTGTTTCCGTGAGAGTTGTTTATTTACTTTTTCACATAAAGGACCTGTGCGGTGTAATGTGCTCTCCACGTGTCTTCTAAGTGTGCCCAGCCATTACTGTACTGCTTTCCCAAAGGTGCTGGCTGGATGCTGAACCAATGAGAAATTAAAATTTTTGCATTATACTGAATATGCACAGATCAGTCCACTTGTTAACACTTTACACCAGCAGGACCGTGAAGCTCACGCCCTTCCAGCCACCTGAAAGGGTGCTGACAGCAGTTTAGGAAGCGACAGATCCAGGCTTTCTGAGGTGCCAGTGACCAAAAAGATAATGTGAGGAAGGCTTTAGGGGTTTCTCTGTGACCTCTGCTTTAGGTGACTGTATTCTCTAGGCTCTCATTTCTACTCTGGTCCCTTTACATGTCCCTTTCTTGGGTCAAGGAAAATGTGGGTGGTTTTCCATGATTTCAAACCACCCACAGTGTGGTACCTACCTCCCTGGAGATTCACTGATGAGACAGTCAGTAGCCAAAGGGACTCAGGACTTCAAACTTGGCAGTTTTAGCCTTTGGACCTGCCCTTTTCCCCAACCTTACACATTCTGTCACCTTGCGATCCAGCCTGCAGTGCCTGGGCAGGAAGCTGTTTTCTCCAGTGAGATCCTCTCCTCACCCCCTTTGCACCTGGTGGACTCTCTCCAGCCAGCCCAGCTGCCGTAGGGCCCAGAGCCTCTGCCCTGGGTAGGACGTCACCCAGTCCTTATCACAGAAACAGGCCACGGACTGCATTGGGTCTAAAGACATTTATTTAATGTTTATGCTTATTTTTTCTCCATCTGTTGCATTGGATAACATATAAGCAGGTTGTTGTTGCAGAAGTAATTTTCAAATGGCAAATATTTTTAATGTATGCTGAGATTTCCATTAAGTAGTGTGGAGGAAGGCAAGTGTAACTCATCAGTTATATGCATTTAATTTTCTTAAACGATATTTGCACACGTTGGTTCATGAAGCTCTTTCTTTTTAAGAATTATGCAATATTTTTAGTTTTAACAATAAACTATTTTTTTCATAGCAGCAGCAATTGCTGTCATTAGAAACATCAGGCGGCCTTCATTTGTGTGTGTGCCCATTTGTTGTGTGTATGTCATTGACTCATTCTCTAGATGCTTTATTAATTTCTCTGGCAATCCAGGATATGCAGTAGAAATAACAGGGGAATACCTTTTCCATGTAAAATGATCAGATCCTTGGAAAACATTATGACTATCTGTTGGCCTCAGACTCTGCTCAGTTAAGAAATGGTGGACACTTTCCTGAGCCTGGGTCTTAATGTATAAAGGAGACTAGATAGCAATACAGAGAGGCCAACGCCAGTAAAAAGAAATTTCTAGCACTCACAGTTTCTCTGGAAAAGGAGAGGCATGGTGTACAAGGTAGTACATGGTGTACTCCTGGTGTACCCAGGAGTAGAGCCAGATTTGGGTACGGTTGTGGGGGAGGGGGAGAGGCTGAGCAAGCGGGCTTTCTCCCTTGATTTCAGGGGACATGGCTCCAGGGCAGGAAAGAACAGCAGGCTTAATCCCGTCTCCCTGGGAGAATGCTGGTGCAGGTGGAGCTGTAGGGCTGGTCTCTAGTCACCTGGGGGCTGGCACAGAAAAAGGGTGAAGCAGGGGAAATATTGGGTTGGCATGTGAGAGTTAGACAAGGAGGGAGTTGGCTTTCAATCTAGCTGGAAACATGACGACATGGGATTTATCTATTCGTAGAGAAAATAGATGTGAATTTTAAACAGTTGACGCAATCAAACTTTGTAAAGGTCTTTAAACACGGAGTCGGTGGTGTAACTCCTGACGCATTTAAACAAACAGGGCAGCTGAGTGCCCACTGCATCTGTGTAACTTCCAAAGCCACTTAATGTGATTCAAAAAATTTAAGACCAATAAAAACAAATCATGCCTTACATCTGCAATAAAACAAGACAGGTTGTCTGCTTTTTCAGTCAACAAGCCCTTGTAGACAGATACACACAAACAGATTGAAAAGAAAGCAGAACTCTGCAGTGAAACACTAATATAGCGGAAGAAATGATGTGACTAGAGAATCAGCCTCTGACAGCCGTGATGGTTGTAACTGATCTGGGTGAGAACATTGCTGGGTGTTAGCCTAGGGCTGCAAGTCTGAGGAGGAACGGGATATTCCATAGCTCAGCTTCTAATCTTTGCTGCCTCTGAAAAATCCTAATCAATGCCTCATTCTTATTAGTAAGTACCAAATACTGGTTAATTGCACTTACTGAGCAGACACCTTGCAGATATTAAAACCAAATGATAATGACATAACTATATGTCTCTCTTAATATGATAGAAAAAACACAGCATTATTTCTGTGGCATTTCTGCCCAAAACACATAAATGATATCAATTCATGAGAAAATAATAGCAAACAAACACCAAAGCACATTTTTAAATGAATTTATTGAAGTGACGCTGGTTAATAAAATCACATAGGTTTCAGGTGTAATTCAATTATAGAATTGAATACATCATCTGTATCAAACCAAATCATCTTTCACAGAATCTCAGCTGGAAGTTCTTTAAAAATGTGATGTCATGAAAACAAAACAAAAGAAAACAAAAGAAAACAGACTGAGATCCAAATACCTGGTACCTAAATACAGCAGACTCTCCTGAGAGAGTGAGGGAAGAGGGAGAAGGGAATTCTCTTCCTTTCTTTTCCCTCCCTGTCTGAGAGTTGGTTTCTTTTTTCCATCCTATTTTTGGCTATAATGAAATTATTTGAAAAACTGACAAAATTGGAAGAGAATCTTTGGGTTAGATTGTAATATTGTCTCAATGCTGATTTCTTGTCATTGATGAATTGCTGAGGGTTTTGTAAGAGAATGTCCCCATTACAGAAGGCACATGAGAGAATTTAAACCTCAGGGGCCCTATCAGTGCACACAGACCATGGCTTTAATCCAATTCACCACAGTCAGGGTATTTTTCTTCCTGAGATTCTAAAGCAACACAGATCCCTACTGACAGGGGACTCAAGACTTGGAAAATTTTAGCTTAAGGTAAAAAGTTATAGGCCCGTCCTGGCTTCTGGGAAAACAGCTGACCTCCTGGGGCACTGCTAAATATTACTGCCTGGGGTCAACTGGAGGCATCCGGACCTTTGTGTTCCAGGGAGAGACGGACGCCCACCCTCCCCTGGGAACATCTAACTGCCCAGGACAGGAATGTTGCAGCTTCTGAATCTCAAAGCCCTCACTGCACCCTGTTTACTCCCTCCTGTTATAAAAAGTCTGGCTTGGAAAGAGAAGAAGGTCTGTTAGGGTATGAACCCACCATCTTCTCAGATCACCAGCCATCTGAATAAAGCGCCCATAAAGATTCAACTGCTGTCATTGCTTATTGCATTTGGTAGTGACAGGCAGCCCAAATGCCAGTGTATTTTCTGGTTTTGCTACCTTACTATCCAAAAACACCTGAGAAAAAATAAATTTTCCAAACATTTTTATTCAGAAGAAAATGATGATGACATTTTCTATAAGCTTTTGACTGTCCACTGGGACAGGGCAAGAAAGAAGCGGGGCTGGTGTGTGAACACTGAGGTCCCTAAGAATCTGTGTGGCAGAGCTCAGAGATCTTCCTAAGAAGGGAAGGCCCAGGATGGACTAACAAGTCTCACCACACTGGCTCACAGAGCTTCAGGCTCCTTCAATGGGACAGCCAGGCCCCACACATCATCATCTTCCCACCCCTCCTAGTTGGAAGCTTCGTGTTCAGACCAGGTACTTGACTCAGGCACCACTAACCACAGATGAGCATGTGCCCACCTTGATATTCTGTCATTGAAATATGTCCTGTTAAGTTTGAAGATGCCTTTAGACACAGTTTTCAGCAACTCCCTCCTCTTTTCCCAGCCTCGCAATGTGAGAACTCTGCGTATGAAACCTCCGCTGGTTCATTCTACCCTGACACTTTGCTGCATCAGGCTATGGGTGTCTGTGGAAAGAATGCTGAGCTGTGAGTCTTTGTTTCAGATAAAGAGCATTGGGAGGATTAGGGAGGGGAGCAAGAGTTCATGAGATGCTGAGGACCGTGAATTGGGGATGGGGTAAATGAGGGGGCTCACCTTCAGAGTCACTGGAGCAAGGGAAGTGAGGTGGGGGAGAAGAGAGAGCCATTCCAGGACAGGAATGTTGCAGCTTCTGAATCTCAAAGCCCTCACTGCACCCTGTTTACTCCCTCCTGTTATAAAAAGTCTGGCTTGGAAAAAGAAGAAGGTCTGTTAGGGTATGAACCCACCCTATTGAGGTGGTATTGAGAGGCAGGATGGCTTTTGGAAAAAACAATGAGATACTTAAAGACTCAGGTGAGTGCCTTTGATGTTGGGACCCAACAATTCATTTGGAAAGTTAAGTGTGTACTCCTATAGCTGGAAAAGAAGTATAAGAGGAGAATGGGGAGAGAAAGATAGAGATAGAGATAGAGAGAGAGAGGGAAAGAGAGAGAGAGGGAGGAGGAGAAGAAGAAGATGAAGAAGAGGAAGAAGGAGGAGGAGGGGGAGGAGGAGGAGGAGAGAAGGAGAAAGAGAGGGAGAGAGAGAATGGTGGGTGTGCTGGGACTAGACAGAATGTGTCACTATGCAGAGGTAGCCAGAGGAACTAGCCAGCTCTAAGTACCGGGGGAAAAGAACATGCTGTTTAGGAATTGGTGGCCCCAGAGGAAGAGGAGCTGAAACCCTGGGAGAGGGGTGAGAGGGATGAGAGGGATATTCGGGGTGAGAGTGAGACTGGGGAGGGAGAAGGGATGGGAAGGTGTGGGAACCATGCAGTAGTCTGAAGGTTGAAAAGGAGGTGGGAGGAGATTCCAAGAAAAAAGGAATTCAAGGGTCTGTGTCATATTTGAAGAAGATTACAAAACTTAAGCCTGGGGGAAGGATGAGAAAGGCCAGAGGGCTGGTGTTGGGGGAAGCATATGGGATAGAGTCCAGGAACCCCCCTTTTCCAAAATCAGGATCCAGGTTATCTTTGTAAGGTGCTGACCAAGGGGAGATAAGCTATGCTCATTTTTTAAGGCCATTCTGAGTCAGGCAGTTTGAGCTTAGCAGGGAAGCACCTTAGAAATGTAAACTGATGCCTCTCCAGTACTCTAAAATTTTTGATAGCAAGGCTAAAATTGAGAGTAAGTGTACACAAAGGAGGCACCCAGTAGAGGATAAGGAGCAGAGTGACAGTGGGTATTGGGGTGCCTGATGAAAGGGCATCCTCAGAGGTCTTGAATTATTGGGGTTTTGAAAGGAATTGTATCAAATATGGACAAAATTGGGGGTCTTCCAATTCCTGAACACAGATGTCTTTCCAATTTGCTTTTCTTTTTTAAGTTTATGACAGCAACATTTGGTGGTTGGTTAACTTTTCCCAAATATTTTATTCTTGCTGCTGTGATTGTAAATAAAATTTTCTTAATTTTATTTTGGGTTTGTTCATTTTTGTGCAAAGAAATAAGGATGCTACATGTTGATTTTTTTCCTCCTGAAATTTTGTCTTATTTATTAGTTCTAACAGTTTTTATGTATGTGTGTCAGAATCTTCGAGATCTTCTTTTTTATTCTGTTTTATTAATTATGCTATTATAGTTGTCCCAATTTTCCCCTTTTGACCCCCCTACACCTAGCATTCCCACTCCCTCTGGCAATCCCCCTGCCTGCTTTGTTCATGTCCATGGGTCATGAATATAAGTACTTTGGAATCTCTGTTACCTCTACTGTTCTTAACATCCCTTGGCCTATAACTACCAGTTCTGTAACTACCAATTTGTACTTCTTAATCCCTTCTCCTTTTTCCATATTCCCCCAAACCTCCTCCCAACTGGCAACCATCCAAATATTCTCCATATCTATGATTCTATTTGCTTAGTTTACTTTTTAGGTTCAATTGTTGATAGTTATGTATTTATTGCCATGTTAATGTTCATGGTTGTAGTCTTCTTGTTTTTCTTAAATAATTCTCTTTAACATTTCATGTAATCATGGTGATGATGAACTCCTTCAGCTTTACCTTGTCTGGCAAGCATTTTATCTGCCCTTCGATTCTATATGATAGCTTAGCTGGATAGAGTAATCTTGGTTGTACTTAAATCTCTGCTTTTCTTCACCTTGAATACTTGCTAATCCCTTGTAGCCTGCAAAGTTTCTTTTGAGACATCAGCTGACAGTCTTACGGAAAATCCTTTGTAGGAAACTATTTGCTTTTCTCTTACTACTTTTAAGAGTCTCTCTTTACCTTTAAACTTTAGTATTTTAATTATGGGGTGCCTTGGTGTGGTCCCATTTGGGTCCATCTTGTTTGGGACTCTGTGCTTCCTGAACTTGTATGACTATTTCCTTCACTAAATTAGGGAAGATTTCTTTCATTATTTTTTCAAATAGGTTTCCACTTTCTTGCTCTTTCTCTTTTCCTTCATTTCTGATTGGGTCATTTTTATGCTGTTGACTACCCAGTGAATTCCTTGAGCCTTCTTATCACCAGCGTTTTGAACTCTGCATTTGATACATTGCTCATCTCCATTATGTTTAGTTCTTTTTCTGGAATTTTGAGCTGTTCTTTTGTTTGGGCCATGTTTCTTTGTCTCCTCATTTTGGCAGCCTCTCTGTGCCTTTTTCTATGTATTAGGTAGAGCTACTTTGACTCCCTGTCTTGGTAGTGTGGACTAATGTAGTAGGTGTTCCGTAGGGCCCAGTGGCACAGCCTCCCTGTCACTCAACCTATGTACTTGAGATGAGCCCTCACGTATGCTGAATTCAACCTCCTCTTGTAGTTGAGTCTTGATTGCTTTCAGCAGGTCAATAGGAGGAATTTACCCAATACAGCCAGTTGGTAGGACTGGCTTGACCACTGGCCACCAATCACCTCCCTCAATAGCTTGTAGAGGTGGTGGTGCTGTGACATGGTTTGTAAATGTCTACAGGGTGCACAGGTTCTGGGGTTTCTTGGGTGGTGCAGGCCAAGATCAGCCACCACCTGTGTTCTGTCTGGGGCCATCTAGCATAAGCTATAAAGCAATCTGTAGATGGCTGCTGGTAGTGATGGACCTGTGGCCACTCTGTGAGAGGTACAGGGACTGGGTTCAGCTGTTACTTGTCTGAGTGGATTTAGGTAGCTCTGAAGCCTGTACCTAACCCAGCCCTTCACATGGAAAAGCTACTGTTACCAGCTTGGGTGGTCCCCTAAGTTGGATGGGTTGAAGCCTTAGTTAATCACCAGGACAGGGCGAACTGTCTGAATCAGATTGATGGAGCCTCAGATATGGTGCCATTACTCTGTGGCTCTGTGTGAGAGAGGGCTCAGAAAAGGAACAATGGCCACTGCCTGCAGTTCTGTCAGGGACAAGCTGTTCCCTAGATCTCACACTGATGCCAGACATTTCAGTTTCTCCCTGTATGCCACTGGTATCCTTCAAGCTGCTGCCTCAGTGCTGGTGCTCAGAGGGAATGAGTCTGAGTAAGTCTGTGTGTGGAGCCCTTTAAAAGGAGATGCCTGAAACTCTCACCTAGGATGGTAACAGAACCTGTGACATCAGCGTCAGGAAACTGTGCACACCCTCTTATTTTCCCACTTCATACAAACCCATATATCGAGTGACTCAGGTGGGATTAGGCTCCTGTTTGTGCAGGGATCCTGACTCCAAAGTAGAAGCCTTGTTGGTCAAAGTGCACCTTCACCTTCCAGGTCATGGTGATGACCAAATACCTACGGTTGGAGACCCCTGAAGGCTCTGCTACCGCCCCAGCTGGGAAGGAGACGTGCACCAGACCAGTGAAGGATGGGCCTGACACAGTGAATCTCTCTTCGGATTCCTCTCCTCCCCACCCTAGATCTCTGTGAGCCCTGCCCTCCCCTCCCATAGAGAAATCCCAGCACTGGGAGAAAAGACGATGCCTTTATTCATCAGACACATGTGGCCACTGTTGGAGTGTCCAGTTCCCACAGGGCCAGTTCATCTGCTCCCAGGCCCTTCTATATGTTGCTCCCAGGTCACAACATGTGTGGTTGAGAATTCATGGAGAAGATGGTAAAATAACCCAGTGTTTGGCTATGAGATCAGAGGAGGGTTTGGTTTAGGGGTCAGCCAAGGCTAAGAATCACAGGGAAATAGAGTGAGCAGGGTAGTCATCCCATACCAAAGGGCTAGAGACAGTCCCAGCCCTACCACCCAAGCCAGGTAGGGGGCAGGAGAAGCCCCATTTGGGAGATCTTTAGGAGCAGCTCCACTTTGGCGATCTTTATTGACAACCTCAGGGAACTCAACTGTGTGGAACGGCCCAATCATGTTGGTGTGGTTCAACAAGGAGTTGGAAGGTTGGGCCATGCAGCCCTGAATGCTAAGTGCAGAGGTCAGCCCACCTAGAAAGTGAAGACTGAGTCAGAAGGTTCTCAAAGTAGTGCACACTTAAATTCCTAAGACCCGGGAGCCCCAGACCCTAACACCTCCCTCCTCAGACCAGGAGATCAGGCTCTTAGGCCTCCCTGCCCTCACATCTAGAAATATGGGTCCCCGTCACCCTCAAGCCCAAGAGCCAAGGTCTCAAACACCCTCCCACTACAGCAGAAATGAATCCAGGCCCCCAGCCCCTTCATCCTTGGGACCTGGCCTTCAGCACTCACCTCCTTCGAGACCGATGTAACCTTTATAACAACCAGTGGTACCCTTAGGGCATGTGACATTTCCAGAGCCTGTACAGAATCCACCAAGCTGCACACATGTGGGACACTGCAAGTCTCCTGGGACAGGAGCAGCTGGGGAGCAGAAAGGAGGTTGGGGTGCACATCTCTGCACCAAGCTGCAGGCACCTTGAGCCCAGAGATTCTTGTCTCTGAGGCACCATCTCCCCATGACCCTTTTCTCTCCCATCTCCCTGGCTCCCCTACCTGGATGAGGTAGAGAGTTCAGCAGGACACTGGTACTGCTGGCACTGTTGCACCCATTGGAAGAGCAGAAATGAGTGTAGGAGGCAATGAGAATTCCAGGGGGCCCCGAGTGGATGGAGACAGCCTGGGAATTCTGTTTCTCAGTCTTGATGCAGCCTTTGCTCCCCACAATGAGTGATATGGGTCCTGTGGGGGGAGAGTGATAGCTGGATGGTGGTAGGTGAGGCTCTGAGGGAGACTGGAGCCAGGGATTCCTGGATGCTTAGCTGGCAGAGGGTGAACGTAGGTTCCCTGAGTACAAGAGCATGGGGTGGTTGCAGGCAGGGCCAAGACTAGAGCCTGAGTCTGGGTCCTCCCCCAGCTTTGTCCCCTCTCAGTTCTCGCTCAAATATCACCTCAGTAGAGCCTTCCCTGTTTTCACTTTTTCAAATTCGAGTCTTCACCTACTCTCCCGATTTCCTTTCTCTTCTGGATTTTCTGTTTCCCCACTGGTGCATAGAGCTGCAGGAAGGCAGACCCAATGATATCTACAGAGCCTGGCACAAAACATGTGCTCAGCAAATCTCAAAATCATTGGAGTTGCTGTGCACCAGCTCTGTTCTCAGACCTGCATGGACCATCAGATATATTCTCATGACGTCCCAGCACAGTAAGTAACATTACTTCCAGAAGCTAGTCCGCAATGTATGAAGGGGACAGCAAGGTACAGAAAGAGGAAGAATGAGGTATAGAATTCCAGGCATTGGAATCAGGCAAGAAGTTCAGGGGACAGAATTCAGGATGGGAGACCCAGGATGCTGTGCAGCAGTTCTGCCCTGGTGCACAGCTCACGCACCTACATCTATGAGCAGAAGAGTCTCCTGGCACACTTCCTCCAAATCACATATCACATTCATAAATGCATTCCATTCCATGGGTTCCTTAGCCAGGTTTGGTTTAATCTGATGCGTGCCCCCCTGTTGACAGGTCTGAGAATCTGGAAAGAAGAAATCGCCAGCGTTTGTGTCAGCCCAGGAACAAGCCATGTCTCCCCCTCCAGATCTTGTGTTTGGGAAGGTGATCATGTTCTTCAGTCACACTCAGGTAACCTGGACACAGTCACTTCATCTCAGGTGGAGAAGGGACCTTTGACGTGTATGCCTGCCCCCATTCCTTACACCACCACTTCTGCTCCAGCATCTGCAGGAACCTTGCTCAACACCCTTGAAGGCTGCTCCTCCCCTGGGGTGTGGCAGAGAAAGACGGATCTTTCTTAACCTGAGCCATCTCTGCTTCCGTCACTGAGGCTCAAGGTCCTCATCTGGATAACAAGGAGTGTAGACTGACACCTTTGTCGGTCTTTTAACTGAGAAACCCTATGTCCCAAACGAAGTTCCTCCAATGCCTAGTGTGTGTACTGAGCATTTACTATGTGCCTCACTGTGGTGACTGCTTTCCATGGAGTAGCCCATTTAAGGTTCCCAAGGCTCTCTCTCATCCAGGTTACCTCATTTTCTCACAGTGACCACCAAAGTAGGTGGTGTTATTTACCACTCCCCATTTTCAAGATGGAAAACAGAGGCAGAGGAGTGGTGAAGTAGATTTCCCCATGTCCCACCACTAATAATTAGCTGAGCTGGGCTCCCTGGGGCTAGTGATGGAGAAGACAGGGTTTGATGACTATGCTCAGCTACCTAGGCCTCTGAGGTCCTCAGGAGTCCAGTGTGAAACCCAGGAGCCTAGATCGTCACTTAACAGCCATCCCATCACCAGCAGGGATGTATCACGTGATGCATGAATTCCACGGCTGGTAACACAGATTCCACCAACATGTTTAACCTTCCTAACAGCCTCATGAAGGAGGACTGCTCATTCCCTCTCTTCACAGACCACAACACCATGGCTCCTGCTGCCCTGCTCCCAGCCTGGCCCTGCTCTCCCCTCCCCCACCCTCCCCATGTTAGTCAGCAGCAGCTCCTGACTTGCAGTTGCTCCAGTTGAGAACATTGCTGTCATTCTTAACAATCTCTATGACTTACACCCCCTGTTGCACCCATCAGGATATCTTGTTGGCTTAAGCTGCAAAATGACTCCTGACCCTGGCCATTTCTCACCACCTCTGGTGCTTCCACCACTGTCCAAGACCCTATTGGCTCTCACTTGCTTCTTCTTGAGTTTTCCTGGTTTTCCACCCCACACCCACCTCCCACTTCATCTATTTCTTACTCAGAAACCAGTAGAATCCCCATAAAAGGTTGATTGATTCATGTCACTCCTCTGCTTAGAAGATTTGAATAGTTCCCCAACACACTCATATTAAATTTTCTCTTTGGCCCCAAAGACCCTGCCTCTCCATCCACATGTCCTGCTCTGCTCTCTTTTGAACACACTTCTGAAGCTACACTGACCTCTGAGCTCTTTTTTGAACCCCCAGTAGGTCCCCACCCACCCCAGGGTCTTCACGTGTGCTCCTCTGCTCCTGACTGTATGGAATCACCCACTCCTTCTTGAATTTGGTGAAAGAGGCTCATAGAGATGGTGATCCCCCAAAGCTGGTTCAGTGGCACAACCCAGATGGGAACCCACAGCTCCCCGATTGACACCTAGGCTCTTAGCTGCTGCTCTCCTCCTGACGGTGCAGACCCACCACCCTCACTGGCACCACAGCCCAATTCCTAAGGGTCGGTGGCAGTCAAGGCCATTCACATTCCAAGCCTTTGTTATACTTCAATGGGCTCCTGCCATGGCCTGTTTTGGGCAACCTGTGCTCTTGCACCCAGCCTTCCCCCAGCCCCAGGTCTTCCCAGTAGCTGTCTGTCACCCTGGAATGGCCCTTTTCCTCCATGACATCTTGTTTTACCCCAGCTTCTGATGCCTGGTCTTACTGTCGCTCAATAAATGTTTGTTAAACTGCTGAAGTGAACCGAACCAGAAAAGGCAAACACATCCCCTAAGATCTAACTCCAATATTGAAAGCTAACAGAAAAAGTTTATGCATTAGGAATATTCATTTGTGGCATGGAAGCTGTGTTTTGTGTGGCATGTGTGTGGTTTGTGTAGCATCTGTGTATGGTATATGGGGGGGTGTATGAGGTGTGTGACATGTATATGATATGTTTGCATGGTTTGTGTAGTATGTGTGGTATGTGGGTATGATGAATGCATTTTTTGGACAGGTGCAGCATGGCATCAGTTTTTTGTGTCTGTGTTTAGTATATGTGTGGTGTATGTGGCATGTGATGTGTTGTGTGGTCTGTGTGTTGTGTGTGGTGTGTGGTATATGAGGTCTGTGGTGTGTGTTATAAGGTATAAAAAGGCATGAGTGTAGTATGTGATGTGTCATGTCCATGTAGTATTGTGAGTCTGGTTATGCCTGTAGTGTGTATTGTGTGTGTATCTATGTGGTATGGTGTGCTGCATGGATTACGTTTGATTTGTTTCAGGAATGCCTTCTGGATTAAGAATGTTTCCTAGTCCCAAAGATGAGGGCCAGACAACTAAACAGAATTGACCAAAAAGGGAGACTCAGACTATTCTTATGTGGTCAATACTTTTCCATGTTTCCTTTGGTCCCAGGAGAAATGCTAATCCTTTCCCCACCCTCCCTCCCCACTCTAGCACCAATATCCATTCCCAAGACAGGCTCCAGATCAGGTCTGGCCTCTCTGGCCTTGCACCACTGATCCTTCTGCTTGGATTACCTCTTCTGAACTCCCATACCCACTCTGTCTACCTGAAAAACTGATACTCACCTCCTGCAAGTCCCAGCTGCCTCCATCCTCTTGATGAGACCTCCCTTTCTGAAAAAAGCAGGCTTATTCCCATCTCCAGGCCTATACACATGCTGTTTCCTCTGCTTGTTCATGTCCTCTTCCTCTTCTACTAATAAACTGCAGCTAATCTTGAAGGCATAGCTCACAGGTTGTCTCCTCTGTGAAGACCTCCCTGACACCCCACCCCCAGGACATTACTATTTTCCTCCTCACAGCTCTACCAGGCCCCTTCACCACAGCCCTGTGACCACCTGCATCTGTGATGTCTGATCTCCTTGTCCCGGATGTTCTTTAGGGCAGGGACAGGGTCAGGGTCTGAGTCCTCTGCAGTCCCCATGGGAGACCTTGGAATCCTGCAAACTGACTTTTCATCCTGTGCTAGCCCTTGTGCTGCCTCAGTCTATAAACATTGTTATTGGTGACATCCAGACACTGTACTCAACACTCCCAGTCTAGACAGAGGGATCCAAGCACAGAGGACTGTTTGCTGAATCCATTCAATGTTCTCCTTGAAGCTTGAAGGGCTGGGTGCTATGGGCATTGAGGAAACTGAAGTTTGGATAAAGAAGGCTCTCTTCCCACTCTGCTAAATCCTCACTTCCCTCCCTGACTCCTGTGGTCCTTATTGGGACACTCCAGGCTATTATCAGTCTGCCTAGGCATGGCTGGGCTGTGTTTATATGGGTGAGTGGGGACACTTCCAATGTCCCTGCTTGGCTTATGTTGTCGCTAAAACAGCTGAAGCACCCTCAGTTTTCTCTGACCTTACTTCCTCTACAGCACAGCTGCTGGGGTGCTCTGGTACCATGGGTGGGGGATAGATGAGGATGGGGTAGGTAGGGTGGTTGAGAAGAGGTGAGAGACCCAAGGCTTCCCAAGGTTAAGAGTGTGGGGACATAGAACTAAAGGTAATGAGTCACTCTCAGCATGAGAACCAGGCATTCTGCACTCCCTTCTGCATCCAGTGGATGAAGCAGAATCCAAAGCAGCCAGCCAGCCTTGCATTCCACCTGACCTTTTTCCCCCGCTTCCTCCCACATGGACTGTCTGCCGTCACTTAGTTGACTACTCCTGGTGTCATTTAAAACACCCACCAGTGAGTTCCTGTCCTGTATCTGTCCCCTGGACCACACACCCTCTCCCCTTCAAATGGAAGCCTCCTATGAGCACCTTCATCCCAAAGAACCTATCATGACAATCCCTCACATGAAGCATGCCTGAGTGAGGAATAAACTACTTAATCACTTGTGGGTGCTAGTGTTGGTGGGATGTGTTGGATACAGGACTTTCACAAGGGTCATTGTATCCTAAGGCTTCCGGGCTGGTTGTGGCTTTGTCTTCAGGGCATGGGACTCACCGTCAGCACCACAGTTTTCACTCACAGACAAGGACCCGATCTCCCGAGTCTCATTAAGCAGGTTGCAGGCTGCTTGGGACATGCATCCCTGGACTCTCAGTTTGCTGCTGATGCCCTCTGTGGGAAGGGGTCAGGAGAGTGAGAGAGGATGAGATGCTACCACTGGGAGCATCCAACCCTGAGAAGCCAGAACCACCCTCCTCCGTCTCAGGTTTTACCTGCCCTCCCTGCCTTCAGTGCCTACAAGAACCCTATGTCCCAGCTCACCTCCCCTGAGGTCGAGGATCCCGTTGTAGCAGTGTGAGTGCCCGACAGGGCAGGTCACCTCTGTTGCAGATTCACAGCCTTCTGTAGACAAGCAGAACGGGCACCGCACGGATCCTGGGACTGGGAAGTGAGAGGGAAGAAGGGAAGACTAAACTGCCTCCATATTTGAATCTGCGTTTTACCCAGTCCTATTTGCTGACCCCAGAATTAACCTCCTCAGTCTTCCCAGACTTGCTCTGCTCAGGTTTCTCTCATATAGGCCTGGGGTGCAGGGAATTGGTGTCTTGTGGCTGGGGAGAGAGCAAGGGGTGGCATGAGATCTGGGAGGGACACCAGGAACTGATACAGAAGGGGTACCCTGGGAGGAACCAGGGTAGGGTTCACCCACACATCCACTACACAGCCTACAGGATGCCCAAAAGAAAGAGAAGGTAGATCAGCACCCCAAAACTCAGTTTAGGACACATATGAGATTAGTGAAAAGTTATGGCCAAGTTCACTTTGGAATAGGAAATGCCAAAACCCTAAATGAAACATGAGTGAACCAAGCCCAACAGTAGAGAAAAGGGAGTACAGCCCAGGTTCAGACCGTCACCAGAGTCTGAGGTGCAGTCTGGTTTGCTGCCCCAGGACTGTGAGAGGAAGCTGGGCCAGGGGAGGGAGTCCTGGGGACTATGGACAGGCCGGGTGGCCAGGAGGGGTCTGAGAGAACAGTCCTTCTGTGCTCCCCTCCTCCCCAAGGCCCCTCTTCTCTCCCCTTCCTCTTCTCCCTCCTTGTCTCACCTGCAGGAGGGGGCGGGGACCAGAGAGGGAGGGTGGTGGAGAGGTCATTGCAGAGGTCCTTGTGGCGACACACATGGGTGTAGGAGACAATGGAGATGCCAGGGCCTGCCCGGTGCTGGGTGACATGGGCCTCTTGATCTTCCTCCTGGGTACAGCCCTTGGTGAACACTAGGAGCACTTGGGGTCCTGGATGACAGAGGGGCCAGGCCAGGTGAGGATCAGGAGTCCTGGTTCCTAGATGGAGGGTCTGTAGCTGGGATGAGAGGCTGGAGAGGAGGCACCTGGGCTCCCAAGGCTTCCTCCTATGAAGAAGGGGACAGCTGCTGGTGTGAGGGAGGGGGTCTCCTGAGTGTCCACACCAAAGGCAGGCAGGACTGGTCAGGAGGAGGAGGGAGATCCCTGCACATGTGAGAGTGCTGGTCATGCCTGGGGTGTATGGGGTCCGTCTTACCATTATCAAGAAGCATTAGTGTGTCTTGGCAACCCCAGCCCTCACTGCAGGTCTTCCTATCTGCTGTCCACTGAAAGGGCAGTTCTGTTACATTCTTCACAGACAGCAGTGTCCCCGACTGACAGGTCAGAGCCTGCACTCCTGGGAGGAGAACAGCAAATCCATCTTAGTCCATCCTCCCGGGAAATCCCCTCCCAAGTTGGGGTCTTCACTCACGGGGCAGCACAAGGGTGAGGCCTAGGAGGGCTGGCAGCAGGGCAGGGCTCATGGTCAAGGCTGCTACAACTCTCCCGCTCCTGCTCTTTCTCCCAGGAAACTGAGTCCTTTTATACCTGTCCTTGCCCAAGGCAGCCAGGAAAGGGTGGGGAGTGGATGACCTTGCCAAAGTTGGCCTGGGCCCATCCTCTGAGTCTCACAAGCTAAAAGGCCAAGAAACCTGAGTCCTTCCTCTTCCTTATGACCCAAGAGTCCAGCCTCCCAGCCCCCTTCTCTCTCAGACCCAGAAGTCCAATCTTCCTCCTTACTCAGACCCAAGAGTCCAGAACCCAGACCCCTGAACACTTAAAAATTGAGGCACCCTGACCCCCAGCCTCCGTTAGTCAAGATCCACAGCCCTTTTTCCTCCTGAGACCAGCTGTGCAGGTCTCCACCCCCACCTTGTTACAGGATAGTTTGTGAAGACAATTTCTTCATTTGTCCAGGCAACCTGGCCACCTTCTGGGCCCAGTTGGGAAAATGGCCCAACTGCTTGTGAGGACATTAGTGGTGGGTCTTGGCTGGTCCCTATGGCTTTTCTACCTTAACCTCTGTCTCTCACAGATATGTACCTCTCTTTTCTTTCTCATTCCTTCCAGTATGGCTTTCCTTTTTATTCCCCTTTCCATGATCTTCTTCATGCTTTTATTCTCCTCCTTCTGATTCTGATTCTTATTCGCCTTCTCTTTTCTCCCTACCAGCACAACACAGGCTGAGAGCTCCTAGTTCCTGGAGCCCAGGAGGGAGCTGAGGTATCACAGGGAGAGTAATGGCAGTGGAAGAACTAGGATATTCCTTGACAAAGCAAAGTTTCTCTGCTAGAAACAGATGGGAACAGTGATGTGCTAGAAACACAGCTTTTCAGAAAAACAGGATCAACAAACCCTGTCTCATAATGTTGGCCTGTTAATGAGGTGTGAATTCTCTTACCACATCTGATTTTGAAGCCACCAACAGATTAACAAGATGACTTTGCCAAATCCTAAATAATTAACAATAGGTTTCACTGGCATGTGCTAATCAGTTCTAGCTCACTGGGTAGGAGGGAGGCTGGAAAGGATATGGAGCATCTGTCAGTGAGTGCAGAGGCTAAAAAAGGAGAAAAGAAAGGGTGAGAACAACAGTAGAGGAGAAAGATAAGTGAATGTGTAACTTGCAATGGTGTGTATATTTTTTACATTTTTATACATTTTGTTTTTATTTTGTTTTCAACTTTCAGATGTGCCACACAGTCACCAGTGTGAGTCCTATGTCCTACTGAGTCTGCACCACTAACTGGCGTACCATGGGTGCTCAGTAGATATTTACTGATTGAGTTAGAGGCTGAGTGAATGAATGAAAGAGTGAAGAGGAGGAAAAGATGGCATTATACTCGTGTAGGCTGTGCAGTTTTCAAACACCATCTCCTCCCCACCGATTCACATTGTTGCTGTGTGAATGGAGCCCTCTGAAGCTGTGTGTGGCCTGAAGCAGGGTCCCTGGAAGAACAGGAGAAAGAAGGTGGGTAAAGGGACACATAGGGTAACAGGTCATCCATTAATTTCTTGTTTTAGTGAACAAATATTTACTAAGGCTGAAATTTGTGCCAGGCACTCTCCCAGTTGCTGGAGATACAAGAAAACCAACAAGAATGAGGTTCCTGCTTTTTGGAGCTCACAGACTAAGAAGAGAGACAGACATCAAACAAATAAATGAGCACAAAAGAATCTTAGATGGTCCTGGGTGTTGGGCAGGTGATGTGAAAGTAAGTGACTGAACTGTGAGCGGGGGATGGGGGGCTCCCTGAGGAGGTGAACATTGAGCTGAGGGCAGAGTAAAAAGAAAGCTTTCCATGGAAAGACAGGTGAGTAAAGTATTCTAGGCAGAGGGGAGGACATTTGCAAAGTCCTGAGGTGGAATCAAGCTTGGATTTTTTGAGGCTTAGAAAGAAAGCAGGGCTGGAGTGCCATGGCTAAAGGGAGTGTGATAGAAGACAGGATGGGAAAGGATGGTAGGGGTCTGGCCAGGTAGACTAAGTCAGGACATTACGGCAACCTTTCTGGGATCCTGATGTGGACTACAGCCAGTGCTGTCCATAGTGTTGTGGGTGTGACAAACAAAATCACATGGACTGCAGAAGTCCTGTGGAGAAAAGGGACAGCATGGCCACTCTGAGTTAGAGAGCGCCCTGACCCTTGCCTGGACAAGTTTTTATTGCTTTTCTGGGAGCATTACATCCAGGAAGGTCCTCATTTATTATGCTCAGGTTTGCTTTAGGTGATTACTTCTTGCAGATAACAAAGAAAAGAATGTTGCAAATGTAAAGGAATGATAAAAGTGATTGATCTGGTTACACTCCATCCTTGGAATGGCTTAGCACAGACTTTAGGGCATTACTTCAAAGATATACATTAAGCATCTGTTGTCTTAACTCAGGGTGATGGAGTATTAGCAAAAGCAAGCCTCCAAGCAGCCTAGATATAACACAGGCCTGGTCCCCCATGGGAAAGCTGATCTGTGGGCTTGGCTCCTATGTGCTGATTTGTGCCTGTCAGTTTTCCAAACCAGGGCTGAGTTATATTCGCCATTGCCATGCAGACTGGTTCCCTATAGGATCCTGAATCTTTCAGATGGCAAATGCAAAGTCTGTGGCACTGTTTAGCAAAATGTCTGACAGTTCTTGGTGTAAAATTCTGTTGGCTACCTGGGCTGTTTCTGCTTGCCCCTGACTATGGAATCTCAGGATTTTCACTTCCCTTCTCTGAACTTCCTTCTCCTCTGTCACATAGGTGTAATGATTATCTGCACATCATGGATGGAGGATTATCTCTATGTAACAAAGTGGACTCTTTGCAAATGATAAAAAAATAGGTAATATTATGAGCCTTTACTCTGTCCAAGTCCTAGTCCAACCACTTTGTGTATTTCAACTCATTGATTCATGCCCACAACTATGAGGGGGATCTTATTAATTGCCTAGTCACATATGTAAAGAAACTTAAGTCCAGAGAAATAAAATAACTTGCTTAAACTCATGCAGTATGACAGAGATAACTACCCATCAATGATCTTTGCCCCCTTCAGGGTGTAGAGCTCTTACTAAGTGATGACTATCCAGCTAGTGACTACACATCTCAGTCTCCATTGCCTGTAGGTGGACCATGTGACTATTTTCTACCAATGGAACGAGAGCAGAAATGATGGGTGTCAATTCTGAGCCTCAGTGATTAAGAAGCAGGAGTGACTTCTTCTCCCATCTATGTGGCTTTCAAGGGTGACCTTGGAGCCACACTCAGATTATGGCACAGACTTGATCAGCCTCAGTCCCTGAGAATATGAGCAGGGGAGAGCACACCTCCCTTCCCCAAAATACTCCACCAAGTAGACATGTTGCAACTGAGAAAGAAAAATCTATTATGTTAACCCACACAAATTTAATTTGGTGATGTATTTGTTGTCAGAAGTAGGATTTCTAACACATGACATGACAAGGAAGTGTTTTCCTTGAGGCAGATGTTCTAGAAGCAGGGCCCGAGACAGAGATGCTTATTCAAGTGCTTTCCTGAGGGAGCATTTTCAAGAGAAGGGGAGTGAGGGAAGCAGGCTGGGAAGGCAGGGAGACTGAGGACAGAGGGGTCTGAGCTGGAATCACACGTTAGTTCAATCCCACACACATATCACCACAGAGCTGGACCAGCTGTGAAAGAACACCACCGCTGTACACCCCCATTCCAGTGAGCCATTGGCCAAGGTCTGTCCCCAAGTGGAAGGAGTGAAGGGTGTGTGGTTACTAGCTCCCTCTGAGTGAGGTTGATTCTTGAGAGAAGAAGCAGCTCTGAGGTACTACTGTCGGCCCAAGCCAGCTAGACAAGGGCATGTGGATAGGATATGGTATATCCACTCCAGGGCTGAGGACATGACCCCAGGGGCTGGCTCCTAACCATGACACCTGTGTAGGGATCTTCTGAGAATTTTGAGTACTACCAACTTCATCACAAGAACAGAAATACTAACAAGGACAAACACTACCTTATATTACCAACTGTATGGAGTGCCATAGATAACAGCTCTAATGAATTCACCCAGCACTGCCAGGACAGCTTTCTTTCCTTTCTTTCCTTTTCATTGGGTGCAACAATGGCAACAGCTCCCTGTTCTATGGAGAAGAGGATCCAGACACTGACAGAGGGAAAGATGCCAGCCAAGGCCTCTAGGTCAGGCTATGTTTAAGGGAGTCAGATCTGGGCCCCTCAGCTCACACTCTGGCAAACTCATTTTGCTTTCTCCTCCTTTACTGGTCACTGGGCTCACCAGGTAGCAGAAGGCTGGGTCAGGCCAGAATTTGCTCTCAAGATTCACCTACAGATGACAAAGCCAGACCTTTTAGCATTTCTGTGGGGCTGCCTCCATACTTCTCTCCAGCAAACACACTTCTCCCTGAGACTGCCGTAGACTTCCTTAGCGACTCAAGGAGCAAGTACTTCTCCTTGGGGTTTCCCCAGGTCCAGCCCCTACCTCTGTCACTGCTCTGATCTTCCTGGGTAGTGACTGGCCCCATCTGTCTTCTCATCTCTAAGTCCTGAGTAAGACCCCACACAGGGCCCTGTCCACACAGGAGGGCTATGGAGGGTCCAGAAGGTCCACCTCTCTTTAAAGGGTAATTTCCCTTTGTTCCCTAGTGTTTTTATTTACAAAAATATCCAACCTACCAAAAAGATGCAAGGACTCTCATATCCTTAGATCCACCAGGGGTTATCATTTTGCTGTATTGGTTCACACACAGTTTTACAATATTTTTAAATAAAAAAAAAGTGGTAGACTTTGTGACTCGTACTGCTAAGTGCTTCAGCAACTAGAATAAAGACCCTTATGAATAAAGACCTTGTGGCATGTAACCCCAAGTCCAGGATCATACCCCAGTAATTTACACTGGTACAATACTGTGATATATTTAGTACATTTTCAATTTCCCTCTTCTGTGCCAATAACATCCTTTGCATTGTTTTGTTTTGTTTTTGGTCAGGGAGATAACCCTGGGTCACACACTGACTTCCCTGGTTCGTCTTGTCTCTGTGGGCTTTTTTTTTTTCCAATTTAGAAGTGTCCCTACTCTGTGGCAGATTCCACTTGTAATGTCCCACATCCTAGGTTTGTCTATTTTTTGCTTAATGACTCATTTAAGTTGTTTTCCTACATGAGGGACATTGTGTCTTTCCTAGTGCATCACATGGGGATTTTAACATCACTGTGTTGCATTTTGGGCTAGTTCATAAGTAATCTGTGGGGTGAAGCTTTGAGGACATGGGAACATCCCTGTCCCCATGAACCCCACCAGTGATGAAAATCCTTCTGTTTCCTTGCACATGCTGTCCCAGAATCATTTTTAGAGAATCCATCTTTATCAATACCAGCTACATGTCTGTGGATCATTAACTGACTGTGAGGAAGGCCATAGGAGAGTCCAGAAGAAGGTCAGCATCCCCAGGGAGAAACAGGAGAAAAGACGCTCCTGGCAGCCCCTTGTCTATCAGGGATCAGCTCAGGGGATTCTCTCTTGGAGTCAATCAATAGCAGGTGCCTCTTATTTGAGCAGCTTTTCTATCCCAAGATTGAGGTCAGACACTGTGAATATTTCACAGTTAATACACTGACAACCTGGCAGCCAAATATTTATTCTCCTTCACCGAGGGGAAACTGAGACCCAGGTGGTACAGTCTCTAAGGCAGAGTCACACAGACCATGAGCAGCTGGTCAGAGTCCTTCCAGGTCTGTCAGCATTTACAGCCTTACCTTCTCCTCTACACTGGGTACCTTACTATGTATCTGTGGTTCCCTAGACCAACCACTGGCTTGGATCTATTCTTTTTAGGTTTCTTCAGCTCAGAGGGAGAGATTCTGGCCTGGGGAGTGAAAAGAAATGGAGACTTCATCTGGTTTTACTCCAGAACCAAAGTACCTGCAAAGTACCTGCAAAGTCAGTGCTGGGAATGCCCAGGCCTCCCCCTCAGGTGGCTGATCCACACCTCCCTGCCCTGGACTTGAGATCACTTCTTTGTTTCCCGATGTGTTGGTGTCATGGTGTCATAGATATGAAGAAAATGACTTTCCCATGTCCCTCTCCACTCTACAGCTGCAGCCAGCTTAGTGACTGACCTGTAACAAACACTTAACAAATGCTTTTGATGAATTAGAAAGAAATAAATGGTAAATGAATGAATGAATGATCAAAAATCTCTTCAGAGACTGGAACCAGAATGTGGAGTCCTTTGAATTCAGGCCACACCAGACAGGCTTCCTGTCCTTCCAGGAGCTGAGACCCCTGTCTGAGACCCTTTGCTGCTCTCTAGAGAAACACTGCTTCCTGCAGTTAGTCTAGGCTGTGGAGTATTAATAATAAGTTTCACATATGCAAACATTTTAGCTTATTTTAAAATATTTTATCTGATAACCACCAAACACAAACAGTTCACAAGGGCAAGAATTTCAGCAAGTGTACTCACCACTCCTGCCCTCTGTCACCCCTTCTGCACTTGCACACGCCCTCACCTGCCCTCAGCAGAGGAGAATGACTTTAATGACCTTGGGCAGAACAAACACCTGCTTCTGCTGCCACAGTCAGCTCCTGCCTATTCTCCTCACTCTATTCTAGATCATTCTTTGGACTCTGCTCTGTCATTTATTGGCTCACTGGCTCATTTCAGTCACACTGACTGGTTAGTCCTGACCCACGTTTTGGCCCAGGAGCCTGAGTAGTCAACTAACACTGGCTGGTTTCTGGTGCCCATGTGTTACTTCTGCTCAAACCCCAGTGTCTGGGATGTCCTGGGAAATGGTGCCTCACAAAAACACACCTCAGCTGGGTGATGGAGGGCTGTGCAGCCTTAAAGAATAATATCTTGTCAACCAGGCCAGTCAGCTGGTCAATGAGGGACCAGGAGAAGTGCAGGGGTGTCTCTGACTCCCAGTTTGTGTCTTTCCACAACCAAACACTGACACTGAACTGACACTGAGAAAGTCTGTGCTTCGTCCCAGACACAGAGCTGGAGGACTTACATTCTCTGATTGCTCAGGTCCTCATGCGTTTGTCTTGTGATACCCAGACCTGCCTTGTTCTTTTGAACACTGAAGTTGGCTGAGAGGAGAGAGGTGCCGACTCTGATTGCAGAAGCCTTTGGAACAATCACAGGTACCACCCAGGGCAATGTTCTCCCTGTTACCTGCACAGCAGAGTTACCCACACCCAGCATCACAAGCAACAACTCTGACCCTGAGAATTTTGATTTGCATTTTTGTAATGATGGGGATGTCCAGCATCTTTACATGGGCTTCATGGCCTTTTGTATATCTTCTCTGGAGGAATGTCTGTTCAAGTGTTTTGTACTTTTTTATATCAGGTCATTTGGTTTTATTGCTGCTCTTTTTATATTGTGGATATTAACCCTTTTATATCATATCATATATAGATAGGATTTGCAAACTATTTTCCCCCACTTTTCAGGGCACCTTTTACTCTGTTGATTGTTTTCTTTTGAACAGAAATTTTTCATTTTGACAACATCCAATTTTTCTCTTTTGCCTGTGTCCTTAGTGTCATATTAAAAAAAATCATTACCAAATTCAATATAATAATGCTTCTCCCTATATTTTAAGAGTTTCACAGTTTCAGGTTTTACTTTTAGGTTTCAATCCATTTTGAATTAATTTCTGTGTACTGTATAAGGCTACGGTCCACTTCATTTGTTTGCATGTGGATATTGCTGTTCAACACCATGTGTTAAAAAACTGGCCTTTCTCTGTTGTGCAGGCTTGGCTTCTTTACTGAAACAATTTAATTGTGTCTTTTCATGAATGGAAGTTGTTTTGTACCAGCGTTACACTATTTTCATTACTTTAGATCTGTAGTGAGCTTTGAAGTTAAGATGTGTAGGACTTCCAATTTCACTCTTTCTTTTTTGTAAGATTGTTGCAACCATTTGAAGGTACATTAAAATTCCACATGCGTTCTAGAATAGATTTTTCTATTCTGCCCAAAAGTCATTGGGATTTTGATAGGGATTTTATCAAATATGTAAATAGTTGTGGGTCTTCAAATCTATGAACATGGATGTCTTTCCATTCATTTGTTTCTTCTTTACTGTTTTTCAGAAACGTTTCTCAGTGTATACATCTTCTACTTCCTTGGTTAAGTTTGTTCCTAAGTGTTGTGTCCCTTCTGATGCTGTTGTAATTGGAGCTGTTTTTTTAATTAAATTTTGATTGTTCATTGTTGTTGCAAAGAATGGAAATATGCTGAGTGTTGATTTTGTCTCTTGCAGCTTCATTTTATTTGTTAGTTCAATTTGTCAGTGTTTTCTTTGTGTGTGTGTTGGGGGGACAGAAAATTTAGTTTTGGACATATAAAAATTTGCTATCTGTTAATAGAGATAATGTTTCTTTTTTCCTTCCAATTTGAATAACTCATTTCATCTTCTTGCCTAATTGTTGGCCAAAGTTTTACTAATAGTACCAAAGTTGGTACTATTTTGAATAAGTGGAGAAAGCAGCATCATTGTCTTGTTCATGATTTTAGTAATATTTTTGGTGTTTCTCCATTAAATTTTGTGTTAGCTGTGGGTTTTTATGTATGGCCTTTACTGTGCTGATTAGTGGTTTTCTTCTATTCCTACAGTCCCTGTCTTTTATTAAAACCATAACCACTTCTCTCTAGAGATTTAATTTACCATGATCCACAGGCAAGAGATAAAGTCCTGTTCAGACTAAGAAATCATTTAGGTGCAACTTCCTTTAGAAATGTAATTGCAATTTGTAATTGCGGATACTTTCTCTGCTTTTTTGAAATATACGTAAGTCTTCTTAAAAAGCTTCCTGCCAGTTGTATGACCCAGGAACATCTGTAGCAAGGGCCTGGGCACATACCTTGAAATGTAATACTCCTGGTGTCCCTAGGTTTCAGTCTATGAGGGAGGGTAGGAGCCGAACTTGGGTGGGGACCTTCACAAGCGACTTGGCTGTGAAGATGGCTAAGATGCAGGACAACCTCTTGTCAGGATTTCATGAGAAGTCTTACTTTTGTGTGAAGCCAACTGGCAAACGCAGGTGCCTGTGATTCCTTCTGCTGTTTTAAAATCTCCCCAGCCTTCTGTTCTGGGGGTGTTGAGTTCAGGCTCACTGCCCTGCTGCATGGTCTTGAATAAAGTCTTTCCTGCCCCTTTAAATTTGTGTGATGCGTGGTTTACTTTGACATCACCTACCTGTAACTAGCTGACCCTGTCATCTTGCTCACAGTGTTGATCTGTGCCGTATCTTCCAATTTCTTTCTTAATTGACTTCAATTTTTAAAATAAATATTTCCAATTCTCCTGCATCCCTTCTGATTTGGTATTTACAGCACATCACCTGGCTGCCCAGATCCTTCTGGAGCCCAGGTGGCCTCCGTGTGGCCTTTTTCTCGGAATCTGAGAAGACGTGCCAGCATGAAAGGTCACACCTTGACAGTGATGTAACCATCAACAATGTTCTCATTCCACACACATTTTCACTGCACTTTAGAATTTCTTTTATCTTCACTAAGGGCATTTTGCCTTTGCCTCTAGAGAGAGAGGAAGAGAGAGAGACACACACAGAGAGACAGAAACATCAATTGCTTGCCTTCCATAAGTGGCCCAAGGGGGATCAAACCTGTAACCTAAATATGTGCTTTGACTGGGAATCAAAACTGAAACCCTTTGGTTAAGGGATGACACCCCAACCCACTGAGCCACATCAACCAGGGCTTCACTGCACTTGAAAGGAGCAAGATCACAGAAATTTTAAAAATATTCTGTCATAAAAGTCAACTACTGCAGTAAGCAATCAAGTCCCCATCACTTCCGCCAGGCCTGCACTTGATGAGCCTGTTTTGTGCCCTCTGTGACCCTGAGCTTAGGCCAGATGTCATTGTCCTCATTCTTTGTCTTCTTTGCAGTTTTCACAAACTCCGAGTGACTGTCCTGAGAGGGTCCAGAACCTGAACCTGGGAAATGGGAAGTCCATGTCTCCTCTGGTTCTGTTTTTATTTATTTTTCTGCTCCTTGTGGTCTTTGGGGTATTTACCTGAAAGACTTGGAGACCTGGCTGGAGGTGAACTGTGGGTAAGTAAAGAGAGCCAAGGAAGGATGGCATCTGCTCAGAATCAGGATGAGAAATGGCAAAGCCTTGTGTACATGGATGTATTAAGCATCATATGGGTTCAAGGAGACCTAAGGATGCCATGAAAGAGGGCTGTTTGTGCAGGGTCTCAGGATGGGGTTGAGAAAAATGAAGGAGGGGCTGACTTATCTGCTGAGGGAGGAGCCACTGGAGCTGGTGCAGTGAAGTGAGGGCACCATTCTCCCAGACCTGGATAAGCAAGCGTGGTGAGAAACAGGGTTGGGGAAAAGAGTAAGTTTCTTAGAGACTCAGAATAGTGCCCTGATATTGGGACAAGAAGGAGCACCAGATATACAGTCTGGCAGAGGACACTGGACAGGGGACATGGGACAGGGAACAAGAACATGAACATCCAGTATGGGGCCAGGAGTCTGGAGAGCAGTGAGGATTTGTAGAGATGGGGACACCATGAACACAGGTGATGAGTCAAGGGAGTTTGGGGATTTGAGTCAGGAGAGATGTTGAAGAGCAAGGTAGTCAGACTAGAAACATGGTTGGGTTGGAGCCTGGGAGAGGTGAGAGATGCAGGGCAGGTTGGGGGTGAGGACCGAACAGAGGGCCAGGGGTGTCTAGTCTCCAGTGCCTACCCAGTAGAGACATGTGCAGCTGGCTCTCAAAGTGTGGTTTGAAGGCAGCAGTTTCCACAGGGCCTGGGAGAGCTTTGCAAAGCCAGGCCTTTCTTTCATACCCCAAGACTTGCCTCAGCCGAGTCCACAAGTTAGCCATGTCCTGGGGGACTTGTGTGTCAATGAGTAAAGCTGACGAGGAGCCTGGAGACAGGTAAGGGAGTGGTTGATGTTGTGTGTGTGGGAGGGGGATTGAGGGCCAGGATAGACTTGGAGTGAGTGTTGATTTTTCCTCCTTTATTAACTAGTCAGAGTGAACTTTCTGTGATTCTACAGCTGAGAGCGATGTGACAGGTCACAGTACTGAGTGGTTGGTGACAATGGTCTGGGCTATGTATCCTTGTCTAATCCAGGATGTATTACTTTTACCTGTGATAGAGGCTGCTCTCCCCACCTGTGTATGTGTTAGTGGGTGTGATAGAACCCAGGTCATGATGAGCAGGTCTGGCTACCAGGTCACACTACAGTCTACACTAAGATTCTCCATCTCCCCTGAGGCCTAAAAGCCAGTCAGGAGCTATTGTGCCATTGCTGTGGAAGGCATGGCCTTGCTGTAGACCCTGAGTCTGCATGTAGTTCTCTCATTAGGTCCCACCAGACTCACAATGCACCTTTCATTCTTCTAACATTAACTAAACAGAGGTAGAAACACAACATGCCTTTTAGTCTGGAGGGTACGTCCAGCATAGCCCAGACTAGGTGGCACATCCCTGAATGGTCACAGATGAGGGTGTCCCTACAATTCATGCTTTGCTGAAATTGCTATCACTAGAGCTGATGATGTCACTGGTGTCACTGTCCTCACTGATATCACTGTCTGAAAGTATCTCCAGGAGCAGGCACCCACTTGCACCCTTCAGAGCACATGTGTCTCACTAAGGCATTCAGAAAACGTGCTGTTTTGTTTATCTTTAGTGGGAAAACCTCTAGTTCTCACCATTAAAGGATGGCATGCACTGCAGGTCTGTACGATATTTATGACTTAAGTTTGGCCTGGAATTGACTCAGAGGATAAATGCATTCATTTGCCCTTCTAGGAAGGGCTGGCTGGCCTCACCAGCTCACAATCTGTGCAGTCACTTAGAAGGGCCTGAGGTAGGGCTAATACTCTGCTTTTACCATCCTGAAATTATTAATGTCTTTCATAGAAAGAGCCCTGGATTTGCACTTGACAATGTCTTTTCTTGGTTCTGTCCCCAGGAGTGACCCTGGGTTGGAAAGAAAGGTTTAACCCCATTGAGAAGCGCGATTAGTAATGTGACCACCAGAGGACAGCACCACCCCACGGTAACCTGGAAGAGGTGCCAGGGAATGAAGAGTTTTAAGCTGTTTCTACTGTATTTGTGTCGTTACCAGCGTCTGATGAGCAGGACCACCTCACCCTCACTTCTGTAGATCACAGAAGGAAGGTTCTCTTTCTCTGATGTACTTCAGAGGTTCAAATGTAAAGAAATTACAGCTAGTTGGCTCAAATGCGAGTAGCATTAAACAGACACAATAAAGTCTACACTAAATATTGTTTTTCAGGAACAAACTGCAGAGATGGAATGGGGAAATGTGGTGGTGTTGGGAAAGAAAACCACCGAGTCTTCCTCTTCCAAGAGGGAAGGCCTTGGGCTAGATAATGTCTCAAAGCATGTTATTTAGGGAAGACTTCAGTTCCATCTGGAGATCTGCTATGTTTTGGGGCCGGTCGATGTCCTCATTATGTCTGAGACAGGGAAGCCAGAACCTTCCTGTGATCACGTTGAACAGATGGAGACTCAGTGCTTATCACAGCAACATCCAGTGTCCCAGCAAATACAAGGAAAAACATCCACAGGAATGAGCTCTGAACTGGCTTTGCTCACAGTGTGAATATCAAACTTTGAATAATAACTTTATGTTTCACCTGCAGTAGAAGTTAGACCTTCCTTGGAGTTGTAGATGTTCATATCAAAACAATATATTCCCTCTGGGTTTTACACACTGATTTAAGAGTTGTTCCAGAAAACCAAACTGCTTGGCTTTTTGTCCAAATGACACTTGATGGGCACTGACATGTTCTCTGTATTTCTTTTTGTTTCTTTTTTTTTATATCAGGAACATAGAACTAAAAAATAATTACCCCTGCATCATGAACCAGTCCATAAATTTTCTACCTTTCTATTGTAGGAAAGTATTACTTATTTAACTTATTTTTTATATAGTTGGAAATAGACTAAGTTTGCAGCTTCCAGAATCATCTCCAAAAGTAACAGTGGAGATTTGCCTCACTAAAGAAGCTGCTGTTACTTCCTGGATAAACAAAACAAAACAAAACTTGGAAATGGACACACTGCATTGGTCTCGGACCACAGCCTCTCTGCAGCCTCTGTAGCAAGTCTAGGGCCCAAGAGCTCCATGGCCTTGAGTGTCAAGGGAGGTATAACTCACCTTTCACAAAACCTTCTCCTGTGAGGGTTAGAATTTTGGGTCTTACATTTAGTTCCTTAATCCTTTTTGAGTTACTTTTTTTGGTATGTGGTATAAGATTCTTTTACATGAGAATATTCAGTTCTCCCAACACCTTCTGTGGAAGTCTGTTTTTTTCTCCATTGAGTGGTCTGGGCACCCTTTTTGAAGATCATCTGACCATGAACAAGAAGGTTTGTGTTTGGGATCTCTATTTTGTTCCATTGATCTTCATGTGTGTCTTTATACCAAGAACATTCTATTTTTACTTTTGCTTTGTAAAGTGTTTTGAAATCAGGAAGTGCAAGCCTCTGTATTTGCTTGTTTTCAAGATTGTTTTGGCTTTTCAGAGTCTCTTAAGATATAATATAAATTGAAAATAATATTTTATATTTAAAAATATCACTGAGATTATAATATATTACATTGAATCTTTGTGTAGTAGGGACAGTTTAACAGTATTAAATCTTTCAATCTGTGGTTTTATTGCTAATGAGGATGGATTCTCAGAGTAGCAGTTGCTCTGGTTCCCTTCCCTGCAATTTCTTTGTGGTCAGCTTTCTGCTGGGGTTCACACACCTCTCCCATCCCACTTGGTGACTCTCTGAGGTGAGAACAGGACAGAAGGTTCCAAGGCTTCAGATCCAGGGACTGTGTGAGGAGATTACACAAGCTGGACTCTTTTCTTGTTCCTTCCAGTTTTCTTTTTATCTAGTTTAACCATTGGATAACCTAATGGGTGATTCTATTCTGTAGTCTATCCTCTTTTTTCCCCCTCCCAATTCCAGCTCAACTGGAACAATTTTGTTTGGCACAAAGAAAAAAACACCTTATTCAGTAATAATATTCAATGAAGAAAACATCTGTTTTAAGAATGTTGGTGGTGGTTCATTAAACATATCACTAATTCTCCAGAGATATATGAAAATCATCTATGAGAAATGTAGTCATATTATCCATTAAAATTCTAAAGCTTGATCTAAATATTTTATTTTATTTTTTAAAAAAATTGTATTTATTTACTTCTATAGAGAAAAGGGAGGAAGAAAGAGAGGGAAACATTAATCTGTTGCATCTCCTACGTACCCCAACCAGGAGCAGAATCCACAGCCCAGGCATGTGCCCTGACCAGCAATCGAACTGGCAACCTTTTGCTCTGGGGAACGACACCCAACCAACTAATGGAGCCACATCAGCCATGGCAAAGTATTTTCTTTTCTTTTGGTGTTATTGTAAATAAAACTGTTTTGTTAATTTTGTTTTGGGTTTGTTCATTGTTGCAAAGAAATGAAAATTATGCCATGTTGATTTGGTTTCCTGCAACATTGCCTTATGTATTGGTTTTAACAGGTGTGTGCGTGTGCGTATGTGTGTGTGAATCATTAGGGTTTTCTACATATAAGACTATGTTGTCTGTTAAAAGAGATAATTTTTCTTCTTCCTTTTGAATTTGGATACCTCTTTTCTTACCTTCTTGCTTAATTTTTTTCTGGTCAGGACTCCTGGTACTAAGTTGAATAAGTGGGAAAAGCGGCATCTTTGTTTTGCTCACAATCTTAGTAATGTGTTTTGTGATTTTTCATACAGTATTATGTTAGCTGTGGGTTTTCATGTGTGGCCTTTACCATATTGAGTAGTTTCCTCCTATTCCCACAGTCCCTGTCTTTTGTTAAAACCATAATTACTTTTCTTTAGAGATTTATTTCATCATGGTATTTAATCTTCAGGCCTGGAAATAAGCTATGTTCAGACAGAGAAAACCTTTAGATGAGACCTCTTCTGGTCCCAGGTCATGAAGCCTGCCTGGCTTGGGAAATCTTTATTTTCTAATAAATTATTCAACAAGAGGTTAATGCCTTCCCACTTACAAAGTAAAGAGAACTAAGTAAAGTTCTCTTAGCCCCAGAGTGAAGTAGAAGTGGTAAACCTGCCTTCCCCAATGTACACCAGAAGTTTACATAAGGATCTTTTTGAAGACAAGGAACATTCTAGGAAAGGATAAATGAAAGCTCTTAAGAGGAAAATTCCACTTGTTGATGAGGTTATAACATATATGGGTTGGAAATCAGTTCCCTGTGCTGATGCTACAAAGATATCCACAGGAACATGTCAGGGGTCACTCTGGGGTTATCTTGGGTCAGAGAGGAGGTGCAATCCTCTCCTTACACATTGTCACATGAACAAAGACAATTATCCTTCTTCAGAGGTTAAGGCCATCCTCTGGTGGCCTTTACTAAGCTCACTATGGACTGTGCAGAGCTGAAATGTCAGAGGGGGCAGTGTGTTTGGAGAGTGCCAACCCTATAAGCCAGCAATACCACATTCACAGACCATAAAAATGTCATCGTCCTGACCTGCTACACAAGTGGGATCTCTTCCCAATGACTTTTCAGTGGTGTGAGTCTGTGGCTCAGTCAGAGGATGAAGTGGTCCCAGGGTCACAGAACCCTCATCATGGACCCCATCAGGAGGGAGGACACTATGAACTATCTGTTTGAAGTCACCAACACCATCAGTCCTCATGGACATAAGCTGCTTGAGCTGGATGTGAAATAAATGACCTTTCTCTCTTCTCTATGGTATTAAACTCTAAAATATTTTTCTGCACTTTTTAAATAGATTTGTTATGAAAGTGAAAAGTTTATTGAAGACTCACATTCAGTCAATCAATGCTCAACTCTTCTCTATATTTCACCTCGAGTGAGCTGACATAGTCACTATTGTTGACCTAAGGTCACATTCCACACCAGATCCCACCTCTGGTTGGTCTCCCTTGTACCATCTCCACAGTGCAGGTGACACCAAGTCCATCAGAGGAGGAGCAATGTTCCTGTAATGATGGACAAAACATGTGATGAGCTGGAAAAAAAATCCGAGCTCTGTCCCTCCTCCAGGGGGACATGTGGACAGCACCTGGACACTGCTGTGGAGAATGGGAAGGACAGGAGGACACCCCTTTGGGTAGCAACAATGATTAATTTTCTTCCTGTTGGACTTCTCCCAAAGAATTCTAGTTTTTTTTTGAGTATTCCCATTTTCATGACAATAGACTTATTTGCATAAGTTTAGTATCAGTATGACTCTGTCCTCCTTGTTAATAGGATATAATAAAAAATATTGGTAATACAACCAAGGCTTTGACTCAAATGTCCTTGTTCGGGCTGATGCCCACAGCATTAGAAATGACCTCACCCTTTATGAAGCTAAGTTAGACCTAATGGGTCTTTTGGCACCTATTGGAGAAAAGGACATCACCTAAAGCTAGAACAACTGCAGGCGAAATGTGAGGGGAGGCTTCCTTACATCAAGAGGCTGTTAAAACTCCCGTCCCATGTCTCATAGAAAAACCTGGATCAGAGCAAACTACATGGTGAATATCAGTTCCTCTGCACTTAGGTGATTAGTCAGGCCAAATCACGTGACAGTAGCCATGTTGTAGAATCAAGAATACTCTCCTTTTTTAGAGATGACATTTGATCAAAGGAAAGGTGACTACAGAGAAAAATAAAATGTCCCCACTAAATACTGCAGAAGCAAAGCCTTCTGAGAGATGAAACCCTGGCCCTGTTGAGAAACTTTTAGCTCTTTTTCACCTGTTTATAAATAACTGGGACTTTGCACCTGTTTATAAATTGCAGGAACTGATAGAGATGCAAACCCAGTCTTGGCTGAATCCACTGAGCCATACCAGCCAGGGCTGCAATGCATTTTTATTATTTGGCCTATTCTACATTATTTTTATTGTGCCTAGCCTCATACCGCAATCCCCCCACCCCAGTCCTTTGGATTGATGAAACATACAAATGGTACAATTAAAACCCAAATCGATAAATTTTCAAAAGGTTTTAATTTCCTTTGGTCAAAATCTCTCCTTATAGTGCTCCTCAACCTGAAGTCTACTTCTTTTGGTAAACACTTAGATTTTCTCCTCATGAAGTAAGCACTGTGAAGAAACATATACATCAACTTTACCAAAAGCATTAGTGTTAAGGTCTTAGCCAGCTTATAGGAACTGATAAATCTGTGACATTCAATTCACAAGTGCACTCTAGGAGATGAAGACTTCAAAGACCATGACTTGCTTTGTCCATTGGGAAAGATACCAGTTAAAGAATCTCTCTGACATTGTGGGAAGGGACTTTACCCAGTGCCCAACCACAAGTGGACACACAGTGATCAAAGCATCCTGTAGGATGAGAAGGTGCTGACTTCAAAGATAGACAACTATCCCAAGACCTCAACAAAACCTGTGCACTTATGTATTTATGCTAAGATGTATTAGGTTGGTTGTATTTACTTATCCGTTAATATTAGTCGTAGTAATAATTATACTCGTTAAAGGTGCTTTTCTCAAATCTTGTGTGTATAGCTCAACTTTTGGTAATTGCCAAAGGTGTGTGTGTTAACTTTTGTATTATAAATAGTACTCTTTTTGTGGTTTTGTATTTGAGGCAGGTTAGCAAAAAGCTAGAAAAAATACCTTGCTAAGTGGAATTAGGAAACCGAGACAGATGGCGGAGTACACTGCTGGAGCAATTCACAGCCTGATACACAAGGTCACAAGAACAGAAAGCCTCGAGTGCCCTGCAATGGGCAAAGCTGATGCCAAATCTCTCCTAGGGTGGCCTTTCCCACCTTGGCCTATCTCTGGTCATGTGGTTTAGACCCTTTGCCCTGGCACTGACTGATCAATCAATGGAGACCATGACCATGAGAAAGCACACCTAACACAGCAGAAAAAAAGAAGGAGCTCCTACTGTTAGTGACAGCAGGGATGGAGCAGGAGAGCATTATGCTAAGTGAAATAAGCCAGGCGGTGAAAGACAAATATCATATGATCTCACCAGTAACAGGAGCCTAATCAACAAAACAAACAAGCAAGCAAAGTATAGCTGAAGACACTGAAATTGGGAACGGGCTAACAGTGATCAGAGGGGAGAGGGGAGGGAATAATGGGGGAAAAGGGTGAAGGGTTTACAGGAACAATTATAAAGGACACGTGGAGAATAACGGGGGTGGGGTCGTGATGGAAACAGGGGAGGGAGGTTGGGAGGGTTGGGGCGGTGGGGAGGGATGGGAGGAAAAGGCAGAAAACTGTACTTGAACAACAATAAAAAAAGTTGATGAATATTCTATTGAGATCGTTTATTTTTTTAGACTTCCGCTAAAATCCTTACCTTTGGAGAGCAGATAAAACCCCTGAGGACAAAGAAGCCAGCATATGCCCTCCTTAGGGCATTTCCAGTGAAATCTGTTTGAGTAAATTTTCTTTTTTTTTTTAAGCTCTAAGGGGTCTTCACAAGACTTTCCACCAGAGGAGAAATGGACAGCAGCATCTCATCCCCAGAAAACCCCCCTGAACTTGTCCCCAAAACCTCTTTTCTGACTTTCCACTGAGCTGGAAGCAGCTTGGCCTAAACTCACTTCTTTTCTGTAATGTTTCTAGAAAGCCAAAGCAGCCCCACCTAGTCGCTTTTCTGCTGCCTTTCTCCTAAGCCCTTCCTTGTTTCGCTGTCCTCAGCTTTAATAAATGTGCTCTCAAAATCTCCTGGATGCGTGTTGTGAAATCTTTCCTGCATGAATTCAAGAACCCATACTGAATAGGCCGGCCTTAAGGAAGCCTGGTCAGGGACTCCATCTTATTCCTGTAATACTTTGAAACTTAGAAGGAAGGCTAATCTAAAAGAAAGGAACGGGATGTGTTTGTTTTGAAGAAATTAAAAGTAGTTTGTCCCAAGAAGTTGGTTATTTCTGAATGAGTTAAAAAAGACAAATGAAGAAGAACAAGGGAAATTGTAGAAATTTAGTGGAAAAAATATTGAGAAAGGAATTTTATGTATAAATGCTAGAATCCAGTTATGGAAATGTGGGTACACCCTAAGTCAGCGAGGACTTCTAACTATATGAATTCAAATGGAAGCTGAGGTGGCTATAAAAATATGGCCCTCTATGTCTGCTGAGGAGGCATAAGAAATTTGAATTGAAAACTTTTACTGTCATTATGGCCTGTAAAGTTTTTAGATGGTAATTATAATTTAAAGCATTGTATTCTTATATGCATGTCCCCAAATGAACCTTCCTAAGGCTACAGCTTTTACTTGCACAACTAGCTGGAATCAGATTAATAGTGAATGGCACTTAAGTATTTTTCTTTTCTTTTTTTTTTTAAGGATTCCACTTCTTTTTTTTTAATGATTTTATTTATTTATTTTATTTTATTTATTTGTAGAGAGGGAAGGGAGGGAGATAGAGAGAGAGAAATATCAATGTGCGGTTGCTGGGGGTTATGGCCTGCAACCCAGGAATGTACCCTGGCTGGGAATTGAACCTGGGACATTTTGGTTCCCAGCCCACACTCAATCCACTGAGCTACGCCAGCCAGGACCTGCACTTAAGTATTTTCAATGGGAACTAAATGTGCCATAGTAAATAGGAACCCACCTCATGGTCAGATTGTGAAAACCGGACTGGTGTGTAGTGTAGGAAGTAAATGTTATACAAGATGCAAAATACAGAGAAATGAGACAGAGAGGAAACTTTGGATCATGACAGCTTATAGGTTAGAAGTGATCCACAGAGTTATTCTTGATAAAAGTTTATGGGACCTGACTGTCTCCCCTGTATCTGCTCTTCCTTTAGAAGACTTCAGCTGACCTCAACCCAGTGTTATAGTCTTGCCCCACCCCTGATGATCCGTCATCGAGCAAGTCATATACTGACACTAATACTTTCTCAGAATGAGCCTTCCCAGAATTGTGAGACTATGTTATCAAGCCAGAATTTTGGTTATCAGTGCATTCTTCAGATTTATTTATGACAAAAAGGGGAAAGTATTGCTAGAAAGAGGCCAGGTACTCATCCTGATGAACTCAGGGGAGGCCTGTGTGGTGAGACTTACAAATTGAAAGACCTAAAGTAACCACATAAGATGGTGTAAAATCAAAACTTTTTCACTAAAAAAGAGTAATGGTGGGTAGTCATGTCTTCCCTGACCAAGGTCAGTCTTTACTTTAACTGAGCATGCCTGTTGTCTTTTTGCATCTATAATAACAGACCTTTGGAATGTCAGGGTAATTTCTGTTTTCCCAAACCCCTCATTGCACCAGAGCAGAGACCACATAATCACTCATTGTTATTTTTATTGTGTTGTTAACTGCTAACTATCTGGTACTAAGCAATGTGAAAAAGAGTATGTGTATATTTGTTGTAGTTTTTATCCAGTCCCAGAGGTTTTCCCATTTTGCCCTTTCCTGCATCCCTAATTTATCCCAATAGATTTCATGTCACCCCTTATACCTCTTACTTTGATTGTAATGTGTAAAATAAGTTGCAAAATTGATGTTCTTTGAAGAATTTTCTCAGTCAGTTGAAATTTGGCTTCCTGGTAATTGATGTCAGTCTGACTCAAATAAACACAGAAAAATTCTCTACAGGTTTAAACATGTCTTATGTTGACAACTGAAAATTCTAAGCTTCTAAGTAAGACTTGGCCTTTCTGGAGACCTGCCTTCAGTGTGCGGTCATCCTGAGGCCCATCAAGAGTTGCTTCATGATGATAAAAGACACTCTTATCACCCTTGTTACTCAGAAAGTTCCAACAGTTTTAGTTGCTCTGTTCTAAGAACCAGAACAGTAGACCAAACATGTTTCTACATCACATGAGGTGGGGTCACTCACCCAGAGTCACACAGCCTGAAGGTGCAGGTGAACTCATACATGCTGTGTATTGTTCGTTGGCACCTGGCATCTGTGCTCCACTTTTTTTTCCTACATTTCATCTTTTATCAAAGGAACTGAAAGATTAAGTACTACCTTTTCTCCCCTCAGTGACTGAGAATCCAGGTGTGAATTAAATTCATCCTCTGAGGTGCACTTGTTCATAATTCAGAAGCTGGAAGGAGATGGGACCATGATTTCTGCTGGTGTGGTGACTGATGGGCAGGCTGTGGCAAACACCGCTTCATGTGAAGAAGCAGGTGTTTCTGTACCTCTGGGTGGGGCTGTGGCCATGCGACCTTGAGACCAGACTCCCTGTGGCAGCTCCCTAACTTGTATTTTTTAGACCTTCAGTAGTTTTACAAGCAACTAATTCTTTGTGTTAAAGACCTTTCTGCACAAATGTTCATGGCAGGTTTACTTGTAAGGGCCCAAGATTGGAAACAATACAAATGTCCACGAAGGGGTGAATGGATACACACATTTGGTGCTTCCCTACAATGGAAAAGAACAAAGAGATAAAAAAAATCAGAACTATTTTTAAATAATTGGGTTTAGTCAAGAAGCCAATCTCTACCCAAAATTGTGTATTGTATGATTCAAATTTTAGAAATCCTAGAAAATGCAAACCAATCTATAATGACAGAAAGCACACGAGAGTTTCCTTAGCACTAGGGGGAGAAAGTGGGGAAAAAGGCAGAATAAAGAGATACAAGAGGACCTGAGTAAATTTTAAGAGTAAGAGGCACGTTCATTATCTTCATTGGAACAACTTTTGTGGTACATGTATGTGGCGAAACTGAATTAATTGTATACTTTTAACATGTTGAGTTTATTATATGTAAACTATAATTCAATAAATATGTTGGAAATTATATATACAGATATGAAATATCACTTAAAGTATAAGTTAAATGTAAAATCAAAACAAAAATATCTAACTTTAACATGACTTTTTTAACAGTTCTCTGCTTGTCCAGCAGAGGGCAGCAGAGCTACTCTGTAGCCTGGAGCCTCCTCCTCAGGGGGCCACTGACCGTTCTCAGCAGCACCCACAGCCCAGCAGGGTCCAACCTCACCGGTGTCACCAAGTCCACAGTCCTCCTCGATCACCAAACTGCCCACACTGGACTCTGTCGGCTCCTCCATCCAGCCAGGTGTCTGTCCACCTGAAGTCTGGCCCTCTGCAGGCAGCTCTTCCTAACCAACCTCTACTTCAACAGGGCCAAGTGGCCACTAACTCTTCAGGTCTCTGCCAAGGGGTCACCTTCCCAGAGGTACTCTCTGTGATCCCCAGACCAGTTGGGATTCAAGTCACACCATGCTCTAGACACACCAGAAGTTCTCCTTCACAGCCCTTCTCTGGATTATTATTAACCCCTTAGAGCTGAGATTTATCTGAGGCCCTGTCTCCGTGACAAGATAAACTCCGTGAGAGCAGGGCCCATGTATATCCTGTTCTCTCTGGAGTTTCCAGGGCCCAGCCCAGGACCTGACACATCACAGATGCTCAGTGACCACTCACTAAATGGATGATGAACACAACACAATGGAAGTCTGCCACCCTGTGTGATGGTTGTGCTCAGAGCATGTTCCTTATCAACAAGAAGGCATCAGTGCCAGGATGGGAGGAGGCCACCAATTGCCCAAGAATGTCCCAGGGCCAGGTCTTTACCCACTTGTACATTCAAGAGAAAGAACAGGAACTTCTTAACAGCAAAGTCTCAAGGCACCTTGTCATTCCAAGAAAAATCAAAGCCTTCCCCATCCCCACCTTGTGAGTGATGTCTCGTCTCCCCAGGGCCTGGGCAGCAGCCTGTGTCCTTCCTCTTTTCACTGAGACCTGACCTGGCACACACCTGGATCCTCCAACCCAGGTAGTGTTACTACCAGAGGGGAGGGAGCACAGCCTGGCCTTAAATGAATCAGGGGATGACTCCTCACTCCCGAAATTCCTGGTCGGTGGGACACCTGCCTGTGCTTCTTAAAGACATCTCACCAGCCCATGATGATTTGGGCAACAAACTTGTCATGTAGGATTGGACTGGAGACCCAGGATCTGTGGTTGCTCTTACCTCAGAGGGCTAAGGGTACTGTGGTAGCCTTTCTTCATTTAACAGAAGTACCCATGGGGTCCTCTGGGTGAGTCTCCACATGGAGCTGTTCCAGGTCCTGGGTCTGTGGGGATCCCAGAGAAGATGACAGACAGGGACACAGATGACTTGGATGCGACACCCCAATGTGGTGATGGGGGACACACAGGGCTTTTGGGGTCAGGACTTCAGGCTAACACTGTCTTCCAAATTCTTCGAGAAGGCCCTCACCAGGCCTTTATTTGTTTTAAAACTTGGGGACAGAGAACTCCTTGTGAAACAGCATATCCCCTGGGGGCACTGTTGTTCTGACAATGGACTCACCACATTCTGGGAAATGGCTGTCTTCTCACTGGGCCCACCCTACCCTCGGATAAAGTCAGGACGCCAGGGACCCAAAGGGACAGAGCCCTGACTGACTGTTCTCTCAGCCTGGGAGTCAGAACCCATCTCTGTCCAGGGTTCAGGGTCAGCTCCCACCCTCTGGAGCCTGGTCAGCATCTCTTTCTGCCACCTGAATGGTGACACTGAGACATGCAGTCGATTCACACATGAACCTGGCTTGGCTAAGGAGGTGGAGAAGGAGCCTGATTTTCATTTCCTGCTTCAACGGGCACTTTTGAGTGCCTCCCTTGTGCCTGCACTGTCCCACCTGCTTCTCCCAGGCACTGTGAATAAAACAGAAAAATTAAAAGGGCCTTGCAAGTAAACCTGACAAGCTCAGTGGCCATAATTCATCACACAGGATGTTGTGATAACAGATTTCTAACTAGGCAGATGATGGCTGGTAGTCACATCCCAGGCCCATAAGCAATGGTCAGAGTTTAGCTGAAGTGAGCTCTGTCCCCTGTTCTTATGCATCTTGGACAATATGCCTCTGAAACATTAGAGTGACTTTCTTTGGTAGATCATTCAGAAGCACAGCCTCTGGCACCAGGCTGCAAGGCCACAGAGCCCCTCGGGTGAGCTGGCTTCCTGCACATTCTGTCTACGTGCTGTGAGTGTTAATTATACTGCACCCAGCAATGTAAAGGAAGTATGTTTCTGCATTTCGCCTTCTGTCTAACTCTAGAGATTGTTCCACGATGCTTTCTCTCACTTCCTAATAGATTTCATGAAACTTAAAAAAAGATCATTTTCTCAGATTATAATGTATAAAATAAGCTGCAAAACTGCTATGCTTTGTGGGATTTGAGATCTGGCTCCGAGGTGTATGTTATCAGGTTGGCTCAAATAAACTCATAAAATTTCTCTACACATTTGGACGTTACTTACTTTGACAGGGCCTAGGAGCACTGGCTTTCTCAGGGGTCTCTGTGCTTCTTTGTACCCCACCCTTGGCACCATCCAGGGGCAAGGCGAGGTGGGGTTGCCATAGGAAAGCACCCCAGATGGATGACAGAAGGTGATCCAACAGTCAGGGAGAACAAGGACAGGCTCAGTGAACAGCCATAGAGAGGGAGGGTCTCCCTGAAACCATCCCTCAAAGACCTTAGAGCCCACAACCACCTGACCTGTTGCCAGATCTCTCTCCCCAGGACATGCAGGGCTCCTTGCCATCACACCCAAGAACTGCAGGCCCTTCTGACACTTCTGGTTTTGGGTCTCTGTCCATGGAACCAAAGTCCAGGCTAGTGACAACCTGAGATAGGAGTGTCCCCTCTGCAGTCATCACTAAGCCTGACCCCTTCTTATCCCTATGTTACTTTTGTGACCTTCCCACTGGGAGTGAATCCAACATTTTCAGAGCATTTGAGAAGCTGGGAAGACCCTGTGTTTAGCTGGTTTCTGTGTCACAAACAGAAATAATCCTTAGGTTTTGGGACCTGAGGCACTCTGTGTGTTGCTGACAGACCCCAGACCAAGACACAGCAGAAGCCAGAGCTGGGGTGAGTGGGCCATCATCTCAGGGACACACATGCCTCCATCAGCCTTGCTATTATAAGTGAGCTCCACAGGCCAGTAGGATCAACCTCCCCTGATAGCTTGTCAGATGCAGAGTTACTGGTCTGTTACAAAACTGTTGAGTCCAAATCTGCAGTTAAACAGGATCGGAGCCCCTCCCTGTGTGCACAGGAGAAGGGGAGAGTCCCCTCTGCCCCTGCATCATGGGTTCTCCCTTTGGCCCAGTATCCATGTTAGCTGGGCAGCTCCTTAAGCAGCATTTTTCTTGTGTCACCTGGGCATTACAATCTTTATAAAGTTTCATGGGTGGTCTGATGCACAGCAGGGTGACATCCCTGTCAGAGGTTTTCCTGAGGTAGTTCCAGAACTCTCGCTAAAAAGGAAAAAGTCAAATGTGGAAGAAAGTGGGCTGCAGGGGAAGCTACTCTGCACCTGACAAGGACATGCCTGGGATGTGGATGCCTCAGGTTTGTTCTTTTCCAAACACGTCATGTAAGTGCTGGAATGTACTGGTTTATGTTCATAGGCTTCAGCAGTTCCAGGAAAACCAGGATAAGAGGAGACAGCACCTGAAATAGGGGATGCAGGTGGCAGGAATAAGGGGAGGGTGAGGGTGGGTCCTAGCCACAGACTCTGCCCCTGGCCCACATGACCAGGGAAAATATCTTGCCCCATAGGAGGCTCAGGGTATAAGAAGGGGTGACAGCAGATCCCACCAGTCCAGACAGAGTTGGCTGTGAGCCTTACTGGACCTCAAGCTCTTCTTGTGAAAGGAGGGACAGAGCAGATGGTGGACATGGGGGAGTCTGCCTCAGTCCCTACCCACAGAGGACTTGTCCACTGGCAAGGACTGCTGCTGGCTTGTAGGGAGGGCACAATCCCTGGGGTGGGGGCATGAGGATGAGACAGAGACTGGCTAGAGTCTTCTGGAGAGAAGGGCTCTCTGAGAGGGGAAGGAAGGCTTCTCTTTGGACTTGAGGGGAAACAATAGGGGAGTAGTGTAGGATGGGGAGGGGGCTCAGCAACAAAAATCTCATGATCTGCAAGTGGAGAGGGAATGGGAAACCTTGAAGTTTATTTCTTAAGTTACCCATCACTGAGAATTCAATTTTGAAAACTGATGATGATAATGACAACTTACATCAGATGACACCAGAAAAATCTTAACCAGGGTGCTGATCATTGTCCTTATCACCAACCTCAGAAAGGGGCAAATACACTCCAGAGGGTGCAGGACCCTGAGATCATGCATTCATTCACCAACAGGTAATTCCAGCCTGTTGCAGGCACTGGGGGTACAGCAAGACCAGAAAAACCCCTGCCCACGTGAAGCTCATGTTCTATGGGAAGGGGAGACAAAAAAATCTAGATGTGATGTCAGGTCCCCACAAGTGCCATGAAGAGAACAGAACAGGAATAGGTCAGAAAGTGAAGACAGGGTCTTTAGATGAGGTGGTCAGCAAATGATTCTCCCTAGGACACCTCTGAGGGTCAGAAGGAGTCTGAGGATAGTGAGGAAATGAGCTGGAAAGAAACCCGGGAAAGAGTATTTGAAATAGAAAAACAACAGTTTCAGAGATGCTGAAGTAATGGTGGCCATGCTTTTGACCTTGACCGTGGGAGACACACAAAGACCAAGGCTGAGAGATGAAGAGACCTGCTCAGTATCCAGAGCCTCATCTCTCCATCCCAATACATAGATCCCAACATTGATCAATTTGTCTTTTCCCTCCTAGTGTCACTGTTAACCTTCTGGAGCCTGCCTACTGGTGCCCAACTTGCTGTTGTGTTGACTGGTGCTATTGAAGGAATGGATGTGGGTCTAAAGATTCGTAATATGCCTCCCGGAGCTGAAAAAGTGTTTTGGTACAGGGGAACAATGTAAATTACAATAGTTTCATTGCTTCTGCCATGAAGCAGATAAAACAATACAGAATAGGGCCTGCAAACAGCGGTTGAGAGTTCGTGAATATCGAAGGATTGTTGTTGATAAGGGGTGTCACCGTAAGGGATGCAGGAGTGTACACTGTAGTAGTCTACCTTCAAGATGCAAGCACTCGAACTGCATCTGGACGGCTCTGTGTGTCCCGTGAGTAATTGCTTTCTGACATCTGGGTGTTGGGTGGGGTGACTTGTACTTCACACACAGGACTGACAACCCTGGACTCTGCCTTTATGCCTGCGCATCATGTCTTGGGTTGGGTTTTGGCACTTAGTGCAGGACACACACAGTGGAGACAAACTTCTTAAAATCAGAGTTTCCTTCCTGGAGCCAGCCCTGCAGACATTCACCACAGAAAGAAGGACCAGTCTGATGGGAGTGACCAGTTTCAGTTCAGTCCCCTGGGCTCTTCTCCATGACCCTAATGAGAATGAACCTTCAGGGCTTGGTAAGGGCCTGGCCTGTGTATCATCACCCTGCTCCCCACTCCCCCAGAATTCTCACAGAGAAGCTCAGCTCCACATCCCCTCTCCAGAACCCTGTCCCAAAGGTCCTGACTCAAGGAACCTTAGCAAGCTTTTGTCAGGTTAGGTTTTGCCTCCTTGAAAGAGCTAAGTAAGTGTAATGGTTTCTAGGTGCCCAACTCACAAGGCTCCTGAGTTGGTCAAGAGCCAGGGCTCAGCCCCAAGAGCCACATGTGGGCAAGGATAAAGCCTGGTTCTTCACCTGTGACTATATGTGGAGAGAAGAGCTGGACAAGGTACCTGGATCATTAGCTGACTGTTCTGGGGAATGTAGGAGAGACCAGAGAAAGGTCAGCATTCCCTGGAAGGAGCAGAGAAAACATGCTCCTGGCAGCTCCACATGTACCGGGGATCAGCCCAGGGGATTCTCTCTCAGACTCAATCAATAGCAGATGCCTCTTGCTTGAACAGCTCTTGTATCCCAAGGTTTGGGTAAGATACTGTGAATAGTTTAGGTTAATACACTGACAACCTACTTGGCAGTCAAATAATTATCATTTTTTCGTGAGGGGAAACAGGCATGGGGTGATATGGTCACTAAAGCAAAGTCACACAAAACATGAGCAACTTCTCAGAGTCAGTTGAAGTCTGTCTACAGATAAGTGGGCCTCATTAGATATCCATATATCCCTAGACCAACCATTGGTTCAAATTTTTTCTTCTTAGGCACCTTCCACTTACAGGGATATATTCTGGTCTGGGGAGTCATAGCAAATGGAGAATTAACTAATTTTTATTCTAGAACAAAGTTACCTGTAGTAACAATCAGAGTCAGTGCTGGGAATGCCCAGGCCTCCCCCTCAGGTGGCTGCTCCACACCTCCCTGCCCTGGGACTGAAGTCACTTGTTTGTTTCAAGATGTGTTGGTGTCACTCTCACTGGAAATAAAAAGAAAAGGGACTTTGCCTTCTCACGCTCCAGTCCACATCTGCAACCAGCTCAGGGACTATTCTGAGACAAACACTCAATTTCTTTTGATGAATTATAAAGAAATACATGGTGATGGAATGAATGATCAAAAGTCTTCAAAACTGGAACCAGAATGCAGTCCTGCCTGCAGGAATTAGAATTCCAGCCACATAGGATGAGCTTCCTGTCCCTCCAGGGGCTGAGACCCATGTCTCAATCTCTTTGCTGCTCTCTAGAGAAATATTCCTTCTTGCACTGGGTTTTAGGTCTTGGGGTATTAAGAATAGTTTCCACATGTGCAAAATTTTAACTTCTTTCCAAATTTCTATCACATTACCGCTCCAAACAAAAGGTTTACAATGACCAGAACTGCAAGTTTAAGCTCCTCACTTGCCTTCTGCAACCCCTCTGTACTTGCACACATCCTCACCTGCCCTCAACAGAGGGAGAATGACTTTAATGACCAAGGACAGAGCACATGTTTCTGCTGGTGGTCAGTTCTTGCCTTTCCTTTTCACTCTTTCCTAGCTCATTCCTTGAACTTTGCTCTATCATTTATCGGCTCACTGGCTCATGTTGATCACACTCACATGGAAGACCTGACCTATATCTTGGCCCTTGGGCCTGAGTAGTCAACTGACTGCTGGCTTGTTCCTGGTCTGTATGTGTTATTTCTGCTTAAACCCAAGTTCCTGGGATGTCTTGGGAAATGGTGCCTCATAGAAACACATCTCAGCTGGGTGGTGGACGTTCCTGAAGCTGGAAAACTTGGTTTCTGGTTGACCAGGCAGGGAGGTGGTCAGTGAAGAACCAGGAGAAGTGCAGTGGTGTCTCTGACTCCCAGTCTGTGTCTTTCCACAACCGGACATTGACACTAAACTGACACAGAAAATTTGTGCTTCGTCCCAGACGCAGAGCTGGAGGACTTACGTTCTCTGAGTGCTCAGGTCCTCATGTGTTTGTCTTGTGATACACAGACCTGTCTTGTTGTTTTTAGATTCAAGTTGACTGAGAGCTGAGAGGTGCCAACTCTGATTGTAGAAGCCTTTGAGCAATCAAAGGTACCACCCAGGGCACTGTTGTCTCAGTTTCCTGCTCAGCAGTTGCCCACACCCAGCAACACAACCAACAACTGCAACTCCAAGAGTTTTGATTTGCATTTTCCTAATGATATTGATGTTGACCATATTTTTGTTATTGCTGTTTTAGGGGAGATGAGAGGATGCCGAGAAAGAAAAAGTCAAGGGGGAAAATCCAAGTAAGAGAGAAGTGGCGCTTTCTGGAAGCACCCTGACCAGGGACTAGGCCTCCAACCTAGGTATGTGCTGTGACCAAAGACTGAGCCTCCAGAGTTTGAGTGCACAAAACAGCCCTCTAAACAACTTAGCCACCCAGCCAGGGCAGGCATCTTTTGATGTGTTTATTGGCCCTTTGTATATCTTTTTAACATGTCTGTTTAAGTGCTTTGCCATTTTTAAATCAGGTACTTGGCTTTGTTGTTTTTGAGTTGCAGGAGTTTTTTGTATATTTTGGATCTTAACTCTTCTTTTCATATATCATTTGCAAAATATTTTGTCCCATTTCACAGGTCACCTTTTACTCTGTTTACTGTGTTCTTTGATGCACAGAGGTTATTTTCTGACAACATGCAATTTATCTAATTTTTCTTTACTTGCCTTTGTTCTTGGTGTCATATTTAAGAAATCATGGCCAAATCCAATGTCATAATGCTTTCCTCTATATTTTCTTCTAAGAGTATATTATAGTTTTAGGTCTTACTTTCAGGGTTCAATTCATTTTGACTTCATGTTTGTGTGTGGTACATGCAATAATCCATCTTATTTGTTAGCATGTGGATATCACTATTCAGCACCATGTGTTGTAAAAACTGTCCTTTCTTTACAGAACAGTCTTAGCTTTTTTGTCAAAAGCACTTCATTGTGTTCTTTGATGAACAGAAGTTTTCATGCCAGTGTCACACTATTTTGGTTACTCTAGCTTTGTAGTGAGCTTTGACATTCATAAGCGTGGGACCTCTAATTTCATTCCTTTTATTTCTAAGGTCACTGAATCCATTTGGGGTTCATTGAAATTTCATATGAATTCTAGGATGGATTTATTCATTCTGCAAAAAAGCCATTGGGATTTTGATAGGGATGGTATCAAATGTGTAAACAGTGGGGATCTTCCATTCATAAGCATGGGTATCTTTCCACTTATTTGTTTCTTTTTTATCTTTTTTTTTTCAAAAACATTTGTTAGTTTTCAGTGTGTATGTCTTTTGAGTCCTTAATTAAGATTATTCTTAAGTATTCTATCCTTTGTGATGCTATTGGAAATAAAACTGTTTTCTTAGTTTTATTTTAGGAGCGTTCATTGTTGTTTTGAAGAAATAGAAATTGATGCTGAGTGTTGATTTTTTTTTGTCCTGCAACTTTGCTGAATTCATTAGTCCTAACAGGTTCATTTATTTCTTTTTTGCATGTGGGGAGTGAAGTTTTTACAATTTTCTACATATAAGATAATGTTGTCAGTTGAAAGAGAAAATTTTTCTTCTTTCTATCCAATTTAGATACTGCTTGTTTCATCTTTGTGCCTAATTTTTCTGGCCAGAACTTTAAGTACTACATTGAATAAGTAGGAAAAGCAGCATTTCTGTCTTGCTCATGATATTAGTAGAGTTTTGATATTTCTCCATGGAGCATTGTGTTAGCTGTGGAATTTCCTATATGGCTTTTAATATACTGAGTGGTTTTCTTCTATTCCTATAGTCTCTGTCCCTTGTTAAAACCATTATCTCTTCTCTCTGAAGATTTTTTTTATAGTGGTAGTGAATCCACAGGCCAGAAAGTAAAGTGCTGTTCACAATGAGAAATCCTTTAGATGGAAGTTCTCTGAATCCAAGGTCATGAGACTGGGTTGGGTCATCTTTGTTGCCTAATAAATTATTTATCAAGAGACAGCTATCTTCCCACTTACTGTAATTTCCCATGGCTCCAGAGATGGACAGAAGTGGTAAGCTGGCCTTCCCTAGCACATATGGAATTTTACCTGAGGAGAGGGATTTGATTTTTTGAAGGCAAAGAAAGTCTTTCAGAGAAAAAAATCTTCCCTGATGATATGGTTGTAGGACACATAGGCTGGGAAGGGGTTCTCTGTGCTACGTCTGTGGGAACAGGTCAGAGGTCACTCTGAGGTCACCTGGACTGAGAAAGAGCACACAGTTCTCTTTTTACAGGTTGTCATCTGAAGAAAGATAATGGTCTTTCTGCAGAGGCAGAACCATCCTCTGGTGAACTTCACAGAGCTCACTGTGGACTGAGAGAGGCTGAGATCTCAAAGAAAGCAGTGTGGTCCCAGTTCTCAAGCCCAGTCACAATCAGTCACATTTTTTGTTTCTCCACAGAGCCCCTGAGAGTGCCCACCCTTTTAGCCCTCAGCTCCACAGTCACACAGCACAAAATTGCAGTGGCCTTGACCTCTACACAAATGTGGTTCTAACCTGTATTTGTTCCATTGCAGCAATCAGTGGCTCAGGAGAAAAAAGTTGTTCCAGAACCACAGAAACCTCACCACAGACCCCATCAGGAAAGAGGCTGCTGACGATGACCAGAGTGAAGTCTCTGACCCATCAGTTCTGTTGAAAGTGTGCCTCCTCGAGATAGATGTGAAATATGAGTGACCTTCTTTCCTTCTTCTATGTTATTAAACTCTGAACAATTTTTGCAACTTTTTAATAGATTTATTGTCAAGATAGATTGTACTTAGATGACTTGCATTGAGTAAATAAATACAAAAAATGTTTGCTGACATTGTCCTTACTGTTGACTGAAGATCACATTCCACACCAGATCCACCTTTGCTTTGTCCTAGTTGCTCCTTCTCCATGGTGGAGGTGACACTTCCTGAAGACAGGAAGTGGTTGTTGGATGGCAGGTGGAAGCACATGAGGAGCTCACATAAAACTGAGTTTAGTGCCTTCACCAGGGAAATGTTTGGAGGGTGTGTGGACACTGATGTGGGCAATGGGAATGGACAAGAGAACCCCCATGTGGCTAGCACACTGATATTTGTCTCACTATTTTATTTCTCCCTCCAAATTTCTAAGGCCCCCTTGAGTATTCTCACTTCTATGGAAATAGACTTATTTGCATAAGTTCAATGTTACTGTGACTTCTAAATTAAAATTAATTTGAAACATTGGTAATACAACTGAGGTTTTGGCTCAAATGTCCTAGTTCAGACTGATGCCCACAGAATTAGAAATGACCTTACCCTTTATAAAGCTAAGTTTGATGTCACGGGTATTTCAATAACTTCTGGAGAAAAGAGCATCACCCAAAGCTACAGAGACTGAGGGTGTTGTGTGAGGGTGAGGCTTCCTAAGCTCAAGAGGCTGTTAAAACTCCCATCTTAGGTCTTGTTAAAAGACGTGCATCACAGCAAACTATGTGGTGCATGTCAGCTCCTCTGCACTGACGTAACTACTCAGGTGAAATCAAATGACAGCAGCCATGTTGGAGGAACAAGAACACTCTTGTTCCTTGGACATCATGTTGATTAAAGGAAAGGTGACTTCAGAAAAAAAATGTAATGTCTCCATTAAAAAAAAACACACAAAACTCCAGAAGTTCAGTCTTCTGGAGATCTGATCCTACCTCTGCCCAGGGACTCTCAGGTGTTTTGTGGCTGTTTATAAATTGCTGGGAAGTTGCACCTCTTTATCAATTGCAGAAACTAATGGAGATGTAAACTGAGTCTTGGCTGAGTAAGATACAGTTGTATTTCTCCCTGTTATGCAGAAAGCAGTTTTGTTATGACTTAGAAGCCTTAATGTTCCCCTAGAGTCTCTAATATTCTGACAGGTGTTTGTAAATACAGGCCTCTGACCTCAAATTTTATAGAACGTTTTCTCTAGAAACGTAATTGCAATTTGTGATTCCAGATTATTTGTCTAACCTTTTGACATACACATGTCTCCGCAAAAGCTTCTTTCTAGTGTTGTGATTCAGAGAATATTTGACTAGGGTATTTGGGCCCATCCCTGTGAGATGTAACTTTCCTTTGGTTTCTCTCTGCCCCATCTCTGTGGAAGAGTAGATGCCTAACTTAGGTGGAGACCTTTCCAACCAGATGTAAAAGGACCTCTGTCAGAATTTCATGAGGAGTTTTACTTTTATTTTGTGTAAAGCCCATTAGCAAATGCAGATGCCTATGATTCCTCCTGCTGTTTTCAAATCTCCCCAGCCTTTTGTTCCAGGGGAGTTGAGTTCAGCCTTACTGCCCTGTTGCATGATCTTGAATAAAGTCTTTCTTGCCTTTTTAAATATCTCTGACATCACTCACCTGTAATTAGCTGGTCCTTTCATCTTGCTCACAATGCCAATCCTTATTATATTCTGAAATCTTCTGATTTTTTCTTTATCTAGTTGGGATCCTCTAAAAAAATTTATAGTTTTTCTATCTTCCCTGTGACCGGTGTCTCCAGCAGGAGATGACTTGAGTTCCTAGTTCCTCCTGGGGGTCCAGGTTTCCTTGGCACAGGTTTGGTCCAGAACCTGAGGAGATGTGCAGGCATAAAACCATGCCACAACCTAACCACCAACAGTGTTCTCAATCCACACACATTTTCACGGCAGCTTCAAAAAACAAGACCACAGATAATTTCAAAAATATTCTGTCATGGAACTCAACAGCTCCAGGAAACATACAGGTTCCTGTCATGTCAGTAACCTACAGACAGGCCTGCACTGGAGGACCCTGCTTTGGGCTTCTGTGACCTGCAGCTCAAGCCAGACGTCAGTGTCCTCATTGTTTGTTTTTTGTGTGGGTTTTACAAACTCCACATGCCTGTCCTTAGAGAGTCTGCAATCAGAACCTGGGAAATGGGAAAGAAGTCTCAGCTCTGGTTGTGTTTTCTTCCAGTGTCCCATGGCATCTGGGATATTTGGCTAAAATCCTTAAGGACCTGCCCAAAGGCAGATTGTGGGTCAGCAGATTTGGGCCATGCAGGGATGGGGTCTGCTTGAAGTCAGAATGGGAAATTGTAAAGTCTGTGGGTTCTGTGTGTGTTAGGCATCATATGGATTCATGGAGACCTATGGGTGCCATGAAAAAGGGCACCTTGAAGGGTCTCAGCATGGGGCTGTGAGTATGAGTGAGGGACTGGCCTACATTTTGAGGGAGGAGGCACTGGAGCTGGTGCAGTAAAGTGGGGGTTTCCGTTTTCCCAGACTTGAGTGAGTGTGAGGGATGAGACTCAGAGCTGGGAGAAAGAACAGGGGTCTTGAAGACTCATCTCACTGCCCTGATATTAACACAAGAGGAAGCAGATGTATAGGCTGGCAGTGGCCCTGGCACAGGTGATGTGGGAATGGAGACAAGAGGGAGAAAAGAGATGAGCATCCAGTGGGAGCCAGGAGTCTGCAGGGCAATGAGGGATTGTGCAATGGGACTGGGAACACCATGGATGCAAGAGGTGAATCAAAGCAGTTTGGGGAATTCAGTCAGGAAGAGAGATGCAGGGTGAGGCAGTCAGGCCAGAAAAGGTTTGGGGATGGAGCCTGAGGGAGGTGGAGGATGCAGGGCAGGCTTGAGGGCAAGGATTAAATTGAGCTCCAGAGGTGTTTGTGTCTCAAGTTCTGACCAAATAGAGACACGTGAGCCTGGCTCTCAAAGTGTGTGGTCTGGAGAAGCAGTTTCCACATGGCCTTGAAGAGCTAAAAAACTAAATATTTCCTCCCACACCCCAAGATGTGTCTCATCTGAGTCAGTAAGTTAGCCATGTCCGGGGAATTTGTCAGCAAGGAAGGCTGACTTAGGTGCCTGGGGACAGGCAATGGAGTGGCTGATGGTATGTGTGGAGGGGAGGGGTACTGAGGGTCTGGATAAACTTGGAGTGAGTGGAATCTTCTCTTCCTTTGTTGACTAATCAGAGTGAACATCCTGTGATTTTACAGATAAGAACTATGTGACAGGTCACAGTACTGGAGCAGTAGGTTCCAGTGGTCTGGGCCACCTGTCCTGTCTAATCCAGGATGTATCACTCCATCTGTGAGGGATGTTGCCCTCCCCAGCTGACCTAAGTTGATGGATGTGATAGAAGCCAGGTCACAATGAGGAGGTCTGATTATCGGGGCACATAACAGTCCATGTTCAGACCCTCCATCTGTTCTGAGGCCTGGAAGCCATCAGGAGCTGCTGTTCTGTCGCTGTAGAAGGCACGGCCTTGTTGCGAACCCTTGGAATCTGCATGTGATTCTATTAGGTCTCACCAGAGGCTTTGCAAACACCTCTTATTCTCCTAACATAAATTAGATGGAGGTAAAGCAAAGCAAATTTTTCTTCACTCTGGAGGGTATGTTCACCAGTGCCCACACTATTGGAGCCAAAAAAGCCTCATAGATGTGCCAGATCCCTGAATGGTCACAGATGAGGGTGTCCCTACAGTTCATTTTTTGCTGAAACTGCTGGTCACTAGAGCTGATTTAATCGCTGGTGTCACTGTCCTCACTGATGTCACCATCTTAGAGCATCCGCATGAGCAGGCACCACTTCCAGTTTTTGGAGCACATGTGTCTTTCTAAGGCAGTTAGAAATCTGGCTGATTTGTTCATCGTCAGTGAGAAAATCTTAGTTTTCACCATTAAGGATGAAATTAGGTATAGGTCTGCACAGGTTTATTTAACCTGATTTTTAAGTGGAATTGACTTGGAGAATGAACACATCCATTTGCCCTGTGAGGGAGGGCTGGCTCTATGGGCTCAAAATCCATGCAGCCACTTAGAAAAACCTGCAGTAAATTTAATACTCTGCTTTTACCATCCTAAAATTCTTAGTAACTTTTGAAGAATAACCCTGCATTTTCACTTGATATTAACTTGTTCTGGTTCTGGCCTCAGGAATGACCCTGCAACAAAAAAAATGGTTTGACCGCTTTGGGAGGTGCAATTTGTACTGTGACCACCAGAAGGTAGCACCAATGCAAAGTAACCAGGAGGGGCTGTGAATGGATGAGGAAAAGTTTTTGGCTTTTTCTTTGCTATTTTTTCTTATTACTATTGCCTAATGAGCCGAACCATCTTTCCCCCACCTCTGAGGCTTACAGAAGGATTGTTCTCCATCTCTGATGTACATCAAAGATTCAGATTTAAAGAACTCACAATTAGTTGGCTCAAATGTGAATAGCATTAAATCGACACAAAGACCACACTAAATACTGGTCTTCAGAAAAATACTGGAGATATGGATGGAAAGAATGTTTGTGTGTGTGCATGTGTGTGTGTTGATAGGAAAGAACATGGCTGATTTTTCATCTTCCAAGAGTAAAGGCCTTAAATTAGATAATGCCTAAAAGTGAAATACCAGTAAGTTAGCCTCAAAAAATGTTACTTAGGGAAGGAAAGGTTCTATCTGGGGAAGTTGTCATTATTTTGGACAAATATATTCAGCATGACCCGGAGTGAGAAGATTGAACCTCCCTGTGATCACTTTGAACAGAACACCAAGAGACTCAGAGCTTATCGTGGTCACGTTCAGTGTTGTCACAGATACAAGAAAGAACGTCTAACAAGAGTCAACCATGACCTGGCTTTATTCACAGTGTGAACATCTAACATAAAATAACTATTTTATGTTCAAGCCACAGTGGGAGTTAAGATGTCTTTGGGGTTGTGAGTGATCACAACAAAACAATGTGCCTCCTGTAGGCCTTACAATTTGACTAAGATTTGTTTGGGAAGCCCACACTTCTTGGCTTTTCTGAATGAAATCTATTGGGCACTGACATATCCCGTGTGTTCAGGTTTTTTTTTTTTATGTCAGGAGCATTGCATTAGAAATAATTATCTTTCTTTAATGAACTAATGCAAAAACATCTGTCTTTCTTTTGTAGAAAAGTATTGTTTAAAGTTATTTTTTATGCATTTGAAAGCAGACTGAAGTTGCAGCTTCCAGAATGATCTCCAAAGGCAGGGCTGGAGGTTTCCCTCACTGAAGACAACACTGCTACTTCCTGGAAAATGGACAGGCTGCATTGGACTCAGGCCACAGCCCCTCTGCAGCCTGTGCAGCAACAGTCTAGGATGTACCAGCTTCATGGCCCTGCCTGCTGGGAGAGGCACAGCCAGCACCTCACAAAACCGTTTGTTTCACCCTGAACTCACACATTAAATCTGTTGTCAGAGAGACTGGGAATTGCTGTTTTCAGCTTCTCAGTATTTTTTCCAAGAGGTTTTGAAAAAAAAAAGAGCTGAGCCATCATGGGGTATCCGTCCTAGACATTATAGGGGCACCGTTAATGTAACATGTGTACAGTTAAGATCTTTACTCTTCCCCCTTTCCAACCTGATCCTTTCAGAAACTCTCTTCTCAATAAATGTCAACTCTGTCTTTTTAAATGCCTAGGTCAAAAATCTTGTTGGAATTTCGTGCCTCTCTTGCTCTTGCAGTACTCTCTAACCCATTAGCACACCTGTGGGCAGTCTGCAAGCATAAAGAGAACTCAAGTCCTCAGGTCCCAGCCACCATCACGGCTACATGGGGTCATTGTAACAGACTCTTAACTGGTCTTCCTGCCACCTTCTTGACTCAGTTTATATCCATTTTTCCAGTGTAGGATGGACCAGTGATTCTTCAGTGATGAATTCTTTTAAAACTCAACTCAGGTCATCCTTTATCTTCTGAAAGCCCTCCTGTGGCTCCACCGTAATCACACCAAATCAGCGTCTTCACCACAGCCCACAACGTCCTACATCAGTGCTGCTCACAGGGCTGGTCTGCACTGGACAGGGAGTATCCACCAAAACGTCCAACATCTCAGTGCTTTGGCTGAGAAAACTTGCACTGAAAACCATGGCAGCTGAAGTAAGCAGGACACTGAGTTAGGTGGTTGGTTTACTTTTGGTGCTACACTCTTTAGCTCCTTGCAGATCACCTTTGATAGCACTGCCCCCCAAAATCTGGTCCTTGCCTACACCTACACTTCTTATGTCATTCTCTTCAACTCATCTATTCTGGCCACAATGGCTTTTTGACATTTAAACAGGGCAAGCAACCTTCTGCCCCAGGGGTATTGAAGGGCCATTGCAGGGCCATTTTACTCCCTTAGATAGTCTTTCTTCAGAGACCTCCATGGTACCTCTCTCCCTCTTCTCGGTCTCATTCAAATGATATTCAGTCACGAAGGCTTTCTCTTACCATCCTGTGTAAGACAGTAGCCACCAATGCACCCACTCTCTGTCTCCATCATCCCACTTATCTTTTAGAGGACTCACCATCACCTGAAATACCACTTGTTTGATTTTTACACTTGTTTGAAATTTCCTGATCACCTCTTCCTTATCACTAGAATATCAGCCTCATAAGGCCAGTGACTGTCAAGCTCACTCTTTGGGTCCCTACAACCACTACTAACCTGGGAAGAACATGTGCTCATTGTTGAAATAGGGGGTACATTTGCCTGTGCATAAGTGCATGCAGGAAACTGAGTGTGTTACAGAACCAACTTGTGGCAGGGACAAGATACTGAATGAACCCCCCTCTCCTGGGGCCCTGCTGTACTGAATCCACCTTGCTCGTCACCAGGGAATTATGGCCCTCAATGCCAGAGTTTGGTGAAAAGGAAAGGAACTAATCAAAAGTTATACAGAGTTAGAGTAATGACTCATTGTCTTTGTTAAAATCCCCAAGTCCCTTAAAACACCCATAAACACACACAGTCCTTCCTTCCCCCCATTGCCCAGTCAGGGGTACCATATCTCAGGAAAAGAAATAGAAGTCCGTGGCTCAGGTAGCCCCTTGTTCTTCCTAGTCATCTGTGCTTGGCTGGCAGGACTTGCGAGGTTTTCAGCACCATCAGCTGTGTGGCTGGGATCTCCAGTTCTTAAGCCAAACCCACCTGGCACCTTTTCATGGCCCACCAGCAAGAGTCCTTTCACCCCTTTCCTTCCCTGCAAGGTCTCACGTTGTCCCTGTCCCTAGTCCTGCATTGTCTGTCCTGTTTCCTAAGCTGCATGGCAAAGAGAGCCCCAAACCATGTGGTTCCACAAAAAACTGCATGGCTCCAACCCCCAAGGCTGGAAGCACCTGGTATAAATCCCAATGCCAATCTTCCTCTGCATCCCCATTTCAAACCCTCCCACAATCGGCTACACCTACCAGCATTCCCATATTTTTCCAGCTTTTCTGGGCTGCCATAGTCCAAGCTGGCATGGCCCAGTGGCGTGAAGCCAACAATCTCCAAGCTCTCACTCAGGCTCTGTAAGCAGGGGGAGTTGCCTCCCAGTTACATCATGGGTCCAAGTCACTCCCATCTCCTTGGCTCAAAGCAGGGCCACAGCTGATTAACATATCTATGAAACTAACCAAAAGTTATAGGAATGTTAAATGACCCATTTGCTGTTATTTGCAAAACTGTTGATATGCAAAATATCTCTCAATGGCTCTTCTCCATTTTTTCCATTGCCCAGTTCAGACCTGTAGGGGTGAGGGCATCCTATATTTTTAATATTTCCTGGACACCCCATGTTCTGGACCCCATTAGAAATCCCTCTTGGGGGCATCCTGGTTGCATCCTGTTTCATTTTCACTGTCTGTTAAGATAGAAATGATTCTAGTGCTGTCAATGTGTAGGAATGATGTAATGATTAGCCTCCTTCCTGATATATACTGGTATGTAACAAAAGACCCCAAACTTAAAATTGCTGCATGTCTGACATGATGAGAGTCCTGTAAACAACGAATGCCAAACATGATAATAAATAATCAATTTTTGTTCAAGGTACTGAAGACCCAAAATCATGGGCAAAGTTCTCTGGCGAAGAGACACTGTGGTCCTTTCAAAGGGTCTGCCTGCCTGGTTTTCTTTTCTTTTCTTTTTTAAATATATTTCCTTCATTATGCTATTATAGTTGTCCCATTTTCCTTCTTTTATTCCTCTCCACCCTGCACACGCCATCCCACCCATAACCCCCCTGGCCCTTACTTCATGTCTGTGGGTCATGCATATTAGTTCTTTGGCTTCTGCTTTTCCTATGCTATTCTTAACCTCCCCTTGTCTGTTTTCTGCCTATCATTTTTGCTACTTATTCTCTGTACCTTTTTTCCATTATCTCCCCTTCCTCTGCCCTGCTGATAACCCTCCATATGATCTCCATTTCTGTGATTCTGTTCCTGTTCTAGTTATTTGTTTTTGTTTTTAGGTTTGGTTGTTGATAGTTGTGAGTTTGTTGTCATTTTACTCTTCATAGTTTTGATTTTTTTCTTAGGCAAGTCCTTTCAACATTTCATATAATAATGTCTTGGTGATGATGACCTCCTTTAACTTTCCATTATCTGGGCAGCACTTTATCTGTCCTTTCATTCAAAGTGATAGCTTTGCTGGATAGAGTAATCTAGGTTGTAGGTCCTTGCCTTTAATGACTTTGAATACTTCTTTCCAGTCCCTTCTTCCCTGTAAGCTTTCTTTTGAGAAAATCAGCTGGTAGTCTTAGGGGAACTCCTTCGTAGGTAACTGTCTCCTTTTCTCTTGATGCTTTGAAGATTCTCTCCTTATATATCTTTAATCTTGGGCAATATAATTATGGTGTGCCTTGGTGTGTGATTCCTTGAATCCAACTTCTTTGGGACTCTCTGAGCTTCCTGGAGTTCCTGGAAGCCTATTTTCTTAGCCAGATTGGGGAAGTTCTCCTTAATTATTTTTTTCAAATAAGTTTTCAATTTCTTGCTCTTGTTCTTCTCCTTCTGGCTTCCCTATGATTCAGATGCTGGAATTTTTAAAGTTGTCCTGGAGCGTCCTAAGACTCTCCTCATATTTTTGAATTCTTCTTTCTTCATTCTGTTCTAGTTGACTATTTATTTCTTCCTTCTTGTCCAAACCTCTGATTTGAGTCCCAGTTTCCTTCCCATCCCTGTTGGTTCCCTGTACATTTTCCTTTATTTCACTTAGCATAGCCTTCACTTTTTCCTCTATTTTGTGACCACACTCAAGTAATTCTGTGAGCATCCTGATTACCAGTATTTTGAACTGTGCATCTGATAGGTTGGCTATCTCTTCATTTCTTAGTTGTATTTTTTCTGGAGCTTTGATCTTTTCTTTCATTTGGGCCATTTTTTTTTTTTGTCTCAGCATGCCTCTTATGTAGTAAGGGGCAGAACCTTAGGTAGTCACCAGGGTGGGGAAACCCAAGTAGCTGTGTTGTGGTTACTGTATGTGAGGGAAGGGTCTGAGAGAGAACAGTGCTGCTTGCTTGGCTCTTGGCTGGCTTTCCGTTACTATTCTGCTACCCACAGGCAAATTGGGCCCTTCTGGTGCTGATTCCTGGGTGGGTGGTTTTGTGTACATTCTAGGACCCTGTGGGTCTCTCCAACAAACTTTCCTATGAGGTTGGAGTCAGAGGTTTTGCAGCTTTATTTCCTTGTACTGGAACCATGGGTTGTCCAGAGAGTGTGGAACCCTGGGCTCAGACAGTTAAGTCTGTGTCACTCCCCAGTTGTTCCTCCCAGTTTGTCTGCATGCAAATGTGGAACTGACTGTTCTGCCAGCCACTGCCTTGCACAGTCTTCCAGCCTTTGCCTTGCTATGAGTCCTCTCCACTGGGCTGCCTGTCTCTGCCTCTCCTACCCATCAGGATGAATGTTTCTTTCACATTTTGGTTGTTGAACTTCCATACAATTTGATTTGCTGTCACTTCTGGTTATTTTTTTTTTAAAGTTGTTGTTGTCTTTCTTTTGTTGTGAGAGGAGGCAAAGTGTATCTACCTACACCTCCATCTTGGCCAGAAGTCCCCACCTGGCTTTTTGTGCCTCTATTTACTCCATCTCTGAAATGACCCTGAAGAATTCTCATTCTTCCCATACTGCATTTCAGAGAGAAAACAGTCTCTTACTGGGGCTGTCACTTCAGAAGGCACAGAACTCGGAGGGACTAGTTTGTTACTTCTGCACTTACCTGCCCACACTACATGGACTAGACACATGGATCAGTGTCGCTTCTTTTTACTAAATATTGTGTCTCTGAAACACATCCATATTGGCATGTGAAGTCTTCTTCCTGTCATTGCCATCATTACAAGATATTTACACTTCCTCAAAAAAGGACAATTTTATTAAAGACAGGATCATTGACTGTCTATGGGACATGATCTGCATATTTTGAAAGGCAAAGGCAATTACATGTTTAAAAGCATATTATACTTTTCAAAAGGGAATGTCTTTACAATGAGTAAGGAAACACTATTACTTTATTTTCTACAAGGACAAGTTCATTACTCTTAAAAAACTGGTTATTGTATTTTTATTTTATTTATTTTATTTTTTAATTTTATTTTAATCATTGTTCAATTACAGTTTTCTCCTTTTTACTCCCAATCCAACCCCCCTCTCCCACCCCTCCCCACTTCCCTCCCATTACCACCCTCCCCTTAGTTTATGACCAAGTGTCCTCTAAGTTTGTTCCTGTGAACCCTTCCCACTGTCCCGCTGAAATTCTCTCTACTCTCTTCTGTGGGCACTGTCAGCCTGACCTCTATTTCAGTGTCTTGGGTTATATTTTGCTTGTTTCTTTGTTTTGTTGTTTAGGATCCTGTTAAAGGTGAGATCATATGGTATTTGTCTTTCACTGCCTGGCTTGTTTCGCTTAGCATAATGTTTTCCAGCTCCATCCAAGCTGTTGCAAAGGGTAGGAGCTCCTTCTTTCTTTCTGCTGCATAGAATTCCATTGTGTAAATGTACCATAGTTTTTTGATCCATTCATCCACTGATGGGCATCTTGGTTGCTTCCAGCATCTAAGAACATTGAGATGCATAGGTTCTTTTGAATTGGTGTTTTAGTATTCTTAGGATAGAGTCCCAGCAGTGGAATCACAGGGTCAAAAGGCAGATCCATTTTTAGTTTTCTGAGGAAGTTCCATACTGCTTTCCATAGTGGTTGTACCAGTCTGCAGTCCCACCAACAGTGCACTAGGGATCCCTTTTCTCCACAACCTCTCCAACACTTGTTGTTTGTTGCTTTGTTTATGATGGCCATTCTGTCTGGTGTGAAGTGGTATCTCATTGTGGTTTTAATTTGCATCTCTCTGATAGCTAGCAATATTGAACATCGTTTCATGTGTCTTTGGATTTTCTGTATGTCCTCCTTGGAGAAGTGTCTGTTCAAGTCCTTTGCCCACTTTTTAATTGGATTCCTTGTCTTCTTAGAGTGCAGTCTTGTAAGTTCTTTATATATTTTGGAAATTAAATCCTTGTCTGAGGTGTCATTGGCAAATATGTTTTCCCATACAGTTGGTTCTCTTTTAATTTTGATACTGTTTTCTTTAGCTGTGCAGAAGCTTTTAATTTTGATGAGGTCCCATTTGTTTATTCTTTCCTTTATGTCCCTTGCTCTAGGGGAACAAGTCAGTAAAAAAGTTTCTGTGTGAAATATCTGAGATTTTCCTACCTACGCTCTCCTCTAGGACTTTAATGGTGTCACGTTTTATATTTAAGTCTTTTATCTACCTTGAATTTATTTTTGTATATGGTGTAAGTTGGTGCTCAAGTTTCATTTCTTTGCACGTGGCTGTCCAGTTTCTCCCAACACCATTTGTTGAAGAGGCTATTTTTACTCCATTTTTATGTTGCTGCCTCCTTTGTCAAATATTAATTGACCATAGAGACTTTGGGTTTATTTCTGGGCTCTCTGTTCTGTTCCATTGGTCTATGTGCCTGTTTTTATGCCAGTACCAGGCTGTTTTGATTACAGTGGCCTTGTAGTATAGTTTAGTGTTGGGTATTGTGATCCCTCCTACTTTACTCTTCTTTCTCAAAATTGCAGCAGCTATTCAGAGTCGTTTATAATTCCATAAAATTTTTTGAAGTGTTTGTTCTATGTCTGTGAAATATGCCATTGGTACTTTAATGGGAATTGCATTGAATGTGTAAATTGCTTTGGGTAGTATGGACATTTTGATGATATTAATTCTTCCAATCCATGAACACGGTATATGTTTCCATTTGTTTGTGTCTTCCTTGATTTCTTTCCTGAGTGTTATATAGTTTTCTGAATACAGGTCTTTTACCTCTTTGGTTAGGTTTATTCCTAGGTATTTTATTTTTCTTTTTGCTATTTCAAATGGGATTTTTTTCCTTGATATCTGCTTCTGCTGTTTCATTGTTGGTGTACAGAAATGCCTTTGATTTCTGGATATTGACTTTGTATCCCGCTGTTTTGCCAAATTCATTTATTAGGTCAAGCAGTTTTTTGGTAGAGTCTATAGGATTTTCTATGTATACTATCATGTCATCTGCAAACAGTGACAGTTTTGTTTCGCTCCTTTCCGATTTGGATGCCTTTTATTTCTTTTTTCTTGTCTGATTGCTGTGACTAAAACTTCCAGTACTATATTGAATAGAAGTGGTGAAAAGTGGACAGCCTTGTCTTGTTCCTGATCTTAGTGGAAAATGATTTTAATTTTTGCCCAATTGAGTATGATGTTGGCTGTAGGTCTCTCATATATGGCCTTTATTATGTTGAGGAATGCTCCCTCTATTCCCACTTTGCCAAGTGTTTTTATCATGAATGGGTGCTGTACCTTATCAAATGCTTTTTCTGCATCAATTGATATAATCATGTGGTTTTTGTCTTTGCTTTTGTTTATGTGATGTATTACATTTACTGACTTGAGAATATTGAACCATCCTTGCATCCCTGGGATGAATCCCACTTGGTCATGGTGTATGATCTCTTTAATGTATTGTTAGATGCGGTTTGCCAGAATTTGTTGAGAATTTTAGCATCAATGTTCATCAGCGATATTGGCCTGAAGTTTTCTTTCTTCGTTGTGTCTTTATCTGGTTTTGGAATTAGGATGATGTTGGCCTCATAAAAAGAGTTTGGGAGACTCCCATCTTTTTGGATTTTTTGGAATAGTCTGTGAAGTATAGGGTTAGCTCTTCCTTAAATGCTTTGTAGAATTCTCCTGTGAAACCATCTGGTGCAGGGCTTTTGTGTGTTGGGAGTTTTTTTGATTACTGCTTCAACTTTCTTTTGTTGTTATTGGTCTGTTCAGGCTTTCTGCTTCTTTTTCATTGAGTTTTGGAAGATTATATTTTTCTAGAAATTTGTCCATTTCACCTAGGTTTTCAAATTTCTTGGCATACAGTTGTTTGTAGTAATTTCTTACAATCCTTTGTATTTCTGTGGTATCTGTTGTAATCTCTCCTCTTTCATTTCTGATTGTGTTTATTTGGGTCTTCTCTCTTTTTTTTTCTTGATGAGTCTGCTTAAAGGCTTGTCGATTTTGTTTATCTTTTCAAAGAACCAGCTCTTGGATTCATTGATCCTTAGAATTGTGCTTTTAGTCTCTATGTCATTTAATTCTGCTCTGATCTTGGTTATTTCCTTCCTTCTGCTTGCTCTGGGGTGCCTTTGTTGTTGTTCCTTGAGTTCTTGTACATGTAGGTTTAGGTTGTTTGTTTGGAATGTTTCTAACCTTTTTAGGTGGGCCTGTATCGCTATGAACTTCCCTCTCAGGACTGCCTTGGCTGTGTCCCATAAGTTTTGGGTTGTTGTGAGTTCGTTTTCATTTGTTTCCAGAAACGTTTAGATTTCTTCCCTAATATCATTCTTGACCCATTCATTGTTTAATAGCATGCTATTTAATCTCCACGATTTTGAGTGTTTTGGGTTTTTTTTCCTTGGGGTTGGTTTATAGCTTCAGTCCCTTGTGGTCTGAGAAAATGCTTGGTATGATTTCAATTTTCTTGAAATTCTTGAGGCTGGTTTTGTGTCCTATCATGTGGTCTATCTTTGAGAATGTTCCGTGTACATTTGAAAAGAATGTATATTTAGCTTCTTTTGGGATGGAGGGCTCTGTATATATCAGTAAAGTCCATTTCCTCAAGGGTATTGTTCAATGCCACAATATCTTTGTTGATATTTTGTTTGGAAGATCTGTCTATTTTTGATAGTGGGGTGTTAAAATCTCCCACTATAATTGTGTTGCTGTTCATATCTTTCTTGAAGTCCTCTAAGATTTTCTTTATGTATTTGGGTGCTCCTTTGTTGGGTGCATATATATTTACAATATTTATGTCTTCTTGATGGATTCTTCCCTTGAGTATTATGAAGTGACCTTCTGGGTCTCTCTTTATGGCCCTTTTTTGGAAGTCTATTTTGTCTGATATGAGTATTGCTACCCCGGCTTTTTTTTCCTGTCCATTTGCTTGGAAGATTTGTTTCCAGCCCTTCACTTTCAGCCTGTGTAGGTCTTTTATCCTGAGGTGGGTCTCTTGTAGTCAGCAGATATGTGGGTCATTTTTTCTTATCCATTCAGCTATTCTATGTCTTTTGATTGGAGCATTTAATCCATTTACGTTTAAGGTTATTATTGATAGGTACTTATTCATTGTCTTTTATGTACGTGTGTTCCTCTCTCTCTCTCTTCCTTCCCTTCCTTAAAGCAGTCCCTTTAGGATCTCTTGCAGAGCTGGTTTGGTGGAGGTGTATTTTTAGACTTCTTTTGTCTGGGAAGCTTCTTATTTGGCCTTCTATCTTGATCGAGAGCCTTGCTGGATATAGTAGCCTTGGTTGCAGACCTCTGGTTCTCATTACCTGGAGTATTTCTTGCCATTCTCTTCTGGCTTGAAGTGTTTCCATTGAGAAGTCAGCTGTTAGCCTTATTGGGGCTCCCTTGTATGTTACTTCCTTTTTTCTCCCTTGCTGCCTTTAAGATTCTCTCTTTGTCTTGAAATTTTGCCATTTTAATTATGATGTGTCTTGAGGTGGGCCTCTTTGGGTTCCTCTTGATTGGGACTCTCTGTGTTTCCTGGATTTGTGTGACTTTTTCTCTCATCCAATTAGGGAAGTTCTCCTTCATTACTTTTTCAACTAGTTTTTCGATCCCTTGCTCTTCTTCTTCTCCTTCTGATATCCCTATTATACGGATATTGTTATGTTTCATATTGTCTTGCATTTCTCTTAATCCATTTTAATTCTTTCTGAGCCTCTTTTCCTTTTCTTGCTCTTTCTGGATGTTGTTTTCTACTTTGTCCTCCAGTTCGCTAATTCGATCTTCTGCTTCATCGATCCTGCTTTTCATTCCTTCTACTGTGTTCTTCAGTTCAGAAATTGTATTCTTCATTTCCTCTTGACCTTTGTTGAGAGTTTCTATTTCCTTTTTCATGTTTATATAGTTTGCAGTGAGGTTGATGTAGTTTCCCTCTAACTTCTGATAGCTCATTGTGAGTTCATTGAACTTCCTGGTAATCATTGTTTTGAACTCACTATCAGATAGTTGAGTTGCCTCTATTTCATTTAGTATTTTTCCCGAGGCTTCCTCGTTTCCCTTTAATTGGGGGTTGTTTCTTTGTTTTCTCATTGTTCGTGGGTTTCTTCTTTTTTTCTTCTTGTTTCTTAAATTGTTCTGTTCTGATTCCCTGAAATTATGGTGTGAACTTCTGTGGCAGAATATTTGTGAGATTCAGTGGTGCAATCTCCTTCATGTATCCTGGTGTTCACAGCTTCCCCCTACTCTTTTTTTTTGTGATCAGTTGGAGGAGTAAAGCAAAATGGTTTAAGACAGCAATAAAATCTACTGTGATATTTACATTAGCAGCCAGTAGAGAAGAGATGGGTTATCCTTTTGCTCCTTATAGTGTTAACCGTGATCCTCCACCCCACTATCCTCGTTTTAGAAAGGATGAAAAGAGGGTAAGACTCTTATTGGGGACGAGAGGATTGTTAGTTGTATCTAGAAAGCTGTGAGGCTGTGGGAGGTCAGATTCTAAGGTATGATTGGATTAAAGATTAGTATATAGGAGTAGAGTGTAAAGGAATAGAGACAACCCCCAGAATAGTATAGTTCAGAAAATTGCAAGGTGGGCTGAGATCAGGTAGGGGTATTGAGTAGTATTTACAATTGTATGAACTAGGTCTTATTAACAGTAATAGTCAAGTGACAGTCTTGTGGCAGAATTGATGAGATCTAGATAAACAAAGAATAAAGAGTATAGAACCTTGAGAGGTGTATTAATGGAACACAGATGAAGAATAGTAAATTATCAACACATTGTGACTGAGATACCAGGGGGAACCTATCAAATGACAGTATAACCAGCCAAACAAAGAAGATTATAAAGAAAGAAAAAGAATACCAAAATACTATTAAAATAAAAAATGTAGGAAAAGTGAGAAAAAGATAATACAAATTTACAGTAACTTGCAAGATTGAAAAAAAGAAAGGAAAGAAAGGCAGAAGATGGAGTGCAGGAGAGATAAATCTGGAGTGGAAAGAATAATATTAGGATGAACGGAAGAGAAACATAAGGGATTGCGAGGTATAAAAATAATAAGAATTGAAAAATAAAATGTCACATAAAACACAAGATAAAATCAATCAACCAACAACAGCCACAAAAACCAAACCAAACCAAACCAAACCAAACAAAATAAGAAAAACCTCTTGTTGGTTTCTAACTGGCCAGACCAGTTTTTCTGATCTTGCTGGCTTCAGCTGGCAGAGGGACCTTTGAAATGCTTATCACTCTTCCCAGCTAGATCTCAGCAAGACTGTCAAGTACCCTGGGCACTCCCAAGCACACTCGCTCTCTAGAGCTCACTGCCGCATTCATCCGGACTCCGGGGTCCTGCAGGGTTCCAGCTCTATGATCTCAGAAGGCACCCGAGACATTTTGGGATTCACTGCACCCTCCCTGGGAATCATAAAAGTGTGCACCCCTCCACCAAACTTTTGAGATTTGGGCTCTAGGATCGCCCTAAGTGCCACGCTGCGACTCTTCCGAGTTCACAGCGCCCACGAGACAGGCTTCCCGAAGGAGTGCGAGACCCCCCTGGGTTCACAGCGCGCGCGAGTCAGGCCTCCCCATGGGGCGCGAGGGGAGTCCTTCCCAGCTCTTTGTTTTCCACCGATCCACACCCCATCCAGGCCAGGGGTGTTGGTGCCTTTCCCGACCAGGGGCGGTCGTGTTGGCTGGGGGCCCTCACTTCTCCCAGGTCTCTGGGTGGGTGTTCATAGTCCCTGGGAGATTTTTTCCCAGACCAACTGGCCAGTCTGTTCCTTCAAGCAACACATTCTCCCCTGGAGTTGCTCAACCCCCGTATTCGGGGGAGGGAGCAGCGACTCTCCTCTCCCGGGAGCCCTGAGGCAGACCCTGGAGCACCGGGCCTGGGGACTGCACACCCCCAGACCTCGGGCTGATCCCCGGGTCCCTTTTGTCCCGAAGCAGTCTCCCTACCGTCTGGTTTTCCAGTGATCACAATAATCCCCGATGTCCTGCTTTCAAAAGTGATTCGGTAACCCAGTCCACTTGCTCTGCCTCTCCACCGAACCGCGAGTTTCCCTCCTCTTCACAGAAACCGAGAAAAACGCTGCCTAGAGCAAAGCCACCATCTTCCTTCTCCTGCATTTTAAATAAACACAATTATTTTGTTGTTTGAAAAACCTATAAACTTATTTTAATAAATGACATAATTATAAAGGATAAGTGTTATTTATCAGAAATGGGTCATTATATTTTTGTAAAAATATTATTTATATTAAAGATGGAACAATTATATTTAAAGTTAAGATGATCATGAAACAAAACCATGAATGTTACTTTATAAGCTAGTTTATTTAAAAAGCCTAAGAAAGTTTATACCACATAGACATGAATTAATAAAACATAACCAAGCTAATACCTGGGTAACTACTTGAGTCAGGAAACAGTTTATTGCCAGAGACCTAGGGCTGCACGGAGAAGAAACTAAGGCCCCAGAAGCTGCTGAAGAGGAACCTGTGCCCTGGGTGGGAGAGAGGAATGGAGAGAGGATGAGGGTTCAGAGAGGGAGTGGCTTTGGGGGCTCCAGGAATGCTAAGCTGAGGCCTTCCTTCCCCTGTGGGGTGCCATCCAGGGACCCAGAGGTCCCTGGGCAGGTTGGGCATCCTCCCTGCTGCTACATTCCTCAGCTGGGGCCTGAGGGAGAGGGAAAGGGAGGCCATGGCCCAGGAAGAAAGCTGTTTACCTGGAAGGGTGTGAGTGTGTTAGTAACTAGAAGAGAAGACAAGATTCCAGAAGGCCAAGGGAAGATCAGTAAAACAGGCCCAGGTGAGTCCAATGTGAGGGCCAGGACCCAGGGCTGAGTGTCAGGTTTAGGAACTGTGATAAGAAATCATGTCTCTCAGGGAAATGCTGATCAAAACAGCAATGAGATTCCTCAAACTTTAAAAGTAGAACAATCTCTGGCTGGCATAGCTCAGTGGATTGAGCGCAGGCTGTGAACCAAAGTGTTGCAGGTTCAATTCCCAGTCAGGGTACATGCCTGGGTTGCAGGCCATGACCCCCAGCAACCGTACATTGATGTTTCTCTCTCTCTCTCTCTTTCTCCCTCCTTTCCCTCTCTAAAAATAAATAAATAAAATTAAAAAAAAGAAAGAAAGTAGCACTTTAAAGCTTAAAAAAAAGTAGAACAGTACCCAATAATTATACTTTTGATTATTTATCCAAAAAAATGTAAACACTACTTCAAAAAGAAAAATGATCCTTTATGTCCATTGCAGCATTGTTAACAATAGCCAAATATTGGAGCAACCTAGTTGTCCATCAATAAATGAATGTATAAAGTAGATGTGATATGTATATGCCATATATGCTTATTACATGTAAATACACATGTATACATAAAATAAAATGGAATATAAATCAACCATAACAAAGAATAAAATTTTGCCATGTGTGACAAAATGGATGGTGTGCAGGGTATTATTTTAAGTAACATAAGTCTAACACAGAAAGACAAATACTGTAAGATGTTACTATATGTGAAATCTAAAAAGGAAGACAAATAAACAAACAAAACAAAAACAGACTCATGGATGAGGAGAATAAACTGCTGGAGTCCAGAGAAATGTGGGTGGGAAGATGATCAAAATAGCTGAAGGAGGTTACAGCATGCAAACTTCCAGTTATAAAATTAATAAGTCTCTGGGGTGTACCAAACAGCACAGAGAATGTAGCCAGTAATTTTTCAATAGCTTTGTATGGCAGCAGAGGGTAACTAGACATACTGTGGAGATCACTTTGTAATGTAAATAAATGGTGAGCCAATATGCTGTACAACTGAAACTGCTAGAATACTGAAAGTGAATTATACTTCAATTTAAATAAAGACTTACAAATACAATGAGATTCCATTTCACACCCACTGGGGTGACTATCACCAAAAACCAGAAAACAGCAAGTGTTGGAATGCTTGTGCTCCATTGGTGGAAGTGTAAAATGGAACAGCTGATTTGGAAAAGAGTATGGCAGTGCCTCAGAAAGTTACACACAGAATTACCATGTAAGTCAGCAATTCCGCTTCTGGGTACATACTCAGAGTAACTGGGAGCAGGTTCTCAAGTAGATGTTTGCACACACATGTTCATAGCAGATTTATTCACAATAGCTAAAATGAGAATGCCATCCTAGTGTCTACTGATGGATGAATGGGTGAGCAAAATGTGGTATAAACAGACAATGGAATATTACTCCACCTTTAATAGAGAAAATTCTGTAATACGCTACAACATGGATAAGCCTTGAGGGTGTGATACTGAGTAAAATAAATCAAGCACAAAATGTAACTACTTTGTAATTCCAATTATACAAGGTACTCAGGTTAATCAAAATTATTGAGACACAAAGAGTAATAATGGTTGTCAGGGCCTGGAGGAAACAAGAGTAAAGATATTTTAAAAATTTAGTGGGTAGTGTTTTGGTTTCATAAGGTGAAAGGAATTCTGGGGATGGGTGATGGAGAAGGCAGCACAACAGCATGAGTGTATTTAATACCATTAAACTGCACCTTAAGAGGCTCAAAATAGAAAATTCACATTATGTGTATTTTATCCCCATAACAAATTTTAAATATTTTGTCTCCAAATGTGAATTCAAGCACATTTGTTTTGTGCTTGAATGTGTCAGTGGTATTGTTGCATACAGAATGAAGACCATCCTAAGCACATCATTTGGCTCTCTTAGTGGCCAGAGTGGTTGGTTTTTAAAGAACTGGTGGCTTGGTTTCCGTTCTGTGACTTCACAGCTCTCAGATCTTCTGAGAGGGTTCATTGTTGCCCTAACCTGAAGCTTGCTCATGGGAGGAAGTTAATCAACTGAGACATTGTTCATGCCCCTTAAAATTGTTCCCTCTGCCTTAACCACCTCTTAATGCCATGGGTAACTCTCCCTTTTCCTTGTCTTCTGCCATAGACTACATGCTGCAACATTAGGGCACTAACTTGGTTTAATATTTTCAGAAAAGGCAAACATTTCTTAAACACAAGGAGAGCTTCAGTGACCACACAGGGCAGCTGACTTGGGAAGTCCCCACCACTGCTCACTTAAAATATGTTGCTACTCATCACCTCTGTTCTCATTGGTCCTGTATTTTACACCTTAGAGTCTTCAACTCGCTGAAGTCTTTGATTTGTCCACCTCTCCTGACTCAGTCTCCTTGACCAGTCTTCCCATCCCCACTAGACCTTTCCCTTCTGCCCATTACCTTCAGCTACTGAGAGTTATTGGAGCTTTGGACCTCCTTTTCCACAATGTGCCTCTGAGAGGCTCAGAGGCCCCAAGACCAACAGCCTGGAACTAAAAAAAGTGCTTAAAAACAGGAAATAAACCCACAAACCACACTCTCTGTATTAATTGTGTACAGAACTTCCACTGTTAATGTAGGATATTCTCAAAAGCCTCAAGGCTTTTAAGCCTAAACTTTTTTTTTTTGCTTAAGAAATCTGTGAGATCATATGGTATTTGTCCTAAACAGATTTTAACCTAATCAACAAAACAAACAAGAAAGCAAAATATAACCAGAGACATTGAAATAAAAAACAAACTGACAGTAACCTGAGGGGAGTAAGGAGAGGGATAATGGGAAAAAAAGGGAAGGGTTGCCAAGGAACATGTATAAAGGACCCATGGACAAAGTTAAAGTGGGGAAGGGTTGAGGTTGGAGTGGGGGTGGGTAGGGTGGGGGAAAGTGGTGGCGGGAAAACCGAGACAACTGTACTCAAACAACGATAAATTAAAAAAAATCTGTTTAACTGTATTAAAACCCATAACATTAAATTTACCATCATAACCAAGAGCTCATGTGCAGTTCCATAGTGTTATATATATTCTCATATTTATAAAATAGACCTCTAGCACTTTTTCATTAGTAAAGTTTAAAATAGGTACCCACTGAAAAATGATGCCCCATTTCTTCCTCCCCCAAATTCTCTGCCATGACCAATCTACTTTGTTTCTATAAATCAGAATACTTGAGATAACAGTTATAAGTGGAACATACCATTCTTGTTTTCTGACTGCCTAGTTTCACTTAGCATATCTAGAATTATCTTTTTCTAAGGCTAAATAATATTTTGTTATATATGTACATATATATACACATATACATACCATATTTTCTTTTTATATTATTCTGTCTAGGGCTGTTTCTACCTTTTGGTTATTGTGAATAATGGTACAATGAAATAAATTTGAAAATATTTCTTCCATGTCTTTGGACATAAAAGCAGAAGTGAGATTACTGGACCATATAGTAAGTCTATTGATTGATTGATTTCCTTTTGAGAGAGAGAGAAATCAATTTGTTGTTCCACTTATTGATGTATTCATTGGTTGTTTCTTGTATGTGCCCTGACAAGAGATCAAACCTGTCACTTTGGCATATCAGAACACACCTCTAACCAACTGAGCTCCCAGGCCAGGGTTGATAAGTCTATTTCTTATTTGTAGTGAAAGCTCTAAACTGTTTTCTACCATAGCCGTACCGGTTTGCATTTTCATCAGCTGGGCCTGTGTTCCAATTTCTCCACATCTTGCCAATCTAGGTCACTTTCTGTTTTTTTTGATAGTGACCATTCTAAAGGGTGTGAGGGAACATTTCATTGTTGTTTGGATTTGATTTCTCTAAAAATTAGTGATGTTGGGCATCCATACATATGCCTGTCTTCTTTGGAGAAATTTTTATTCAGGTGTTTTGTTCAGTTTTAATCAGGTAATTTGACTTTTTGTGTTATTGAATTATATGGTTTCTATATATGTCCTAGATGTTAACCCTTAACAGATATATGTGATTCGTAAATACTACTTGTTATTCTATAGTTTCTATTATATTCACTGGATGACCAATTGTTTTTAAGCTCGATGTAGTCTTAATTTCATATCCTCTTTGTTTTCTGAACTTTTGGTATCATGTCCAAGACATCATTGCCAAAACCAACGTCAGTAAGCTTTTCTTCTGTGTTCTGTTTTCTGTAAGTGCATAATTTTAGGTCTTACATTTAGATCTTTATTCCATTTTGAGTTAATTTTTTTGCGTGTGGTATAAAATTCTTTTACATGTGAATATCCAGTTTTCCTAACACCTTTTGTTAAAGTCTGTCTTTCCCCCATTGAGTGGTCTTGGCACTTTTATTAAAGATCATTGGACCATATAGAGGAAGATTTATTTATGGGCTCTCTGTTCTGTTCCATTGGCCTATGTGTTTGTCTTTAGGGTAGGAATACTTTAACTTTAACTTTGTAATGTGTTTTTAGATCAAGAAGCGTAAGCCACTAATTTTGCTTTTTTTGAAGGTTACTTTGGGTCCTCAGGGTTCCAGAAGATATTACATGAATTGAGACTATTTTCCATTTTTCAAAAAAAATCATTGTGATTATAATACATTGCATTGAATCTGTAGATCACTTTGGGTAGCATGGGCAGTTCAGTAATACTAAAGCTTCCAATCTATGATTTTGTCATTTATGAGAATGGATTTTCAAAGAAGCAGTTGCTGTGGTTTCCTTCCCTGTGATATTTTTGTATTAAACTCACTCCTGCCACACTTGGTCTCTCACGGAGGTGAGGACAGGACAGGACAGGACAGGGGTTGCAAGGCTTCACAGCCACATGCTGTGTGAGGAGGCTGAGCAAGCTGGACTCTTTCCCTGCTCCTTCCATTTTTTTTCTCTCCAGTTTAGTTATGTGTTAACCCCATGGGGGCCTCTATTCTGTGGTCTATCCTCTTCTTCTGACAACTGAGCTCATAGGAACAATTCTGCCCAATGCCAGTAAGAAACTTATTCAATAGAAAACATCTATTTTAAGAACGTTCACAATGGCTTTATTGGACACATCACTTACTTCTCAGAAATATTTGAAAGTCATCCACAAGAAATATAGTCAAATGGTCTATTAAAAATTCTAAAACTTTGTCTTCCATAAATGAAGTAGCTAAATTCTTGGAGGATAGAATGGAGGTGTCTGTTAGCCTCAATCCCAGAAATGACTTTAGACTTGAAAAGTTGGCTTCTTACAGGGTCACAGATCTGACCTGAGCAGGATCCATAGCCTTTGGAAGTGCTCTTGATTAAGGACACTGCTCACTGCTCCATTTTCATTCCAATGTCACCACCCTGGGGCTAAATTGTCTGGAAGGATGTCTGTCAACAGAAATGTCCAAGGAGGGGAGAGGTAATAGGATCCTCCTCCAGAACTGGGACCATGAGCAGCTACAACTGTGGGGACAACACTTACCCTGTTTAAGTACCTAGAACTGTAATGGGGTAGCTTTTAAAAATCTTTTTAAAGTGAGAAAAGAGAACGTTGTGAAGTGTTTCTAAACTGTGGTAGGCACTATCATTGCCCCTTACAGATATTCTGAGTTTTATCCCTCGAACCTGTGACTTATGTTTTTTGGCAAAAGGCACTTTGCCCATGTGATGAAGTTGTAGGTAGTGAGATGGAAAAATTACTCTGGATTTTCTAGGTGGTCCCTCCATGTAATCTCAAATGTTCTTTGAGGAGGGGAGAAGAGAGAGAGACAGAGGGAGGGAGAGAGAGAGAGAGAGAGAGAGAGAGAGACTAAATGACATAAAAAAGAGCAATTGTGACCATGGGTACAGGGGAAGAAAGGCATGTGTTCTCACAGGAAAACATGAGCCAAAAATGAGAACAGCCTCAGAAACTGGAAAAGGCAAAATCAGATCTTCTGTAGAGTCTGAGGAGGAAGAAGGGTCCTGATGACACACAGTGTGATTTCAGCACAGGGGGGCCCATTTCAGACTTCTGGTCTCTAAGACTCAGTGAATGCCTTATTTCCTCAGATGCACGTTGGAGACATACAGATGACCATCTGCTCACTCCTTAGTCTCTTGTCTGAAATTTCCTCCACAGCTCCCACAGGATGGCCCACTGAGGCATAGGAAATAGTTAAGGTCTCCTCAAAAACATTTGTGGGAACACTGAACAAATAACATGTGTGGTAAATAACCAATGATTTTGTAGAGGCCTGGAAGGACCCTAACCACCAACATTGTTCCAATTCCACATACATTTTCACCTTACTTGTAAGCAAGCATATACATAAATCTTTCAAAGATATCCTCTCCTAGAATCTTTTTTTTATTGTTGTTCAAGTACAATTGTCTCCATTTCCCTCCACTGCTTCCCGCCACTCCACCTATCTCCACCTCCCACTCTTGATCCTAACCCACTTTGGCTTTGCCCATGTGTCCTTTATACATGATCCTTCATGACCCTTCCCCTTTTTCTCTCTGTTATCCCCTCCCCAGTTCCCTCTGGTTACTGTCAGTTTTTTCTTTATGTCAATGTCTCTGATTATATTTTGCTTGCTTGTATGTATTTTTAATGGAAAAAAATTTTAAGTTGATGTTTATTTTCTCTTTTTTATTGTTGTTCAAGTACAGTTGTTTCCATTTTCACCCCACCATGCCCCCTGCCCCACCCATCCACACTTCCCATCTGAGAATCTACCTTCTTTGGCTTTGTCCATGTATCCTTCACAGGTGTTCCTTGATGACCCTTCCCCTATTATCACCTGTTATCTTTCTCCCCATCCTCTCTGGTTACTGTCAGTTTGTTCTTTATTACAGTGTCTCTGGTTGTATTTTGTTTGTTTGTTTGTTTTCTTGATTAGGTTCTACTTATAGGTGAGATCATATGGTATTTGTCTTTCACCACTTAGCTTACTTCACTTAGCATAATGCTCTCCAGATGCATTCATGCTGTCGTGAAGGGTAGGAGCTCCTTCTTTCTGCTGTGTAGTATTCCATTGTGTAAATGTACCATAATTTTTAAAAAATATATTTTATTGATTATGCTACTCCATTTGTCTCATTTTCTTCCTTTTATTCCCCTCTGTCCTGCATACCCTCTTTCATCCCATTCCACTCACCGCCCTCCACTTAGTTCATGTTCATTGTTGTACATGTAAGTTCTTTGGCTCCTACATTTCCTATATTATTCTTAACTTCCTGCTGTGTATTTTCTATCTACCATTTATGCTACTTATTCCTTGTACTTTTTCTACCTTTCTCCTCAACCCCCTCTCCTGCTGATAACCCCCCATGTGATCTCCATTTCTGTGATTCTGTTACTGTTCTAGTTGTCTGCTTAATTTGTTTTTATTTTTGTTTTTGTTTTTTAGGTTCAGTTGTTGATAGTTGTGAGTTTGTTGTCATTTTACTGTTCATAGGTTTGATCTCCTTTTTTCTTAGATAAGTCTCTTTAACATTTCATATCATACGGGCTTGGTAATGATGAACTCCCTTAACTTGACCTTATCTGGGAAGCACTTGATCTGCCCCTCTATTCTAAATGATAGCTTTGCTGGATAGAGTAATATTAGATGTAGGTCCTTGCCTTTCAAGACTTTGAATACTTCTTTTCAGCCCCTTCTTGCCTGTAAGCTGATTAGAAATCAGCTTATAGTCTTCTAGGCACTCCATTGTAGGTAACTGTCTTCTTTTCTCTTGTTGTTTTTTAGATTCTCTCCTTAACTTTAATCTTAGGTAATGTAGTCATAATGTGCCTTGGTGTGTTTGATTCCTTGCATCCAACTTCTTTGGGGCTCTCAGACCTCCCTGGACTTCCTGGAAATCTATTTCCCTAGCCAGATTGGGGAAGTTCTCCTTCATTATTTGTTCAAATAAGTTTTCAATTTCTTGCTCTTACTCTTTTCCTTCTTGTACCACTATGATTCAGATGTTGGAATGTTTAAAGATGTCTTGGAGGTTCCTAAGTCTCTCTCCTTATTTTTTTGAATTCTTGTTCCTTCATTCTGTTCTAGCTAATTAATTCTTTCTCCTTTCTGGTCCAAACCACTGATTTGAGTCCCAGTTTCCTTCCCTTCACTGTTGGCTCCCTGTGCATTTTCCTTTATTTCACTATTCATAGTTTTCACTTTTTCCTCTATTTGGCGAACATACTCAGCTAATTCTGTGAGCATTCTGATTACCAGTGTTTTGAACTGTGCATCTGATAGGTTGGCTGTTTCTTCATCACTTAATTGTATTTTTTTCTTGAGCTTTTGATCTTTTCTTTCATTTGGGTAATTTTTGTTTGTTTTGGTATGCCTGTTATGTAGGAAGTGGCAGAGCCTTAGGTATTCACCATGGCAGGGCAACCCAGGTAACTGCGTTGTGATGCTGTATGTGGGGGAGGGATCAGAGAAGAAACAATGGCACTTGGTTAGCGCTCTGACGGCTTTCAATTACTTCCCCCACTACCCACAAGCTAATTAGGCCTTTTGGGTGCTGATTGCCAGGTGGGTGGTTTTGTGTGTGTTCTAGGACTCTGTGGATCTCTCCAATGAACTCTCCTGTGAGGCTGGGAGTTTCTTCTGCTGCCTCATTCCCACAAGTTTTTTCAGTCAGAGGTTTTGGGGCTTTATTTCCTTGTTCTGGAACCCTGGGTGGCATGGTCTCTTGTATCCCCAGTTGTCCCTCCCTGTTTATCTGCACACAAATGTGGGACCATCCACTCTTCTAGCCACTATGTCTCCTGCCCCCATCCTCCAGGCACTGCCTTGCTGCAAGGCCTCTCCACCTGGCTGCCTGTCTCTGCCCCTCCTACTGGTCTGAACGAATGTTTCTTCTTTAACTCCTTGGTTGTCAGACTTCCATGCAATTCAATTTTCTGTCAGTTCTGGTTGTTTTTTGTTTTTAAATTTGTCGTTGTCCTTCTTTTGGTTGTGCAAGGATGTGCGGTGTGTCTATCTATGCCTCCATCTTCTGAACCATAATCTTTTGATCCACTCATTTAATGATGGGCACATAGGTTGCTTCCAGCACTTGGCTGTTGTAAATTGTGCTGCTATGAACATTGGGGTGCATAGGTTCTTTTGGGTTGGTGTTTCATGATTCTTAGGGTGTAATCCCAACAGTAGAATTGCTGGGTCAAAAGGCAGTTCCATTTTCAGATTTCTGAGGAAATTCCATACTATTTTCCACAGTGGCTGCACCAGTCTGCATTCACACCAATAGTGCACTAGAATTTCCTTTTTTCCCCAACCTCATCAGCACCTGTTGATTGTTGATTTATGATGGCCATTCTCATCAGTGTGAAGTGGTATCTCATTGTGGTTTTAATTTGTATCTCTCTGATAGCTAGTGATGCTGAGAAACCTTTCATATGTCTTTGGGTCCTCTCTATGTCCACCTTGGAGAAGTGTCTGTTCACATCCTTTGCCCATTTTTCAACTGGGTTGTTTGTCTTTCTGGAGTGGAGTTGTGTGAGTTCTTTATATATTTTGGAGATCAAGTACTTGTCTGAGGTATCATTTGTAAATATGTTTCCCCATATGGTTGGTTCCCTTTTTGTTTTTCTGATGTTTTCCTTAGCCATGCAGGAGATTTTTAGTTTGATGAAATTCCATGTGTTTATTCTCTCCTTTATGTCCCCTTCTCTAGGGCACACATCAGTGAAAACATTGCTGAGTGGAATATCTGAAATGTTTCTGCCTGTGTTCTCCTCTAGGACTTTTATGGTGTCATGACATATATCTAAATCTTTTATCCATGTTGAGTTTATTTTTGTATAAATTGGTGTTTGAGTTTCATTTTTTTTTGCATGTAGCTGTTGAAATCTCCCAACACCATTTGTTGGAGAGTCTATTTTTGCTCAATATTATGCTTCTGCCCCCTTTGTTGAACACTAATTGACCATAGAAACTTGGGTTTATTTCTGGGCTGTCTATTCTGTTCCATTGATTTGTATGTCTGTTCTTATGCCAGTACCAGACTGTTTTGATTACCATGGCCTTGTAATATCTTTTGATGTCAGATATTGTGATTCCTCCTATTTTATTCTTCTTCCTCAATATTGCTTCAGTTATTCAGAGTCATTTATTTTTCCATATAAATTTTTGAAATGTTTGTTCTATATCTGTGAATTATGTCATTGGTACTTTAATAGGGATTACATTGAATCTATAAATTGCTTTGGGTAGTGTGGACATTTTGATGATGTTGATTCTTCCAATTCATGAACCTGGTATATGTTTCCAATTATTTGTTTCTAACAATATGGAAGGCTTCACAAATTTGTGTGTCATCCTTGCACAGGGGCCATGCTAATCTTCTATCATTCCAATTTTAATATATGTGCTGCCAAAGCAAGCGCCACTCAGAATCTTGACTGTGTGGGAAGTGTAAGGACTCCCTAAAAGGCCAGTGGGGTAAAGGCCCCAGATCTTGGGCATGGGGAACCAATGCCTTCACTGTCCTTTGATCACCAGGAGACCCCTGAAGTGCACTCACAACATAGGAGACATTCTTGGCTTTTTGTCATTTGCATAAATTCCATGTACCTGTTTCAAAGAGTCCACAAACAAAAAACAAGGTATTGGAAAATAGACACTACCTTCTGGTTCTGATGAGCTTGTTTTGGCTCTGATTGCCTCCTGAGCATAGAACAAAATCCTAGAAAGACCTGCAGGCTGGTTGCCCTTTTGAAACCAAAGGACCATCAGGAGGCCAGAAAATATGTAAAATCTTGGAGAGAATTAGATGGGAAATTTTAATGATTGGAAAAGCAGAAATGAGAGGAAGTGTATATGTTGTAATCTTGGTTTCAAATGAAGATAAAATGTAGGGAGAAGAGGCAGAAGAGCATATTTTCAGGAAAAGGCTGAGAACTCCAAAGTGAAGGAGAAGTCATAGTCCAATTGCAGAGAAGTGAGTCATTGGAGTTGGTTGAGGGAGGTGGAAAAGAAGAGGCAGCTATTCTTCCAGGTATGGTCATGGTCTTGAGAGGCAGGATGGCTTTTTGAAAGAAACAATAATGTACTTGGAGGCTTGGAGGACTTCCTTTGATACTGGGACCAAACACTTAATTAGGGGAGTCCATGGAGGAGGCATGCACTCCTATAGATGAAGGGGAAAAATTAAACAAGAAACTGTCAAAAAACAAAACAAAACAAAACAAAACAAAACAAAAACACCGGTGAGCAGGGTTGGGGTTGTAGTAGTGCTGGGATGGAAGGAGAGAATGTGTCCCTCAACAGAGGTAGCCAGAGAAACATGTGGGCTCTAACCATGTGAGTGCAGGAACTTGCCTTTTAGGACTTTGTAGTCCCAGGTAAGGGGCAACAAGGCCTTTGGAGGGGTGTGAGAGAGAGACTGGAGGCCACTGAGGGACCAGGAGCCTGGGTAGCAAGGACAGATGAGAGGGTGTAAAAACCATACAGGTAAACTGAAGCAGAAGAGGCAGGAGGAGATTCCAAGGAGAGAGGAATTCTGGGAGTGAATGTCAGATCTGAAGAGGGTTTTAAAACTTCATTCTGGGAAAACAGTGGGAAAGGCAGGTGGATTGGTGTTGAGGGGAGTGTGCCAACCAGAGTTCAGGGATCTTGGTTTCTATAAAGGATTGCAGGCCAGGGTTTTCAGTGACTGACTCTGTCTAGGGGTAGACTGGTGCTGCTTGTTTCCCAAGGCAGATGTGGTTCTAGCAGTTTCATCTTGGCCTGGAAACACCTTAGAAGCACAAAATGTTACCTTTCCAGTACCCTAAAACCTCTGACCCTAAAGGCTGCAGTTGGCTGTAAGTGCCCATAAAAAAGTCATAAAAGGCACAGAGTGGAGGCCAGGGAGCAGCCTGGCAGTGGGGATTGTGGTACCTGATGGAGGGGGAGTGAGGCAGCGTGTTCTTGAAGTTTGCTGAGCTTAAGAGATTGAGAAAAAAGGTGAGTGAGAGTTGTGGACTAAGGACTTCAGATACCAGCAGGGACTCTGGCACTTTTGGTGCCCAGCCCAGGACTACCTGGGCTACAATGTGATACCCAGATGGTAGCTGCTTGTCTGGGCTTTGGGGAATGTCAGAGAGGTCATGCTATGACCCAAGGCTAGCTGCCACCAGCACTAAGCCCAGGCCACTCCATAAAAGAAAAAGGGCACACTGAGTGTTTGTAAGTGAGTCTGTGCACAGGCTTTTAAAAAGGAGGCATGAATTTCACAAGCCTGCTATTTCACCTGGATGGAGTCCCTACTGAGTCAGATGGGGTGGGGTCTCAGGGAATCATCAGGGTGGGGTGAGCAGTGTTGGCCACGTTAAGGCAGATTTAAATTTGGTACCCACCTGCATGCAGATTGGCGGCAAGGCTCAACACAGAGATACGGGCCACCCTTGCCTTTATGCCACCCAGCTCAGGTTTTTTCCTAATTTCTCTGGTTCCTTATGGGCTGCTGTCCCTTTGCTGGAACTTAGAGTGAGTGCCTGTGAGCAACTGTCTATGTGTGGGTCCTTTGAGAGGACACATGTGTTTCCAACAGCCCCGCACTTCACTGGGACAGAATCCCCACCAGTTTCCACAGCCAGCTGCTGTGGGGACTCCTATTCCTTGTACTGGGGCCTTAGGCAGGAGAGCTTTCTATGGGGCTAGGATCATTCACTCCCTAGAGGACTTCTGCAGCCAAGATATTTTTCCTGATTCTCAACCACCACACATGGCTTTGGGACCATCCTGTTTTATGTTTTCATTAGTCTTATCAGTCTAGTCCTGTTTACTTTTTTATATCCATAGTTATATTATAGTTTTGTCAACTAGTCTTCAGATGGCTTTTAGGTTTATTGCTCTATAATTTACTTGTAGTTGTGATATGGTTGTAGGAGGAGGAAAGCACAGTATTTTCCTGCTCCACCATCATGATCTGAACGTCTGTAGGAATTCCCCCGGATCTTTGCTCCTTTATCTCTTGGTTAGGTCTATTAGTGACACCATCATTGACCTTTCATAGCTTTTGTTTCTAAAGACACTATGTTAAGAGCTCTCTGTTACATCTTTGCACACTAGCTTGCACTCTGATAGTGCAGCTTATTAGGGTTATTACTCCCACAATGCTTTTGATGGCTATGTGCTGGCCTCTGTAATTCTCAGATTCTATCACCCTTGTTGCTACTACAAAGTTTTGTTCTGTAACAGGACCTCCTGTTTTCAGTTCTGATCTCTTGAGGATATCCACCACGTGCATTTCAGTGACACAGTTTCTTCACCAGTTGGACCTCAACAGCACACCTGAGGCTCTTACTTGGGTTTAGGGTTTCCAACTAATATAGGAGATGCATCTCAGTATGTCCCCTTTTCTGAAGTTTATGATTCTCAATATCACTGTAAGAGTGCCCTGCAATTGAGTTCTGAGGCTCACATTCAGAGTTAGCACAATACCCAGTGGCTAAAAGAAACTTCCTTCATAAGACTCTCCTGACATCAACACTAGCCACACATGTGGAGTTCCAAGGCCACCCAGACTTTTGTCCAATGAGCTACTTCAGGGCTTTCCACAATCCCAGTGGGTTGAGTATTTTGCCAAAATGACTCATAGAACTCGACAAAATTCCATACTTATGATTATAGTTATATCACAACAATGTAATACAATTTGGAACTAACAAAAAGAGAGACATATAGAGCTATGTCATTGAGAATTCCACTAGTGAATCAGCCAATGTCTTCTCTTAAAGGAGGCAGGACACACCATGCTCAGCCACATTGAAGGTTTTAACAACCAAAAGCTCACCTGATCATTAGTGTCCAGAATGTTTATTGGGTTTAATTTCATAGGCAGTTGTGACTGACATGGGCAATGGTATTGAATTCGGTCTCTATTTTCACTTGTTTATCTGGATGTCAGGTCTGCTGAAAGCCCAATCTATTAACCACATGGTTCATATTTTAAGTGACCAGTTCCCCTTCTGAGTTGTGTTGCTAACATGAGCTCAGATGGGATCCAAAGAGTCCTGAATACAAATTGTTGGTAAAATTTCCTGGACTTGATAGACCAAATAATGAAGTTGACAACTCCAGAATTCTATCAGTTTAGTGGAAACTTAAGAATTATGTAGAACAGGGAAGTGTGGATAGGGGTATTGCTTTGAGACCCAACCCAGATAAATAGGACAAATTTTTCATGTTATTTCTTTGCAAGGAGCCAGCCTGTTACAAGAATCAACATGCTTTTGAGAATAAGGGGGAGGTAAAGCAGAAAGACTCCTAGGGAATTTATGGGAACAATGTATGTATTGGCCAAGATCTAGCCTGGGGGACAGGCATCAGCCATATCACAGAACAGTCTCTGCTTCACCATCCATCAATCCTGACTGACTTTAAAACCTCGTATGCCCCTTCTTCTGCAAGGTGCATGAGTGGTCAACCAGGGGCTTCAAAGCAGAAAACACACTGAAGACATGGTCTAGACCAAAAATACAGACACATACAAGAAATAAACAAATTAAATAAAGCCAATCGATACTAGTCAAAAAGTTTTATCATACCTCCTGAGACCAGAATCAGTATGCTAACAAGAATCAAAAGTGTAAGAGGTACTCAAGTGAGCCTCAGCGCACAGGTTCAAAATCATTCCTTTGCCAATATATTTATAATTTATCAAGAAACATGATATTTGTTTTTTAAATTTGTTTATTAATGTATATATTTAATATATATATTTATTTGTTTATTAATGTATATATTTATTTTTTTGAATGGAATGAATTGAGGTGATGTCAGTTAATATAATAATACAGGTTTCAGGTAGACCACTCTGCAATCTATCCCCTGTATGTGTTATTGTGTGTCTATCATTCCAAGGAAAGTACCCCTCCCTAAATATTTGTCCCCACTGTACATATTTTCTGCCTCCACGATCCACATTTTCTTTGACAGTCAGCACACTGTTGTTTGTGTCCATGTTTCTTTCTATTATTCTTCAAATTATTGTGAAATTCTTTGAATATGTCCAATAAAAGACCTTAGGTTCTTGCTTTCTTCGTGTTTTATTTCTCCTTAAGGACTTCAGGGGAGGGCTTGAATTCTGCATCTTGTGGCTGGTGGGAAACAAAATCTCCTCCATAATCAGAAATCTTGTCAGAATCTCTTTGACACCTTTCATTTTCTTGAAGGAAGTTTATGTGTGAACAGCAGTTCTTCACCTTTCACCAAAAAACGTTCATACTTTTGAAGTTCTTCAGCAAATTCCAGCTGTGGGCCAGTTTCACACCAGAGTTTCTGGTGTGTTTGGCACCATTCACTACATCTTTGTTTGATCTGATGTGGAAGCAGACTGCTTGTTTGATGCTCTAGATATTAGCTGACATATTTCAAAGCAAAGTCACTTGCCTCACTGCAACATTCCATCCAATTCATAAAATATGAAGTCAAAGTGGTTGATGGGGCAACTGTCTTCACTCTTTCTTGAACAGGCTGCTTAATGATTTTGGAGATACTACCTCCATGTTCTTCTTTATTTCATTTCTTCTTCTGTTTCCCCTTGACTCAAAACGTGAAAAAGAATTCAGTGACTCATCAGTTCATGTTGAAGTTTTTGGATACTCTGCAAAGAGTTGCAGTGGAATGCTTTCTCTCATCCAAATGCTATCTTCATGAGAACCCAACTTTATCTCCAGATGAGTGGATGTCCAAATCATCTGGGGATGTTAGAGATCTTTTCACACATGTAGCCTGGCCAAAACTGGAAAAGCATCTTTGGCCTGGTAATTGCCTCCAAGACCATAGTGGCATTGCAGTGTGCCTTGGAACACGTGTTAAAAACCGCTGCTTCTACGGGTACAGAAAGAAGCTCAGAACTCAGGCAGTTGGTCCTGATGGACAGGCCAAATGGGATAGAGCAGCAAGGACAAGGTAAAGAGGGGAATTCATATCCTGCTCAGGCTTGAAATTTATAGACTGAGCAAAGAATGGAGAATGACATGAGGTCTCTGGGGAGACAGAAAGATTGAGCTGAGTGTCAGAGCCAATTCCAAAAAAGGAAGTGAGTTTCCCTGGATCAGTTGGTAGGAGCCTTGTCCTCATACTGAAAGGTTGTTGGTTGGATAGCCTGTTCCCGTGCTCGTGATTCTTGATCCAGGTGCATATGGAAGGCAACCCATCAGTGTTACTCTCTCACATCAATGTTTCTTTCTTTTCTTTCCTTTGTGCCTTCCTCTCTGTCCAAAATGCAGGGCCAAAATGTCCTCAGGAAGGTTAAAAAATAACAAAAACAGAAGCAAACTTTAAAAGCAGGATGTGGGTGAAACGTTATTGTTTGGTGCCAAAGAGGTTTCCTGAACTGCCATGGGGGGAAATGGCTGATGACAAGCTGGTGGAGGTGACAGAAAGACATGTCAAAGACAGTTTTTGGAGCTGGGGCAGGCTTCGCAGTTTCTGTTCTTCAATGGCTGAGACTGCACAGTTGCTGGAAGTTGGGTCTGGGTCTGGTGATTGCAGTCCTTCTCTTCCTGGGTCAGAAAGGCAATGTTGACCTCCAAGGTTCCAGTCACACTGCAGCCAGTTTTTCATGTAAGCAGATGTTTACATTTATAAGAAGAACTTATGGAGATCCTGTAGGAAGGCTGAAGAAAATGTTTGTGCAAAGTGTGGGGTCAGGGTAGGGCTGTTTGGTGAAAAGACCTTGGAGTGTTCAGAACCAAGATTAACATAAAAATAGGAGGAGGGTTGGCAACAGTGGGTCAAAATCTAGGAAAAGTGTAGAGTATAGAGTGCATTTTGGGGCTTGTGGTTTGGGGTAGGGTGTCCAAGCCTAAAAGTCCTGGGCTGGAGAAACCAGATTAAGCTAGAAGATGCAGAGAGTGAAGATGTGGGTGTTGAGGGACAAAAAAGAGTTTGAAGTGTGTGCAGCCCAGAACAATCCAGACACATGCGGTGGATGTGAGATCAAGTGGTAGAAGGTTCTTGACTGTGGAGACCCCACAAGAACCTGGAGAGGATGAGTCAGGATGTAGGGATAAAATAAGGAGGAAGGTGGAGAGAGGGAAAGTATTATAGAAAAGCAGAGCGGGGAATTCCAAGGATAGGAATAACCACAGGGGTTGATACTGTTGACCACACTGTTCTTTCCTCATGCAAAAAGCGGCCTCAGTGGAGTCCCACAATGTTGAAACTGTGGGTCTGAAAGGTCCCTTTAGGCAGTGGGGCTTGTCAAGTCCACACCATTCCATGGCCAAGGTCTGTCCTTACACTTCTGTGGAGGAGAGTGGGGGGCAGTTCCTAAATGCAGAGCTTCGTGTTCCCCCTTTCCTGACCTCAGCTTGTTGCTTGAAGTCTTCTGGCCCCAAGAACCTGCTCAGGGCCCTATTCAATGCGTGGACTTCCCTGTGGCATCCATTTCCTGTCTGCTCCTCCATCTTATTGTCATTTTTCTGCAAGTGTGGAAATCCCCTTTACCGGCGCCGAGATCTGCACTCATGGCCACCACCCTCTGCTCTCCATTCTGAAGCAGGAGGTTTTTTAAGCTGACTCAGGACTTGACTTCATAGTTTTGTCTTTGAAACTTTTCTCTCTGGTAAATCCCCTGAGTGTTCACAGCACAGACACCTCCTGCCCATGGAGGTGACGTCCCAGCTCCTGGTGGTGGGTTCCCTGGGGTTTCGAGACCCGTCCCCTGCTCAGAGCCCAGGCCAGGGACTCAGATCCCAAATGAGAAGGAAGTCACCGCAGGACCAGAAACCACACCACATTCTCGTAGGACAGTGTTTCATTTTCTTGGCTTCAAGCTTGCCTTTCTAATCAGGGATGTGGAGGTGGTATGGCGATGGAAGCTAAGTTGAGAAGCAAAATGCCATGGTCCCTGGTAGTTGAAGGTGCAGTGCAGGAATAAGTCCGGGGAGCAAATTACAGCAGACTGTGTGTCCTCCTGAAGTTCGTTATTTTAACATACGAAATTCATGTGTAGTGATGAAGCCACAGTTCTCTTCTTTGAATTCCTCATGGGGTATCATCTCATAAAAATAATATGTCAGGTTGTCTTCTAAGCATTCACAAAGATCATCTAAACAGGAGGTAGCCTCATTAGCAGAGATTAAACCACAAACACCTGTGCTGGTTGGCGACGACGCATCATCCTTCTAAAATAATATGTGATGTCCCTTCATAAAATAGTCATATTTACCCGGTTGTACGCAGCTGAGGATATCTTGCCAAGTAGAAACATCAGCATCTGATTGATTAGAAAGGTACACAGTGGGTCCAAGACAATCAGGGCTTGCTCCATTCCACGTGCCTCTAATTGATGTCTTCCAATATCCAAGATCTTATCTGTGAAATATTTAACTAAAGTACATACTGCGTTCTCCATGCCCAGGTCCTTTCCAAATGAAGTTCACAGCTCCAAACGAAGAATATCACCCTTTCTTCCACTGGTTTTGTGGCCAGGAGTGACATCACTGTGGAGAGTCAGCCTCTTTTATAAAGGGGTACTGGGCAAGCTCCTCCTTCCAAAGAAGTCTTGGCCAATGGGTGTGTGCCACAACACCAATAACCACTTCTTGTCTTGAATTAGTTTCTTCTGACACAGAACTATTTTAACAAACCAGAGCCTCTGTTTTCTAAGCTGATACATGAAAAACATTCTCCCTTTAATGGAAGGAAGAAGAACCAAGCTCAAATTCTTTATAAGTTTATTTTTGTTATTTAAACTTATTTACAGAATCAACTTTATTGTTCAGCTTAACCATATGTGAAATTTTGTTTCTAAAAATTTCTTATCACTAATGGTTTACAGCTTTTCTCATCTTGCTCAGTTTGTCTCTTCTTAACTCATTTAGAAATAAGCAAATTTAGAACAGTCCATTTCTCTTTAGTTTTCTTTTAAAAAATGTTTCCTTACATTATACCTTCTATTACTAAACATATGCTAATTCTTTTTAATTTAATTCAAACTCTTTGCTCCAAGGTGCTTTAATCTCTAGAGATTCCTAACAAGGAAGCAACTCAGATCCTTCATTTAGTAAATGTATGATTATCATAACTCTTAAAAACAGCTTCTTTCATTGGCAAATATATGTACAATTCTTAAAGAAACATTATTTTTGTTTTAAAAACTTTTTTTTTACTGATGTACTTATTTAATGTCTTTAAATGGAATGAACAGAGGTGATGTTGGTCAACAAAATAATACAGCTGTCAGGTAGACCAGTCTACAGTATATCCCCTGTATATTGTACTGTGTATCCACCATCCCAAGGAAAGTCTCCTCCCACCACCATTCATCTCCTCTCTACCCTTTTTCTGCCTCCCCCACCTGCCTTTTCTTCAACAGTCATGTATCTTTCTATTATTCTTCAAGCATCATTAAATTCTTTCAAGTGTTATTGTTTGGAGCCAAAGAGGTTTCCTGAACTGCTGTGGTTGGGGGGCAGAACTGGCCAATGACAAGCTGTGAAAGGTGGCAGAAAGATGCATTAAAAATAGTTTTTGGAGCTGGGGTAGGGTTCTCAGTTTCAGTTCTTCACTGGCCAAGACTGCACAGCAGCTGGAAGCTAGGTTTGGGCCTGATAATTGCAGTCCTTCCCTTGCTGGGTCAGAAAGGCAATGTTGACCTCCAAGGTTCCAGTCACACTGCAGCCAGTTTTTCATGTAAGCGGATGTTTACATTTATAAGGAGAACTTATGGAGATCCTGTAGGAATGCTGAAGAAAATGCCTGTGCAAGGTGAGGGGTCAGGGCAGGGCTGGATGGTGAAAAGACCTTGGAGTGTTCAGAACCAAGATTAACCTAAAAATGGGGAGAGGGGTAAATGCAGTGGGTGAAAAACAAGGAAGAGTATAGAGTGTAGTGTGCAGAGCCTCCAAGCATGTAGCACGTTTGTGGCTTGGGGTAGGGTGCCCAAGCCTAAAAGTCGTAGGCTGGAGAAACCTGATCAATTGGGAGGCAGACAGTGATGAGGTGGGTGTTGGGGGTCAAAAAGGCATATGGGGTGTGCACTGCCCAGAAGAATCATGACAAATGAGGTGGTGTGAGACCAAAGGGCAGGCAGTTCTTGATTGCTGGGAGCCCAGAAGAACATGAAAAGGACAGGTGGGGATGTAGGGACAAAGTAAGGGGAAAAACAAAGGACAGGACAAGTACCATAGAAAGTCATGGAGTTGAGTTCCAAGGGTAGGAATCACTTTTCAGGGGTTGACACTGCTTGTCTAGCCTTTTCTTTGCTCCTGCCAAAAGTGGCGTTAGCGGAATCCCACTCTGTCAAAACTGGAGGTCTGAAGGGTCCCGTTAGGATGGCAGAGGGGCTTGTCAAGTTCACACTGTTCCCCAGCCAAGGTGTGTCCTTACACTTCTGGGGGAGGTTTCTGACACAGAGAGGTTCACGTTTCCCCCTTCCAGACCCTAACCTGTTCCTTGAGACTTTCCGCCCCAAGAAGCTGCTCAGGGCCCTTGATGGATTCAACTTCCCTGTGGCAGCCACTTCATGTCTGCTCCCCCATCTGGCTGATGTCTGTCTGCAAGTGTGCAAATCCCCTTTCCCTGTGCTGGGAAGTGTACTCAGGGCCACCTCCTCTGCTCTCCATACTGAAGCAGGAACATTTTCTTCACTTTTTAAAATTGTTTTTCAAGTACAGTTGTCTCAAGTTTCCTTCCACTATCCCCCAACATTCCAGCCATCCCCATTTCCCACCCTTCATCCTAGCCCCCTTTGGTTTAGTCCTTGTGTACCTTATGCATGTTGCTAAAAACCATTCCCCCTTTACCCTTCATTATCCCCTCTGACCCCCACTCTGGATACTGGCAGTCTCTTCTTAATTTCAGTGTCTCTGATTCTGTTTTGAAACAGGAGGCTTTTATAGCCTCCTGAGGACTGGATTCTAGAGGTTTACTTTGAAACTTCTCTTTCTGCTAAATCCCCAGAAGCTTACAATTCAGACTAGCCTTGCCCCATGGAGATGTCCTCTCGATCGCTGGGGGGTTCCCTCCAGATTGGGACCCCACCACTGCTGAGAACCCAATCAGGGACTCACCTCCCAAATGGGAAGGAAGTCACCACAGAACCACAATGACACCACATATTTGTTTCATAAATCATTTATTTTCTTGGATTTAAGGTGGCTTTCTTGTCAGGGAGGTGGAATTGGTGTGGCAATGAAATCTAAGTTCAGAATCAAAATTCCATGGTCCCTGGTAGTTGAAGTAGCAGGGCAGGAACAAGTTGGGGAGGATAATAAATAGGAGACTGTGTGCTTTCCTGAAAACCACGATTTTATCATACCCTATTTTCCTGGAGTGAGGAAGCCAGACTGTCCTGTTAGAATTCCTCAGGGGGTGTCATCTCCTAAAAATAATATGTCAGGTTGCCTTGTAAGCATTCACAAGATTGTCTAAACACACGCTGGCTTCATAGGCAGAGATTAAACCAGAAACAGTTCTGCCAGGATGAATGTAGGTGACATTGGCCAATAAAACAGTGCAGCTTTCAGGTGAACCAGTCTACAGTATGTCCCCTGTGTGTTGCACTGTGTGTCCACCATCCTGAGGAAAGTCTCCTCCCACCAGCATCACTTACCCTTTTCTGCCTGCTTTGTACCCTTTCTACCCTTCCTCTCATCTCTACTGTTTTCCTGCCCCACCCACCCACCTGTCCTTCAACAGTCAGCACACTGTTGTCTGCGTCCATGTTTATTTCTCTTATTCCTTACCTTATCATTATATTCTTTCAATGCATCAAGAAAAGACCTTAGCCCTGGCTGGCGTAGCTCAGTGGATTGAGCATGGGCTGCAAACCAAAGTGTCGCAGGTTCGATTCCCAGTCAGGGTACATGTCTGGGTTGCAGGCCATAACCCCCAGCAACCGCACATTGATGTTTCTCTCTCTCTCTCTATCTCCGTCCTTTCCCTCTCTAAAAATAAATAAATAAAATCTTACAAAAAAAAGAAAAGACCTTAGCCTCTTGCGTTCTTGGTATTTTTATTCTCTCCGAGAACTTCAGGGAATTGCTCAAGTTCTGCATCACGTGGCTTGAGGGAAACAAAACCCCTTTATAATATGAAATCTTGTCAGAATCTCTTCTTTGACACCTTTTATTTTCCTCAAGACACTTTATTTGTGATCAGCAGTTCTCTTTTTAAACCAAAGAATGTTATTTCTTTTGATTTTTCAGCAAATGTTCTTGTAATGCAGTTTCACACCAGAGTTTCTGGTGTGTTTGGCATCAGTCATTACATCTTTGTTTGATCTGATGTGGAAGTAGGCTGCTTGTTTGATGGTGTATGGTAGTTGATATATTTCAAAGCAAAGTCACTTGCCTCACTGCAACATTGTTTTCAATTCATACAGTTTGTGGTCACCGTGGTTGATGGGGCAACTGTCTTTCCTCTTTCTTGAACAGACTGCTTAATGATTTGGCATCCACTACCTCCATGGTCTTCTTAATTTATCCTTTCTAGTTTTTCTCATTGCTCTAAAACATAAAAAAGAATGCAGTTACTTATCATTTCATGCTGAAGTTTCTTGGATATACTACAATGAGTTGTAGTGGAATATTTTTTTTTTCCTCAAGCAAATGCTGTCTTCATAGGAAACCACCTTTTTCTCCAGATGAGTGGATTTCCAAATCACCTGGGGATGTTAGAGCTCTTCTCTCACATTCAGCCTCACCAAAACTAGTAAAGCATTCTTGGTCCAGTAATAGCCCCCAAGACCATAGCTGCACCAAAGTGTGTGTGGCACATAGACTGAAAATCAATGCCTCTAGGGGCAAAGAAAGAAGCTCAGAACTTAGGCAAGTGGTCCTGAGTGACAGGACAAATAGGATAGAGCACCAGGCATAAGGTGAAGATAGCATTCAGATTCCGCTAAGGTTGGATATTTATAGATTGTGCAAGTTCTGGAGAATAGCATGAGGACCTGGGAGAGACAGAAGACTTGAAGTGAGTGTGCGAGCCAATTCCATGAAAGAAGTGAGTCACCCTGGTCACTGTGGCTCAGTTGGTAGGAGCGATGTTCCAATCCTGAAAGGTTGTTTGTTTGATAGCCTCTTGGTGTGGTTGTGATTCTTGGTCAAGGTGCATATAGGAGACAACCCATGGATGTTTTACTCTCACATTGATGGTTCCTTCTCTTCTTTCCTCTCTCCCTTCCTCTCTTTCTAAAATGCAGGGTCAAATTTTTCTTGAGGAGGTTAAAACGTTCATAGTACTACAATTTAGAATAACCAAGTGGTGGAAGCAACCTAAGTGCCCATGAGTGAATGAATGAATCAAAACACTGTGGTTCATTTACTCAATGGAATACTATACAACAGAAAGAAGGAAGGGTCTCCTACTCTTTGTGAAAGCATAGATGGATTTGGAGAGCATTATGCTAAGTGAGATAAGCCAGGCAGTGAGGAACAAATATCATACAATGTCACCTTTAACTGGAACATAATCAACAAAAGAAAAAAGCAAACAAAATATAAACAGAGACATTGAAATTAAGAACAACCTAACAATAGCCAGAAGGGAGGGGGGAAAGAACAATGGGAGGAAGGGTTTTCAGGAACTACTACAAAGGACACATGGACAAAACCAAGGAGAAGTGTGGAAGCAAGGGAGGGAGGTGGTGTTACAGAACACAACAAGGGGGGCCTGGGACAATATACTATTATTGAAAGAAGGCTCCGGGTCCGTTATGTCCGCCGCCAGAGGAAAGACGTCTCTCAATGCCAGAGATTCGTGAAAAGGAAAGGAAATGTTTATTTAATGCTATACAAACTTAAAGTAGTGACCTAATGTCTTTATCAAAAATCCCAAAGTCCCTTAAAACACCCACAAACACAGTCACAGTCCTTCCTTCCTTCCCTCTTTGCCCAGTCCAGAGTACCGTATCTTAGGAAAGGAAATAGAAGTCCATGGCTCAGGCAGTCCTCTGGTTCTTAGTTAGTCCTCCATCTCGACTGGGAGACCTCCCCGGGTTCCTGGCACCCTCGGCTGAGTCGCCAGGATCTCTGCTAAAACCAGGTGGTGGTTCCCCATTCTAAAGCTCGGGGGTCTCCACTCTGTCAAGGCCGCATGGTTCTCTCTCTTAAAGCAGCACGGTTCTCCTCCTCAGGGCTGCGCATGGCTCTCCTTCTCAGGGCAGCATGGTTCTCTTTCCTAAAGCACCACGGTTCTCTCCCTCAATGGCTGAGGTCCTCCCTATTCTGCTAAAGCCGCATGGTTCTCTCCTCCTCAGGTCTGCACATGGTTCTCTCTCTCAGGGCTGCGCATGGTTTTCCTTCTCAGGGCTGCGCATGGTTCTCTCCTCAATGGCCGCCACATCTGGGTTTTAAATCCCCGCGGCCAATCTTCCTCTGCAGCCTCATTTCCGACTCCTCCCACACTCGGCTTCACATGCCAGAACTCATATCCTTCCAGCTTTACTGGGCTGCCATCATGAGTCTGGGCAGGTGTGGCCCCGTGTCCTGGAGCCAATCTTTTCCGAGCTCCCACGCAGTTGCTGTAGCTTGGGGATCTGCCCCCAGTCACATCTTGGTGGGGAAGTTACTTCCATTCCCCTGGCTCAGAGATGATCACAGCTATTTAACATATCTAAGCGACCAGCCAAAGGCTATAGATATGTTAAATGACCACGCCAGAGGGTAGCTGCAAGGCTGTTGCTATGCAAAACAGATCTCAATGGCCCTGCTCCATTTGTCCCTTCTCCCCAACCCACACCCTGGGTGGGGGGATGGAGACATCTTAAAATCTCCTGGACACCTTAAGTTCTGGACCCCATTTCAAATGTCCATTTGGGGTCCCCCCTCTTGGCTGCACCCTGTAACAGTGGGTTAGGCTGGGGTGAGGGGGAGTGGTTGGGAGAAAATGCAGACAAGTAATTGAACAATAATAATGCAATTAAAAAAACACTATGGTCCTTTTACTCAATGGAATGCTATGCAACAGAAAGAAAGAAGGTGCTCCTATCCTTTGTGACAACACAGATGGATCTGGAGAGCATTATGCCAAGTGAAATAAGCCAGGCCATGAAAGACAGATACCATAGGATCTTGCCTATAAGTGGAACCTAATCAACAAACAAACAAGCAAGCAAAATATAACCAGAGACAGTAAAATGAAGAACAAACTAACAGTAACCAGAGGGGAGGTGGGAGGGGATAATGGTGGGGGGGGGGTGTTTTCAGGAACATGTATAAAGGACACAGGGACAAAAGCAAAGGGGGGTGAGATCCAGGGTTAGGATGAGTGGCATTGGAGGTTTTGGGAGCTGTCATGCCTGGTTTCAGGGACTGTAGCCTTTTGTCCCATGGCTAGAGCCGAGTGAGAAGGCCTTGGGGACATGAACCACTAAGGAGATAGGACATTACCTCTTGGCAGGAGCACAGCCCCTGCCTCCCTCACTTCCCCCTGCTTGTCCCGGGCAGATGACAGGTTAGCCGATGACAGATAAGATCCCTCAAAGGAGGAGGGACAACCTAACACAGGCACTGTCCTGATGGGCCATCAAGGAAGGACTCAGGTGTCTTCAGAGAAGGGGAAGAAAGACCCTCACCCCTTGGTTTTGTCGTAGCCTGAGTCCTCAGTCTTTCTGCAAAAGTCTCCTGGTCCTTGGCTGCTTTGCTCTCCCTGCCTGACTCAGCCTGGGAATCTGCCAAAGACCTTTTACTGGATCAGACGGCTCCCGGGGGGAATCTGGCCAGAGAAAGAACATATGTTTTTTTTCTTTGAGACCTGCTCTGCCCTGTTGCTATGAAATAGACAGTTGAGCTAAAGCCAACCCTGTCCTGAGACAGTCCCTGTGTTTCTTGAACTATTATCTGTAAATGAAGTCAGTAGCATTCTGAGCACTGGTTGATGAGCTCTATGTGCATGCTCTATGTCTGTGAGCTGAACCCAATAAAAATGCAGGGAAGAAGGTATTCAGGTCCTTTGTGTTTTGAGGGACTGATCACCTTTCCTTCCCAAGGAAGTTCCCAATTTCATTGGGCATTTGTATTTCTCATCTGCGATTACCAGGAGAGTTCTGGGGGTGGAGGACCCCCATCATCTGGTGTCCAGGCCAGGGACAGAGGCCATGAGCTATTTTGTCATGGACGGCACACCTAAGAGGATGGGAAATTAGTACTAATCATCCCCACAGGGACCCAGCAGCACCGCGGAGGGATTCGGTAAGGCCGCCAGTTGTGTTCAAGATGAGAGGAAAGGTCTATTGTTTGCTGTCCCTTGAGTGGTTTTCTTTTCATTTCTCTCTCCTGCACCCACTTCAGTGAGTAAGAGTCTTGCTCTTTCCCAAGCATTTGCCGTACCCCATGGGGACAGGTCGAGTAGTTAAAAGCCACTAGGGTGCTCACTGCTAGAAGACACCCATGACAGGATAATCTGGAATGTGGACCTGGAGAGAACACTAGGTTTCTGGCCAGTCACAAACAAAAGTGCACCCAACGAGAGGCACACTGTAAGAACACTCACAATCCCTTCCCCGTGGCCCAGTCCCCACCTGGGTTTAGGTATGGGAGAAAGAGCAAAGACTTTCACTTCAATCAGTTTTAAAAGCAGCGAATAGTTACTGGGTTCTTTATGAGTGTCTCAGCTTCTTGCTGAGCACTGAAGAAAAGAAGCAATTCTCCCTCCAGCTCAAGATCTCAGGTATCCCTGCATGAGTGGGGGCCTTGCGGAGGTGTCTGGGGTCAATGCCTGAGACGTGCAGGGGCCTTACATGGAATTCCAATCATGGTCATGTGGTTTCATCTCGTCTGGAGAAGTGAGCATGAGGTGTAGTCAGCCAGCACTCCGAGCCCCACTGGCTGTTCTAGACAATCAGGGGAGAAACTGATAGCTAGAAGAGAGGCAGGGATGACCTAGGGGTAGCAGTCCTGGGAGCCCTCCTCACAAGCAGCACACTTCTGACCCACTACACTCTTCTCACTGGCAAGAAGTAGGACTTGAAGGTGCAGATGGAGTGAGGACAAAAGTGAAAGGGGAATTTCCAGGGAAAAGGGGACAGGTTTACAGGAACAAGTATAAAAACACATGGACAAAAACTAGGGGCGGGTGGAAATGGGAGGGAGGTGGGGAGGGCTGGGTGGGTGGGCTGGGATGGGAGTAAAAAATAGAAAATTATACTTGAACAATAATTAAAATAAAATTAAAAAATCTTAAAAAAGTGAAACTGGTTTCACATTGCTGCACTTACAGCAGAAGTTCCTGAAGTGGTTCTTTTATGCATTAATTGAGTAGTTACCTTTAAAGGTTTGTTACAAACCCCTCAGTTGTGGGGAATGGGGTCTCTGAGGAGCAAGAGCAGTGTTTCAGGCTAATACAGCAGCTCCTGAAGGCTGTGGGCTGTCAGGTCAAAGAGCAGAACCAGTTAATCTGCTTCAAATTGTTCAGGAATGAATACCACCCAGGTTCCCTGATAAGGGATCTTTAGACTTAGCTATTTAGGGAAAAGTTGGACAGAATTTGAAATGGCACCAGGTGGTGTGAGATAAGATATTAAAGCTAGTGTCTCACTCCCACCTTTTAGAGGATTTAATCTGAAAATTCTGGTTTGGTTGAAATAAAATTTTTTTTAAAGGAATGGCTCAGTCTCCGTCTCAAAATGTTTTTTGCTAAACCTCTGTTAAGTGGAACGAGGTCTCTAATGTTGTTACATCATAAGGATTTTACTCAGAAAGAATTTCAATTAATTGTTTAAAGAAGTAAAAAGATCTCACTCCCCTCTGAGACAGTAAAAAGCTCAGGAAGAAAAAAATTGATTAAATGTGTCTTTTAAACAGTCTGAATCCTCCTTCAGGATTGAAGGCCCAGGGACTGCTTTGGTCCTGAGAACAAGCCATGCCAAGATTAGTATCCTCCCTCCCTCTTCTCCAGCTTCCCTAAAGTTGTCAAGGGCACTAGATAATGAGAAAGGTCACTTTTGAGCACACTCAAGAAATGCAGTAATCAACAAAGGGGGAAAAAAACACAAAAAAAGTAAATGTATTTGCCGGTGGGAGAAAAAAATGTTTCTCAAAGTTATGAATGTGTTCCTAAATTTGTCAAACTAAAGCATGCTAATTACTTATTTTTAGTTGTCACTAAAGGTAGACAATTTTAATTAAATTGGGAAAATATATAGTTTTAGTAATGAAAGGTATAAATCAAAGCCTGTCAGAATGTTGGAACAGAACAACACAAGGAGATGTTACTTGCTGCAGCCTTAACAGGAGAGATTAAATGCTTTAATTGCGGCACGGCAGGACACATTTGGAAAGAGTGTGGCAGTAAAAATAAAAAAATTCCCAATGAAGGAACGTCCTTGGTGCCATAAAATCAAACAATGAGCCAGTCAGTGCAGGTCTATCCTTGACAAGGATGGGAAATTACTGCCTCCCCTTCGGGAAAACGAGAGCGGGGGCGTGGGAGCTCAGGTGCCCAGAACTCAAAAAGGAGCCCCAACAACAGCAATCAGCTGTTCTGGCCTCAGGAAAATGTTGGGTCTCCAATCTCCGTGCCGCCACTAGGGGGAGCACAAGTCTGGACCTGGACACCACCATGGAGCTCATCTTAAAGGAACAAGATGAGGTAGTCAGTGCTCTGACAGGAGTGTGGGGGCCATTGCCCCCGGGGCTAGCAGGACTAACTTTATGATGGTCTAGTATGACCACTAAGGGCTAAAAAAGCCTGTGTTAAAGATAAAAATAAAACACAAAGAATTCCATGGTCTATTAGACACAGGAGCAGATGTGCCTGTCATTTCCAGCCAATATTGGTCCTTGGCGTAACTGTTAATTAAAACAAACATGTCTGTAAGTGGGATGGGGGTGTGATGTGTTAAAGAAATATTAAGAATCCTCTCTGTTTATGCTAGAGCCGTGACCTTTTATTGTAAAAATGAAATATAGGTGTCTATCTCCCAGGGAGAACTCGTCCTACTACATGGAAGAGTAAGCACCATTTTAAACTCAGTACCTGTAAACACTGATTGTTTCCTTGGGGAAGAACTGGCTATTCTCCTGGAGGGAATGGTTAGTCAATCGAGTCACAAAAGGCCCTTGGCACATGACCACTTTTGTCTAAAACATATTTAAGCAGAGTGCCCCAATCCTTCCCACTTTCCTTGCAAACTCTGCACCTAGGAGCTATGAGGTCCTGAGAACAACAGGGCAATTAACTCACTGTTCAAACTCATTGCAGCTGCAGAAACAGCAGGTGGCCTGTCTTTCCAAGCAGAAGAAAAGAAATGGCTCTTTTAAAACTGAGGCTAAAACTGAGGCTCCAGCTGCACTTGGAGCCTCACTGGCACTGCTCCCTGCCTGTTAGAAACTGGACAGCCGAGGGTTAAGGGCTTAAAGCCCACAGATGAGGAGCCCTCCCAGGAAGGCCAGGATCAGACCTTGGGGCTAAACAGGAAAAGTGATGGGGAAGAGTAAAAGGACTGTTTCTTTGCTATTCCCTTAGCTAAAAGGGATCCTGAGAGATTTGCTTTTTCAGTCTCTGCATTTAATAATTCACAACCTTTAGAGAGATTTCATTGGAAGGTTTTACCTCAAGGGATATTGAATAGTCCCACCAGTTGTCATCATTTTGCTCATCAGGCCATTCAGCGAGTAAGAAGCTGATTTCCCCAAAGTATTATTGATCATTACATGGACAACATCTTAATTGCTGCAGCATCTCAGAAAGAGTTAAAGCAAGTTTACCTCTGTCTTAAAGACAATGTTTCTTCAGCAGGATTATTTATAGCCCCAGAAAAAGTACAGCAGTGTCAGCCCTGGCAATATTTGGGGTATGTTTTATTTCATTGCACAGTCAGACCACAAATAGTTCACGTTCAGGTGCCAGATCCCTTACTTAACCCTTAACAGCTTACAGCAGCTGTTAGGAACTATTAATTGGGAATTACTACAAGACAGTTAACTCACCTATTTAATACTCTTAAAGGAGACCCCGATTTAAACTTTCCCAGAACTTTCAGTAGCCAGGCTCTACAGGAATTAAGTTTAGTCAGTCAATATATCTCCTTCAGACAGCTTACAAGGGTTAATAAACAACTCCCCTTTGGACTATTTTGTTTCTCTACTCTAGCGACACCTGCTGGTTTAATTGGGCAGTTGTCACTTATCTCAGCCTACAATTACTACTTATGTCACTGCATGGTGTCAGCTTTTCATTAAGGGGCATGACAGGGTAGTTCAGCTTTTTGGCCTGACCCAGCTGTTATACATGTTCCACCTACCAAAGCCTATTTACAACAACTTGATAGTTACTCCTTAGAACTCCAGGGTGCAATTGCTGATTTCGATGGAGATCTTAACATTCATTGACCTTCTGATAAGCTTCTTCAAAACCTCCCCACTCTTAATATATGCTGAGAGGACAAATTCAGCGCCACTACTATTCCTAAAGCTAAAACCATTATTCTTGATGGCTCAGGAAGAACAGGTAAAGCTTCCATCACCTGGAAGGAAGGAAATAAATGGAAACATTTTCTCTCTGAAGGGCAGAGAAATTTCCACCCAAAGGGCAGAAATTTCAGGAGCTATTCTTGCCCTCCAGCAATGGCCTGAGGAGCATGTTCATTTGGTCTGTGAATCTGGATACACTGTATGTACTCTTCTTCATATGGATCAAGCCTTGTTATAGGGCTCTATTGAACCCAAATTATTATGTCTTTTTATAACCTTAAAGAGTCTTCTGGATAAAAGAGAACATCTTTTATTTGTTACCCATATTCTATCTCATTCAGGCTCACCTGGCCCTATGGCAGAAGGTAATTCTCAGGCTGATGCCCTTGTCAGCCTAGCAGATACTTTTCAATCTGTGGTAAGTCTTTTTCATCAAAATAGCCAAGCCCTACATAAAGAGTTTAGAATTCCTAAAGCACAGGCAAAACAAATACTCAAAGAATGTCCTGACTTTAAGGCTCTTGCTAAGGCTTCCCCTGCCCTTGGCATTGACCCCAGAGGGTTACAGCCACAGGTAATTTGGCAAACAGTTGGTACTCATTACCCTCCCCCTTCAGGAAGTTCAAATACTCACACGTATCTATAGGTACTTGTTCAGGTGCCTTAAATGCCTCCCCCCTTACAGGAGAGGGAGAATCTGCAAAACACATTAGAGCCCATTGGCTCGAGGCCTTCAGTCACTTAGGCCTCCCAGAAGAAATCAAAATGGATAATGTACCAGGTTACATTGTGAAAGCCACTCAGGCTTTTTTTAGAAAAATGGGAGTTCAGCATAAAACACGTATCCCCTAGAATCCTACAGGTCAAGCAATTGTTGAAAGAGCTTACCAAACGTTCAAAACATTATTATGTAAACAAAAAATGGGGAGTCAGGGAACATATCTCCCAAATTTAACCATGCTGGTGATGTACACATGTGATTTTTTAAATTGTGATGATAGTTTAGGAACACCCATAGACAAATATTTTGTACACAACAGGCCTTTGGTCTTACACAAAGACCCACTGGGAGAAGGAAGATGGGAAGGCCTAGTTGAACTATTAACCTGGGGAAGAGGGTGTGCTTGTGTTCCTGTTCCTACAGGACCACTGTGGCTTCCAGCAAAAAGAGTAAAGCCATATCACAATAGACTGTCCCCAGCATCAGATGTGGCTGTTCATCAGGACTCCACAGCTCGAACAGGAAGTAGGCTGGATGAAAGAACAGACAGAGCAGATGTCCCAAGGGACAAAAGCAAAGTGGTGACCACACCAGGAGATGCAAACGCTTGAAGGGCAGTTCTCAACATCAACCCCAGGGAGGAATGTGGGGTGATCTAAATACCCATAATAATAGGGAAAAACAAGTTATTCAGCAATCGGGTCAATGGCACTCCAGAAAACAGGTTTTTAGCCTACTTGTCAATAGGGTCCTCTAATTCCATCAAAGTTATGTTGACACTTGTCCTCTTAGCTAGTTTTGGAGGTTGAGCCTTGCTGTTGAGACTCAGCATATTTACTGGAGCTGTAATCCACCCACATTTAAACTCCATACCTGGTGGAATTCAGCTCCTCCTTTATCTAGCAATGATACCAAATGGACAGGAAGCATCTGTCTTCACCCGATGGGCTTTTAGAGGAAAAACAACATTGGTTATCTGTCCCTACAAATACTGTCTATGTGTCAGAACATTTGCCTGCTTGTTTTTCCATGCTGTCTGACACTCCGTGTTTAGCTATAACTTTTAAATGGTATGCACATGCCATTGATAATAAGGAACTTCAAGCTGATATCTCCCTTATAGGAGCCATAGGTTTTAAAGGAGAAAACGATGGGGACAATAGTAACTGTCCCCCTTCCAGATGTACCCTTTTGCAAACTTAAGACAAAAACTTCTGAGCCTATCACTTGGTCATTGTGTAGAGATCAACAGCCCTCACTCATTGATATTCCTAACACCCCATTAACAATTTAAAAACTGGGGTGCCAAGTGGGAAGTGTATGCTAGTGTGGATTCTACCACAGTCCCTGCCAAACCCAACACTATCTATGGGAGTGTGGGATGGGATGGTGAGGGGAATTGGAGCTCCTACTTTAGCAGTCATGTCTCCAAACCACACTAGCCCTTGGCATACTAAAACTTGGAGAATGGGACTCATTTTTGTGGAACGCCTTCTAGGACACCTTCTGTATAAAAAAGATGTGAAGTCCAGAAGGGGTGTTTTCCCTATGGAGAGTGATAGTCGTTCCTGGGTTATAATATGTTCTTTTCACCCCTATCTTTTTCTAGCTGTCCCAAGAATGCCTCATTTAACCTATAATAAAAACTCTGGACTTCTGGCCAACATGGAGGGATAAGTAGACACACTGTACTTCCTCGCAAAACCAAAATAAGGACAACAACAATTTAGAAACAAAAAAACAACCAGTACCAACAAAAAATTGAATTGTATGAAAGTCCAAAAACCAAGGAGTTAAGTAGACATATTTATCCAGACTGGTAGGAGGGATGGAGTTGGGTAGTCAGGAGGAAAGGGGTTGCAGCAAAGTGGTGGCTGGTGGATGACTGGGCGCATAAAACAGCAAGCTGGTGGACCCATCAAGGTGGCAGATTGTGGAGGGGCATAGTGCACCAGGTGGCTGTTGGACTGGGCAGTCCCACATTCCCCTGCAGATAAACCAGGTGAAACTGGGAGTGAGACAGACCAGCCAAACAGGGTCCAAGCATAGGAAAATAAAACCTCAAAACACCAATTGAAAACACCTGTGTGATTGAGATGCTGGGAGAAACTCCCAGCCTCACAGGAGAGTTCAATGGAGACCCACAGGATCCTAGAATGTACACAAACCCACCCACACAGGAATCAGCACTAGAAGGACTCAGTTTGCTTGTGGGAAGTGGAGGAAGTGACTGAAATCCGGAAGAGAGCAGAGCAAGTTCCATTGTTCCCTCTCAGACCCCTCTCCCACATACAGTGTCACAACTCAGTGACTGGGTTGCCCCGCCCAGGCAAAGACCTAAGGCTCTGCCCCTCATCACATAACAGGTGCGCTGAGATAAAAAAAAAAGGCCCAAATGAGAGAACATATCAAAGCTCCACAACAAATACAACTAAGTGACAAAGAGATAGCCAACCTATCAGATGCACAGTTCAAAACACTGGTAATCAGGATGCTCACAGAATTGGTTGAATTTGGTCATAAATTAGATGAAAAAATGAAGGCTACACTAAGTGAAATAAAGGAAAATGTACAGGGAACCAATAGTGATGGGAAGAAAACTGGGGCTCAAATCAATGGAGTGGACAAGAAGGAAGAAAGAAACATCCAATCAGAAAAGAATGAAGAAACAAGAATTCAAAAAAAAATGAGGAGAGACTTAGGAACCTCTAGGACATCTTTAAAAGTTCCAACACCTGAATTAGTATTGGTATAGGGATACCAGAAGGGGAAGAGGAAGAGCAACAAGTGGAAAAGTTATTTGAACAAATAATAAAGGAGAACTTCCCCAATCTGGCTAAGGAAATAGACTTCCAGGAAGTCCAGTAAGCTCAGAGAGTCCCAAAGAAGTTGGAACCAAGGAAGAACAGAACAAGGCACATCATAATTACATTAGCCAAGGTAAAAATGAAGGAGAGAATTCTAGAAGCAGCAAGAGATAAGGAGACAGTAACCTACAAAAGAGTTCCCATCAGACTGTCAGCTGATTTCTCAAAAGAGACCTTATGGGCAAAAAGGGGCTGGAAAGAAGTATTCCAAGTCATGAAAGGCAAGGACCTATATCCAGGATTGTTCTATCCAGCAAAGCTTTCATTTAGAATAGAAGGGCAGATACAGTGCTTCCAGATAAGGTCAAGTTAAGGGAGTTCATCATCACCAAACCCTTATTACATGAAATGTTAAAGGGACTTATCTAAGAAAAAGAAGATAAAAAACGTGTACAGTAAAATGACAGCAAACTCACAATTACTAACAACCACACCTAAAACAAAAACAAAAACAAAAGCAAACTAAGCAAACAACTAGAACAGGAACAGAACCACAGAAATGGAGATCACATGGAGCATTAGAAACAGGGCAATCAGAGAAGGAGAGAGGGGGAAAAGGAACAGAGAATAAGTAGCATAGATAGTAGGTAAAAAATAGACAGGGAAAGGGTAAGAATAGTATGGGAAATGTAGAAGTTTTAGAACTTAAAAGTATGACACATGGACATGAACTAAAGTGGGGGGAATGTGGGTGGAGGGGGGTGTAGGGTGGAGGGGAGTGAAGGGGGAAAATGGGACAACTGTAATAACATAATCAATAAAATATATTTAAAAATACTCTATATTTCGTCTCCATACTTCCCCTGATTCTACCTATGCTAGCCATCTTCCCCACGCTAACGTTACTCAACTCAATATCTCTATGGTTTTTGTAGTTCACAGACAAATAGAAACCTGGCTGCTGGTCAATGTTACCCACGAATGGGAAGATTCAGAAAGCCGAGCTGCCCTCAACCATGCTCTCTCTCAAGTGAGAGTGTGGTGCTTCTTAGGAACTCTCACCACTTAAATTGTTTCTGCTATTGTTGTAGCTGTCTCTGCTGCAGTGTCTGTCACTACTTTGGCTTAGTCTGTCCAGACTGCTCATGCTGTTGATGCCTTCCTCACCAATACAACTCAAAAAATGGTTCAGCAAGCACGTATTGACCAGGAGGTCCTTGCCAGGCTCTCAGCCATAGAATCTGCAGTAATATGGCTAGGTGAATGGCAAGATACTCTTCTCACTCACCAACAACTCCCCTGTGATCCTGGCTTCTCTAAGCTGTGTGTCACTCCCCTGAAGTGGAACTCCAGTCAGCATCCATGAGAGGAGGTCCACCATCACCTGCAAGGGGCCTTTTCCTCCAGTCTTAAAGGGCAAACTGATCAGCTCCAGCTTGAGCTGCATCAGCATCTTCAGGACACTAAACAAATTAATGAGTTAGAGGTCTTTCAGACCCTGCACAATAACTTACAATGACTCAATCCAAAGACTTGGTTTGCAGGACTGAATTTGGGTATCTGGGTCATGGGGGCTGTGGGTTGCCTCCTAATCATTGTGGTCTTTTGTGCCTTAAAATGTATGTGCAAAATGTTCCCAGGGATCATGTACACAAAGGGAAAGTAGCAGGCTTCATTGGACTTGCCACTATGTCTGCCTACACAAACAAAAAAGGGGGAGATGTTGGGAGTCCTCCTCCTGCCTGGTGTCAAGGACTATAGCCCTTTGTCCCACAGCTAGAGATGAGTAAAAAGGCCTTGGAGACCTTTTGAGCCACTAAGGATACAGAACATTACCTCCTGCCTAGATACAGCCTCTTCCTCCCTCACTTCCCTCTGCTTGGCCCAGGAGATGAAACATTAGCCAATGATGGGTAAGATTCATCAAAGGGGGAGGGACAACTGAAGATGGGCACTGTCACAGTGGGCCAACAGGGAAGGTCTTAGGGGTCTTCCAAGGAGGGGGAGAAAGATGTTCAATGCTTGACTTTGTCATGGCCTGAGTTCTCAGTCTTTCTGCAACTCTCATAGTCATCAGGAATGACCACGGGAGTTCTGCAGGTGGAGCCACCATGAAAAGGGGGTCATGTGGGGGAAAATTGAGACAACCGTATTTGAACAACAATAAAATGGGTGAAAAAATAAAAAGTATTGAAACTGCTTTTCTTTAAAAAATAATAAAAACAGAACCAAACTTTAAAAGCAGAATGTGAGTCATGTGTTATTGCTTGTAAAAAGTGATAGTTTCTGACCTGCCACAGGGGGGCAAATGGGCAATGACCATCTGTGAGAAGTGGCAGAAATATGCATCAACAGTTTTTGAAGCTGGGACAGGCTTCTCAGTTTCAGTTTTTCACTGCTCAAGACTGCACAGCTGCTGGAAGGTGTGTCTGGGTCTGGTGATTGCAGTACTTCTCTTTCCGGGGCAAAAAGAAATGTCCTACAAGGTTTAAGTCACACTGCAGCCAATTTTTTATGTAAGCAGATGTTGACATTGATAAGGAAAACTTATAGACAACCTGTAGGAAGGTTGAAGAAAAGGCCTGTGAAAGATGAAGGGTCGGGGCAGGGCTGCAGGGTGAAAGGCTTTGCAGTGTTCAGAACAGAGATGAACCTAAAAATGGGGAGAGAGGTAGGTGAAATGGGCCAAAAGCAGAGAAGAGAGTAGAGTGTAGTGTGCAGACCCTCCAAGCATGTAGCACGTTTGTGGTTTGGGGTTGGGTGCCCAAGCGTAAAAGTCCTGCAAAGTGAGAAACCAAATCAATGTGCAAGAGGCAGAGAGTGAACAGTTGGTTGTTGAGGATCAAAAAAAGTTTGGGGTTTCCCCTGATCAGAAGAATAAAGACAAATGACTTAGAGTGAGAAAAAAGGGGAGATGGTTATTGACTGCTGGGAGCCGCGAAGACATGAAAAGGATAGATGGGAAATCTGGAAGAAGGAAAGGAAAAAAGAAGAAGAGAGAAAAACCACACAGAAGGGAATTTCAAGGGTAGGAATCACTTTCCAGGGGTTGAAACTGCTTCTCTACATTTCTCTGTGCTGGTGCGACAAGCGGTGATAGTGGAGGCTCATCGTTTTAAACCGACAGGTCTGAAAGGGACATTTAGGAGGGCAGAGGGGCCTGTCCAGTCCACAGGTTCCCCTGCCAAGGTCTGTCTTGACGGTCCTGGGGGAGCGGGCGGTTCATAAACGCCCAGATCCACGTTCCCCCTTCCCTGACCCACGCTTGTTGTTCCTTGTGTCTTTCTGTCCCCGAGAACCTGCTCGGGTCCCCGTGGATGTCTCCACCTTCCCCGTGGCGGCCATGTCAGGCCGGCCCCTCCATCTGGTGGTGCTGGTCCTGTTAGTGTGGACATCCCCTTGACAGGCAGGCGCCCGGCTCTGTGCCGGCTGCCACACCCTGTGCTCTCCAAACTCAAGCAGGAGGTTTTTACAGCCTCCTCCTCAGGACTGGACTCTAGAGCTTCATCTTTGACACTTGTCTATCTTCCAAATGCCCAGGAGGCTCTCGGCACAGACACCTCCTGCCCCACCGAGAGACCCTCCCAGCCCCCTGGTGGGTCCCTCCAGATCGGCACCCGTCCCCTGCTCACAACCCAGGACAGGGTCTCACCCCCGAATGGGAAGGAAGTTGCCACAGGACAGCCAGGACACCACATTGTCTTTGTACCATTCTTTTATTGTCTCGGCTTCAAGGTGCCGTTCATGCCGGGGAGGTGGAGGTGGAGGTGGTGTGGGCAAGGAAGCTAAGTTCAGAATAAAAATTCCATGGTTCCCGGTAGTTGGGGGGCCATGCAGGAATATGTCGGGGGAGCCAAGGAAAAGGAGACTGTGAGCCCTCCGGAAGACCATTATTGTAACCTAGGACATTAATATGTAATGAGGAAGCCACAATCTGCTGTTGGAACTCCTCACCGGGTGTCGTCTCATCAAAATATTTGGTCACTTTGTCTTCTAAGCAATCTCAAGATAGCGGAAACAAAATCTGGCTTCACAGGCAGAGATTAAACCAGCTGAACTGGTGCCCGGTGGAACCGAAGGTTTCCTTTTGTAAAATAATTCTTGATGTTCCTTTTCAAAGCTTTGACATTGACCTTGTCGTATGCCGCTGTAGCTATCTTGTCAAGGACAAAAACCAGCATCTCATTGATTATAAATGTACAGAGTGGGTCCAAGAGCAAAAGGGCTTGGTGCACGCCACACGCCTGTAATTTACGTCTCCCAATATCCCAGATCTTCCCCGCATAAGGTTGAATGAAGGCACGCACTTTGTTCTTTATGCCTGGGTCCATTTTAAATAGATTAAGCTGATCTCAATCAATAATGTAACACTTGTTTCTGCTGATCTTGATGGAAACAGTGACATCGCTAGAGGAGAGTAGGCCGTTCTTATAGAGGGGTGCTGGACAAGAACAACAAAAAAGAATTTAAAACTGGGTTTCCAAATGCTATGCTAAACACTTGTGGTTTATTTTTAACTTAATGGTGGCTCTTGGTTTGGCTTTTAGAAAAGTCTACTTTAGCTTCAAGTTGTACGTTTAGAGGGGTGATGCACAAGAACAACAAAAAAGATTTTAAAGTCTGGGTTTTCAAATGCTATGCTAAACACTTGTGGTTTATTTTTAACTTAATGGTGGCTCTTGGTTTGGCTTTTAGAAAAGTCTGTTTTACATTGAAGTTGTAGGTATAGAGGGGTGATGGACAAGAACAACAAAAAAGAATTTAAAGTCTGGGTTTCCCAATGCTATGCTAAACACTTGTGGTTTATTTTTAACTTAATGGTGGCTCTTGGTTTGGCTTTTAGAAAAGTCTGTTTTAGCTTGAAGTTGTAGTTCTAGAGGGATGATGGACAGGAACAAAAAATAATTTGAAAGTCTGTGTTTCAAAGTTGTATGCTACACACTTGTGCTTCATTTTTAACTTAATGGTGGCTCTTGTTTTGGCTTTTAGAAAAGTCTGTTTTAGCTTCAAGTTGTAGTTCTAGAGGGATGATGGACAGGAACAATAAATAATTTAAAGTCTGGGTTTCAAAGTTCTATGCTACAGTGGTGGTTTATTTTGAACTTAATGGTAGCTCTTGTTTTGCCTTTTAGAAAAGTCTGTTTTAGCTTCAAGTTGTAGTTCTAGAGGGATGATGGACAGGAACAAAAAATAATTTAAAGGCTTGGTTTCAAAGTTGTATGCTACACACTTGTGCTTTATTTTGAACTTAATGGTGGCTCTTGTTTTGGCTTTTAGAAAAGTCTGTTTTAGCTTCAAGTTGTAGTCTAGAGGGATGATTGACAGGAACAATAAATAATGTAAAGTATGGGTTTCAAAGTTGTATGCTACACACTTGTGCTTTATTTTGAACTTAATGGTGGCTCTTGTTTTGGCTTTTAGAAAAGTCTGTTTTAGCTTCAAGTTGTAGTTCTAGAGGGATGATTGACAGGAACAATAAATAATGTAAAGTATGGGTTTCAAAGTTGTATGCTACACACTTGTGCTTTATTTTTAACTTGATGGTGGCTCTTGTTTTGGCTTTTAGAAAAGTCTGTTTTAGCTTGAAGTTGTAGTTCTAGAGGGATGATGGACAGGAACAAAAAATAATTTAATGTCTGGGTTTCAAAGTTGTATGCTACACACTTGTGCTTTATTTTGAACTTAATGGTGGCTCTTGTTTTGGCTTTTAGAAAAGTCTGTTTTAGCTTCAAGTTGTAGTTCTAGAGGGATGATGGACAGGAACAAAAAATAATTTAAAGTCTGGGTTTCAAAGTTCTATGCTACACAGTGGTGGTTTATTTTGAACTTAATGGTGGCTCTTGTTTTGCCTTTTAGAAAAGTCTGTTTTAGCTTCAAGTTGTAGTTCTAGAGGGATGATGGACAGGAACAAAAAATAATTTAAAGTCTGGGTTTCAAAGTTCTATGCTACACACTTGTGCTTTATTTTTCACTTAATGGTGGCTCTTCTTTTGGCTTTTAGAAAAGTCTGTTTTAGCTTCAAGTTGTAGTTCTAGAGGGATGATGGACAGGAACAAAAAATAATTTAAAGTCTGGGTATCAAAGTTCGATGCTACACACTTGTGCTTTATTTTGAACTTAATGGTGGCTCTTGGTTTGGCTTTTAGAAAAGTCTGTTTTAGCTTCAAGTTGTAGTTCTAGAGGGATGATGGACAGGAACAATAAATAATGTAAAGTATGGGTTTCAAAGTTCTATGCTACACACTTGTGCTTTATTTTTTCACTTAATGGTGGCTCTTGTTTTGGCTTTTAGAAAAGTCTGTTTTAGCTTCAAGTTGTAGTTCTAGAGGGATGATGGACAGGAAGAAGAAATAATTTAAAGTCTGGGTTTCAAAGTTGTATGCTACACACTTGTGCTTTATTTTTTCACTTAATGGTGGCTCTTGTTTTGGCTTTTAGAAAAGTCTATTTTAGCTTCAAGTTGTAGAGCAGGCTAAAAAGCCCTACCTCCAAAAATAGAGAGTTTCTCTGGAAAGTAAGTGAAATTCTTACGTCTTAGGCCCTTTAGTCTCTGGGTCACGTAGGAAGTAAGCACTGAAGATTCTTTAGGTTAGTAAAAGGAGGAATTAACATCTTTAGTCCTAAAAACAGAGTGTGTCATTGGCAAATACATGTACAGGTTTTAAACACACACAATTTTTGCTCCTCAAACTGTATTTACTGATGGACTTGTTTAATTGCTTTGAGCGGGATGCAGGGAGGTGACATCGGTCAGTGAAACAGTGCAGCTCGGAGGTCCAGCAGTCTACAGTGTGTCCCCTTGGGTTGTGTTGTGGGTCCGATGTCCCAAGTAGAGTCTCCTCCCACCACCATCCATGTCCGCTCGACCCTTTCCTGCCTCGCCACCCGGCCTATCCTTCCACAGTCGGCTCACTGGTGTCTGTATCCATGCTTCTTTCTTGAATTCCTCAGGATATCTTGATATTCTTGTAAAGAATCAAGGAAAGGCCTTAGCTTCTTGTTCCCTGTCTGTATTTATTCTCTTGAAGAACTTTAGGGAAGTGCTGATGTTCTGCTCTCACCAACAGGGAATGGAACCTTAAAAGCAGGCTGTTCAGGAAGTGTGACTGTTTAGAGCCAAGAGGTTTCCTGAACTGCCACGGGTGGGGGGGCGCGAGGGCGAGGGATGGGCAATGGCCAATGAGAAGCAGGAGGAGGAGGTGGTGGCAAGACTTTTGTCAGGGAGTTGTTCAAACTGGGGGCAGGCTTCTCAGTTTCATTTCTCCATGGGCCTAGACTGCACAGTTGCTCAAATCTGGCTGTGGGTCTGGTGACTTGCAGCACTTGTTTGCCTCAGAAAGGCACCTAAGTCCCATGAGTGACAAACCACGCTGCAGCCAACTTTTTGTGTAAGGAGATGTTGACATCTGTAAGGAAAGCTCACCGAGATCCCGAAGGACGGCTGAAGAAAATGCCTGTGGAAAGTGAGGAGTCTTGGGGCAGGGATGGAGGTTGCGATGGCCTCAGGGTGTTCAGTGCCAAGATTAACCCCAAATGGAGAGAGAGGTAGGCGCAGTGTGTGTGTGTTGGGGGGGGGGTGGAGAATGGAAGGAAGAGTGTAAAGTGCAGCGTGCAGAGCCTCCACGTATGTAGAAATGATGTGGTTTGGGGTAGGTTGCCCAAGCCTACAAGTCCTGGGCTGGAGAAACCTGATCAATGTCGAAGAGCCAGAGAGTGAAGATGTGGGTGTTGAGGGACAGAAAAGAGTGCGCAGCCCAGGAAACTCTAGACAGATGAGGTGCGTGTGGGTCAGGGGCAGAGGGTTCTGGCCTGCGGTGGACGGACTGGAGCCGGCAGGGGAAGGACGGCAGGGGAAGCAGGGATGGAGTGAGGGGGAAGAGACCAAGAGAAGGCAAGTACTGTAGCAGCCCACGGAGGTGAATTTGAAGGTTAGGAATAACGTTGCAGGGGTTGACGCTGCGTGTCCACACGTTTCTTTCCTCCTGCGAAAAGGGGCCTCAGGGGAGCCCCGCTCTGTTGAAACCCTGGGTCTGAAAGGGACATTTAGGAGGGCAGAGGGGCCTGTCCAGTCCACAGGTTCCCCTGCCAAGGTCTGTCTTGACGGTCCTGGGGAGCGGGCGGTTCATAAACGCCCAGATCCACGTTCCCCCTTCCCTGACCCACGCTTGTTGTTCCTTGTGTCTTTCTGTCCCCGAGAACCTGCTCGGGTCCCCGTGGATGTCTCCACCTTCCCCGCGGCGGCCATGTCAGGCCGGCCCCTCCATCTGGTGGTGCTGGTCCTGTTAGTGTGGACATCCCCTTGACAGGCAGGCGCCCGGCTCTGTGCCGGCTGCCACACCCTGTGCTCTCCAAACTCAAGCAGGAGGTTTTTACAGCCTCCTCCTCAGGACTGGACTCTAGAGCTTCATCTTTGACACTTGTCTATCTTCCAAATGCCCAGGAGGCTCTCGGCACAGACACCTCCTGCCCCACCGAGAGACCCTCCCGGCCCCTGGTGGGTCCCTCCAGATCGGCACCCGTCCCCTGCTCACAACCCAGGACAGGGTCTCACCCCCCGAATGGGAAGGAAGTTGCCACAGGACAGCCAGGACACCACATTGTCTTTGTACCATTCTTTTATTGTCTCGGCTTCAAGGTGCCGTTCATGCCGGGGAGGTGGAGGTGGAGGTGGTGTGGGCAAGGAAGCTAAGTTCAGAATAAAAATTCCATGGTTCCTGGTGGTTGGGGGGGGGGCCATGCAGGAATACGTCGGGGGAGCCAAGGAAAAGGAGACTGTGAGCCCTCCGGAAGACCATTATTGTAACCTAGGACATTAATATGTAATGAGGAAGCCACAATCTACTGTTGGAACTCCTCACCGGGTGTCGTCTCATCAAAATATTTGGTCACTTTGTCTTCTAAGCAATCTCAAGATAGCGGAAACAAAATCTGGCTTCACAGGCAGAGATTAAACCAGCTGAACTGGTGCCCGGTGGAACCGAAGGTTTCCTTTTGTAAAATAATTCTTGATGTTCCTTTTTAAAGCTTTGACATTGACCTTGTTGTATGCCGCTGTAGCTATCTTGTCAAGGACAAAAACCAGCATCTCATTGATTATAAATGTACAGAGTGGGTCCAAGAGCAAAAGGGCTTGGTGCACGCCACACGCCTGTAATTTACGTCTCCCAATATCCCAGATCTTCCCCGCATAAGGTTGAATGAAGGCACGCACTTTGTTCTTCGTGCCTGGGTCCATTTTAAATAGATTAAGCTGATCTCAATCAATAATGTAACACTTGTTTCTGCTGATCTTGATGGAAACAGTGACATCGCTAGAGGAGAGTCGGCCCTTTTTTATAGAGGGGTGCTGGACAAGCTCCTCCCTCGCCAGAAGTCTTGGCCAATGCGTGAGTGCCAGGTCACCCAGCGCCAGCTGTTGTCAGGAGCCAGCTTCTTCTGACCAAAAGTCTGTGAGAAACCCACAGTCTCTATTTTCTAAGCTGGTACACTAGAAACAGGCTCCCTTTTACGGAAGCATGTGTAACGGATGATGGACAAGAACAAAAAAAGAATTGAAAGTCTGGGTTTCAAAGTTCTATGCTAAACACCGGTGCTTTATTTTTAACTTAATGGTGGCTCTTGTTTTGGCTTTTAGAAAAGTCTGTTTTAGCTTCAAGTTGTAGTTCTAGAGGGATGATGGACAGGAACAAAAAATAATTTAAAGTCTGGGTTTCAAAGTTCTATGCTGCACACTTGCGCTTTATTTTTCACTTAATGGTGGCTCTTGTTTTGGCTTTTAGAAAAGTCTGTTTTAGCTGGAAGTTGTAGTCCTAGAGGGATGATGGACAGGAACAAAAAAAATTTAAAGTCTGGGTTTCAAAGTTCTATGCTACACAGTGGTGGTTTATTTTTCACTTAATGGTGGCTCTTGTTTTGCCTTTTAGAAAAGTCTGTTTTAGCTTCAAGTTGTAGTTCTAGAGGGATGATGGACAGGAACAAAAAATAATTTAAAGTCTGGGTTTCAAAGTTGTATGCTACACACTTGTGCTTTATTTTTCACTTAATGGTGGCTCTTGTTTTGGCTTTTAGAAAAGTCTGTTTTAGCTTCAAGTTGTAGTTCTAGAGGGATGATGGACAGGAACAATAAATAATTTAAAGTCTGGGTTTCAAAGTTGTATGCTACACACTTGTGCTTTATTTTTAACTTAATGGTGGCTCTTGTTTTGGCTTTTAGAAAAGTCTGTTTTAGCTTGAAGTTGTAGTTCTAGAGGGATGATGGACAGGAACTAAAAAAATAATTTAAAGTCTGGGTTTCAAAGTTCTATGCTACACACTTGTGCTTTATTTTTAACTTAATGGTGGCTCTTGTTTTGCCTTTTAGAAAAGTCTGTTTTAGCTTCAAGTTGTAGTTCTAGAGGGATGATGGACAGGAACAAAAAATAATTTAAAGTCTGGGTTTCAAAGTTCTATGCTACACACTTGTGCTTTATTTTTTCACTTAATGGTGGCTCTTGTTTTGGCTTTTAGAAAAGTCTGTTTTAGCTTCAAGTTGTAGTTCTAGAGGGATGATGGACAGGAACAAAAAATAATTTAAAGTCTGGGTTTCAAAGTTCTATGCTACACAGTGGTGGTTTATTTTGAACTTAATGGTGGCTCTTGTTTTGGCTTTTAGAAAAGTCTGTTTTAGCTTCAAGTTGTAGTTCTAGAGGGATGATGGACAGGAACAAAAAATAATTTAAAGTCTGGGTTTCAAAGTTGTATGCTACACAGTGGTGGTTTATTTTTAACTTAATGGTGGCTCTTGTTTTGGCTTTTAGAAAAGTCTGTTTTAGCTTCAAGTTGTAGTTCTAGAGGGATGATGGACAGGAACTAAAAATAATTTAAAGTCTGGGTTTCAAAGTTCTATGCTACACACTTGTGCTTTATTTTTGAACTTAATGGTGGCTCTTGTTTTGGCTTTTAGAAAAGTCTGTTTTAGCTTGAAGTTGTAGTTCTAGAGGGATGATGGACAGGAACAATAAATAATTTAAAGTCTGGGTTTCACAGTTGTATGCTACACACTTGTGCTTTATTTTTAACTTAATGGTGGCTCTTGTTTTGGCTTTTAGAAAAGTCTGTTTTAGCTTCAAGTTGTAGTTCTAGAGGGATGATGGACAGGAACAATAAATAATTTAAAGTCTGGGTTTCAAAGTTGTATGCTACACACTTGTGCTTTATTTTTAACTTAATGGTGGCTCTTGTTTTGGCTTTTAGAAAAGTCTGTTTTAGCTTGAAGTTGTAGTTCTAGAGGGATGATGGACAGGAACAAAAAAATAATTTAAAGTCTGGGTTTCAAAGTTGTATGCTACACACTTGTGCTTTATTTTGAACTTAATGGTGGCTCTTGTTTTGGCTTTTAGAAAAGTCTGTTTTAGCTTCAAGTTGTAGTTCTACAGGGATGATGGACAGGAACAAAAAATAATTTAAAGTCTGGGTTTCAAAGTTCTATGCTACACAGTGGTGGTTTATTTTTGAACTTAATGGTGGCTCTTGTTTTGCCTTTTAGAAAAGTCTGTTTTAGCTTCAAGTTGTAGTTCTAGAGGGATGATGGACAGGAACAAAAAAATAATTTAAAGTCTGGGTTTCAAAGTTCTATGCTACACACTTGTGCTTTATTTTTTCACTTAATGGTGGCTCTTGTTTTGGCTTTTAGAAAAGTCTGTTTTAGCTAGAAGTTGTAGTTCTAGAGGGATGATAGACAGGAACAAAAAAAAATTTAATGTCTGGGTTTCAAAGTTCTATGCTACACAGTGGTGGTTTATTTTGAACTTAATGGTGGCTCTTGTTTTGCCTTTTAGAAAAGTCTGTTTTAGCTTGAAGTTGTAGTTCTAGAGGGATGATGGACAGGAACAAAAAAATAATTTAAATGTCTGGGTTTCAAAGTTTCTATGCTACACACTTGTGCTTTATTTTTGAACTTAATGGTGGCTCTTGTTTTGGCTTTTAGAAAAGTCTGTTTTAGCTTCAAGTTGTAGTTCTAGAGGGATGATGGACAGGAACAAAAAAATAATTTAAAGTCTGGGTTTCAAAGTTCTATGCTACACACTTGTGCTTTATTTTTGAACTTAATGGTGGCTCTTGTTTTGGCTTTTAGAAAAGTCTGTTTTAGCTTCAAGTTGTAGTTCTAGAGGGATGATGGACAGGAACAAAAAATAATTTAAAGTCTGGGTTTCAAAGTTCGTATGCTACACACTTGTGCTTTATTTTTGAACTTAATGGTGGCTCTTGGTTTTGGCTTTTAGAAAAGTCTGTTTTAGCTTCAAGTTGTAGTTCTAGAGGGATGATGGACAGGAACAATAAATAATGTAAAGTCTGGGTTTCAAAGTTGTATGCTACACACTTGTGCTTTATTTTTTCACTTAATGGTGGCTCTTGTTTTGGCTTTTAGAAAAGTCTGTTTTAGCTTCAAGTTGTAGTTCTAGAGGGATGATGGACAGGAACAAAAAAATAATTTAAATGTCTGGGTTTCAAAGTTCTATGCTACACAGTGGTGGTTTATTTTTAACTTAATGGTGGCTCTTGTTTTGCCTTTTAGAAAAGTCTGTTTTAGCTTCAAGTTGTAGTTCTAGAGGGATGATGGACAGGAACAAAAAAATAATTTAAAGTCTGGGTTTCAAAGTTGTATGCTACACAGTGGTGGTTTATTTTTAACTTAATGGTGGCTCTTGTTTTGGCTTTTAGAAAAGTCTGTTTTAGCTTCAAGTTGTAGTTCTAGAGGGATGATGGACAGGAACTAAAAATAATTTAAAGTCTGGGTTTCAAAGTTCTATGCTACACACTTGTGCTTTATTTTGAACTTAATGGTGGCTCTTGTTTTGGCTTTTAGAAAAGTCTGTTTTAGCTTCAAGTTGTAGTTCTAGAGGGATGATTGACAGGAACAATAAATAATGTAAAGTATGGGTTTCAAAGTTGTATGCTACACACTTGTGCTTTATTTTGAACTTAATGGTGGCTCTTGTTTTGGCTTTTAGAAAAGTCTGTTTTAGCTTCAAGTTGTAGTTCTAGAGGGATGATTGACAGGAACAATAAATAATGTAAAGTATGGGTTTCAAAGTTGTATGCTACACACTTGTGCTTTATTTTTAACTTGATGGTGGCTCTTGTTTTGGCTTTTAGAAAAGTCTGTTTTAGCTTGAAGTTGTAGTTCTAGAGGGATGATGGACAGGAACAAAAAAATAATTTAAAGTCTGGGTTTCAAAGTTGTATGCTACACACTTGTGCTTTATTTTGAACTTAATGGTGGCTCTTGTTTTGGCTTTTAGAAAAGTCTGTTTTAGCTTCAAGTTGTAGTTCTAGAGGGATGATGGACAGGAACAAAAAATAATTTAAAGTCTGGGTTTCAAAGTTCTATGCTACACAGTGGTGGTTTATTTTTGAACTTAATGGTGGCTCTTGTTTTGCCTTTTAGAAAAGTCTGTTTTAGCTTCAAGTTGTAGTTCTAGAGGGATGATGGACAGGAACAAAAAAATAATTTAAAGTCTGGGTTTCAAAGTTCTATGCTACACACTTGTGCTTTATTTTTAACTTAATGGTGGCTCTTGTTTTGGCTTTTAGAAAAGTCTGTTTTAGCTTGAAGTTGTAGTTCTAGAGGGATGATGGACAGGAACAAAAAATAATTTAAAGTCTGGGTTTCAAAGTTCGTATGCTACACACTTGTGCTTTATTTTTGAACTTAATGGTGGCTCTTGTTTTGGCTTTTTAGAAAAGTCTGTTTTAGCTTCAAGTTGTAGTTCTAGAGGGATGATGGACAGGAACAATAAATAATGTAAAGTCTGGGTTTCAAAGTTCTATGCTACACACTTGTGCTTTATTTTTCACTTAATGGTGGCTCTTGTTTTGGCTTTTAGAAAAGTCTGTTTTAGCTTCAAGTTGTAGGTCTAGAGGGATGATGGACAGGAAGAAGAAATAATTTAAAGTCTGGGTTTCAAAGTTGTATGCTACACACTTGTGCTTTATTTTTTCACTTAATGGTGGCTCTTGTTTTGGCTTTTAGAAAAGTCTATTTTAGCTTCAAGTTGTAGAGCAGGCTAAAAAGCCCTACCTCCAAAAAATAGAGAGTTTCTCTGGAAAGTAAGTGAAATTCTTTACGTCTTAGGCCCTTTAGTCTCTGGGTCACGTAGGAAGTAAGCACTGAAGATTCTTTAGGTTAGTAAAAGGAGGAATTAACATCTTTAGTCCTAAAAACAGAGTGTGTCATTGGCAAATACATGTACAGGTTTTAAACACACACAATTTTTGCTCCTCAAACTGTATTTACTGATGGACTTGTTTAATTGCTTTGAGCGGGATGCAGGGAGGTGACATCGGTCAGTGAAACAGTGCAGCTCGGAGGTCCAGCAGTCTACAGTGTGTCCCCTTGGGTTGTGTTGTGGGTCCGATGTCCCAAGTAGAGTCTCCTCCCACCACCATCCATGTCCGCTCGACCCTTTCCTGCCTCGCCACCCGGCCTATCCTTCCACAGTCGGCTCACTGGTGTCTGTATCCATGCTTCTTTCTTGAATTCCTCAGGATATCTTGATATTCTTGTAAAGAATCAAGGAAAGGCCTTAGCTTCTTGTTCCCTGTCTGTATTTATTCTCTTGAAGAACTTTAGGGAAGTGCTGATGTTCTGCTCTCACCAACAGGGAATGGAACCTTAAAAGCAGGCTGTTCAGGAAGTGTGACTGTTTAGAGCCAAGAGGTTTCCTGAACTGCCACGGGTGGGGGGGGCGCGGGGCGGGGATGGGCAATGGCCAATGAGAAGCAGGAGGAGGAGGTGGTGGCAAGACTTTTGTCAGGGAGTTGTTCAAACTGGGGCAGGCTTCTCAGTTTCATTTCTCCATGGGCCTAGACTGCACAGTTGCTCAAATCTGGCTGTGGGTCTGGTGACTTGCAGCACTTGTTTGCCTCAGAAAGGCACCTAAGTCCCATGAGTGACAAACCACGCTGCAGCCAACTTTTTGTGTAAGGAGATGTTGACATCTGTAAGGAAAGCTCACCGAGATCCCGAAGGACGGCTGAAGAAAATGCCTGTGGAAAGTGAGGAGTCTTGGGGCAGGGATGGAGGTTGCGATGGCCTCAGGGTGTTCAGTGCCAAGATTAACCCCAAATGGAGAGAGAGGTAGGCGCAGTGTGTGTGTGTGGGGGGGGTGGAGAATGGAAGGAAGAGTGTAAAGTGCAGCGTGCAGAGCCTCCACGTATGTAGAAATGATGTGGTTTGGGGTAGGTTGCCCAAGCCTACAAGTCCTGGGCTGGAGAAACCTGATCAATGTCGAAGAGCCAGAGAGTGAAGATGTGGGTGTTGAGGGACAGAAAAGAGTGCGCAGCCCAGGAAACTCTAGACAGATGAGGTGCGTGTGGGTCAGGGGCAGAGGGTTCTGGCCTGCGGTGGACGGACTGGAGCCGGCAGGGGAAGGACGGCAGGGGAAGCAGGGATGGAGTGAGGGGGGAAGAGACCAAGAGAAGGCAAGTACTGTAGCAGCCCACGGAGGTGAATTTGAAGGTTAGGAATAACGTTGCAGGGGTTGACGCTGCGTGTCCACACGTTTCTTTCCTCCTGCGAAAAGGGGCCTCAGGGGAGCCCCGCTCTGTTGAAACCCTGGGTCTGAAAGGGACATTTAGGAGGGCAGAGGGGCCTGTCCAGTCCACAGGTTCCCCTGCCAAGGTCTGTCTTGACGGTCCTGGGGGAGCGGGCGGTTCATAAACGCCCAGATCCACGTTCCCCCTTCCCTGACCCACGCTTGTTGTTCCTTGTGTCTTTCTGTCCCCGAGAACCTGCTCGGGTCCCCGTGGATGTCTCCACCTTCCCCGCGGCGGCCATGTCAGGCCGGCCCCTCCATCTGGTGGTGCTGGTCCTGTTAGTGTGGACATCCCCTTGACAGGCAGGCGCCCGGCTCTGTGCCGGCTGCCACACCCTGTGCTCTCCAAACTCAAGCAGGAGGTTTTTACAGCCTCCTCCTCAGGACTGGACTCTAGAGCTTCATCTTTGACACTTGTCTATCTTCCAAATGCCCAGGAGGCTCTCGGCACAGACACCTCCTGCCCCACCGAGAGACCCTCCCGGCCCCTGGTGGGTCCCTCCAGATCGGCACCCGTCCCCTGCTCACAACCCAGGACAGGGTCTCACCCCCCGAATAGGGAAGGAAGTTGCCACAGGACAGCCAGGACACCACATTGTCTTTGTACCATTCTTTTATTGTCTCGGCTTCAAGGTGCCGTTCATGCCGGGGAGGTGGAGGTGGAGGTGGTGTGGGCAAGGAAGCTAAGTTCAGAATAAAAATTCCATGGTTCCTGGTGGTTGGGGGGGCCATGCAGGAATACGTCGGGGGAGCCAAGGAAAAGGAGACTGTGAGCCCTCCGGAAGACCATTATTGTAACCTAGGACATTAATATGTAATGAGGAAGCCACAATCTACTGTTGGAACTCCTCACCGGGTGTCGTCTCATCAAAATATTTGGTCACTTTGTCTTCTAAGCAATCTCAAGATAGCGGAAACAAAATCTGGCTTCACAGGCAGAGATTAAACCAGCTGAACTGGTGCCCGGTGGAACCGAAGGTTTCCTTTTGTAAAATAATTCTTGATGTTCCTTTTTAAAGCTTTGACATTGACCTTGTTGTATGCCGCTGTAGCTATCTTGTCAAGGACAAAAACCAGCATCTCATTGATTATAAATGTACAGAGTGGGTCCAAGAGCAAAAGGGCTTGGTGCACGCCACACGCCTGTAATTTACGTCTCCCAATATCCCAGATCTTCCCCGCATAAGGTTGAATGAAGGCACGCACTTTGTTCTTCGTGCCTGGGTCCATTTTAAATAGATTAAGCTGATCTCAATCAATAATGTAACACTTGTTTCTGCTGATCTTGATGGAAACAGTGACATCGCTAGAGGAGAGTCGGCCCTTTTTTATAGAGGGGGTGCTGGACAAGCTCCTCCCTCGCCAGAAGTCTTGGCCAATGCGTGAGTGCCAGGTCACCCAGCGCCAGCTGTTGTCAGGAGCCAGCTTCTTCTGACCAAAAGTCTGTGAGAAACCCACAGTCTCTATTTTCTAAGCTGGTACACTAGAAACAGGCTCCCTTTTACGGAAGCATGTGTAACGGATGATGGACAAGAACAAAAAAAGAATTGAAAGTCTGGGTTTCAAAGTTCTATGCTAAACACCGGTGCTTTATTTTTAACTTAATGGTGGCTCTTGTTTTGGCTTTTAGAAAAGTCTGTTTTAGCTTCAAGTTGTAGTTCTAGAGGGATGATGGACAGGAACAAAAAATAATTTAAAGTCTGGGTTTCAAAGTTCTATGCTGCACACTTGCGCTTTATTTTTCACTTAATGGTGGCTCTTGTTTTGGCTTTTAGAAAAGTCTGTTTTAGCTGGAAGTTGTAGTCCTAGAGGGATGATGGACAGGAACAAAAAATAATTTAAAGTCTGGGTTTCAAAGTTCTATGCTACACAGTGGTGGTTTATTTTTCACTTAATGGTGGCTCTTGTTTTGCCTTTTAGAAAAGTCTGTTTTAGCTTCAAGTTGTAGTTCTAGAGGGATGATGGACAGGAACAAAAAAATAATTTAAAGTCTGGGTTTCAAAGTTCTATGCTACACACTTGTGCTTTATTTTTAACTTAATGGTGGCTCTTGTTTTGGCTTTTAGAAAAGTCTGTTTTAGCTTGAAGTTGTAGTTCTAGAGGGATGATGGACAGGAACAATAAATAATTTAAAGTCTGGGTTTCACAGTTGTATGCTACACACTTGTGCTTTATTTTTTCACTTAATGGTGGCTCTTGTTTTGGCTTTTAGAAAAGTCTGTTTTAGCTTGAAGTTGTAGTTCTAGAGGGATGATGGACAGGAACTAAAAAAATAATTTAAAGTCTGGGTTTCAAAGTTCTATGCTACACACTTGTGCTTTATTTTTGAACTTAATGGTGGCTCTTGTTTTGGCTTTTAGAAAAGTCTGTTTTAGCTTCAAGTTGTAGTTCTAGAGGGATGATGGACAGGAACAAAAAATAATTTAAAGTCTGGGTTTCAAAGTTCTATGCTACACACTTGTGCTTTATTTTTAACTTAATGGTGGCTCTTGTTTTGGCTTTTAGAAAAGTCTGTTTTAGCTTGAAGTTGTAGTTCTAGAGGGATGATGGACAGGAACAAAAAATAATTTAAAGTCTGGGTTTCAAAGTTCTATGCTACACACTTGTGCTTTATTTTGAACTTAATGGTGGCTCTTGTTTTGGCTTTTAGAAAAGTCTGTTTTAGCTTGAAGTTGTAGTTCTAGAGGGATGATGGACAGGAACAAAAAATAATTTAAAGTCTGGGTTTCAAAGTTCTATGCTACACACTTGTGCTTTATTTTGAACTTAATGGTGGCTCTTGTTTTGGCTTTTAGAAAAGTCTGTTTTAGCTTCAAGTTGTAGTTCTAGAGGGATGATGGACAGGAACAATAAAATAATTTAAAGTCTGGGTTTCAAAGTTGTATGCTACACACTTGTGCTTTATTTTTAACTTAATGGTGGCTCTTGTTTTGGCTTTTAGAAAAGTCTGTTTTAGCTTCAAGTTGTAGTTCTAGAGGGATGATGGACAGGAACAATAAATAATTTAAAGTCTGGGTTTCAAAGTTGTATGCTACACACTTGTGCTTTATTTTTAACTTAATGGTGGCTCTTGTTTTGGCTTTTAGAAAAGTCTGTTTTAGCTTCAAGTTGTAGTTCTAGAGGGATGATGGACAGGAACAAAGAAATAATTTAAAGTCTGGGTTTCAAAGTTCTATGCTACACAGTGGTGGTTTATTTTGAACTTAATGGTAGCTCTTGTTTTGCCTTTTAGAAAAGTCTGTTTTAGCTAGAAATTGTAGTTCTAGAGGGATGATGGACAGGAACAAAAAATAATTTAAAGTCTGGGTTTCAAAGTTGTATGCTACACACTTGTGCTTTATTTTTCACTTAATGGTGGCTCTTGTTTTGGCTTTTAGAAAAGTCTGTTTTAGCTTCAAGTTGTAGTTCTAGAGGGATGATGGACAGGAACAATAAATAATTTAAAGTCTGGGTTTCAAAGTTGTATGCTACACACTTGTGCTTTATTTTTAACTTAATGGTGGCTCTTGTTTTGGCTTTTAGAAAAGTCTGTTTTAGCTTGAAGTTGTAGTTCTAGAGGGATGATGGACAGGAACAAAAAATAATTTAAAGTCTGGGTTTCAAAGTTCTATGCTACACAGTGGTGGTTTATTTTGAACTTAATGGTGGCTCTTGTTTTGCCTTTTAGAAAAGTCTGTTTTAGCTTCAAGTTGTAGTTCTAGAGGGATGATGGACAGGAACAAAAAATAATTTAAAGTCTGGGTTTCAAAGTTCTATGCTACACACTTGTGCTTTATTTTTCACTTAATGGTGGCTCTTGTTTTGGCTTTTAGAAAAGTCTGTTTTAGCTTCAAGTTGTAGTTCTAGAGGGATGATGGACAGGAACAAAAAATAATTTAAAGTCTGGGTTTCAAAGTTCTATGCTACACACTTGTGCTTTATTTTTGAACTTAATGGTGGCTCTTGTTTTGGCTTTTAGAAAAGTCTGTTTTAGCTTGAAGTTGTAGTTCTAGAGGGATGATGGACAGGAACAAAAAATAATTTAAAGTCTGGGTTTCAAAGTTCTATGCTACACACTTGTGCTTTATTTTGAACTTAATGGTGGCTCTTGTTTTGGCTTTTAGAAAAGTCTGTTTTAGCTTCAAGTTGTAGTTCTAGAGGGATGATGGACAGGAACAAAAAATAATTTAAAGTCTGGGTTTCAAAGTTCTATGCTACACACTGGTGCTTTATTTTTGAACTTAATGGTGGCTCTTGTTTTGGCTTTTAGAAAAGTCTGTTTTAGCTTGAAGTTGTAGTTCTAGAGGGATGATGGACAGGAACAAAAAATAATTTAAAGTCTGGGTTTCAAAGTTCTATGCTACACACTGGTGGTTTATTTTTGAACTTAATGGTGGCTCTTGTTTTGGCTTTTAGAAAAGTCTGTTTTAGCTTCAAGTTGTAGTTCTAGAGGGATGATGGACAGGAACAAAAAAATAATTTAAAGTCTGGGTTTCAAAGTTCTATGCTACACACTTGTGCTTTATTTTTAACTTAATGGTGGCTCTTGTTTTGGCTTTTAGAAAAGTCTGTTTTAGCTTGAAGTTGTAGTTCTAGAGGGATGATGGACAGGAACAAAAAATAATTTAAACGTCTGGGTTTCAAAGTTCTATGCTACACACTTGTGCTTTATTTTTGAACTTAATGGTGGCTCTTGTTTTGGCTTTTAGAAAAGTCTGTTTTAGCTTGAAGTTGTAGTTCTAGAGGGATGATGGACAGGAACAATAAATAATTTAAAGTCTGGGTTTTCAAAGTTGTATGCTACACACTTGTGCTTTATTTTTAACTTAATGGTGGCTCTTGTTTTGGCTTTTAGAAAAGTCTGTTTTAGCTTCAAGTTGTAGTTCTAGAGGGATGATGGACAGGAACAAAAAATAATTTAAAGTCTGGGTTTCAAAGTTGTATGCTACACACTTGTGCTTTATTTTTAACTTAATGGTGGCTCTTGTTTTGGCTTTTAGAAAAGTCTGTTTTAGCTTCAAGTTGTAGTTCTAGAGGGATGATGGACAGGAACAAAAAAATAATTTTAATGTCTGGGTTTCAAAGTTCTATGCTACACAGTGGTGGTTTATTTTGAACTTAATGGTGGCTCTTGTTTTGCCTTTTAGAAAAGTCTGTTTTAGCTTGAAGTTGTAGTTCTAGAGGGATGATGGACAGGAACAAAAAATAATTTAAAGTCTGGGTTTCAAAGTTCTATGCTACACACTTGTGCTTTATTTTGAACTTAATGGTGGCTCTTGTTTTGGCTTTTAGAAAAGTCTGTTTTAGCTTCAAGTTGTAGTTCTAGAGGGATGATGGACAGGAACAAAAAATAATTTAAAGTCTGGGTTTCAAAGTTCTATGCTACACACTTGTGCTTTATTTTGAACTTAATGGTGGCTCTTGTTTTGGCTTTTAGAAAAGTCTGTTTTAGCTTCAAGTTGTAGTTCTAGAGGGATGATGGACAGGAACAAAAAATAATTTAAAGTCTGGGTTTCAAAGTTCGTATGCTACACACTTGTGCTTTATTTTTGAACTTAATGGTGGCTCTTGTTTTGGCTTTTAGAAAAGTCTGTTTTAGCTTCAAGTTGTAGTTCTAGAGGGATGATGGACAGGAACAATAAATAATTTAAAGTCTGGGTTTCACAGTTGTATGCTACACACTTGTGCTTTATTTTTCACTTAATGGTGGCTCTTGTTTTGGCTTTTAGAAAAGTCTGTTTTAGCTTCAAGTTGTAGTTCTAGAGGGATGATGGACAGGAACAATAAAATAATTTAAATGTCTGGGTTTCAAAGTTCTATGCTACACAGTGGTGGTTTATTTTTGAACTTAATGGTGGCTCTTGTTTTGCCTTTTAGAAAAGTCTGTTTTAGCTTCAAGTTGTAGTTCTAGAGGGATGATGGACAGGAACAAAAAATAATTTAAAGTCTGGGTTTCAAAGTTGTATGCTACACAGTGGTGGTTTATTTTTAACTTAATGGTGGCTCTTGTTTTGGCTTTTAGAAAAGTCTGTTTTAGCTTCAAGTTGTAGTTCTAGAGGGATGATGGACAGGAACTAAAAAAATAATTTAAAGTCTGGGTTTCAAAGTTCTATGCTACACACTTGTGCTTTATTTTTGAACTTAATGGTGGCTCTTGTTTTGGCTTTTAGAAAAGTCTGTTTTAGCTTGAAGTTGTAGTTCTAGAGGGATGATGGACAGGAACAATAAATAATTTAAAGTCTGGGTTTCACAGTTGTATGCTACACACTTGTGCTTTATTTTTAACTTAATGGTGGCTCTTGTTTTGGCTTTTAGAAAAGTCTGTTTTAGCTTCAAGTTGTAGTTCTAGAGGGATGATGGACAGGAACAATAAATAATGTAAAGTCTGGGTTTCAAAGTTGTATGCTACACACTTGTGCTTTATTTTTTAACTTAATGGTGGCTCTTGTTTTGGCTTTTAGAAAAGTCTGTTTTAGCTTCAAGTTGTAGTTCTAGAGGGATGATGGACAGGAACAAAAAAATAATTTAAAGTCTGGGTTTCAAAGTTGTATGCTACACACTTGTGCTTTATTTTTGAACTTAATGGTGGCTCTTGTTTTGGCTTTTAGAAAAGTCTGTTTTAGCTTCAAGTTGTAGTTCTAGAGGGATGATGGACAGGAACAAAAAATAATTTAAAGTCTGGGTTTCAAAGTTCTATGCTACACAGTGGTGGTTTATTTTGAACTTAATGGTGGCTCTTGTTTTGCCTTTTAGAAAAGTCTGTTTTAGCTTCAAGTTGTAGTTCTAGAGGGATGATGGACAGGAACAAAAAATAATTTAAAGTCTGGGTTTCAAAGTTCTATGCTACACACTTGTGCTTTATTTTTAACTTAATGGTGGCTCTTGTTTTGGCTTTTAGAAAAGTCTGTTTTAGCTTCAAGTTGTAGTTCTAGAGGGATGATGGACAGGAACAAAAAATAATTTAAAGTCTGGGTTTCAAAGTTCTATGCTACACACTTGTGCTTTATTTTGAACTTAATGGTGGCTCTTGGTTTGGCTTTTAGAAAAGTCTGTTTTAGCTTCAAGTTGTAGTTCTAGAGGGATGATGGACAGGAACAATAAATAATGTAAAGTATGGGTTTCAAAGTTGTATGCTACACACTTGTGCTTTATTTTTAACTTAATGGTGGCTCTTGTTTTGGCTTTTAGAAAAGTCTGTTTTAGCTTCAAGTTGTAGTTCTAGAGGGATGATGGACAGGAACAAAAAATAATTTAATGTCTGGGTTTCAAAGTTCTATGCTGCAAACTTGTGCTTTATTTTGAACTTAATGGTGGCTCTTGTTTTGCCTTTTAGAAAAGTCTGTTTTAGCTTCAAGTTGTAGTTCTAGAGGGATGATGGACAGGAACAAAAAAATAATTTAAAGTCTGGGTTTCAAAGTTCTATGCTACACACTTGTGCTTTATTTTTAACTTAATGGTGGCTCTTGTTTTGGCTTTTAGAAAAGTCTGTTTTAGCTTCAAGTTGTAGTTCTAGAGGGATGATGGACAGGAACTAAAAATAATTTAAAGTCTGTGTTTCAAAGTTGTATGCTACACACTTGTGCTTCATTTTTAACTTAATGGTGGCTCTTGTTTTGGCTTTTAGAAAAGTCTGTTTTAGCTTCAAGTTGTAGTTCTAGAGGGATGATGGACAGGAACAAAAAATAATTTAATGTCTGGGTTTCAAAGTTCTATGCTACACAGTGGTGGTTTATTTTGAACTTAATGGTGGCTCTTGTTTTGCCTTTTAGAAAAGTCTGTTTTAGCTTCAAGTTGTAGTTCTAGAGGGATGATGGACAGGAACAAAAAATAATTTAAAGTCTGGGTTTCAAAGTTCTATGCTACACACTTGTGCTTTATTTTGAACTTAATGGTGGCTCTTGTTTTGGCTTTTTGAAAAGTCTGTTTTAGCTTCAAGTTGTAGTTCTAGAGGGATGATTGACAGGAACAATATATAATGTAAAGTATGGGTTTCAAAGTTCTACGGTACACACTTGTGCTTTATTTTTCACTTAATGGTGGCTCTTGTTTTGGCTTTTAGAAAAGTCTGTTTTAGCTTCAAGTTGTAGGTCTAGAGGGATGATGGACAGGAAGAAGAAATAATTTAAAGTCTGGGTTTCAAAGTTGTATGCTACACACTTGTGCTTTATTTTTCACTTAATGGTGGCTCTTGTTTTGGCTTTTAGAAAAGTCTATTTTAGCTTCAAGTTGTAGAGCAGGCTAAAAAGCCCTACCTCCAAAAATAGAGAGTTTCTCTGGAAAGTAAGTGAAATTCTTACGTCTTAGGCCCTTTAGTCTCTGGGTCACGTAGGAAGTAAGCACTGAAGATTCTTTAGGTTAGTAAAAGGAGGAATTAACATCTTTAGTCCTAAAAACAGAGTGTGTCATTGGCAAATACATGTACAGGTTTTAAACACACACAATTTTTGCTCCTCAAACTGTATTTACTGATGGACTTGTTTAATTGCTTTGAGCGGGATGCAGGGAGGTGACATCGGTCAGTGAAACAGTGCAGCTCGGAGGTCCAGCAGTCTACAGTGTGTCCCCTTGGGTTGTGTTGTGGGTCCGATGTCCCAAGTAGAGTCTCCTCCCACCACCATCCATGTCCGCTCGACCCTTTCCTGCCTCGCCACCCGGCCTATCCTTCCACAGTCGGCTCACTGGTGTCTGTATCCATGCTTCTTTCTTGAATTCCTCAGGATATCTTGATATTCTTGTAAAGAATCAAGGAAAGGCCTTAGCTTCTTGTTCCCTGTCTGTATTTATTCTCTTGAAGAACTTTAGGGAAGTGCTGATGTTCTGCTCTCACCAACAGGGAACGGAACCTTAAAAGCAGGCTGTTCAGGAAGTGTGACTGTTTAGAGCCAAGAGGTTTCCTGAACTGCCACGGGTGGGGGGGGGGGGCGCGGGGCGGGGATGGGCAATGGCCAATGAGAAGCAGGAGGAGGAGGTGGTGGCAAGACTTTTGTCAGGGAGTTGTTCAAACTGGGGCAGGCTTCTCAGTTTCATTTCTCCATGGGCCTAGACTGCACAGTTGCTCAAATCTGGCTGTGGGTCTGGTGACTTGCAGCACTTGTTTGCCTCAGAAAGGCACCTAAGTCCCATGAGTGACAAACCACGCTGCAGCCAACTTTTTGTGTAAGGAGATGTTGACATCTGTAAGGAAAGCTCACCGAGATCCCGAAGGACGGCTGAAGAAAATGCCTGTGGAAAGTGAGGAGTCTTGGGGCAGGGATGGAGGTTGCGATGGCCTCAGGGTGTTCAGTGCCAAGATTAACCCCAAATGGAGAGAGAGGTAGGCGCAGTGTGTGTGTGTTGGGGGGGGGGTGGAGAATGGAAGGAAGAGTGTAAAGTGCAGCGTGCAGAGCCTCCACGTATGTAGAAATGATGTGGTTTGGGGTAGGTTGCCCAAGCCTACAAGTCCTGGGCTGGAGAAACCTGATCAATGTCGAAGAGCCAGAGAGTGAAGATGTGGGTGTTGAGGGACAGAAAAGAGTGCGCAGCCCAGGAAACTCTAGACAGATGAGGTGCGTGTGGGTCAGGGGCAGAGGGTTCTGGCCTGCGGTGGACGGACTGGAGCCGGCAGGGGAAGGACGGCAGGGGAAGCAGGGATGGAGTGAGGGGGAAGAGACCAAGAGAAGGCAAGTACTGTAGCAGCCCACGGAGGTGAATTTGAAGGTTAGGAATAACGTTGCAGGGGTTGACGCTGCGTGTCCACACGTTTCTTTCCTCCTGCGAAAAGGGGCCTCAGGGGAGCCCCGCTCTGTTGAAACCCTGGGTCTGAAAGGGACATTTAGGAGGGCAGAGGGGCCTGTCCAGTCCACAGGTTCCCCTGCCAAGGTCTGTCTTGACGGTCCTGGGGGAGCGGGCGGTTCATAAACGCCCAGATCCACGTTCCCCCCTTCCCTGACCCACGCTTGTTGTTCCTTGTGTCTTTCTGTCCCCGAGAACCTGCTCGGGTCCCCGTGGATGTCTCCACCTTCCCCGCGGCGGCCATGTCAGGCCGGCCCCTCCATCTGGTGGTGCTGGTCCTGTTAGTGTGGACATCCCCTTGACAGGCAGGCGCCCGGCTCTGTGCCGGCTGCCACACCCTGTGCTCTCCAAACTCAAGCAGGAGGTTTTTACAGCCTCCTCCTCAGGACTGGACTCTAGAGCTTCATCTTTGACACTTGTCTATCTTCCAAATGCCCAGGAGGCTCTCGGCACAGACACCTCCTGCCCCACCGAGAGACCCTCCCGGCCCCTGGTGGGTCCCTCCAGATCGGCACCCGTCCCCTGCTCACAACCCAGGACAGGGTCTCACCCCCCGAATGGGAAGGAAGTTGCCACAGGACAGCCAGGACACCACATTGTCTTTGTACCATTCTTTTTATTGTCTCGGCTTCAAGGTGCCGTTCATGCCGGGGAGGTGGAGGTGGAGGTGGTGTGGGCAAGGAAGCTAAGTTCAGAATAAAAATTCCATGGTTCCTGGTGGTTGGGGGGGCCATGCAGGAATACGTCGGGGGAGCCAAGGAAAAGGAGACTGTGAGCCCTCCGGAAGACCATTATTGTAACCTAGGACATTAATATGTAATGAGGAAGCCACAATCTACTGTTGGAACTCCTCACCGGGTGTCGTCTCATCAAAATATTTGGTCACTTTGTCTTCTAAGCAATCTCAAGATAGCGGAAACAAAATCTGGCTTCACAGGCAGAGATTAAACCAGCTGAACTGGTGCCCGGTGGAACCGAAGGTTTCCTTTTGTAAAATAATTCTTGATGTTCCTTTTTAAAGCTTTGACATTGACCTTGTTGTATGCCGCTGTAGCTATCTTGTCAAGGACAAAAACCAGCATCTCATTGATTATAAATGTACAGAGTGGGTCCAAGAGCAAAAGGGCTTGGTGCACGCCACACGCCTGTAATTTACGTCTCCCAATATCCCAGATCTTCCCCGCATAAGGTTGAATGAAGGCACGCACTTTGTTCTTCGTGCCTGGGTCCATTTTAAATAGATTAAGCTGATCTCAATCAATAATGTAACACTTGTTTCTGCTGATCTTGATGGAAACAGTGACATCGCTAGAGGAGAGTCGGCCCTTTTTTATAGAGGGGGTGCTGGACAAGCTCCTCCCTCGCCAGAAGTCTTGGCCAATGCGTGAGTGCCAGGTCACCCAGCGCCAGCTGTTGTCAGGAGCCAGCTTCTTCTGACCAAAAGTCTGTGAGAAACCCACAGTCTCTATTTTCTAAGCTGGTACACTAGAAACAGGCTCCCTTTTACGGAAGCATGTGTAACGGATGATGGACAAGAACAAAAAAGAATTGAAAGTCTGGGTTTCAAAGTTCTATGCTAAACACCGGTGCTTTATTTTTAACTTAATGGTGGCTCTTGTTTTGGCTTTTAGAAAAGTCTGTTTTAGCTTCAAGTTGTAGTTCTAGAGGGATGATGGACAGGAACAAAAAATAATTTAAAGTCTGGGTTTCAAAGTTCTATGCTACACACTTGTGCTTTATTTTTCACTTAATGGTGGCTCTTGTTTTGGCTTTTAGAAAAGTCTGTTTTAGCTGGAAGTTGTAGTCCTAGAGGGATGATGGACAGGAACAAAAAATAATGTAAAGTGTGGGTTTCAAAGTTCTATGCTACACAGTGGTGGTTTATTTTTCACTTAATGGTGGCTCTTGTTTTGCCTTTTAGAAAAGTCTGTTTTAGCTTCAAGTTGTAGTTCTAGAGGGATGATGGACAGGAACAAAAAATAATTTAAAGTCTGGGTTTCAAAGTTGTATGCTACACACTTGTGCTTTATTTTTCACTTAATGGTGACTCTTGTTTTGGCTTTTAGAAAAGTCTGTTTTAGCTTGAAGTTGTACATCTAGAGGTATGATGGACAGGAACAATAATTTAAAGTCTGGGTTTCAAAGTTGTATGTTACACACTTGTGCTTTATTTTTCACTTAATGGTGGCTCTTGTTTTGGATTTTAGAAAAGTCTGTTTTAGCTTGAAGTTGTAGTTCTAGAGGGATGATAGACAGGAACTAAAAATAATTTAAAGTCTGGGTTTCAAAGTTCTATGCTACACACTTGTGCTTTATTTTTAACTTAATGGTGGCTCTTGTTTTGCCTTTTTAGAAAAGTCTGTTTTAGCTTCAAGTTGTAGTTCTAGAGGGATGATGGACAGGAACAAAAAAATAATTTAAAGTCTGGGTTTCAATGTTCTATGCTACACACTTGTGCTTTATTTTTCACTTAATGGTGGCTCTTGTTTTGGCTTTTAGAAAAGTCTGTTTTAGCTTCAAGTTGTAGTTCTAGAGGGATGATGGACAGGAACAATAAATAATTTAAAGTCTGGGTTTCAAAGTTCTATGCTACACACTTGTGCTTTATTTTGAACTTGATGGTGGCTCTTGTTTTGGCTTTTAGAAAAGTCTGTTTTAGCTTCAAGTTGTAGTTCTAGAGGGATGATGGACAGGAAGAAGAAATAATTTAAAGTCTGGGTTTCAAAGTTCTATGCTACAGTGGTGGTTTATTTTGAACTTAATGGTAGCTCTTGTTTTGCCTTTTAGAAAAGTCTGTTTTAGCTAGAAGTTGTAGTTCTAGAGGGATGATGGACAGGAACAAAAAATAATTTAAAGTCTGGGTTTCAAAGTTCTATGCTACAGTGGTGGTTTATTTTGAACTTAATGGTAGCTCTTGTTTTGCCTTTTAGAAAAGTCTGTTTTAGCTTCAAGTTGTAGTTCTAGAGGGATGATGGACAGGAACAAAAAATAATTTAAAGTCTGGGTTTCAAAGTTGTATGCTACACAGTGGTGGTTTATTTTTAACTTAATGGTGGCTCTTGTTTTGGCTTTTAGAAAAGTCTGTTTTAGCTTCAAGTTGTAGTTCTAGAGGGATGATGGACAGGAACTAAAAATAATTTAAAGTCTGGGTTTCAAAGTTCTATGCTACACACTTGTGCTTTATTTTGAACTTAATGGTGGCTCTTGTTTTGGCTTTTAGAAAAGTCTGTTTTAGCTTCAAGTTGTAGTTCTAGAGGGATGATTGACAGGAACAATAAATAATGTAAAGTATGGGTTTCAAAGTTGTATGCTACACACTTGTGCTTTATTTTTAACTTAATGGTGGCTCTTGTTTTGGCTTTTAGAAAAGTCTGTTTTAGCTTCAAGTTGTAGTTCTAGAGGGATGATGGACAGGAACAATAAATAATGTAAAGTATGGGTTTCAAAGTTGTATGCTACACACTTGTGCTTTATTTTTAACTTAATGGTGGCTCTTGTTTTGGCTTTTAGAAAAGTCTGTTTTAGCTTGAAGTTGTAGTTCTAGAGGGATGATGGACAGGAACAAAAAATAATTTAAAGTCTGGGTTTCAAAGTTGTATGCTACACACTTGTGCTTTATTTTTGAACTTAATGGTGGCTCTTGTTTTGGCTTTTAGAAAAGTCTGTTTTAGCTTCAAGTTGTAGTTCTAGAGGGATGATGGACAGGAACAAAAAAATAATTTAAAGTCTGGGTTTCAAAGTTCTATGCTACACAGTGGTGGTTTATTTTTGAACTTAATGGTGGCTCTTGTTTTGCCTTTTAGAAAAGTCTGTTTTAGCTTCAAGTTGTAGTTCTAGAGGGATGATGGACAGGAACAAAAAAATAATTTAAAGTCTGGGTTTCAAAGTTCTATGCTACACACTTGTGCTTTATTTTTAACTTAATGGTGGCTCTTGTTTTGGCTTTTAGAAAAGTCTGTTTTAGCTTCAAGTTGTAGTTCTAGAGGGATGATGGACAGGAACAAAAAATAATTTAAAGTCTGGGTTTCAAAGTTCTATGCTACACACTTGTGCTTTATTTTTAACTTAATGGTGGCTCTTGTTTTGGCTTTTAGAAAAGTCTGTTTTAGCTTCAAGTTGTAGTTCTAGAGGGATGATGGACAGGAACAATAAATAATTTAAAGTCTGGGTTTCAAAGTTGTATGCTACACACTTGTGCTTTATTTTTAACTTAATGGTGGCTCTTGTTTTGGCTTTTAGAAAAGTCTGTTTTAGCTTGAAGTTGTAGTTCTAGAGGGATGATGGACAGGAACAAAAAATAATTTAAAGTCTGGGTTTCAAAGTTCTATGCTACACACTTGTGCTTTATTTTGAACTTAATGGTGGCTCTTGTTTTGGCTTTTAGAAAAGTCTGTTTTAGCTTCAAGTTGTAGTTCTAGAGGGATGATGGACAGGAACAAAAAAATAATTTAAAGTCTGGGTTTCAAAGTTCTATGCTACACACTTGTGCTTTATTTTTAACTTAATGGTGGCTCTTGTTTTGGCTTTTAGAAAAGTCTGTTTTAGCTTCAAGTTGTAGTTCTAGAGGGATGATGGACAGGAACTAAAAATAATTTAAAGTCTGTGTTTCAAAGTTGTATGCTACACACTTGTGCTTCATTTTTAACTTAATGGTGGCTCTTGTTTTGGCTTTTAGAAAAGTCTGTTTTAGCTTCAAGTTGTAGTTCTAGAGGGATGATGGACAGGAACAAAAAAATAATTTAATGTCTGGGTTTCAAAGTTCTATGCTACACAGTGGTGGTTTATTTTTGAACTTAATGGTGGCTCTTGTTTTGCCTTTTAGAAAAGTCTGTTTTAGCTTCAAGTTGTAGTTCTAGAGGGATGATGGACAGGAACAAAAAAATAATTTAAAGTCTGGGTTTCAAAGTTCTATGCTACACACTTGTGCTTTATTTTTGAACTTAATGGTGGCTCTTGTTTTGGCTTTTTAGAAAAGTCTGTTTTAGCTTCAAGTTGTAGTTCTAGAGGGATGATGGACAGGAACAATAAATAATTTAAAGTCTGGGTTTCAAAGTTCTATGCTACACACTTGTGCTTTATTTTTTCACTTAATGGTGGCTCTTGTTTTGGCTTTTAGAAAAGTCTGTTTTAGCTTCAAGTTGTAGTTCTAGAGGGATGATGGACAGGAACAAAAAATAATTTAAAGTCTGGGTTTCAAAGTTGTATGCTACACACTTGTGCTTTATTTTTTCACTTAATGGTGGCTCTTGTTTTGGCTTTTAGAAAAGTCTGTTTTAGCTTGAAGTTGTAGTTCTAGAGGGATGATGGACAGGAACAAAAAATAATTTAAAGTCTGGGTTTCAAAGTTGTATGCTACACACTTGTGCTTTATTTTTAACTTAATGGTGGCTCTTGTTTTGGCTTTTAGAAAAGTCTGTTTTAGCTTGAAGTTGTAGTTCTAGAGGGATGATGGACAGGAACAAAAAATAATTTAAAGTCTGGGTTTCAAAGTTCTATGCTACACAGTGGTGGTTTATTTTGAACTTAATGGTGGCTCTTGTTTTGGCTTTTAGAAAAGTCTGTTTTTAGCTTCAAGTTGTAGTTCTAGAGGGATGATGGACAGGAACAAAAAATAATTTAAAGTCTGGGTTTCAAAGTTCTATGCTACACAGTGGTGGTTTATTTTTGAACTTAATGGTGGCTCTTGTTTTGGCTTTTAGAAAAGTCTGTTTTAGCTTCAAGTTGTAGTTCTAGAGGGATGATGGACAGGAACAAAAAAATAATTTAAAGTCTGGGTTTCAAAGTTCTATGCTACACACTTGTGCTTTATTTTTGAACTTAATGGTGGCTCTTGTTTTGGCTTTTAGAAAAGTCTGTTTTAGCTTGAAGTTGTAGTTCTAGAGGGATGATGGACAGGAACAATAAATAATTTAAAGTCTGGGTTTCAAAGTTGTATGCTACACACTTGTGCTTTATTTTTAACTTAATGGTGGCTCTTGTTTTGGCTTTTAGAAAAGTCTGTTTTAGCTTCAAGTTGTAGTTCTAGAGGGATGATGGACAGGAACAAAAAATAATTTAATGTCTGGGTTTCAAAGTTCTATGCTACACAGTGGTGGTTTATTTTGAACTTAATGGTGGCTCTTGTTTTGCCTTTTAGAAAAGTCTGTTTTAGCTTGAAGTTGTAGTTCTAGAGGGATGATGGACAGGAACAAAAAATAATTTAAAGTCTGGGTTTCAAAGTTGTATGCTACACAGTGGTGGTTTATTTTTAACTTAATGGTGGCTCTTGTTTTGGCTTTTAGAAAAGTCTGTTTTAGCTTCAAGTTGTAGTTCTAGAGGGATGATGGACAGGAACTAAAAAATAATTTAAAGTCTGGGTTTCAAAGTTGTATGCTACACAGTGGTGGTTTATTTTGAACTTAATGGTGGCTCTTGTTTTGGCTTTTAGAAAAGTCTGTTTTAGCTTGAAGTTGTAGTTCTAGAGGGATGATGGACAGGAACTAAAAATAATTTAAAGTCTGGGTTTCAAAGTTGTATGCTACACACTTGTGCTTTATTTTTAACTTAATGGTGGCTCTTGTTTTGGCTTTTAGAAAAGTCTGTTTTAGCTTCAAGTTGTAGTTCTAGAGGGATGATTGACAGGAACAATAAATAATGTAAAGTATGGGTTTCAAAGTTGTATGCTACACACTTGTGCTTTATTTTTTAACTTAATGGTGGCTCTTGTTTTGGCTTTTAGAAAAGTCTGTTTTAGCTTGAAGTTGTAGTTCTAGAGGGATGATGGACAGGAACAAAGAAATAATTTAAAGTCTGGGTTTCAAAGTTCTATGCTACACATTGGTGGTTTATTTTTGAACTTAATGGTGGCTCTTGTTTTGCCCTTTTAGAAAAGTCTGTTTTAGCTTCAAGTTGTAGTTCTAGAGGGATGATGGACAGGAACAAAAAAATAATTTAAAGTCTGGGTTTCAAAGTTCTATGCTACACAGTGGTGGTTTATTTTTAACTTAATGGTGGCTCTTGTTTTGCCCTTTAGAAAAGTGTGTTTTAGCTTCAAGTCGTAGTTCTAGAGGGATGATGGACAGGAACAAAAAATAATGTAAAGTCTGGGTTTCAAAGTTCTATGCTACACAGTCGTGGTTTATTTTGAACTTAATGGTGGCTCTTGTTTTGCCTTTTAGAAAAGTCTGTTTTAGCTTCAAGTTGTAGTTCTAGAGGGATGATGGACAGGAACAAAAAATAATTTAATGTCTGGGTTTCAAAGTTCTGCTACACAGTGGTGGTTTATTTTGAACTTAATGGTGGCTCTTGTTTTGCCCTTTAGAAAAGTCTGTTTTAGCTTCAAGTCGTAGTTCTAGAGGGATGATGGACTGGAACAAAAAATAATGTAAAGTCTGGGTTTCAAAGTTCTATGCTACACAGTGGTGGTTTATTTTTAACTTAATGGTGGCTCTTGTTTTGGCTGTTAGAAAAGTCTGTTTTAGCTTCAAGTTGTAGTTCTAGAGGGATGATGGACAGGAACTAAAAATAATTTAAAGTCTGGGTTTAAACGTTCTATGCTACACACTTGCGCTTTATTTTTAACTTAATGGTGGCTCTTGTTTTGGCTTTTAGAAAAGTCTGTTTTAGCTTCAAGTTGTAGTTCTAGAGGGATGATGGATTCGAACAAAAAATAATTTAAAGTCTGGGTTTCAAAGTTCTATGCTACACACTTGCGCTTTATTTTTAACTTAATGGCGGCTCTTGTTTTGGCTTTTAGAAAAGTCTGTTTTAGCTTGAAGTTGTAGTTCTAGAGGGATGATGGACAGGAACAAAAAAGAATTTAAAGTCTGGGTTTCCAAATGCTATGCTAAACACTTGTGTTTTATTTTTAACTTTAGGGTGGCTCTTTGTTTGGCTTTTAGAAAAGTCTATGTTAGCTTCAAGTTTTAATTCTGTTACAGAATGCAGAACATGGGGGGCTGGGACGATATACTATTATTTAAAAGGCCCCAGGTCCTTCATGTCCGCCGCGTGAGGATAGACTTCTCTGAATGCCAGAGATTTGTGAAAAGGAAAGAAATGTGTATTCAATCCTATACAAAGTTAAAGTAGTGACCTAATGTCTTTATCCAAAATCCCAATGTCCCCCAAAACACCCACGAACAGACACAGTCCTTCCTTCCTTCACCCTTTGCCCAGTCTGGAGTACTGTATCTCAGGGAAGGAAAAGGAAGTCCATGGCTCAGACAGCCCTCTGGTTCTTAGTTCGTCCTCCTTCTTGACTGGGAGACCTCCCTGGGTTCCCGGCACCCTTGGCTGATTCGCCGGGATCTCTGCTAAAACCAGGTGGTGGTTCCCCCTTCTCAAGCTGCAGGGGTCCCCCTTCTGTCCAGGCCTCGTGGTTCTCCCTTTCAGGGCTGCGGGAAGGGAGAGTCCTCACTCTGTCCAAAGCCGCGTGGTTCTCTCTCTCTGGGATGCGCATGGCTCTCCTTCTCAGGGCTGCCCATGGTTCTCTCTCTCTGGGATGCGCATGGCTCTCCTTCTCAGGGCTGCCCATGGTTCTCTCTCTCTGGGATGCGCATAGTTCTCTCTCTCTGGGATTCGCATAGTTCTCTCTCCAATGGCCCCCAACTCTGGGTTTTAAATCCCCGCGGCCCGTCTTCCTCTGCAGCCTCATTTCCGACTCCTCCCACACTCGGCTTCACATGCCAGAACTCGTATCCTTCCAGCTTTACTGGGCTGCCATCTTGAGTCTGGGCAGGTGTGGCCCCATGTCCTGGAGCCAATCTTCTCCGAGCTCCCAGGCAGGGGCTGTAGCTTTTGGGGATCTGCCCCCAGTCACCTGTTGGTGGGGAAGTTACTTCCATTCCACCACCCCCCCCCCCCTCAGAGATGATCACAGCTATTTAACATATCTAAGCGACCAGCCAAAGGCTATAGATATGTTAAATGACTATGCCAGAGGGTAGCTGCAAGGCTGTTGCTATGCAAAACAGCTCTCAATGGCCTTCCTCCATTTGTTCCTTCTCCCAACCCACACCTTGGGTGGGGGGGGGGGCGAAATCTTAAAATCTCTTGGACACCTTAAGTTCTGGACCCCATTTCAAATGCCCATTTGGGGTCCCCCCTCTTGGCTGAACACTGTAACTGTTCTAGAGGGATGGTGGACAAGAACAAAAAAGAATTTAAAGTCTGGGTTTCAAAATTCTATGCTAAACACTTGTGCTTTATGTTTAACTTAATGGTGGCTCTTGTTTTGGCTTTTAGAAAAGTCTGTTTTAGCTTCAAGTTGTAGTTGTAGAGGGATGATGGACAAGAACAAAAAAGAATTTAAAGTATGGGTTTCAAAGTTCTATGCTAAACACTTGTGGTTTATTTTTAACTTCAGGGTGGCTCTTGTTTTGGCTTTTAGAAAAGTCTATGTTAGCTTCAAGTTGTAGTTCTAGAGGGATGATGGGGAAGAACAAAAAGGAATTTAAAGTCTGGGTTTCAAAATTCTATGCTAAACACTTGTGCTTTATTTTTAACTTAATGGTGGCTCTTGTTTTGGCTTTTAGAAAAGTCTGTTTTAGCTTCAAGTTGTAGTTGTAGAGGGATGATGGACAAGAACAAAAAATAATTTAAAGTCTGGTTTTCAAAGTTCTATGCTAAACACTTGTACTTTATTTTTAACTTAATGGTGGCTCTTGTTTTGGCTTTTAGAACTGTCTATTTTCGCTTCAAGTTGTAGAAGCAGGCTAAAAAGCCCTACTACTAAAAATAGAGAGTTTCTCTGTAAAGTAATTGAAATTCTTAGGTCTTAGGCCCCTTAGTCTCTGGGGTCAGGTAGGAAGTAAGCGCTGAAGATTCTTGAGATTAGTAAAAGGCGGAATTATCACCTTTAGTCTTAAAAACAGAGTATGTCATTGCAAATACATGTACAGGTTTTAAGGACACACAATTTTTGCTCTCTTAGGGCTTTTATTCCCTAGGGGCATCTAACAAGGAAGTCGTTAAGCTTCCTTAGGCTAGCAAATGCATGGGTCAACATGATAACTCTTAAAGCAGAACCTTTCACTGGGAAATATCTGTGCAACATTTAGGGAAACAAATCCTTCTTTCAAAAACTTTGTTTATGGATGTACTCATGTCAGGTCTTTGAATGGGGTGAACTGAGGTGACGTGGGTCAATGAAACAGCACAGCAGCCAGGTTGACCCGGTCCACAGCGTGTCCCCTGTGTGTGGTGCGGCGTGTCCACCTTCCCCAGTAGAGTCTCCTCCCACCACCATTGGTGTCATCTGCACCTGTGTGCCGCCTCCGCCACCCGCTTGCCTCTCTTCTTTCTCTAATTCCTTACGTTATCATTAAATTCCTTCAATGTGTCAAACACACACTCGAACAACTCACTCACTCACTCACTCACTCACTCACAAAATACAAAGACCTTAGCTTCTTGCGTTCTTGGTGTTTTTGTTCTCTTTAAACACTTCAGGGAATTGCTCTAGTTCTACATCGGGTGGCTGCAGGGAAACAGAATCATCTTTTTAATAGGAAACCTTGTCAGAATCTCTTCTTGGACACCTTTCATGTTTTTCAGGGCACTTTTATGGTTGAACAGCAGTTCCCGTTCTGGAACGAAAAAATGTGCTTCATTTTGATGTTCTTCAGCAAATCCTGTTGTGATGCAGTTTCACACCAACGTTTCTGGTGTGTTTGTCACCATTCATTGCATATATGTGTGCTACGATGTGGAAGGACACCGACTGGTGCTTTAGCTCTTCGGTAGCTGACACATTTCAGAGCAAGGTCAGTGGCCTCCTGGCAACATTGTTTCCAATTTGTACAAATTGATGTCCAAGTTGTCGATGAGGCAACTTTCTGCCTTCTTTCTTGAGTAGAATGCTTAATGACCTTGGAGGTACAAAACCCAGGCCTACCTGAATTGATCCCGTGGTCTGTTTCCCTGTGCTCCAAAAGATGAAAAGGAATTGAGTGAGTCATCGGTTCATGCTGAAGTTTTTGGATACAGTAGAAAGAGGTGTAGTGCAATGGTTCCTCTCACCCAAAAGCTATGTTTAGGGGGAGACATCTTTTCCCCCAGAGGAGCGGCTGTCGGCATCATCTGGGGATGTTAGAGACCTTCTCTCACATTTAGCCTGGCCAAATGTGGCAAAGCATCGTTGGCCAGGTAGGGGCCTCCAAGGCCATACTGGCACCACAGTGTGCCTCGGCCAACAGCTTGAAAATCGCTGCTTCTAGGGGTACAGAAAGGAGCTCAGGACCCAGGCCAGTGGTCCTGATGGACGGGCCACATGGGATAGATCAGCAAGGACAAGGTGAAGAGGGGTTTCAGATTCAGCTAAGGCTGGAGACTTACAGTTTGAGCAAGGTGTGGAAAATGACGTGAGGTCTCCAGGGAGACAGAAAGCTTGAACTGAGTGTGGGAGCCAATTCTGAAAAGGAAGCGAGTCACCGTGGGCACCGCGGATCACTTGGGAGAAGCATTGTCCCAATCCCGAAAGGCTGCTGGTTCCATAGCAGGTCTGTGTGGTTGTGACACTTGGTCCGGGTGCGTACGGGAGGCAGCCCATGGGTGTTTGACTGTGACATTGATGTTTCCTCGTCTTCTTTCCTCGCTCCCGTCCTCTCTCTCGAAAATGCAGGGATAATATGGCCTCGGGGAGGTCCAAATGTTCATGGCAGCACAATGTATAATAGCCGAGTGACGGAAGCAACCTAAGCGCCCAGGAGTGAATGAATGGGTGAAAACACTGTGGTCCATTTACTCGGCGGAATACTACGCAACAGAAAGAAAGAAGGTGCTCCTACGTTTTGTGACAGCGTGGCTGGATCTGGAGAGCATTATGCTAGGTGAAATAAGCCACGCGAGGAAAGACAGATAACACATGATCGCAAGTATGAGTGGCAGGTAATCAACCCACCGGAAAGCAAGCCAAACAGAACCCGGGACAAAGAGTGGAATGAAGAACAAATTGACAGGAACCAGAGTGGAGGTGGCAGGGGAAAATGGGGCAAGAGGGAGCGGTTTTGAAGAATATGTGTCAAGGACAGAGGGACACTACCAAAGGGTGGTAAGATGGAGGGTGGGAGGTGAGGATGACCGGTGTGTGGGGAGTGGTGGAGGGAAATTGACACAACTGTCCTCGAACAACAAATGAAAACTTGTAAAAAATAAAAGACCGTAAAACTGCTTTCTTGAAAAACAATGAGAAAAGCAGAACGGAACGTTAAAGCAGAATGTGAGTCATGTGTTCCTTTTTGGAGCTGAAAGGGTGTCCCGAACTGCCATGGGAGGAGAATGGCCAATGGGCAGCTGTGGGAGGTGGTGCAAAGACGCCTCAGACACAGTTGGTGGAGCCGGGTGGGGCAGGCTTTCCGGTTTGAGTTCTTCAGTGTCCGAGACGGCAGCGTTGCGGGAGCTGGGTCTGGGTCTGGTGACTGCAGTCCTTCTCTTCTCTGTGTGGGTCAGAAAAGCAATGTTGGCCCCCGAGGTTCAAGCCACAGTGCAGCCCGTTCCATGGAAGCAGATGTTGGCATCTGTGAGGAAACTTCACGGAGATGCTGTCGGCAGGCTGAAGAAAAGACCTGGGCGAGGTGCGGGGTTGGGGCAGGCCCGCAGGATGAAAGGCTTTGGAGGGTTGAGACCTGAGATGAACGCAAAAATGCGCCGAGGGGCAATGGCAATGGGTCAAAAGGCAGGAAAGGTGTACGGTGTAGTGTGCAGAGCCTCCAAGCATGTAGCACGTTTGTGGTTTGGGGTTGGGTGGCCAAGCCTCAGAGTCCTGGGCTGTGAGAAAGCAAAGCAATGTGCCAGAGGCAGAGAGTGAAGAGGTGGGTGTTGAGGGTCAAAGTTTGAGAGTCTGGGGTGTGTGCTGCTCAGGAGCATGTAGACAGGGAAGGTGGGTGGGAGACAAAGGGGCAGAGCATTCTTGACTGTGGAGAGCCCAGAAGAACCTGAGAAGGGTGGGTGGGGAGGAATTGGTAAAATAAGGGGGTAGAGATGAAGAGAGGGCAAGTCATGGAGGTGAATTTCAAGGATACGAATGACCTTTGAGGGGTCCACACTGCTTGTCTAGCCTTGTCTTTGCTCCTGCCGAAAGTGGCATGTGTGGAATCCCACCCTGTTAAAAGCGGAGGCCTGAAGGGTCCCGTTAGGATGGCAGAGGGGCTTGTCAAGGCCATACCTTTGCCCAGCCGGGGTGTTTCCTTGCACTTCTCGGGCTGGCTTCTGCACCAGAGAGCTTCATGCTCCCCCCTTCCAGACCCGAACCTGTTCCTTGAGACTTGCCGCCCCAAGAAGCTGCTCAGGGCCCTTGATGGATTCGACTTCCTTGTGGCAGCCACTTCATGTCTGCTCCCCCATCTGGCTGATGTCTGTCTGCAAGTGTGCAAATCCCCTTTCCCTGTGCTGGGAGGTGTACTCAGGGCCACCTCCTCTGCTCTCCATACTGAAGCCGGCGGGTATTTTTGTCTCACAAGTTTGTTCCTTGGTCTTCAAGTACACTGGACTCCCTTTTCCTCCCTCCGCCCCCTCCCTTCACATTCCACCCACCCATCCCCAGCTCCCTCCATTCCCCCTGCCCCACTTGGGTTTCGTCCATGTGTACCTTACACATGTTTCTAGAAACCACTTAACCTTTCCCCCTCATTAGGCCCTCCCACCTCCCCTCTGGATACTGTCAGTGTGTGTTCAAATGGGTGTCTGTGTTCCTACTATGACACGGGAGGTCTTTATTAGCTTCCTGAGGACTGGGTTGTAGAGGTTAACTTTGAAAGCTCTCTTTCTGCTAAGCCCCCAGAGGGCTCACAATTGAGAGCAGTCCTGCCCCATGGAGGTGTCCTCTGCACCGCTGGGGGGTTCCCTCTGCATCAGGACCCCATCCCTCTTCACAACCCAAGCCAGGGCCTCATTCCCCAAGTGGGAAGGAAGTCACCACAGAACCGCCATGACACCACATTTTTGTTGCCTAAAGCTTTTATTGCGTGTGTTTCAAGGTGGCGTTCTTGTCAGGGAGGTGGAATTGGTGTGGCAATGAAATCCAAGTTCAGAATCAAATTCCCGTGGTCCCTGGTAGGTGAAGGTGCAGGGCCGGAACAAGTTGGGGAGGATAAGAAACAGGAGACTGTGTGCTTTTTTTTTTCCTGAAAACCATGATTTTAACATCCCCTATTTTCCTGGTGTGAGGAAGGCAGACTGTCCTCTTGGAATTCCTCAGGGGGATCACCTCATAAAATCAATATGACAGGCTGTCCTCTCAGCATTCGCAAGACTGTCTAACCGCAAGCTGGTTTCATAGGCAGCGACCAAACCAGAAACTCTTGTGCCGAGTCGTGACGACCCACCATTCTTCTGAAATAATACATTATGCTTCTTCTTAAAGCATTTAATTGGTTATAGGCAGCTGACAGTATCTTGCGAACTAACAATAGCAGCAGCTTTCTTATTACATCTTTACACCCTGGGTCCACGTAATCACTGGCTTGCCGTATACCATATGTTTGAAAGTGGTGGCTTGCTAAATTCCAGATCACAAGAGAGGAATCATGAGCAAGGGCAAGCACTGCCTTCCTCATGCCCAGGTGTATTATAAATGAAGTCAGAAGGTGCACACCAATAATGTCATTCTTGCCTTTACTGCACCTGGTGTTAGCTATCACCACACTCTAGTGGATTCAATCTTTTTTATAGAGGAGTATTCATCAGAATTCATCCTCCCCAAGAAGTTCTGACCAGTGCATGTGTGATACATAAACGAGGAATATGTGTTTTTGAGTTTGTCCTCCTGACACATAATTCTTTTCAGAGATCTTAGGATTTGGCTTGTTAGGATTTCCACTCAGTTATTGGTATATGCATTTGTGTCTCCCCAATGTTGCCTTTTTTAAGTAACACTCATGATCATAGGTATGACTATATTCCTTAAAATCAGTTTTTTGTCTTTCTTCAAATACATTTACTTTTTAAAATATCTGGGTCATAATGTATTTAGATTTTTAATTTTTTAGTTTTTTATACTGCTTTCCACAGTGGCCGAAGCTATCATATCTCCCACTACCAGTGCACTTACATTCCCATTACCTTTTCCATCCCAACATTTCTTGTTTGTTGATTTATTAATCATAGTCATTCTGACAGGTGTGAGGTAATACCTCATTGTGGTTTAATTTGTATTTCTCCAGTGATTAGTGAGTTGATCATCTTTCCATATGTTTATTAGCCATGTATGTAACCTGTTTGAAGAAATTTCTGTTCAGGTTCCTTGGATTTTCTGACTGATTTTTGGTGGTGTTAATTTGTATAAGTTCCTTAAAACTTTTGCATATTTATCTTTTAATAAATGTATCCTTGTCAAATACATTGTTTATCTCTCTGGGTTATCATTTCATTTTGTTAATGGTTTACTTTATTGTGAAAAAATATTTTATTTTGATGTATTTTTATTTCTTTTTTTTCCTCTTTTCCTTTCCTTCCCCGAGGTATCCTTAAAAATATTTTTCTGTGAGAAATGTCAGTCCTTATACTGTCCACATTTTTAATGAAATTTTAAAGTTTTGAGTCTAACATTTAACCCATCAATTTATTTTGAGATTATTCTTTTGTATGGTGTAAGAAAGTGGTGTAGTTTCATATTTTGCACTTATCTGTCCAGTTTTTCCAAAACTATTCTGTGAATACATTGTCTTGACACCCTGTATGTTTTTTGCCTACTGTGACAAATGAGAATTGAACATAAAAGCATGGGTTTATTTCTAGGTTCTTTATTCTGTTCCATTGATCTACATGTCTGTTTTATCTGGCTTTGGAATTAAAATAATACTGACATCATAAATTGAGCTTGCAAGTATTTCTTTTTCTTAATTGTTTTTGTTTTTTGGAACAGTTTGAGAAGGTGTTCTTTGAATATTTGGTAAAATTCACCTGTAAAGTCATCTGGTCCAGAACACTTGTTTGTTTGTAGTTTTTTTTAATGATTTTTTTAATTTCATCAATTTTAATTTTGTCTATTTAGATTGTCTGAATCTTCCTCATTCAATTTTGAAAGATTATATGTTTAAAGAAATTCATTCACTTTCTCCTGACTTTCCAATTTGTTTGCATAAAGTTGTTTATAATATTTTTAACATCCCTGGTATTTCTTTAGTGCCAGGTGTTACTTCCTTTTCAGTTCTGAGTTTATTTATTTGGGTTCTCTATTTTTTTGTAAATTTTGTTAAAGATTCATCAATAATATTTATCTTTTCAAAGAACTAGCTCAGGGTACTATTGATATTTTGTATTTTTCTTTTAGGTTTTATTTGTTTACTTCTGTTCTGATGATTATTATTTCCTTTCTTGTACTCACTGTGAGCTCTATTTGTTATTCTTTTTCCAGTTCTCTTAAAAGTGAGGTTAGAGTGAATATGTGAGATTTTACTTGTTTTCTGAGGTAACCCTATAATGCTGTGAATTTCTTCTTAGGAATGATTTTATTGTATCACTTAAATTTTAAGATCCTGTGTTCTCATTTTCATTTGTTTCAAGGTATATTTTTATTTTTTCTTGATCTAATTGTTAACCTATTCATTTAGTAACATAATATGTAGCTTCCATGTCTTTGTGAGTTTTTCAGTTTTTTTTCTTGTGATTAATTTCTAGTTTCATACCATTGTGGTTAGAGAAGACGCTTGATATGATTTCAATCTTATTAAATTTATTGAGACTTGTTTCTAGGCATAACATGTGGTCTATTCTAAAAATGTTTCATGTGCACTAGAAAAGAATGCATATTCTGCTGTTTTGATATGAAATGTTCTAAAGATATCAATTAAATCTCTCTAATCTAGTGTGCCATTTAAAGCCCCTGTTTCCTTGATTTTCTGTCTGCAAGATCTATCCATTGATGGCAAGGGGGTGTTAAAATCCCCCATTGTTCCTGTATTACTGTTGATCACCTTCTTTATCTCCATCGCGATTTGCTTTGTATAGTTAGGTGCTCCTATGTTGGGTGCATAAATGTTTACAAGTGTTATATCTCCTTGTTGGATTTCTCCTTTGATCATTCTGCAGTGTCCTTCTTTGTCTGTTTCTATAGCCTTTTTTTTAAAGTCTATTTTTTCAGATGTAAGCATTGTTACCCCAGCTTTTTAAAAATTCCATTTGCATGACATTTATTTTTCCATCTATTAACTTTTTAAAAATTTTCATTTAAGGGTAAGTTTATTGATTTCAGAGTGAGGAAAAGGGAGAAAGAAAAGAGAGAGAGGGAGACGTTGATGTGAGATGAAAATATTGTTTGCCTCTTGTATGTGCCTCAGCTGAGGATTGAACCCATAACCTAGTTATGTGCCCTGACTGAGGATCAAACTTCTGACCTTGTGGCACAGAGAACAATGACCCAACCAACTGAACCACATGACCAAGACCATCACTTTACTTTACTCTGTGTGTATCTTTTCTTTCTGGAGTGGGTCTCTTACAAACAGAAAACATAAGTGTCTTCTTCTCTTGTCCTTTTAGCTATGTTGTGTCTTTTTATTAGAGCATTTAAGACATTTACACTTATGTAAATGTAATAGAAGAAAGGAAATATAGTGAAACAATCACTACATTTATAGTGATTATTAATAGGCATGCATTATTGTCATTTGTTAACTTATGTTAAAAATTTGTTATTTGTTTTGTTTCCTATTTCTTCTTCTTAAAAATACCCTTTAACATCTATTTTAAAAATATTCTTATCTGATAGTGTGTTTACTGATTTTAGAGAAAGACAAAAAGAGAGAGAGAAAGAGAGAAACATCAATGTGAGAGAAAAACCTTGATCATTTGTCTCCAATACAGGCCCCTTTTAGGGACTGAACCCTCAACCTGGGTATGTGCCATGACCTGGAATCGAGCTTGAAAGCCTTTTGGTGTATCAAATGAGGCTCTATCTGACTGAGCCACTAGGCAGGAGCAACTTGAATATTTTTTTAATACAGGTTTGATGGTAACAAACTTCTTTAGATTTTTCTTGTCTTGGAAGCTCTTTATTTCTCCTTCAATATGAAATGATACCCTTGCTGGCTAAAGTAGTCCTCACTTAAAGTCATCAATTTGAAAAGCCTTTGTGTCCTAAAGTAATTCTGTTGAGAAATCAGCTGACAGTCTTATGGGAGCTCCCTTGAAGATAACTGTGTTTCTCTTGCTGCTTTGAAGATTTTCTTTTTGACTTTAACATTTACCATTTTAATTATAATGTGTCTTGGTGTTGGCCTCTTTTGTTTTCTGGATTTGTGTGTCTTTTTTGTCTTCATCATGTTAGAAAGGTTGTCAGGCAGCATTATTAAAATTAGTTTCTTGATCCCTTGCCGTCTCTTCTTTTTCTGGCATTCTTTTGATGTAGATGTTGTTATACTTCATAGTGTCCTAAAGGTCCTTTAAACTATCTTAATTTTTAAAATTATTTTTGTTTTTGTCACTCTGATTGGGTGTTTTCTGCTACTTTGTATTTCATATTGCTGATTCAATCCTCTTCTTCACCCAACCTACTGTTTATTCCTTCTAGTGTAGTCTTCATTTTAGAATATATAGTCTTCATTTCTGATTGGTTCTTTTTATGGTTTCTCTGACTTTTTTAAATGCTTGCTATCTTTTTGTTGAAGTTCTCACTAAGTTTATTGAGCATCCTCATACCCGTTTTATGAGCTCAATATTTGGTAAATCAGTTGCCTCCATTTTATTTAGCTCTTTTTCTGAAGATTTATCCTGTCCTTTAATTTTGGAAGTTTTTATTTGTCCCCCAATTTTGATGGCCTCTTTGTGTGTGTTTCTATGTGCTAGGTAGATTTGCTATGAGTTTTGTTCTTAGTAGGGTAGCCTAATGCTGTGTGGTTTTTTGTGAGACTTAGTGATGCAGTCTTCTTGGTTACCTAAGCTATGTGCTCCAGGAATGCCCCTTATGCGGGTTATGTGGGCAGTCTTGTTGGAATTGACCTTTGATTGCTTTTGGTCTGTTCATGGGTAGGGTTGACACTCAGGCTGGCTGCCTCTGAGGACTGACCCATACCTCAGTGTGCAAGCTGCTGTGCAGGTCCTGATGACACGCAGTGGAATTGGCCTCAGCAGGATCTGGTGCCTGCCAGGAGGTCCCTTTGGATATACCACTGGTTAAACTCATGGAAATCTGCTGTGATGTTGTCTGAAGCTGGCCCCTTTGTGTTATTTCTGGGGCCTCTTGTGAAAGACTCTGTGCCAGCCAATGTTGGACACTGCCTGTGACTGGCTTTGGGCAAGCTATTTAAAGCTACAAAATAATCCACAGTTTGTGGTTGTCTCTTCTGTTCCTGGGTGTGTTGGGGAAGAAGCAACCTGCACACCAAGGCCAGGTTTTACTAAAAGTGGGCCTGAGACAGGTCAGCAAATTCCCAAAGCACCCAAGATTCACCTTTGTCTGACTGTGCTTGTTGGTTACCTGTGAGGCTTAGTCACTGAAAGCCTCTGGCTGTACTCAAGCTGCAAGCGGTAGGTTCTTAGTGAGTCACCAGGTAGGGACATATGGTATATACCAGACTGACACAGGTGCAAACTCTGTTCCAGTGATGAGTCCGAGGTTACTCAACAAATGTCCCAGGGTATACCAACTCTAGTTGCCATCTTCCAGGTGCACACATACCTTTGTTGTGGGATGGGCAACTCAGGGAACATCAGGGTGGGGTCAGCAGAGTTTAACACATCAAGATTTGGCTGTGTGACTGGGGGGCTGTGAACCAGTTGGGCATGCAAATGAAAAGTGACCTCCATCCTAGAGCCACACAGCTCAGTCAGTCTCATATTCTGCTGGGAGACTGATCTCACCAGGGTGGGGCTGCCAGGTGTTGGGAGAATAGGATGGGTCTGGTGGAGCTCCCATGAAAGGAAGGTGACTGTCAGTCTTGGGGGAAGATGGAGCAAATAGCCCCTGTCTCAGATCCACATAACTGTCTGTTTCAGATTCTTTCCAGACCTCAGCAGGGCATAACCACAAGGAGTTGGGAAGGTAAAACTGCTGGGAGACTAGAGGGTGGTTCTAGAGGATCTCTTGTGTGTGTGTGGGGGGGCAATCAGGTTCATGGAAAGGCTGGGGGCATGACACCCACCTCAAAGCCACACAGTTCAGTCACTGCTACCCCTGAGGCTGCCCAGATTTCTACACACTGGCCCAGAAAGCTGATTCCTCAACAGCGTGGAGATCCATAGATGGGGGACTACAGGGAGCCCAGAGGGTGGGGCTATTGTTTTCCCTCAGTCTGATGCCATATGGAGAGGAGTGCTCCACCCAAGAGCAAGGGCCTCTGCAGTGTGGGAGGGGGACTCAGCACAGGGATCCTGGCAGCCTTTCTTTCAGCTTTCTCCTGGGAGCCACAAACCCAGTCTCTTTTTTACTATTTTCACTTTTTTATTATTTTCACAACTGTTTAAGTACAGTTGTCTCCACTTTTCTTTTAACACAACTTTACTCTCTTCTGCCTCCACCCTGACCCTAACCATTGAGAGTGAGTGCAGATTCCTACTGATTGAGGGAAAATTTGTCCACAATACTCCACTCAAATCAAGCACTTGTAGAGTATTTGGAATTCCCAGTTATTGCATACTTCTGACTCACTTGGCTTGGGTGTTCCCAGTATCCACTGTGGTTGGATTTTTGCTAGCATGACTCATAAAAAAAAAAACAGGAAATTGCTACACTTATAATTACAGTTTTCTTCTTAAAAAAAAAGAAGACATTTTAAAAAGCAGAAACAGGGAGAAATACCAAGTCAAAATCAGGGTTGGTCAAAGGAGCTCCCAAATACCATAGACAGTTGTGTCACTTAGCAAATTCCAAGGTTTCAGAATTTAGTGTCATTTACCCAGGACCAGAGACAATGACCAGATGGCTTCCTTATTTTGCAACCCTGAATTCTGCAGTCTCGTTACTCCATATGGCATTAATTTGTTCTAGTGACCCAAGAGGCAGCTCAGCATTATTCCAGAGCTACATCCAAAGGCTCCTGCATAAAGGCAAATTCTCTGTAGCATGGACCTGCCCCATGCTGACCCATTCTCCTATGTTCAGGTTTGTGGTCCGTCATTCCCTGAATCCTTCCATCTGGATCACAGACATACCCTCCGACCCTGTTTGTGCAAATTTGCTGGATGCTGCAGCTCTTTTGAGGCTTGTTTCTTCTTTTCTTTTTTTGCCAACCCCCAAATTCCCATTTTTGGGTATACTTGCATTGACCCTGCTGTGGTTCTGGACCAGAGTGGGGTACAGACCTGCTGGATGGGGAAGCACTGCCTCATAAGACACCTGCTTCCTTTGAAACTCTGCAAAGTCTCTTACCAAGGAGAATCTGAGTTTCCCATGTTTTTTTAAACAAACTACCACACATGTGGTGACAAAACTGCACACCCATTGAGTAGGTAAATTGCTCTGGCCATCTGAGTGTGAAATGAACTTGACTTGGCCAAAATCAAGGACTGGCCAGCAGAGGGCAAACCTGTACTGCAGAGGGCATCTGAAGGGGTGAACACACATCTCAGAGCAGGGGTCTGAGGTGGGCACCCACAGATTCTCATATGGAGATAAATCCTCTTAAAGAAGAATATCAGACACTCTGGCTCTTGGAGCATCTACATTTCATCAGGTGTGAGGTGTGTGTTAGCATCTGATGATCTGCCCAAAGCTTATTTAGATTGGGTGTTTCTAGTAGTCCCTAGAAATGATGTTTATGCCTTTGTCATATACAACACATACATTTACCTCGTATAAATAAGGAACAAATATTTCTTTTCACTTTTCATCATGTCAACTTTAAAACATACAAACAGAAAGAATAAGAGTTATATATTCACCACAGAGATAATTTTTTCATATTTTTGGTTATATTTTCCACCTGTTTACATCTCTATAACTTTTAATTTTTTAATCAGGTCTTTTCTGCAACATTTGCAAATCAATCACAGACATACAAAACTCTGTACTTCTTCCACCTGCTTGTCTTCAGAAGGTGAGAATCTCTTTGCATAACCACATTCCACTCGCTCACCTAATAGAATGGTCATTCCCTCATGTCACCTCATACCCAGGTTGCATTCAAACTTCTTTGCTAGTTGGTGGTAATTTGTCACAGCAGCAGTAGAGAAACAATACACCCACCTTGCTGAAAGACTGTGTTAGAATGTATGTTAACAGCTTGAGTGAGATATAGCTTACCCACATAAAGCGCACATTTAATCATCTCAGTACATTCAAAGTTGTGAATCCCTCACTGCCCTTAATGGGAATATTTTCAGAGTCCCCAAAGAATCTCAAAATCCATTTTAGTCACATTCCAATCCTCCCACCCTCCAATTCCTGGCAACTGTGAATCCACACTCTGTTTTCTGGATTTACCTATTCTGGTCTTTTCATATATGACAAATCATATATGTAGTATGTGACCTTTGTGTGTGGCTTCTTTAACTTAGCATACAGTTTTCAAAGTCCACCCATGTTGTAACATGTGCAGTTTTCCATTTTTTATTTGATTGGATAGTATTCCACTGCATGGTTTCCCATTTACTAGTTGATGGATATTTGGATTTTTAAAATTTTTTCCTATTGTGAATGTGTGATGTACATGTTTTGGTGAGAAATCTGTTTTCCTCTCCCGTGGCATATGCCTAGGGGCGGAGCTGCTGGATCCTACGGCAACTCTGCTAAACAGTGACAGAACCTGCCAGAACATCATCTAAGCAGCTCATACTGGAAGTGAAGGAGGGTTTCCTATGATCTGTGTGTGATTCTGGCCAATTCAGAGGGTGTGCAATGGTATCTTGTAGTTTTTACTTGCATTTTAGTTCCAACTAATGCAGGGATGTCCAACCTTTGGGCATCTCTGTGCCATACTGGAAGAAGAAAAGTTGTTTTGGGCCACACATTCGATACATTGCAACATGTAATAGAAAAATCTCATAATGTTTTCAGTAAATCCACAATTTCCTGTTGGGCTGCATTCACAGCCACCCTGGACAGCGTGTGGCCTGTGGCCACAGTTTGGACACCTCCAATCCTCATAGAGCATCTTGTCATGCGCTTATTGTTCATGGGTAAATCTTTGGATGTCTATCTATTCATATGCTTTTCAGATATTTAAATTGGGAAACTTAAGTTTTTTATTATTAGTTGTGCATATTGTTTACTCTATATTCTGGATACAAGTCCCATATCCAACATATGGTTGGCAGATTTTTTGCCCATTCTGTGGGGTATTTTCTTTTTTACTTTCTTAATGACATCCTTGAGAGGACAGAAGTTTTAAATATTAATGAGGTCCACTTTATCTTTTTTCACTTTTGTGCTTGTTCTCAATATATTTTGTGACATCTCTATAGCCATGATTAAGCAAGAATCCCACAGTGCATGTGTATTAATCTAGAAAGCTGTCCATTTTCTGCAAACTCGACTTTAGGTAGGGCCTAGGCTGGTGGTCTTAGGAGGTCCCTGTCCGGTTCTTTCTTGGATTTTTATCCTGGCATCTCTTCATTTCCCCTCCATGTCTCCCACTTCTGTAGACAACAGGTGAAGCCTAAACTCAGTGGGGCTCATTGCAGACTCCGTGGGGAGCTCCCACGGATGCAGCACTTGAATCAACCCCAAAACGGCAGGGACTGGGCAACATAGTCAGGCTGCTTGTAGAGGGCTGAGCTCAAATTCTCCCCAAAATATGTTCACATCTGAACATCTGGGACTTGTGAATGTGACTTTATTTGGGAATAGGTTCTATGATGATGTAATTAAGATAATGATTTTGTGACTTGAACAGTAAAAAGAAGGACAAGAAAGAGATAATGACTTTGAGATGAGATTATACTGGGTTATCTGCATGAGTCCTATATCTTATAATATGTTCCTTGTAAGACACAGAAGATGAGAAGACACACAGAGGAGAATTCTACGTGAAGATGGAGGCAGAGACAGCAGTGATGCCGCCATAATCCAAGGAATACTGGCAGCCACCCAAGATGAAGATAAAAGGAACAGAATGTGCTCTAGAGCCTGTGGAGAAAAAGAGGTCTTGCCTGTACTTTGATTTGGATTTCTGGCTTCCAGAATGTCAGAGAATGAGCTTCTTTTCTTTCAAGTCATTTAGTTTGTAGAAATTTACTGTGACAGCCACAGGAATACAATGCACTGGTCCCCCAAGACTGCCTCGGCCCGCGAGGCAGTCAACGGGGTCCGCCAAAGTACCTGTAATGGATGAAAGGGGATGGGACAGGAGGCGCGAAAGAAGGACAGCAAGTCAAAGGATTCTGATCAAGCTGCCAGTTTTATTTTAAAATGGAGGGAGTTATATAGAGGAGGGTAGAGGAAGGCAGATAGGGGAAGTAGCTCTGGTTGGTAGCTTTGGGGTGTGCTCTTAACTGGGATAGGCTAGGGGGCGCATGATAGGCGCGTGATCAAGGCACTGATTGGTGGGCCGCCCGTGTGCTCAGGCTAGGCACCTACAATGTTTCTAATTGCAGATATCCTGTTGTGCAGGAAACTTCTGACCACAGATGTCCTGTAATGTACGCGCAATTTCCATCTCTGGCTGCATCAGCCTGCTTTAGGCTTATCCCTGCCCCCAACACAAGACAACAGAGCCCATCTTTGAGTACAAACAAACATCTCTGTCTCCGGGTATTAGCTTCATAGCCCTGCAGGTCCTGTGGGAACCGAGGAGAAACCTAAGCACCTGAGGGGTGTCACATCCCCAGCTCCACTGCTGCATCACTCACCCTGTTTGTGGCCTGAGCCCCTTTGGGTCATCTGGTGCACAGGACTGTCCCCGACTCGTCCATCCTGCATTCAGATGCTGACACCTCCTGTGCAGAGGAGCTTCCCTCACCCCTGAACACTGGTCCCTGCTGAGGAAACAGGGCCAAGGCTGGACACTTTCCCTAGAAACCAGGGCTCCCAGAGTAAGGTGAAGGTGCTGTCACCTCTAGTAGGGGATGTTCAGGGGGTGGTTTTTGGTGTTTCCTTTGTAGAGTAATTATGTTTTTAATACAATCAGTGTGTTTAGTTTATCTTTATTTGATGCTAAAATCATCTCAAATTTTTTCAGGGATTTGATTAGAGCAAAATACCTACCTAACAAAAGAGCCCCCAAATGTGAAATTTTTAAAGAAAGAGAACCTTTCAACTGGGTATTTAAGTCACTTAGAGATTTCCATTTCTGTGGGTTTTCATGGCTTGGGTCAATGTGGAATTCACAGGAAGAAGAAACTCATTCATTTGTCCCCTGAGGGTGGGCTGGGTTCCTTGGCTGGCAATCTGTGTTTGGTCATATCCTCACTCAGAAAGGCCTGTACTAAGGTTAATGCTCTGCTTTTAATTCTTAGCTTTAAACATGGTGCCCTGAACTTCCACTTTACCTTTGCTTCTACCTGAAATTTATGTAGCTGGTTCTGGCTCTAAGATTGACCTTGCATAATTGCTGGGCTCCTGTTTACCCATGGACAAAGGCAATAGATGGTAAAATTGAGGTTGCGGTGGGGAGAGTGGTGGAGGAAAAATGGAGACAACTGTACTTGAAGAACAATAAAAAAAATAAATTGCTTAAGGAGCTATCAGGGAAACGAAACGAAAAGAAAGAAATGTGTACCGCCATCAGTAAGTGCAATATGCACTGTAGCCATCAGAGGGCAGCACTACACCGGGTAACCAGGTGAGCCATGGTCAATGTCAGTGAGGAGTTTGGCTTTTCCTATTTTGTTTGTGCTCTCGCGGGACTATTTAACTTTCTTCTCCAAAGCCCCAGTTTAGACAGGAAATATTCTCCAGCCCTGATATGCTTCAGAGATGAAAAATTTTGACTTCACAATTCAAGGGAAATGGGAAAAATCACAGCTAGTTGGATCAAATGTAAATGGCATAAAATAGACATAAAGTCCACATTAAATGTTGGTCTTAGGAAAATACTGGCAAGACAGGATGGGAAGAACATGTGTGTGGTGTAGTGATGGGGTAGCAACCAGCTGAGTCCTCATCTTTCAAGAGGGACTATTTCAGATAATACAGAATGTGAAAAAGCAGTGAAAAATCACCTCAAATCATTCTGAGATGACTTCAGTTCCATCCTGGGGAAGGAACTGCTGCTGTTTGGGGCAGATGTTCTCAGCATGACTCAGGCAGAGAAGCCAGACCTTCCTGTGGCCACTTGGAACAAAACACAGTGAAACACAAAGCTTACCACAGCAACAGCTAGTGTTGTCCCAAATACAAGAAAGAACATCCAACAGGAGGAAGCTGGGAACTCCCACCCAACAGGAGGAAGGGGGACTTAAAATCTCCACAGGGTTTTCAGTGATTCGCCTGAAAATAAAATGCTTTCTCTGTGTAAGCCTTACACATCTAGTGAACACTCCTCCAAGAAGCCCAGACTTGAGTCCTGAATGAGCCTGAGGGATGCACACTGCTCTCACCCTGTGTTTTGGAGAGAAAAAGGGCCCTGTCTGGGGTTGTCACTTCACAAGGCACAGAACTCAGTGGGACGGGTCTGTCACCTCTGCACTTACCTACACACACTGCGTAGTTTAGACACACGGATCAGTGTCGCTTCTTTCTACTCAAAGTCATGTCTCTGAGATATGTCCATGTTGGAATGTGTGGTCTTATTCTTCTCACTGTCACCACCACAAAATGTTCACACTTTTGCAAGAAAATAAACGTCTGTTAAAGGCAGGATCATTGAGTGTCTGCAGGATACAATCTGGATATTTTGAAAGGCAAAGGTCATTACATGTTTAAAAGTGTAGTGCGCTTTCAAAAGGCAATGTCTGCACAATTAATAAGGAGACCATCATTATTGATTTTTATAGGGACTAGCTCGTTACTCTAGCCAGAGGGGACATGAGAGGGGATAATGGGAGGAAAGGGGGAAGGGTTTTCAAGAACATGTATAAAGGACACATGGACAAAACTAAAGGTGGGTAGAATCAAGGGTGGGAGGTGGGGATGGATGGAGTTGAGGGGAGTGGGGGGGGGAAATGGAGAAAAATAAAGAATTAATAAATAAAAATAAAAATACTCAGTATTGCATTTTTAAATACACATTGGTTCCAGTAATTTAATTGTTTGAAAAAAACAATATAATCTTACTAAAAATGTTATTAATTATAAAAGGCAAATGTGTTATTTATTTGAAATGAGTCATTATATATTTGTAAAAATATTGCTTAAATTAAAGATAAGGCAATTACATATAAAGCCAAAATGATTATGGAACAATATCACGAATGTTCTTTCAAAAGCTAGTTTACTTAGAAAGCATGAGAAAACTCATACCATGTGGACATGAATTAACAAAACATAAGCTAACGCTTGGGTAACCACCCAAGTCAGGAAAGAGGTCATTGCCTGCATTCAGAAGCTGCTCTGTGTGCAGTCCTGGCTACAGATTTTTCCTTGGACATAGAAGTGACAATTTCATGAATTTATAGTCCTTTCCTTTCATTATTCACTTCAATGTTTCAAACCATACTAAACATAAACTTGGAGTTTTGAATTCACCTTCCCAAACTCAGACTCCTAAAACTTCACGTTATACTCCAAGTGCAAACTCATGGCAAATCTTTTATTCTCTATTAAGTGGTGTCAGACCCATTGCAGCAAGCACAGGATCATTTTTCCCTTAACTTCCTTTTTATTGTGGTAAAATACACATACATAAAACTTGCCATTGTAACCATTTTTAAGTGCATAATTTGTTGGCATTAAGTACATTCTCAATGTTGCATAGCCATAAGTGCTGTTCATTACTAATGTGATTTTGTGTTTTAAACATTTCAGTACAATCTGATTGTGAACATGTACTCATTTTCACATTAACATCATAAGAGAATATAGCCCCAAACAGAGGTAGTCAGAGAAACACGTGAGTTCTAATTGTTGGGATGCATGAGTGCACAGTTTGAAAACTGATGGTTGCAGGGGCAGGAGCGATGGGGCTCTGGACAAGGGTGAAAGGGAGACCCAGTGTGAGAGTAAGGCTAGGGAAGAAGGAAAGATTGGAGGACATGGGGACCTCACAATCAGCCAAAAGCTGGAGAGAAAGTTAAAAAAAGATTCCAAAAGTAAAGGAAGTCAAGGTGCATGGTGTCAAATCTGACCAAGGTGAGACAGGCTCTGGTCTTTCCCCAATGCCAATCTGAGTCAGACAGTTTTAGCTTCATCCTGAAGTGCCTCAGAAATACAAAATATTCCCTCCCCAGTAACCAAGACTTCTGATGCTGAGGCTGCAGTTGGGAGTAAGTGCTCACAAAGAAGGCACCCTGCAGAGGCTGAGGAGCAGACTGGTGGTGGGTGTCTGAGTGACTGGTGGAAGGAGATAGAGGCAGGGTGTTTTTGGAGCTTTGCTGAGTCACTGAATTTTTGATATGGATTGTATGAAATATGTAGAGAGTTGAGGGACCTTCCAAACCATAAACATGATGTCCTTCCATTTATTTATTTTAACTTTCTTTCAGAAAAATTTGACAGTGTTCATTGTATCCATCTTCCACCACCTTGGTTAATTTTTTTTTCTAAGTGTTCTATTCTTTCTGATGCATTGTAAAGGAAACTGCTTACTTAATTCCATTTTGGATTTCTTCATTGTTGTTGCAAAAAATGGAAATAATGTTGAGTGTTGATTTTGTTTCTTGCAACTTCACTTTATTATTTCTAACTTTTGTGTGTGTAGGGTGGAATGTATTGTTTTTTAAAAATATATTTTATTGATTATGCTATTACAGTTGTCCCATTTCCCCCCTTCATTCCCCTAAACCCTACACACCCCCTCCCACCCACATCCTACCCTTTAAGTTCATGTGCATGTGTCATAAGTTCTTTAGCTTCTACATTTCCTGTACTATTCTTGCCCTCCCCCTGTCTATTTTCTACAGACCATCTATGCTACTTATTCTCTGTACCTTTTCAACCTCTCTCCTCCTCCCACTCCTCTGTTGCTATCCCTCCATGTGATCTCCATTTCTGTGGTTCTGTTCCTGTTCTAGTTGTTTGCTTAGTTTGTTTTGTTTTAGGGGTGGTTGTTAATAATTGTGAATTTGCTGTCATTTTACTATCTATGTTTTTTATCTTCTTTTTCTTAGATAAGTCCCTTTAACATTTCATAAAATAGGGCTTGGTGGTGATGAACTCCTTTAACTTGACCTTATCTGAAAAGCACTTTATCTGCCCTTCCAGTCTAAATGAAAGCTTTGCTGAATAGAGCAATCTGGGATGTACGTCCTTGCCTTTCATGACTTGGAATACTTCTTTCCAGCCCCTTCTTGCTTGCAAGGTCTCTTTTGAGAAATCAGCTGACAGTCTGATGAGAACTCCTTTGTAGGTGACTGTCTCCTTATCTGTTGCTGCTTCTGGGATTCTCTCCTTCATTTTTACCTTGGCTAATGTGTAATTATGATGTGCCTTGGTGTGTTCCTCCTTGGGTCCAACTTCTTTGGGACTCTCTGAGCTTCCTGGACTTCCTGGAAGTCTATTTCCTTTGCTAGATTGGGGAAGCTCTGCTTTATTATTTGTTCAAATAAGTTTTCCACTTGCTGCTCTTCCTCTTCTTCTTCTGGTACCTCTATAATTCAGATGTTAGAATGTTTAAAGGTGTCCTGGAGGTTCCTAAGACTGTCCTCATTTTTTAAAATTCTTGTTTCTTCATTGTTTTCTTTTTGGTTGTTTCTTTCTTCCTTCTGGTGCACTCCATTGATTTAATTTTTCTTCCCATCACTATTGGTCCCCTGTGCATTTTCTTGCATTTCACTTAGCATAGCATTTATTTTTTCATCTAATTTGCAACCAAATTCAACCAATTCTGTGAGCATACTTATCACCTGTGCTTTGAACTGTGCATCTGATAGGTTGGCTATCCTTTGGTTGCTTAGTTGTATTTGCTGTGGAGCTTTGATCTGTTTTTCCATTTGGGTTGATTTTTTTTTCTTGTCACACCTGTTACGTATGAGGGGCAGAGCCTTGGGTGTTCACCAGGGCGGGTCAGCCAGTTGTTGGGTTGTGATACTGTATGTGGGGACAGGGTCTGAGAGGAAACGATGGTACTTGCTCCACTCTCTGTCAGATTTCAGTCCCTTCTGCTGCTTCCCCAAAGCAAACTGGACCTTTCTGGTACTAATTCCCATATGGGTGGGCTTGTGCATGTTCTAGGACCCATTGGGTCTCTCCAATGAACTCTCCTGTGGAACTGGGAGTCTCTCCCTGTGCCTCAACCCCAACAGGTGTTTTCAGTCAGTGTCCCAAGGCTCTATTTCCTGGCGTTGGGACCCTGGGTTGTGCATTCTCTCTCATTCCCCAATCTTGCCTGGTTTATCTGTGCATGAATGTGCAACTGCCTGGTCAGCCAGCCGCCTTGCACGCAGTGCCTCGCTTCACAATCGCCGCGTTGCTGGGGTGCCTGATGCCACTCTGCACCTGGGGTCTGCTAGCCACTTCTAGTCTTGTGAGTCCAGGATGCCTTAAGTGCCTGATGCCACTGCATTTTGTGCCTCGACCCTGTCTGCCCAGCTGTCCGACTCCACCCTTCCTACTGGTCCAGATGAATGTGTCTATTTTAACTCCTTGGTTGTGTGACTTCCATACAGTTTAATTTTCTGTCATTTCTGGTTGTTTTTCGTTTCTAAATTGTTGTTGTCCTTATTTTGGTTGTGCAAGGAGGCACAGTGTGTCTGCTTACACCCCCATCTTGTCCAGAAATCTGTTTTTTTCTTTTAACATGTAAGATTATGTTGTCTGTTAAAAGGATACTTGTTATTTTTTCTTTCCATTAGGATTCCTCTTAATTTATCTCATCATCTCGTTTAAATTTTCTAGCCAAGACTTCAAAAACTATGCTGAATTAAGTGTCTTTGTCTTGTTCAAGATCTTAGTGACACTTTCGGTGTTTCTTTATGAGATATTCTTTTAGCTGTGGGCATTCATGTATGACCTTTACCATATTGAATAGCTTTCTTCTCTTCTTACAGTCTGTGGGTTTTATTAAAATAATAAAATTGCAATATGCAGGCCATAAAATAAAACCCTGTTTAGATGCAGAACACTTTTAGGTGAAACTTCTCCAGGTCCAAGGTCATGAAGACTACATTGGGCTTAATACATTCTTTAACTACAGGTATTTTCTCACTTTCTTCAAATTTTGTAAATTTTCTTGGCATAAGAGATGGAAAGGGGTGGAAGCTTGCCTCTCCCAGCATACATAGAAGTTTACATGAGGAGTGGTACCTAATATTCTTTAAAATCCAAAAGTCTTGACATCAAAATATTTAGAAACAGTTCTAAAAGGTATCAGTGAAAGCTCATGAAAGAAACATCTCACTTGATGATGAGGTTGTCAGACATGTGGGCTGCAAAGAGTGTCACTGCACTGACAGTACACAAGTGTTTATGGAAACATGTCAGGGGCCACCCTGGGGTGATCTGGGGTCAGAGAAAGTACGTAGCCCTTTCCTTCCACATTGTCACTTCAAAAAAGGAAATAATCTTTCTGCAGAGATCAAGACCATTCTTTGGTGACCTCTACAGAGCTCTGGATGGTGAGGGGCTGAGATGTCCAAGGAGGCAGTGTGGCCCAGGTTCCAAGCCCTCTCTCCATCAGTCAAGTCCTTTTTATCTTCACAGAGCCTCTTAGAGTGCCCACCACCCTAGCCAGAAACACTACCATCACAGAGCATCAAATGCCATGGTTTTGACCTGATGCACAAATGGGATCTCCACCCAATTGTAATTCAATGCATGAGCCTGCAGCTCAGTCAGAAGACAAAGCTGTCCTGGGGCCACAGAATCCCCCACTTAAACCCTTCAGGGAAAAGGATGCTGGGAATCATCAGTGTGAAGTAAGCAACGCCATCAGATTCGTTGAAAGCAAGCCCATCAACCTGGATATAAAATACAAGTCACCTTTGCTCATCCTCTATGTTATTAAACTCTGACTAATTTTTTGCACTTTTTAAATAAGTTTGTTGGAAGGTAAAAAATATATAGAAAGCTTGCTTTGAGTCAATAAATATACTGAAATATATGAACTAACATTGTCATTATTGTTGACTTAAGGTCACATTCCACACCAGATCCCACTTCTGGCTTGTCCCAGTTGCACTATGTCCACAGTGTGGGTGATGCCTCATCCCTCAGAGGATGAGCAGTGGTCCTGTGATGACCAGTGGAAGCACATGGTGAACTTGCAATAATTCAAGCTTTGTACTTCTTCCAAAGGCCATGTGAGGGCAGCTGGACACTGCTGTGGACAACGGGAATGGACAGAAGGACACCCAAATAGTTAATAAGTGTTGTGAATAACGACACTTATTTTTTTTCCTTGTTTGACTTCTTTCAAAGAAATTTTAAAGCTTTCTTGGGTATTCTTATTTCATATCAATAATCTTATTTGCATAAAGTTAGTATGACTCTGTTTTTATTGCTAAGAATACATAACTGTAAATGTTGGTAATACAACCAAGGGTTTGACTCAAATGTCCTAGTTCAGACTGATGCCCACAGAATTAGAAACGACCTTACCATTTTTGGAGCTAATTTAGACCTGATGGGTCGTTTGGTGTCTCTTGGAGAAAAGGATATCACCCAAAGCTAGAGAATCTGCAAGTGAAGTCTGAGGGTGAAGCTTTCTAACCTCAAGAGTCTGTTCAAACCCTCATCTTAGGTTTCACAGAAAGACCTTTATCAGAGCAAACTATGTGTGAATGTCAGCAGCTCTGCAGGCCAAAGTTAACTAACCAGGCCAAATAAAGTGACACCAACCATAATATAGGATCAAGAATACTCTTCTTCTTTGGATATGATGTTTGATCAAAAAGAATGTAACTTTATAAAGAAATGTAATGTCTCCATGGAAAACTTCAGAAGCACAGCCTTCTAGAAGATGAGATCTTTGCCTTGCTCAGGGACTCCCAGCTATTCTGCATATGGTTTCAAATGGCTGGAAATTTGTACCTCTTTATACATTGTAGGAATTGATGGAGATACAAACTTGTTCTTGGCCGAAAGAGATTAGGTTATATTTTCCTCCACTGTGCAGAAAGCAATTTTGTTATGACTTAGAGACCTTAGTGTTCCCTCAGAGTCACTAAACTTTAAAAAGTTTCTTCCTGAGTACAGACCTTTGATCTCATTTGTACAGTGTTCTCTGTAACCATGTGATTGCAATTTGTAACGATAGATCCTTTTCTCTGCATTTTGAAAAATACTTTAGTCTCTTTAAAAGCTTCTTGCCACTGTTACCACTTAGAGAACATCTGTCTCAGGGGCCTGGTCTCATTTCTTTCAATTTAATCTTCCTGACGTTCCTCTCTCCTTGTCTCTGAGGAAAGGTAAGCTCCTAACTTAGGTGGGAATATTTACAACCAAAATAAAAAGCGAGCTTTTGTCATACTTTTATGAGTTTTACTTTTTGTGTGTGTAAAGCCAATTAGAAAACATACATACCTATGATTTTTTTCCTCCTGTTGTAAAATTTCACCAGATTTTTGTTTCAGGGGTGCTGAGTGCAGTCTCCCTGCCCTATTGCATGGTCTTTAATATGGTCTTTCTTGCCTTTTCAAGTTTGTGTGATGCATGTTTTAGTTTGACATCAACTACCTCCAGTTAGGGGATCTTGTCATCTTGCTAACAGTGAGAATCCATAATATATTTTAAATCTTCCTAGTTTTCTTTCCTAATCTGGTTACAATCCTTCAAATCAATGTTTCTGTGTTTTTCTCCCTCTCTTCTGACTTGGCAGCCATAGTAGCAGGTGACCTGACTGCCCAGATTCTTCAGGGGCCATAGGTTGTTTTGCAGTGGCCTTTGTCCCAGAATCTGAGGAGACATCTCAGTGTGAAAGGGCACACCTTCCCCAAGGCCTAGTCATCATCAGTGTTCTCATTCCACATCTCTTTCCACTGTCTCTTCAGGGAAAAAGATCACAGGGGTTTTAAATGCTATGCTGTCATGTAACTCAACTACTCTAGCAAACAAGCGGGTTCACATCACGTCAGCCACCTGCCAGCCTGTGCTGGGCGACCCTGTTTCTGGCCCTCTATGACCTGGTGCTCAGGAAAGACACCCATGTCCTTGTTCTTTGTTGTATTTTTGGTTGTCCAAACTCCTTGTATCTGTCTTTAAAGACCCTGAGACCAGAACCTGGAAAATGGGAAATAAATCTCTCCCCTGGTTCTGTTTCCTTTTCTGCTTCTTTTGAATAAAATTCTCAAAAATGCAAACTAATCTGTTGAGAAAGACAGAAGACAAGTGATTGCCTGAGGACTGTGAGGATGGGGTGGGGTGCAGAGGGAGGGATCACAGAGGCACACAAGAAACATCACATCTGGGTGGAAAGATACACATGGAGTGTGTACGAAGGTCAGCACTCCTCAGATGGTACACTTCACATGTGTGTGGTTCACTTACACTTACACCCAGTCAAGCTGTAATCAAGGCTTAATGTCATGAGTTGCTTTTGTGGTCAGAAGGAGAGAATATTGTTCCTCTCTTACTGCTGATCCCAAGTGAACACACACTGGATGTTTCCTTACTTGACAACAGTTGGCTTTTTAAATTTTTATTCTTTTTGTACTCACTGTGTACTGGGCACTTAAATGAGCATATTAGCTCACTTAATCACCTAAATGAACCAGCTGAACTCATTTACTTCACTCTAGTTTCCCACCTCCTGGACTTTGCACATGCTGAGTCCTCTGCCTGTACCTCTCATTCCTGCCCCCTCTTGAGTTCTAGGTTAGTCTGGGCTCATTCTCTATTAGGTGCTCCTCCTCAGAAAAGTTTTCCTTTGTTCTTAAGTATAGGTCAGAATACCAGTTGTGTGAGGTAGTAACACCCTTTCAATCATTATCACATGTGTAATTTTATTACTCTTTTATCAAAAACACCAGCTGTGGCTGGTGTGGCTCTGTGGATTGAGTGCCCGCCTGTGAACCAAAGGGTCACTGGTTTGATTCCTAGTCAGGGCACATGGCTGGGTTCGAGGCCAGGTCCCCAGAAGGGGACACTTGAGAGGCAACCACACATTGATGTTTGTTTCCCTCTCTTTCTCTTTCCCTTCCCCTATGTCTAAAAAATAGATAAAATGTTTAAAATGAATAAACAAACAAATACATAACACCAAACAAGTGCTTTCCATCTGCCTGACACTGTCCCAAGCACTGGGGACATGGCTGTGAAATACAACAGACAAAACCCATGTCCTCGCAGGCTAGGCATGCTGTTGGAGAAGTCGCACAATGAACCAAATAGCTAGAACAATAATCATGTGTTATAGTGATAAGGCATGCTTGAATTGTTTTTATTTTATTAATTTAAAAAATGTTGGAGCAGCAAGAAAGAGGAGAACTGGATGGAGAAGACAGAGCAGGAGATGAGAAGGAATAAAATTAGACAGAAAGGGACCACTGGCCAGAACTTGGGCTTTCCTCTGAGTGAAGTGAGGGAGCTTCTGGAGGGTTGGGAGCAGGAGTGGGGTGTGAGTGATCTGTGTTCAGTGAAGGGAAACCTGCCACCGTGAAGTTTCTTTTTAGTCGTGTTGATTTTAAGATCTTTATCAAGAAACAGCACTCACAAAGAAATTTTGACCCTCCCCATATTCCTGCTAAGAGATTTGGATGGAAAATCTTGTTTCACAAGAAAAATCGGGATATTCATCTTAACCTAATTTGAATAAGTATTTTTTTAAAATGTCAACAGGCACCTGTTGGCTAGTTATACTTTTTGTACCACTTTTTAGAAATTGCCTAGCAAGAAATTTCCTGCCTTGTATGTTCTGCTTTTCTCAACTACCTGTAAGTTGTCCATTCTGACTTCTGAAATTTAAGACCCATTTTCTCCATTCTTTCTTTTTTGCCCAAAATGTCTCATATACCCAAAGTTGTCTCCCTGTCTTTGGAATTTTAATGTATATGAATTGCCCATGCTCACATATGAAAAATTTAATTTTGTTGATTAGCAAATGCGCATAAACATTAAAATTCCAAAGACAGGGGGACCTAATCAACAAAACAGATAAGCAAGCAAAATACAACCAGAGACACTGAAATAAAGAACAATCTGACAGAAACCAGAGAGGAGGTGGGGAGAGGGATAATGGGGGGAAAATAGGGGAAGGGCCATCAAGGAACATGTATGCGGGACACATGGACAAAACTGAAGGGGTGGGTTCGAGGGTGGGAGGCAGGGCTGGGTGGGGCAGGGGGTGTGGTCAGGTGAAAATGGAGACAACTGTACTGGAACAACATCAACAAAAAGAACCCCTAATAAAAATAATATTTTAATAAAGTATTTTTTAAAAAAAAATATAGGAAAAATACAAGGGCATGTAATGAAGATACATATGGCTAAGAAGCTGAGTAAAGTCTGTGATTATGCATCCAGAAAAAAAAATACTTGATTTTTCTCCTGCTAATTTGTCTCTGTTAATTTAATGATTAGTCCAGCCAGAAGAATTCAGAAGTGAAAGAAAAAGCCTTAATATTTTTTTAGCTTCCACATTAGTCAGGATCCATGTGTCTGCTGGGTTGCAGGGAGGGGACCCAATGAGGTGGACAGAGCAGTCACCCAGGTGACAGGTGAAGGTGGTTGAACCAGTGTGGAAGAAAGTGGTTAGTCTCTGGATTTATTCTGAGTGTCAAAACAGGAACAGATTCAAAGAAGTGGAGATGACATGGGTTATCAGTGGGGCAGGGGAGGGGAGAGAAAGTGGAAAAGGTACGGAGAATAAGTAACATAACTGGTAGGCACAAAACAGAGAGGGGGAGGTTAAGAACAGGATGGGAAATGGAGAAGCCAAAGAACTTATATGTGTGACCTATGGACATGAACTAAGGAGGGGGAATGTGGGTGGGAGGAGGTGTGCAGGGTGGAGGGAAATAAAGGGGGGAAAACATGGGACAACTGTAATAGCACAATCAATAAAATACATTAAAGAAAGAAAATAGGTTGCAGAATTATTACATGCCATACAGAAATTGAAACAATGGGCAATGATTCAAACTTTCAGAACATCTTATAGCTGCAAACACCAAAGTCAAAGGAAATCATTTAGCTGAATGCAGCATCTTGAGCAGTAAACACCCAAATTATCATGACCCGGAAGATGCTTTTTCTTCCTGTTAGAGCAATAAAAAACTCGCTTTTACAATTCTAGTGGGTAGCTTCAAAAGAAGAAATGAGGATATGGCAACAAAAAGGGAACTTCTGACCCAGACCTATAGATACACTTTCAATTAGAAACCAACCTTATCTATAGGGACACAAGTCCCAATACTTTAACATGCACATGAGATGACAGACTGGGGTCCTAATAAGTAATTTTATAAAATAAAATAAATATTACTGGAAACTTTCTCTTACTGCAGCTGGTAAAATGTATAGTGGATGTTCTATCTGTCCAAATACAACCCTGGAAAATCATTTGATATGCCCCAAGGATGTTTCCCACCTCTTTTAGGTGCATTTAAGGTATGGGCATTTAATTTTACACCAATCTCACCCTTTCAAGAATACAAATATGTGTTAGTTACGATTGGTATGTTTTTCCCACTGACTTGAGGCAGTTTTTCCAGGTGTCAAAAACAATAATGAAAGCTAAATTATTAATGGAACAAACAAATTCCCAATAGAGAGATTCTCTCTCAGTTATAGTGACTGAGGGGCTCATTTGCTGGGTAAATAGTACAATCCATTTGCAGTATTTGATGTAGTCTACAGTATTTTCATTATGTCTATCAACCAAGTTTTCTGGATTTGTGGCACATGCAAATAGTACAAGTAACACTCAACCAGCTAAATTTTCAGAAGCTTCTAATCTCCCTTGTCAAAGCTCTTCTTATAGTGCTCCTCAGAGTGAAATCTGCTTCTCTTGGTAAGCACAAGCTTCTCTCCTCATTAAAGAGTTCCTGGTCACCTATGCATCTAGATGGAGGGAAAATGAAGCAACCTTCCTAAAAAGAGTCACTCTGCATTATTATTAAAAACTTATTAATCAGTTTATAGGGGACTGAGAAATTAGTGACATTTCACAAGTGCACTTCCAGGAGATGAACACGTCAAAGACTATGGCTTCCTTTGTCCATTGGAAAAGGTATCAATTAAAGACTGTCTTCAACCTTGGTGGAAGACACCTTATCCAGTGCCTAGCCACAATTGGACATCTGCACCTGTTTCTGACACTTGCCTCCACCAATAGTGATCAAGGACTTCTTGAGGATGTGAAGCTACTGACCAATCCAAAGATATCAATAAGGCCTGTTTACCTACAAAGTTGATGCAGGGCCTAATGAGTTTGATAGTCTCTGCCTGTGTGCTCTTATTAGTTACAATAATAAGTATACTAGTTTTGGGGGATTTTCTCTCAACTTTGTGGATATAGCCCAACTATTTGTAATTGCTAAAGGCATATACATTTGTGTTATCAGTAATATTCATTTTATGGTTTCTCTATTGAAATTTTGAAGAATGCTATTTCAGAAAGAAGGATAGTGACATGTGTATTTTTAAGAAAAGTGAAAAGTAAGTAGTTTGTCATAATTTGGCTATTTTTGAGTGAGTATAAAGAGACAAACTAAGAAAAACAAGGAGGTAAGAGAAAAAAATTGAGAAAGAAATGTTCTGTATAAATGCTAGAACCTAATTTTGGAAATGTGCTGAAACCTAAACCCAATGGGGGAGACTAACTCTGTTAATTCAAATGGAAGTTGAAGCGGCTGTAAAACAGGGCTCTGTGTAACTGCTGCTGAGGCAGGAGATTCCTGCTTGTGAGCCTTTCACTGAACTCCTGGCCTCTGAAACATTTAGATGGTAAGTGTGGTTTACAACATTGTTTTCTTAGAGCCTTGTCTCCAAATAAACATTGAGCTTGCAGTTCCAAAATGTCCAATTAGCAGGATCAGATGAATAATGAACAACATTTGTCTGTTTCCAATGGAAGGTAAATGGATCATAGCAAATGGATACCCATCTTATGGTCAGACTGTGAAAAGTAAAGAGGTGCATAGTGTGCCCCTAGACTAAGAGTAAATGTTTTACTAGATGGAGAATATAGGGAAATGAGACAGACACAAACTTTGATCTTGATAGCTTATAGGTTAGAAATTGTCCAGAGTGTCCTTCTTAATGAAGGTCTGTGGGACCTGACTGCCTCCCATCTACTTGCTTTGAACCTTTGAGAAAACCTGGCCTTGACTTCCATCCAAGGTTACAGTCTTGCCCCAACCCCGATGGTATCTCATTCAGCAAGACACACACTGACATTAAGACTTTTCATAAATGAACCTTTTCACCGTGAAGGTACATTATGCAACCAAAAGGCTGCATAATGAGGCATCTTTTAGATTGATTTAGAAAGTGTGGACAAAGGGGCCATATACCATACTTGAGAAGCCCAAGGGAGGCCTGCATGATGGCCATGCAAACTCAGAGACCAAAAGTAACTGCATAGGATGGTCTGAAATTGAGTCTTTCTAACTAAAAGTGAGTTATGGAAGGTAGTCCTGTCCTTAGCTGGTATCTTCCCTGACAAAGGGCAATCTTTATCATAGCTGAGCCTGTCTATTGTCTTTTTGTATCCACAATAACATACCTCTGGAATGTCACTATCTTTTCTTCCAGACTCTTTAGGGCACCAGAATAGATACCACAAAAAGCCCTCATTGTTATTGCTTCATGTTCATTGATAACTGCTAACTATGTATTCTCTACTACCCAATGTAAAAGAAGTATGTGTCTATTTGTTTTACTATTTATCTAGTGTTAGAAATTTTCCTGCTTTGGATGGCAGGGGTAGGGGGAGTGGTAAGGGGGAAACAGAGACAACTGTACTTGAACAACAATAAAAAATGTGGGAAAAAAGAAAATTTCCCTGCTTTGTTCTATACAACCTCTTTAATCTTTTATATAACCCATGAATTTCCTGTAACCCTTTATGCTTTCTCTTTTAATTGTAATGTATAAGACAAAGTGCAAAACTGCCACACTTCAAAGCATTTTCTAAATCAGTTGAAATGTAGCTTTCTGGCAATTGTGGTCAGTTTGGCTCAAGTAAACTTATAACAATTTTTTACAGGTTAGACATTTCTTCCCTTGCCAGCTGAAATTTCCAAACTTCTAATCAGGACTTGTTCTTTCTGGTGACCTGCCCTCACTCTGCAATTATCTGGAGGTCTGCCAAGAGCTGCCAGAACAAAAGACAATCTTATCACCCTTATCTCCCAGAAAATTCCAAAAGGTTTAGTTGTTATGTCTAAGAACAAGGAATGATATCACATGAAGAAACTGAGGATTCTTGAGGTGGGGCCACTCATGCAGAGTCACACAGCCTGCCGGTGGACTCGGACATGTCATGCGTGGTCTGTAGGCACTTGGCATCTCTGCTCCACACCTTTCTATGCTTCACCCTCTATCAGAGGAACTACAAGGTTAAATACTACCCTTTTCCCACTCCTAGAAACTGAGAATTCAGATGTGAATTAAATTCATCCTCTGAAAAGCACATGTGCATAATTTGGAAGCAGGAAGGGAGATGGGGCCACTATTTCTGCTGCTGTGTTGACTGATGGGTGGACAACAGCAGACACAGCTTCATGTGGAGAAGCAGATGTTTCTCTGCCTCTGGGTGGGGCTGTGGCCATGCAACCTTGAGGCCAGACTCCCAGTGGTAGCTCCTCATTTCCATTTCCACAGCTCATCAGTGGTCTTACAAGCACCTAATTCTTTGCATGGAAAACCTTTTTGTTACGAAGAAGTGGAGGGAGGGGTTTCTGTTTTCCTGGTGAAATCCTGACAGTGACACCATTTACTCTCATCCCCAGGCCCATTGTTTTTGCATCTGCACACAGCAGATCTGGGTGGCAGGAGTAGAAGTGAGAGTGAGGGGAGTTGTGAAGATCAGAGAGAGAAATGAGAGTGGAAGTTGGAGTGCCTGGGGGCCTTGGTATGCATTTCTTGAAAATGGCCTGGGGGAGAGTTTGGAGAGTCTCCTTCCAAAGCAGAGATGGAGAAGGCACCTCACTCGAAGGGGAAGCCCCTGCCTGGTCATAGTTCACTGCTTCTTATGAGCGTCCTGTTTGAGAGCCCACTGGAACCCTTTGGGAGGTCTTCTAAAACTAAAGAGGAGCCTTCACTAGGTGGTGAAGAAGAAAAACTTTTACTATAAGCGGTTGTGAGCCATTCCATCATTCTGAAAATCCAACTGTCTTTGTATAGTGGGTCTTCTGGGAAGATCACTGAGATCCTGAGTGTGAGTTAATTGCCTCACTTTCCTGCCTTGAAAGGTGTCACCCCATGGGAAGCAATGCTTCCTGGGGTATCAGAGCAATAGAAAAAAAACTGTCTGTGTTCCTAAATGGCCCTGCTGACAGAAGTGTTGAGCTGAAGGAAGGCAGTGAGCCTACAGTACATGTCTGTTCCTGTGAGGACAAAGTTGAGTGCCTTACCTGATGGAGCTTGGCCTGTGTAGCCCTGCTGCAGGACGATGTCCTCAGGGGCTCAGCCCTGGCATCTTTCTTGGCTGGTTTAGGTTCTGAGGATCGTCAAGTGCCAGGCCAGCTTCAAGGAGAGTTAGCCCATTTGTTGTGACCATGGGCGACTTCCACTGCCCACATGTTTTGTGCAGGAGCCCAGTGAGCATACAGTGGTGGGAAAGAAGCTGCCTGACAGTGTCCACTGAATGCCAAGAGCCTCTCCTTGGAGCGGGCATTCTGGTGGGCATTAGGGTGGGATATGAACATTATCACACTCGGTGCCCATCCCCAGTCAACCATCCCCAGATCTTCCCTGTCTTCTTCTCATGCTTTTATCCACATCATAATCGGGCGGCTCATATAAATCCATGCAGAAGGGGACTAAGCACATTGCTCTCTTTCAGAAGGTGGAACCCTGAAGTCTTGTCTCCTGGAGGATTTCCCTACATCACTGATTCAGGGCCTCATTATTGGAGTCCTAATGTAACAGTCACTCACCTCTGCCAGTGCCAGCCCACTGTGCAGTCCAGCCACACATCTGGTCTGTGTTTTCCCTCCTCTGTGAAGAGACCACAGGTACCTGCATAAGCCCTTGGGTGTGGGTGGAGAGAGAGTCAGCAGGAGCAGGTCCCGTGGTGTTGGAGCCACTTACTGGGGTGTTCACCTGTGCTGTCTATTTTGGCTTGAGCCCATACAGGCCTTTTTCATGAATGATGGATGTTGCTGTATGTGCCCAAAGTCACATTTTGGCAGCCCAGACAGCACCCAGTAATGACGTGCTGATCAGGTCGTAATACCCTTTGTGTTCAGAGCCTGGTATTCCTGTCAGTTTGGGTTTCTCTAAAAGCCCATGGTTCAATAGCACACATGTATTTTTCACAGCTCTTGTGGTTGGGAGTTCCTGATTGGGTTCTGCTGAGGGCCAGCTTCTGGCCCTCATATGCACTTCTCACTGCATATATGCACCGTTCAAAAAGACTGAAATTGCTCTGTCATCTTCCTTTAAAACACCATGATAGCTAATCTTTTGTTTAACTAGACTGGGTAAAAAGCTGCCTAGATTGCTGGTAGAACGTTATTTCTGGCTGTTTCTGTGAGGGTGTTTCTAGAAGGGACCAGCATTTGCATTGGTAGAATGATGCCCCTCATCATGCAGGTGGGCTTCTCCCAATTTGTTGGGGACCCAAATAGACAAAAAGGTAGAAGAAGGAGAAATTTGCTCTCTGCACTGAAACATTCATCTTCAGATGGCCTTTCACCATCAACCCTCCTGTTCTCCAGGTTTTGAACTTGAACTGGAACTTAAAACATTGGCTCCCTTGTTTCTTGGGCCTGAGGTTTGAACTGGGACTACCCCACCTGCTTTGCTGGGCTCCAGTTTGCAGGGAAAAATCATGGGACTCTAAGCCTCCACAACCGTATGAACCAATTTCTTGAGATAAATCTTTAAAAGTAAATGTATGCTATATCTTAATGGTTCAGTTTCTTCAGAGGACACTACTCTTATTTATGAGAACTCCACTTCACAACCTAATTACCTTTCAAATGCCCAAGCTCCTAACACCTGCACACTGGGATTACAGTTTCAACATATGAAATCTGGAAGAACAATACTAAGTTCAGTGCTCCAGGCATCCAGATTTCACTGTGTCTATCTGCAGAAGGAGGCATGAATTCCAATCCCCCCCAACTGCAAAGCCTGGAGCCCCGCACTCTGATTCTGTTGGGACTTGTAAGATGTTGCATATAAAATATGCTGAGTTGAAAGCATAGATGCCCCTTGCTCTTTCTAATTTTTAAATATAATCATACAGGAATTATTTGAAAAATATTTTACAATTTTCAAAAGCAAGATTTTGGTGAGGAAAGACTTGGGTTAGTTTCTGGAATAATACTTAGTGGCTTCAATGGTGTGTTGTTTTATAAGTTATTTCTAGCTGGCCTATCATTGGCTGTTTCTACTATTTGATATTAAAATGTATCCACACTTATCAACACATGGTTTTAGTTCTTCAGAGCCAGCATGAGGCTTAGTCAAGTCTGAGCTCCTCTGACAGGAAGTAAGCTTTTGCCAGTGGTATTTGTGAAACTAGATTACAAGATTTTAAAAATCCTTCACAAGTGACTGACCCACTGCAAAAAAAAAAAAAAAATCAAATGTGAGTGATTCCAGAATAAAAAAAGCATTTATTGAGATTTTGCTTGTTTATTTGCAGAAACTGAACCAGCTAATGTGCTTTAATTTCTAAATTATTTGTGTTGGGTCTAAAGTAAATTTTAGTAAACAAAAAAACACTTTTTTAAGCTGTTTAACTTCTGGTAGTATGAGTTGCAAATGCAAGGTGGGAAATGAAAAGAGTTAAGAAAAGAACAAAGAAAGAGGGAAATAGAGAAATGAAAAACACGAAGGAAAGAAAATTAGCTACAGCCCTGGCTGGTGTGGCTCAGTGGGGCCAGCCCGAGAACCAAATGGTCACTGGTTCAATTCCCAGTCTAGGACACATGCCTGGGTTGTGGGCCAGGCTCCCAGTAGGGGATGCAGGAGAGGCAATCACACACATTGATCTTTCTCTCCCATTCTCTCTCCTTCCCTTCCTCTCTCTCTGAAAATAAATGAGTAAAATATTTTTAAAAATATGAATATGTGAGGTCCTTTATATAAGTGGGTTGTACAATTCCTGTCTTTTTGTGACTTATTTGTTTTACCTAGCATAAAAAGCAAATTGACCTTTTCTTCCTAAGGCTGAGAGATAGTTTGTTGTATATGTATATATTACATTTTCTTTTCTCATCCCTCAGTGTATAGACAATTGTATTGCTTCCACCTCTTGGCTATTGTGAATCTAGCTGCAGTGAAATCAGATGTGCTAATATTTTTCAAAATCTTGGCTTTTAATTTCTTTAGATATAAAACAGAAGTGATATTGTTGGACCAGATGGTAAGTGTAGAGGAATATGCAAGTTGTTACCTACAGTAGCCACACACTTGGGCATTTCCCTCAATAGTTGGTTCAGGTTGTAATTTGTCCTTCTTTGCAGAATTTGTTCAAGAATTTTCACCATTTTAACCGTATAACTTGACCTTTCCTGTTGTTAAATTGTAGGGTTTGCTCATATAGCTTAGATATTAAAGCCTTAACAGATATATGGGATTTGCAGATACCTTTTCTTTGTTTTGTATATTTCTTTTTTTCTCGCTTTTTTCTCTTGATGACCAATAGCTTTGAAGTTCGATATAGTACCATTTTCTATTTTACATTGTTTCCTAAGCTGTTGGTATCTTATAGAAATAATCATTGCCAAATCCAATTTCATGAAGCTTTTTCTCTGGGTGTTCTTCTGTGAGTGTTATAGATTTGGGTCTTTCATATAGATCTTTAATTCATTTTGAGATATTTTTTGTATGTGGTATAAATTTATTTTACATGTGAATATCTAGTGTTCTCAACACCTTTTTTTGAAGTCTGTCTTTTCTTCATTGAGTGTTCTTGGCATTCAATGATCATTTGACCATATGCAGGAAAATTTATTTATAGGGTCTTCACTCAGTTGTATTTATCTATATGCTTGTCTTTATGCCAATACCACTCCATTTTTACTGTAGCTTTATATTGTGCAGGGTTTTTTGCTTCCCTTCTTATTTATTTATTTATTATTTTTAAACTTTTTTTATAATGTGTTTTTAAACCAGGAAACACAAGCCTCCAACTTTCATTTTTTAAAAAGATTGTTCTGGCTTCACAGAGTCTCTTGAAATATCATATGAATTGAGAACAATATTTTTTATTTCTTTAGAAAATTCCATTAGGATCACAATATGTTACATTGAACCTATAGGTCACTTTGAGTAGCATGGACAGGTTAACAACACTAATCTGGCAAACTATGGTTTTGTTGCCAAAGAGGATAAATTTTCAAGCAGTTCCTGTGTTTTTTTTCCTCCTATGATATATTCATACTCAGCACTCTGAAGGGGTTGATTCTGCTTTCACACCCCACTTAAAACTTCCTGAGGTAAGAATAGGACAGGGCTTTTGAGATTTTAGATCTAGGAGCTGTGAGAGGAGATTAAGAAAGCTAGACTGCTTTCCAGCTTTTGTTTTGTTCTGGTGTAACTGTCTGACTGTGCCAGTGGTAACTCTATTCTGCAGTCCATCCTCTCTTTTCTGCCAACTCTAGTGCAATTGAAACAATTTCATTTGGTGAGAAATAAGAAGCATCTTCAACAGAAAACATTAGTTTAAAAAAAGCTTGGTACTTGCTTTTTGAACACATCCCTAATTTGTCATAAATATTTGAAAGTCATGTGTGACAAATGTAGTCATGTTATTCACTAGAAAGTCGAAAGCTTTGTCTTTCATCAATGAAATAACTGGGTCTTTGGAGGATACTGTGAATGTGTGTGTTAGCTTCAGTCCCAGGAATGACTTCAGACCCAAAGACCTGGCTATTTACAAAGTCATAGAACTGCACTGAGCAAATATTACACCTTTAGAAAGTGCTCCCTGCTGAGGAACCTGTGCACAGGTGCCCAGCCCCAGTTTCATTCCAGTGTCACCACCTCAGAATCAGAGAGTCTGGACGGATGTCTGACAACACAAATGTCCAGAATAAAGGGAAGCATTAGGACCCTTCTTCAGGACTGGGACAATGAGAAGCTACAACTGTGAGGAAAGCAGTTACCTTGTTCAGTACACATTACTGCAACACTTTTTAAAATATGAAGATACTTGATCTTTTGAAGTGTTTTGAATACTGTGGTAGAGAAAATCATTGGCCCCCGAGAATACCCCAAGTCATATACTGGATCCTGTGAGAGTATATTTTGCAGAAGATACTTTGGTTGTGCGGTGATGTTACAGGTGGTGAGATGGAAAGGCTATTTTGGATTTTCTGGATGGTCCCTCCATGTAATTGCTTGTGTTTTTGTGACTTAGAGAAACAGTCAGAGGAAGATCAAATGACAGCAGAAAAAAAGCAGATGTGGCCATGGGAGCAGAGTACGAAAGGTGTACGTGATGGGGGAACCTGAGACAAGAGTGAAAACAGCTTCCAGAAGCTGGAAAAGCAAAAACAGATTTCCCCAGAGAATCTGAGGAGAAAGCAGGGTCCTGTAGATACACACCATGATTCCAGCACAGTGATGCCCACTCAGGCTTCTGGTCTCCAGGATGGTTATGGAGTGTGTAGACGGGTTCAATGCTTTATCCACTCAGATGAACTTAGGAGACAAACAGGTGACCACCTGCTCATTCTTTCATCCCCTGTCTGAAATTTCCCCCACAGCCCTCAGAGGATGGCACATGAGGGCAAAGGGAATCTTTAAGGTCTTCACTAACATTGGCAGGAGCACTGAGCACATTTCATGTGTGGAAAATGACAAACCCTAACCACCAACATTGTTCCTATTCTACATGCATTTTCACCTCACATGTGAGGGAGCAGATGCACAAACCTTTCAAAGATATTCTGTAACAGAACCTTGACTGTGTGTGGAACATAATGACTCCTTAAAATTGCAATAGGGTGTGATCCCAGTTCTAGGTCCTGTGCACCCACTGCCTTCACTGCCCTGTGATCAGTCAGAGACCTCTGGGGCACATCTACAATACAAAACACTTTCCTGGCTTTTGTTGTCATTTTCATAAACCCCATGAGCCTGTCTCAAAGAGAGTCCACAAACAGGATACACAGTATTGGGAAATAGACAGTATATTCTGAGTTATTTTGAGGTTTGTTGGTTCCGATTGGCTTTTAACCATGAATCAAAATCCTAGACAGATCTGCAACCAGAAAGATTTTAGAAACCAGGGGGTGTGAGGGAATATACCATATTTTTGGACCATAAGATACACCTAGGTTTTAGAGGAGGAAAATAGGGGAAAAAATTTTGAAGCAAAAAATGTGGTAAAATATTTAACATAAATAACATAATATTTCACCAATGTAAATGTAAACAGAACTCAACAGCAGCATTCACAACCATTATACCTGCCAGATTTGGGGGGAAAAGAGTGTGTCTTATAGTCTGAAAAATACAGTAAGAAGGGGTAATGTCATGGGCAGAAATAGGAGGAAAATTGTACTGCAAAGAAAAGCAGGGCAAAGAGGAACAGTGTGTGTTGTTTTCTGGGTTTAGGGGGAAGATAATCAAGAAGGAATAGGGAGCAGCGTAGATTTTCTGGAAGAGGTTGAGGACTCATATTGTGGATAAAGTCAGGTTTGGTGGCCCACCCACCAAGGACAGAGTTTCTGGAGTTGGATAATTTGTGTGGAAAAGAAGCAGTTCTTCCAAATGAGGGTATGGTCTTGGAGGCAAGGTAGCTTTCTGAAAAAATGAATAAGATTCTTGAAGACTCAGATACTGAAACAAAACATTTGATTAGGGGCATCTCTTGGGGGTGTGCTCTTGTGTACATGGGAGAAACAAAAAAACACATAAAAAAAGTCAAGAGCACAGGGTGGCAGAGGGGCTTATGTGTAGGAATGGGGAAGAAGAGAGAATGGAACCCTAAACAGAGGTAACCAGAGAAACGTGCTCCTAACTTAATCCCAAGGGCTCAGTAGCCCAAGATATAGGGCTTGATTGGCCCAGGAAAATGAGAGATTGGATGCTGGGAAAGGGACTAGAGGGAGACTGAGGTTAAGAAAAAAACTAGCAGCCACTGAGGGATGAAATTTCTTGAAAGACAGGAAGGATGGCATGCATGTGTACTGTGTAGTCTGTCTGATGGCTGAAGAGCAGGTGGGAAATGATAAAGAGAAAAGAAGTTAGGGGTGCAGAGACAGATCAAAGAGGGGGAAAGGTAAGGAAAACCAGGAAGCTGGTGTGGGGAAAGTGCACAGGCTAGAGTCCAGGAATATCAGTTCTCAGAGAGTAAACTAAAGTACTCAGTGTCTGCATTAGACCAGGGTGGGACTGTTGCTACTCTTCCACTAAGTGGGGTCTGAGTCAGACAGACTGAGCTTCTCATAGTGATGCAAGTGTTGCTTCCACAGTACCCCAAGTTTCCTTACCCTGAGTCTGCAACAGGCAGTCAGTGCCCACAAAATCCCATTGAGTGGGGCTGAGGAGTAGCCTGGCAGTGGTTGTTGGGGACCCTGTTGGAAGTGGGTAAAGACTGGGTGTCTTTGGAGTTTGCTGTGTTGTTAGGTTTTGATACAAATTGCATCAAATATGTATATGATTGGAAGTCTTTCAATTCATAAATGTACATTTTTTTTACTTATTTGTTTTCAATTTTTATTTTTTTTCCAGAAAAGTTGGTAATTTTCTGGGTGTAGCTCTTCCACATACTTGGTTAAATTTTTGTAAGTATTTTATTCTTTCTGATACTATTGTAAATGAAACTGCTCACTTAATTTTGTTTTGGGTGTGTTCATTGTTGTTACAGAGAAATGGAAAGGATGCTGACTGTTGATTTTGTCCTTTGCTACTTCACTGAATTTATCAGTTCTAACAGTTTTTTGAGTGGAGGGCAGAATCTCTAGTTTTTTTACATATAAGATTAAGTTGTCTGTTAAAGAAATTTATTTTATTAATTTTTTTCCAATTTGAATGCCACTTATGTCATCTTTTTGCCTAATTATTCCACCCAGGGCTCCCAGAACTATGTTGAATAAGTGAAGAAGAAACATTTTCATCATGTTCACAATTTTATTAACATCTTGGTGTCTCTCCATGGAGCAGTGTGTTAACTATGGGTTTCCATGTGTGGCCTTTACTGTCCCGAGTAGTTCCCTTCTATTCCTGTAGTCCCTGACTTTTGTTAAAACCATAAAACCTCCCTAGACAGTTATTTCAGCATTTATTCAATTTTCAGTTCTGAAAGTGAAGCTTTTTTCAAACAGAAAAAAGATTTAGATAAAATTTCTTCAAAGACAAGGTCATGAAGACTAGACTGGTCTATCTTTATTTAGTAATAAAGTATTTAACATGAGGTAAATGCATCCCCACTAACTAACGTTTTCTGGGTCCCAGAATTAGACAGAGGATCTAAGCCTGCCTTCCCCAACAAACACACACATTTATTTGAGGAACAGGACCTGGTGTTTTTGAAGCCACATAAGTTCTAGGAAAAGATCAATGAATGATAATAAGAGAGTAGAATTTCACCTGATGTTGAGGCTATAGGAGGACACATGGGCTGGGAAGGGGTTCCCTGTGCTGAGAGTACAGAGATGTCCATGGGAACAAGTCAGGGCTCACTCTGGGGTAATTTGGGGTCAGAAAGGAGATCCATACCTCTTTTTACATATTGTCATCTCAACAAAAGCAATAATTTTTCTGCAGAGAGCAGGACCATCCTCAGGTGACCCTTACAAACTTAACTGTGGACTGTGAGTGGCTGAGATGTCAGAAGTTGCATGGTGGCCCCAGGTCCCAAGCCCACTCTCTATCTGTCACAGCCTCTGGTTCTCCACAGAGCCTGTGAGAGTGTCAACATTCTAGCCAGAAACCCCACAGTCACAGAGTGTAATGACACTGTCCTGCTGGCTGATACACAAGTGTGATCTCTACTCAGTGGCTTTACAACCACAAAAGTCTGTGGCTCTTTAAAAGGATGATACTGTCCTGTGGGTTACAGAACCTTCACCATAGACCTTGTCAGGAGAATGATGTGGGAATTTTCAGGGTGATGGCACCAACCCCACATTTCTTTGAAACGAACCTCTCAAACTCAGTGTAATCTAGAGTGACACTTCTTTCTTCACTTGTTATTACACTCTGAGTAAATCTTTTGCACTTTTTGAATAGATTTGCTGTGAAAGTTGAAAATTGTTAGAAGACTTGCATTGAGTCAAGAAATGCTTAATAATAAAAGTTGACATTGTCATTGTTGTTGACTTAACTTTACAGCTTACACCAGATCCCACCTTTGACTGGTCTCAGGTGCAGCACCTTTACAGTGCAGGAGACACCGTGTCCCTCAAAATATAGGTAGATGTCACGTGATGACCTGTGGGAGGATATGATAATCTTGCCTAAATCCAAGTTCTGTCCTTTTTTCCAGGGGTCATGTGGAGGGCACCTGGACACTGTTATGGACAAGTATAAATGAGCTGAGAGACACTTATGTGGGTAGGAACTCTGGTCTTTTTCTCTCTCTTTGACTTCTTTCCATAAATTCTAACATCTTCTTGAGCATTCTTATTTTCATGGGAGTAGGCTTATTTGCCTATGTTTAGCATGACTCTGTCCCTTTTATTAGTAGAATACAATCGGAATTGTTGGTAATAGCAACAAGGCTTTTGTTCATATATCCTAGTTCAGACTGATGCCCATAGAATTTGAAATAACCTTACTCATTATGGATGTAAGTTTTACCTAATGTTTATATTGATATTTCGTGGAGAAGAGGGCATTGCCCCAAACTAGGGAGACTGCAAGTGAGGTGTGAGAGTGAAGCTTCCTAAGTTCAAGAGGGTGTTCTAACTCCCACCTTAGGTTTTATAGAAAAACCTGCTTCAGAGAAAACCCTTGGCGAACATCAGTTTCTCTTCACTTCAGTAACTAATCAGGAGAAAACAAATTACAGCAGCCATGTTGGAGAATGAAGAATACTCTTTTTTATTTGATATGACACTTGAGAAAAAATAAAAGGTGACTGAAGAGATTTATAAAAGTACAGCTTCCTGGGAGATGCAATCCTAGCTCTGTTCAAGGACTTCAGCTCTTTTGCTCTTGTGCCTACATTGCTCTGAACTGACAGCTCTTTCTAAAATTCAGGAATTGATGGAGATGCAAACTAGGTCTTGGCTGAAAGAGATTTGGCTGTGGCTCCCTCCACTGTGAAGAAGGCATTTGTGTTATGACTTAGAAGTCTGAATGTAGCCTCAGAGTCAGGAACCCTTAGACAGGTTCTCTCTGACTCCAGGTCTCAGAGATCTATTTCTTTAGACCATTCCATTAAAAATGTAGTTGTAATTTGGTAATGGCTGATTCTTTATTTGGTCTTTAGAAACATACACAAGTGTTTCTGAAAGCTTCTTCCCAGTGTTAAGAACCAAATAGCATCTGTCTCAAATGCCTAGGCCCACTACTTTGAATCTTAATCTCCCTGATGCTCCTATGTCCCAGTCTGTGAGGAAGAGTAAATGCCTACCATGGTCTGGGACCTATACAGACCAAACATAGAAGGACTTCCTCTCAGGATTTTGTGAAAAGTTTTGCTTCTCTATTCTGTAAAGTCAGTTAGCAAACACAGATGCCCATGGTCCCGTCTGTTCTGAAATCTCTCCAGACTTTGAATCATGGGTGTTGAGTTCTGTGACACTGCCCTATTGCATGGTCTTGAATACAGTCTTTTTATTTTTAAACCTGTAAACTTGTTTGATGAATGTTTTTCTTTAACATAAGCTCCTTGTATGTAGTTAATCATGTCACCTTACTCAAAGTGTCCATCCTTAACATATTTTAAGTCTTTCTTTTTTTAAAATAAGGTTTGAAATTGTCTTGACTGTCTTCTGACTTGATGTTCACAGCAGGAGATGACCTGACTTCCCAGATCCTCTTGGGGCCCCAGGTTGTGTCAAAGCAGCCTTTGCTCAGAATCCTACAAGATGTGCCAACATGAAAGGGCACAATTCCACAGCTCCCTTACTGTCAACACTGTACTCATTCCACATATGTTTTCATTGCACCTTCAGGAAACAAGATCACAGAGTCTATAAAAGATATTCTGCCATTAAACCTCAACTACTCTAGTGAGCATGCAGATCTCTGTGACATCAGCCACCCACAGGCATGTACTGAATGAGCCTCTCTCAAGCCCTCTTTGACATGCAGTTCAGGGAAGACATCTCTGTCCTCATTCTTTGTTTTCTTTGTTCTTTTTGCAATTTCCACATGCCTGTCCTTAAAGAGCCTGCATTCAGAATTGGGAAATGGGAAATAAATCACTTTTCTGGTTCCATTTCCTTTCCTTCTGCCTGTGGCTCTGGTATGTTGGACTGAGATCCTTGGGAACCTGTCCAGAGGTGGACTGTGTGTGAGCAGAGCTTACAGAGAATGAAGTCATGGAGAAATGGGGTCTGCTCAGAGTCGCATGAGAAATTTTGAAGCCTAGGAGTTGTGAGTGTGTTAGGCATTGTATGATTTGAAGGAGCCCTAAAGGTGCCATGCAGGAGGCTTTGTTTTGGAGGCTCAGAATGAAGCTGAATAATATGAGTGAGGGTCTGACCTGCCTGTTAAGGGAGAGACACTGGAGCTGTGTAGTGAAGTGGGGGTGCCATTCTCCCAGACTAGGATAAGAATGTGGGCAAGACACAGGGTTGGGAGAAAGGATTATGTTTTGAAGACTCAGATTAGTTTCCTGACATTAAGACAACTGAAAGCACCAGATGTACAAGCTGACAAGGGTCATGCCTCAGGGTGTATGGGGAAAATAATGAGGTGGAGGAGAAAACAGAGTTAAGGTTGGTACTTTCCACAAGTTAGGGTGTGGGATAATGGGGACAACTCACTCAATGGATACAGTGTTTCATAGAATGATTAAAATATTTTAATACTAGGTAGATGTGGTGCCTACATGACATTGTGCCTACATGACATTGTGCCTACAGTAAATGCCACTGAATTGTTCACTTTAAAATGATTACTCTATATTATGGAAATTTCACCTCATAATGTAATTATGCTGAATTAAAGAAGCCAGATTAAAATGGGAACATACTACATGGTTTTATTTATATAAAAGTTCAGAAAATGCAAATGTATCTATTGGGAAAGAAAAGGAGTAATTGCCTGAAAAGTCTAGGGGTTGGGTGGGGAGAAGAGGAAGGGATTACCAAGGCACGTGAGAAAGGTTTGGGTGAAATGGATTCACATGGAGTGAGTACACATGCCAACACTCGTCAGATTGCACACTTGACACATATGTGGTTTATTTCCTGTCACTTATAGATCAGTCAGCTGTAATCAATGCTTAATGTCATTGTGTTGCGACAATTCAAGGCCAGGCAGGTCCATGGTATTTACACAGACAGAATAATATTCACAGAGCCATTGGGATGTCTGGCATGCATCATTCCTAGGTGGGTGAGCCACGAATGCTACAAGCTGCGTGTCTATCTGCATGTCTCTGCATAGCACATGTCATGGCCCTTGCTCCCCAGCATGGCACCCATCATGGCACCCATCGTAGCACCTGTCCCCTTGAGTGTGTCTCCCATCATCACCCCAGCAGGGAGTCCCTACCTGTTTAAGTACTAGAAGGGAACAAAGCTGGAAAACTGCCAGAACATTATATAATAAAACATAATTCTGCACATGCCAGCCCACTTCAGGTTATGGGAACAGTTCATTGGACCCAGTCTCAAGGCTGTAAGAACACTGGTTATCACGGTCCTCCAAGGCTATGGGAACACTGCTTCCCTTAGCTACTCAGACACCAGGGTGATGAAGCCAGACTGCCTCCATTTACCCTACAGTCATGAATGACAGTCTGGTCTGGCCTTGCACAGAGGCATGTGAGCCAGCAAAACAGGATATGAGAACAAACGGACCAGGATGGAACAGCACTCAAGTAATCGGTCAAGCCAGGATAGTTCCAGAAACTAGCAAGCCACAGGAACAAGTTCCAGGAACTTGAGAGCCATGAACTAGAAACACCCAATAAGAGAAGGAAGAAAGTAGTGCAGTTCAAAGTAACCAATTACAAGACTACTTCTCCATTGTGTGCGGGTTTTTTTTTCCTTAAAAACACCACACAGAACCACCAGGGTGGGAACTGGCCTCAGCTCAGCTGCTTCCCCTCCCTCACTCCCAAGGGACCCCACTTCCAATAAACTCCTTGTTTTGCTATTAGCTCACTGTGTTCTTGTGGTTCCTCAGCAGCTCCGATCTCACAATGAATTGCTTGTGTGGTCAGGGGGAGATTGTATGGTTTTCCTGTTACTGCTGCTTCCAAGTGGGCAGACCTGAAATGGGTACCCACGGGAGTGCAGTAATGACAACACTGGCCATTTTTTAATGCTGACCTCAGTGTACTGGGTACCTCAAGTGTACTAGCTCAATGAATCACCAAAATGAGTTCAGTAAAATTTGTTTACTCCAATGAACTTTCCTACCTTCTGGCCTTTGCACATGTCCTCTACCTGGACCTCTCATTCCTGCCCCCTCATGAGCTCTAGGTTTGCCTGGGCTCATTCTCTGTCAGCTGTTTCCCTTTAAAAAAGCTATAGCTGGTTCTTCATCTGGGTCAGAATTCCAGGTCTGTGAGGTCATAATGCTCCATATTTTACCCTTTTAACCATTATCATATTTGTAATTTTTTTACTCATTAATCAAAGAACACCGACCCTCTGCTCCCTATCTACTTTACTCTCTTCTAATCACTAGAAAGAAAACAGACAAAATCTCAGTCCCCAGAGACCTGACATGCCAGAGTGGGAGTCACACAATAATCCAAACAACAGTGACAACAATAATGTCTAATACAGTGTCAGAATAAAGTAAGGTATACTTGGGGTGATTTCCAATATGTTGGCTCAGCACAGAGGATGTGGACTCATTGGAGTGGAGATCTCAGAAGATGAGAGTAGATGAGGTCAGAAATAGAGAAGCCACCAGCCAGACCCTTGCTTTACTGAGTGAAGTGGGGAGCCAGTAGAAGTTTGAAAGAAAAAAAAAAGGAATGTGAGTAATCTCTGTTTATTGAAAGAAACCAACATTTTGCCTCCTTGAAATTTTGGTTTTAGGATATTGATTTTAAGCTGTTTATTAGGAAACAGAACTCAGGAAAAAAACTGTTGACTCTCTCCATATTTCTGCCAAGAGATTCAGAGAAAAAAATATGCATCAGTGGAAATCACTGTAGGCTAATTAGTTATGTATGTTAAATAAAAGGGCTTCAGGCAGGCACCTGTTGCCTAGATAACCCCTCTGTCCCACTGGTTCTGTGTTGCTCAGAAAAATTCTCTTGCCCTGTAGGATCTGCTCTTTTCAACTACCTATAAAGCACTCATTCTGACTTCTGAAATATAATATCCTGTTTTCCATTTTTTCTCCTTTTCCAAAATATTTTGTAACCCAATATTGCTTCACAGTCACAGTATTTTTTATGTTTATGTAAATTCTCCATGATCATATATGAAAAACTTTATTTCCTTCTGCTAATGTGTCTTTATTCTTTTGATGATTGCCAAGTCAAAAAATTATTTAGAAGGTGAGAAGGACAGTATTACTATTTTTTACACTTCACATTAGCCAGGATTTGTGAGGCTGCTGGGTGGCAAGCAGGGAGTTCAGTGCAAAGGCAAGTGAATCATCCAGGTGACCAGTGAGTATGGTCAGACCAGCATGACAAAAAAGTGTCAGTTTCTGGACTTGTTCTGAGCACCAAGTCAAATAATATTCTGAAGAATTTAATATGAGGTGTAAGAAAATGAGTAGTGAAAATACAAAGGGATTCAGAAAAATTCTTGAGAATCACATTGAAGTCAATAATTTGGCTGGCCTGAAAAATCTTAAGGCATCCTGAAGTGCCTTTTAAACATGAGTGGTCAAGTACAAAGTAGGATATCAGTAATCTTGTCCAGTTTGTCTCTTTCATCCACTGTCATGTGCCTGGCAGGTTTACAGTGTGGGTTCATTACACATTTACAGCATCAACAAATGGACAAGAATGAACAATCAAAATGTCTCTGGGACACCCATAGACAACATTTCTTACTGACTAGGACAATACAGCAATACTGCAAAGTTACCATGACTGCAGGGGCCCTTATAAACCCATTGTTGTTGTGGTGATATTAGGACCTCTCTGGGGCATTCCTGCTATAGGCAACTTTGGAATTAAATTAAGTTAAACAAAAAAGTACTTGAATAACTCTGGCTGGTTCAGTTCAGTAGATTGAGTGTGGATCTGCAAACCAAAGGGTTGCTGGTTCAGTTCCCAGTCAGGGAACATGCCTGGCTTGTAGGCCAGGTCCTCAGGATGGGAGCATGCAAGAGGCAACCAAGCATTGATGTTTCTCTCCCTCTCTTTTTCCCTCCCTCCCTCCTGTCTCTAAAAATAAATAAATAAAATATAAACAAAAGTACTTGAATGATACTGAAACTGACCTGGCACCCCTCTGAGAGACTTCCTGGTCCCTATGTCTCAACAATAGAAATGGGACTGGAGTCTTTCAGGCTGCAACAAGCTCAGCAAATACTAATTAAAATTAGGGACATGTAAAAACACAACAAAAGAGCTAATTAAGCAATAAACAGTGATAGCATATTTATTAATCTGAGACATGAGTCGGGGTCATGGGATTCCCAGTTCTTTCTGAACAGCCATGGATAAGATCATAACACACATGTTGAGTTACTTCCCATGAGTTAAGTTCCCCATGATAGGGAAGCAATAAAGAGCAAAGCTTGGAACATTTTTATTAGCAGATTCACATATATCTTTTTAATTTTCTGTAATAAGAAGTCAAAGTTGATATATGTAGATTGAGAAAACAATGTTTCAGTATTTTATCTTGTTTGGTAATAATTTAGGTACATAATGACTTTAATTAATGCCTAGCTCACAAGTGACAAACACAAGTCCCTCAGGCAGAATCTGGCCCTCCACCTGTTTTATTCGACCTGGCACCTTGTTTCTACCCAGAGCCAGCACGAAGCTCTTACTTAACTGTTAAGGAGTAGTTACATTTATGACCCCTAAAATTACATTTGACCCTTTGAAGGCAAGGAGGGGGCTGATGTGGCCCCCGATGAAAGTGAGTTTGACACCCCTGGCCTAGCTGTACTAGGATTGAGCTTTCAATTAGACTTGTTAAACCAGCCTGAGTTTTAGCTCTGCTGTGAAGGGAGGCACAGTTGCCACCTCAGATGTGCCTGTTAGGATATTGGCTCTGATCTTGTTCTTGGAAAATAGAAGGTCATAAAAAAAAACATAGAACTTTCCTCTTAACTGCCTTGAAAGTCTTTAAATGGAGGACTAGTTCAAAGGGGGAACACTCACATGGAAATGCAAAGCAAATATTTATTTATCAATCATTTGCTTTGGACTCTCCATGCAAATAGCTGTGTGTGTGTGCGTGTGTGCATGTGTGTTGAAGCCTCAAACCACAATGCTTTTTGTTCTTTATCTTCAGAATAGTATATAAGTCTTAACTAACCAATACTTCTTTGGGTTTCTGTTTCTATCACTTCCAAATGTTCACTAGTATAATAGATTGTGCATTGTGTAAAACAGGTTGCAAGAGATATATTGACAAGATAAGAGAAGGATGTAGCCTGTTAAACACAAAGTGGATAGATCTGTTTTCTGCTCTTAAATTAATGCCACCAACACAATCCCCAAACTAGATGCAGTACGTTGTGAGGTCTGCAGGCAGAAAGACTTCCGGCTTCCAGTAACCAATAACCCCCAAGCAGAATGATGCCAGGGGAGAAATCATTCAGATTTAAAAGAATTAAAAAAGTAAAATGGATGTGAGCAGTCATGCCTCCAGGCTGAAAACTCTCAGCCCCAGACCCCTCTTTACTGCTCAGGCAGATAGACAAGAGATAAAAAGACTATATTTGTAAGTACTTACACAAGTGTAAAGACTCTGTTAGAATAAGACAGTTCTAAAATTGTATAACTGAATAAATCACAAGCATATCTTTATCTGAAATTAGAAGCTTCTAGGAAGAGCACAGATAAATCATGTCTTAAAAATAGTAAGTCTTTTAGGGACTGTCATTGAACTAAAGAAGGCTCCTGTAGCTGATAAATGCCAGCATCTCATTCCTCCTCCTTTTATAGTCCCTTCACTATATTCTTTGCTCTCTGAGGGTTTTGTTTTTGCCTGTAATTGTCCTCTTTGTTTCTTCTTTTATCCTTTTTTAATCCCTTTACATCTCCTTCACTACTGGTCCCTAATAAACTTTTAGAAAATGAGAATAGAAATTTAGACAAAAATAATTCAGGAATTCTAGCAGCATATTTCAGGAAAGAAAAATCCTGCTTTAAGCAGAGGGGAATGAGGGATTACATATATTCCTAAAACTAAAACAGAATATAAAAATCTACCTAAAAATTTCAAAGATTTTCTCCAGCACTCTGACGGGCTTGCCAAAAATTCTAATTGAACTGTTGAGCCACAAGCTCACAGCTACTCTGACCTCCTCCAGTGACTGCACCTGTGGGTTCCTGGGAGTGAAGCCACAGATTCAGCAAATAAGGTCCACTGTGAAACTCCTGTAGAGTAGTCTGTTCACTTTAAAAGAAAATATAGAAAGCTTTAATAAGATCAAAAATAGGAAAAAAAACACAAAAGGAAGCATATGGTTTCTTAGAGGACTATAAAGGTGTTTTATTTTCTCCTTAGTAACAGTTAAAAAGAAATTAAAATGACCACTATAGGGGAAGGTCCTAAGGCCCTTGTAGGTACTGGGACTCCTTTACCTGTTCTGAACAACACCCAGTTAAGAGTGAAGCTTTGGTGCAAGTGGCAGGGACATCTTTTCAACTAATGACTACTCTTAAATCACAATTCCCCCTCCAAATATAAATGTTGTGAAGCAACATATATTTTTACTGGTTTAGTCAGCCTCATTTTACCTGATAGGGAGAGATTTTCAAAACTCATGGTACCCACATATTTTTTTCCTGGAAGGGTGAAATGTATTTGAATACTGAAACAATGGGGAAAATAATAATTATAAAGGAACTTCCACAAGAAGAAAAACACATCTTGAGACTGAACATTTCTTGCAGGATGTTCCAATGGAACTTTGAGGTCTTTCCAACACAGATATTGGCAAGATTAATCAGCCACTCCTGTTAAAATAACTATTGATGATACTTTGCCTCTGCCTAATATTCACCATTATCCCTTAACCTGATGCACTAGCTGGAATGAAGCCCATTATACAAAATTACTTTGAAAGGAGACATAATTTATATAGAAGATTCTGTATTTCTTCTATTTTGCCAGTAAAGGAACCAAATAAAAAGGATGGAGACTTGTACATAATCTCAGAGCTATAGATAAAATAGTTATTTCCAGATATCCTGTGGTTCCAAATCCACACACCTTATTATCAACCATTTCTGTGGACTATAAATATCTTTCAGTAATAAATTTATGTGGTGCCTTGTTCAGCACTTCAGTATAAAATAAGGCACAGTCAATATCCCTTGGCCTTCACTTGGGAAGACTGCCAATTTACTTGGACTGAAATGCCCCAGGGATACAGAGTGGTTCACCTATTTCTCCCAGATATTAAGAGCTAATTTAAGTAATGTCAAATTTCTTAAAGTTTCCACTTTAATCCAATATGTGGGTGATTTACTTTTATGCTGTTAGAAATTACTAGACTTACAGAAGAACACAATTTTCCTACCATGACAGTTTGAAATAGACGTCAGGTCTCAAAGGATAAGGTTCAATTTTGCAACCTCAAGTAAAGGAGATTGGCCTATTCATATTTAAAGATGGATACTAATTAATCTGAAAGACTCAGAAGAATCTTATCTTCCTTCTCTTTTAAAATAGGAAAAGAAACTTAGAGGATACTGGTTTTCACTGGATATTGTCATTATTATGTCTGAAGTTTTTCCAGTTTTTATATATTCTATTCAAGTCAAGTTGACCTGATCTAATTCATGGAACCTGCCTCCCCCTGACAAAAAATATCCAAGATGTAAAATGTCTAAAGATATATCTAAAGCTCACATTCTGACGCATGTTAAGTACAAATTTTCTAACTTTTTCTACAAAGATATTTTGGAACTTTTAACTAAAAAATATAGACATTATCATAGACCTATAGGATATTATCATCAGCAATTAGACTCAGAAGCCAAAGAGCTTCCTGCCTGCTTGAAATTCATCTCTGCTATAGACACATTGTGTGAACAAACAGAAAAGATAGCTATGGGTTCTCTTTTTTTCATGTTTTCAGTCTTTTGAATCTCCACCCAATTTCCATCATACTCATCACTTCTGTAAGTTTCTCACTTTCTGCACCTATTGTATTCAACTTGATGCAACAGTCTTATCAGAGCAAGTTTGCTGCCTTCTTTGCAGAATAAAGACATCCATGACTGCATTGTGCTCACTGACCATCTTTGTTTCCATGGATGGCTCACAGGAAACTCCTTGCTGATGCTGACTTAACGTGGTTTACATATGAATCCATGAACAATGAACAGTAATATTACCAAGATGGATAGGGAATAACTTCCATGATGGACATAATTGAAAGTTTTTATTTACCTGAGTAAGAAACTCTCAACAATCGAAAATAATTGTTCTAACTTGTGCTTGTCAATTGGCTAAAAATCAAATTCCCCATATTTGCACTAATAGTGGCTATGCCCTTGGTGTAGCTCACAACCCTAGATATTGTGGAAGCAGCAAAACTTCTGAACTTTCTCAGGGAAGTACATTTAAGAGAGAAAATAGGTTGCAAAATTGTTAGATGTTACACAGATATTGAAACAATTGGCAATTATGAGAATTTGAAGACTTCTGAATCTGTTACCAGGAAAAAAAAAGGAATTCATTCATCTGATGCTGCAGCTAGGTGGGCAGTGTTAAACTGCCAAATTATTTGACCTGAGAATGCTTCTTGCTTCCTAATAAATTAAAAAAAGACTCTCCTTTACACTTCTAATGGATTGTTGCAGAAAAAGAAAAGGGGATCTCTGCAGAGGACTTCCTGCCAAGATGGAGTTGTACATAGATGCACTTTGTATCCTTGCACAACCAAAAGAAGAACAACAAATTCAAAAACAAAAAACAACCAGAACTGCCAGAAAATTGAACTGTATGGAAGTCTGATTACCAAGGAATTGAAGAAAACATTCATCCAGATGGGGAGGAGGGGTGGAGAGGGTCAGCTAGGGCAGAGAGGACGCACGGCAAGGCAACGGCTGGAGGACCGGGCAGGCAAGGTGGTGGCTGGTGGTCCCACATTTATGTACAGATAAACCTGGATGAGCAACTGGGAAACTACACACACTATGCAACCTAGGGTTCCAGTGCAGGGAAATAAAGCCTCAAAACCTCTGATTGAAAAAAACCTGTGGGGGTTGTGGCAGCAGGAGAAAGTGCCAGCCTCACAGAAGAGTCTGTTGGAGAGGCCCATGGGGTCCTAGGACATACATAAGCCCACCTACCTGGGAACCAACATCAGAAGGGACCAATTTGCTTGTGGGAAGTGAGGGATGTGAGTGAAACCTGGCCGAGAGCCAAACAAGCTGTGCAAGTGGCATTGTTTCCTCTCTGATCCCTCCCCCATATACAGTACCATAATGCAGCAATGTGTGTTGCCCCACCCTGGAGAATACCTAAGGCTCCTCCCCTTAGTACATAACAGGTGTGCCCAGACTGAAAAAAAAATAGGCCTAAATGAAAGAACAGATCAAAGCTCCAGAAAAAATACAACAGCAACAAAGAGATAGCCAACCTATCAGATGCAGAGTTCAAATCATTGTTAATCAGTATGCTCACAGAAATGATTGAGTATGGTCACAAAATACAGGAAAAAGCAAAGACTATGCAAAGTGAAATAAAGGAAAATACACAGGGAACCAACAGTGAAGGGAAGGAAAATGGGACTCAAATAAATGATATTGAGCAGAAGGAAGAAATAAACATTCAACCAGAACAGAATGAAGAAAGAAGAATTAATAAAAATAAGAAGTTTAGAAAATTCCGAGACATCTTTAAACATTAAACAGTGTAATCATAGGGGTGCCAGAAGGAGAAGAGGAAGAGCAGGATATTGAAAACTTATTTGAAAAAATAATGAAGAAGAACTTCCCCAATCTGACAAAGGAAATAGACTTCCAGGAAGTCTAGGAAGCTCAGAGAGTCCCAAAGAAGTTAGACCCAAGGAAGCACACATGAAGACACATAATAATTACATTACCCAAGATTAAAGAGATGGAGAGAATCTTAAAAGCAGTAAGAGAAAAAGAGTATCTTTTCCTACAAAACAGAGTAACTGTTTACCTACAAAAGGGTTCCCATAAGATGATCAGCTGATTTTTTAAAAGTAAACTTACAGGCAAGAAGAGGCTGGAAAGAAGTATTCAAAGTCATGAAAGGTAAGGATCTACCTCCAAAATAGCTATGCTTTAGAATAGAAGGGCAGATAAAGTACTTCCCAGAGAAGGTCAAATTAAAGGAGCTCATCATCACCAAGCCCTTATTATATGAAATGTTAAAGGGTCTTAGCTAAGAAAAAGAAGAAGATTAAAAATATGAACAGTTAAATGACAACAAACTCACAACTATCAAAAACTGAACCTAAAAAAGCACAAACAAAAACAAAAACAAACTAAGCAAACAACTAGAGGAGAAATATATTCACAGAAATGGAGATCTCATGGAGGGTTATCAGCAGGGAAGGGAGGGGAGGGAATGGTGGAAAAGGTACAGGAAATAAGAAGTATAAATGGTAGGTACAAAATAGACAGGGTGAGGTTAAGAATAGTGTGGGAAATGGAGAAGTCAAAGAACTTATATGTATGACCCATGGACATGAACTAAGGAGATGATACAGGTAAGAGGCAGAGAGGAATGAAGGGGGCATGGAAATGGGACAACTGTGATAGCATAACCAATGAAATATATTAAAAAATGAAAAGGGGATCTAGAAACACAAAGGGGCAAACTTTGAAGCAGACAAACATATATGGTGTCAAACAGAAACCAGTTTTACCTATAGGGACTCAATAATTGATATTTTAAAATGTACATGAATTGACACATTGGGATTTTAAAAATATGATTTCATGAATTAAACAATATTACTGGAAACCTCTTACTGTAGCTCATAAAGTGATAGCAGATGTTGTATCTTCCAAATATAAATATGGAAAATCATTCCTATTTATTTCTCACTTCAAGTCTACTTGAAATACAATAATTGAATTTTATTTAAATGTCATCATCTCAATAATACTAATATGTGTTAGCTATAAATCACATATTTTCTAGCTGGGCTGAGGGATTTTCTTGCAGGAGAGCAACAGCATCAACAAAGGTAATCATTATTGGGAGAAATTACCAATTGGGGAATTCCCCCTGACTTACAGGGACTGAGGGACTCATTTCACTGGGCAGACAATGCAATGCATTTCTCTTATTTGGCCTATTTTATAACATTTTCATTGTGTCCATCATCCTAAGTGCCTGGATTGGTGAAACATACAAAATGTACAATTAAAACTTAAATAAATAAAGTTTCAGAAGCTTTTAATCCCCCTTAGCCAAAAACTGATTAACCTAAAATTTACTTCTTTTGGTAAACAAATAGCTTTTTTCCTCATTCAATAGTTACTGGTCACCCTATGCATCTAAACAAAGGGACAAAGAGATCAACCCTTATAAATGGAGACATTCTGCATTATTATCAAAAACTTATTAATCAACTTGTAAGAACTGATAAATTAGTGATATTCACTTCACAAGTGCACTCCTCAGCAACGATGATTACTTCAAGGATGACTTCAAAGACATTTTGTCTAACAGAAGAGACATCAATTAAAGACACTCACCACCATTGTTGGAAAAAACCTTACCAGGTGCCCAACAGCCAATGTGACCTGCCCCTGTCTCTGACTTTTGCCTCTACTTATCACAATCAAACATATTTTGAGGATGACAAGTTGCTGATTTCAGAGACAGACAGCTATGCCAAGACATCAACAAAACCTTTATATGTACAAAGTGTTGCTGAACATTATAAGTTTGAATGTATTTACCTGTCTGCTAATATTAGTCATAATAATAATTATATTTCTTTGGTCTTTTCTTAAACTGTGTATATAGCCCAACTGTTAATAATTAATAAGGTGTATAAGATAATTTTCATATTATGAAAAACGATCTTTTCATGGTCTTTCTTTTGAGGCAGAGTGGTAAGAGTCTAGGAATATCCCTCAGCAAGTGAAATGAGGAAAATGAGAAAGATAGCCAAACAAACTGGGAGGGCAATTTACAGCCAGATACCAAGGCCACCACGGTGAAAAGACCTGGGTGCCTGGCAATGAACAAAACATGCTGGATCTTGCTTTCAGGGTGGTTTTTCCTCTCCTGTCATATAGCTGGTCCTGTAGTTTAGACTTCCTGGCCTGCTACTGACCAATTAGTGGGGATCACAGCCCTGCAAGGGCACATCTGAAAAAGTAGGTGCATATTGTATTGAGATCTTCCCTGAGACCCTGCCAAAAATTTTTACCTTTGAAACCAAAAAATCTTCTCAAGGAAAAGAAACCAGTGTGCACCCTTCTTGAGGGACATCTACTGATTTCTTCTTTTTGGTGGGAGATAAGCTTCAATTTTGCTTAACCAAAGTAAAATAGATTGGCTATCTCATATCTAAAGATGGATACTAATTAATCTGAAAAGACTCAGAGGAATTTTATTTTTTTCCTTTTTTTTTTAATAGGGAAAGAAAGTTAGAGGATCCTGGTTTTCACTGGATAATGTCACAATGGGTTCTAAAAAATTTCCAGTTTGTATATGTTTTATTAAAATCAAATTGCCCTGATCTAATTAGTGGAACCACCCTCACCCCCAGAAAATATTTTCTTTATTGTAATCTCTAAGGGGTTCCCACGAGACTTGCAACCAGGGAGCAATGGGCAACAGCAGCTTGCCCTAGGCAAACCCCCTAATCCTTTCCACAGGGGCCCTTTTCTGTGATTCTGCAATAAGCTGAGAGCAGCCCCTCCTACTCTCACACCTTTCCCATAATGTTTTAAGAGAATCAAAGAAGCCCCACCTACTCTTTCTTCTGCTTCTCTTTTTATTTTAGGCTCATCCTTGTGTCACCATCCCCACCTTTAATAAACATACCCTCAAAATTACCTGGGCTTGTTCTGAGACATTCTTCCAGCACAAAGTCAAGAATCCATGCACTACTGGCCACCCATAGGCAAACCTGTCCTGGGCCTGACCCCCTTTCTGGTAACATTTTGAAATTTGGAAGAAATGTTATTATAAAAGGAAGAAAAGGGATGTGTGTGTTTTAAGAGAAATAAAAAGTAAGTAGTTTGTCCAAATAAGTTGGTTATTTCTGAGTGAGTAAAAAGAGAAAAACTAAGATCAAGGAGAATTGTGGAAGGTTACTGAAATAAAAATATTGAGAAAGGAATTTTATGAATAAATGCTAGACCCTAATTATGTGAATGTCCTTACACCCTAACTCAACAAGGACTACTAGATATATTATTCAAATGAAAGCTGAAGTGCTTGTAAAACATGGCCCTGCTGCTGCAGCAGAGGAAATGTACTTATGAAACACTGTCCTCTTCACCTGTAGAAATTTTAAATGGTAATTGTAATTTACAGCATTGTGTTCTCACTGTCTGGTCCCCAAACAAACAACAATGTTAGAGCTCCCATGTGTATAGTTAGCAGAAATCAGATTAATAATTAATAATAGGTGGGCCATAGTAAATATGACCCAATCCCATGGTCAGATGGGTAAGTCTGGATCATTCAATAGTCTGCCCTCAAACTGCAAGTAAATGTTATACAAGATGAAAAAAAAACAAAGAAATGAGACAGCACAACTTAGATCATGATAGCTTACAGGTTAGAAATGTACCAGAGAGTTTTTCTTATAAAGGCCTGTGGCACCAACTGTCTCTCATTTTCCTGCTTTTCTCTTGTGAGAACATTCAGCTTTGACTTCCATCCAAGATGAAGGTCTTACTGCATCACCAATGATTTATCATTCAACAAGACAAACACTGCCACTAAGACTTCCTAAAAATTCATTCCTAGCACTTGAGACAATGCTATCTAATGAAAAAAAGGGTCACCGATGTATTCTTTAGGTTGATTTATAACCAGAAGCATTAGTGTGGATGAAAAAGGGACCACATACTAAACCTGATGAGCTCAGGGGAGGCCTGCGTGGTGGGACTTACAAACTCAGAGACCTGAGGAGACCACAGAGGATGGTCTGAAATTAAAACTCTTTTTTTAAAAGATTTTATTTATTTATTTTTAGAGAGGGAAGGGAGGGCAAATGAGAGAGAGAGAAACATCAATGTGCAGTTGCTGGGGTCTGTGGCCTGCAACCCAGGCATGTGCCATGACTGGGAATCGAACCTGCGATACATGGTTCACAGCCTGCGCTCAATCCACTGAGCTACACCAGCCAGTGCTTGAAATTAAAACTCTTAACCCAAATGACTCATGGTGGGTAGTCATATCCTATGTCAGTCTTTTTCCTGACAAAGGTCAATCTTTACCTTAACAGAGGATGTGTATTATCTTTTTACCTCTACCATAACATACTTTTAAAATGCCAGGGTATTTTCTTTTTCCAGACCCACGACTCCACCATAGCAGAGACCACATAACTTTGCATTACTACTATCATTGTCTTCACTGTTAATCACTAACGATTCTGTACCAACCACCCTAACAACCGTATGCTTCTAATTGTTTTACATTTTACCCAATCTCAGACATTTTGGTGTTTTGCTGTCTCCACCTCCTCAGTCTACTGCCAGTGAATTTAACATAAACACTTAGGCCTCTGCCATTGACAGTTCTATGGAAAATAAGGGGCAACATTGCCATTCTTCAGAATATTTTCTTAATCCATTGAGATTTTTCTTCCTCGCAATTATTGTCATGTTTGACCCATAAAAATTCTCTTCTGGTTGAAACATTTCTTATGTTGACAGGTGAAAATTTCAAACTTGTGATCAGAACTTGGCCTTTTGGTGACGTGCCCTCACTCTGCAACTATCCAGAGGCCTGTCAAGAGTTGCCCCACTACAACAAAAGTAATCTTAGTACCCTCATCACTTAGAAAATTCCAGAAGATTTACCTACTCTATTCTAGAATCCAAGAAAGAAGACTGAAAATATTTTTATGACCTCATGAGGGAACTGACGTTTATTGACGTGGAGTCACTCACCCAGAGTCACGTAGTCTGCAGGTGGACTGAGACATGCTAGGTGTTGTCTGTGGGCACTTGGCATATATGCTTCCTTGTTTTTTAGATTTACTCTTATATCAGAGGGACTGAAAAGTTAAATATACCCTTCCTGTACTCCTAGTGACTGATGATCCAGTTGTGAAATAAATGCAGTTTCTGAGGTGCACAGGTTCATAATTTAGAACCTTGATTTGAGATGGAAACATTATTTCTGCTACTGTGGTGACTGATGGGTGGGCCGTGGCAGACACAGCTTCATGTGAAGAAGCAGGTGTTTGTGTAACTCTGGGTGGGGCTGTGGCCTTGCCAATTTGACACTAGATTTCTAAGGGTAACTCCCTACCTTCCATTTCTCTAGCTACTCATGGTTTTACAAACATTGATTCTTTGCTTTAAAGACCGTTCTGTGCATGTTCATGGCAGGCTTACTTGTAATAGCCCCAAATAGGAAACAGAGCAAATGTGCATAAACAGTGAATGGATAAACAAAATAAATGCATCCCTGCAATATAACTATGTCAAAATAATTGTGATTAGTCCAGAAGCCAACCTTGGCTTAAAATTGCGTAGCATAGGATAACAATTTTTGAAAATTCCAGAAAATGCAATTGAATATACGAAAAAAAAAAACTGATGAGATTTTCCTTGACAGGAAAGAAGGAGGTGTAGAGGTAAAGATTAAAAAGATTACAAGAGGGCATGAAAAGACATTAATATTAGGAGACTTGTTCTTTATTTTTACTGTACAACCTCTCAGGTACTTGCATCTGGAAAAACTTCATAAAAGATATACTACCAATATGCTAATCTTATTATATTCAGATATAACCAATAAGGGTATATAAAATTAAATATGCATGTATGAATTATTGCCTAAAGCATAAGTTGAATAGAAAGTATAAAATGTAAAAACATTTTAAAATACTAACCATACCATAACATTTTTTGCCAATTTTGTATTGTTCACCAGGGGTCAGCAGAATTACTCTGCAGGCTGGAGCTTTTAAAGTGCACTGCTGACCCTACCGCAGCAGCATCCACAGTCTAGCAGGGCCCAGCCTCACAAGTATCAATCATTACACAGTCTTTCTACCTCTCCAAGCTCCCCACAGTGGACTGCCTCTGCTACTCCGTCCAGGCAATGTCAGCTAACCAAAGGTCAGTCCTCTGCAGGCTGCATTTTTTAACATCATTTGTTCTTCAAGAGGAAAATGGATATTAACTCATCAAGTTTAAACCAACAGGGCTTTCTCAGAAGGATCTCTGTTATCCTCAGACCAAATGAAACTCAAGTGCATAATGTGTATGCACCAGAAGTTTTCCTTCATAGCCCTTCACTAGGTGGCAATTATCTCCTTATGGCCATGATTTATCTGAGACCCTCTCTCTGTTACAAGGTAAACTCAAGAAGAACAGGGCCCACATATTTTTATTCTCTTTGGACTTTCCACGTCCAAGCTAAGGGCCTAGAAAATCACAGATGCTCCATAAACACTCATTAAATCAATAAGGGAAACCACACAATGGAAGCCCATTACCCTGGGTGACACTTGCAGTCCAATCATGTTTCTTATAGACACAAAGGCACTGGTGTCAGCATGAGAGGAGGCCTCCACATGCTTGTGTACATACTAAGGCCAGGCTTTTACTTTCCATGCATTCAGTAGGAAGGTAAGGACCCTCCAAACAGTGAGGGGTTGGGGCACACTTTATGCCCCCCACAATCACAGCTCTCCACAGTCCCACCTTTTGTTATGTCTCATCACCCAGGCCTGTGTTCTTCCTGTTCTCACAGATACCTCACTGGACAGAAACTCTGGATAGATATCAGATGGAAACATCTCCGAATCCCTGAAAGAGTTACTGTCAGGGGTGTAAGAGCACACCTTGAGGAATCAGGGATGACTTTTCATTCCTACAGTTCCTGGTCTGGGGGACACCTGCCTGTTTTTTGTGAAGTCATCTGTGTGCTTCATGATGTCCTGGGAACAAGGGGAACTTCCTGTGCAGAAGGGGACAGGAGAACCCAGAATCTGTGATTGCTTCCATCTCAGAGGGGCTGAGCTTTCTAGGAGAACTTCTCCTCCCCTAACAGAAGAACCCACAGGGCCCCCATTTGAGTGTTCATGTGGAGATGCTCCAGCTCCTGGGCCCTGTGAGCAGACACGGGCGCAGAAATGACTTATGTGGCAGGCTTGAAAATCTTCACAGGATATTCTGATCAGAAATTTCTAATTGGGCAGGTGATGGCAAGTTATTACATCCTAGGCCTATATTTTCCTTAGCAAAGCTTGGTCTTTACCTTAAGTGAGCCCTGATTCTTTTTTCTTTTCTTTCTTGCTCCTGTTTTGTTTTGTTTTGTTTTTTGCATAGCATAAGTTTCACACATCAGAGTGATTTTGTGTGCTGGACCTGTCAAAGGCACAGTGTCTGGGACAAGTATATGAGACCACAACATCCTTTATGTTGTCTTGTCCCCTGCACACCTTCTTTGTGTCCTGTAAATGTGAATTATCCTGTGCTTACCAACATAAAAAATACATTTCTCCATTTTACCTTTTTTTTCCCCAATTCCAGGGATTTCCTTCCTATGTTTTCTCTCATCTCCTAATAGATTTTATGCAACCTGTTCACCTTCTCCTGTGGGTATAACATGTGAAACAGGCTGCAAAACTGCCTTTCTTCACTGATTTGAGACCATGCTCCCAGGCATATGAGTTCAGATTGGCTGAGATAAACTCACTAAATTGCTCATTATATTGCTTAAACTCATTAAAAGGTTAACACTTTTTTCCTTAAATGGGGTCTATAAGCACCTCCTCTCTCAGGGGACTCTGTGCTGCCCTCTGCCCCATGCCTAGCATCACCCATGGGCAAAGTGAAGTGAGCACCAGAAAGCCAGCCAGGCAGAAATCAGAGGTTGTCCCAAGCCAGGGAGCACAAGGACAGGCCTGACAAACATACATGGAGAGGAATAGTTTACCTGAAACCATCTATTGTGGACCAGGGAGCCCAGAGGCACCTGCATTTTCCCTGGTACACACGTTGGACACCTCACAGTTAACACTCAAAATTTGCAGGTCCTATTGAGATTCCTGGGTTTGAGTTTTTGTGTCTGGAAGCAAAAGCCAGTCTGATGACAACCTGAAATAGAAGAAGAGCACCCTCTACAATTATTACAAGGCTTGACCCCTTCTAACCTGAAGATTCGTCTCTGTGACCTTCCCGCTGGAAGGATATTAAACCTCAGAGCTTTTGAGAACATGAAGCAGCCTGGATTCCCACCTGAATTTTTGTGTAGCAAACAGAAATAATCCCCATTTTTTAAGGATACCCAAGGCTCTCTTTGTGGTGCTGACATACTGAAGACCAAGACACAGCAGAAGCCAATGCTGATATGAGTAGGTTATCCCCTGAGGGATTGCCTCATCAGCCTTGCTATTGCAAGTGTACCCTAAAAACCAGGAAGATCAACCTCTCCTGAGAGTTTGTGAGGTGCACAGTCTCTGACCCACTGTACCACAGCCCTGTCAGAATCTGAGGTTTAACAGGACCTGGTGACTTTCTATGTACACAGGAGAGCAGGACAGGTGGTTCTACCTTCACATAAGGAGATGTCCTTTTTAAAGGGCACCCACAATAGCTGGATAGCTGTTGAAGTTGCATTTTTTAGGTGTCACTTGTTTATCATAATGTTTAGGATTTTAACAGCGATTCGATGCACAGTAGGGGTGACATCTTTGTGCCAGGATTTTCTGAGTTAGCTAATGAACACCTGCTCTGAAGGGAAAAGTCAAATGTGAAGAGAGAGAGGAATATGGGAAAATCTACCATGCATCTGAGTGGAAGCTCTGGGGAAACCTGAAAACCAGGACAACCCAGGCTTGTGCTTTTCAAAACATAACATGAGATTGGTTTGTGTGCATGTGTTTATATGCATGTGTGTGTAAGTGTGCCTGTGTGTATGTTTGGTGTTCAGAGACCTCAGGTTATTCAGGAAAAAAGGGTATAGGAGAGAAATATTGGTTAGAAGGGACAAGAGTGGCAAAAATGAGGGCAGTGAATGGGAGGGTCCTGAGCTCAGACCCTGCCCCCAACCCACATGACAAGAAGAGTAAACATGCCACAGAATAAAGCTCAGTGCACAGGTAGGACACACAGCAGATTGCACCATTCAGGAGAGAGGTGTCTGTGAGTCTTAAAGAACCTCAGGCTTTTCTCAAAGAGGCAGTCACAGAGCAGGCAGCAGACACCATGGGATCCCCTTCAGTCTCTACCCACAGAGGACTTGTCCACTGGCAAGGGCTCCTGCTGGTTGGTAAGTAGGAGACAATTCCTTGGGGTAGACTGAGGATATTACACAGAGACTGGCTGGGATCTACTGAAGAGAGCAGTGTTCCAAGAAAAGAGGGAATGCTCTGTTTGGACCTGAGGGTGAAGGAGAAAGGAGCAGAGTAGGATGAGGAAGGGGACTCAGCTAGAGGAAAATCTCATAATCCAGAAGTGGTGAGAGGCAGAAAACCTTCAACTGCTCTTCATTTCTTGTCATTCATCATTAACTATTGAATTATGAAAACTGATAATGATAATATTGATTTATGCCAGGAAGCACCCCCAAAAATGTATCCAGGGTTGTTAGACATTGTCTTCACCACCAATTTCAGAAATGGGGAAAAAATCCCAATGAGGTACAGGGCCCTGGGATCACCTATTGATTCAATCCCATGTATTTTCAGTTTGTCACAGTCACTGGAGGTATAAGATCAGACAAGCCCTGCCATCAGAAAGCCCATGTTCCATAGAGGAGAGAGGGACTAAGAAAATCCAGATGTGATGTCAGGCACTCACAACTGCTGTGAAAATTCAGAACAGGAGCAGAACTTGAAGTCAAAAAATGTGAAGTCTTTAGAGAAAGCAATCAGCACATGTGTGTTTCAAAAATGCTCCTGAGTGTTAGAAGGGATCTGAAAAGTGAAGGGTGAGCAAGACAAACACTTTGAGAAGAGTATTGGAAACAGAAAAAATAAAGCTTCAGGAGTTCTGAAGTAATTGGGGCCATGTTGTTGGCCTTGACCATGGGAGACACATACATGTGTAGACCAAGGAGCCTCATCTTTCCATTCCAAACATAGATACACATATTAATCATTTTTTTCTTTTTTCCTAGTCTCACTCTTAAACTCCTGGTTCCTGCCCACCACAGAACAACAGAAAATTGTGCCAAGAAACGTTATGAGCGGGCAGGATGTTGTTCTACCTGTCCATAATAAGACTCAAAGTTCTGTACGCATCACATGGTACAGAGGGAATACCATAAAAAATGATCAGATCATTGCATTTCTTACAATAAACTCATTTTACAATATAAGAGGTCCTGCAGATGGACCAGTATCAATAAACAAAGATGGATCCTTGGTGCTAAGGAAGGTCACCATGAATGATACAGGAATATATACCATAGTAATCCAACATCCAGATACAAGAATGCAAATAGGATTAAGACAGCTTAATGTATATGGTGAGTGATTGTTTTCTGACAACGGGGTGTTGGGTGGGGAGACTTCTACTTCACACACAGGACTGGTAATTCCAGATCTGCACTCCCCTCTGCACTTTGCAGGTTGGATTGTGGCATTCAATGCAGAATACAGAGTGTAGACAAACTTCTTAAGATCTCAGTTCCCTTCACGACTTGCAGCCCTGCAGACAGTCACTGTAGACAGAAGGGTCAGTCTGACAGAAATAACTCTCCAGAGGGAGAGCAGTCTCAGTTCAGTGCCCTGAGCACCAGCCTAGGGACTTGACTCTGAGAATGACCCTGCTGTACTTGGTCAGAGCATGGACTGAGATGCCCCCTGAATTTCTTACACAGCTCAGCCCAGAAACCCCTCCCAAGAACCCTGTGCCAGAGAGATCTTGACTCCAGGGACTGTGGTGAGCCTATGCCAGGTTGGGTTTGGCCTCCTCAGAAGGGTTGAGAGTGTAACAGTAATGGATGCCCAAGTCCCAATTTTCTTGAGCTGGTCCAACATCTGGGCTCATGCCTAAGAGGCACATCTTGGCAGAAATGGAGTTTGGTCTATCATCTGAGTCTGTGTGTGGACAGAACCATTAGACAATGTCATTCAGCATAGCTGGGCATAGGTTTTTTTTTCTTTTTTACCAGTACAATACCACATATTTCATCTTCTCCCATAAATGTTGTCCAAAATTCAAGTATTATGTTGAATACATTGAAAAACAGCATGCTTTTCTTGTTCATGATATTAATAAATTTTTTTTAGGTTCTCCATGAAATATTGTGTTAACTTTGGGCTGTTATGTATGGCCTTTATTATATGAATAGGTTTCTTCTATTCCTACAGTCACTGTCTTTTGTTAAAACCATAACTGTGCCCCTCTAGAGATTAATTATACCATGATAATGACTCAGTTGGCAAGGAAATAAAGTCTTGTTCAGAGTGAGAACTCTTAGATGGAAATTCTCTAGGTCCACAGTCATGAAGAGTGGATTGAGCCATGTTACTGCCAAATAAATTATTTAACAAAAAGTAAATGCTTTTTCACTTACTGTAAGCTACCCTTGGCCCCAGAGATGGACAAACCTGTTTTCCCCAACATACATTAAAGTTTACATAAGGAGTGGTACTTGATGTTTTGTGAAGTAAAAAAAAAAGTTCTAGAAAAACATCATTAAAAGCTCATGAGAGAAAAATTATACCTTAAGATGAGGCTATGGCACATATGAGCCTGGAAGAGGTTTTGTGTGCTGCTACTACAGAGGTATCTGAGGGAATAGTTAAAGAATCACCTGAGGTTATATGGGGTCATAGGGTAGTTGCAGCTGTCTCCTTACATGTTGTCACCTGAACTTAGGCAATTTTCTTTCTGCAAATGTCAGGACCATACTCTGGTGACCTTTACATTGCTCACTCTGGACTGTGAGTGGCTGAGATCTCTGAGGAAGCAGCATGGCTCCATGTCTCAAGCCCATTCTCAGTGAGTCACATTCTCTGTTTCTCCACAGAGCCTGTGAGAATGCCCATCCTCCTAGCCAGCAACACCACTTTCACAGAGAATAAGGGTGCTGTGGTCTTGACCTGCTACACAGATGAGCTCACCCTCCAATGGCTGTTCAATGGCTTACAACTGCAGCTCACAGAGAGAATGAAGCTGTCTGAGGACCACAGAAACCTCACCATAGATCCCGTCAAGAGAGAAGATGCTGGGAATTACCAGTGTGAAGTCTTCAACCCTATCAGTTCTTTTGCAAGTGTTCCCGTTGAGCTGGATGTAAAATCTGAGTGAACCCCCTGTCCCCTTCTATGTTGTTAGAGTCTAAATAAAGGGTTTTTTGCATCATCATAACATTTATTCTGAGAGTGAATAGTTCTTAAAATATTTGCATTGAGTTAATATACACTAAAAATATGAGCTGACATTGTCATTATTGTTGATTTAAAGTCACATTTGAGACTAACCTCACCCCCTCAGTTTTGTCTCTTGTGTATCATGGCCACAGTGGAGGTGACATTGTGTCTCTTGGAGGATAAGCACTGGTCTTGTGTACTGTTAAGGGGCATGTATGAGATCATGGCCACTTAATTTGGAGATTCTGATTCACAGACAGTAAAGACCCCAAGTCAAAGGTGAATAGCTAAGCACTCTATTAAGCTAGAGCAAAAAGAAAAACAAGAATCGAGAGCCTACATCACCAGATGGGAAATCACCAACACCCAAATGCAGATGCTGGGGAATCCCAAGAGGCAGCATTGGTTGGGGTTTGTCTGGGAACATTCAAGCAAAGCATCCTTCCCTTGGGTGGGATTCCAAAGTATCACTTTGGGGGTTATGATTAAATATGTTTTAGACAAACATGGCTACTTGCCAAGGACCTTGTATGATTTTGACTAACTAACCATTCCCTCTGGGAGAAGGGCCAAATCTCCCAAGGGAAAAGCTAAATATCAAAAGGTACTAATCTCCTGGGGAGAATGGCAAGTTCTCTCTGGGAGATAGCAGTACATTTTGCTTTTCCAATGAAGGTCACAACTCAGGCATAAACAGGGAGCATTCTCAAAGTCCCTTTAACACCTCACCTTGTGATAACAAATGGGAGAAGGTGAAGAACTCACTGAATGTGAGCTCTGTCCTCCATGCAAACATGTGGAGCCACCTGGATACTGTCGTAGACAATGGGAATGGACACGACGACACTCATGTTGGTAGCAGCACTGATCTTTGTCTTTCATTTTGATATCTTTTAAAAGATTTCTAAGTTCTCTTGAGTATTTTATTTATATGGCAATACAAGTATTTCATGTGTTCAGTTCATTTCTGTTCTTTTTGTGAATAAGATATAATTGGAAACTTTGGTAATAAAACCCAGGCTTTAAATCGAATGTCCTAGTTCAGACTGATGCTCTCAGAATTAGAAATATTTTCACACTTTATACAGTTAAGTTTGATCTGTTTGGTTTATTGGTATCTCTTGGAGAAGAGGACACCACCTGAAACTAGAGAGAGTGCAGGTCATGGGTGAGGGTGAGGCTTCCTCACCTTAGAGAGTTATGCACAGTGTAATAAGCCATATGGTATGAAAGACATACCATATGATCTCACCTGTAAGTGGAGTCTAACCAACAAAACAAACAAGCAAGGAAAATATAACCAGAGACATTGAAAAAAATAACAAATTGACAGTAACCAGATGGGGTACAGGGTATAACAGGAGAAAGAAGGTGAAGGGTGCTCAAGAAATATGCATAAATGACACGAGGACAAAGCCAAAGTAGGGTCAGATTGAGGGTGGGACGTAGGGTGAGTGGGGCAGGGGAAAATGGTGGAGAGGAAATACAGACAAGTGTACTTGAACAACAATTTTAAAAAAGAGAGTTTGTTAAAACTTCCATCTTAGGTTTTATTGAAAAACCTTCATTAGAGCAAACTATGTGATGAATGTCAGTTCCTCTGCACTTAGGTAACTAATCAGGCTAAATCAGGTGACACCAGCCATGTTGTAGGGTCGAGAATACCGTTCTTTCTTAGTGATTATATATGATGAAAGTAAAGGTGACCGTAAAGGAAAATATAATGTCTGAGTCAATATCTCCAGAAGCACAGCCTTCTGGGAGATCAAATCCTGGCTCTGTTCAGGGACCCTCAGGTATTTTGCACCTGTTTATAAACTGCAGGAACTGATGAAGATGCAAACTGAGTCTTGGCTGTAAGAGATTTAATTGTGTTTCCCTCCACTGTGTGGAAGGCAGTTTTGTTATGACCCAGAGACCTTTAGACAGTGGCTTCCTGATTGCAAGCCTCTATATTTTTAGAGCATTTTCCTCATAATGTAATTGCAATTTGTAATTGAAGATTATTTTTTGCCCATTTGAAATACATGAGAGTCTCCTTAAAATCCTCTTGCTAGTGTATGGTTCAGAAAGTGTCTGTCACAGAGGTCTGTGCCCATCAATTAAAATGTAATTGTCATGTGTCCCAGGCTCTTTGGGAGAGAAGAAGCATAACTTGGGTGAAGACCTTTAAAACCATGATGTAAAAAGACATCCTATGAAGATTTTATGAAAAGTTTTACTTTTCTGTAAAGCCAGCTAGCAAAGAGAGATGCCTTTATTCTTTCTTGTGTTCTTAAAGTCTCCACAGCCTTCTGTCTCAGGGGTGCTGTGTTCCGGCTCACTACACTATTGCATGGCCTTTAATAAAGTCTTCCTTGCCTCTTTAAATTTGCTTGATGCACACTTCCGTCTGACATCACCTGCTTGCTGTTACCTGATCCTGTCATCTTGTTCACACTGTCCATCCTTGCCATATTTTCACATCTTCCAATTATTTTTAATCTGGCTGAAATTTCCCAAGTAAATGTATGTAGTTGTCCTGCCTACATCCTGAATTGGTTTCCACAGCAAAAGGTGACCTGACTGCCATGAGTTTTCTGGGAATGAGGTTGCTCTGAAGTGGCCTTTGTCTTAGAATCAGAGAAAAAGGGCAGGTAGGAAACTCTGCACCTCCACAGCACCCTAACCATCAACAATGTTCTCATTGTACATATATTTTTACTCATCCTTGAGGAACAACTTTACAGAGGTTTAAAAAATCTTGTCATGGAACTCTGAAACTAGAGTAAACATGCTCGTCCCTGTCCCATCTGCCCCCTGCAGGTCTGTTGTGGAAGAGCCTCTTTTGTGCCTCCTGTGACTTGGATCTCAGGTAGAGGTCAGTGTCCTGGAAACCCGATGCACTAGGCAGGAAAAGTATGAAACAGGAAACATGGGAGAACAATCAAGGGAGAGATGAGATGAGCACCGGATTGAGGACTAGGAGTCTGAAGGGCGATGAAGATTTGTAAGACTGGGGACACCATGAGTACAGAGGATTCAGTGAGGGAGGGACTTGGCCTACAGGGTAGTCAGGTTAGCAAAGGGATTGGTATTGGGCCTTGGCAAAGTGTAGGATGCAGGGTAGGCCAGAAGGTGAAGACCAGATTGAATACCAGAGGTGTCCAGTCTCTATTTCAAGCCAGTGGAAACATGTCAGCAGGCTTTCAAAGTGTGGTCTGTGGTCTGCAGTTTCCACATAGCCTGGGAGGGCTGGAATGGGTAAAACTCACCACCATACTGTAAAGATGTGCCTCAGCTGAGTCAAGAAGTTAGCAGTGTTTAAGGGATTTGCATATAAGTAAGGCTGACTGGGTGCCTGAGGAGAGGCAAAAACAGTGGTGGTGTGTGTGCTTGGGAGGGGGAATTGAGGGCTGGGATGAGATTGGAGTGGAGACTTTTGCTTCTTTGTTGACTAGTGACACTGTACTTTCTGTCTCTGAATGTGAATCAATGATACATTTGAAGACAAAATGAAGACAGTCTTAAGTTTACCACCCACCTCTTGGTGGTAAGGGTGGTCAATTTTCACACACACACCCACCCACTCACACAGCTGGTTTCCTTTCTGTGACTTTGCAGTTCTCAGCTGTTCTGAGAGGGTTCATTGCTACACTAACCAGAAGCTTATTCAGTAGAGGAAGTAAATTATGTGAGACCTTGTTTAGTTCCTTTAAATTATTTTCTTAAAAATAAAAAAGCTATTGCTATGGGTAACTGTCCTCCTCCCTCTTTTTCTGCCATAGAATGCATGCTTCCATACTAGAACACTAACTCAATTTAATGTCTTCATAAGAAGCAATTTTTTTATTTTTTAAAGATTTTATTTATTTTAGAGAGGGGAAGGGAGGGAGAAAGATAGGGAGAGAAACATCAAGGTCCGTGTACCTCTCACGTGCCCCTTGTTGAGGACCTAGCCTGCAACCCAGGCATGTGCCCTGACTGGGATTCAAACTGGGGACCCTTTGGTTCGAAGGCTGGTGCTCCATCCACTGAGCCACACCAGCTGGGTAAGAAAAAGCAAATGTTTTTTAAAAATAAATAGAACTTCAATGATCACACAGACCAACTGACTTGGAAAGTCCCCAAACAGCTCATCTAAGATGTCTCCCTCCACATCATTTTTTAAAATATGAATCTTTCATTTTATACCTTAGACTCTTCAGCCCTCCCGAATAACTGATCTTTTCAATCCTCCAGACACAATCTTCTTGACCAGTCTCTCCACCTCTGAACAACCTTGTTCCTCCTACCTGGGCCCCTGAGCCACTGACAGTGATTGAGCTTTGGGCCTCTTCCTTCATCATGTGCTCTGGAGGGTCTCAGATGCCTCAAGACGCAGAGCCTGAGCTTTAAATTGCTGCCAGGAAACAGAAAATGAACACACAAGAAACTTACATTTTATAGATATCATGCCCAGAATTTGCCCTCTTCAGGCTCCATGTTCTCAAAAGTTCTAGAGGTCTTAAACTCAGATTAATTGTGTTAAAGAACACATGACATTTCATTTACTATCCTGAACCATAGACTTTTTACATTTTAGTAGTGGTATGTATATATGTATACTCATATATATATGTATGTATATAAATATTTACATTATTGTAAAGCAGAGCTCTAGTAACAGTAAATGGTAAAGTGGAAAATCTATAGCTATGGAAAAACAACACCCCATTCCCTTTTTCCCTAAGTACCTAGAACATTAGAGAACAGAATGTGTCCTCCAGGGTTTTCATGAAACAAATCAGAAAAAATATTAAGGTTTGGGGACCTCTGGGGTTCTCTGTGTGGTGCTGACAGACCCAGGACCAAGGCACAGTAAAGGCTAAGGCCAGGGGGAGGGGCAGGTCATCCACTCAAAAGGACACATGTCTCCATCAGCCTTGTAATTGCAAGTGAGCTCCATAGGCCAGCAAGATCAGCCTTTCCTGAGAGCTTGTGTGATTCAGAGTCATCCCATACCTGCCAAGTCAGAATCTGCATTTTAATAGGATCTGGAGACTTTCCTTGGGCACAGGAGAGCAGGAGGGCCTGTCCTCCATCCATATCACGAGATCTCATTCTGACTGGGCACCCATGTTAGCAGGGCAGCTGCTGAAGCAGCATTTCTAGGGTACACCTGTGCGTCATAACACTCACAACATTTCACAGCTGATTTGATGCACAGCAAGGGTGATCTGTGTATGATAAGCTTTCCTGAGTTAGTCCCAGAGTGATTGTTCTGCAGGGGAAAGTCAAATGTGAGAGAGAAGTGTGGGAGAGGGTACTGGGCACCTGAAAGGAAGCTGCTGGAAATAATAACTCTCCAGAGAGAAGCAAAGCATCTGAGACATGGGATTCAGTCACTGGAGGTACAGGAAGCCTGTATGTGTGGTTAGAATTCTGAGGACTCTACATTCAGGATCTGGTCTTTGAAGGATTTTGAACATTATTCATTCATCCATTCATTGATTCAATCACCATTTATGGTGATCCTAATTCTTCCTAATTCATCAATAGCAACTGAGCGTTTATTACATGGTGGTCTCTGAACTGGTTTCAGGTATAGAGTGGGGAATGAGAATATAAGATTTTTCTTTTATACTCTGGTGAGAATGACAGCAACACATCAGAAAAGAAACAAGAGATTTCAAGTGTAGGGCAGAAAGGTATGGATGGGCTATTTGAGGGGGAGGCCTGAGCATTCTCAGTATCAACCCTGATTGTTACTGCAGATAATTTTGTTCTAGAGTAAAATTTAATTAATTCTTTAGTTTCTATCACTTTTTTTTGTAGTGGTGACTTTTCTTTTAAGATTTTATTTATTTATTTTAGAGAGGGAAGGGAGGAGGTGGGGGAGAGAGAGGGAGAGAGAGAGAGAGAGAGGCATCAATGTGCGGTTGCTGGGGGTTCTGGCCTGCAACCCAGGAATGTACCCTGGCTGGGAATCGAACCTGGGACACTAGTTTCTATCACTTTTTACATTAGAATCTATCCATCTGAGCTGAAGAAGCATACGAAAAAACAAAACCAGTAGTTGGTTTCAGGATCTAGAGATGCCTAAAAGGTCTCCTGGGGTGGAGGAGAGGATACAGCTATGGCTGCAGACAGACCTCAGATGACTCTGATCAGCTGCTGATGGCCTGTGAGACTCTGATTTAGAGACTGTATCTCCCTGTGCCTCAGTTTCTTCTCAGTGAAGGAGAATGAAGATCTGACTGCCACATTGTCAGGGTATTAACCTTAAAGTATTCACAGCATCTGACCTAATTCTTGAGATAGGGGAACTGCTCAAATAAGAGGCACCTGTGGTTGATTGACGTCAAAAGATAACTTCCTGGGCTGACCCTTTCTGGAGGAGGAACCACCAGGAACATCTTTTCTCCTCTGTTGCTCCCTGGGGATGCCGATTTTTCTCTGGACTCTCTCACATTTTCCAGGAAAGTCCACAAAAAACCTGGCAAACTTGCTCATTTGTGCTTTTTACACACTGTCTGCTAAAAGACCAGGCTCTGCCCCTGCCCTGATGTGGCTCTTAGGGTCACTCCTGGCTGGTGACCAGCTCAAAAGCCTTGTGACACCAGCAGCTGGGAAACCATTGCTGCCAGTCAGCCCTTTCCATGATGCTAAACCCAAACCCTGCAGGATTCACAGGATCCCTCAAGTCAGGTTCCCTGAAATAATCATCTGAAGAAAGACTGCCCAAGCTGTTTGGATTCCAGGGAGCTCATCAAACCAGGCCTGTCTGTGCCCTGGAGGTTATTTCTCAAAGTCATGGTCATGGGGAGGGCCTCAGAAAGCTGGACTGAGGATGATATCCCAATTCTAAATATCTCCCTCAGACTGGTTCTTCTGTTTGTGGTGGTTGTCTTCAGGAGTGGAACCCATGAAGGAAACTCTGAAATTAGGGAGTTTGTTCCTTGTGTGTGTCCTGCACTAAATCCCCAAACCCAAGCTGGGACGTGATGCAGAAGGGGAAGGAGGCAGAGTCCAGGGCTGTCAGTCCTGTGTGTGAAACTATGTTCATGCCAGCTGACACCCAGAGGTCAGAGAAGAATCACTCACCATACACATGGAGCTGTCCAAAGCCTGTTTTCTTTATCTCCAGTGTCGTCTATTATGCTGTTATATCCTGTGCCTCTGAGATTTTAACCACAAGGATTAATCTGAATTTATTTTCTCTAACACTGTATAGAGCCCCTGTTACATACACACTATTAAGCCCACTGCAGTAGATACAATATTACAACTGGAGTTTGTCCTTTGCCCCTGTACCACATCAAACTGACAGCATTGGGAGGATTATTGCAGATACATAGAAGCACATCCTTTTCTTTGGCAGCACTGATTGACACAACAGCAAGTTGGGCACTGGTGGGCTGGTTCCAGAGATTAAGGGAGAGACTAGGATGGAAGAGAGAAACTGATTAATGTTTGAATCTGTGTTTAGATGGGGAAATGAGATCCTGGATGCTGATCAGGTCTCCTCCTCTCTCAGCCTTGGTCTGTGAATGAGTGTGAGTGTGTGTGTGTGTGTGTGTGTGTGTGTGTGTGTGTGTCCCAAGGTCAAGGTCAGCAACATGGCCACCCTTACTTCATCACCTCTGAACCTGTTATTTTATTCTGTTTCAAACTCTTTTCTCCATTTTAATTGAAACAGGGATGAACTGTCAAAGGAGCAGACAGATGAATTAGTGAAACAGAAGAGAGGCCAGAAATTAACCCACACCTATGTGAAAGACTAATATTTAATAAAGGAGACAAAAGCATGCAATGGAGGAAAGATAGTCCTTTTAAAAAATGTTTTTGGGAAAACTGAAAAGATACATTCAAAGAAAAAAATGAAAATACGCTACCAACTTATACTGCAGAAAACAAACTCAAAATGGATAAGACTTTAATGAACGTTGCAAAACCATAAAAACCCTAGAAGAAAGCATAGCCAGTAAAATGTCAGATATGTCTGTAGCAGTGCTTTCTCTGATAGGTCTCACAGGGCAAAGAAAGAAAAAATCAACACATGAAAGTGCATCAAATGAAAACCCTTCTGCTCAGCAAAAGAAACCATCAACAAAATGAAAAGAAAGCCCACTGTATGGATAAACATAGTTGACAATGATATATCAGATAATGGATCAATTTTCAAACTACATAAGGAACTTATACACCTCAACACCAGGAAGACAAACAATCAATTTATAAAATGGGAAAAGGTCTTGAATAGACACTCTCCAAAGAGGACATTCAAATGGCTGATAGACATATAAACAAAGACTCAGTGTGAGTAAGCAGATGGATGTAGCCACAGGGGGAAACAATCTGGGGTTTCTTCAAAAAATAAAAATGAAATTGTGTTTTCACTAGAATCTACACTTCTGAGAGTACTAGTTTTTTAATAAATATTTGAAAATTCTTAGAATAAACTCATGTTATTGTATGTGAAATAGGACAGTCAGAAAAAACAAATACTGTATGATCTCAGTTATTTGTGGAAGCTAAAAAATAAAAACAAAGGCACAAGTACATGCAAAAGACTGTCAACTGTCAGAAGGGAAGGGAGGAGGAACTGGAGAAAAGAAGGTGATAGAATTAACCAAAGAGTATGTATACATAACCCATACAACAGTGCAGTATGTATACATAACCCAGACAACAGTGCAGTGATGGACACAGGAAAGAGGTGGGCACTGTGCAGAGGTGGGACCAAAAGGGAAAAATGAAGGCATCAGTAATAGAGTCGACAATCAAAACAAGTAAACAAATAAAAAAAATATCATTTTCAGGTGATGTGTTGCGAACCGATAATAATGATTGTGTCTTAATTACTATGGTTTAATTACAAATTGAGTAAAATATATGAAAATTACTGTTAACCTTAAAATGTTTAAGTGACAAAATCACATTGGAAATAAATAATGCTTATGGATACACAACATTATAAAAGCACTTAACTGCAAAAGTATTGTGTGTGTAAAAATGATCACAAGGGTAAATTACATTCATGTGTATTTTATCCCAATTAAAAAAAAAAGAATGACTCTAATTTCAATGAGCTTGACACAACTTAACAGAGAGTGGCAGATTGAGGATAAGTTGGCACTTGGTGTGGGATATGCATTATTGGGAGTTTGAGAAAAAACAAACTCTAATTTCCAATCCCTAGAATTAATGTAATTGAAAAAAATGAAGGAAATAAATAATCAAAAAGAACATAAGTTCAGGAAATTGTCACTTTAAGTTTAAGGAGATTGATTGTGGCCAAGACTGCACACAGAGGGGCTTCTGAATGCTGGCAAAGAGCTGTTTTTTGACTTGGTGCTGAGTTGTCAGCTTGACTCTGTTTTGTTAATTCATGTGTATGTGATATCAGCTTTTCCATTCTTCATAAGTAAATTAGCTTAGAAATTGATGTTCTTGGTTTTATTTCATAATCAGTTTAGCTTTGAATATAATTGCTTTATCTTTAATATAAACAATATTTTTACAAACATATAACTCATTTTTGATAAATGAAAAACTACCCTTAATAAAGTAATTTATTAAAATAATATTATGTCTTTATAAACAAGGAAATAATATTATTTATTTAAAATTTCCATACTTATTTTTTCAAAACAATGAGCTTGTTCTTAAAGAGTATGAAATGAACATGTCATCTTATTAATTGTAAAGACATTGCCTTTTAAAAGTATAATATGCTCTTAAAACTGTAATGGCCTTTCAAAATATCTAGATCATGTCCCATATACAGTCAGTGATCCTGTCTTTAATAAATGTGTCCTTTTTAGAGAAAGTATAAAAGTCTAGCAAAGATGTCAGACAAGAAAAAGACCACTCGTGTCAACTAGGATGTGTGTTGGAGACTCAATATTCAGTAAAAAGTAGAAACACTGATCCATGGGTCTCATCCCTGTAGCATGTATAGGCAGGTACAGAGGACAACAGAGGAGTTCAGCTGAGTCTTGTGCCTTACTGTAGGACAATTCCACTGTGAGCCCTTTATCTCCAAAACACAGTGGGAGAAGAGTGTAGATTTCTCAGGGGCCATTCCAGAGACTGAGTAGAGTCATATGAACCCAGGAGGACAGACCTTCAAAAGCATCCCGATTCCCTTCTCCAGAGAACTTCACCCAGTATTTTATGTGTTTTGTGCCTTGTGAAAAAAAAAGTAATTTCACACTGTTATTGAATTTGTTTTCAGATTATTCAGTATGCCATCATGCAAAATTTGAAGTTTGGTGTCTTGTGTTACATCACCATTGATATCAGGATGGAGGCCTTTCCTTAAATGATGCCTACAGGTTAATGGTGCTGGAATTATTCACATTTATATGCACTGCAGCTGAAGAGATTTTACTCACTTTACAACCTGCAGTTATTAACAGGTGAGTTAAATGCCTATTTAAATAACGAGCTCACATACTGCCCAGGATTATAGAGGATATAGGCACACAAAATTAAAACTCACAGTTGCTGGCCCAATGCTGCTGATATTTCAGTGATGAGGTGAGATAATCAAACAATAAACAAGCAGCATTTAAGATGGTGATAGGTCCTCTACAGGATAATAAAATTGGATGGAGGAGAAAGAAAATAGATGGGTTTGGGGTTACTTTCATGTATAAGATGTTCTGGAAATTTTTTTATGACTATGTGACATGGAAGAAGATATGGAACAGGAACAAGTGGGTCAAGGAGATTCCTGGAAAAACTTATTTCAGGAAGAGAGAATGGCTTCTGCAGTAGAGCTGGACCAGGGGGTTGCTTGCCATACTTGAAGGTCAGAAAGCCACTGTGACCAGAATAGATGGGATACAAAGAATGACAGGGAACATATAAACAGGAACCAGACTTTCTAAGGCAATGCTACCAAATAGTGATTTTATGAAATTAAAGAGCCTGAAACAGAAAGTACACCAACCACATCACTTAGTGTCCTGTTTATCTCAGTGTACATGATCTTCACTGAAAGGCTTTCTGAACCAAAGCACTGAGCTCCTTGATAATCTGGTAAAACCTTTGTGTTCTGTGTAGATGACCACTTTGAGCAGCACTCATGTGGAACCTTTGGGATGGTGGTAAAAATCTTTTTTTACAATTTTGAAATTTTAATGTGGTCACTTGGAACCCCAATGAGATTTTAACTCCCACTGTGGCTGGAACATGAAGTTATTATTCTCAGTCTGATATTCCTAGTGTGAGCAAAGTGATTTCCTCTGCCCCTCCTCCTGGATGTTCTTTCTTGCATCTGTGACAACACCAGACTGTACTGTCATAAGTCCTGTGCCCCTGTCTGTGCTCTTTAATGTGATCATAGGAAGGTTCTGGCTTCTCTGTCTGGACCACACTCAAGATGTCTGCACCAAACAAACAGGGCTCCCCTAACAGAACCAAAGACATCTCTCAATAACATTCTTTGAGGTTCCTTATTTTTTTAACTTTTAGGCATTATCTAATTCAAGGTCTTCTCTCCTGTGAGATCAGGACTCAGCTGTTTTTTTGGATCACCAACACATATACACACACACGTATGTAGGAGGGTGCAGGCAGAGGATTCCCAAAAGAAGGATTTGTAATGGGGTCCAGAACTCAAGGTGTCCAAGAAATATTAGAAAGACATATGGGATGTCCTCACCCTCCACCACAGGTGTGAGTTGGGGGAAGGGACACATGGAGCAGGGCCATTCAGAGCTGTTTTGCATAGCAAACTAACCTTTGCAGCTAACCTCTGGTGTGGTCATTTAACATATCTATAACCTTTAACTGGTTTCATGGATATGTTAAATAGCTGTGGCCATGCTCTGAGCCAGGAGGATGGAAGAAACTTCCCCCCAAGATGTAATAGGGAGGCAACTCCCCCTAGTTATAGCACCTGCGTGAGAGCTTGGAGATGATTGGCTCCATGACATGGGGCCACCCCTGCACAGACTCAGGATGGATCCCAGTAAAGCTGGAAGGATATTTAAACCCAGACTTGGCGGCCATTGAAGGGAGAACCATGTGGTTTTGGCTGAGTGGAGACTTCCGCAGCCATGTAAGGAGAAGGACCATGCAGCTGTGGCAGTGAGGAGAACCACGTGCTTTGGCCAGAGTGGGAGGACCACCCCCGCCACACCCCCAGCCATGAGAAGAATCACCATGCAGCATTAGCAAAGAATCACCACACGGCTTTAGCTGGAGATCCTGGCAACACAGCTGATGGTGCTGGGAACTGAGGAAGGCCTACCAGCCAAGCACGGCTTACTGGGAAAAACCGGGAGCTGCCTGAGCCACGGACTTCTATTTCTTTTCCTGAGATACGGTACCCCAGGCTGGGCAAAGGGGGGAAGGAAGGACTGCGTGTGTTTGTGGGTGTTTTAAGGGACTTTGGGATTTTCATGAAGACATTAAGTCATTACTTTTAGCCTGTATAACTTGAATAAATAGCTCCTTTCTTTTTCACCAATCTCTAACATGGAGAGCTATAATTCTCTGGCCAAGGGAAAGGTGAACCTAGTACAGGGAAGCCCCAGGAGAAGGAGTGGTAGCTTTAAAGTAATGCAACTACTTGTACATACTCAGTAAAAGCCCACCAGAACTAGTCAGGAAGAATCTTCCCTAAAAGAATAGAGTCCCTCCAGCCCATAAAGTCTGCTTGGAGTTGGCCTGCTCCTATGTTCTCTGCTATAAACTCTGGGTGTTCGATTCAATTCTTTGTCACGATCACTAAGAACCTGGTTACCTGTGTCCACCTGTGACACATGCATTCTTCACAACCTGTCTCTCCAGCATTTTTTAAAGATTTTATTTATTTATTTTTAGAGAGGGAAGGGAGGGAGAAAGAGAGAGACAGAGAGAAACATCAATGTGCGGTTGCTGGGGGTCATGGCCTGCAACCCAGGCATGTACCCTGACTGGGAACCAAACCTGTGACACTTTGATTCGCAGCCTGTGCTCAATCCACTGAGCTATGCCAGCCAGGGCCTCGAGCGCTTTTTAAAGACAATTATTTAGTATAGACTTCATCGTGTCTGGTTAATGCTTTTCACATTCAATTCAACTATGATATTTTAAATTTAGAACTCTGAAGTACGTCACTGATGGAGAACCATCCTTCTATGAGCTAGAGTTCTGGGGGAACTGTGGTCCTGCTCATTAGACACCTGTAATGAGAAAAAAGTGAAAAAGCAAAAAACTCCTCCACATCCCTTTACAGCTCCTCCAAGTTACAGTGTGTTGGTATCACCCTCTGGTCACATTATGAATTGCATTCCCCAATAAGATCCAACCACTTTTTTCAAACCAGGGTCACTCCTATAGGCAGAACAAGAAAAAGTACTTATCAACTGCAAATGCAGGGCCCTTTATTCAAAATCATTAAGAATTCCATGATGGCAAAAGCAGATATTAAACCTATGCAGCCTGTTCTGACTGTCTTCACAGGAAGCTGGCAATTTGTAGCACTAGAAAATGGACATGTTCAACCACCAAGTGAATTCCACCCCAAACTTGTCATAAAAAGCCTACAGACCTACAATTAATGTCATCCTTAAATGGAAATACTACAGGCATTCCTGCTAAAGATGTGCAAAAGTAGTTTTTAAAAACTTCCTTAGACACGGGCTCTGACAGAGAAAACTGTATTCCTGCTGATGTTGATGCGCTAACATGCTGACATCAGTGATGACAGTGACATCAGTAACAGGATCAACTCTAGTGATCAGAAGTTGAAGCAAAGCTTGAGCTGGAGGGATATTCACACCTGTGACCATTCAGAGATCTGCTACATCTGTGAGACTTTCATGGTTCCAATAGTCTGGGACATGCTGCCCTTACCTTCCAGAGTAAGCAATAAGTGGCTGTGCTTGACCACTCCACCACTGTTACCTGACCCATAGCTCCTCTGTGTAGAATAACAGACAGTCCACTCTGACTGGAAGAAAAAGGATAAACTCACTTTAAGTTTATCCTGGCCCTCAGTCCCACCCCTCACATGCACACATGATCAGCTATCTCCTTGGTTGTCCCCAAGCTCCTACTCAGAGCTGACACACAAACTTCCTGGAGCCTGGCTATATTGTTAACTCAGGTGAGTGAGGTCTTGAGGTACAAGGGTGAGATTTGGCTTCTCACAGCTCTCCAAGGCCATGTGAAAACTGCAGCCCCCAAAACACACTTTGAAAACCAGCTGCACACTTCTCTACTGGGTTGGATGTAGACACTGAACACTTTTGCCTTTCAGTTTGGTTTCACCCCAAGGGCTGCCCTGTAGTCCCCACTGACTTTAGTTAATTTCTAACCCCTTTTGTAGTCTGACTATCCCACACTCCAACCACCCTCCAGACCCAAAACCAAAAACTCCCTTTGCACATATTCTGGGTTCAGTGTGTTCCTTTCCTACAACATTTTATTGCTTTCTAGACTTTTAGCACTCCACAGAATGCTCACTGTAATCCCCACTTGTCCCATATTAATGACTTCTGTCCCATGTTTCCTACCGACTTCTATATCCAATGCTTCATCTTGTCCCACTGTCAGGGAACTAATGTGAATCTTCAAGAAATTGTCCTTTCTCCCAACACTGTGTCTCACTCCTTCATGCTCACCTAAATCTGGACAAATGGCTCCCTAACTTCAGAGCACTAGCTCCATGGGTTTTCCCTCAACAGGAAGGACAGCCCCTCAATCACTTTTTAGCCTTATCCTAAGACCCTAGAGCCCTTCTTTTCAAAGGATATTCTATTGATTATGCTATTACAGTTTTTTCGTTATTTCCCCTTTATTCACCTCCACCCTGTACCTCTTCTCCCACTATCATTCCCCACATTAGTTCATGTCTATGGGTCTACATATAAGTTCTTTGGTTTTTACACTATCCATACAATTCTTAACGTTCCCCTATCTATTTGATACCTACCTTTAATGCTTATTCTCTATACCTTTTCCCCCATTCTCCTGCTCCAGCTCCCCACTGATAACTCCCCATATAATGTCTATTGCTGAGAATGTGTTCCTGTTCTAGGTGTTTGATTAGTTCATTTTTTTTTTTTAGGTTCAGTTGTTGATAGTTGTAAAGCCCTTCTTTATGGCACCTCTATGCCCTCTTGAACCCATATCATTCCTAACAACCTCAAACTTATCAGAGTTTAGAGTTGTGGCCTTCACTATATGTAGAAGACCATCCTTCAACAGTTCCTCTCTATGAATACTTGTGTTTACCAACCAACAATCCACCTCTGGTTGGGTCTTCGATGATTTTCACCAAATAACCCAGAGGCCACAATAGAAAGGAAATGACAACAGAACCAGAGGAGAAATTTATTTCCAATTACCATAGTTTGGTTGTGAACAGTCTATGGACAGACAGGTGGAGGGTGTAAAAACAACAAAGAATAAAACACTGATATCTGGCCTGAGCTCCATGTCATGGAGGTCCCAAAATAGAGCCTTTTAAGTGCAGGCCTACATATGGCTGAGGTGACAGGAATCAGCTTATTTGGTAAAGTTGTCCAGTTCTTTGAGAAATTATCTCACAATTTTGAGCATTTATTGACTAAATACAAATCTTCTGAAAACTTTCTACCTTATCAACATGTTTATTTTAAAATTCAAATTTGTATTTAGAGTTTAATAACACAGGAGGAAGACTAAGGATATTTCACATCCAGCCTGAGGGGCACACTTTCAAAAATAACTAGAGGCTTCACCACTAAAGATGAACAAAATAAGTTACCCAGTGCCTTAGTAGGGCAACACGTGTTCCAAAAGTTGGAAGTAAATGCCTACTCATGTCAAAGGGTTTAAACAATGACATCAGTGATAACAGTGACACCATGAACAACATCACCTCTAGTGATATCAATTTCAGCCAAGCATAAGCTGTGGGGACTCCCTCATTTGTGACCATTCCAGTATCTGCCACCTCTATGAGCCTACCATGGCTCCAATACTCTGGCCCATGCTGGACATATCCTTCAGACTGAAAAAAAAGTTGCTGTACTTATACCTTTAACTCATCAATGACAGAAGGATAGAAAGTAATTTGTGAAGCCTCTGGTGAGAACTACTTAGAAAATTACATGCACATTTCTAGGATTTGTAGCAAGGATGTGCCTTTTACAAAAATAAAACCTGTTTTTCAGACTGGTTCCTATGCCTTAGGAAAGATGGAGAGTCTGGGTGGGGGAGGTAATGTGACCAGGTAGCTAGAACTATTCATCATGACTTGGATCCTATCACACTCACTAAGATAACATCAGGTAGGCAGAGCAGCATCCATCACAGATAAAAATAATATAAGCTGGATTAGAAAAGGAGAGGAAGGCCAGATCATTGGCATCAACTACTGCAGCACTGTGACCTTTTATGTAGTTCTTACCTGTGGAATCACAGAAAGCTTATTTTGATGAGTTACAAAAGGAATAAAAGATGCCACTCACTCAAAATTGATCACAGCCCTCAATCTCCCCACTTACACACACTCTTATCCACTCCCTCGCCTGTCCCCAGGCAAGGTCAGCTTCCCTCACCGACACACAAATTCCCCAAGACCTGGGTAACTTGTTGATTCAGCAAACACACATCTTGTGGTACAGGAATTAAATTTGACTTTTTGCAGCATGTCCAGGCACTGTGAAATTCGTTTCTCCAGACCACACTTTGAGAGCCAGCATCACACATCCCTCCTGTGTTGGACAGAAGGCTGGACATCTCTGACTATTCATTTGTTTTTTACCCCCAAGATTAGCCTCTGTTCCTTGTCTTCCATAGGCTTCACCTCAAACCTTTTTCTAGTCTGACTTATCCTCACTCAAAATTTCTTCCTGACACAACTACCTACACTATGTCAGCTCACCTTCTGTATTCATGGTGTTTCCAATCTCAAAACCTTTCATCACATTCAGGACTACTACTCCACCCCCACTGAATTCTCATCTATTTTTCTCCCTCTCTTTTTTCCTAAGTCCTCTGTGCCATGACTCCTGCTATGCTGTCCACTCATTGTTTCTGCTGGTCCCATTGTCAGGGCAGTAATATGAGTACTTAAAAACTGTCTCACCCCTCACACTATCCAAGTCTGCAAAATTGGCACCCCCACTTTCTTGCACCAGCTCCAGTTGCTCCTCAATCAACAGGTACTGAGCTCCGCATTCATATTTTTCAATGACAAATTGACTCCCCAGAACACCTCTTTTGCACATCAGCCCTTTATCCAATGAACATATGCAGTGTCTAAAACTCCCAAACTCTTCAGACTTTGCAGTTTCTAATTGTGAATCTGAAGACCCTATTTACCTAAGGCCCCTATTTTTACCCATCTCTGCTTACCCACCATCCACTTCTGGCTGCACCTCCAAGGATTTCAGCCAAATGCCCCATAGGCAATGAGCAGCAGGAAAGAAAATAGAGAAAAAAGGAGAGATTTACTTCCCATTTCCCATGTTCTGGTTGTGAACTATCTAAGGACAGATATATGGTTTGTGAAACCAACAACAACAACGAAAACAAAAAAGATTGAGGACACTCATGACTGGCCTAAACTCCATGTGAGAGAAAGGAATCAAAACAGGGTCACCCACCTGGGGTATGAGCACAGCTGACAAGATAGAGACATGCATATTCATTAGGTTTGTTGAGTTTTGTGACAGAATAGTGTTTAAAATCCATGTAATCTTGCTCCTTGAAGGTGCAGTAAACATGGATGTAAAATGAGAACACTGTTGATGGTTAGTTCACTGTGGAGGTACACCTTTTACAGCCTCTGCCTCTTCTCAGATTTTGGCACCAAGGTTTCTCTGAGGAAACCTGAGGCAGCAGAAGAATATGGGCTGTCAGGATATCTCCTGATGAGGATGTCAAGTCAAAGATGAAGCAAGAAAATGAAAATTGTTTATTTGGACAATTGTAGCAGATAAAAAAATTAATTGGAAGGTCGAAAAATATGGGAAGGATTGACACCATGAGCAAGATGACAGAATTAGCTAATTGCAGGTAGGTGTTGCTCAAGTTTAACAGGAGTAAAGCCAATTTAAAAATGGAAGAAAACTATTATTCAAGCCCATTCAATATGGCAGTGAGAATGAACTCAAAATTTCTAAAATAGAAGCCTGGGAAGAATTTAAGAATAGGAGAAAGCATAGGCATCTGTGTTTGTTAACTGGCTCTGCAAAAAAAGACAAATAAAATTTCTCATGAAAACATGACATGAGGTCATGGCTGTAAAGATTTCCATACAAGTTAGGGTTTTATCATTTTTCAGGGACTGGGACACAGGGACACCAGCAGAACTCATTTCAGAAGGATGAACCTAAACTTTCTAGACAGATAGACTGGCAAGAAGCTTTGGAGGACACCTGTGTGTATTTCAGAAGGGCAGAGCAAGAATCTGCAATTACAAATTGCATGCACATTTCCAAAGAAAATGCTCTAAAAAAGGAAGTCAGAGGCCTTTAGTCAGAAAGAATGTGTCAAATGATTAGTGAATCTGAGAGAATATTAAACCCTCTAGGTCCTAACAAAACTGCTTTTCACACAGTGTAGAAGAACACAACTAAATCTCTTTCAGCCAAGACCCAGTTTGCATTTCCATCAATTCCTGCAATGTATGAAGAGCTGCAAAATCACAGCAATTAAGAAACAGGTTCAAAAATATGTGGGAGGCAAGTTCTGATCTTCCAGAAAGCTGTGTTTCTGAAGTTTTTGATAGAAACACTAAAATGTTTTCTGTAGTGACTTTCCCTTTGATCAAAACTCATCTCCAGCAAAGAAGAGAATTTTTAATCCTGCAGCATGGCTGGTGACACTGGATTTTCCCTGATTTGTTACTTAACTATACAGGAACTGACATTCATCCTATAGCATACTCTGACAAAAGTTATTTTTGTGCAAACTTAGATGGCAGTTTTAAGAGCCTGTTGAGGGTAGGAAGAAGTTCCCGCACACTTTACCTGCAGTCTCCCTAGCTTTGTGGAATTCCCTCTTCTCCTAAGAGATACCAAAATACCAGTCAGGCCAATCTTAGGTTTTTAAAGGATGAGGTGATTTCTAATTATGTGTCCATTGTTCTTAACTAGGACATTGAAGCCAAAGCCTTGGTTGTGTTAAGAAAGTTTGCAATTATTTCCTATTAACAAAAAAGACAGTATCATGCTGAATTCATGGAAAAATGCTGTTGTTGTGAAAACAGAAATACTCAAACAGACTAGAAAATTTGGAGGGAAATCAAATATTGAAACCAAGATCAGTGTCCCTACCCACATGGGTGTCCTTTAGTCTATTTCCATTGTTTAAAACTGTGCCCAGGTGCCCTCCACACATCCACAAGTAGGAGGGTCTGAGCTCAGATTCCTGTGAGCTTATTATCATGTGCTCCTACCAGTCATCTCAAGACCACTGCTTGTCCTTGGAGGAACACAGTGTCACTTCCATGGTGAAGATCATCTTAGAGGAACCAGAGGTGGAAACTGGTGTGGAATGTGACTTTAGGTCAACGATAATGACAATGTCAGCTCACATTTTTGGGTATTTATTGACTCAGTGAAAGTCTTCTAAGGACTTCCCACCTCAACAAAAAATCTATTTTAAGTGCAAAGAACAAATTCTGACTTTAATAACACAGAGGAGGGAGGTGTGTCATTCATATATTACATGTAATTGGAAGAAACTGATGTGTGGAAAGGTCACACTGGTAGTTCTCAGCATTATTTATGTGACAGGGTCTATGATGAAGATTCTGTTGTGCCACTGTAACAGGGTAACTTGGCCAGTGTTGTAATAATATTAAAACTTTTGCCTTGGCAGAGCCAGAGAGATGGGCATGACTCTAAGCCATGATGCGATGTAGCCAGAGGGACTTTGTAAGCTTGTGAGAGCAGCTTAGAGGCAGCTTCTGTGTAATGCGGCCAGGCCTGGCGGGATTAACTATGGCGGATGAGGAAGGCAGCAAGTATGGGAGTACTGGCAGGTATAACCAGTTATGGAAGGAGTCAGAAATGAGGTTATGGAGGAGGATCCAGGCTAGGATTTAAACAAAAAGGTGGTCTTCCATGTACAATGGGGAGAATGAGGGACCTGGCAAGACCAGGTGGGAAAAAAGAGGTGAAAAAGACTCTTGACAGCTGGTCATGAGGATGTCCCACATGGTTTTGGATTATGAACTGGAGATCTTGGCAACATAGCTGATGGTGTTAGAAACTGAGACAGCCCAGCCAAGCATGGATTTTGGGGAGGAACCAGGAGAAATGAGTTGCAGACTTCAGTTTTGTCATTTTTCTTTTCTTCTAGAAGGCAGTACTTCTGACTGGCATGTTCTGAGACTGGCTCACTAGACAGTGAGCATACTTTGTCTCACTAGACCAAAGGGAGAAGGCACACCAGTGTGTTTGTGGGTCTATCTTTGTTTTCTGAAGGGAGTGAGATTTAATGGCAGAATTCTGCCATTATTATAAACCTGTATGCCTTTTTATGAAATAATTCTTGTCCTTTTTACCATACTATGGCATTGAGAGCCACAGCCCTGAATAGAGTAGTGGGAAGAACCTAGAGTAACAAAAGACCCTCTGGGGAGTCATTTCTGTAACACCAGGGCAAATTAATTCTCTCCCTGAGTGGCAGACTCATGCCACTGAATAATCACTGTGTGGAGATCACATTAATGTCACAGGTCATGACCATGGCATCCTTATATTTTGTGACTGTAATGTTGCTGCCTTGGAGGATGGTCATTTTCATGGGCTCTATAGAGAAAGATATGATGTGACTTTTTGAGAGTGGGCTTGGGACCTGGGGCTATGCTGCTTCCTCAGAGATCTCAGCCACTCATAGTATGTAGTAGGCTCTGTAAAGTTCACCAGGGGATGGTCCTAGCCTGTGCAGGATGACCATTGTCATCACTGAGATGACAATGTATAAAAAGTGGACAGCACCTTCTCTCTGATGCCAGATTACTCCAGGGTGACCTTTGGCTTGTTCTGTGAACATCTCCTTAGTACCAGCACAGGAAGCTACTTTCCAGCCCATGTGTCATACTCTAGCCACATTATTACATGGAAATTTTTTCTGAATAAGCTTTTATTGACTCTTTCCTAGAAGTTTCTTAGACTTCAAAGACGTTCAGGTCACACTCCTCATGTAAACTTCCTTAAATATGAAAGAAGACAGGCTTGCCACCTCTTTAAGACTGGGGCAAATGAAACTTCACTGTAATTGAAAAGACATTTACCTCTTATTAAATAATTTATGGGAAAAGATGAACCAACCCAGTATTCATAGTCTTAGATTTTGAGAAGTTTCATCTAAATAATTTCTCAATCCTTTGAAACTTTACTTTCTCGGCCTATGAACTGAATATAAACATGAAGTAAAATCTCTAGAGGGAAGTAGTTATGGTTTTGATAAAAAGCAAGGACTGTAGACATAGAAGGAAAACACTCTATGTATTAAATATCATGCTTGAAAGCCTGCAGGTAGCACAATACTGTCAGGAGAAAGACAAAAAATGTTACTAAGATCATGAACCATATAAAAAATACTTCTCTCCCCACTTATTCAACAATGTACTGGAAGTTTGGCTGAAACAGTTAGCCAGAAAGATAAAATAAAGGTACCAAAATGAGAAAGCAAAAAAGAAAAGGATCTATTTTAACAGAAAGCATAATGCTACATATAGAAAATACTAAAGATTTCACCCCTCCCAAAATGTTAAAAGTAATAAATTCAGTGCAGTTGTAGGAGACAAACAAAATCATTTCATTTCTTTGCATCAACAGTAAATATCTCAAAATTGAATTAAGAAAAAAGTTCCATTTACAATGCCATTAGAAAGACTAGAATACTTTGGAATAAGCTTAACCAAGGAGGTGGAAGATATATACAGTGTAAACTACCAAATATTTCTCAAGGAATGGAGTACTATGCAGCAGAAAGAAGAAGGAACTCCTACCCTTGTAGGAGTGCCAGCATGGATGGAACTGGATAGCATTATGCTATGTGAAATAAGCCAGATAGTGAAAGACAAATTCTATACAATTCCATGTGTAAGTGGAAGTTAATCAACAAAACAAACACACAAGCAAATATAACCAGAGATACTGAAAGAAAGAACAAACTGACAATGACCAGAGGGGAAGAGAGAGGGGGATAATGGAGGGAAAGGAAGGGTCATCAAGGAACATGTGTGAAGGACCCATGGACAAAGACAAAGAGGTATAGGATTGAGGGTGGAAGAGGAGATATGTGTGGGCTGGGTGGAGTAGTGGTAGGAAAATAGAGACAACTATACTTGAAGAATAATAAAAACAAGATGTAAGATAATGTTTAAACACAAACATGTCAGTAATTAAAATAACTTTAAACAAACTGAGACTGCAATTAAAAGAAAAAAATAAAAGTAAAACTTTTCTTTAAATCTTCACAGAATGTCTTCTTACATCATCATTATACAGGTTCTCATCCAAGTTATGCTTGTATATCCCACAGAAATTGAGACACAGGGACATTGGGATGATTAGATTTTAAGAGATTGGCAGAGACCTTTTGATAGATACTGTCTGAATCATAGTACTAACAAGATAATTTTAAGGAGACTCATGTGTATTCCAAAGAACAAAAAAAATGTGTACTTACAAAATGCAATTACATTTCTAAAGAGAATTCTCTAAAATAAGGAGATCAGAGGCCTGCAGTCAAGAAGAACCTGTCTAGAGGTTAACAACTCTGAGGCAACATGAAGGCCTCCGTGTCATAACCAAACTTCTTTCTGCACAGTGGAAAGAAACACAACTACATTCCTGCAGCCAAGACAAAATTTGCATCTGCATCAGTTCCTGCAATTTATCAAGAGGTGTAAAATAACTGAGGCTCCCTGAACACAGCCGGAACCTGATCTCCCAGAAGGCTGTGATTCTGGAGATTTCCATTCAGACAATATATTTATCTCTACAGTCACTTTCCCATTCATCAAAATTAATCACTAAGGGAGAAGTGTGTTCTTGACCCTACAACATGGTGGGTGTCACCTGATTCAGCCTGATTAGTTACTTACCTAAGTGCAGAGGAACAGACATTCACCACATGGTTTGCTCTGATGAGGGTTTTCCATGAAAAATATGATGGGAGTTTTAACAACCTCCTGAAGTTAGGAAGCTTTACCCAAACACTTCACCTCCAGTTTTACCCGATTTGGGTGATGTCTTTTCTGCAAGAGGTACCAAAAGTCTGAAAATGTCAAGCTTATCTTTATAAAATATGAGGTCATTTCAAATTCCATGGGCATCAATCTGAACTAGAACATTTGAACAAAACCTTGGTTTTTTTACCAAAGTTTCCAATTATACTTCATTAACAAACAGAATAGAAATGTACTGAACTCATGCAAGTAATTTTATTGTCATAGGAGGAAGAATACTCAAGAGACTTTAAAAATTTTTTGAACACATTAAAGAGAAATAAAAATCAGTGTTGCTACTCACATTGTTGTCCTCTTGTCCATTCCCCTTGTCTACAACAGGTGCCCTCCACATGTGTTCTTGGACGAGACACAAAGCTCAAATTCCCTAAGCTCTTTATCTTCTCTCATCTGTTATCACACAACTACTGCTCCTCCTCTGAGGGACACAGTGTCACAGTGACCCCTCCACTGTGGACATGGTACACATGGATCCAAACCAAGGTGGAGGTTGGTCTGGAATGAGACTTTTACTCATCAATAATGACAATGTTGACTCACATTTTTCTACTGTTTATTGACTCAATGAAAATGTTTAAGAACTATTCACCCTCAGAATAAGTCAATTATGATATTGCAAAAATTACTTTATTTATAGTTTAACAACATTTAGGGGGGAAAGGAGAATCACTCAAATTTCACATCCAGAGCAAGGGATGCACTTTTAGCAGAATTCATGGGGTTGAAAGTGTTACACTGGTAATCACCAGCATCCTCTCTCAGGACAGGGTCTATGGTGAGGTTTCTGAGGTCAAGTGACAGCTTCATTCTCTCCTTGAGCTGCAAATTTGTGCCATTGAACAACCAGTGGATGGTGTGCGCGTTTGTTTGGCAAGTCATGACCACAGCATCCTTATTCGCTGTGACTGTGGTGTTGCTGGCTAGGAGGGTGGGAGCTCTCAGAAGTGCTGTGGAGAAACAGAGACAGGGACTCATTGAGAATGGGCTTCAGACATGCAGCCACATGGCTTCCTCAGAGATCTTAGCCACTCACAGCCCACAGTGACTTATGTAAAAGTCATCAGAGTGTGGTGCAGGCATTTGGTGGACAATTGTTTAAGTTCAGGTGAGAATATTAAGAAAAGAGGTACAACTTTTCTCTGTCCCCATATAACCTCAGGCAAAATATAGCCAGAGACACAGCAATAAAGAACAAAGTGATAGCATCCAGAGGAAGGGAAGAAGGGAATAACATGGGAAAGAAGGGGTAAAGGGTCATCAAGGAACATGTATAAAATATACATGGACAAAGGCAAAAGGGGGAAGGATAGTGGGTTGGAGGTGGGGGTAGGTGGGTTGGGGGAAAGTGGTGGCAGGAAAATAGAGACAGATGTATTTGAACAACAATAAAAAATTAATTAAGTAATTAAAAAACAAAAAGAAAAGGCCAGGACTTCAATGGAGAAAATATAGTATTTTCAATGAATGGTGTTGAACAGCAATATCTACATGAAAATTAATGATGTGGAGCCCTGTCTGATACTATAGGAAATTAAGTCAAAATTGTATCAAAATTTATTTCATACTCATATCAAAACTAACAAAAATTAAGTCAAGTTATATCAAATCCTAAAGGCTACACCTAACACTTTAAAATGCATATAAAAAGTATTGAGGGAAGCATTCTGACATCGAATTTGGCAATGATTTTATGAATATGACACTAAGAAGAGAGGCAAAAAACTAGGCAATTTGGATATTCTCAAAATGAAAATGTCCCTTCATCAAAAAAGACATAACAGGCTGACAGGTGACCCATCAAGTGTGAGTAAATATTTTGCAAATCATATGAAAAATAAAAGATTAATATCTAGAATATACAAAAAATCATTTACACTGAACAACCACAAAACCAAATAATCTTTTTGAAATATGGAACAAAAACGCTTGAATAGATATTTCTGCAAAGAATATATACAAACAGCCCATTGTTACAGAATAAGATGCTCAAAAACACTATTATGTACAAAAATGAAAATCAGAACTCTCAAGGTTGAATTTGTTGCTTGTGATCCTGGTTGTGATTAACTCTGCTCGGCAGGAAAGAGAAAACAGATGCTCTGTGTGGTACTTTTGATATCTCGAAAAACTTCTTCAAGCATAGTTTGTACCTCTCACCTCTTAGTCAACTTGAGTCTTAGAACTAAAAAGGCAGGTCAGTATATCACAAGAAGATATTAGGGAATCAGAGATCTCAGAGGATGCATGTCCTCCAGCTATACGTCTGGGAGAAACTGCAGATTTTCTCTGGTGTCAGTTCAGTATCAGTGTTGGTTAAGGAAAGACATAAGACAGGGATTCAGAGAGACCTCTGCAATTCTCCTGGTTCTTCACTGATCACCTGACTGCCTGCCTGACCAGAAGCCATTCCTTCCAGATGCACAGACATCTATTGCCCAGGTGAGGTGTGTTTCTATGAAGCACTATTTCCCAAGACATCCTAGACACTGGGTGGGGTTTCAGCAGAAATAACATATAGAGAACAGAATCAAGCCAGTGATAAGTTGACTACTCAGGTCTTGGGCTAAGAGTTAGGTCAGGTCTTTCCATGTGGATGTGACTGAAATGAGGCAGTGAGCCAAAGAATGATAGAGCAGAGTCCAAGAAATGATTTAGCAAAGAGGAAGAAGGACAGGCAGAAGCTGATAATGGCAGCAGAATCATGTGCTCCACCCTTGACCATGAAAGCCATTCTCTCCCCTGAGGGCAGGTGAGGACTTCCTGAAATTCTGGCACTTGTGGGCAATTTGTGTTAAGTGGCTGTGAGATAGAAATTGGAAAAAAAACTTAAAATTCTTCTGTGTGTCAAAATTATTATTAATACCCCAGGGCCTAAGACCAACAGCAAGTCCTATTTATTAGAGAAAAGAAAAGGATCTGAGATGATGGTCTTAGTTCCTGGGACCACAAAAGTCCATTCCCTATGGTAAGGAATCCAAGGAATCTGCATCCAGTTTCCAGGCTCTGAAGACATTTTGGATCATTCATTCTTTTGTTCATTCAATCAGCATTTATTTCTCCCTAATACATCAAATGTAACTGAGTGCTTGTTAAATGTTCCTCCTGAGCTGGTTTCAGGGGTAGAGTGGAGAATAAGAAAGAAAAGTCCTGTCCTTTACATCTGCTGGGAGAGACTGCAACAGAACAGGAAACAAATAAGTGATGTCAAGTCCAGTGCAGGGAGGTATGGATGGGCCACCTAAAGGGGATGCCTGAGTAAACCATGCAGGGACTCTGACTGTTACTGAAGATAATGTTTTTCTAGAGTAAAAATAGATTGCCTCCATTTTTTTTCCCTTCACAGACCAAAATATATTCCTGTGACTGAAGATACCTAAGAGAAAGGGATCTGAATCACTTTGTTGGTTTAGGAATCTGAAGACCCCCTTATAAGTTCCCACAGGTAGACAAATTAAGTCTCTGTTTACAAACAGAACTCTAGTGACCCTGATCACCTGCTCATAGTTTGTGTGACTCCCCTTCAGTGACCGTATCTCCCTGTTTTTCAATTTCTTCTCAATGAATATTTGGCTACTAGGGTGTCAGTGTAATGACTGTAAAATATTTAGAGGATCTGACCTAATCTTGAAATAGAAGAGCTGCTCAAAAGAGGCATCTGTTTTTGATTGACTCCAAGAGAGAACTCCTGGCTGATGCCTGGTGAATGAGGACCTTTCTGGAGCATGTTTTTTTCTCAGTTTCTTTCTGGGGATGCTGACCTTTCTCTGAACTTTCCTGAGACCCCCAAGATAGTCAGCTATCTACAAAGACATTGTCTAACTTGGCTCTTCACACAAAACCCAGGTGATAGACCAAACTCCCTTTCTGGTGAGATGAGGCTCTTGGCCATGAGGCCTGACTGGTGACTGCCTCAGGAGCCTTGTGACTTGGGCACCCATTAAACTTTACACATACACACTCAGCCCTTTTGAGGAGTCCAAACCCAACCTAGCACAGGCTTACCAGGGTCCTTGGAGTAAAGATCCCTGGGACAGGGTTCTTGGGAGGGGTTTCTGAGCTGAAATGTGTAAGAATTTCAGGGGGCCTCTCAGACTGAGCTCTGACCACTAGGTCATTCTCAAGGTCAAGTTAATAGGCAGGTGCTGAGCAGGTTTTAATTAGTCTGGTCTCCCTTTGCTCACTTACTGTCATCAAACTGATCCTTCTGTCTGCATTGACTGACTGCAAGGCTGAAATCTGAGAAGGGAACTGAGGTCTTAGAAAGTTTGTCTGCATTTTCTGTGTATCCTTCATTAAATGCCAAAATCCACCCTGAATCCAAATGCCAAGGGGAATGGAGGTAGTGTCCAGCATATAGCAGTCCTGTGTGTGAAGAGGAAATCACCCCACCTGACACCCAGAGTCAAAGAGTAATCACTCACGGTATACAGTAAGCCGTGTACTTTCTGTGGTTGATGTGCAGTCTTGTAGTCGGATCACTAAGGTGTAGATTCCCGAGTCTTTCATGGTGACATTCTTTAATATCAATGACCCATCATAGTTTATTTTTACTCGTCCAACCTGAAGACCTCTTTTATGGATTCTTGATTTTACTGTAAGAGATGCAATTATTCGATTGCTCTCAAAGGTATATCCCCTGTACCATATGAGGCCTGCAACATTGGGAGGCTTATAGAGAATACGTAGAAGCACATCCATCCCTTCGAGAGCATTGATAGACTCAACTGTCACTTGAGTTGTGGTGGGTTGGCTCCAGAAGTTTAAAAGTGAGACTAGAATATAAGAAAAAAATGTATCATTTTTGGTATCCACATTTGGGATGGACAGATGGGGCCCTGAATGGTGAGCAGGTCTCTTTTTGTCTCAGCCATAGTCTGCTGGTGAGTGTGTCTCTCTCAGGTCAAAATCAGAGACATGGTCCCCTTTATATCAGCACCTTAGAAGATTTAATTTTTTTGGTTTTACATACTTTTCTCTACTTGTTTGTCTTACTCACTTGTTCACTGTGCTTAGACGCCATCTGATTCTCAGGGGCATTTTTGAAAGGAATCTTTGTTGACCACCTTATCTAAAGATTCTCTACCTTCACTTTCTGACCTACCCATACTCTCTTTTTTCATGGCTGTTGTGGGTACCTGATATCACATGTAGATATTTACTTCTCCGTCTACCCTCCATAGAACATGGGCTCAATGAGAGCAGGGCTTGTCTGATCTTGCACCTCCAATGACTGCAAAAGCCTGGAAATACATGCAGTTGAGTGAATGTGTGATCCAATGTCCTGTATGTCCTGGGATTTATTGGCCCATTTAGGACATTGGTGATAAAGACAATGTCTACCACCCCTTGTTAAATTTTTCTGGTGTTTCCCGATACAAATCAATATATCAACATCACAAATAACTCAATGACAAATAACAGAAATGCACAGCAATTGAGGGTTTTCTTCCTCTCACCACGTTTGGATTGTGAGATTTTCTTCTTGCTGAGCACCCTTCCTCATCCTACTCTGCTCCTTTCTCCTTCACCCTCAGGTCCAGAGAGAAGCCTCCCTCTTTTCTCAGAGCACTTGTCCCTTCAGCAGACCCCAGCTAGTGTCTAAGTCAGATTCTTAGTCTACCCCAAGGAATTGTCTCCTACTCACCAACCAGCAGGAGCCCTTGCCAGTGGACAAGTCCTCTGTGGGTAGAGACTGACAGAGATCCCATGGTGTCTGCTGCCTGCTCTGTGGCTGCTTCTGAGAAATGACTGAGGTTATGTTAGGTTCACAGGCACCTCTGTCCAGAATGGTGCAATGGGCTGTGTGTCCTACCTGTGCACTGAGCTTTATTCTGGGGCATGCTTACAATTCTTGTCATGTGGGCTGGGGCCGGCATCAGTGCACATTACCCTCCCTCTCCCTGCCCTCATTTTTTCCACCCTTGTACCTTGTAACCAGTACTGATCCCCTATACTTTCATTCCCTGAGAACTTCTAAGACCTCTCAATACCACATCCACAAAACACCCACGCCCATGTTGTGCTATGAAAAACAAAAGCCTGGGGTGTCTGGATTTCTGTCATTTCCCACAGCTCCCTGTCAGGTGTACAGTAGCTTCCCCCTCAGCCTCTCTCTCTTTCACATTTGACTTTTTCCTTCAGAGAAGGCATTCTAGAACTAGCTCTGAAAAAGTGGTCAAAATGATGTCACACCTCCTATGCATCAGATGCCCTGTGAAACTTTTTTAACATCTCTATTTCCAGGTGAAATCTTAAAAATACAGTTTCAGCAGCTGTACAGGTAAATTGGGTGCCCATTCATATTGTGATCACCTGATGTGATCAGAACAACCACCTGTTGTTCTCTCTGTACACACAGGAAGTCTCCAGATCCTGTTATACTACAGAATCTGGAGTGCAGTGTGTCAGGGACTCTGCATCTGACAAACTGTCAGGAGAGGTTGATCCAACTGGCCTATAGGGTACACTTGCAATAGCAAGGTTGATGGGGGCACATGTGTCCCTGAGAAGATGATGCACAAAAGGCCAACATTGGCCACTGCTGAGACTTGGTCTTGGGACTATCAGCATCCCTCAGAGAGCCACAGATGTCTTAAAAACCTGGATTATTTCTGTTTGTGACACAGAATCCCAGCTGGGCACTGGGTCCTCTCCCTGTTCTCAATACCCTGAGGTGTGATTTCCTCCCAGCATGAAGGTCACAGACATGACTCTGGGTGTGAGCAGGTGTCAAGCTTGGTGATAATTGCAGAGGGAACCCTTCTTTTTTCTCAACTTTTCACCATACTGGCTTTTGCTTCCCAGGACAAATATGCAAAACCAGGAGTCTCCATAGGACCTGCAGTTTTTGGGTGTGAAGTGGGACATGTCCTGTATGCTCCAGGCAGAAAGGACTGTGGGAAAATGTGGGTGCCTACAGGCTTTCTGTTTTTCAGGGGACAGCTTCATGTAGACCACCCCTTTCCATGTCTGTTTGTTGCATTTGTCCTTGTGCTGCCTGGCTGTTGGGAGAACCTCTGATTTCTGCTTGGGTAGCCTTCTTGTGGTCAGTTTGTCTTGCCATGCATGATGCCATTGATGTTGTACAGAGCAGCACAGAACCCCATGAGGGAGGAGGTACTCCAAGGCCCTGTTAAAGTAAAATATGTCCAAACCTATAGGTCAATTTAATGAGTTTATCTTAGCCAAACTGACCTCATATGTCTGGGACTGAGGTCTCAAGCCCTTTGAAGGCAGTTTTGTAGGTTATTTTATGCATTATAGTCAAAGTAGAAGGTGAACAAGGATGCATAAAACCTATTAGGAGGTAAAAGAAAACATAGCAGTGAAATCTCTAGACTTGGTAAAAGGGAACATGGGGAAATATGTATATTTTGTTTATGTTTGTGGGTACAGGCCAATTCACATTTACAGGACACAGAGAAGGTGTGCAGGGGACTGGATAACATAAAGACTCTGTGGTCTCATAGACTTGTACTAGACTCTATGCCATTGAATGGTCCAGCAAAGAAAATCCCTCTCATGTGTCAAAGTTATGCTATCCAAGAGGGAAAAAAAAAGATGTCAGGGCTGACTGAAGTTAAAGACTGACCTCTGCTAAGGTAAATGGAGGATTGGGATGTCACAACCTGCCATCACTTGCCCAGTTACAGATTTCAGACAGGACATCCTGTGAGGATTATCAGGCCTGCCATGAGTCCCCGTGAGCTTGTCAGTGTTGCTGCACAGCCCCTTTCTGTTAACAGTATCCAGAGGTAGCAGGTGGGCACAAAGCAGTCAGGAGGGAGGACCCCCAAAAAAGCCTATTGAAGCAGGGGATGAAAATCAGGCTACTTTTCCATCTTCTTAGCCAAAGCCAGATTCATGTTTGTACTTCATGTGTGTGTGTCAGTGTTGCTCCCTAGGGGACAGAAGTAGACTTGCAGCCAATGTCAGGTGCTACACAAGGATGTTGTCCAGTGTAGGGTGAGTTCAGTGAAAAGGCAGGCATTGTCCCAAATATTATGAGTCCAGTGTCAGGAGAACTTTGAAACCAGGGGGATGTCCTGTTTTAGACAGAGCTCTCTGTTTTCAAGTGTTCAAAGGAAGGGTCTGGTGAAAATTCTTATGAAGCTTCTGGAGGAGGGTGCTGGCCTGGAAGGCTGATCCCCAAAATGCCCTGTGTGTCCACCATCACTACATTGGGATGTTGCATATAAGTCATATCTGTGTCCCTGTCTACCCACAGGGCCCAGGAGCTGAGGCATCTCCAGGTGAATACTCAACCACGGGCCCTTTGTGTTCTGTCTGGGGAAGAAAAGTTCTGTAGAAATCTCAGCCCCTCTGAGATGGAAACAACCACAGATTCCCAGTTTTCCTGTTCTGTTCTTCACAAGAAGTTTCCCTTGCTCCCCAGGGCATCATGACCTAAAGAGATGTCATCAGAAAGAACAGACAGGTGTCCCACATACTGTGAGCCTTGTGCATGAAAAGTCAGTCCTTATTGTTATCAGGTCATGGTGTGCTCTCTCCTCCCCTGGCAGTAACTCTTCCAGGGGTTGAGGATCCAGACTTTCTGTCCAGTCATGGATCTGTGAGAAGATAAAAAATACAGGCCTGTGGTAATGAGACATAACTCCCAAGGTGGGACTGTGTAGGGATGTGATTTTGGGGACAATAAAGAGCAGTCAAACCGCTTAGTGTTATGAGATTCCTTTCGTTCCTCATGACTGTATGAGACAAAACCTCAGTCTATGGTGTCCCCAGGCATGCAGAGGCCTCCTCCCATGCTGACACCAATGCCTGTGTGTCTATAAGAAACATCATTTGAGTGTAAGTGTCACCCAGGATGACAGTCTTCCATTGTTTGATTAACCTTATTGCTTTAATGAGTGTTTATGGAACAACTGTGACATATCAGGCTCTTGGATGGGCCCTGGATGCTCCAAAGAGAATAAGACATATGTGGGCCCTGTGTTTATTGTGTTTGTTGTAACAGAGACAGGGTCTCAGATTAATCATGGCTCTAGGGAGTTACTTATAATCCAGAGAATGGCTGTGAAGGAGAACTTCAGGTGCATACACAGCATGTACTTGAGTCTTAGCTGGTCTGGAAGTTACAGAGAGCACTTTTGAAAAAGTGATTTCTTGTCTGCAACCTGAACAGTTAGTGGCCATTTTCTCCTTGATGAATAGAGGGCAGTAAAAAAAAACAAACCTGCCTACAGAGGGCTGGTCTGCAGTGGACTCATTGTTGGCTGGATGGAGGAGCAGATGCAGCCCTCTGTGGGGAGCGTAGAGAGCTCAAAAAACTGTGTAATGATTGATGCTGGTGAGGTTGGGCCTTGCTGGGCTGTGGGTTGTGGTTCAGCAGTGTCTAAGAAAGACTCTAGCTTGCAGGGTAATTCTGCCACAGCCTGGTGGATAAGCAGAAAAGTGGGCAAGAAAATGTCATGCTATAATTAAGTATTTTTTCTTTTAGTTTAGTACTTTTTTTTTGTAAAGATTTCACTTATTTATTTTTAGAGAGGGAGGGGAGGGAGATAGAGAGAGAGAGAGAAACATCAATGTGCAGTTGCTGGGGGTCATGGCCTACAACCCAAGCATGTATCCTGGCTGGGAATCGAACCTACAACACTTTGGTTCACAGCCCACACTCAATCCACTGAGCTACGCCATCCAGGGCTTAGTTTAGTACTTTTTATTCAACTTACACTTTAGGTGATATTTCATGTATTATTTCATATCTATTATTAGATTACAGTTGAATATAATCAGATTAACATATTGAAAGTATACAATTTATGGCGTTTACTCAGATCCATGAACCAGACAAATTGTACCAGGAAAATAGAGACCACGTCCCATATTATTAAAGTCTTCTCATGCCCTGTTGTAATCTCTTTTGTCTTCACCTCTACACCTCCTTTTTAGTGTTAAGGAAAGTCTCAGTTTCTTTTTTCACTATAAATTCCTTTGCATTTTCTGGAATTTTCAAAGTTTTTATTATAAAATATAAAATTTTCAGCTGAGATTGGCTTCTTCACTTAATACAATTATTTTGACATAGTTCATTCTATTTATACTCTAGTTACATTTCATTCCAGGGTAGCATTGATTTTGTTTACTGCTTTACCCTTTTATGGTCATTTGTGTTGCTGCCACTTTGGGACTATTACAAGTAATCTAGCAATGAAGATGTCTGCAGGAAACTCTATAATGCAAACAATTAGTAATTAAAAAAACAATCAATAGGTAGAGAAATGGAAGGTAGAGAGTTCACCATGCATGTCTGGTTTCAAGGTCCCACGGCTACAGCCCCACCCAGAGGTACAGAAGCACCTGCTTCTTCACATGAAGCTGTGTCTGCTACAGCCCACCTTTCAGTCAACACAGTAGCAGAAATAATGACCCCATCTCAATTCCAGCTTATAAACTATGAACCAGTGCACCTCAGAAACTGCATTTAATCACATGTGGGTTCTCAATCACTAGGAGTAGGGGAAAGGTAGTGTTTAACTTTTCAATCCCTCTGAAGTAAGAGGAAACCTAAGAAAAAGGAAGGATATGTGCCAGGTACCCACAGACCACACATGACATGTCTGAGTCCAGCTGCAGGCTGTGTGACTCTGGGTGAGTGACCCCACCTCAGTAAGCATCAGTTCCCTCAAGTGATGTCATAAAAATATGTTTGGACTTCTTTCTTGGATTTTAGACAAGGACATCTAAAACTCCTGGAATTTTCTAAGTGATGTGGGTGCTAAGAGTACCTTCTGTTGTGATGAGGCAACTCTTGGCAGGCCTCTGGATAGTTGCAGAGTGAGGGCACATCACCAGAAAGACCAAGTTGTGATCAGAAGATTAGAATTTTCAGCTGTCAATGTAAGAAATACTTCAACCTGAAGAGAATTTTTATGAGCTTACTCAAGCCAAAGAGCATAATTGCAGGAAGCAAAATCACAATGGATTGAGAAAATGTTCTGAAAAATGGTGATTTTCCACCTTATTTTATACAGTACAGTCAAAGGCAGAGGCCCACATGGTTATATTAAATCCACTGGAAAAGATTAGCGAGATGGGAGAAAGCAAAGTGCTCAAATCTCTGAGACTGGGTAAAAAGTAAAACAAATACACACATAGAATTGTTAGGTTGGTTGGTACAGAATCATTAGTGGGTAACAATGAACACAATAACAATAGTGATGTGAAGTTATGTGGTCTCTGCTATGGTGCAGTGTGGGTCAGGAATAAGAATTATTCTGACATTTTAAAGGTATGTTGTGCTAGAGGCAAAAAGACAATAACACACTCAATTAAGGTAAAGACTGAGCTGTCTCAGGAAAGATAGCAGCCTAGGGCATGAGTACCCACCATGAACCACTATGGGTTAAAGATTTTAATTTCAGACCATCCTATGTGGTCACCTCAGGTCTCTGAGTTTGTAAGTCCCACCATGCAGGCCTCCCCTGAGCTTGTCAGATTTAGTATGTGGTCCCTTTTTTTCCACACTGACCCTTTTGGTTATAAATCAACTTAAAGAATGCATTGGTGACCAAATTTTTGGTTAGATCATATTGTCTCAAGTGCTAGGAAGGGAATCTTAGGAAGTCTTAGTGGTAGGGTTTGTCTTGCTGAACAATAAAGCATTGGTGATGCAGGAAGACCACAACCTTGGATGGAAGTGAAATCTGAATGGACTGCAAAGGAAAAGCAGGTAAATGGTAGGCAGTCATGTCCCACAGGCCTTATTAGAAACACACTTTGGATCATTTCTATCCTATAGGCTTTCATGATCTAAGTTGTGTTGTGTCATTTCTCTGTGTTTTGCGTCTCTTATTACTTTTAATTGTAGTTTGAGAACACACTATACACCAACCCAGTTTTAATCATCTGACCATAAGATGGGTTCTTATTTACTAAGACCAATCTATTATTAATTATTAATCTGATTTCTGCTAGTTCTATACTTTGAAGCTATAACCTTATGGTTTATTTGTGGAATAGTCTGTGAGACCAGAACTCTGTCAAGTATAATTACCATCTAAAAGTTCCACAGGTGAGGATGTTACAGAATGGACCCAGAGTTCATTACGTCCCTCTGTCACTGTGGATTTTTTGCCCACCACCACAGATTGGAACTATGACTCTCAATGCCAGAGTTTGGTTGAAAAGAAAGGAACTATTTATTCCAAAGTTATATAGACTTAGTTTAATGATTTAATGTCTGTGTTAAAATCCCAAAGGCCCTTAAAACACTCACAAACATACCGTCCTTTCTTCCCCTTGGTAGGCCAGTGTCATAATCTGCCAATCAGAAGTACCCATCCTCTAGAAGAGAAAAAAAAAGAAACAGAAGCCTTCAGCTCACTTCTTCCAGTTCCTCTCAGTAATCTGTTCTGGGCTGGCAGGCCTCCACCGGTGATTAGTACTATCAGCGGTGTCAGTGCTGGGACCTCAGTTCTTAATCCAAAACTATGTCACACCTTCTGGTGACCCACCAGCAAGAGTACTTTCACCCCTTTCCTTCCCTGCAAAGTCTTGCATTATCCTTGTCCCTAGTCCTTCATTGTCTCTACTGATTCCCAACCAACATGGTAAAGGGAGCCCCCAACCCTATATTTTTTGGTCACCCTGAGTTCAGTACTCCTTTACAAACCTCTCTTTGGGGGAGGCCTGGCTTTACCCCATTAAAAGGTGGACAGTAAGAGTTTCATAAGTAAATTTCCTGTGCTTCAGCAGCAGGAATGGGGGACCATGTTTTATAGCCACTGTGGCTTCCATTTGAATGAATATAGTTGGTAATCCTTGTTCACTTTTGGTGTAAAGGCATTCACATCATTGGGTTCTAGCATTTATTCATAAAATTCCTTTGTCAAGTTTTCTATTCCAGTGACCTTCTACAACTTTCCTCGATCTTATTTTGTCTCTTTTTACTCAGACATAACCAACTTATTAAGACAAAGCACTTACTTTTTATGCCTCTTAACACTTACACATCTCTTTACTTCTTTTTGCAATAGCCTTTCTTCTAAATTTCAAAATGTTACCAGAAAGGGGGCCTGGCCGAGGGTGGGTTTGCCTAAGGGTAGCCAATGGTACAAGGATTCATAGCTTTGCACAGGCAGATCTTCACAAAATAAGCCCAGGTTATTTTGAAGGTATATTTATTAAACCTGTGGACACCAAAACACAGATAGGCCTAGAATAAAAGGAGAAGCAGAAGAGAGACTGGGTGGGGCTGCTGTGGCTCTCTTGCAACACTATGGAAAGGATGAGAGACTAGTAGTGGCTGCTGTCAGCTTATTGCAGAATTACATAGGTAAAGACTTTTGGAAAGTTCTAGGGGTAAAGTTCATAGAGAATTCATATAAACCTAAAAATTCCAATGTATGAGAGGCAACATTGGGTATACAAAACATTTTGAACAAAGGAGAATAAAAGGGGGAAATGGTGTCTTCTATTATTTCACAAGTCACAATGAGTACTTTACCGGTAGTTGAGAAGAATAGATCCTACAAGACAAGAAGATTTTATCTGTGCAAGAGAGAATTAGTGAGACACAGCGGGTATCTAGCTAACAGGTGCCTTCCTGAAGCCCTTGTATTTACCATGGCCCCCTCACTTCACCACAGGTGCTGCATTGGCCTCTTCTGCAACACGTAGGACCCTCATTCATATTATTCAGCTTCATGTTGAATCTCCAAACACACATTCCTGCATGGCACCTTTAGAGCCCTGGAAACCAGAGAATCTGAAAATCCTCTCACCTCCCAGGCCTTAACATTTCTCATCTGATTCTGAGCAGACCCCATTCCTTTATGATTTCAGTCTGTGTTCACCTCTGCTCACACACGATTCACTGGTGGACAGGTCCCCAAGGACCTCAGCCAAATACACCAGAGGCCACAGGGAAAAGGAAAGGATTAGAAATAAAGAAGAGATTTATTTTCCATTTCCCAGATCTGGTGGCAGGATTTGAGGACAGGCATGTGGAATTTGTAAAGAGAACAACAACAAACAACAACAACAACAACAACAACAACAACAAAGAATGAAGACAGTGATGTCTGCACTGAGCTGCACATCAAAGTGGGCTTGAGAGAGGTTCATTCAGTACATGCCTGTGGGTGGCTGGCGTAACAGAGACCTGCATGTTCACTAGAGTAGTTGAGATTAATGGCAGCATATCTTTTATAGTCTCTGTGATCTTGTTTCTTGAAGACATATGTGGAATGAGTACACTGTTGATGCTAAGGGCGCTGTGGAAATGTGCCCTTTCATGCTGGCAGGTCCTCATGGATTCTGAGGCAAGGCTGCTTTGAGGCAACCTGGCTCTCAAGAAGAATCTGGGAAGTCAGGTCATCTCCTGCTATGAACATGAAGTCAGAAGAGAGGGAGACAATTGCAACCCTTTTTTTTTAATTAACAGGATAAGGAAAACATTGGAAGATGTGAAAATATGTTAAGTGTTGACACTTTGAGGAACATATGGTCAGTTAGTACAGGGAGGTTATGTTAAAGAGAATCTTGCATGAAACCAGTTAAAAATAAAGGTAAGACTTTATTAAAGACAACGCAATAGGGCAGTGAGAGAGAACTCAACATCTGTGATACAAAGCCTGGAAGGTTTCAGAACAGAAGGAACCATAGGAGTATGTGTTTGCTAATTGACTTTAGACAAAGAAAGGCAAAACTTTGCATAGAACCTTAATAAGAGATCCTTTTATGTTTTGGCTGCAAAGTTCCTCAATTGAGGTAGGTTTCTGCTCTTCCTCAGAGACTGCCACACCAGGAAGACTAAAAATCAAAGTAATGGGCCCAGTGTTTGAGGCAGACATTCTTTGATTCTTAATACTGGTAAGAAGATTGTAAAACCACTTAGGTATGTTTGAAAAGATAAGATAAAAAATTGGTAATAACCAAATTGCAGTTACATTTTTAGTGAAATGGTCTAAAAAAAGATTTCAGAAGCCTACAGTCAGAAAGTACCTGTATTAAGATTCCAGACTCTAAGGGAACATTAGGTCCTCTAAGTCATAACCCAAATGCCTTCTTCACAATAGAGGGATTGACAAGTAAATCCCTTTCAGCCAAGAGCCAGTTTGCATCTCCTTCAGTTCCTGCAATATTTAAACAGGTGTCAGTTCCTAGCAGTGTAGGCACAGGGGCAAAATGGCTGACAGTCCTTGAACAGAGCCAAGATTGCATCTTTCAGGATGCTGTACTTTTACATATCTCTGCACTCACCTTTTATTGTTTTTTGTTGTTGTTGTTGTTCAGATGTCATTGAAAGAAACAAGGACATTCTATAACCTACAATATGGCTGCTGTAATTTGCATTGTCCTGATCAGTTACTGAAGTGAAGAGGAACTGACATTTACCACATAGTTTGCTCTGCTGCAGGTTTTTCTATAAAACATAACACGGGAGTTTTAACAGCCTCTTGATGTTAGAAAGCTTCACTCTCACAACACACCTGCAGTAACCCTACTTTTGGGTGATGCTGTATTCTCCAAAAAATACAAATATAAACATCAGGTCAAAATTAGCTTCATAAAGAGTGAGGTGTTTTGTTTTTTTTTAAATTCTGTTGGCATTGTTCTGAACTAGGACATTTGAACCAAAGTTTTGTTAGCATTATAAATAGTTTCAGTTATATTCTATTAATAAAAAGGACAAGGTCATGCTAAACTTATGCAAATAAACCTATTGCCATGTCAATAATAAGACTCAAGATGTTAGAATTTATGAAAAGAAGTCATGTTACAGGGTGCAGACAAGAGGGAGGACCCCAAATAGGCATTTGAAATGGGGTCCAGAACTTAAGGTGTCCAGGAGATTTTAAGATGTCTTCACACCCATTCACCAGGTGTGGGCTGGGGGAAGGGACAAATGGAGCAGGGCCTTTGAGAGCTGTTTCGCACAGCAATAGCCTGTAGCTAACCTCTGGTGTGGTCATTTAACATATCTATAGCCTTTGGCTGGTCGCTTAGATATGCTAAATAGCTGTGGCCAAGCTCAGATCCAAGGGAATGGAAGTAACTTCCACACCAAGATGTAACTGTGGGGCAGGTACCGCGAGTTACAGCACCTGCGTGGGAGCTTGGAGATGATTGGCTCCAGGACTTGGGGCCACACCTGCCCAGATTCATGATGGTAGTCCAGTAAAGCTGGAAGGGTATAAGTTCTGGCATGTGAAGCTGAGTGTGGGAGGAGTCAGAAATGGGGCTGCAGAGGAAGATTGGTGCAGGGATTTAAATCGAGAGGCGGCAGCCATTGTGAGAGAGAACCATGCAGCTGTGGAAGTGCAGAGAGGATTGTTACAGGGTGCAGCCAAGAGGGGGGACCCCAAATGGGCATTTGAAATGGGGTCTAGAACTTAAGGTGTCCAGGAGATGTTAAGATGTCTCCACGCACCCCCCCACCCCACCCAGGGTGTGCGTTGGGGGAAGGGACAAATGGAGCAGGGCCATTGAGAGCTGTTTTGCATAGCAACAGCCTTGCAGCTACCCTCTGGCGTGGTCATTTAACATATCTATAGCCTTTGGCTGGTCGCATGGATATGTTAAATAGCTGTGATCATCTCTGAGCCAGGGGAATGGAAGTAACTTCCCCACCAAGACGTGACTGGGGGCAGATCCCCCAAGCTACAGCGCCTGCGTGGGAGCTCGGAGAAGATTGGCTCCAGGACATGGGGCCACACCTGCCCAGACTCATGATGGCAGCCCAGTAAAGCTGGAAGGATATGAATTCTGGCATGTGAAGCCGAGTGTGGGAGGAGTCGGAAATGAGGCTGCAGAGGAAGATTGGCCGCGAGGATTTAAAACCCAGACTTGGCGGCCATTAGAGGGAGAAAACCATGTGGCTGTGGAGGTGCAGAGAGGATCACGGCCATTGGAGAGAGAGCCACACAGCTTTAGCAGAGTGAAGACTCCCGTAACCCTGAGAGGAGAGAGAACCGTGGTGCTTTAGGAAGGAGAACCATGCGTAGCCCTGAGAAGGAGAGCCATCCACAGCCCTGAGAAGGAGAGCCATGTGCAGCCCTGAGAAGGAGAGCCATGTGCAGCCCTGAGAGGGAGAACCATGCTGCTTTAGGGGAGAGAACCACGCGGCTTTGGCAGAGTGAGGACTCTCCCCTTCCTGCAGCCCTGAGAGAGAGAACCACATGGCTTTAGCAAAGTGGAGACTCCCGCAACCCAGAGAGGGAGAACCACGCGGCTTTGGCAGAGTGGGGACTCTCCCCTTCCCGCAGCCCTGAGAGGGAGAACCACGAGGCCTGGACAGAGTGGGGACCCCCGCAGCTTTAGAAGGGGGAACCACCACCTGGTTTTAGCAGAGATCCCGGCGACTCAGCCGAGGGTGCCAGGTACCCAGGGAGGTCTCCCAGTCGAGATGGAGGACTAACTGGGAAGAATCAGAGGACTGCCTGAGCCATGGACTTCTATTTCCTTTCCTGAGATACGGTACTCTGGACTGGGCAAAGGGGGAAGGATGGAAGGACTGTGTCTGTTTGTGGGTGTTTTAAGGGACTTTAGGATTTTTGATGAAGACATTAGGTCACTACTTGAAGTCTGTATAGCATTAAATAAACATTTCCTTTCCTTTTCACGAATCTCTGGCATTGAGAGATGTCTTTCCTGTGGCGGCGGACATAACGGACCCGGGGCCTTCTTTCAATAATAGTATATTGTCTCAGGCCCCCCTTGTTCTGTTCTGTAACAGGATCACAGCCATTGGGAAGGGAGAACCACGCGACCTTGACAGAGTGGAGACTCCCGCAGCCTTGAGAGAGAGAACCACACAGCTTTAGCAGAGTGAAGACTCCCACAGCCCTGAGGGAGAGAACCACGCGGCTCTGGCAGAGTGGGAACTCCCATGGCCCGGGGAGAGAAGACCACGTGCCTTTGCCAGAGTGGGGACCCCCGCAGCTTTAGGAGATATGGTACTCTGGACTGGGCAAAGGGGAAAGGAAGGAAGGACTGCATCTGTTTGTGGGTGTTTTAAGTGACTTTGGGATTTTGGTGAAGACATTAGGTCACTACTTTAAGTCTGTATAGCATTAAATAAATATTTCCTTTCCTTTTCACAAATCTCTGGCATTGAGAGACGTCTTTCCTCTGGTGGCGGACATGACGGACCTCGGGGCTTTTTTTTCAATAATAGTATATCGTCCCAGGCCCCCCTTGTTTGTTCTGTAACAGTCAGAGAGAAAGAGATCAGTGCTACTACCCACATAGGTGTCTTTTAGATTATTCTTTTTGTCCACACAGTTTCCAGGGGCCCTGCACATGACCTCTGAAAAGGATAGAACTTGAATGTCTGCAAAATCATCACATACTCCCACTGGTCATCACATGACAACCACCCATCCTCTGAGGGACTCAGTGACTCCTGCCCTGTAAAGATGATGCATCTGAGACCAACCAAAGCTGGGATATACTGTAAAATATAACCTTAAGTCAACAAAAATGAAAATGTCAGCTTTTATTATTGAGCATTTCTTGACTCAATGCAACTCTTATAAAAATTTTTCACTTTCACAACTAATCTATTTAAAAAGTGCAAAGGATTTATTCAGAGGTTAATAACAGGTGAGGAGTGAATTAGCATTTATATTTTACACCAAGATTGAGGGGCTCACTTTCAAAAAAACTGTGGGGTTGGTGCCATCACACTCATAATTCCCACATCTTTCTCTTGACAAAGTGTATGGTGAAGGTTCTGTAGAGACAGGACAGCTTCATCTTCTTAAAGAGCCAAAGGCTCTCACTGATGTAAAACCCTGAGTGGAGCTGACAACTGTGTAGCAGCCAGCAGCACAGTGTCCTTATGCTCTGTGACTGTGGGGTTGCTGGCTAGAACACTGACACTCACAGGCTCTGTGGAGAAACAGATAGCGTGATGGATAGTTGTGGGGGAGCTTTGTCTGCAGAGCCCCACTGTCTGCCACAGATGAGAATAAGTCTACCAAGACATGATCTGCTTGGGGAGGAAAAGTGGCAAATCTCTCACAGGAGAAGGGCCAAAGAGCGTTTTCCTGGCTTTTATTGGGTTCATTTGCACAAGAATTCAGGTAAAGCTCATTAATCATTGCCAGGAAGTAAAGATCAAATAACAAGGAACTCTGAGGGCCTATTTTGAGTCAGGGTCAGATAGCTAAACAGCTGTAAAAAACTTTAAGGAACAAACTTACTTCTTGCTTGGACCCTTATCAGTTAATTGAGAGCATTCCAAACAAAACAGGTTTCACAGGATTTTACATATTCTTTCTTAGGCCTGATCACCTGGGGAACCCACCCTTTCCAGCACAGGGCTGCACCACCCTCTGTCATTGTTTCATGCTTAGGTGGAGCAAGGGAAATAAGGCAGCCAAGAGATTAGGAAATTTTCCCGCAGGCAATGAGGACTCAGGCTTTGTCGAAGCTGAGGGGCGAGGGTCCATTACCCCCTTTTGCCGTAGCCCCCAAAGTCCTTCCTTGGGGGCCTCCCACGTGATTGTACTTGTCTTAGGTCATTCCCCCCTTGGGGAATCTTACCCATCATTGGCTAACCGATCAAGCTTTGGGGGCCAGGAAGGGTGAAGTAAAAGGAGCAGAAGCAATGCTCCAGCCAGGGAGATAAGCTTTTGTCTCCTTGGTTGCTTAGGGTCCAAGGTCATTCCCTCAGCCTTAGCCTTGGGGGGGGGGCGGGGGGGCGTGGTTACAGCTTCTGATACCAGGCAGGGCAGATCCTAACAGATAGTAAGTGGGCTTGGGACCTAGGGCCACCATGCAACTTCTGACATCTCAGCCACTCACAGTCCACAGTTAAATTTGTAAAAATCACCTGAGGATGATCCTCACCCCTGCAGAAAAGTGATTGTCTTTGTTGAGGTGACAACATGTAAACAGAGTGTTGGACCTTGCCTCTGACCTCATTATCTCCATATTACATGAGATTGTACATAGAAAATCTTAAAACTTCTCCAAAAATTACCTAGATCAAATAAATGAACTCAGCAAAATAGCAGAACACAAAATTAACATTCTGAAATTGTTAATGATTGTATTGAACAATAATAAACTATCAGTAAGAGAAACTAAAAAACAACCCCATTCACTATTGTAACAACAAAAATAACAGGAAAAATCCAAGGTAACTAGAAAAAAATGTAAGCAAGAAGGTAAAGACCTGTACTGTGAAAACTAAGGGACATTGGGAAAGAGTTCAAGAAAGATATAAATACCAGGAAGTATACACCATGTTCATGTAATGGAAGAACTAACATGATGTAAATGTCCAGGCTGCCCAGAGCAATCTATAGATATAATACAATTCTCATTAAAACAACAATGGCATCTTTCACAGTTGTAGATCATATATTGTAAAAATGTATATAGAACCAAAAGTGAAAGAACCCAAATGGCTTTAGAAAGCTTGAGGAAAAAAGAACCAAGTTGGAGAGATTACAAAACCTTAAATAAAACTATAGTACAAGGCCATTTTAATTGAAACAGGGATGGACTGTGATAGGAGCAGAGAGGTACATTAACAGAACAGAAGAGGGAGCCGAGAAATTAACCCACACCTATGTGGAATACTAATATTTAATAAAGGAGACAAAAGAATACAATAGAGTAAAGATAGTCCTTTTACAAAATGGTGTTGCAAAAACTGAACAGGTATATGAAAAAAAATGAAAATCAGCCACCAACTTAGACCACAGAAAATAAACTCAAAATGGATAAAAGACTTTAATGAAAGTTGCAAAACCATAAAAATCCTAGAGAAAACATAGGCAGTTAAATGTCAGATATCTCTGTAACAACACTTTCTCTGATATGTCTCACAGAGCAAGGAAAAGAAAGAAAAAATAAACAAATGAAAGTACATCAAATAGAAAACATTCTCTTCAGCAAAAGAAACCATCAACAAAATGAAAAGAGAGCCCACTGTATGGATAAACATATTTGGCAATGATATATTAGATAAGGGATCAATTTTTAAACTACATAATGAATTTACACATCTCAACACCAGGAAGACAAACAATTTAAAAAATGGGCAAAGTTCCTGAATAGACACTTCTCCAAAGAGGACATGCAGATGGCTGATAGACATAAATAAAGGCTCAGTGTGAGTAAGCAGATGGGTGTAGCCACTGTGGGAAACAACCTGGGGTTTCTTCAAAAAAACAAATGAAACTGTCTTTTGAGCACAGACCACACTTTTGAGAATACTTATTTTTTGAATAGATGTTTGAAAGTTCTTAGAGTAAACTCATGTGATTGTATGTGAAATAAGAGTCAGAAAAAACAAATACGGTATGATCTCACTTCTTTGTGAAAGCTATTAAACAAAATTGAAACAAAGGCACAAGTACATGGAAAAGACTGACAGCTGTCAGAAGGAAAGGGAGGAGGAACTGGAGAAAAGAAGGTGATAACATTAACCTAAGATTATGTATACAGAACACATAGACCCAGATGACACTGTAGTGATGGCCACTAGAAAGAGGTGTCGAGGTGGGACCAGAAGGGAAAAATTAAAGCATCAGTAATAGAGTTGACAATCAAAACAAGTAAACAAATAAAATAAAAATAATATCATTTTCAGGTGATGTGTGCAAACTGGTAATAATGATTGGGTCTTAATTACTGTGGTTTAATTACAAATTGAGTAAAATATATGAAAATCACTGTTAACCCTAAAATGCTTAAGTGACAAAATCACATTGGAAATAAATAGTGCTTATGGATACACAACATTATAAATGTACTTAACTGAAAAATATTGTGCATGTAAAAATGATCAGAGGGGAAATTTACATTCATGTGTATTTTATCCCAGTAAAAATGAAGATAAAAAGAATGACTCTAATTTCAATGAGCTTGACACAACTTAATAGAGAGTGGCAGATTGAGGATAAGTTGGCACTTGGTGTGGGATATGCATTATTGGGAGTTTGAGAAGACAAACTCTAATTTTCAATGCGTAGATTTAATGTAATTGAAAAAACTGAAGTAAATACATAATTAAAAATCCCCCATAAATTCAGGAAATTGTCACTTTAAGTTTAAGGAGGTAGATTGTGGCCAAGACTGCACACACAGGGGCTTCTGATGCTGTTAATGAGCTGTTTTCTGATTTGGTGTTTAGTTGTTAGCTTGACTCTGTTTTGTTAATTCATGTGTATGTGGTATGAACTTTTTCTTTCTTCATAAGTAAATTAGCTTACAAATTGATATTCTTTGTTTTGTTTCATAATCATTTTAGCTTGAATATACTTGCTTTATCTTTAATATAAATAATATATTTATAAAAACATAATGACTCATTTTCAATAAATGAAAAACTGCCCTTAATAAAGCCATTTATTAAAATAATATCATGTTCTTTTCAAACAAGAAAATAATCATTTTCATTTAAAATTTCCATACTCATTGTTTTCAAAGTAATGAGCATTTTCCTTAAAGAGTATGACATGACCATGTCAACTTACTAATTGTAAAGACATGACACTTTGAAGAATGTAATATTCTCTTTAAACTGTAATGGCCTTTCAAAATATCTAGATCATGTCCTGTAGACAGTCAATGATCCTAACTTTAATAAATGTGTCCTTTTTTGAGGAATTTGAAAATCTAGCCATGATGTCAGTGAGGAAAGAAACCACACATGAGATAGACTAGGATGTGTGTAAGAGTCTCAATACTCAGTAAAAAGTAGAAACACTGATCCATGGGTCTCATCCCTGTAGCATGTAGAAGCAGGTACAGAGGACAATAGAGAAGTTCAGCAGGGTCTTGTGCCTTGTTATAGGACAATTCCATTGTGAGCCCTTTATCTCTGAAACACAGAGGGAGGAGAGTGCAGATTTCTCAGGGCCATTCCAGAGACTGAGTGGAGTCATAATAACCCAGGAGGACAAACCTTTGAAAGCATTCCACTGTCCCCTCTCCAGAGAACTTCACCCAGTATTTTGTGTCTTTAGTACCTGGTGAAAAAAATAATTTCACACTGTGGTTGAATTTTTTTCAGGTTATTCACTGTGCCAGTCATGCAAAATTTGAAGTTTGGTGTCTTGTGTTACATGTCTATTGATATCAGGAAGGAGGCCCTTCCTTACGTGATTCCTTCAGGTTAACAGTACTGGAATCATTCACATTTTATATGCACTAAAACTGAAGAGATTTTACTCACTTTACAACCTACAATTATTAACAGGTGAGTTAAATATCTTTTTAAATAATGAGCTCATATTCTGCACAGGATTATAGAGGATATAGGCACACAAAACTAAAACTCATACTTGCTGACCCAATGCTGCTGATAGTTCAGTGATGAGGTGAGATAATCAAACAATAAACAAGCAGCATTTAAGATGGTGATAAGTCTTCTACAGGATAATAAAGTTGGATGCAGGAGAGAGAAAATGGATGGGTTTGGGGTTACTTTCATATGTAAGACAGTCTGGAAAATTTTTCATGACTATGGGACATTGGAGGAAGATATGGAACAGGGACAAGTGGGTCAAGGAGATTTCTGGAAAAGCTTATTTCAGGAAGAGAGAATGGCTTCTGCAGTAGAGCTGGGCCAGGGGGTTGCTTGCCATACTTGAAGGTCAGAAAACCACTGTGGCCAGAATAGATGGGATACAAAGAATTACAGGGAACATATAAACAGGAACCAGATTTTCTAAGGCAATGCTACCAAATAGTGATTTTTATGAAATTAAAGAGCCTGGGACAGAAAGTACACTAACCACATCACTTAGTATCCTGTTTATCTCAGTCTACATGATCTTCACTGCAAGACTTTCTGAACCAAAGTAATATGTTCCTTGATAATCTGGTAAAAACTTTGTCTTCTGTGTGGATGACCACTTTGAGCAGCACTAATGTAGGATCTTTTGGATTGTGGTAAAAAAATTGGAATTTTTTTTGTGATAGAGATACAAGTGACAGGAGGACTTTGGGAACAAACAAAGAAACAAAAAATGCCCTGTCTTGGGTTTTAAAAGAATTAATCTCTAAAGATTTATATACATTTTTCTGATGTGATTGATATTTGTGTAAGGGAGGCAGCAGAAAGGTCAGTTAGAAGACTACTACATTACCTCATGCAGAAACAATGTTGGCTTGGGCCTTCGAGCTGTGGTTTCATCTACACATTGGAAACAGACCGCAGGTGAGCTGATGGACTAGAGATGACTGTGAGAGCAAGAGAGGCTTCACAAAACACCCCAGATTTTATAGCTGAGTGTAGGAAGGATGGAGTTGACCTTGACTGAAAGAGGAAAGAATCTGAGAGGATCAGGGTGAGTATTTGGGATGATGAAGGTCTTGGTTGTGCACATGTTTCATTTGAGGTTCCCTTAATAACTAAAATATGTACCCTAAGATGGCTTAACTCTTCTTGTATAAGCCCTTTGGAAAGTCCAAAAAACCTGAGACACTGAACACAGCAATTCCCAAAATCTATAAAAAAACATAAATGTGACATTTTAAGAAGATGGAAGTGGTTTGGTGATATGTGTGCTGTGCCTCTTCCTGCATTCAGGGCCATGTTTGTGGCGTGTCCGTGGCTGTTCCAACAGAGGTTGCAGAGGGGCTGTGCCGGGAGACTAGTGCAGTCTGCCCATTCCTGGGAAGTAGGAGCATGTTTTATTTGTGAGGCAAATCTTTGGTCCAGTTTTGAAGACCATTCTGGAAGCTCCACATTCAATCTCTCCCGAGAAACAAACAAAAAAGTTAAGTAAAATGAGTAATACTATTCTAAAAAAATGCAGATCATTTATAAATTTGTGAAGATAGTGGTTAACAGACTGAAGATTATAATTTTTAAACTGTATGCTTCTGATATTAAAAATAGCAAAACTAACAGAAAAAAACATGTGAGTTCCCTTATAATTGCATTTGCACAAAAAGTCAAAAAATTTCATTTTCTCAGACAAACCTTAATCAGTGTGTAATGCCCAAAGGGGGCATTTTTAATGTGGTCACTTGCAACCCCAATGAGATTTTAACTCCCACTGTGGCTAGAACATGAAGTTGTTATTTTCAGTCTGATATTCACAGTGTGAGCAAAGCCATTTCCTCTGCCCCTCCTATGGATGTTATTTGTTGTATCTGTCACAGCACCAGATTCTACTGTGATAAGCCCTGTGTCCCCGTCTGTGCTGTTCAACCTGATCACAGGAAGGTCCTGGCTTCCCTGTCTGGGCCACACTCAAGATTTCTGCCTCCAAACAAACAGGGCTTTCCAAATGGAACCAAAGACATCTCTCAATAACATCTTAAAGATTCCTTATTTTTTAAACTTTTAGGCATTATCTAATCCAAGGTCTTCTCTCCTGTGAGATCAGGACTCAGCTGCTTTTTTGGATCACCAACACGTACACACACACACACACACACACACACACATGCATTTTTCACACCCTGTCTCTGGAGTATTTTTTAAAGACAATAATTTAGTGTAGATTTCATTCTGTCTGTTTACTGCTATTCACATTCAATTCAACTATGATATTTTAAATTTAAAATTCTGAAGTGTATCAGTGCCTGGGAACCATCCTTCTTTGAGCTTCAGGTGTGGGGGAAGTGTGGTCCTGCTCATTAAACACCTCTAATGACAAAAGTGTGAAAAAGCAAAAAACTCTTCCACACCCTTTGCAGCTCCTCCAGGTTACAATGTGTTGGTATCACCTCTGGTGGTCATATTACAAACTGCATTCCTCAAGAGGATCCAACCACTTTTTTAAAACCAGGGTCACTCCTACAGGCAGAACCAGAAAAAGTACTTATCAAATGAAAATGCAGGGCCCTTTATTAAAAGTCATTAAGAATTCCTTGATGGCAAAAGTAGACATTAAACCTATGACAGCCTGTTCTAACTGACTTCATAGGAAGCTGGCAATTTGTAGCACTAGAAATGGATGTGTTCAACCACCAAGTCAATTTCACCCCAAACTCCTCATAAGAAGCCTATAGAGCTACAATTAACATCACCCTTAATTGTAAATACTAAAGGCTTTCCCGCTAAAGCTGTGCAAAACAAGTCTTTAAAAAAATTTCTTAGACATGTTCTCTTAAAGATAAAATTGTATTCTTGCTAATGTTGATGCTGTAGAGACAACGGCATCAGTGATGACAGTGACACCAGTGACAGGATCAGCTCTAGTGATCAGAAGTTGAAGCAAAGCTTGAGCTGGAGGGGTTCACATCCATGACCATTCAGGGATCTGCTACATCTATGAGACTTTCATGGCTCCAATAGTTTGGGACATGCTGCACTTACACTCCAGAGTAACCAACAAGTGGCTGTGCTTGACCACTCCACCACTGTTACCTGACCCATAGCTCCTCTGTGTAGAATCACAGGCAGTCCACTCTGACTGGAAGAAAAAGGATCCACTCACTTTCAGTTTATCCTGGTCCTCAATCCCACCCCTCACATGCACACATGATCAGCCATCTCCTTGGTTGTCCCCAAGCTCCTACTCAGAGCTGACACACAAACTTCCTGGGGCCTGGCTATCTTGTTGACTCAGCTGAGTGAGGTCTTGAGGTACAAGGGTGAGGTTTGGCTTCTCACAGCTCTCCCAGGCCATGTGAAAACTGCAGCCCCCAAAACACACTTTGAAAACCAGCTGAACACTTCTCTACTGGGTCAGAAGTAGAATTAACTTTTGTGTCTTTCAGTTTGGTTTCACCCCAAGGGCTGCCCTGTAGTCCCCACTGACTTTAGTTAATTTCCAACCCTTTTTGTAGTCTGACTATCCCACACTCTAACCACCCTCCAGACCCAAAACCAAAAACTCCCTTTGCACATATTCTGGGTTCAGTGTGTTCCTTTCCTACAACATTTTATTGCTTTCTAGACTTTTAGCACTCCGCAGAATGCTCACTGTATCCCCACTTGTCCCATATTAATGACTTCTGTCCCATGTTTCCTACCGACTTCTACATCCAATGCTTCATCTTGTCCCACTGTCAGGGAACTAATGTGAATCTTCAAGAAATTGTCCTTTCTCCCAACACTGTGTCTCACCCCTTCATGCTCACCTAAATCTGGAGAAATGGCTCCCTAACTTCAGAGCACTAGCTCCATGGGTCTTCCCTCAACAGGAAGGACAGCCCCTCACTCACTTTTTAGCCTTATCCTAAAAGCTATAAAGCCCTTCTTTTTTTAAAGTATATTTTATTGATTATGTTATTACAGTTGCCCCATTTTTTTTCTTCTCCTTTATGCACTTCCGCCCTGTACACCCCCTCCCACCATCATTCCCCCACCTTGGTTCATGTCCATGGGTCCTACATATAAGTTCTTTGACTTCTCCATTACCCATACTATTCTTAACCTCCCCCTGTCTATTTTATACCTACCTTTTATGCTTCTTATTCTCTGTACCTTTTCACCCATTCTCCCCCCTCCAGGTTCCCGCTGATAACCCCCCCAATTGACCTCTATTTCTGAGAATCTGTTCCTGTTCTAAATGTTTAATTAGTTCATTTTTGTTTTTGTTCTTTTGGTTTTTTTAGGTTCAGAGGTAGATAGTTGTGAAGCCCTTTTTTATGGCACTCCTATGTCCTCTTGAACCCATATAATTCCTAACCACATCAAACTTACCAGAATTTACGATCCTCATGGTAACCATATGTAGAAGACCATCCTTCAACAGTTACCCTCTATGAATAGTTCTGCTTACCAACAATGCACCTCTGGTTGGGTTTCCAATGATTTTCACAGAATAACCTAGGGGCCACAAGAAAAAGGAAATGAAAAAAGAACCAGAGGAGAAATTTACTTCCAATTATCATAGTTTGGTTGGGAACAGTCTATGGACAGGCAGGTGGAGGGTGTAAAAATAACAAAGAATAAAACACTGATATTTGGCCTGAGCTCCATGTCATGGAGGTCCCAAAATAAAGCCTTTTAAGTGCCGGCCTACATGTGGCTGAGGTGACAGGAATCAGCTTATTTGTTAGACTTGTTTAATTGCATGAGAAATTACCTCACAGTTTTGAGCATTTATTGACTAAATGCAAATCTTCTGAAAACTTTCTACCTTATCAACACTTCTTTTAAAAAATTCAAAATTGTGTTTAGAGTTTAATAACACAGGAGGAAGATCAAAGATATTTCACATCCAGCCTGAGGGGCACACTTTGAAAAAAACTACATGCTTGATCACTGGAGATGAACAAGGTAAGTTATCTAAATACATTAGTAGGGCTCACGTGTTCCCAAAGTTGGAAGTAAATGCATACTCATGTCAAAGGGCTTAAACAATGACATCAGTGATGACAGTGACACCATGAACAACATCACCTCTAGTGATGAGCAATTTCAGCCATGCATAAGCTGTGGGGACTCCCTCATCTGTGACCATTCCAGTATCTGCCACCTCTATGAGCCTATTATGGCTCCAATAGTCTGGGCCCAGCTGGCCATGTCCTCCAGACTGAAGAACAAGTTGCTTTACTTATACCTTTATCTCATCAATGATAGAAGAATAGAAAGTAATTTGTGAAGCTTCTGGTGAGACCTACTTAGACAATTACATGCAAATTTCTAGGATTTGTAGCAAGGATGTGCCTTTTACAAAAATAAAACCTCTTTTTCAGACTGGTTCCTATGCCTCAGGAAAGATGGAGAGTCTGGATGGGGGAGGTAATGTGACCAGGTAGCTAAAACTATTCATGATGATCTGCGTCCTATCACACCCACTAACAGAACATCAGGTGGGCAGAGCAGCATCCATCACAGATAAAAATAATATAAGCTGGATTAGACAAGGAGAGGAATGCCAGATCATTGGCATTAACTACTGCAGCACTGTGACTTGTTACATAGCTCTTACCTGTGGAATCAGAGAAAGGTCACTTTGATTAATCAACAAAGGAATAGAATAAAAGATGCCACTCATTCCAAATTCATCACAGTCCTCAATCTCCCCTCTTACACACACTCTTTTAGCCACTCCCTTGCCTGTCCCCAGATGTCTAGTCAGCTTTCTTCACTGACACACAAATTCCCCAAGAGCTGGGTAACTTGTTGATTCAGCAAACACACATCTTGTGGTACAACAATTAAATTTTACTTTTTACAGCACTCCCAGGCCCTGTGAAATCCATTTCTCCAGACCACAGTTTGAGAGACAGCTTCATATATCCCTACTGTGTTGGACAGAAGACTGGACATCTCTGACGACTCATCTGGTTTTTACCCCCAAGATTGGCCTCACTTCTTGCCTTCCATAGGCTTCATCTCAACAGTTTTTTCAGTCTGACTCATCTTCACTCAAAGTTTCTTCCTGACACAAATATCTACACTACCTCAGCCCACCTTCTGCATTCATGGTGTTTCCGATCTCACAACCTTTCATTACATTCAGGACTACTACTCCACTCCCACTGGATTCTCATCAATTTTTCTCCCTCTCCTTTATCCTAAGTCCTCTGTCCCATGACTCCTGCTACCCTGTACACTCAGTGTTTTCCCTTGTCCCATTGTCAGGGCACTTATGTAAGCACTTAAAAACTGTCTCACCCCTGACATCATCCCAGTCTGCCAAATGGGCACCACCACTTTCCTGCACCAGCTCCAGTTGCTTCTCCATCAACAGGTACTCAGCTCCTCATTCATATTTTTCAACTAAAAATTGACCCCCTAGAAGACCTCATTTGCATAGAATCTCTTCATCCCATTGAACCTATACAGTGCCTAGAACCCCCAAACCCTTCAGGTTTTACAATTTCTAATCCTGACTCTGAACACCCCATCCACCTATGGCCCTTATTTTTACCCTCCTCTACTTACCTACAATCCACTTCTGGCTGCACCTACAAGGATTTCAGCTAAATACTCCTTAGGAGATGAGAAGCAGGAAGGAAAATAGAGAAAAAGGATAAATTTGCTTCCCATTTCCCAAGTTATGGTTGTGAACTATCTAAGGACAGATACATGGTTTGTGAAACCAACAACAACAACGAAAACAAAAAAGATTGAGGACACTCATGACTGGCCTAAACTCCATGTGAGAGAATCAAAACAGAGTCACCCACTTGGGGTATGAGCACAGCTGACAAGACAGGGACATGCATGTTCATTAGATTTGTTGAGTTTTGTGACAGAATAGTGTTTAAAATCCCTGTAATCTTGCTCCTTGAAGGTGCAGTAAACATGGATGTAAAATGAGAACACTGTTGATGGCTAGTCCACTGTGGAGGTGCACCTTTTACAGCCTCTGCCTCTTCTCAGATTTTGGCACCAAGGTTTCTCTGAGGAAACCTGAGGCAGCAGAAGAATATGGGCTGTCAGGATATCTCCTGATGAGGATGTCAAGTCAAAGGTGAAGCAAGAAAATGAAAATTGTTTATTTGGACAATTGTAGCAGATAAAGAAATTAATTGGAAGGTTGACAAATATGGGAAGGATTGACACCATGAGCAAGATGACAGAATTAGCTAATTGCAGGTAGGTGTTGCTCAAGTTTAACAGGAGTAAAGCCAATTTAAAAATGGAAGAAAACTATTATTCAAGCCCATTCAATATGGCAGTGAGAATGAACTCAAAATTTCTAAAATAGAAGCCTGGGAAGAATTTAAGAATAGGAGAAAGCATAGGCATCTGTGTTTGTTAACTGGCTCTGCAAAAAAAGACAAATAAAATTTCTCATGAAAACATGACATGAGGTCATAGCTATAAAGATTTCCATACAAGTTAAGGTTCTATCATTTTTAAGAGATTGGGACACAGGGACACCAGCAGAACTCATTTCAGAAGGATGAACTTAAACTTTCTGGACAGATAGACTGGCAAGAGGCTTTGGAGGACACCTGTGTGTATTTCAGAAGGGCAGAGCAAGAATCTGCAATGACAAATTGCATGTACATTTCCAAAGAAAATGCTCTAAAAAAGGAAGTCAGAGGCCTTTAGTCAGAAAGAATGTGTCAAATGATTAGTGAATCTGAGAGAATATTAAACCCTCTAGGTCCTAACAAAACTGCTTTTCACACAGTGTAGAAGAACACAACTAAATCTCTTTCAGCCAAGACCCAGTTTGCATTTCCATCAATTCCTGCAATGTATGAAGAGCTGCAAAATCACAGCAATTAAGAAACAGGTTCAAAAATATGTGGGAGGCAAGTTCTGATCTTCCAGAAAGCTGTGTTTTTGAAGTTTTTGATAGAAACACTGAAATGTTTTCTGTAGTGACTTTCCCTTTGATCAAAACTCATCTTCAACAATGAAGAGAATTTCTAATCCTACAACATGGCTGGTGACACTGGATTTTCCCTGATTTGTTACCTAACTATACAGGAACTGACATTCATCCTATAGCATACTCTGACAAAAGTTGTTTTTGTGCAAACTTAGATGGTAGTTTTAAGAGTCTGTTATGGTAGGAAGAAGTTCCCGCACACTTTACCTGCAGTCTCTCTAGCTTTGTGGAATTTTCTCTTCTCCTAAGAGATACCAAAATACCAATCAGGTCAATGTGAGCTTTCTATAGGGTAAGGTCATTTCTAATTATGTGGCCATTGTTCTTAACCAGGACATTGGAACCAAAGCCTTGGTTGTATTAAGAAAGTTTGCAATTATATCCTATTAACAAAGAGGATAGGGTCATGGAGAACTCATTGAAGTCATTCTGATGCTGTGAAAATAGAAATACTGAAACAGACTAAAAAATTTGGTGGGGAATCAAATATTGAAACCAAGATCAGTGTCCCTACCCACATGGGTGTCCTTTAGTCTATTTCCATTGTTTAAAACTGTGCCCAGGTGCCCTCCACACATCCACAAGTAGGAGGGTCTGAGCTCAGATTCCTGTGAGCTTATTATCATGTGCTCCTACCAGTCATCTCAAGACCACTGCTTGTCCTTGGAGGAACACAGTGTCACTTCCATGGTGAAGATCATCTTAGAGGAACCAGAGGTGGAAACTGGTGTGGAATGTGACTTTAGGTCAACGATAATGACAATGTCAGCTCACATTTTTGAGTATTTATTGACTCAGTGAAAGTCTTCTAAGGACTTCCCACCTCAACAAAAAATCTATTTTAAGTGCAAAGAACAAATTCTGACTTTAATAACACAGAGGAGGGAGGTGTGTCACTCATATATTACATGTAATTGGAAGAAACTGATGTGTGGAAAGGTTACACTGGTAGTTCTCAGCATCATTTATTTGACAGGGTCTATGATGAAGATTCTGTTGTGCCACTGTAACAGAGTAACTTGGCCAGTGTTGTAATAATACTAAAATTTTTGCCGTAGCAGAGCCATAGAGATGGGTATGACTGTAAGCTATGATGCAATGTAGCCAGAGGGACTTTGTGAGCCTATGAGAGCAGCTTAGAGGCAGCTTCTGTATCATGTGGCCAGGCCAGCCTGGACTAAGTATGGCAGCTGAGAAATGTAGAAACTATGGGAGTGTTAGCATGTGTAACCAATTGTGGAAGGAGTTGGAAATGAGGTTATGGAAGAGGATCCAGGCTAGGATTTAAACAAAAAGGTGGTCTGCCATGTACAATGAGGAGAATGAGGGACCTGGAAGTACAGGAGGGGGGAAAAAGGGGTGAAAAAGACTCTGGACAGCTAACCATGAGGAGGTCCCACATGGTTTTGGATTAAGAACTGGAGACCTCAACTGATGCGGACACTGGCTGGCAGTGCCTGCGGCATTATGGATGAGAGATGAGATAAATTCACACAGACAACTGAGACCTGTGGAGGAAATGGGATTTCACGGTTACCCTCTCATGGGGAGGGTGCCTTTGAGTGGCCTGTCCACTCTCTCAAGAAAAGAGCACCTGGATCCTTTCCTTCATAGGGTTTTTACTGGCTTTTAATTTGGACAGGAATACAGGTAAAGTTCATTAATCTTTGTCAGGCAGTAAGGCTCAAACAATAGATAGCATAGAAAGAATTACAAGGGTCTATTCTGAGTCTGGGTGTGTTAGCTAAATGGCTACAAAACTTTGGCAAGCAAACTCATTTCCTGCCCAGATCTTTATCATTTAATTAAGAGCATTCTTAGTGAAGCAGGTTTCACAGGAGTTTATGTATTCTTTCTCAGGACTGATCACCGGGGTGGGGGGAACCCCCCCTTTTCAGCACAGGGCTGCACCACCCTCTGTCATTGTTTCAGGATTAAGTCAGGCAGAGGAGGCAAGATAGCCAAGAAATTAGGATACTCCTCACAGACAGAATGAGGACTCAGGCTTTGTCAAAGCAGAGGGTCGAGGGTCTATCACCCCCTTTCTCCATAGTCCCCCAAGTCTTTCCCTGGGGCCTCCACATGATCATGCCTGTCTTAGGTCATTCCCTGCTTGGGGAATCTTACCTGTCATTGGCTAACTGATCAAGCATTGGTGGCCAGGTATGGAAATAGGAGCAGAAGTGGCCCTCCTGCCAGGGAGATAACTTTGTCTCCTTAGTGGCTTATGGTCCGAAAGTCACTCACTCACCCTTAGCCATGGGGGGGTTACAGCTCCTGAAACTAGGCAGGGTGGTTCCCAACACTCGACAACATAGCTGATGGTGTTAGAAACTGAGGGAGACCTGCCCAGCCAACCATGGATTTTGGGGAAGAACCAGGAGAAGTGAGCTGCAGTCTTCAGTTTTTTTTTTCCTTTTCTTCTGGAAGGCAGTACTTCTCACTGGCATGATCTGAGACTGGCATGACTAGACAAAGGGGAGAGGGCACAACAGTGTGTTTGTGGGTCTATTTTGTTTTCTGAAGGGAGTGAGATTTAATGGCAGAATTCTGCCATTATTATAAACCTGTATGTCTTTTTATTAAATAATTCTTGTCCTTTTTACCATACTATGGCATTGAGAGCCACAGCTCTGAATAGAGTAGTGGGAAGAACCTAGAGTAACAAAAGACCCTGTGGGGGTGGTGTCTATAACACCAGGGCAAATTAATTCTCTCCCTGAGTGGCAGACTCATGCTACAGAATAATCACTGTGTGGAGATCATTAGTGTCACAGGTCTTGACCATGACATCCTTGTATTCTGTGACTATAGTGTTACTGCCTAGGAGGATGGTCATTTTCTTGGGCTTTATAGAGAAAGATATGATGTGACTTTTTGAGAGTGGGCTGGGACCTAGGGCCATGCTGCTTCCTCAGAGATCTCAGCCACTCATAGTATGTAGTGGGCTCTGAAAAGTTCACCAAGGGATGGCCCTGGCCTGTGCAGGATGACCATTGTCATCACTGAGATGACAATGTATAAAAAGTGGACGGCACCTTCTCTCTGATGCCAGATTACTCCAGGGTGACCCCTGGCTTGTTCTGTGAACATCTCCTTAGTACCAGCACAAGAAACCACTTCCCAGCCTATGTGTTGTTCTCTACCCATATTATCACATGAAATATTTTTTATCATAAGCTTTTATTGATTCTTTCTTAGAAGTTTCTTAGACTTCAAAAACGTTCAGGTCACACTCCTCATGTAAATTTTCATAAAAGTCAAAGAAGGCAGGCCTGCCACCTCTATAATTCTGGGGGGCCAATGAAACTTCACTGTAATTGAAAAGACATTTACCTCTCATTAAATCATTTATGAGGAAAGAAAGATGAACCAATAGAGTATTCATAATGTTCCATTTTGAGAAGTTTCATCTAAATAATTTCTCAATCCTTTGAGACTTTACTTTCTTAGCTTATGAACTGAATATTAACATGAAGTAAAGTCTCTAGAGAGATGTGGTCATGGTTTTGAGAAAAGACGAGGACAGTAGACACAGAAGGAAAACACTCTATATGTTAAATATCATGCTTGAAAGCTTACAGCTAGCACAATACTGTCAGGAGAAAGACTGAAAATGTTACTAAGATCATGAACCATATAAAAAATGTTTCTCTCTCCACTTATTCAACAATGTACTGGAAGTTTGGCTGAAACAGTTAGCCAGAAAGATAAAATAAAGGCACCAAAATGAGAAAGCAAAAAAGAAAATGATCTATTTTAACAGAAAGCATAATGGTACATGTAGAAAACACTAAAATTTTTACCCCTCCCAAAATTTTAAAACTAATAAATTCAGTGTGGTTGCAGGAGAAAAACAAATCTTTTCATTTCTTTGAATCAACAATAAATATTAAATAATTGAATTAAGAAAAAAGTTCCATTTTCAATGCCATTAGAAAGACTAGAATACTTTGGAATAAGCTTAACCAAGGAGGTGAAAGATATATACAGTGTAAACTACCAAATATTTCTCAAGGAATGGAGTACTATGCAGCAGAAAGAAGAAGGAGTCCCTACCCTTCAGGACAGCATGGATAGAATTAGAGAACATTATGCTAAGTGAAATCAGCTGGGCCATGAAAGACAAATACCATATGATGTCACCTATAAGTGGAAGCTAATCAACAAAACAAACAAGTGAGCAAAATATAACCAGAGACACAGAAAGAAAGAACAAATTGACAATACCAGAGGGCAGGGGACAGGGGGATAACGGGGGGAAAAATAGGAAGGGGCATCAAGGAATATGTATGAAGGACACATGGGCAAAGACAAAGACATATAGGACTCAGGGTAGAAGAGGGGGTATGTATGGTCTGGGTGGAGTGGTGGCTAGAGAATGGAGACAACTCTACCTGAACAATAATAGCAACAAGATGAATGATAATATTTAAACACCAATATATCAGTAACGAAAATACTTTTAAACAAACTGAGCCTCAAATTAAAAGAAAAAAATATATGTAAAACTTTTCTTAAAATCTTCACAGAGTGTCTTTTTGCATCATGGTTGTGCAGGTCCTCACCCAAGTTATGCTTGTACATCCCACAGAAATTGAGACACAGGGACACAGGGATGATTAAATTTTAAGGATGGGAACAGATCCTTTTGATAGATACTGTCTGAATCATAACACTAGCAAGATAATTTTAAAGAGACTCGTGTGTATTCCAAAGGGCAAAAAACATGTGTACTTACAAAATGCAATTGCATTTCTAAAGAGAATTCTCTAAAATATGGAGTCAGAGGCCTGCAATCAGGAAGAAACTGTCTGAAGATTAAGGACTCTGAAGGAACATGAAGGCTTCTGGGTCATAACCAAACTGCTTTCTGCACAATGGAGGGAAACACTACATCTCTAGCAGCCTAGACATAATTTGCATCTGCATCAGTTCCAGCAATTTATCAAGAGGTGCAAAACAACTGAAACTCCCTGAACACAGCCAGAATCTGATCTCCCAGAAGGCTGTGCTTCTGGAGATTTCCATTCAGACAATATATTTATCTCTACAGTCACTTTCCCATTCATCAAAATTAATCACTAAGAGAGAAGTGTGTTCTTGATCCTACAACATGGCTGGTGTCACCTGATTTAGCCTGATTAGTTATTTACCTAAGTGCAGAGGAAGCGACATTCACCACATAGTTTGCTCTGATGAGGGTTTTCCATGAAAAATATGATGGGAGTTTTAACAGCCTCTTGAAGATAGGAAGCTTTACCCAAACACTTCACCTCCAGTTTTACCCGATTTGGGTGATGTCTTTTCTGCAAGAGGTACCAAAAGTCTGAAGATGTCAAGCTTAGCTCTATATAGTATGAGGTCATTTCAAATTCCATGGGCATCAATCTGAACTAGAACATCTGAAGTAAAGCCTTGGTTTTATTACCAAAGTTTCCAATTATACCTCATTAGCAAAAAGAACAGAAATGTACTGAACTCATGTAAGTAATTTTATTGGAATAGAAGGAAGAATACTCAAGAGACTTTAGAAATCTTTTGAAAGACATCAAAGATAAATATAGAAATCAGTGTTGCTACTCACATTGTTGTCCTCTTGTCCATTCCCATTGTCTACAACAGGTGCCCTCCACATGTGTTCAGGGACAAGACACAAAACTCAGATTCCCTAAGCTCTTTACCTTCTTTCACACAACTACTGCTCATCCTCTGAGGGACACAGTGTCTCAATGACCCCTCCACTGTGGACATGGTACACATGAAACCAAAGCAAAGTGGTGGTTCATTTGGAATGTGACCTTTACTCAACAATAATGACAATGTCCACTCTCATTTTTCTAGTGTTTATTGACTCAGTGCAAATCTTTAAGAACTATTCACCCTCAGAATGAGTCAATTATGATATTGCAAAAAACAACTTTATTTAGAGTTTAACAACATAGAGGGGGGAAGGAGAATCACTCAAATTTCACATCCAGAACAAGGGGTGCACTTTTAGCAGAATTCATGGGGTTGAAGGTGTTACACTGGTAATCACCAGCATCCTCCCTCTGGACAGGGTCTATGGTGAGGTTTCTGCGGTCAAGTGACAGCTTCATTCTCTCCGTGAGCTGCAAATTTGTGCCATTGAACAACCAGTGGATGGCATGCGCGTTTGTTTGGCAAGTCATGACCACAGCATCCTTATTCGCTGTGACTGTGGTGTTGCTGGCTAGGAGGGTGGGAGCTCTCAGAAGGGCTGTGGAGAAACAGAGAAAGGGACTCATTGAGAAAGGGCTTCAGACATGCAGCCACCTGGCTTCCTCAGAGATCGCAGGCATTCACAGCCCACAGTGACTTATGTAAAAGTCACCAGAGTGTGGTGCAGGCATTTGGAGGACAGTTGTCTAATTTCAGATGAAACTATTAAGGAAAGAGCTGCAACTCTTCTCTGTTCCATATAACCTCAGGCAAAATATAACCAGAGAAACTGAAATAAAGAACAAACTGACAGTAACCAGAGGGGAAGGAGGAGGGGAATAACAAGGGAAAAAAGGGGGAAAGGGTCATCAAGGAACATGTATAAAGGACCCATGGACAAAGCCAAAGGGGGGAGGATAGTAGGTTGGAGGCAGGGGTGGGTGTGATGGGGGATCGTGGTGGCAGGAAAATAGAGACTGATGTACTTGAACAACAATACAAAAATAATTCATTAATTTTAAAAAGAGAAAAGGCCAGTACTTCAATGGAGAAAATACAGTCTTTTCAATGAATGCTGTTGAACAGCAATACCCACATGAAAATTAATGATGTGGATCCCTGTCTGATACTACACAGAATTCAGTCAAAACTGTATAAAAATTAACTTCATAGTCATATCAAAAATAACAAAAGTAAGTAAAATTATATCAAATTCTAAATGTTAGACCTAACACTTTAAAATGCTTTTAAAAATTCTTAACAGAAGCATTATGACACTGAATTTGACAATGAATTTATGAATCTGACACTAAGAAGACAGACAATAAATAGACATTTGGACATTATCAAAATGAAAATGTCCCTTCATCAAAAAAGACATAACACGTTGAAAGGTGACCCATGAAATGTGAGTAAATATTTTGAAAATCATATGAAAAATAAAAGGTTAATATCTAGAATATATAAAAAACATCTACACTCAACAACCGCAAAATCAAATAATCTGATTTAAAAATGGAACAAAACACTTGAATAGACATTTCTCCAAAGAATATCTACAAATGGCACATAGTTACAGAATAAGATGCCCACACTACTATTATGTGCAAAAATAAAAATCAAAACTCTCCAGGTTGAATTTGTTGCTTGTGATGTTGATTTGGTTAACATTGTTCTGAAGGAAAGAGAAAAAAAATGCCCTGTGTGGTACTTTTGATATCTCCAAAAGCTTCTTCAAGCACAGTTGGTCCCTCTCACCTCTTAGTCAACTTGAGTCTTAGAACTAACAAGGCAGGTCAGCATATCACAAGAACATGTTTGGGAATCAGAGCACTCAGAGGATACATATCCTCCAGCTATATGTCTGGGGAAAACTACAGACTTTCCCAAGTGTCAGTTCAGTATCAGTGTTTGTTAAGGAAAGACATAAGACAGGGATTCAGAGAGACCACCGCAATTCTCCTGGTTCTTTACTGACCACCTGACTGCCTGCTGAACAGAAGCCATTCCTTCCAGATGCACAGGTATCTACTGCCCAGCTTAGGTGTATTTCTATGAGGCTGTATTTCCCAGAACATCCTAGACACTGGGTGGGGTTTGAGCATAAATAACACATAGAGAACAGAAGCAGGCCAGTGGTAAGTTGACTACCCAGGTCCTGGGCTAAGAGTTAGGCCAGGACTTTCCAGGTGAATGTGACTGAAATGAGCCAGTGAGCCAATGCATGATAGGGCAGGGTCCAAGAAATGATTTAGCAAAGAGGCAGAAGGACAGGTAGAAGGTGATAATGGCAGCAGAAACATGCGCTCTGCCCTTGACTATGAAAGACATTCTCTTGCCTTTGGGCTGGTGAGGAGTTGTACAAATGCAAAATTAGTGTGTTAGAGCAAATGGGAAGCATGGACTTGCTGAAATTCTGGCACTTGTGGGCAATTTGTGTTAAGTGGCTGTGAGATAGAAATTGGAAAAAAAACTTAAAATTCTTCTGTGTGTCAAAATTATTATTAATACCCCAGGGCCTAAGACCAACAGCAAGTCCTATTTATTAGAGAAAAGGATCTGAGATGATAGTCTTAGTTCCTGGGACCACAAAAGTCCATTCCCTATGGTAAAGAATCCAAGGAATCTGCATCCAGTTTCCAGGCTCTGAAGACATTTTGGATCATTCATTCTTTTGTTCATTCAATCAGCATTTATTTCTCCCTAATTCATGAAATGTAACTGAGTGCTTGTTAAATGTTCATCCTGAGCTGGTTTCAGGGGTAGAGTGGAGAATAAGAAAGAAAAGTCCTTTCTTTTACATCTGCTGGAAGAGACTGCACCAGAACAGCAAACAAATAAGTGATGTCACGTCCAGTGCAGGGAGGTGTGGATGGGCCACATAAGGGAGATGCTTGGGTAATCTATGCAGGGACTCTGACTGTTACTGAAGATAATGTTCTAGAGTAAAAATAGATTGCCTCCATTTTTTTCCCTTCACAGACCAAAATATATTCCTGTGACTGAAGACACCTAAGAGAAAAGGATCTGAATCACTTTGTTGGTTTAGGAATCTGAAGACTCCCTCATAATTCCCCAGAGGTAGAGAAATTAAGTCTGTGGCTACAAACAGAACTCTACTGACCCTGGTCACCTGCTCATGGTCTGTGTGACTCTCCTTTAGTGACCATATCTCCCAGTTTCTTAGTTTCTTCTCAATGAATATTTGGCTGCCATGGTGTCAGTGTAATAACTGTAAAATATTTATAGGATCTGACCTAAATCTTGAAATGGAAGAGCTGCTCAAAAAAGGCATCTGTTTTTGATCGACTCCAAGAGAGAACTCCTGGCTGATGCCTGGTGAATGAGGACCTTTCTGGAGCATGTTTTTTTCTCAGTTTCTTTCTGGGGATGCTGACCTTTCTCTGAACTTTCCTGAGACCCCCAAGATAGTCAGCTATCTACAAAGACATTGTCTAACTTGGCTCTTCACACAAAACCCAGGTGATAGACCAAATTCCAATTCTGTGAGATGAGGCTCTTGGCCATGAGGCCTGACTGGTGACTGCCTCAGGAGCCTTGTGACTTGGGCACCCATTAAACTTTACACATACACACTCAGCCCTTTTGAGGAGTCCAAACCCAACCTAGCACAGGATCACCAGGGTCCTTGGAGTAAAGATCCCTGGGACAGGGTTCTTGGGAGGGGTTTCTGAGCTGAAATGTGTAAGAATTTCAAGGGACCTCTCAGACTGAGCTCTGACCTAGTATAGCAGAGTCATTCTCAAGGTCAAGTTAATAAGCAGGTGCTCAGGAGGCTGAAATTAGTCTGGTCTCCCTCTGCTCACTTACTGCCATCAAACTGATCCTTCTGTCTGTATTGACTGACTGCAAGGCTTAAATGTGAGAAGGGAACTGAGGTCTTAGAAAGTTTGTCTGGATTTTCTGTGTATCCTTCATTAAATGCCAAAATCCACCCTGAATCCAAATGCCAAGGGGAATGGAGGTAGTGTCCAGGGTATAGCAATGATGTGTGTGAAGAGGAATTCACCCCACCTCACACCCAGATGTCAAAGAACAATCACTCACGGTATACATTAAGCAATGTACGTCCTGTGATGGTTGAGCAGTCTTGTAGTCGGATCAGTAAGGTGTAGATTCCTGAGTCTTTCATGGTGACATTCTTTAACATCAATGACCCATCATAGTTTATTTTCACTGGTCCATCTGAAAAAACTCTTTTATGGATTACTGTGTTTACTGTAAGAGATGCAAGTATTCGATTGTTTTCAGTGTTATATCCCCTGTACCATATGAGGCCTGCAACATTGGGAGGCTTATTGAGGTTACGTAGAAGCACATCCGTCCCTTCAAGAGCATTGATCGACCCAACTGTCACTTGAGTTGTGGTGGGCTGGCTCCAGAAGTTTAAAAGTGAGACTAGGAAATAAGAAAAAAAATGCATCATTTTTGGTGTCTATGTTTGGGATGGAAAAATGAAGCCCTGAATCCTGAGCAGGTCTCTTTTTGTCTCAGCCATCGTCTGCTGGTGAGTGTGTCTCTCTCAGGTCAAAATCAGAGACATGGTCCCCTTTATTTCAGCACCTTAGAAGATTTTATTTTTTTGGTTTCACATACTTTACTCTATTTGTTTGTCTTACTCAGCTGTTCACTCTGCTCAGATACCACCTGATGCTCAGGTGCATTTTTGAAAGGAATCTTTGTTGACCACCTTATCTGAAGATTCTCTACCTTCACTTTCTGACCTGCCCCTACTCTCTTCTTTCATGGCTGTTGTGAGTACCTGATATCACATGTAGATCTTTCCTTTTCCCTCTACCCTGCATAGAACATGGGCTCAATGAGAGCAGGGCTTGTATGATCTTGCACCTCCAGTGACTGCAATAGCCTGGAAATACATGCAGTTGAGTGAATGTGTGATCCAATGTCCTGTATGTCCTGGGATTTACTGGCCTATTTAGGACATTAGTGATAAAGACAATGTCTAAATTTTAACCATCGTTAAATTTTTCTGGTGTTTCCTGATGTAAATCAATATATCAACATCACAAATAACTCAATGACAAATAACAGAAATGCACAGCAATTGAGGGTTTTCTTCCTCTCACCACGTTTGGATTGTGAGATTTTCTTCTTGCTGAGCACCCTTCCTCATCCTACTCTGCTCCTTTCTCCTTCACCCTCAGGTCCAGAGAGAAGCCTCCCTCTTTTCTCAGAGCACTGGTCCCTTCAGCAGACCCCAGCCAGTGTCTAAGTCAGATTCTTAGTCTACCCCAAGGAATTGTCTCCTACTCACCAACCAGCAGGAGCCCTTGCCAGTGGACAAGTCCTCTGTGGGTAGAGACTGACAGAGATCCCATGGTGTCTGCTGCCTGCTCTGTGGCTGCTTCTGAGAAATGTCTGAGGTTATGTTAGGTTCACAGGTACCTCTGTCCAGAATGGTGCAATGTCCTGTGTGTCCTACCTGTGCACTGAGCTTTATTCTGGGGCATGCTTACAATTCTTGTCATGTGGGCTGGGGCCGGCGTCTGTGCACATTACCCTCCCTCTCCCTGCCCTCATTTTTTCCACCCTTGTACCTTGTAACCAGTACTGATCCCCTATACTTTTGTTCCCTGAGAACTTCTAAGGCCTCTCAATACTACATCCACAAAACACCCATGCCCATGTTGTGGTATGAAAAACAAAAGCCTGGGGTGTCTGGATTTCTGTCATTTCCCACAGCTCCCTGTCAGGTGTACAGTAGCTTCCCCCTCAGCCTCTCTCTCTTTCACATTTGACTTTTTCCTTCAGAGAAGGCATTCTAGAACTAGCTCTGAAAAAGTGGTCAAAATGATGTCACACCTCCTATGCATCAGAATCCCTGTGAAACTTTTTCAACATCTCTATGGTGATATCTTAAAAATACAGTTTCAGCAGCTGTACAGGTAATGTGGGTGTCCATTTAAATTGCAATCACTTCATGTGAAGGTAGAGCAATCTGGCATGCTCTCCTGTGTGCAGGGGAAGTCTCCAGATCCTGTTATACTACAGAATCTGGAGTGCAGTGTGTCAGGGACTCTGCATCTGACAAGCTGTCAGGAGAGGTTGATCCAACTGACCTGTAGGGTACACATGCAATAACAAGGCTGATGGGGGCACATGTGTCCCTGAGAGGATGACACACTAAGGCCAACATTGGCCACTGCTGAGACTTGGTCTTGGGACTGTCAGCATCCCTCAGAGAGCCACAGATGTCCTAAAAACCTCATTATTTCTGTTTGTGACACAGAATCCCAGCTGGGCACTGGGTCCTCTCCATGTTCTCAATGCTCTGAGGTGGTTTTCCTCCCATCATGAAGGTCACAGAGATGACTCTGGGTGGGAGCAGTTGTCAAGCTTGGTGATAATTGCAGAGGGAACCCTTCTTTTCTTCTCAGGTTTTCACCATACTAGCTTTTGCTTCCCAGGACAAATATGCAAAACGAGGAGTCTCCATAGGACCTGCAGTTTTTGGGTGTGAAGTCGAACGTGTTGTGCATGTCCCAGGCAGAAGGGACTGTAGGGAAAGGTGGGTGCCTATGGGATTTGTTTTTCAGGGGACAGCTTCATGTAGACCACCCCTCTCCATGTCTGTTTGTTGTATTTGTCCTTGTGCTGCCTGGCTGTTGGGAGAACCTCTCATTTCTGCTTGAGCAGCCTTCTTGTGCTCACCTCACCTTGCCATGGATGAAGCCATTTATGAGGTACAGAGCAGCACAGAATCCCATCAGGGAGGAGGTACTCCAAACACTTGTCAAAGTAAAAAATAGTCCAAACCTATAGATCAATTTAATGAGTTTATCTTAGCCAAACTGACCTCATGTGTCTGAGATTGAGGTCTCAAATCCTGTGCAGGCAGTTTTGTAGCTTATTTTATGCATTATAATCAAAGTAGAAGGCAAATAAGGATGAATAAAACCTATTAGGCGGTGAAAGAAAACATAGCAGGGAAATCTCTAGAATTGGGTAAAAGGGAACATGGAGAAATATGTATATTTTCTTTATGTTTGTGGGTACAGGCCAATTCACATTTACAGGACACAGAGAAGGTGTGCAGGGGACTGGATAACATAAAGACTCTGTGGTCTCATAGGCTTGTACTAGACTCTATGCCATTGAATGGCCCAGCAAAGAAAATCCCTCTCATGTGTCAAAGTTATGCTATCCAAGAGGGAAAAAAAAAGACGTCAGGGCTGACTGAAGTTAAAGACTGACCTCTGCTAAGGTAAATGGAGGATTGGGATGTCACAACCTGCCATCACTTGCCCAGTTACAGATTTCAGACAGGACATCCTGTGAGGATTATCAGGCCTGCCATGTGGTCCTGTGAGCTTGTCAGTGTTGCTGCACAGCCTCTTTCTGTTAACAGTATCCAGAGGTAGCAGGTGGGACAAAGCAGTCAGGAGGGAGGACCCCCAAAAAAGCCTATTGAAGCAGGGGATGAAAATCAGGCTACTTTTCCATCTTCTTAGCCAAAGCCAGATTCATGTTTGTACTTCATGTGTGTGTCAGTGTTGCTCCCTAGAGGACAGAAGTAGACTTGCAGCCAATGTCAGGTGCTACACAAGGATGTTGTCCAGTGTAGGGTGAGTTCAGTGAAAAGGCAGGCATTGTCCCAAATATTATGAGTCCAGTGTCAGGAGAACTTTGAAACCAAGGGGATGTACTGTTTTAGACGGAGCTCTCTGTTTTCAAGTGTTCAAAGGAAGGGTCTGGTGAAAATTCTTATGAAGCTTCTGGAGGAGGGTGCTGGCCTGGAAGGCTGATCCCCAAAATGCCCTGTGTGTCCACCATCACTACATTGGGATGTTGCATATAAGTCATATCTGTGTCCCTGTCTACCCACAGGGCCCAGGAGCTGAGGCATCTCCAGGTGAATACTCAACCACGGGCCCTTTGTGTTCTGTTCAGGGAAGAAAGGTTCTGTAGAAATCTCAGCCCCTCTGAGATGGAAACAACCACAGATCCCCAGTTTTCCTGTTCTGTTCTTCACAAGAAGTTTCCCTTGCTCCCCAGGACATCATGACCTAAAGAGATGTCATCAGAAAGAACAGACAGGTGTCCCACATACTGTGAGCCCTGTGAATAAAAGTCAGTCCTTATTGTTATCAGGTCATGGTGTGCCCTCTCCTCCCCTGGCAGTAACTCTTCCAGGGGTTGAGGATCCAGACTTTCTGTCCAGCCATGGATCTGTGAGAAGATAAAAAATACAGGCCTGTGGTAATGAGACATAACTCCCAAGGTGGGACTGTGTAGGGATATGATTTTGGGGGGAATAAAGAGCAATTAGACCCCTTAGTGTTACGAGATTCCTTTCATTCCTCATGACTGTATGAGACAAAACCCAACTCCATGTTGTTCCCAAGCATTCAGAGGCCTCCTCTCATGCTGACTCCAATGCCTGTGTGTTTATAAGAAACATCATTTGACTGAACTGTCACCCAGGATGACAGTCTTGCATTTTGTGATTAACTTTATTGATTTAATGAGTGTTTATGGAACATCTGTGACATGTCAGGCTCTTGGCTGGGCCCTGGAAGCTCCAAAGAGAAAAAAGCATATGTGGGCCCTTTGTTTATTGTGTTTTTTTTAACAGAGATAGGGTCTCAGATAAATCATGGCTCTAGGGAGTGACTTATAATCTAGCGAAGGGCTGTGAAGGAGAACTTCAGGTGCATACATAGCATGTACTTGAGTCTCTGCTGGTCTGGAAGTTACAGAGAGCACTTCTGAGAAACTGATTTCTTGTCTGCAACCTGTACAGTTATGGCCATTTTCCCCTTGATGAATCAAGGGCATTATAAAAAAAACCTGCCTACAGAGGACTCACCTGCAGTGGGCTGATGGTTGCCTGATGGAGGAACAGATGCAGCCCACTGTGGGGAGTGTAGAGAGCTAGAAAGACTGTGTAATGATTGATGCTGGTGAGGTTGGGCCTTGCTGGGCTGAGGGTGGTGTTGAATGGATCAGCAGTGTGCAAGAAAGACTCTAGCCTGCCAACTAATTCTGCCATACCGTGGTGGACAAGCAGAAAAATGGGCTAGAAAATGTCATAATTAAGTATTTTTTCTGATAGTGTAGTACTTTTTATTCAACTTATACATTAGGTAGTATTTCATACATAATTTTATATTTATTTATTGGAATATAGTTGAATATAATCAGATGAACATATTGAAAGTATACAATTTATGAAGTTTTCTGAGATTCATGCACCAGACAAGTTGTACAAAGAAAATAAAGAAAATAAAAAATTGTATGTCCTATACTGTTAAAGTCTTCTCATGCCCTAGTGTAATCTTTTATTTCTTCACCTCTGCACCTTTGTTTTTAGTGTTAAGTAAAGTCTCAGTGCCTTTTTTCACTATAAATTCCTTTGTATTTCTTGGAATTTTAAAAGTTTTTATCATAAATATATAATTTTCAGCTGACATTGGCTTTTTCACGAATACAATTATTTTGATATAGCTCAATATTTTTATACTCTAGTTTTCTTTCATTTCAGGATAGCATTGATTTTGTTTAGTGATTCACTGTTTTATGGACATTTGTGTTGTTTCTACTTTGGGGATATTACAAGTAAACCAGCCATGAAGTTGTGTGCAGAAAACTCTATAATGCAAATAATTAGTAATTGTAAAACCAATGAATAGGTAGAGGCATGGGAGTTAGAGAGTTTACCCTGGATGTGTGGTTTCAAGGTCCCATGGCCATAGCCTCACCCAGAGGTATAGAAACACCTGCTTCTTCACATGAAGCTGTGTCTGCTACAGCCCACCTTTCAGTCAACACAGTAGCAGAAATAATGACCCCATCTCAATTCCAGCTTATAAACTATGAACCAGTGCACCTCAGAAACTGCATTTAATCACATGTGGGTTCTCAATCACTAGGAGTAGGGGGAAGGTAGTGTTTAACTTTTCAATCCCTCTGAAATAAGAGGAAACCTAAGAAAAAGGAAGGATATGTGCCAAGTACCCACAGACCACACATGACATGTCTGAGTCCAGCTGCAGGCTGTGTGACTCTGGGTGAGTGACCCCACCTCAGTAAGCATCAGTTCCCTCAAGTGATGTCATAAAAATATGTTTGGACTTCTTTCTTGGATTTTAGACAAGGACATCTAAAACTCCTGGAATTTTCTAAGTGATGTGGGTGCTAAGAGTACCTTCTGTTGTGATGAGGCAACTCTTGGCAGGCCTCTGGATAGTTGCAGAGTGAGGGCACATCACCAGAAAGACCAAGTTGTGATCAGAAGATTAGAATTTTCAGCTGTCAATGTAAGAAATACTTCAACCTGAAGAGAATTTTTATGAGCTTACTCAAGCCAAAGAGCATAATTGCAGGAAGCAAAATCACAATGGATTGAGAAAATGTTCTGAAAAATGGTGATTTTCCACCTTATTTTATACAGTACAGTCAAAGGCAGAGGCCCACATGGTTATATTAAATCCACTGGAAAAGATTAGCGAGATGGGAGAAAGCAAAGTGCTCAAATCTCTGAGACTGGGTAAAAGTAAAACAAATACACACATAGAATTGTTAGGTTGGTTGGTACAGAATCATTAGTGGGTAACAATGAACACAACAACAATAGTGATGTGAAGTTATGTGGTCTCTGCTATGGTGCAGTGTGGGTCAGGAATAAGAATCATTCTGACATTTTAAATATATGTTATGTTAGAGGCAAAAAAACAATAACACACTCAGTTAAGGTAAACACTGAGCTTTGTCAGGAAAGATACCAGCCTAAGACATGACTGCCCAACATGAATCACTTTGGGTTGAAAGTTTTAATTTCAGACCATCCTATGTGGTCACCTCAGGTCTCTGAGTTTGTAAGTCCCACCATGCAGGCCTCCCCTGAGCTTGTCAGGTTTAGTATGTGGGTCCTTTTTTGTCCACACTGACCCTTTTGGTTATAAATCAACTTAAAGAATGCATTGGTGACCAAATTTTTGGTTTGATAATATTGTCTCAAGTGCTAGGAAGGGAATCTTAGGAAGTCTTAGTGGTAGCATTTGTCTTGCTGAACAATAAACCATTGGTGATGCAGGAAGACCACAACCTTGGATGGAAGTGAAATCTGAATGGACTGCAAAGGAAAAGAAGGTAAATGGTAGGCAGTCATGTCCCACAGGCCTTATTAGAAACACACTTTGCATCATTTCTAACCTATAAGCTTTCATGATCTAAGCTGTGTTGTGTCATTTCTCTGTGTTTTGCATCTCTTACTACTTTTAATTGTAGTTTGAGAACACATTATACACCAACCCAGTTTTAATCATCTGACCATAAGATGGGTTCTTATTTACTAAGACCAATCTATTATTAATTATTAATCTGATTTCTGCTAGTTGTATACTTGGAAGTTGTAACCTTAAGGTCCACACAACCTGCGGACAGGCTGTGAGAACAGAATACTGTCAAGTACAATTACCATCTAAAAGTTCCACAGGTGAGGATGTTACAGAATGGACCCGGAGTTCATTACGTCCCTCTGTCACTGTGGATTTTTTGCCCACCACCACAGATTGGAACTATGACTCTCAATGCCAGAGTTTGGTGGAAAATAAAGGAACTGTTTATTCAAAAGTTATATAGACTTAGAGTAATGACTTAATGTCTGTGTTAAAATCTCAAAGTCCCTTAAAATACCCACAAACACACACAGTCCTTTCTTCCCCCGGGTAGGCCAGTGTCATAATCTGCCAATCAGAAGTACCCATCCTCTGGAAGAAAAACAACAACAACAACAACAAAAAATGGAAGTCTGCAGCTCATGTCTCCCAGTTCCTCTCAGTAATCTGTTCTGGGCTGACAGGCCTCCACTGTTTGCAGCACTATCAGTGGTGTCACTGCCAGGATCTCCAGTTCTTAATCCAAAACTATGTCACACCTTCTGGTGACCCACCAGCAAGAGTCTTTTCACCCCTTTCCTTCCCTGCAAAGTCTCGCATTATCCCTGTCCCTAGTCCTTTATTGTCTCTCCTGCTTCCTAAGCCACGTAGTAAAAGGGAGAGCCATGTGGTTCCACCCTAATGTCTGTCTATGGCTGGGTTTAAATCCTAGTGTGAATCTTCCTCTGCAACCCTGTTACTGACTCATCCCACAATTGGCCATATCTGCCAGCATTCTGAAATTCTTCCAGCCTTCCCTGGATGCCACAATAAATCTCGGCTCATGTGGCCCTGTGGTGTGGAGTGAATCATCTGGAAGCTCTTATGCAAGTGCTTGAACCAGGGGAGTTATCTCCTAGTTACATCCTGGGTCAAAGTCACTCCCATCTCCCTGGATCAAAGCATGGACACAGCTATTTAACATATCTACTAAGCTAGCCAGCTGTTAATGATATGTAGAATAACTATTTTTACATATCAGTTATGAAGCTGGTCTACTGTTGATATGCAAAATAACTCAATGGCCCTGTTCCATGTGTCCCTTCCCCCAGTTCAGACTTTTAGGGGTGAGGATATCCTACATTTTTGGACACCCTGAGTTCGGTACCCCTTCACAAAGCCCTATTTGGGGAAGTCTGGCTTTGCCCCATTACAAGGAGGACAGTAAGAGTTTCATAAGTAAATTTCCTGTGCTTCAGCAGCAGGTATGGAGGCCCATATATTGTAGATACTTTGGTTTCCATTTGAATTAATATACTTGGTAGTCCTTATTCAGTTAAAGTTTTAGGAGATTCAGATCATTAGGTTCTTGCATTTATTCATAAAATTCCTTTCTCATTTTTTCTATTCCAGTAACCTTCTACAACTTTTCTCCATCTTATTTTGTCTCTTTTTACTCACTCAGACATGACCAACTTATTAAGAAAGCTTTTACTTTTTTATGCCTCTTAACACTTACACATCTCTTTACTTCTTTTTGCAATAGCCTTTCTTCTAAATTTCAAAATGTTACCAGAAAGGGGGCCTGGCCGAGGGTGGGTTTGCCTAAGGGTAGCCAGTAGTACAAGGATTCCTAGCTTTGTGCAGGAAGAATCTCACAAAACAAGCCCAGGTTATTTTGAAGGTATATTCATTAAACCTGTGGACACCGAAACACAGATGGGCCTAGAATAAAAGGAGAAGCAGAAGAGAGACTGGGTGGAGCTGCTGTGGCTCTCTTGTAACACTATGGGAAGGATGTGAGACTAGGAGCAGCTGCTGTCAGCTTATTGCAGAATCACATAGATGAAGACTTGTGGAAAGTTCTAGGGTATTTGTCTTGGATGAGCTGCTGCTGCCCATTGCTCTCCAGGTTGCAAGTCTCATGGAGACCCCTTAGAGATTAGAAGAAAGATAATTTATCTCTCAAGGAACTTATAGAAAGTACCCATGGACAAAGGCCAAGAAAGGGTAGGATAGAGGGTGGGAGGTGGGTGTGGGTGGGATGGAGGAAAGTGATGGCAGGAAAATGGAGACACCGGTACTTGAACAACAAGTGAAAAAAAAAAAGAATTCAGTAGGTGTGCTTCAAGAAGAATATTATTCTTTGTAAGGAGAGGACTTATCTGTGCTCCTTTTAGAAGCTTCTAATGTACAATAAAGATATTCTGGTCACTTATTCAGTTGAATTTTAGAACTGTCTTTCAAAACTATTTTGCATGCCAAAATTAGAGGTCAAAAGATTTCTACTTTGGCTATCATAAATTGATCCCTATTGTATTAAAATCTTTACACTGGTGTAAGTACTTTCAAGTAAAGTCTTTTTATTTATTGTCTATCTGCCAGAGTAGTAACAAGGAGACTGGGGATGAGAGACTTTAGCCTTGGAGGCTTCGTTTCTCACATACATTTTGCTATTTTTATTATCTTTGAAATCTGAGTGATTTCTCCCCTACCACCATTCTGTTTGGGGGTTATGGTTACTACAGTCCAGAGGTCTTCCTGCAAAATTCTGCATTCAGTTATGGAATTGTGTTGGTGAAGTTAATTAAGAGCAGAAAACAGAAGTATCCATCTTATGTTTAGCAGGCTGCATCCTTCTCTTATTGTCAATATATCTCTTGCAACCTGTTTTCCTGAGAAGATTCTACCATTTTACTCACAGCTGCCAGGTTGTTTTTCTTTTAACTTTTATTCTTTTTCAAAGTTTGTATCTATGTGTTTTCTTAATTTATTTACATATTTATTTATTGAAAGGAAAAGCATGTAGAAAGAGAGAGAGGGAGAAACACTGATGTCAGAGAGAAACATTGATGCGTTGCATCCTGTGTGGACCCAGAGAGGGGACCAAACCTGCAACACAGCCAAGTGCCCCACCTCCAATCAACCCAGGGACAGTTTTTGCTCTGTGTGACATTGTCCAATAGACTGAGCCACACTGGTCAGGTTTCCATTTATTGTTCAACTAGAGACCATGACAGCCAGATGTGAGAGTATTTTCTTCTCTCACCTTTCAATTCCTCTATCTCATCTAATAATCAAATCAATAGAGGTGGATTAACAGGAGACAATTTACAAAGTCTATTATACTAATGAATATTCTGTAGTGAAAAACACAGAGACCCAAGGAAGTATTGGGTAGTTCAGACTTATATGAATTCTGAAGAAAAAGAACAAAAGCCATTGTGGATTGAAGCTTCAAAATGTCAATGATTTGCATGGAGATTTCATAGCAAATGAATGGCAAATAAGTAATTTCTTGGCATTTTTATGGGAGTGTTCCTCCTTGAGCTGGTCCCCCATCTAAATACTTCCTAGGCAGTTAAGAGAGTAGTTCAAAAGTCTTTTTTTTCCCCCTGAGCCTTCTGTTTCCCAATGAGAAGATCAGAATCAATATCCTAAAAGGCATATCTGGGGTGGCAACTGTGCCTCCCTTTACAGCAGAGACAGGGCTCTCAAGCTGGTTTAACAAGTCTAACTGAAAGCTCAGTTGTAGTACATCTAGTTAATAATTAAAGTCCTAATTTATTGAGTACCTAATTTATTACCAAACATCTCTCTGGTGGCTAGTGATGATGAGCATTCTTTCACATGTCTCTGAGACCCTCTGTATGTCCTCCTTGGAGAAGTGTCTATTCAGGTCCTTTGCCCAATTTTTAACTGAGTTGCTTGTTTTCCTGGAGTGAAGTCCTGTGAGCTCTTTATATATCCTGGAGAAAAAAACTCTGTCTGAGATGTCATTGGCAAATATGTTTTCACATATAGTTAGTTCCCTTGTCATTTTGCGGATGTTTTCTTTAGCCATGCAGAAGTTTTCTATATTAATGAGATCCCATTTTTTAAATTCTTTTCCTTATGTTCCCTACTCTAGGGGGCTTATCAGTGAAAATATGACTGCATGGAATATATGAGATTTTCCTGTTTTTGTTCTCCCCCTAGGACTTTTTTGGTATCACATATATTGAAGTCTTGTATCCATCTTCAGTTTATTCAAAAAATTGTGGCACATTTAAACAATGAAATACTACATAGCAGAAAGAAAGAAGGATCTCCTACCCTTCACAACAGTGTGGATGGAATCTGAAGTGAAATAAGCCAGGCCATGAAAGACAAATACCATATGATCTCACCTATAAGTGGAACCTAATCAACAAAACAAACATGCAAGCAAAATATAACCAGAGACTTTGAAATAAATAACAAACTGACAGTAACCAATGGGGAGGGTGCAGAGAATTAATGTGGGAGTGGGAGGCGGGAAGAAGGGAAACGGTCTTCAGGGAACATAAATAAAGGCCCCATGAACAAAACCAAAGGGGATAGGTTTGAGGGTGGGAGGAGGGGGTAGATGGGGTGGAGGAAAGCGGTGGTGGCAAAATGGAGACAACTGAATTTGAACAACAATGAAAAATGATAAAAATTAAATAAAATATTACCAAACCAGTTAAAATGTTGACATTGCTTTATCAATCTAAGTGTATCAACTTTTGACTTCTTATTACAGAAAGCTTAAAAGATACATTTGAATTTGCTAATAAAAATGTTTCATTCTATGGTGTTCACAGCTTCCCTCTCTTGGGGAACTTAATTCCTGGGAAGTAACTGAATGAGTGTGTTATGATCTTATCCATGACCTTTGAGGTAAAACTAGGAGCTCCGTGACTGTGATTTATGTGTCAGACTAGTGTTCATGCTATCAGTACTTACTGTATAGTCAGATATTTTGTTGTATTTTTACATGTCCTTAATTGTAATGAGTATTTTCTGAGCTTGTTGCTGCTGAAAAACTCCAGTCCCATTTCTATTTTTGAGACACTGGGACCAGGAAGTCTCCCAGACGGGTGCCAGGTCAGTTTCAGTGTCATTCAAATCCTCCTACATTTAACTTAAATTAGTTCCTAAATTGCCTATAGCAGGAACAGTCTAGGGAGCTCCTGATGTGACTGTAACAACAATGGATTTATAAGGGCCTCTGCAATCATGGTAACTTTGTGGTGTTGTAGTATTTTCATAGTCAATAAGAAATGTTGTGTGTTGGGGGGCTCCACCTGCAGGGCCCCCCAGCTGCCATAGATGAAAATAAGTCTACCAAGACATGATCTGCTTGGGGAGGAAAGGTGGCCAATCTCTCACAGGAGAAGGGCCAAGAGCCTTTTCCTCAATGGCTTTTATTGGGTTCATTCGCACAAGAATTCAGGTAAAGCTCATTAATCATTGTCAGGAATTAAGGATCAAACAACAGATAAAAAAAGAACTCTGAGGGCCTATTTTGAGTCAGGGTCAGATAGCTGAAGAGCTGTAAAACTTTGAGGAACAAACTTACTTCTTGCTTGGACCCTTGTCAGTTAATTGAGAGCATTCCAAACAAAGCAGGTTTCATAGGATTTTACATATTCTTTCTCAGGCCTGATTGCCCAGGGAACCTGCCCTTTCCATCACAGGGCCACACTACCCTCCATCATTGTTTCAGGCTTAGGTGGAGCAAGGGAAATAAGGCAAGAAAGAGATTAGGGGATTTCTTGCAGGCAATGAGGACTCAGGCTTTGTCAAAGCCGAGGGTGAGGGTCCGTCACCCCCATTTGCTGTAGCCCCCAAAGTCCTTCCTTGGGGGACTTCCATGTGATCGTGTCTGTCTTAGGTCATTCTCCCCTTGGGGAATTTTACCCATCTTTGGCTAACCGACCAAGCATTGGGGGCCAGTTATGGATGAAGGAAAAGGAGCAGAAGCGATGCTCCTGCCAGGGAGATAAGCTTTTGTCTCCTTGGTGGCTTAGGGTTCAAGGTTGATCCCTCAGCCTTAGCCTTGGTGGGGGTTACAGCTTCTGAGAGCAGGCAGGGTGATTCCCAACAGTTGTGTATGGGTGTCCAGGAGATATTTTGATTCTTTATTCCTTGTTCATTTGTAGATTCTGTAAATGTGTTATGAACTCATACTGTAAACCTACCAGGCACTGTGTGGGACATTGGGGACATGGCAGTAGATAAGAGACAAACTGGACATGATTGCTAATGTCCAAGTATTTACTTGACAACTCATATTTAAAAAGCACTTTGGGATGCCTGAAGAGTTTTAATCCTAGCTAAATTTTTGATCTCAGTGTGCTCCTGCAGAATTTCTCTGAATCTCTTTGTATTTTCACAACTCTTCTCTTCTTACAACACACATTAAATTCTTCAGGCAATTCTTTGAATCTAGATGATCAGAACAAGTCCAGAAACTGACACTTTTTTTTCATGCTGGACTGACTGTACTCACTGGTCACCTGGATGATGCACTTGTCTTCACACCGAACTCCCTGCTTGCAACCCAGTAGTCTCACAAATCCTGGCTAATGTGAAAGGTAAATGATAGTAGTACTGCCCTTTCCACCTTCTAAATATGTTTTTATACTTGGCTAATCACCAAAATAAGAGAGACAGATTGGCAGAAGGAAATCACAGTTTTTAATATATGGTCATAGAGAATTCACATAAACCTAAAAATTCTTGTATGAGAGACAATATTGGGTATATAAAACATTTTGGATAAAGAGAAAAAAGGAGAAATGGTGGCTTCTATTATTTCACAACTTACAATGAGTGCTTTACAAGTAGTTGAGAAGAGTAATTCTACAAGGCAAGAGCATTTTTTTTCCGGGCAACAGAGAATTAGTGAGACCCAGGGGGTACCTAGCCAACAGGTGCCTTCCTGAAGCCCTTTTACTTACCTTGAAACCCTTATAACAGGATGCAGCCAAGAGGGGGACCCAAATAGGGATTTGGAATGGGGTCCAGAACTCAAGACTGTTCAGGAAATATTAGGATGTCCTCACCCCCCTCTCCCACAGGTGTGGGCAGGGGGAGGGGACAAATGGAGCAGAGCCATTAAAAGCTGTTTTGCATAGCAACAGCTTTGCAGCTATCCAAGGGCATGGTCATTTAACATATCTATAACCTTTAACTGGTTGCATAGATATGTTAAATAGCTGTTGCTGTGCTCTGAGCCAGGGGAATGGAAGTAACTTCCCCACCAAGTTGTAACTGGGGGCAAGTCCCCCAAATTACAACATCTGAGTGGGAGCTTGGAGAAGATTAGCTTCATGACATGGGGCCACATTTGCCCATACTCATGATGGCAGCCCAGTAAAGCTGGAAGGATATGAGTTCTGGCATGTGAGGCCAAGTGTGGGAGGAGTCGGAAATGGGGCTACAGATGAAGATTGGCACTGGTATTTAAACTCAGACACTGCAGCCACTGGACAGAGAATCAGGTGGTTTTGGCTGAGTGGAGACTCCCACAGCCATTGGGCAGAGAGGACCATGCGTCAGTAGACATGTGAGAGAACCACACAGCTTTGCCAGAGTGGGGGCCCCCACAGCTTTAGAAGGAGGAACCACCACCCGGCTTTAGCAGAAATCCTGGTGACATGGCTGATGGTGCTGGAAACTGAGGGAAGCCTACCAGCCAAGGATGGATTACTGGGAAGAACTGGAGGATGCCTGAGCCATGGACTTCTATTTCTTTTCCTGAGATACAGTACCCTAGACTGGGCAAAGGGGGGAAGGAAGGACTGTGTGTGTTTGTGGGTGTTTCAAGGGATCTTGGGATTTTGATGAAGACATTAGGTCACTACTTTAAGTCTGTATAGCATTAAATAAACATTTCCTTTACTTTTCATGAATCTCTGGCATTGAGAGACATCTTTCCTATAAGGTGGCAGACATAACAAACCAAGGGGGTTCCTTTTGATAATAGTACATTGCCTTTGCCCGCCCTTCCCCCGCCCCCATTGTTCTGTAACATCCTCACTTCACCACAGGAGCGCCAGTGGCCTCCTCTGCAAAAGGTAGGACAGACCCTCACTCATATTATTCAGCTTCATTCTGAGCCTCCAAAATAAACCCTTGCGCAAGGCACCTTTAAGGTCCCTGGAAACCAGAGAATGCCTAACACCCTGTCATCCCCCAGGCATCACAATTTCTCATCTGTCTCTTGGAAGACCCCATTCCTCCATGGCTTCCCTCTGTGTTCACCTCTGCTCACACACAGTCTGCCTGTGGATAGGTCCCCAAGGATCTCAGCCAAATACACCAGAGGCCATAGGGAAAAGGAAAGAATTAGAAATAAAGAAGAGATTTATTTTCCATTTCCCAATTCTGGTGGCAGGATTTGAGGACAGGCATGTGGAATTTGTAAAGAGAACAACAACAACAACAACAACAACAACAACAACAACAACAAAGAATGAAGACAGTGATGTCTGCACTGAGCTGCACATCAAAGTGGGCTTGAGAGAGGTTCATTCAGTACATGCCTGTGGGTGGCTGGCGTAACAGAGACCTGCATGTTCACTAGAGTAGTTGAGATTAATGGCAGCATATCTTTTATAGTCTCTGTGATCTTGTTTCTTGAAGACATATGTGGAATGAGTACACTGTTGATGCTAAGGGCGCTGTGGAAATGTGCCCTTTCATGCTGGCAGGTCCTCATGGATTCTGAGGCAAGGCTGCTTTGAGGCAACCTGGCTCTCAAGAAGAATCTGGGAAGTCAGGTCATCTCCTGCTATGAACATGAAGTCAGAAGAGAGGGAGACAATTGCAACCCTTTTTTTTTAATTAACAGGATAAGGAAAACATTGGAAGATGTGAAAATATGTTAAGTGTTGACACTTTGAGGAACATATGGTCAGTTAGTACAGGGAGGTTATGTTAAAGAGAATCTTGCATGAAACCAGTTAAAAATAAAGGTAAGACTTTATTAAAGACAATGCAATAGGGCAGTGAGAGAGAACTCAACATCTGTGATACAAAGCCTGGAAGGTTTCAGAACAGAAGGAACCATGGGAATATGTGTTTGCTAATTGACTTTAGACAAAGAAAAGCAAAACTGCATAGAACCTTAACAGGAGATCCTTTTATGTTTTGGCTGCAAAGTTTCTCATTTGAGGTAGGTTTCTGCTCTTCCTCAGAGACTGCCACACCAGGAAGATTAAAAATCAAAGTAATGGGCCCAGTGTTTGAGGCAGACATTCTTTGATTCTTAATAATGGTAAGAAGATTGCAAAACCACTTAGGTATGTGTGAAAAGATAAGATAAAAAATTGGCAATAACCAAATTGCAGTTACATTTTTACTGAAATGGTCTTAAAAGGACAGATTTCAGAAGCCTACAGTCAGAAAGTACCTGTGTTAAGATTCCAGACACTGAGGGAACATGAGGGCCTCTAAGTCATAACCCAAATGTCTTCTTTATAGTGGAGGGACCTGCCATCTGTTTCTTTCAGCCAAGAGCCAGTTTGCATCTCCTTCAGTTCCTGCAATTTTTAAACAGGTGTCAGTTCCTAGCAGTGTAGGCACAGGGGCAAAATGACTGACAGTCTTTGAACAGAGCCAAGATTGCATCTTTCAGGATGATATACTTTTACATATCTCTGCACTCACCTTTTACTGTTTTTGTTGTTGTTGTTGTTCAGATGTCATTGAAAGAAACAAGGACATTCTATATCCTACAATATGGCTGCTGTAATTTGCATTGTCCTGATCAGTTACTGAAGTGAAGAGGAACTGACATTTACCACATAGTTTGCTCTGCTGCAGGTTTTTCTATAAAACATAACACGGGAGTTTTAACAGCCTCTTGATGTTAGAAAGCTTCACTCTCACAACACACCTGCAGTAACCCTACTTTTGGGTGATGCTGTATTCTCCAAAAAATACCAATATAAACATCTAGTCAAAATAGCTTCATAAGGAGTGAGGTGGTTTTTTTTTTTTTTAAAATTCTATTGGCCTCATTCTGAACTAGGACATTTGAACCAAAGCTTTGTTAGTATTATAAATAGTTACAGTTATATTCTATTAATAAAAGGGACAAGGTCATGCTAAACTTATGCAAATAAACCTACTGCCATGTAAATAATAAGACTCAAGATGTTAGAATTCATGGAAAGAAGTCAGAGAGAAAGAGATCAGTGCTACTACCCACATAGGTGTCTTTTAGCTTATTCTTGTCATCCACACAGTGTACAGGTGTCCTCCTCATGACTCCTAGAAAAGGACAGAGGTTGAATTTCTGAAAGCTAATCACATACTTCCACTAGTCATCATGACACAACTGCCCATCCTCTGAGGGACTCAGTGACTCTTGCCCTGTAAAGATGGTGCATCTGAGAACAACCAAAGCTGGGATCTACTGTAAAATATAACCTTAAGTCAACAAAAATGAAAATGTCAGCTTTTATTATTGAGCATTTCTTAACTCAATGCAATGCTTCTAAAACTTTCCACTTTCTCAACTAATCTGTTTAAAATCTACAAAGGATTTATTCATATTTTATTCAGGTGAGGAAAGAAGTATCATTTATATTTAACAATAAATTTGAGGGGCTCACTTTCAAGAAACTCTGGGGTTGATGTCATCACATTCATAATTCCCACATCTTTCTCTTGACAAGGTGTATGGTGAAGGTTCTGTAGACACAGGACAGCTTCATCCTCTTAAAGAGCCACATGTTCTTACTGCTGTAAAATCCTGAGTGGAGCTCACAATTGTGTAGCAGCCAACAGCACAGTGCCCTTATGCTCTGTGACTACATGGTTGCTGGCTAGAACTTTGGCATTCTTATAGGGTTTGTGGAGAAACAGAGGGTGTGACAAATAGAGAGTGGGCTTGGGACCTGGGGCCACCATGCAACTTCTGACATCTCAGCTACTTACAGTCCACAGTTAAGTTTGTAAAGGTCACCTGAGGATGATCCCCACCCCTACAGAAAAGTGATTGTCTTTGTTGAGGTGACAACATATAAAGAGAGTGTTGGACCTTGCCTCTGACCTCATTATCTCCATATTACATGAGATTGTATATAGAAAATCATAAAACTTCTCCAAAAATTATCTAGATGAAATAAATGAACTCAGCAAAATAGCAGAACACAAAATTAACATTCCAAAATTGGTAATGATTGTATTGAACAATAATAAATTATCAGTAAGAGAAACTAAAAAACAACCCCATTCACTATTGTAACAACAACAACAAAAAAAACCCCCAAAATCCAAGGTAAGTAGGAAAAAATGTAAGCAAGGTGGTAAAGACCTGTACTGTGAAAACTAAGGGACATTGAGAAAGAAGTCAAGAAAGATCCAAATACCAGAGGGATATACCATGATCATGTAATGGAAGAACTAACATGATGTAAATGTCCAGGCTACCCAGAAAAATGTATGGATATAATGCAATTCTCATTAAAACAACAATGGCTTCTTTCACAGTTCTAGGTCATACATTCTAAAAATATTTATAGAACCAAAAGTGAAAGAACCCAAATGGTTTTAGAAAGCTTGAGGGAAAAAGAACCAAGTTGGAGAGATTACAAAACCTTAAATAAAACTATAGTACAAGGCCATTTTAATAGAAACAGGGATTTACTGTGATAGGAGCAGAGAGACACATTAATGGAACAGAAGAGGGAGCCAAGATATTAACCCACATCCATGTGAAAAACTAATATTTAATAAAGATGACAAGAGAATACAACAGAGTAAAGATAGTCCTTTTACAAAATGGTGTTGGGAAAACTGGACAGGTATATGCAAAAAAATGAAAATCAGCCACCTACTTAGACCCCAGAAAATAAACTCAAAATGGATAAAAGACTTTAATGAAAGTTGCAAAATCATAAAATTCCTACAAGAAAACATAGGCAGTAAAATGTCAGATATCTCTGTAACAACACTTTCTCTGATATGTCTCATAGAGGAAGGAAAAGAAAGAAAAATAAATAAATAAATAAAAGTACATCAAATAGAAAACCTTCTCCTCAGCAAAAGAAACCAACAAAATGAAAAGAGAACCTACTGTATGGATAAACATATTTGGCAATGATATATTGGAGAAGGGATAAATTTTCAAACTATATAAGGAACTTATACACCTCAACACCAGGAAGACAATGACTTTATAAAATGGGCAAAGTTCCTGAATAGACACTTCTCCAAAGAGGACATGCAGATGGTTGATAGACATAAAAAAGGGCTCAGTGTAAGTATACAGATGGATGTAGCAACTGTGGGAAAGAATCTGGAGTTTCTTCAAAAAAATAAAAATGAAGATATCTTCTGACCAGAGTACACTTCTGAGAATACCTATTTTTTGAATAGTTGTTTGAAAATACTTAGAATATACTCATGTTTTTGTATGTGAAATAAGTCAGATAAAACATATACCAAATGATCTCACTTATTTGTGGAAGCTAATAAACAAAATAGAAACAAAGGCACAAGTGCATGGAAAAGGCTGACAGCTGTCAGAAGGAAAGGGAGGAGGAACTGGAAAAAAGAAGGTAATAGAATTAACTGAAGAATATGTATACATAACCCATAGACCCAGCCGACAATGCAGTGATGGCCACAGGAAAGAGGTGGGCACTGTGTAGAGGTGGGAGCAGAAGGGAAAAATGGAGACAACAGTGATAGAGTGGACAATCAAAACAAGTAAACAAATAAAATAAAAATAATATCATTTTCAGGTGATGTGTTGCAAACCAGCAGCAATGATTGTGTCTTAAATACAAATTGAGTAAAATATCTGAAAATTCCAGATTGCTCTGAAATGCTTAAGTGACTAAATCACATTGGAAATAACCAGTGTTTACGGATACACAATATTATAAATGCACTTAACTGCAAAAATATTGTGCACATAAATATGATCACAGGGGCAAATTACATTCATGTGTACTTTATCCCAATAAAAATACAGATAAAAAAGAATGACTCTAATTCCCATGAGCTTGACACAACTTAATAGAGAGTGGCAGATTGAAGATAAGTTGGCACTTGGTGTGGGGTATCCATTATTGGGAGTTTGAGAAGACAAACTCTATTATCCAATTCCTAGATTTAGTGTAATTGAAAAAACTAAAGTAAATAAATAATCAAGAAGAACGTCAATTCAGGAAATTGCCACTTTAAGTTTAAGGAGATAGATTGTGGCCAAGACTGCCCACAGAGGGGCTTCTGAATGCTGGCAAAGAGCTGTTTTTTGACTTGGTGCTGAGTTGTTAGCTTGACTCTGTTTTGTTAATTCTTGTGTATAGGGTCTCAACTTTTTCTTTCTTTATAAGTAAATTACTTTAGAAATTGGTGTTCTTGGTTTTGTTTCATAAACATTTTGGCTTTGAATATAATTGCTTTATCTTTAATGTAAACATTATTTTTATAAAAATATAATGACTCATTTTGGATAAATGAGAAAACTGCCTTCATAAAGTCATTTATTAAAATGATATCATGTTCTCTTTACAAACATGAAAATGATAATGTTTATTTAAGGTTTTCATACTCATTTTTTCAAAGTAATGAGCTTGTTCTTAAAGAATACAAAATGACCATATCATCTTATTAATTGTAAAGACATTGCCCATTGAGAAAAGTAATACGCTCTTAAAACTGGCCTTTCAAAATATCTAGATCATGTCCCATATACAGTCAGTGGTCCTATCTTTAATAAATCTGTCTTTTTTTGAGCAAGTGTAAAAATCTAGCAGTGATGTCAGAGAGGAAAACGACCACTCGTGTCAACTTGAATGTATCTCAGAGACTCAATATTCAGTAAAAAGTAGAAACGCTCATCCTTGTTTCTAATCCATGTAGCATGTGTAGGCAGACGCAGAGGACAACAGAGGAGTTCATCAGGGTCCTGTGTCTTGTTATAGGACAATTCTACTGTGAGCCCTTTATCTCTGAAACACTGGGAGAAGAGTGTAGCTTGCTCAGGGCCCTTCCAAAGACTGAGTAAAGTTGTAATAACCCAGGAGGACAGACGTTTAAAAGCATCCCAGTGTCTCTTCTTCAGAGAACTTCACCCAGTATTTTGTGTCTTTAGTACCTTGTGGGGAAAAAAAAAACCATTTCTCAGTGTGGTTGAATCTGTTTTCAGGTTATTCACTGTGCCAGTCATGCAAAATTTGAAGTTTGGTGTCTTGTGTTACATCGCCATTGATATCAGGAAGGAGGCCCTTCCTTACATGATGCCTTCAGGTTAACAGTGCTGGAATCATTCACATTTTATATGCACTAAAACTGAAGAGATTTTACTCTCTTTATAATGTGCAATTATTAACAGGTGAGTTAATTGCCTTTTAAAATAATGTGCTCACGTTCTGCATAGGATTATACAGGATATAGGGACACAAAATTAAGCCTCATAGTTGCTGGCCCAGTGCTGCTGATAGTTCAGTGATGAGGTGAGATAATCAAACAATAAACAAGCAGCATTTAAGATGGTGATAAGTCTTCTACAGGATAATAAAGTTGGATGTAGGAGAGAGAAAATGGATGGGTTTGGGGTCATTTTCATATGTAAGACAGTCTGGAAAATTTTTCATGACTATGTGACATTGGAGGAAGATAGGGAACAGGAATAAATGGGTCAAGGAGATTTCTGGAAAAGCTTATTTCAAGAAGAGAGAATGGCTCTGCAGTAGAGCTGGGCCAGGGGGTTGCTTGCCATACTTGAAGGTCAGAAAACCACTGTGGCCAGAATAGATGAAATGTAAAGAATGACAGGAAACATATAAACAGGAACTAGGTTTTCTAAGGCAGTGCTATTAAATAGTGATTTTTATGAAATTAAAGAGCCTGGGACAGAAAGTACACCAACCACATCACTTAGTGTCCTGTTTATCTCAGCTTATATGATCTTCACTGCAAGGCTTTCTGAACCAAAACACTGAGTTCCTTGATAATCTGGTAAAAACTTTGTGTTCTGTATAGATGAGCACTCTGGGCAGCACTAATGTGGGACCTTTTGTATTGTGGTAAAAAAAATGGAATTTTTTTGTGATTGAGATGCAAGTGACAGGAGGGTATTGGGAACAAACAAAGAAACAAAAAAATGCCCTGACTTAGGTTTTAAAAGAATTCATTTCTAAAGTTTTACAGATCTTTTTCTGGTGTGATTGATTTTTGTATAAGGGAGGCAGCAGAAAGGCCAGTTAGAAGACTATTACATTACCTGATGCAGAAGCAATGCTGGCTTGGACCTTCGAGCTGTGGTTTCATCTACACACTGGAAACAGACTGCAGGTGAGCTGATGGATTAGAGATGACTGTGAGAGCAAGAGAGGCATCACCAATAATGCCAAGATTTTATACCTGAGTGTAGAAAAAATGGAGTTTACCTTGAGGAAAGAGTCTGAGAGGATTAGGTTGAGAATTTGGAAGGATGAAGGTCTTGGTTGTGCATATGTCTCATTCAAGGAACTCTTAATAACTAAAATATGTACCCCAAAATGACTTAACTGTTTTTCTATAAACCCTTTGGAAAATACAAAAGACTGAGACCCTGAATACAGCAATTCCTAAAATCTCTAAAAAAAATTGAATGTGAAATTTCCAGAAGGTGGAAGTGGTTAGGTGTTATGTGTGCTGTGCCTGTCCCAGCATTCAGGGCCATGGAGGTGGTGGGTCATCGACTATTGCTACGGAGGCTGCAGAGGTGCTGTGTCCAGAGACCAGTGCAGTGTGTGCCTATTTTCCAGGAAGTAGAAGCTTATTTTATTTGTGAGACAAATCTTTGGTCCAGTTTTGAAGACCATTTGGGAAGCTCCACATTCAATCTCTCCTGAAAAACATGAGAAAAAAAGTTAAGTTAAATGAATAATACCATCCTCCAAAAATGCAGACCATTTATAAATTTGTGAGAATAGTGGTTCACAGACTATTATAATTTTTATATTGTATGCTTATGATTAAAAAAAAAGCAAAACTAACAGAAAAAACATGTCAGTTCCATTCTAATGGCATTTGCACAAAAAGCCAAAATATTTCATTTTCTCAGACAAACCTCAGTCAGTGTGTAATGTCCAAAGGGGACATTTTTAATGTGATCACTTGTAACAGCAAAGAGATTTTAACTCTCACTGTGGCTGGAACATGAACTTATTATTCCCAGTCTGATATTCACGGTGTGAGCAAAGCCAGTTCCTCTTCCTCTCCTCTTGGATGTTTTTGGTTGTATCTGCCACAGCACCAGACTCTACTGTCATGAGCCCTGTGTCCCTGTCTGTGATGTTCAATATGAGCACAGGAAGGTCTTGGCTTCTCTGTCTGGGTCACACTCAAGATTTCTGCCTCCAAACAAACAGGGATCTCCAAAAGATACCAAAGACATCTCTCAATAACATTCTTAGAAGTTCCTTATTATTTTAACTTTTAGGCATTATCTAATTCAAAGTCCTCCTGTGACATGAAGACTCAGCTGCTTTTTTTGGGTCACCAACACACACACACACACACACACATGCATTCTTCACACCTGGTCTCTGGAGCATTTTTTAAAGACAATTATTTAGTGTAGACTTCATTGTGTCTGTTGAATGCTATTCACATTCAATTCAACCACGATATTTTAAATTTAAAACTCTGAAGAACATCAGTGATGGAGAACCATCCTTCTTGGAGCTATAGGTGTGAGGGAAGTGTGGTCCTGCTCATTAGACACCTGTAATGACAAGAGTGAAAAAGCAGAAAACTCCACATCCCTTTATAGCTCTTCCAGGTTACAGCATGTTGGTATCACCATCTGGTGGTCACATTATGAATTGCATGCCCCCGAAAGATCCAATCACTTCCTTTAAACCAGGGTCACTCCTACAGGCAGAACTAGAAAAAGAACTTACCAATAAAAATATAGGGCTCTTTATTCAAAAGTCATTAAGAATTCCATGATGGCAAAAGTAGACATTAAACCTACGACAGCCTGTTCGAACTGACTTCATAGGAAGCTGGCAATCTGTTGCACTAGAAATGGATGTGTTCAACCATCAAGTCATTCTACACCAAGCTCTTCATAAGAAGCCTACAGACCTACAATTAACATCATCCTTAATTGTAAATACTAAAGGCCTTCCTGCTGAAGATGTGTGAAACAAGTTTTTAAAAATTTCCTTAGGCATGTTCTCTCAAAGATCAAAATGTATTCTTGCTAATGTTGGTGCTGTAGAGACAATGGCATCAGTGATGACAGTGACACCAATGACAGGATCAGCTCTAGTGATCAGAAGTTGAAGCAAAGCTTGAGCTGTATCAACAATCATACCCATGACTAATCAGGGATCTGCTATATCTATGAGACTTTCATAGCTTCAATAGTTTGAGACATGCTGCACTTACCCTCCAGAGTAACCAACAAGTGGCTGTGCTTGACCACTCCAGCACTGTGACCTGTCACATAGCTCTTCTGTGTAGAAGAATCACAGGCAGTCCACTCTGACTGGAAGAAAAAGGATCCACCCACTTTGAGTTTATCCTGACCCTTAATCCCACCCCTCACATGCACACTCCATCAGCCACCTCCTTGGTTGTCCCCAAGATCATAGTCAGAGCTGACACACAAACTTCCTGGAGCCTGGCTATCTTGTTGACTCAGCTGAGTGAGGTCTTGAGGTACAAGGGTGAGATTGGGCTTCTCACATCTCCCCCAGGCCATGTGAAAACTGCAGCCCCCAGAACATACTTTGAAAATGAGCTACACACTTCTCTACTGGGTCAGAAGTAGAATAACTTTTGTGTCTTTCAGTTTGGTTTTACCCCAAGGTGTGCCCTGTAGTCCCCACCTACTTCAGTTAATTTCCAACCCCTTTTGTAGTCTGACTACCCCACACTCCCACCACCTTCAGACCCAAACCCCTAAACTCCCTTTGCACATATTCTGGGTTCAGTGTATCCCCTTCCTACAACATTTTATTGTTTTCCAGACTCCTAGCATTCCTCAGAATGCTCATTTGCATCCTCCCTCTTTTCATATTGATGAGCTCTGTCTCATGTCTCCTGCCAAATTCTGCATCTGATGCTTCATGTTGTCCCACTGTCAGGGAACTAATCTGAGTCTTCAAGAAATTGTCCTTTCTCCCAACTCTGTGTCTCACCCCTCATGCTCACCCAAATCTGGACAAATGGCTCCCCCACTTCAGAGCACTAGCTCCATGGGTCTTCCCTCAGCAGGAAGCACAGTCCCTCAGTTACTTTTTAGCCTTATCCTAAAGTCACCTAAAGCCATTCTTTTTTAAAGTTTATTTTATTGATTATGCTATTACAGTTGTCCTATTTTTTCTCCCCTATATGCACCTCCACCCTGTACCCCGCTCCCACCATCATTCTCTCACCTTGGTTCATGTCCATGGGTCCTATATATATGTTCTTAGGCTTCTCCATTACCTATACTATTCTTAACCTCCCTTTGTCTATTTTATACCTACCATTCATGCTTCTTATTCTCTGTACCTTTCCCCCCATTCTCTCCCCTCCAGCTCCCATTGATAGCCCCCATATGATCTCTATTTCTGAGAATGTGTTCCTGTTCTAGGTATTTGATTAGTTCATTTTTTTTAGGTTCAGAGCTTGATAGTTGTGACACCCTTCTTTGTGGTACCCCTATGCCCTCTTGAACCCATATTATTCCTAACCACCTCAAACATACCAGAGTGTGCAGTTGTCACCTTGACTATATGTAGAAGACCATCCTTCATTGGTTCCCCTCTATCAATACTTCTGCTTACCAACCAACAGTCCACCTCTGGTTGGGTCTTCAATGATTTTCACAGAATAACCCAGAGGCCACAATAGAAAGGAAATGACAACAGAACCAGGGGAGAAATTTATTTCCAATTACCATAGTTTGGTTGTGAACAGTCTATGGACAGGCAGGTGGAGGGTGTAAAAACAACAAAGAATAAAACACTGATATCTGGCCTGAGCTCCATGTCATGGAGGTCCCAAAATAGAGCCTTTTATGTGCAGGGCTACATATGGCTGAGGTGACAGGAATCAGCTTATTTCTTAAAGTTGTCTAGTTCCATGAGAAATTATCTCACAAGTTTGAGCATTTATTGACTAAATGCAAATCTGAAAACTTTCTACCTTATCAACATGTTTATTTTAAAATTCAAAATTTTATTTAGAGTTTAATAACACAGGAGAAAGATCAAGGATATTTCACATCCAGCCTGAGGGGCACACTTTAAAAAAAAACTAGATCCTTGATCACTGGAGATGAACAAGGTAAGTTATCTAAATACATTAGTAGGGCTCACGTGTTCCCAAAGTTGGAAGTAAATGCCTGCTCATGTCAAGGGACTTAAACAATGACATCAGTGATGACAGTGACACCATGAACAACATCACCTCTAGTGATGAGCAATTTCAGCCATGCACCTGTGGTGACATCCTCATCTGTGACCCTTCCAGGATCTGCCACCTCTATGAGCCTACCATGGCTCCAATACTCTGGGCCATGATGGATGTATCCTCCAGACTGAAGAACAAGTTGTACTTGTACCTTTATCTCATGAATGATAGAAGAATGGAAAGTAATTTGTGAAGCCTCTGGTGGGAACTACATAGACAATTACATGCAGATTTCTAGGATTTGTAGCAAGGATGTGCCTTTTACAAAAATAAAACCTCCTTTCGGACTGGTTCCTTTGCCTTGGGAAAGGTGGAGAGTCTGAATGTCGGAGGCAATGTGACCAGATAGCTAGCACTCTTCATCATGACCTGCGTCCTATCACATCCACTAACAGAACATCAGGTGGGCAGAGCAGCATGTATCACAGGTGAAAATAATACATCCTGGATTAGATAAGGAAGGAAGACCAGATCATTGGAATCAACTACTGCAGCACTGTGACCTGTTACATAGCTCTTACCTGTGGAATCAGAGAAAGCTCACTTTGACTAATCAACAAAGGAATAAAAGATGCCACTCACTCTAAATTCATCACAGCCTGTAATCTCCCATCCTACACACACTGTTTTAGCCACTCCCTTGCCTGTCCCCAGATGTCTACTGAGCTTTACTCACTGACACACAAATTCCCTAAGACTTGGGTAACTTGCTGACTCAACCAACACACACATTGTGGTACGGGAATTAAATTTGACTTTTTGCAGCATGTCCAGGCCCTGTGAAATCTTTTACTCCAGACCACAGTTTGAGAGCCAGCTTCACACATCCCTACTCTGTTGGACTGGAGACTGGACATCTCTAGCCATTCATCTGGTTTTTATCCCCAAGATTGACTCTGTTCTTGCTTTCCATAGGCTTCACCTTTACCCTTTCTCTAGTCTGACTCATCTTCACTCAAAATTTCTTCCTGATACAAATATCTACACTACCTCATCTCACCTTCTGAATTCATGGTGTTTCCAATCATCACTTTCAAGATTATTACTCCACCCCCCATTGGATTCTCATCTATTTTCCCCCTTTCCTTTATCCTAAGTCCTGTGTCGCATGACTTCTGCTACCCTGTACACTCAGTGTTTTCCCTTAGAACACTGAGGGAAAGTGTTCCCATTGTCAGGGCAGGTATCTGAGTACTTAAAAACTGTCTTACCCCTCACACCATCCCATTCTGTAAGATTGGCACCTCCACTTTCCTGCACCAGCTCCAGTTGCTCCTCCATCAACAGATATACAGCTCCTCATTCATATTTTTCAACCAAAAATTGACCCCCAGAAGGCCTCTTTTGCATAGCATCCTTCATCCCATTGAACCTATGCAGTGCCTAAAACCCCCAAACCCTTCAGGCTTTACAATTTCTAATACTGATTCCGAAGACCCCATCCAATATGGCCCCTATTTTACCCACCTCTGCTTACCCACAATCCACTTCTGGCTGCACCTCCAAGGATTTCAGCCAAATTCCCCATAGGCAATGAGAAGCAAGAAAGAAAACAGAAAAACTGAGAGATTTACTTTTCATTTCCCAGGTTTTGGTTGTGAACTATCAAAGGACAGACATGTGGTTTGTGAAACTTCCACCACCACCAATAACAACAACAGCAACAAAAGAGTGAGGACACTGATGTCTGTCCTAAACTCCAGGTGAGAGAGATCAATCAAAACGGGGTCACCCACTTTGGGCATGTGCACAGCTGACAAGATAGCGTCATTCATGTTTATTAGATTTGTTGAATTTCATGACAGAATAGTATTTAAAATTCTTGAAATCCTGATCCTTGAAAGTGCAGTGAACATTGATATCAAATGAGAACACTGTTGATGGTTGGTCTACTGTGCAGGTGCATCCTTTACAGCCTTTGCCTCTTTGCATATTCTGGGACTAAGGCTTCTTTGAGGAAAACGTAGGCCGCAGAAGTATGTGGGCAGTCAGGATATCTCTTGATTTGAATGCCAAGTCAAAGGTGAAGAAAGAAAATCGAATTGTTTATTTGAAATATTGTAGCCAGATTAAAAAATTAATTGGAAGGTTGTAAAATATGGGAAGGATTGACACAGTGAGCAAGATGACAGAATTAGCGAATTGCAGGTAGATGTTGCCAAAGTTTAATAGGAGTAAAACCAATTAAAAAATGGACCAAAAATATTATTCTCACCCATTCAATATGGCAGTGAGAATGAACTCAAAATTGCTGAAACAGAAGCCTGGAAAAAATTTAAGAAGAGGAGGAAACATAGGCATCTGTGTTTGTTAACTGGCTTTACACACAAGACAAATAAAATTTCTCATGAGGCCCTGACATGAGGTCATTTTACATGTTGGCTGTAAAGATTTCCATACAAGTTAGGGTTCCATAATTTTTCAGAGACTGGGATATATAGACACCAGCAGAATTAATTTCAGAAGGATGAACCTAAACTTTCTAGATAGATAGACTGGCAAGAAGCTTTGGAGGTTACCTGTGTGTATTTCAGAAAGGCAGAGCAAGAATATGCATTTATTTACAAATTGCATGTACATTTCAAAACAAAATGCTCCAAATAGGAAGTCAGAGGCCTGTAGTCAGAAGGAACCTGTCAAGTTCAGATCAGTGAATCTGAGAGAATATTAAACCTTCTAGGTCATAACAAAACTGCTTTTCACACAGTGTAGAAGAATACAACTAAATCTCTTTCAGCCAAAATCCAGTTTGCATTTCCATTAATTGCTGCAATGTATAAAGAGTTGCAAATTCACAGCCATTAATAAACAGGCTCAAAAATATGTGGGAAGCAAGTTCTGATTTTCCAGAAAGCTGTTTTTCTTAAGTTTTTCATAGAAACATTAAAATTTTTTCTTTAGAGATAGACAAGATGGTGTCGGGGTAGGAGGGAGCATATTCCACTTCCCCTACACAGGGAGAAAATCCTAGATGATCTTCAGAGTAAAAGAGCAAACAGTCAACAGTTTCTCAGCATATATGAAAATAAGAGACCAAAAATTGTAGCAAATACCGAAAAACCAAATGATAAGGAGAGTGCTTCAGGACAATACAGTCCCAGGAACCAGCGTGGGGTGCAGGGCAGCTGCAGTCCCAGGACAAGTGCCTGCCTGGTCTGCCATAGAGTCCTTGGGAGAGAACCAGGGTAACTGCTCCCTCCCCCACCAAACAGGGTCTGAGAAGCACTGGGAGAGACGTGGTTGCTTGAAGCCACAGAGAGGGGAATAAGGTCTAAGTGGCAAACACACAGGGGCTGCGAGTGCCTGCAGAGTCTGAGGTCGCTGGCTGAGTTGAGAGTCATGCAGTGAAGGGCCCTGACCCGGATAGTCACTGGTCTGGCTGGAGAATTGGGCTGTGAGAGAGGCCAGACCACTGTATGGAATGGCAGGCTTGATCAGGAGGATTTCTCAAAAAGAAAAAGTGAAAAGACAGACACTGTTTGGGGAATTCTCCTGCAGCAATCACTCTGGCCTCCCCACCAATCAGACAGGCAGCAATCCCGAGGTTGTGAGGAAGGTTGTGCAGAAGACCCTGCGCACCCCCATAGCACTGGGAACGGTGTGCATCCGCGGGACCGAGGCAGCCTGGCCGAGTACATGCGTACCCGCACCCCAGTCCGCAGTGGTAACCCTGGGGAAAGACCTGGATCCCACACACAAGGCGCCATGGAGAGGTGCCAGAACGGCTCCAGGGAGAGGGCACGAGGCTGACTAAGTGCTGATCGGGAAGGAAGAAAAGCCATACCAATCGCACTTCAGCCTCCTGCAGCCAGCGAGACCAGAAAAAATGGTTTGGCCACTTTGAAACCAAGAAGCTTTTTAATTTTATTCTATTTTTATTTTTTTAAATACTAATTTTTAAATTTTTAATTATTTTTTAATATCTCAATTCCTTTTTCCTCTCTTTACTTCTTTCTTGTTTCATTCCTTCCTTGTTCTATCCAATTTTGTTTCTTCTTCCTTCCTTCTTCTGACTTTTATTTTTAACACCTACAAGTCAGACAAAAAATAAAAAACCTGGAACTGTGAAAAGACCAGAGTTGGACCCAAAGAAGGGGCATCACAACAACTGAGACAGTGAGACAAATTTCACTTTGCTATTACAGAGAACCTGCAAGTTATTGCGTATTTGTATTATTAGTATTTTTTATTATTCTTACATATTATATTTTAATAGTATTTTTGTATTCATCTTCTTTGGTATAGTCTTCTTTTCTTGGCTGGATATACTGCATCATTTGACAGGTTTCCCCTGTTCTCTCTGACATAGTGTATTGCTAATTTATTGTCCTTCACTTTACCTGTGTCCCATTACCACACTACTCAAGGTCCTATACTTCCTATTCTTGTTATCCAGATCACATAGATTCTGTCATATGATTGTTGTTCTAATATTATTGTAAATAATAGCTGTTTCATACAATTGTAAATACTTTACAAGACCCCTCCCAGATCATAGGCCACTTCACGGTTTCCTGAACTCTATTACTGTAGTGGTTAACTCCATTCTCTCACACACTACACCTATTTACTATCCTTTACTCTCACCTTACCTCAGAACATGACCTCCCACAACCTCACTGCTTTCTAGATCCAACTCACAATCCTTCCCTCCCCAACAAGAGTCTCATCTTCTTTTCAATCCTTTCTAAAAATCAGCTAGCTGGGTGAAAGTTCATGTTTAACACTAAATATAGCCAAAGGATCTCCTATCTCTTCTCTACTGGCTGCTACTGTAAATATCACAGAATACTCTCTTGCTGTCTTAAACCATTTTGCCTTCCCCCTCCGACTGATCACAAGAAAGAGTAGGTGGAAGCAGTGAACACCAGGATACCCACTGGAAGAGGAAACCCAACAACAAAGGAACCACCACAGATAACAACAGAAGAAGGTCAAGGAGAGAGTGGAAACCACACAAACCTCAATCTAGGACCTATCTGGAAATACAAATAAATAGTGGAGAAAATACCCAGTAAAAACAACTGAACAAGAGCAAGAGAGAATCCTCAAAACCTTGTACACATGGAAGAACCAGCTTCAACTCAACCTGCCCTCACAATAAAATACAAGAAGTGGTGGACAGAGTGACCCTCAGTTAACCAGCTGGTGGGAATGACCCGGCAAAGAAAGACCCATCAACAGTCAAAACCCAAAGACAAACACAGAGCCAACTTCAATGACAGCCCAAGACCAGTGAGCTCGGGAGATCAAGGAGAATGCACCACTGAATATCACTGGTATTCTGCCACAGAAGTTCACACCATAAACCCAGGGAGCCAGAACAGATCAATTTAAGAAGCTGAGGCTCACAAGAAGAGTCTCACAAACAATGAGAAGACAAAGAAACAATCCCTAATTGAAAAGAAAGGAGGAATTCTCAGAAAGAATGCAAAATGAAATAGAGGCAACTCAACTATCAGATAGTGAGTTCAAAGCAATGATTATCAGGAAGATCAATGAGCTCACAATGAGCTACCAGAAACTACAGGGATGCTACAATGAACTTACTGCAAACTACGTCAACATGAAAAAAAGAAATAGAAACTATCAACAAGGGACAATGAAAATGAGAAAATGAAGAATACACTTTCTGAACTGAAGGACACAGTATAAGGAATCAAAAGCAGGATCAATGAAGCAGAAGATCAGATCAGTGAGCTAGAGGACAAAGTAGAAAAAAACACTCAGAAAGAGCAAGAAAAGGAAAAGAGGCTCAGAAAGAATGAAGAGGGGTTAAGAGAAATGCAAGACAATATGAAATGTAATAATATCCATATAATAGGAATACCAGAAGGAGAAGAAGAAGAGCAAGGGAGCCCTGGCTCGTGTAACTCAGTGGATTGAGCTCAGGCTGAGAACCAAAGTTTTGCAGGTTCAATTCCAAGTCAGAGCACATGCCTGGGTTGCAGGCCACAGTCCCCAGCAACCGCACATTGATGTTTCTCTCTCTCTCTTTCTCCCTCCCTTTCCTCTTTAAAAATAAATAAAATCTTAAAAAAAGAAGTTACTTAAAAAAAAAAGAAGAGCAAGGGATAGAAAACCTACTTGAAAAAGTAATGATGGAAAAATTTCCTAATTTGATGAGAAAAAAAGACACACAAATCCAGGAAACACAGAAAGTTCCAATCAAGAGGAACCCAAAGAGGCCCACTTCAAGACTTATCATAATTAAAAGGGGAAAATACCAAGACAAACAGAGAATTTTAAAAGCAACAAGGGAGAAACAGGAAGTAACATACAAGGGAGCCTCAATAAGGTTAGCAGCTGACTTCTCAATGGAAAAGCTCCAAACCAGAAGACAGTGGCAAGAAATATTCCAAGTAATGAGAACCAGAGGTTTGCAACCAAGGATACTTTACCCAGCAAAGCTCTCAGTCAACATAGAAACCAAATAGGGAGCTTCCCAGACAAAAGAAGTCTAAAAGAATACACCTCCACCAAACCAGCTCTGCAAGAGATGCTAAAGGGACTGCTTTTAGGAAAGAAAGGAAAAGAGAGAGAGAAAGAGAGGGGAACACAGGTACAAAATGGCAATGAGAAAGTACTTATCAATAGTAACCTTAAAGGTACATGAATTAAATGCTCTAGTCAAAAGACATAGAATAGCTGAATGGATAAGAAAGCATGACCCACACATACACTGCCTACAAGAGACCCACCTCAGAGCAAAAGACCTACACAGGCTGAAAGTGAAGGACTGGCAACAAATATTCCAAGCAAACAGACAGGGAAAAAGAGCCAGGGTAGCAATACTCATATCAGACAAAATAGACATCCAAAAAAGGGCCACAAAGAGAGACCCAGAAGGTCACTACATAATACTCAAGGAAAGAATCCACCAAGAAGACATAAACATTGTAAATGTATATGCACCAAACATAGAAGCACCCAAATAGATAAAGAAAATCTTAGAGGACTTCGAGAAAGATAGTGACAGCAACACAGTTATAGGAGGAGATTTTAACACCTGACTGTCAAAAATGGACAGATCTTCCAAACAAAATATCAACAAAGATATTGTGGCATTGAACAATGCCCTAGATGAAATAGACTTAACTGATATATATAGAGCCCTTCAACCCAAAGAAGCAAAATACACATTCTTTTCAAATGCACATGGAACATTTTCAAAGATAGACCACATGATAGGACACAAAACAAGCCTCAACAAATTCAAGAAAATTTAAATCATATCAAGCATTTTCTCCAATCACAAGGGACTGAAACCAGAAACCAACCTCAAGGGAAAAAACCTGAAACACTCAAAATCATGAGATTGAATAGCATGCTATTCAACAATGAAAGGGTCCAGAATGAAATAAGGGAAGAAACGAAAAAGTTTTTGGAAACAAACAAAAATGAACTTACAACAACCCAAAACTTATGGGACACAGCAAAGGCATTCCTGAGAGGGAAGTTCATAGTGATACAGGCCCACCTAAAAAAAGTAGAAACATTTCAAACAAACAACCTAACCCTTTGTCTACAGGAACTCAAGGAACAACAACAAAGACAGCTCAGAGCAAGTAGAAGGAAGGAAATAACCAAGATCAGACCAGAATTAAATGACATAGAGATGAAAAGCATAATTCTAAGGATCAATGAATCCAGGAGCTAGTTCTTTGAAAAGATAAACAGAATCCACAAGTCTTTAACCAGGCTCATCAAGAAAAAAACAGAGAAGATCCGAATAAACACAATCAGTAATGAAAGAGGAGAGATTACAATTGACACCACAGAAATACAAAGGACTATAAGAAATTACTACAAAGAACTGTATGCCAAGAAATTTGAAAACCTAGGTGAAATGGACATATTTCTAGAAAAATATAATCTTCCAAAACGCAATAAAAAAGGCAGCAGAAAGCCTGAACAGACTAATAACCGCAGATGAAGTGGAAATGGTAATCAAAAAACTCCCGACACACAAAAGGCCAGGTCTGGATGGTTTCACAGGAGAATTCTACAAAGCATTTAAGGAAGAGCTAACCACTATCCTTCACAGGTTGTTTCAAAAAATCCAAGAAGATGGAAGACTCCCAAGATCTTTTTATGAAGCCAGAATCATTCTAATCCCAAAACCAGAAAAAGACACAACAAAGAAAGAAACTTCAGGCCAATATCGCTGATGAATATAGACATTAAAATCCTCAACAAAATATTGGCAAACCACATCCAACAATACATTAAAAAGATCATACACCATGACCAAGTGGGATTCATCCCACACAGGCAAGGATGGTTGAATATTCACAAATCAGTAAATGTAATACATCACAGAAACAAAAGCAAAGACAAAAATCACATGATCATATCAATAGATGTGAAAAAAGCATTTCATACGGTACAACATCCATTTATTATAAATAAACTCAGTAATGTGGGAATAGAGGGAGTATTCCTCAACACAATAAATGCCATATATGAAAGACTTGCAGCAAACATTATACTCAATGGGCAAAAACTAAAATATTTTCCACTAAGATCAGGAACAAAACAAGGTTGTCCACTTCCACCACTTCTATTCAACATAGTATTGGAAGTTTTACCCACTGCCATCAGACAAGAAAAGGAAATAAAAGGCATTTAAATGGGAAAGGAGGAAACAAAATTGTCACTGTTTGTAGATGACATGATAGTGTACATAGAAAATCCTATGGACTCCACTCAAAAACTGCTTGACCTAATAAATGAATTTGGCAAAACAGTGGGATACAAAGTCAGTATCCAGAAATCAAAGGCATTTTTGTATACCAACAGTGAAACAGCAGAAGCAGAAAGCAAGAAAAAAATCCCATTCGATATAGCAAAAAGAAAAATAAAATACCTAGGAATAAACCTAACCAAAGAGGTGAAAGACCAGTATTCAGAAAAGTACGTAACACTGAAGAAAGAAATCAAGGAAGACACAAACAAATGGAAACATATACCCATGTTCATGGATCAGAAGAATTAACATCATCAAAATGTCCATACTACCCAAAGCAATTTGCAGATTCAATGCAATACCTATTAAAGTACCAATGGCATATTCACAGTCATAGAACAAACACTTCAAAAATTTATGTGGGACCATAAATGACCCCGAATAGCTGCTGCAATTTTGAGAAAGAAGAGCAAAGTAGGAGAGATTGCAATACCTGATACCAAGCTGCATTACGAGTCCATTGTAATCAAAACAGCCTGGTAGTGGCATAAAAACAGGCACATGGACCAATGGAACAGAACAGAGAGCCCAGAAATAAACCCAAGTCTCTATGGTCAATTAATATTAGACAAAGGGTGCAGCAACATAAAATGGAGTAACAAAATCCTCTTCAACAAATAATGTTGGGAGAACTGGACAGCTACATGTAAAATAATGAAACATGAGCACCAACTTACACCATACACAAACATAAATTCAAGGTGGATAAAAGATTTAAATATAAGCTGTGACACCATTAAAGTCCTAGAGGAGAACACAGGCAGGAAAATCTCAGATATTGCATGCAGCAACATTTTTACTGATATGTCCCCTAGAGCAAGGGGCATAAAGGAAGGAATAAACAAATGGGATCTCATCAAAATAAAAAGCTTCTGCACAGCTAAAGAAAACAGTATCAAAATAAAAAGAGAACCAACTGTATGGGAAAACATATTTGCCAATGATACCTCAGAAAAGGGTTTAGCATCCAAAATATATAAAGAACTTACACAAATCCACTCTAAGAAGACAAGCAACTCAATTAAAAAAAGGGCAAAGGACTTGAACGTACACTTCTCCAAGGAGGACATACAGAGGATCCAGAGACACATGAAAAGATGCTCAGTAGTGCTAGCTATCAGAGAGATGCTAATTAAAACCACAGTGAGATACCACTTCACACCAGTAAGAATGGCCATAATGAACAAAGCAACAAATAACAAGTGTTGGAGAGGTTGTGGAGAAAAAGAGACCCTAGTGCACTGTTGGTGGGATTGCAGCCTGGTACAACCACTATGGAAAAGAGTATGGAGTTTTTCTGAGAAAACTAACAATGGATCTGCCTTTTGACCTAGTGTTGGGGTCCACCCTGCCTTGTCTCAGGAAACTGTAAGCCCCCTGTGACTTAGGCTGAGTGAGAGACCTCCGAACCAGGAGCCACTAAGGAGACAAAACTTATTTCCCTGGCTTGAACACTGCCTGTTCTGTGCCTGGCCTCCAATGCTTGATCAGTTAGCCAATGATGGGTAAGATTTCTCAAGGTGGGAATTGCCTAAGACAGGCATGATCTTGTTGAGGCCTCAGCAAAGGATTTGGGGGGCTGTGGAAATGAAGGGGTGACCAACATCGACCCCTGCCCCCTAGACTTTGTCAAAGCCTGAGTCCTTGTTCTTAGTTGTGAGAAATCCAAGTCTCCTGGCTACCTTTGTCTCCTCTGCCCAACTCAGGCCTGTGGAAATAACAGGGGTGGTGCAGCCTAGACCAGAGTCGTCGGACCCCTGGGGTAATCAGTCCTGGGACATAGAATATGCAAGATCCTGTGAGATCTTCTTGCTGGAGAATGCTATTGAATTAGAATATGAAGGCACAGGCAGGACACAAATCTAGCCTTTCAGGTCCTGTAGTCTTTTTAAGTGATAAAACACAAAATCTCAGCCCAGAATTCCAGTGGGAGTTCTGTTAGCCTCTTTGAAAATTACCTACTTGTTTGATCTTCCCTGTCAGACTATAATCCACAAGCTGTATCTGTAATCTTAATAAAAGTCTGCCCAGGCGGTGACTCCAGACTCTCTCCACTAGAGAGAGTGGCCGTTTCGTCCCTATTTCCCCACAGGTTTCGGTTGTCATTGTGTATGTTTTTCTTGTGTTTCGATGAGCATCTGCAGCGATGGATACTGCTGGCCAGTATCCTCCACACCTAGCAATTCCACTGCTAGGATTATATTCTAAGAACCCTAAAACATCAATCCAAAAGAACCTATGCACCCCAATGTTAATAGCAGCACAAATTACAATAGCCAAGTGTTGAAACAATAATGACAATGTCAGCTCACATTTTTGAGTATTTATTGACTCAGTGAAAGTCTTCTAAGGACTTCCCACCTCAACAGAAAATCTATTAAAAGTGCAAAAAAAATCTGACTTTAATAACACAGAGGAGGGAGGTGTGTCACTCATGTATTACATGTAATTGGAAGAAATTGATGTGGTAAATTTCACACTGGTAATTCTCAGCATTATTTATTTGACAGGGTGTGTGATGAATATACTGTTGTGCCAGTGTAACAGGGTAACTTGGCCAGCATTGTAATAATATTAAAATCTTTGCCTTGGCAGAGCCAGAGAGATGGGCATGACCCTAAGCTGTGATGAGATGTAGCCAGAGGGACTTTGTGAGCCTGTGAGAGCAACTTAATGGCAGCTTCTGTGTCATGGGGCCAGGTTTGCCTGGAATAACTATGGCAGCTGAGAAACGCAGAAACTATGGGATTGCTATCAGGTGTAGCCAATTGTGGAAGGAGTTGGAAATGGATATGGAGGAGGATCCAGGCTAGGATTTAAACAAAAAGGTGGGCCACCATGTATGATGGGGATAATGAGGGAGCTGGAAGGATCATGTAGGGAAAAAAGGGATGAAAGAGACTCTGGACAGCCGGCCATGAGGAGGTCCCACATAGTTTTGGATTAAGAACTGGAGATCTTGGTGACATAGCTGATGGTGTTGGAAACTGAGGGAGACCTGCCCAACCAAGCACGGATTATGGGGAGGAACCAGGAGAAGTGAGCTGCAGACTTCAGGTTTTTTTTTTCTTATGGAATCCAGTACTTCTGACATGTGTGCTCTGAGACTGGCCTGACTAGACAAAGGGGAGAGGGCAGAACGGTGTGTTTGTGGTTCTATCTTTGTTTTCTGAAGGGAGTGGGATTTAATAGTGTAATTCTGCCATAAACCTAAACCTGTATGTCTTTTAATTAAATATTTCCTTTCCTTTTTACTATAGTATGGCATTAAGAGCCACAGTCCTGAATACAGTAGTGGGAAGAACCTAGAGTAACAAAAGACCCTGAGGGGGGTTGTTTCTGTAACACCAGGACAGATTAATTCTCCCCCTGAGTGGCAAACTCATACGACTGAATAATCACTGTGTGGATATCACATTTGTGTCACTGGTCATGACCATGATATCCCTGTACTCTGTGACTGTAGTGTTGCTGCCTTGGAGGATGGTTATTTTCATGGGCTCTGTAGAGAAACACATGATGTGATTTTTTAAAATGTTTGTTTATTATTGTTTAATTACAGTTGTCTCTATTTTTTCCCATCACTCCCCAACCCAGCCAGCATTTTATTTTATTTATCTTTAGAAGGAAAGGGAAGGAGAAAGGGAGAGAAATATCAATGTATGGTTGCCACTCGTGCATCCCCTCCTGGGAACTGACCTGCAACCCAGGCATCTGCCTGACTGGGAATCGAATAGTGATCCTTTGTTTTGCAGACCCGTGCTGAATCCACTGAGCTACACCAGCCAGGCCTGATGTGATGTTTTGAGAATGGGCTTGGCCCTGGGGCCATGCTTTCTCAAAGATCTCAGCCACTCATAGTATATAGTAGACTCTGTAAGTTCACCCGGGGATGGTCCTGACCTATGCAGAATGACTATTGTCATCATTGAGATGACAATGTGTAAAAAGTAAACAGCACCTTCTCTCTGATGCCAGATTACTCCAGGGTGACCCATGACTTGTTCTGTGAACATCTCTGTAGTACCAGCTCAGGAAACCACTTCCCAACCCATGTGTCATCCTCTAGCCACATTATCATACAAAATTTTTTTCTCATAAGCTTTTATTGACTCTCTCCTAGAAGTTTCTTAGACTTCAAAAATGTTCAGGTCACACTCCTCATGCAAACTTCCTTAAATGTGAAAGAAAGCAGGCTACCACCTCTATAATTCTCTGGTGAAAATTAAACTTTACTGTAATCAAAGACGTTTACCTCTCATTAAGTCATTTATAGGGAAAGAAAGATGAAACAACTCAATATTCATAATGTTCCATTTTGAGAAGTTTCATCTAAATAATTTCTCAATCCTGCAAGACTTTACTTTCTTGGCCTATGAACTGAATATCAACATGAAGTAAAATCTCTAGAGAGAAGTGGTTATGGTTTTGATAAAGGACAAGGACTGTAGACATAGAAGGAAACCACTCTATATGTTAAATGTCATGCTTGAAAGCCTACAGCTAGCACAATACTGTCAGGAGAAACACCAAAAATGTTACTAAAATCATGAACCACATAAAAAAATGCTTCTCTGACCACTTATTCAGCATTACTGGAAGTTTGGCTGAAATAATTAGCCAGAAAGATAAAATAAAGGTATCAAAATGGGAAAGCAAAAAAGAAAATAATTTTTAATAGACAACATAATGTTACATATAGAAAATACTAAATATTTAATTCCCCCCTCAAAAAAATGTTAAAACTAATAAATTCAGTGCAGTTGCAGTAGACAAACAGCGTCATTTCATTTCTTTGCATCAACAATAAATATTAAAAAGTTGAATTAAGAAAATAGTTCCATTTACAATACCATTAGAAAGACTAGAATACTTTGAAATAAGCTTAACCAAAGAGTTGGGAGATATACACACTGGAAACTACCAAAGATTTCTCAAAGAATGGAGTACTACACAGCAGAAAGGAGGAGCCCCTACCCTTCATGACAGCATGGATGGAACTGGAGAGCATTATACTAAGTGAAATAAGCTGGGTCATGAAAGACAAATACCATATGATGTCACCCAAAAGTGGAAGTTAATCAACAAAACAAACAAGCCAACAAAATACAACCAGATGCACTGAAATAAAGAGCAAACTTACAGAAACCAGAGGGCAATGGTGAGTGGGATAATGGTGGAAAAATAGGGGTCATTAAGGAACATGTATGAAGTACACATGGACAAAGACCAAGAACTGTAAGATTGAGGGTGGAAGAGGAAATATGTGTGGGCTGGGTGGAGTGGTGGCAGGAAAATGGATACAACAGTTCTTGAACAATAATAAAAACAAGATGAACGTTACTGTTTAAACACAAACATGTCACTGATTAAAATATTTTTAAACAAACTGAGCCTTCAATTAAAAAAATAAAAGTAAAACTTTTCTTAAAATCTTCACAGTAGGTCTTTTTACATCATGGATGTACAGGTCCTCACCCAAGTTATGCTTGTACATCCCACAGAAATTGAGACACAGGGACACTGGAATGACTACATTTTAAGGATGGGAACAGATCCTTTTATAGATACTCTCTGAATCATAACAGTAGCAAGATAATTTTAAGGAGACTCATGTGTATTCCAAGTGGCAAGAAAATATGTAATTTCAAAATGCAATTACATTTCTAAAGAGAATTCTCTAAAATATGGAGGCCAGAGGCCTGCAATCAGGAGGAACCTGTCTGAAGGTTAACAACTCTGAGGGAAAATGAAGGCCTCTGCATCATAACCAAACTGCTTTCTGCCCAGTGGAGGAAAACAAACTACATCTCTTGCAGCCAAGACATAATTTTCATCTGCATGAGTTCCTGCAATTTGTAAAGAGGTGCAAGATAACTGGGACTCCCTGACCACAGCCAGAACCTGATCTCCCAGAAGGCTGTGCTTCTGGAGATTTCCATTCAGACATTATGTTTATCTCTATAGTCACTTTCCCATTCATCAAAATTAATCACTAAGAGAGAAGTGTATCCTTGACCCTACAACATGGCTGATGTCACCTAATTCAGCCTGATGAGCTAGTTACCTAAGTGCAGAGGAATTGACATTCACTACATAGTTTGCTCTGATGAGAGTTTTCCATGGAAAATATGATGGGAGTTTTACCAGTCTCTTGATGTTAGGAAGCTTTACTCAAACACTTCACTCCAGTTTCACTCGCTTTGGGTGATGTCTTTTCTGCAAGAGGTACCAAAAGTCTGAAGATGTCAAGCTTAGCTCTATAAAGTATGAGGTCATTTCAAATTCCATGCACATCAGTCTGAACTAGAACAACTGAATGAAAGTTTCCAATTATACCTCATTAAGAAAAGAACAGAAATGTACTGAACTTATGCACATAATTTTATTGACCTAGAAGGAAGAATGCTCAAGAGACTTTTGTAGTCTTTTGAAAAACATCAAAGGGATGGCCAGGATGGAGGCATAGGTAGACACACTGTGCCTCCTCGCAGAACCAAATTGCGGACAACAAAAATTTAGATACAAAACAAAACGAAACAAAACAAAACAAAACAAAACTGACAGAAAATTGAACTGTATGGAGGAAGTCTGACATCCAAAGAGTTAGACACATTCATCCAGTCCAGTAAGAGGGGCATTGTTGGGCAGCTGGGTGGAGTTGGGCGCAGGGTGGAGGGGGTAGCAGAAAATTAAAAAAAAACGGTGGTTTTTGGACCTTGAGTCCAAGGTAGTGACTGATGGATCCCGAGCATGCAGGCTGCAGCAAGCAGACCCAGGTGTGGGATGGAAGAGGGCAGACCCAGTGAGGCACACAGAATGGCTTGCTGACAGAGCGGTCCCACATTCATTGCAGACAAACCAGGTGAAGCTGGGGAGCGAGAAATAATGTGCAGCCCAGGGCCTCAGTGTGGGGAAATAAAGCCTCAAAACACCTTTTGAAAACACCTATGGGGGTTGAGGCAGCGGGAGAGATTCCCAGCCTCACAGGAGAGTTCTTCGGAGGGACCCACAGTGTCCTAAAATATACACAAGCCCACCCACCCAGGAATCAGCACCAGAGGGGCCCAATTTGCTTGTGGGAAGCTATGGAAGGGACTGAAATCTGACAGAGAGTGGAGCAAGCACCATTGTTCCCTCTTGGACCACTCCCCAACAGACAGCATCACAACCCAGTCACTGGGCTGGCTCATCCTGGTGAACACCTAAGGCCCCGCCCTTCATACATAACAAGCACAACAAGACAAAAAAATGGCCCAAACAGAAGAACAGATCAAAGCCTCAGAACAAATACTTTTAAGCAATGAATAGATTGCCAACCTATCAGATGCACCATTTAAAGCACTGGTGAACAGGATGCTCACAGAATTGGTTGAATTTGGTTGCAAATTAGATGAAAAAAATGAGGGCTATGCTAAGTGAAATGAAGGAAAACACACAGGGGACCGATAGGGATGGGAAGAAAACTGGGACTCAAATAAATGGAATGAACCAGAAGGAAGAAAGAAACAATCAAACAGAAAATAATGAAAAAACAAGAATTCAAAAAAACTGAGGAGAGGCTTAGGAACTTCTGGGACATCTTTAAACATTCCAGCATCTGAACTATAGGAGTACCAGAAGGGGAAGAGGAAGAGCAAAAGTGGAAAAGTTATTTGAACAAATAATAAAGGAGAACTTCCCCAATCTGGCAAAGGAAATAGACTTCCAGGATGTCCAGGAAGCACAGAGAGTCCTGAAGAAGTTGGACCCAAGGAGGAACACACCAAGGCACATCATAATTACATTACCTGAGATTAAAATGAAGGAGAGAATTCTAGGAGCAGCAAGAGATAAGGGGACAGTCACCTACAAAGGAGTTCCCATTAGATTGTCAGCTGATTTCTCAAAAGTGTCCTTAAAGGCAAGAAGGGCCTGGAAAGAAGTATTCCAAGTCATGAAAGGCAAGGACCTACATCCAAGATTGCTCTATCCAGCAAAGCTTTCATTTAGTATGGAAGGGCAGATAAAGTGCTTCTTTGATGTCAAGTTAAAGGAGTTCATCATCACCAAGCCCTTATTATATGAAATGTTAAAGGGACTTATCTAAGAAAAAGAAGATAAAAAACATGTATAGTAAAATGACCGCAAACTCACAGTTATTAACAACCACACCTAAAGGAAAACCAAAAACAACCTAGGCAATTAACTAAAACAGGAACAGAACCACAGAAATGGAGATCACATGGAGGGTTAGCAACAGGGGAGTGGGAGGAGGAGAGAGGCGGAAAAGGTACAGAGAATAAGTAGCATAGGTGGTAGGTAGAAAATAGACAGGGGGAGGGCAAGAATAGTATGGGAAGTGTAGAAGCTAAAGAACTTATGACACATGGAAATAAACTAAAGGGGGGAATGTGGGTGGGAGAGGGTGTGCAGGGTGGAGGGGAAGGAAGGGGGGAAATGGGACAAGTGTAATAACATAATCAATAAAATAAAATAAAATAAAATAAAAAAGAAAAACTTTGAAGAGAAGCACAAAAATCAGTGTTGCTACTCACATTGTTGTCCTCTTGTCCATTCTCCTTGTCTACAACAGGTGCCCTCCACATGTGTTCTCGGAAAAGACACAGAGCTCAGATTTTCTAAGCTCTTTACCTTTTCTCATTTGTTATCACACAACTACTGCTCATCCTCTGATGGACACAGTGTCACAATGACCCCTCCACTGTGGACGTGGTACACATGAAACCAAATCATGATGGGGATTGGTCTGAAATGTGACCTTTACTCAACAACAATGACAATGTTGGCTCATTTTTTTCTAGTGCTTATTGACTCTGCAACTCTTTAAGAACTGTTTACCCTTAGAATGAGTCAAGTATAATATTGCACAAAACTACTTTATTTAGATTTTAACAGCATAGGGGGTAAAGGAGAATCACTGAAGTTTCACATCCAGCACAAAGGTTGCACATTTAGCAGAATTCAAGGGAATGAAGGCTTTACACTCATAATCACCAAAATCCTCCCTCTGGACAGGGTATATGGTGAGGTTTCTGCGGTCACGTGACAGCCACATTCTCTCCTTGAGCATCAGACTTCTGCCTTTGAAAAACCAATGGATGGCATCAGCATTTGTGTGGCAGGTCATGACCACAGCATCCTTATTCTCTGTGACTATGGTGTTGCTGGCTAGGAGGGTGGGTGCTCTCAGAAGCGCTGTGGAGAAACAGAAAAAGGGACTCATTGAGAATGGGCTTCAGACATGCAGCCACCTGGCTTCCTCAGAGATCTCAGCCACTCACAGCCCACAGTGACTTATGTAAAGGTCACCAGAGGGTGGTCCAGGCATTTGGAAGACAATTGTCTAAGTCCAGGTGAAAATATTAAGGAAAGAGCTGCAACTCCTCTCTGTCCCCATATAACCTCAGGCAAAATATATCCAGAGACACTGAAATAAATAACAAACTGACAGTAACCATAGGGGAGAGAGGAGGGGAATAACAGGGGAAAAAAGGGGGAAAGGGTCATCAAGGAACATGTATAAAGGACCCATGGAAAAAGCCAAAGGGGGGAAGGATTGTGGGTTGGAGGTGGGGGTGGGGGTGATGGGGGAAAGTGGTGGCAGGAAAATAGAGACAGAGGTACTTGAACAACAACAACAAAATAATTAATTAAATTTAAAAAGAGAAAGGGCCAGACTTCAATGGAGGAAATACAGCCTTTTCAATGAATGCTGTTGAACAGCAATATCCACATGAAAATTAATGATGTGGATCCCTGTCTGATACTACACAAAATTTAGTCAAAATTGTGTCAAAATTAATTTCAAATGAATATGTGAACTAACCACCATTAAGTCAAATTATATCAAATTCTAAAGGTTAGACCTAACACTTTAAAATGCTTATAGAAATTATCAAGAGAAGCATTCTGCCATTGAATTTGGCAATGATTTTATGAACATGACACTAAGAAGACAGGCAAAAAAATAGACAATTTGGATATTCTCAAAATGAAAAGTTCTCCTCATCAAAAAAGGCATAACATGTTGAAAGGTTACCCATGAAATGTGAGAAAATATTTTGCATATCATACAAAAAATAAAAGGTTAATATCTAGAATATACAAAAAAACATCTACTACTCAACCACCAGAAAACCATATTTCTGATTTAAAAATGGAATGAAACATTGGAATAGGTATTTCTCCAGGGAATGTATACAAATAGCATATAGTTAGAGAAAAAGATGCTCACACCACTATTATGTACAAAAATGAAAATCAAAACTCTCAAGATTGAGTTTGTTGCTTGTGATCCTGGTTGTGGTTACCTCTGCTCTGCAAAAGAAAAAAAAATGCCTTGTGTGGTACCTTTGATATCTCCAAAAGCTTCTTCAAGCACAGTTGGTACCTCTCACCTCTTAGTCAACGTGAGTCTTAGAACTAACAAGGCAGGTCAGCATATCACAAGAACATGTTTGGGAATCAGAACACTCGGAGGATGCATGTCCTCCAGCTATATGTCTGGGGGAAACTGCAGACTTTCTCAGGTGTCAGTTAAGTATCAATGTTGGTTAAAAAAAGACATAAGACAAGAATTCAGAGAGACCAATTCCCCTGGTTCTTCACTGACCACCTGCCTGCCTGCCTGACCAGAAGCCATTCCCTCTTGCTACACAGACATTTATTGCCCATCTGAAGTGTGTTTCTATGAGGCACTATTTCCCAGAATATCCTAGAGGCTGGGTGAGGTTTGAGCAGAAATAACACATAGAGAACAGAAGCAAGCCAGTGACAAGCTGACTGACTTCTCAGGCCCTGGGCTAAGTGGTAGATCAGGTCTTCTGAGGTGAATGTGACTGAAATGAGCCAGTGAGCCAATGCATGATAGAGCAGGGCCCAAGAAATGATTTAGCAAAAAGACAAAGAGACAGGCAGAAGCTGATAATGGCAGCACAATCATGTGCTCTTCCCTTTACCATGAAAGCCATTCTCTCTCCCCTGAGGGTAGCTGAGGACTTGTGAAAATGCAAAATCAGTGTCTTAGAGCAAGTGGGCAGCATGGACTTGCTGAAATTCTGGCACTTGTGGGAAATTTGTGTTAAATGGCTATGAAACAGAAATTGGAAAAAATCTTAAAATTCTTCTGTATGTGAAAATTATTATTAATACCCTAGTGCCTAAGACCAATAGCAAGTCCTATTTTATTAAAGAAAAGAAAAGGATCTGAGATGATGGTCTTAGTTCCTGGGACGAGGAAAGACTGTTCCCTATGGTGAGGATTCCAAGGAATCTGCATCCAGGTTCCAGGCTCTGAAGAGATTTTGGATTATTCATTCATTCATTCATTCATTCAGTCAGTCACCATTTATTTCTTCCTAATTCATCAAAAGGAGCTGAGTGCTTGTTAAATATTCATCCTGAGCTGGTTTCAGGGGTATAGTGGAGAATAAGAAAGAAAAGTCCTTTGCTTTACATCTGCTGGGAGAGACGGCACCAAAACAGGAAACAAATAAGTGACGTCAAGTCCAGTGCAGGGAGGCGTGGATGGACCACCTGAGGGGGATGCCTGGGTAATCTATGCAGGGACTCTGATTGTTACTGAAGACAATGTTTTTCTAGAGTAAAAATAGATTGACTCCATTTTTTTCTCCTCACAGACCAAAGTGTATTCCTGTGACTGAAGATACCTAAGAGAAAAGGATCTGAACTACTTAGTTTGTTTAGGAATCTGAAGACTCCCTCATAAGTCCCCAGAGGTAGAGAAATTAAGTCTGTGGCTACAAACAGAACTCTAGTGACCCTGATCACCTGTTCAGGGTATGTGTGACTCTCCTTTAGTGACTGTATCTCCCTGATTCTTAGTTTCTTCTCAGTGAATATTTGGCTGCCAGGGTGTCAGTGTAATGACTTAAATATTTAGAGGATCTGACCTAAATCGTGAAATAGAAGAGTTGCTCAAAAGAGGAATCCATTATTGGTCAACTACATGAGAGAACCCCTAGTTGATCCCTGATGAATGAGGAGATTTCTGGAGCATGTTTTTTTTCTCAGTTCCTTTCTGGGGATGCTGACCTTTCTCTGAACTTTCCTGAGACCCCCAAGATAGTCAGTTATATACAAGGACATTGTCTAATACTGCTCTTCACACAAAACTCAGGTGATAGACCAAACTCCATTTCTGGCTTTATGTGGGTGTTGGCCATGAGCTCTGACTGGTGACTGCCTCAGCAGCCTTGTGACTTGGGCACCCATTAAACTATTACACACTCAGTCCTTCTAAGGAGGCCAAACCCAACCTAGCACAGACTCATCAGGGTCCTTGGAGTAAAGATCCCTGATACAGGGTTCTTGGGAGGGGTTTCTGAGATGAGCTGTATAAGAATTTCAGGGGGCCTCTCAGACTGTGCTCTGACATAGTACAACAGAGTCATTTTCAAGGTCAAGTGAATAGGCAGGTGTTCAGGAAGCTGAAATTAGTCTGCTCTCCCTCTGTTGAATTACTCCCATCAAACTGATCCTTCTGTCTGCACTGACTGTCTGCAAGGCTGAAACTGGAGAAGGGAACTGAGCTCTTAGGAAGTTTGTCTGCATTCTCTGTGTATCCTGCATGAAGCACCAAAATCCACCCTGAATCCAAATGCCAAGGGGAATGGAGGTAGTACCTAGGGTATAACAGTCCTGTGTGTGAAGTTGAATTCACCCCACCTGACACTCAGAGGTCGGAGAGCAATTACTCACGGTATACAGTGAGCCTTCCACATGCAATCATTCTTTTGCAGTTTTGTAGTTGGACCAATACGGTGTAGATTCCTGAGTCTTTCGTGGTGACATTCTTTAACAGCAAGGACCCATCATCCTCTACTCTGGCTGGTCCACCTGGAGGACCTCTTATATGGATTCTTGGGTTTAGTAAAAGGTATGCAATATTATGATTGCTGTCAGAGGCATCTTCCCTGTACCACAGGAAGCCTGCTGTATTGGGAGCCTTATGGTAGATATGTAGAGTCACATCTGTCCCTTCGAGAGCATTGATCGACTCAACTGTCACTTGGGCTGTGGTGGGCTGGCTCCAGAAGTTTAAGAATGAAACTAGGAAATAAGAAAAAAATGCATGATTATTGGTATCTACAGTTTGCGATGGAAAGGTGAGGCCCTGAATCCTGAGAAGCTCACTTTATGTGTCAGCCTTGGTCTACAGGTGAGTATGTCTCTATCAGGTCAAGGTCAGAGACATCACCCCCTTTACTTCAGCACCTCTGAAACTTTCATTTTTTTGGTTTCAAAAACTCCAGCTGTTTGTCTTGCTCACCCTTTCACTGTGTTCAGATGCCACCTGGTACTCAGGGGAATTTTTGAAAGGCACCTTTGCTGACCACCTTATTTAAAGATTCTCTGCTTTCACTTTCTGACCTGCCCCTACTCTCTTTTTTCATGGCTATTATGGGTACCTGATATCACATTTAGATCCTCCCTTGTCTCTCTCTCCTCCATAGAACATGGGCTTGATGATAGCAGGGCTTGTCTGATCTTGTACCGCCAGTGACTGCAACAATGTGGAAATACATGGGGTTGAGTGAATGCATGATCGCAGTGTCCTGTACATCCTGGGATTTATTGGCCCATTTCTGAGATTGGTGATGAAGACATTGTCTAAAATTCCTTGTTATACTTTTCTGGTGCTTCCTGATAAATCAGTATATCAGCATAAAAAAATAACAGGAAACTCACAGCAGTTGAGGGTTTTCTGACTTTCACCACTTCCAGATTATGAGATTTTCCTGTAGCTGAGTCCCCTTTCTCATCCTACTCTGCTCATTTGTTCTTTAGCTTCAGGTCCAATCAGAAGCCTTCCCTGTTTTCTCAGAGTACTGGTGTCTTCAGCAGACCTCAGCCAGTCTCTGTGTCAGATCCTTAGTAAACCCCAAGGAATTGTCTCCTACTTACCCACCATCAGGAGTCCATGCCAGTGGACAAGTCCTCGATGGGTAGATACTGAAGGGGACCCCATGGTGTATGTTGTCTCTTCTATGGCTTCCTCTTTGAGAGAAGCTGAGGTTCTGTAAGGCTCACAGGCACCTCTGTCCACAATGGTGCAGTGTGCTGTGTGTCCTACCTGTGCACTGAGCTTTATTCTGGGGCATGTTTACTATTCTTGTCATGTGGGCTGGGGGCGGGGTCTGTGCACATTACCCTCCCTCTCCCAGCCCTCATTTTTGCCACCCTTGTACCTTGTAACCAGTACTGATCCCCTATACTTTTGTTCCCTGAGAACTTCTAAGGCCTCTCAATACCACACATACACAGATACCCACTCCCATGTTGCATTATGAAAAGCACAAGCCTGGGGTGTCTGGGTTTCAGGCATTTCCCACAGCTCCCTGTCAGGTTTACAGTAGCCTCCCCATCAGCCCTCTCTCTTTCACATTTGACTTTTGCCTTCAGAGGAGGAGTTCTAGAGCTAACTCTGAAAAAGTTGTCAAATGATGTCATCCCTCCTGTGCATCAGATCCCCTGTGAATCTTTTTCAACATCTCTATTTACAGGTGAAATCTTAAAAATGCAGCTTCAGCAGTTGTCCAGGTAATGTGGGGGCCCATTCAAATTGTGACCACTTAATATGAAGGTAGAACCACCTGTAGTGCTCTTCTGTGCACAGGGGAAGTCTCCAGATCCTGTTATACTACAGAACCTGGGGTGTAGTGGGTCAGAGACACTGCATCTGACAAGCTGTCGGGAGAGGTTGATCCAGCTGACCTGTAGGTTACACTTGCAATAGCAAGGCTGATGGGGGCACATGGGTCCCTGAGAGGATGACACACTAAGGCCAACATTGGCCACTGCTGAGACTTGGTCTTGGGACTGTCAGCACGACTCAGGCCACAGGTGTCCTAAAAAGCTGGATCATTTCTGTTTGTGACACAGACACTCTGTTGGGTACTGGGTCCTCTCCCTGTTCTCAATGCTCTGAGGATCTTTTTCCTCTTAGCATGAAGGTCACAGACATGACTCTGGGTGTGAGCAGGTGTTAAGCATGGTGATAATTGTAGAGGGGACTCTTGTTTTATTTCAAGTTTTCACCAGACTGGCTTTTGCTTCCTGGGACAAACACACAAAATCAGGAGTCTCCATAGGACCTGCAGTTTTTGGGTGTGAAGTGGGTCGTGTCCTTCATGTCCAAGGCAGAAAAGACTGTGGGGAAAGGTGGGTGCTTACAGGCTTTCTGTTTTTCAAGGGACAGCTTTATGTAGACCACCCATCTCCATGTCTGTTTGTTGGATTTGTCCTTGTGATGCCTGTCTGTTGGGAGAACCTCTAATTTCTACTTGGGTGTCTTTCTTGTGGTCACCTCACCTTGCTATGGATAATGTCATTCATGAGGTACAGAGCAGCACAGAACCCCATGAGGGAGGAGGTGTTCCAAGGACTTGTCAAAGTAAAAAAATATGTTCAAACCTATGGATCAATTTAATGAGTTTATCTAAGCCAAACTGACCACATATGTCTGGGAGTGAGGTCTCAAATCCTGTGCAGGCAGTTTTGTAGCTTATTTTATACATTATAATCAAAGTAGAAGGTGAACAAGGATGCCTAAAACCTATTAGGAGGTGAGAGAAAACATAACAGGAAAATCTCTAGAACTGATTAAAAGGCAAAATGGAGAAATACGTATTATATATATATAATATATATTATATTATATATATATAATGTTGGTGGGTACAGGCTAATTCACATTTATGGGACACAGAGAAGGTGTGCAGGGGAACGGATAACATAAAGAGTCTGTGGTCTCATAGACTTGTCCTAGACTCTGTGCTTTTGAATGGTGCAGCAAAGAAAAACCCTCTGATGGGTCAAAGTTATGCTATCCAAGAGGAGAAAAACAAGACATCTGGGCTGACAGAAGGTAAAGACTGACCTTTACTAATGAAAATGGAGGCCTGGGATGTCACAACCTGGCATCACTTTCCCAGTTACAAATTTCTGATTAGAATATCCTGTGAGGCTTGTCAGGCCTGCATGTGGCCCCTGTGCTTGCCAGTGTTGCTGCACAGCTCCTTTCTGTTAACAGTATCTAGAGGTAGCAGGTGGGACAAATCAAGCAGGAGGGAGGGCCCAAAAAAGCCTGTTGAAGAAGGGGATGAAAATCAGGTTACTTCTGCATCTTCTTAGCCAAATCAGATTCAGGTGTCTACTTCATGTGTATCTCAATGTTGCTCTCAAGAAGAGAGAGGTAGACTTGCAGAAAAAGACAGGTGCTACACAGGGATGTTGACAAGAGTAGGGTGAGCTCAGTGAAGAGGCAGGCATTGTCCCAAATATTATGTGTTCAGTGTCAGGAGAACTTTCCCACCAGGGGAATGCACTGTTTTAGACTGAGCTCTCTGCTTTCAAGTGTTCAAAGGAAGGGTCTGGTGAAAATTCTTCTGAGGCTTCTGGAGGAGGGTGCTGGCCTGGAAGGCTGATCCCCAAAATGCCCTGTGTGTCCACCATCACTACATTGGGATGTTGCATGTAAGTCATATCTGTGTCCCTGTCTGTCCACAGGGCCGACAAGCAGGAGCATCTCCAGGTTAATGAATACTCAACCAGGGGCTCTGAGTGTCCTGTTAAGGGAGGAAAGTTTCTTTTAGAAATCTTATTCCCCCAGATGGAAGCAACCACACATTCTGGATTCTCCTGTTCCTTTCAGCACAAGAAGTTTCTCTTATTCACCAGGACATCATGACCTAGACAGATGACTCCAGAAACAACAGGCAGGTGTCTCAAATACTGTGAACTGTGTGAATGAAAAGTCAGTCCTTATTGTTATCAGGTCAGGGTGTGTTCTCTCCTCCCCTGGCAGTAACTGTTCCAGGGGTTGAGGATCCAGACTTTCTGTCCAGTCATGGATCTGTGAGAACATAAAAAATACAGGTCTGTGGTGATGAGACATAACTCACAAGGTGGGACTACGTAGGAATGTGATTTTGGGGGGAATAAAGAGCAGTCAGACCCCTTACTGTTACAAGATTCCTTTCCTTCCTCATGGCTGTATGAGACAGAAACTCAGTCTATGGTGTCCCCAAGCATGTGGAGGCCTCTTCTCATGCTGACACCAATGCTTGTGTGTCTATAAGAAACATCATTTGACTGTAAGTGTCACCCAGGATGACAGTCTTCCATTGTGTGATTAACTTTATTGATTTAATGTGTGTTTATGGAACATCTGTGACATGTCAGGCTCTTGGCTGGGTCCTGGATGCTCCAAAGAGAATAAGACATAGGTGGGCTCTGTGCTTATTGTGTTTCTTTTAACAGAGACAGGGTCTCAGATAAATCATGGCTCTAGGGAGTGACTTATAATCTAGAGAATGGCTATGAAGGAGAATTTCAGGTGCATACACAGCATGTACTTGAGTCTCAGCTGGTCTGGAAGTCACAGAGAGCACTTCTGAAAAAGTGATTTCTTGTCTGCAACCTGTACAGTTAGTGGCCATTTTCCCCTTGATGAATAGAAGGCATCACAGTTTTTATCATAAATATATAATTTTCAGCTGACATTGGCTTCTTCACTGAATACAATTATTTTGATATAGCTCAATATTTTTATATTCTAGTTATATTTCATTCCAGGGTAGCATTGATTTTACTTAGTGATTCACCATTTTATGGACATTTGTGTTGTTTCCACTTCCGGGCTATTATAAGTAAACCAGCCATGAAGATGTGTGCAGAAAACTCTATAATGCAAACAATTAGTAATTGTAAAACCAATGAATAGGTAGAGGCATGGGAGTTAGAGAGTTTACCCTGGATGTGTGGTTTCAAGGTCCCATGGCCATAGCCCCACCCAGAGGTATAGAAACACCTGCTTCTTCACATGAAGCTGTGTCTGCTACAGCCCACCTTTCAGTCAACACAGTAGCAGAAATAATGACCCCATCTCAATTCTAGCTTATAAACTATGAACCAGTGCACCTCAGAGACTGCATTTAATCACACGTGAGTTCTCATTCACTAGGAATAGGGGAAAGGTAGTGTTTAACTTTTCAATCCCTCTGAAATAAGAGGAAACCTAAGAGAAAGGAAGGATATATGCCAGGTACCCACAGACCACACACGGCATGTCTGAGTCCAGTTGCAGGCTGTGTGACTCCGGGTGAGTGACCCCACCTCAGTAAGCATCAGTTCCCTCATGTGATGTCATAAAAATTTGTTTGGACTTCTTTCTTGGATTTTAGACAAGGACATCTAAAACTCCTGGAATTTTCTAAGTGATGTGGGTGCTAAGAGTACCTTCTGTTGTGATGAGGCAACTCTTGGCAGGCCTCTGGATAGTTGCAGAGTGAGGGCACATCACCAGAAAGACCAAGTTGTGATCAGAAGATTAGAATTTTCAGCTGTCAATGTAAGAAATACTTCAACCTGAAGAGAATTTTTATGAGCTTACTCAAGCCAAAGAGCATAATTGCAGGAAGCAAAATCACAATGGATTGAGAAAATGTTCTGAAAAATGGTGATTTTCCACCTTATTTTATACAGTACATTCAAAGGGAGAAGTCCACATGGTTGTATTAAATCCACTGGAAAAGATTAGGGAGGTGGGAGAAAGCAAAGTGCTCAAATCTCTGAGACTGGGTAAAAAGTAAAACAAATACACACATAGAATTGTTAGGTTGGTTGGTACAGAATCATTAGTGGTTAATAATGAACACAACAACAATTGTGATGTGAAATAATGTTGTCTCTGCTATGGTGAAAGCAGAACCAGGAATAAAGATTACTCTCATAATTTAAAGGTATGTTATGTTAGAGGCAAAAGGACAATAACACACAATAACACACTCAGTTAAGGTAAAGACAGAGCTTTGTCAGGAAAGATACCAGCCTAGGCTATGACTATCCACCATGAGTCACTTTGGGTTAAAAGTTTTAATTTTATACTATTCTCTGTGGTCACCTCAGGTCTCTGAGTTTGTAAGGCCCACCATGCAGGCCTCCACTGAGCTTGTCAGGTTTAGTATGTGGGCCCTTTTTTGTCCACACTGACCCTTTTGGTTATAAATCAACTTAAAGAACACATTGGTGACCAATCTGTTGGTTAGATAACATTGTCCCAAGTGCTAGGAAGGGAATCTTAGGAAGTCTTAGTGGTAGCATTTGTCTTGCTGAACAATAAACCATTGGTGATGCAGGAAGACCACAACCTTGGATGGAAGTGAAATCTGAATGGACTGCAAAGGAAAAGCAGGTAAATGGTAGGCAGTCATGTCCCACAAATCTTATTAGAAACACACTCTGGATTATTTCTAACCTATAAGCTTTCATGATCTAAATTGTACTTTGTCATTTCCCGTTTTTTTGCATCTCTTATTACTTTTAATTATAGTTTGAGAACACACTATACACCAACCCAGTTTTAATCATCTGAACATAAGATGGGTTCTTATTTACTAAGACCAATCTATTATTAATTATTAATTATTAACCTGCTTTCTGTTAGTTCTACACTTGGAAGCTATAATCTTAAAGTTTGTTTGCAGAGCAGGCTGTAAGAACAGAATGCTGTCAAGTACAATTACATCTAAAAGCTCCCCAGGTGATGCAGAATGGACCCAGAGGTTTTGGGGTCCCTCTGTCACTGTAGATTCTTTTCCCATCACCACAGATTGGAATTATGACTCTCAACGCCAGAGTTTGGTGGAAAAGAAAGGAACTATTTATTCCAAGGCTATACAAACTTACATTAATGACTTAATGTCTGCATTAAAATCCCAAAGTCCCTTAAAACATCCACAAACACACACAGTCCTTCCTTCCCCCTGGTAGGCCAGTGCCAGAATCTGCCAATGAGAAGTATCCACACTCTAGAAGGAAAAAAAAAGAAGTCTGCAGCTCACTTCTTCCAGTTCCTCTCAGTAATCTGTTCTGGGCTGACAGAACAGATTACTGAGTATTCTGTTCTAGTATTTATTCATAAAATTCCAAACTGGAGGAACACAGGCCTCCTCCAGTTTGCAGCACCATCAGCAGTGTCACTGCCAGGATCTCCAGTTCTTAATCCATAACTATGTCACACCTTCTGGTGACCCACCAGCAAGAGTCCTTTCACCCCTTTCCTTCCCTGCAAGGTCTCACATTATCCCTGTCCCTTGTCCTTCATTGTCTCTCCTGCTTTCTAAGCCACATGGTAAAGGGAGACCCCAACCCTATATTTTTTGGACACCCTGAGTTCTGTACTCCATTACAAACCCCTCTTCGGGGGTGCCTGGCTTCACTCCATTAGAAGGAGGACAGTAAGAGTTTCATAAGTAAATTTCCTGTGCTTCAGCAGCAGGTATGAAGGGCCGTGTTTTGTAGCCACTTTAGCTTGCATTTGAATTAATATAGTTAGTCATCCTTGTTCAGTTAGGGTTTAAGGACATTCAGATAATTCTGTTCCAGTATTTATTCATAAAATTCCTTTTCCATTTTTTCTATTCCATTAGCCTTCTACAACTTTCCTCGATCTTATTTTGTCTCTTTTTACTCACTCAGACATGACCAACTTATTAAGACAAAGCACTTACTTTTTATGCCTCTTAACACTTACACATGTCTTTACTTCTTTTTGCAGAAGCCTTTCTTCTAAATTTCAAAATGTTACCAGAAAGGGGGCCTGGCCGAGGGTGGGTTTGCCTAAGGGTAGCCAATAGTACAAGGATTCCTAGGTTTGTGCAGGAAGATCTTCACAAAATAAGCCCAGGTTATTTTGAAGGTATATTCACTAATTCTGGGGACACCGAAACACAGATGGGCACGAAAAACATAGATGGGCCTAGAATAGAAGGAGAAGCAGAAGAGAGACTTGGTGAGGCTGCTGTGCCTCTCTGACAACACTATGGGAAAGATGTAAGACTAAAAGCGGCAGCTGTCAGCTTATTGCAGAATCACCTAGGTAAGACTTGTGGAAAGTTCTAGGGTTCTAGCTCGTCTGGGACGAGCTGCTGCTGCCCATTGCTCTCCAGGTTGCAAGTCTCATGGATACCCCTTAGAGATTAGAAGAAAGATAATTTACCTCTCAAGGAATATATAGAAAGGACCCATGGACATAGCCCAAGAAGGGGTAGGATTGATGGTGGGAGGTGGGAGTGGGTGGGATGGAGGAAAGTGGTGACATGAAAATGGAGACAATGGGACCTGAACAACAATAAAAAAAAAAGAATTCAGTAGGTGATCCTCAAGAAGAATGTACACTGTTTTGTTTGTCCTGATGAGTTTTATTGGTTTCAAAAGTTAAAAATTTCAGGTGAGATCTCAGGAAATATCTCAAAGTAATCTTCATCAGCTTTTACAGGTGTGCCCTTTAAGGGTTGTGGTCTCCACTAATTGGTCAGTACCAGGCCAGAAGTTCTAAATTACATGACCAGCTGTATGCCAAGGCCAGAAAGACTACCCTTGAAAGCAAGGTCCTGCACATGTTTTGTTCATTGCCAGGCACTCAGGTCTTTTCACTGTTGTGGCCTTGGTATCTGGCTATAAATTGCTCTCCCTGTCTGTTCAGCCATCTTTCTTAATTTTGCCATTTCACTTGCAAAGGAATATTCCCAGATTCTTACTTGGCCCAAAAGAAAAACCATGGAAGAGGATTTTATAATAATAAAGTTATCCAATAACACTTTCAAAAATAATTAACAGTTGTGTTATATGCATGCTGTTTGAGAAAAGCCCAAAGAACAACTATAGTAATTATTAAGACTAATACTGACATGTAAAGACAAACAAACATATAGTGTTCAACATCAATTTGTAGATACAAATTTTTTGATGTCTTGGGATAGCTGTCTGTCTCTGATATTAACAACTTCTCATCCTCAAAATATGTTTGATTAGAAACAGTAGAGGCAAGCATCAGAGAGGGGGTTAAGTGTGCTTTGGCTGTTGGGCCCTTGTTAAGGTTTTTTCTACAATGGTGGCAAGTGTCTTTAATTCATGTCTCTTTCATTAGATTATAAAGTCTTTTCAAGGAGGACTTTCAAGTCCTCATGAATGTCAGGAATGCACTTGTGAGATAAATATCACTAATTTATCAGTTCTTATAAAGGTGATTAATAATTTTTAAAAGAATTTATACTTATTTTTAGTAAGAGGGAAAGGAAAGGAGAGAGGGAGAGAAACATCAGTATATGACTGCCTCTTATACACCCCCTACTGGAGACCTGCCTCAAAACCCTTACTTGTTCCCTGGCTGGGAGTCGAACGGGTGACCCTGTGGCTTGCAGCCCAGCGATGAATCCACTGAGTTATTCCAGCCAGGTCTTCTATATTGTTTTTTAAAGTGAACAGACTTCTCTACAGGAGTTTCCCAGTGAACTTTATATGGTAAATCTGTGGCTTCAATCCCAGGAAGCCATCAGTGCAGTCACTGGAGGAGGTCAGAAGAGCCGTAACCTTGTGTCCCAACAGTTCAAGTAGAATTTTTTGCAAACCCGTCAGAGTCTTAGAGAAAATCTTTGAAAATTTTAGGTAGATTTTTATATTCTTTTTCAGTTTTAGGAATATACATATATAATCCTTCACTCTGATTAAAAATGTTGTTTTCCTTTTTCCTGAAGCATATTGCTAGAATTCCTGAATTATTTTTTTCTAAATTTCTGTTATCATTTTCTCAAAGTTTATTAGGAAATGGTAGTGGAAAAGATATAAAGGAGGTTAAAAAGTTAAAGGAGAAAGAAAGAGGGCAATTCCAGACAAAACAAAAACTTAAGAAAATAAAGGAGTTAGGGAAGGAACTATAGAAGGAGAAGGAATGAGACGCTGACATTTATTAGCTATAGGAGCCTTCTTTAGTTCAGAAACAGTTCCTAGAAGTTTTTATTATTCTTCGTAAAGAGAGGATTTATGTGTGATCCTCCTAGAAGCTTCTAACTTATAATAAAGTTATTTTTGTCATTTACTCAATTCAATTTTAGAACTGTCTTTGAAAAGATATTTTGCATGCCAAAATTAATTAGAGGTCAAAAGATTTCTACTTTGGTCATCATAAATTGATACCTATTGTATTAAAATCTTTACACTGGTGTAAGTACTTGCAAGTAAAGACTTTTTATTTATTGTCTATCTGCCAGAGTAGTAATGAGGACAATGGGGATGAGAGACTTTAGCTTTGGAGCCTTGGTTTCTCACATCCATTTTACTAATTTTATTGTGTTTGAAATATGAGTGATTTCTCCCCTACCACCATTCTGTTTGGGGGTTATGGTTACTACAGTCCAGAGGTCTTCCTGCTTGTAGACAAAGCAAAGTTCTGCATTCAGTTATGGGATTGTGTTGGTGAAGTTAATTTAAGAGCAGAAAACAGAAGTATCCATCTTATGTTTAGCAGGCTGCATCCTTCTCTTATTGTCAATATATCTCTTGCAACCTGTTTTCCTGAGAAGATTCTACCATTTTTCTCACATCTGCCATGTTGTTTTTCTTTTAACTTTTATTTATATTTTAAAATTTGTATGTATATGTGTTTTCTTAATTTATTTACATATTTATTTATTGAAAGGAAAAGCATGTAGAAAGGGAGAGAGAGAAACACTGATGTCAGAGAAAAACATCGATGGGTTGCATCCTGTGTGGACCCAGACAAGGGACCAAACCTGCAACACAGCCAAGTGCCCCACCTCCAATCAATCCAGGGACAGTTTTTGCTCTGTGTGACATTGTCCAATAGACTGAGCCACACTGGTCAGGTTTCCATTTATTGTTCAACTAGAGACCATGACAGCCAGATGTGAGAGTATTTTCTACTCTCGCCTTTCAATTCCTCTAGCTAATCTAATAATCAAATCAATAGAGGTGGATTAACAGGAGATAATTTATAAAGTCTATTATACTAATGAATATTCTGAAGTGAAAAACATAGAGACCCAAGGAAGTATTGGGTAGTTAGAATTTATATGATTTCTGAAGACAAAGATCAAAAAGCATTGTGGATTGAGGTCTCAAAATGTGAAAAATTTTCATGGAGATTTCATAGCAAATGAATGGCAAATAAGTAATTTCTTGGCATTTCCATGAGAATGTTTCTCCTTGAGCTGGCCCCCCATATAAATACTTCCAAGACAGTTAAGAAGGGAGTTCAAAATTTTTTGTTTTTATTTTTCCTGAGCCTTCTATTTCCCAATGACAAGGTCAGAATCACTTGTTGGGGTCCACCCTGCCTGGTCTCAGGAAACTGTAACTGCCCATGGCTAAGGCTGAATAAGAGGCCTCCAAACCAGGAGACACTATGGAGACAAAACTTATTTCCCTGGCGTGAACTCTGCCTGTTCAAATGCCTGGCTCCGTTTGCATGATCAGCAGTCAATGATGGGTAACAATTCTCTAAGAAAGAGAATGAATCTTAGACAGACACAATCATGTGGGAATGCCCTAAGGGAAGAGACTCAGGGGGCTGTGGAAATGAAGGGGTGATCGACATTGACCTCTGCCCCCTCGGCTTTGTCAAAGCCTGAGTCCTTGAGAAATCCAAGTCTCCTGGCTGCCTTTGTCTCCTCTGCCCAACTCAGGCCTGTGGAAACAACAGGGGCGGTACAGTCCAGACTAGGTCGGAGGACCCCAGGGGTAATCAGGCCTGAGACATAGAATATGCAAAATCTTGTGAGATCTGCTTGCTGGAGGATGCTCTGTAATTAGAATATGAAGACACAGTCAGGAAATGAAACTAAGCTTTCAAGTTCTATAGTCTTTTTAAATGATAAAATCCCAAAATCTCTGCCCAGAATCCCAGCAGAAGGTCTGCCAGCCCCTTTCTAAGCTAACTACTTGTTTTATCTTCCCTGCCAGACTGTAATTCACAAACTGTATCTGTATTGTTAATAAAAGCCTGTGTGGGTGGGAAAACAGGGCACATTCCACTAGAGAGAGTGGCCATTTTGTCCCGATTCCTCCACAGGACTTGCCGTCTGTGTGTATGTTTCCTCGTGTTTCAAGCATCTGAAGCAGTGATGGATACTGCTGGCTGGTATCTGTCACAATCAATATCCTAAAAGGCACATCTGGGGTGGCAATTGTGCTTCTCTTCACAGCAGAGACAGGTTTCTCAAGCTGGTTTAACAAGTCTAACTGAAAGCTCAGTTCCAGTACATCTAGTCAATATGGAAGTCATTGAGTACCTAATTTATTACCAAACATCTCTCTGATGGCTAGTGATGCTGAGCATCCTTTCATATGTCTTTGGGACCCTCTGTATTTCCTCCTTGGAGATGTGTTTGTTCAGGTCCTTTGCCCATTTTTTTAACTGGGTTGCTTGTCTTCCCAGAGTGGAGTCCTGTGAGCTCTTTATATATTCTGGAGAAAAACCCAGTGAGAGATGTCATTGGCAAATATGTTTTCCCATACAGTTGGTTCCTTTTTAATTTTGCTGATCTTTTCTTTAGCTATGCAGAAGCTTTTTATATTGATGAGATCTCATTTGTTTATTCTTTCCTTTATGTTCCCTGCTCTAGGGGACATGTTGGTGAAAATATTTCCGCTGTAATACATGAGATTTTCCTGTCTTTGTTCTCCCCTAGGATTTTATGGTATCACTTGTATTAAAATCTTGTATCCATCTTTAGTTTAATAAAAAACCCTGTGGTCCAGCCCTGGCTGGTGTAGCTCAGTGGATTGAGCACGGGCTGTGAATCCAAGTGTTGCAGGTTCAATTCCCAGTCAGGGTACGTGCCTGGGTTGCAGGCCATGACCCCCAGCAACCACACATTGATGTTTCTCTCTCTCTCTCTCTCTAAAAATAAATAAATAAAATCTTAAAAAAAACCTGTGGTCCATTTACATAATGGAATACAATGCAGCAGAAAGAAAAAAGGAGCTCCTGAAGCAGGAGACAGCATAGGAAGAGCTCTGAGACTACAATACTGTCACTGGCCAGCATTTAGCACCCTGGTTGCCAGGAAATGCCTTTTACCAATTAGGTGGAATAAATAGTAAACCGAGGCAGGGAGGAAGAAGGAGACAAGTCTCACATGCTAACTCAGCAGTCCTAAGCCTGGTCTGATAATATCACCAGGTGTTCCAATATCACAAGAAACACTACATTAGCAAGGAAGAAGACAAGGCCTTGAAATTCTATGTAACATTTCCGCTATCTGGGAAAGAAAGCCTTGAAACTGTGGTTTCATCCCAAGGCCTGAATGTGGGAGAGGGTCCCCAGTGCCCAAAGAAAGAGCCCATAAAACAACTTTGGTTAATTGCCTACCTCTGGTCACTATCTGTTTCAGGAAGGAGTCCCTGATGCTTAAAGAAAAAGCCCATAAATAACTTTGAAAAATGCCCCAATTTTAATTAACTGCCTCCAGTCATGTATTTGTTTTATGACAGGATGACCAAATGGAGTCTGGAGCAAGATAAGAATTTGGGATCCCCACTCATCCCTAAGTTTGGGTAGTCACATTTCCCCAGGAAAGCTGGCACCATATTACCCATTAATCAATATGTAACTTTTTCCCCTCCTATCACACCAACTATATAAGCCCTGAGAACAAAGGACACACTCTCTCTCTCTCTCTCTCTCTCTCTCTTTCTCTCAGGGGCTCAGGGTGCTCTTGGCTCTCGAGCCAGAGGGCCTCTGGCCACCCGGCCTCAGGCTGCCCAGGGGCTTGCCACCCTGGTCCTCAGCTGCTCTTGCTTTTCTCACCCTGCTTTGTCCTGAAACTTTGCCTTTCACCCCCTACTCTACCCAGTCCTGTTCTCTTCCATGGAAGTGGAGCACTAATAAACTGATTACATACTACTAGATTTGCTGATATGTAATTCTTTATATGTGTCAGCAAGAAGAACCAGGTCTCTCCTGTCAACACTCCTACCCTTTATGACATTATGGACAGAATGCTAAGTGAAATAAGCCAGGCCTACCATTCACAACAACATGAATGGTACTAGAGAGCATTATGCTAAGTGAAATAAGCCAGCCCATGAAAGACAAATACCATATGATCTCACTTATAAGAGGAACCTAATAAACAAAACAAACAAGCAAGCAAAATATAACCAGAGAAATTGAAATAAAGAAAAAACTGGCAGTAACCAGAGGGGAGGGGCCAGAGAGATAATGTGGGGGTGGGTGGGTAGTATGGAAATGGTCTTGGGAAAGGAACCTGTATAAAGAACCCATGGACAAAGTCAAAGGGGATAGCATTGAGGGTGGGAGGAGGGGGTAGGTGGGGAGGGGGAAAGTGGTGGTGGCAAAATGGAGACAACTGTATTTGAACAAGAATAAAAAAAATGTTAAAAAAATAAACAATTTCCAAAGCAGGTAAAATATTTACATTGTTTTGTCAATCTAAGTGTATCAACTTTTCACTTCTTATTACAGAAAATTTAGAAGATATATTTGAATCTGCTAATAAAAGTGTTTCATTCTATGGCATTCACAGCTTCCCTCTCCTGGGAAACTTAATTCCTGGGAGTAACTGAACACTTGTGCTATGATCTAATCCATGATTGTAGAGGAAGATCTAGGAGCCCTGTGAACATGATTGATGTGTTCTATTAGTGCTTATGCTATTAGTACTTACTGTTTAATCAGATATTTTGTTGTATTTCTACACGTCCCTACTTTTAAGTAGTATTTGCTGAGGTTGTTGCTGGCTGAAAGACTCCAGTCCCATTTCTACTATTGAGACACTGGGACCAGGAAGCCTCCCAGAGGGATGCCAGGTCAGTTTCATCATCATTCAAATACTCCTACATTTAACTTAAGTATGTTCCAAAATTGCTTACAGCAGGAATACCCTAGAGAGGTCCTGATGTGACTACAACAACAAAGGGTTCATAAGGGCCCCTGCAGTCATGGTAACTTTGTGGTATTGCTGTATTTTCCTAGTCAATAAGAAATGTTGTGTATGGGTGTACAGGAGACATTTTGATTCTTCATTCCTTGTTCATTTGTAGATTCTGTAAATGTGTTATGAACTCATACTGTAAACCTACCAGGCACTGTCTGGGACATTGAGGACATGGAAGTAGATGAGAGACAAACTGCACATGATTGCTAATGTCCAAGTATTTACTTGACAACTCATATTTAAAAGGCACTTTGGGATGCCTTAAGATTTTTAATCCCAGGCAAATTTTTGATCTCAGTGTGCTCCTGCAGAATTTCTCTGAACCTCTTCATATTTTCACAACTCTTATCTTTTTCTTACAATACACATTAAATTCTTCAGGCAATTCTTTGAATCTAGATGATCAGAACAAATCCAGAAACTGACATTTTTTTTCAAGCTGGTCTGAGCATCTTCACTGGTCACCTGGATGATGCTCTAGTCTTCACACTGAACTCCCTGCTTGTAACCCAGCAGCCTCACAAATCCTGGCTAATGTGAAAGCTAAATGATAGTAGTACTGCCTTTTCCACCTTCTAAATATGTTTTTTCACTTGGCTAATCATCAAAATAAGAGAGACAGATTGGCAGAAGGAAATCACAGTTTTTAATATATGGTCATAGAGAATTCACATAAACCTAAAAATTCCAATGTATGCAAGGCAACACTGGGTATATAAAACATTTTGGACACAGGGGAAAAAAAGGAGAAATGGAGTCTTCTATTATTTCACAAGTCACCTGCTTTACAGGTAGCTGAGAAGTGTAGATCCTACAGGGTAAAAGGATTTTTCTGGGCAACAGAGAATTAGTGAGACACAAGGTATATCAGGACAACAGGTGCCTTCCTGAAGTCCTTTTATTTACCATGGTCCCCTCACTTCACCACAAGTGCTCCACTGGCCACTCCTGCAACAGGTAGGACAGACCTTCACTCATATTATTCAGCCTCATTCCGAGCCTCCAAAATAAACCCTCCTGCATGGCACGTTTAAGGTTCCTGGAAACCAGAGAATGCCTAAGACTCTCTCACCCCGCAGGCTTCACAACTTCTCATCTGACTCTGAGCAGACCTCATTCCTCCATGACTTCACTCTGTATTCACCTCTGCTCACACACAATACACCTGTGGACAGGTCCCCAAGAATCTCAGCCAAATACACTAGAGGCCACAGGGATCACAAAAAGAATAGAAATAGAGAAGAGATTTATTTTCCATTTACTAATTATGGTGGCAGGACTAGAGTAGTTGAGGTTAATGGCAGTATATCTTTTCAAATCTCTGTGATCTTTTTTCTTGAATATGTATGTGGAATGAGTGCACAGTTTATGGTAAGAGCATTGGTGAAAATGTTCCCTTTCATGCTGGCAAGTCCTCATGGATTCTTAGCCAAGACTGATTTGAGGCAACCTGGGACCCCAGCAGGATCTTGGAAGTCAGGTCATCTCCTGCTGTGAACATCAAGTCAGAAGAGAGAGGGACTATTGCAAAACTGTTTCCAAAAAATTAACAAGTTAATGAAAACATTGGAAGATTTGAAAATATGTTAAGGGTTGACACTTTGAGTAAGATGTCATGATCAGCTAGTACAGGGAGGTTAGGTTAAAGAGAAACTTACATGAAACGAGTTAAAAATAAAGGCAAGGCTTTATTAAAGATAAAGCAATAGGGCAGTGCGAGAGAACTCAACACCCCTGATACAAAGCCTGGAAGGTTTTACAACAGAAGAAACCATGGGAATGTGTGTTTGCTAATTGACTTTAGATGAAGAAAAGCAAAAATTTGCACAAAACCTTAACAAGAGGTCCTTTTATGTTTTGGCTGCAAAGTTCCTCAACTAAAGTAGGTTTCTGCTCTTCCTCAGAGACTGGCACACCAGGAAGATTAAAAATCAAAGTAATGGGCCTGGTCTTGGAGACAGATATTCTTTGGTTCTTAATACTGGTAAGAAGATTCCAACCCCCAAGGTATGTTTCAAAAGACCAGATAATAAACTGGCAATAACCACATTGCAGTTACATTTGTATTGAAGTGGTCTAAAAAAACCACAGATTTCAGAGGCCTACAGTCACAAAGAACCTATGTTAAGATTCCAGACTCTGAGGGAATATTAAGGCCTCTAATGCAAATGCCTTCTTCACAGTGGAGGGACCTACAATTAAATCTCTTTCAGCCAAGACCCATTTTGCATTTCCTTCAGTTCCTGCAATTTGTAAACAGATGCCAGTTCCTAGCAGTGTAGGCACAGGGACAAAATAGCTAAGAGCCTTTGAACAGAGCCAGGAGTTTATCTCCCAGGATGCTGTATTTTACATATCTCTGCACTTACCTTTTATTGATTTTTGTTGTTTTTGTTGTTGAAACATCACTCAAACAAACAAGCGCATTTTATATCCTACCACATGGCTGCTGTAATTTGCATTGTCCTGATCACTTACTGAAGTGAAAAGGAACTGACATTCACCACAGTTTGCTATGATGCAGGTTTTTCTATAAAACAAAATACGGGAGTTTTAACAGCCTCTTGACGTTAGAAAGCTTCACCCTCACAACACACCGGCAGTAACCCTAGTTTTGGGTGATGCCCTGTTCTCCAAGAAATACCAATTTAATCATGAGGTCAAAATTAGCTTCATAAAGCATGAGGTTATTTTGCTTCTGTGGGCATCAGTCTGAACTAGGACATTTGAACCAAAGTATTGTTAGTATTATAGATGGTTCCAATTACATTCTATTAATAAAAGCGACAAAGTCATGTTAAACTTATGTAAATAAACCTATGCCATGTTATAAGAATACTCAAGAAGATGTTAGAATTTATGGAAAGAAGTCAAACAAAGAGAAAGAGAACAGTGTTACTAACCACATAAGTGTATTTTAGCTTATTCTTGTTGTCCAAACAGTGTCCAGGGACCCTCCACATGACCCCTGGAAAAGGACAGAATTTGAATTTCTGCAACCTTGTCACATGCTTCCACTGGTCATCACACAACAACTGCCCCTCCTCTGAGGGACTCAGTGACTCCTGCCCTGTAAAGATGGTACATCTGAGACCAACCAAAGGTGGGATCTGCTGTAAAATGTAACCTTAAGTCAACAAAAATGACAATGTCAACTTTTAATATTGAGCATTTCTTGACTCAATGCAACTCTTCTAAAAATTTTTCACTTTCACAACTAATCTATTTAAAAAGTGCAAAGGATTTATTCAGAGTTTAATAACAGATGTGGAAAGAAGTATCATTTATATTTTACACCAAATTTGAGGAGCTCACTTTCAAAGAAAATCTGAGTTTTGTGGCATCACACTCATAACCCAGATCCTTTCTCCTGACAAAGTCTATGGTAAAGGATCTGTAGACACAGGAAAGCTTCATCCTCTTAAAGAGCCACAGGCTCTCACTGTTGTAAAACACTGAGTGGAGCTCACAATTGTGTAGCAGCCAGCAGCACAGTGTCCTTATGCTCTGTGACTACGGGGTTGCTGGCTAGAACACTGACACTATCACAGGCTCTGTGGAGAACCAGAGGGTGTGACAGATAGACAGTGAGCTTGGGACCTGGGGCCACCATGCAACTTCTGACATCTCAGCCACTCACAGTCCACAGTTAAGTTTGTAAAGGTCACCTGAGGATGGTCCTCATCTCTGCAGAAAAGTGATTGCCTTTGTTGAGGTGACAACATGTAAAGAGAGGGCTGGACCTTGCCTCTAACCTCATTTCCACATTACATAAGATTGTACATAGAAAACTTTAAAGTTCCTCCAAAATTATCTAGATCAAATAAATGAACTCAGCAAAATAGCAGAACACAAAATTAACATTCTGAAATTGGTAATGATTGTATTGAACAATAATAAACTGTCAGAAAGAAAAACTAAAAAACAACCCCATTTACTATTGCAACAACAAAACAACAGAAAAAATCTAAGGTAATTAGAAAAAAATGTAACCAAGGAGGTAAAGACCTGTACTGTGAAAACTAAGGGACATTGGGAAAGAGTTCAAGAAAGATATAAATACCAGGAAGTATACACCATGTTCATGTAATGGAAGAACTAACATGATGTAAATGTCCAGGCTACCCAGAGCAATCTATAGATACAATGCAATTCTTAGTACAACATCAATGGCATCTTTCACAGTTCTAGACCATATATTTTAAAAATGTATCTAGAACCAACAGTGAAAGAACCCAAATGGCTTTAGAAAGCTTGAGGGAAAAATAACCAAGTTGGAGAGATTACAATATCTGAAATGAAACTATAGCACAAGGCCATTTTAATGGAAACAGGGATGTATTGTCATAGGAGCAGATAGATACATTAATGGGACAGAAGAGGGAGCCCAAAGATTAACCCATGCCTATGTAAAAAACTAATATTTAACAAAGGAGACAAAAGTATACCATGGAATAAAGATAATCCTTTTATAAAATGGTGTTGGGAAAACTGAACCGGTATATGCAAAAAAATGAAAATCAGCCACCAACTTAGACCCCAGAAAATAAACTCAAAGTGGATAAAAGACTTTAATGAAAGTTACAAAACCATAAAATTCCTAGATGAAAACATAGGTGGTTAAATGTCAGATATCTTTGTAACAACACTCTCTCTAATATGTCTCACAGAGCAAGGAAAAGAAAGAAAAAATAAACAAATGAAAGTACATCAAATAGAAAACCTTCTCCTCAGCAAAAGAAACCAACAAAATGAAAAGGGAACCCACTGTATGGGTAAACCTATCTGGCAATGATATATTGGATAAGGGATCAATTTTCAAACTACATAAGGAACTTACATACTTCTATACTAGGAAGACAAACAATCAATTTAAAAAATGGGCAAAGATCCTGAATAGACACTTCTCCAAAGAGGACATGCAGATGGCCAATAAACATATAAAGAAGGGCTCAGTGTAGTATACAGATGGATGTAGCCACTGTGCGAAACAATCTGGTGTTTCTTCAAAAAAATAAAAATGAAGCTGTCTTCTGACCAGAGATCAAACTTCTGAGAATACCTATTTTTAAATAGATGTTTGAAAATTCTTAGAGTGAACTCATGTTATTGTATGTGAAATAAGTCAGTTAAAACAAATACCATATGATCTCACTTATTTGTGGAAGCTAATAAACAAAATAGAAACAAAGGCACAAGTACATGGAAAAGACTAACAGCTGTCAGAAGGAAAGGGAGGAGGAACTAGAGAAAAGAAGGTGATAGAATTAACCTAAGATTATGTATACATAACCCATAGACCCAGAAGACACTGCAGTGATGGCCACAAGAGGTGGACACTGTGTTAAGGAGGGACCAGAAGAAAAAATTAAGATATCAGTAATAGAGTCGACAATCAAAACAAGTAAACAAATAAAATAAAAATAATATCATTTTCAGGTGATGGGTTGCAAGCCAGCAGCAATGGTTGTGTCTTAATTGCTGTGGTTTAATTACAAATTGAGTAAAATATCTGAAAATTCCAGATTGCTCTGAAATGCTTAAGTGATAAAATCGTATTGGAAATAAACAGTGCTTATGGATACACAATATTATAAATGTACTTAACTGAAAAATATTGTGCACATAAATATGATCACAGGGGCAAATTACATTCATGTGTATTTTATCCCAATAAAAATGGAGATAAAAAAGAGTGACTCTAATTTCCATGAGCTTGACACACTTAATAGAGAGTGGCAGATTGAGGATAAGTTGGCACTTGGTGTGGGGTATCCATTATTGGGAGTTTGAGAAGACAAACTCTATTATCCAATCCCTAGATTTAGTGTAATTGAAAAAACTAAAGTAAATAAATAATCAAAAAGAATGTCAATTCAGGAAATTGTCACTTTAAGTTTAAGGAGGTAGATTGTGGCCAAGACTGCCCACAGAGGGGCTTCTGAATGCTGGCAAAGAGCTGTTTTTTGACTTGGTGCTGAGTTGTTAGCTTGACTCTGTTTTGTTAATTCTTGTGTATAGGGTCTCAACTTTTTCTTTCTTTATAAGTAAATTACCTTAGAAATTGGTGTTCTTGGTTTTGTTTCATAAACATTTTGGCTTTGAATATAATTGCTTTATCTTTAATGTAAACATTATTTTTATAAAAATATAATGACTCATTTTGGATAAATGAGAAACTGCCTTCATAAAGTCATTTATTAAAATGATATCATGTTCTCTTTACAAACATGAAAATGATAATGTTTATTTAAGGTTTTCATACTCATTTTTTCAAAGTAATGAGCTTGTTCTTAAAGAATACAAAATGACCATATCATCTTATTAATTGTAAAGACATTGCCCATTGAGAAAAGTAATACGCTCTTAAAACTGGCCTTTCAAAATATCTAGATCATGTCCCATATACAGTCAGTGGTCCTATCTTTAATAAATCTGTCTTTTTTTTGAGCAAGTGTAAAAATCTAGCAGTGATGTCAGAGAGGAAAACGACCACTCGTGTCAACTTGAATGTATCTCAGAGACTCAATATTCAGTAAAAAGTAGAAACGCTCATCCTTGTTTCTAATCCATGTAGCATGTGTAGGCAGATGCAGAGGACAACAGAGGAGTTCATCAGGGTCCTGTGTCTTGTTATAGGACAATTCTACTGTGAGCCCTTTATCTCTGAAACACTAGGAGAAGAGTGCAGCTTGCTCAGGGCCCTTCCAAAGACTGAGTAAAGTTGTAATAACCCAGGAGGACAGACGTTTAAAAGCATCCAAGTGTCTCTTCTTCAGAGAACTTCACCCAGTATTTTGTGTCTTTAGTACCTTGTGGGGGAAAAAAAACCATTTCTCAGTGTGGTTGAATCTGTTTTCAGGTTATTCACTGTGCCAGTCATGCAAAATTTGAAGTTTGGTGTCTTGTGTTACATCGCCATGATATCCGGAAGGGGGCCCTTCCTTACATGATTCCTTCAGGTTAACAGTGCTGGAATCATTCACATTTTATATGCACTAAAACTGAAGAGATTTTACTCTCTTTATAATGTGCGATTATTAACAGGTGAGTTAATTGCCTTTTAAAATAATGTGCTCACGTTCTGCATAGGATTATACAGGACATAGGGACACAAAATTAAGCCTCATAGTTGCTGGCCCAGTGCTGCTGATAGTTCAGTGATTAGGTGAGATAATCAAACAATAAACAAGCAGCATTTAAGATGGTGATAAGTCTTCTACAGGATAATAAAGTTGGATGCAGGAGAGAGAAAATGGATGGGTTTGGGGTCATTTTTGTATGTAAGACAGTCTGGAAAATTTTTCATGACTATGTGACATTGGAGGAAGATAGGGAACAGGGATAAATGGGTCAAGGAGATTTCTGGAAAAGCTTATTTCAAGAAGAGAGAATGGCTCCGCAGTAGAGCTGGGCCAGGGGGTTGCTTGCCATACTTGAAGGTCAGAAAACCACTGTGGCCAGAATAGATGAAATGTAAAGAATGACAAGAAACATATAAACAGGAACCAGGTTTTCTAGGGCAGTGCTATTAAATAGTGATTTTTATGAAATTAAAGAGCCTGGGACAGAAAGTACACCAACCACATCACTTAGTGTCCTGTTTATCTCAGCTTATATGATCTTCACTGCAAGGCTTTCTGAACCAAAACACTGAGTTCCTTGATAATATGGTAAAAACTTTGTGTTCTGTATAGATGAGCACTTTGGGCAGCACTAATGTGGGACCTTTTGGATTGTGGTAAAAAAAATGGATTTTTTTTGTGATTGAGATGCAAGTGACAGGAGGGTATTGGGAACAAACAAAGAAACAAAAAAATGCCCTGACTTGGGTTTTAAAAGAATTCATTTCTAAAGTTTTACAGATCTTTTTCTGGTGTGATTGATATTTGTGTAAGTGAGGCGGCAGCAGGTCAGTTAGAATACTATTACATTACCTGATGCAGAAGCAATGTTGGCTTGGACCTTCGAGCTGTGGTTTTGTCACAGGTGGGCACAAGTAACTAGGTTCTTAGTGATCAGGACAAAGAATTGAACCAAACACTCAGAGTTTATAGAAGAGAACATGGGAGCAGGCCAACTCCAAGCAGAGATTGACCTCATGGGCTAGAGGGACTCTATTCTTACAGGGAGGATCCTTCCTGGCTAGTTTTAGTGGGCTTTTACTGAGTATATACAAGTAGTTGCATTACTTTAAAGCTACTGTGCATGTGGTTTCCCATGATCCTTCCTGATTGGCCACCAGGGAAGAGGGTCCCACAATGCCACTGAATTGATCCCCATTTCTTCTGGGGTCCCCCAGTACTAGGTTCACCTTTCCCTTCACCAGAGAATTATAGCTCTCCATGTTAGAGATTGGTGAAAAGGAAAGGAATTATTTATTCAAGTTATATAGACTAAAAGTAATGACTTAATGTCTTTGTCAAAATCCCAAAGTCCCTTGAAACACCCACAAATACACACAGTCCTTCCTTCCCCCTTTTGCCCAGTCTGGGGTACCATATCTCTGGAAAAGAAATAGAAGTCCGTGGCTTAGGCAGCTCTTGGTTTTTCCTAGTAATTTGTGCTCAGCTGGCAGGCCTTCCTTAGTTCTCAGCACCATTGGTTGTGTTGCCAGGATCTCCAGCTAAAGCCTCATGGTGATTCTTCTCATGGCTGCGGGGGAGTGTGGGGGTGGTGATCCCCGTTTCTGGGAGAGCAGCAGTGGCGGTGGCAGTGGCCGCGGCAGCAGCAGTGGGCAGCAGCACCCAGAGGGCTATTGTGGAGCTTATCATGTCCTGGCCCCAGGTCCAGAGCAGGTGGCTGCGAGGTTGGCCTGAGGCTCCAAGAGCCGAGGCCTGGTGGTGGCTGCGGCAGCCGGGCAGTGACCCAGTGCTCCCAAGTTACTTACTGGTGGCCCCTTCTCGCAGCTGTGGCTGCAGAGCCGGCTGGGGCTCGGAGCTGCAGGCAGCTGCGTCGCTGGTGGTGTCTACGGGGCTACGGTGGGGCAGGCAGCCACGGAGACTTCTGTCCTGTCTGAGCCGGCCCCTGTCCCCTCCTCACATGGCTGTAGGAATTTCCAGTTAGCCAAAACTGCATGGATCTCTTCCCAATGGCTGCTGCACCTGAGTTTAAATCCCTGCGCCAATCTTCTTCTGCAGCCCCATTTCCGACTCCTCCCACACTTGGCCTCACATGCCAGAACTCATATCCTTCCAGCTTTACTGGGCTGCCATCATGAGTCTGGGCAGGCATGGCCCCATGTTATGGAGCCAATCTTCTCTGAGCTCCCATGCAAGTGCTGTAACTCCAGGGACCTGCCCCCCAGCTACATCTTGGTGGGGAGGTTACTTCCATTCCTTTGGCTCAGAGCTGGTCACAGCTATTTAACATATCTATGCAACCAGTTAAAGGTTATAGATATGCTAAATGACCATGCCAGAGGGTAGCTGCACGGCTGTTGCTCTGTGAAACAGCTCTCAATGGCCCTGCTCCATTTGTCTCTTCCCCCAACCCACACCCAGGGGGTGGGGGTGAGGACATTCTATATATTTTTCTAATATTTCCTGGACACCTTGAGTTCTGAACTCCATTACAAATCCTTCTTTTGGGGACCCTTTGGCTGCACCCTCCTACAGTTTCATCTACACATTGGAAACAGACTGCCGGCCCTAGGTGGCGTAGCTCAGTGGATTGAGCATGGGCTGAGAACCAAAGTATCGCAGGTTCGATTCCCAGCCAGGGCACTTGCCTGGGTTGCAGGCCACAGCCCCCCAGCAATTGGACATTGATGTTTCTCTTTCTCTCTCTTTCTCCCTCCCTTCCCTCTCTAAAAATAAATATAAATAAATAAATCTTAAAAAAAAAAAGAAACAGACTGCTGGTGCCCTGATGGATTAGAGATGACTGTGAGAGCAAGAGAGGCATCACCAATAATGCCAAGATTTTATACCTGAGTGTAGAAAGGATGGAGTTGACCTTGACTGAAAGAGGAAAGAGTCTGAGAGAATCACTTGAGAATTTGGGAGGATGAAGGTCTTGGTTGTGCACCTGTTTCATTCAAGGTGCCCTTAATAAGTAAAATATGTACTCCAAAATGGCTTAACTCTTTTTCTACAAACCCTTTGGAAACTACAAAAAAACTGAGATCCTGAATACAGCAATTTCCAAAATCTCTAAAAAAAATTAAATGTGACACTTCTAGAAGATGGACCTGGTTTGTTTATATGTTTGCTGTACCTCTCCCAGCACTCAGGGCCATGGAAGTGCTGGGTCCGAGACTGTTGCTACAGAGCCTGCAGAGGGGCTGTGCCTGGAGACCAGTGCAGTGTGCCCATTTTCCAGGAAGCAGCAGCATGTTTTATTTGTGAGGCAAATCTTTGGTTCAGTTCTGAAGACCATTTTGGAAGCTCCAAATTAAATCTATCCCAAAAAACATGAGAAAAAAAAGTTAAGTTAGGTGAATAGTACTATTCTAAAAAAGGCAGATCATTTATAAATTTGTGAGGATACCTGTTCACAGACTGAGGATGGTAATTTTTAAACTGTATGCTTCTGATATTTTTTTTTAAAAAGCAAAACTAACAGAAAAATCATGTCAGTTCCAGGCCAATCTATGGAGTAAAAGAGCAAGCAACCAACATACCTCAACATATATGAAAATAAGGGATCAAGAATTGTGGTAGAACTGAAAAATCAGATGGTGAGAAGAGTGCTGCAAGACTGTTGGGCCCCAGGGACCAGCACAGGATCTGGGGGTGGGGGGGCTGCAGCCCCAGGCCCAGCGCCTGCTGCTGGATTTGCCACAGAGTCCTTGGGAGAGAGCCGGGGCAACTGCTCCCTCCCCAGCCAAACAAGGTCTGAGTGGCAGTGGGAGAAACCCAGTTGCTAGCAAACATACAGAGGCTGTGAGAACCCTCGGAGTCTGTGGACACTGGCGGGGTTGGGCCGCTCAAGGAACCCTGACCCCCATGGTCACAGGTCTGGCTGAAGAGTTGGGCTGTGGGAGAAGCCAGGCCACTGTATAAGGGCCCTGACCCCCGTGGTCACCGGTCTGGCTAGAGAATTGGGCTGTGGGAGAGGCCAGGCCACTGTATGGAGTGGCAGGCATGAGTAGGAGGAATTTCTCAAGAGGAAGGAGTGAAAAGACAGACACTGCTTGCGGAATTCTCCTACAGCAACCACTCCGGCCTCCCTGCCTCTTAGCTGGGCAGCGATCCTAAGGTTGCACCGAAGGTTGTGCTTGTGTGGAGGATCCTGCACACCCCCATAGCACTGTGAAGGGTGAGGCAGCCTGGCTGGGGGCTCATGTGTGGCAGCATAGCCCTGCATCCCAGCCAACAGCTGTAACCCTGGGGAAAGGCCTGGTTCCCTCACCCAGGGTGCAGGAGAAAGGTGACATGATAGCTCCCCAGATAGTGTGCACAGCTGATTGAGTGCAGATCTGGAAGCAAGAAAAGCCATACCAATCACCCCTCAGCCTGCCTCAGCCAGCAAGACCAGAAAAACCGGTTTGGCCACTTTGAAATCAAGAGGCTTTTTAATTTTATTCTATTTTTAAAATTTTTAAAATTTTTATTATTTTTATTCTCTTTCTATTTCTTTTCCTTATCTTTCCTGTTTTCTTGTTTTATTCCATCTTCCTTTATTTCCTCCAATTTTATCTTTTCTTCCTTCCTTCTTCAGCCCTTTTTTTAAATACTTACAAGTGAGACAAAAAAAACAACAACTTAGAACTGTGAAAAGACCAGAGTTGAACTCAAAGAAGGGGCATCACAACAACTGAGACAGTGAGACAAATTTCACTCTGCTATTACAGAGAACCTGCAATAATTAAGGTTCTCCAAATGCAAAAAAAAGCAGGTTCTCTGAATGCAAAAAAAAGTTATTGCATATTTGTATTATTATTATTTTTCCATTATTCTCACATCTTTTATTTTAATAGTAGTTTTTGCATTCCTCTTCTTTCTGTATAGTCTGCTTTGCTAGGGTGGTTTATATTGTATCACTTGACAGGTTTCTCCTGATCTCTCTTTCATAGTGTATTGCTAATTTACTGTCCTTCACTTTATCTGTGTCCCATTACTACACTACTCAAGTTACTATACTCCCTATTCTTGTTATCCAGATCACATAGATTCTGTCATATGATTGTTGTTCTAATATTATTGTAAATAATAGCTGTTTCATACAATTGTAAATACTTTACAAGACCCCTCCCAGATCATAGGCCACTTCACGGTTTCCTGAACTCTATTACTGTAGTGGTTAACTCCATTCTCTCACACACTACACCTATTTACTATCCTTTACTCTCACCTTACCTCAGAACATGACCTCCCACAACCTCACTGCTTTCTAGATCCAACTCACAATCCTTCCCTCCCCAACAAGAGTCTCATCTTCTTTTCAATCCTTTCTAAAAATCAGCTAGCTGGGTGAAAGTTCATGTTTAACACTAAATATAGCCAAAGGATCTCCTATCTCTTCTCTACTGGCTGCTACTGTAAATATCACAGAATACTCTCTTGCTGTCTTAAACCATTTTGCCTTCCCCCTCCGACTGATCACAAGAAAGAGTAGGTGGAAGCAGTGAACACCAGGATACCCACTGGAAGAGGAAACCCAACAACAAAGGAACCACCACAGATAACAACAGAAGAAGGTCAAGGAGAGAATGGAAACCACACAAACCTCAATCTAGGACCTATCTGGAAATACAAATAAATAGTGGAGAAAATACCCAGTAAAAACAACTGAACAAGAGCAAGAGAGAATCCTCAAAACCTTGTACACATGGAAGAACCAGCTTCAACTCAACCTGCCCTCACAATAAAATACAAGAAGTGGTGGACAGAGTGACCCTCAGTTAACCAGCTGGTGGGAAGGAACCACCAAAGAAAGAACTAACAACAATCAAAACCCAAAGACAAACACAGAGCCAACTTCAATGACAGCCCAAGACCAGTGAGCTCGGGAGATCAAGGAGAATGCACCACTGAATATCACTGGTATTCTGCCACAGAAGTTCACAGCATAAACCCAGGGAGCCAGAACAGATCAATTTAAGAAGCTGAGGCTCACAAGAAGAGTCTCACAAACAATGAGAAGACAAAGAAACAATACCCCAATGAAAAGAAAGGAGGAATCCTCAGAAACAATGCAAAATGAAATAGAGGCAACCCAACTATCAGAAATTGAGTTCAAAGCAATGATTTTCAGGAGGTTCAATGAGCACACAATGAGCTACCAGAAACTACAGGCAAGCTGCAATGAACACACTGCAAACTATATCAACATGAAAAAAGAAATAGAAATTATCAACAGGGGCCAAGAGGAAATAAAGAATATAATTTCTGAACTGAAGAACACAGTAGAAGCAATCAAAAGCAGAACTGATGAAACAGAAGATTGGATCATTGAGCTAGAGGACAAAATAGAATAAAAAAACACTCAGAAAGAGGCTCAGAAAGAAGAGGGATTAAGAGAAATGCAAGACAATATGAAACATAATAATATCTGTATAATAGGGATACCAGAAGGAGAAGAAGAGCAAGGGATAGAAAACCTACTTGAAAAAGTAATGATGGAAAACTTCCTTAATTTGATGAGAAAAAAAAGACACACAAATCCAGGAAACACAGAGTTCCAATCAAGAGGAACCTGAAGAGGACCCCTTCAAGACATATCATAATTAAAAGGGCAAAATACCAAGACAAAGAGAAAATCTTAAAAGCAACATGGGAGAAACAGGAAGTAACACGCAAGGGAGGCCCAATAAGGTTAGCAGCTGGCTTCTCAATGGAAACACTCCAAACCAGAAGACAATGGCAAGAAATATGCCAAGTAATGAGAACCGGAGGTTTGCAACCAAGGCTACTTTACCCAGCAAGGCTCTCAGTCAACGTAGAAACCAAATAAGGAGCTTCCCAGACAAAAGAAGTTTAAAAGAATACACCTCCACCAAACCAGCTCTGCAAGAGATGCTAAAGGGACTGCTTTTAGGAAAGAAAGGAAAAGAGAGAAAGAAAGAGAGGAACACAGGTACAAGATTGGCAATGAATAAGTACCTATCAATAGTAACCTTAAAGGTACATGAATTAAATGCTCTAATCAAAAGACATAGAATAGCTGAATGGATAAGAAAGCATGACCCACACATATGCTGCCTACAAGAGACCCACCTCAGAACAAAAGACCCACACAGGCTGAAAGTGAAGGGCTGGCAACAAATATTCCAAGAAAACAGACGGGGAAAAAAAGCTGGGGTAGCAATACTCACATCAGACAAAACAGACTTCCAAAAAGGGCCATGAAGAGAGACCCAGAAGGTCACTACATAATACTAAAGGGAAGAACCACCAAGAAGACATAGACATTGTGTGTGTGTGTGTATATATATATGCACCCAACACAGGAGCACCCAATACATAAAGAAAATCTTAGAGGACTTCAAGAAAGATAGTGATAGCAACACAATTATAGTAGGGGATTTTAACACCTCACTGTCAAAAATGGACAGATCTTCCAAACAAAATATTAACAAAGATATTGTGGCATTGAATAATGACCTAGATGAAATGGACTTAACTGATATATATAGATCTCTTCATTCCCAAAGAAGCAAAATACACATTCTTTTCAAATGCACATGGAACATTTTCAAAGATAGATCACATGATAGGACACAAAGTAAGCCTCAAAAAAATTCAAGAAAATTGAAATTATACTAAGCATTTTCTCTGACCACAAGGGACTGAAACTAGAAACCAACCCCAAGGGAAAAAACCTGAAACACTCAAAATCATGGAGATTGAATAGCATGCTATTCAACAATGAAAGGGTCCAGAATCAAATAAGGGAAGAAATGAAAAAGTTTTGGGAAACAAACAAAAATGAACTTACAACAATCCAAAACTTATGGGACACAGCAAAGGCATTCCTGAGAGGGGAGTTCATAGTGATACAGGCCTACCTAAAAAAAGTAGGAACATTTCAAACAAACAACCTAACCCTACCTATACAAGAACTCGAGGAACAACAACAAAGACAACCCAGAGCAAGTAGAAGGAAGGAGATAACAAACATCAGAGCAGAAGTAAATGACATAGAGATGAAAAGCATAATTCTAAGGATCAATGAATCCAGGAGCTAGTTCTTTGAAAAGATAAACAAAATCAACTAGGCTTTAAGCAGACTCGTCAAGAAAAAAACAGAGAAGATCCAAAAAACACAATCAGAAATGGAAGAGGAGAGATTACAACTGACACCACAGAAATACAAAGGATTGTAAGAAATTACTATGAAGGACTGTATGCCAAAAAATTTGAAAACCTAGGTGAAATGGACATATTTCTAGAAAAATATAATCTCCCAAAACTCAATAAAAATGGAAGCAGAAAGCCTGAACAGACTAATAACAGCAGATGAAATTGAAGCAGTAATAAAAAAACTCCTGACACATGAAAGGCCAGGTCTGGATGGTTTCACAGGAGAATTCTACAAAGCATTTAAGGAAGAGCTAACCCCTATCCTTCACAGACTATTCCAAAAAACCCCCAAATAATGGAAGACTCCTGAACTTTTTTTATGAAGCCAGCATCATCCTAATCCCAAAACCAGATAAAGACACAACAAAGAAAGAAAACTTCAGGCCAATATCACTGATGAATATAGACACTAAAATTCTAAAAAAAAATATTGGCAAACCACATCCAACAATACATTAAAAAGATCATAAACCATGACCAAGTGGGATTCATCCCCGGGATGCAAGGATGGTTGAATATTCACAAATCAGTAAATGTAATACATTACATAAACAAAAAAAAGCAAAGACAAAAACTACATGATCATATCAATAGATGCAGAAAAAGCATTTGATAAGGTACAGCACCCATTCATGATAAAAACACTCAGCAAAGTGAGAATAGAGAAAGCATTCTTCAATATAATAAAGGCCACATATGAGAGACCTACTGACAACATCATACTCAATGGGCAAAAACTAAAATATTTTCCACTAAGATTAGGAACAAGACAGGGTTGTCTATTTTCACCACTTCTATTCAATATAGTATTGGAAGTTTTAGCCACAGTGATCAGACGAGAAAAGGAAATAAAAGGCATCCAAATGGGAAAGGAGGAAACAAAACTGTCACTGTTTGCAGGTGACATGATAGTGTAAATGGAAAACCCTATGGACTCCACCCAAAAACTGCTTGACCTAATACATGAATTTGGCAAAACAGTGGGATACAAAGTCAATATCCAGAAATCAAAGGCATTTTTTGTATACCAACAATGAAACAGCAGAAGCAGAAAGCAAGAAAAAAATCCCATTTGAAATAGCAAAAAGAAAAATAGAATAACTAGGAATTAATCTAACCAAGGAGGTAAAAGACCTGTATGCAGAAAACTACATAACACTGAAGAAAGAAATCAAGGAAGACACAAACAAATGGAAACATATACCCTGTTCATGGATTGGAAAAATTAATATCATCAAAATGTCCATACTACCCAAAGCAATTTACACATTCAATGCAATACCTATTAAAGTACCAATGGCATATTTCATAGACATAGAACAAACACTTCAAAAATTTATGTGGGACCATAAATGACCCCAAATAGCTGCTGCAATTTTGAGAAAGAAAAGCAAAGTAGGAGGGATCACAATACCTGATACGAAACTGTATTACAAGGCCACTGTAATCAAAAGAGCCTGGTAGTAGCATAAAAACAGGCACATGGACCAATGGAACAGAACAGAGAGCCCAGAAATAAACCCAGGTCTCTACAGTCAATTAATATTTGACAAAGGGGGCAGCAACATAAAATGGAGTAAAAGTAGCCTCTTCAACAAATGGTGTTGGGAGAACTGGACAGTAAGTGCAAAAAAATGAAACTCAAGCACCAAATTACACCATACACAAAAATAAACTCAAGGTGGATAAAAGATTTACATATAAGCCATGTCACTATAAAGTCCTAGAGGAGAACACAGGTAGGAAAATCTCAGATATTGCATGCAGCAACATTTTTACTGATATGTCCTCCAGAGCAAGGGACATAAAGGAAAGAATAAACAAATGGGACCTCATCAAAATTAAAAGCTTCTGCACAGCTAAAGAAAACAGTATCAAAATAAAAAGAGAACCAACTGTATGGGAAAACGTATTTGCCAATGATACCCCAGACAAGGGTTTAATCTCCAAAATGTATAAAGAACTTACACAAATCCACTCTAAGAAGATAAGCAGCCCAATTTAAAAAAGGGCAAAGGACTTGAACATATACTTCTCCAAGGAGGACATACAGAGGATCCAGAGACACATGAAAAGATGCTCAATATCACTAGTTATCAGAGAGATGCAAATTAAAACCACAATGGGATACCACTTCACACCAGTCAGAATGACCATCATAAACATATAAACAAACAAGTGTTGGAGAGGTTGTGGAGAAAAAGGGACCCTAGTGCACTGTTGGTGGGAATGCAGACTTGTACAACCACTATGGAAAAGAGTATGGAATTTTTCTGAGAAAACTAAAAATGGATCTGCCTTTTCACTCAGCAGTTTCACTGCTAGGATTATATCCTAAGAACCCTGAAACAGCAATCCAAAAGAACCTATGAACCCCAATGTTCATAGCAGTACAATTTACAATAGCCACATGTTGGAAGCAACCTATGTTGTGCGTGGGTCACCGGCCAGCAGTGACCACGGAACGCTGTGGATGGCTCGACAATAAACACGCGAGAAATAACAACATGCACAGAGACAGACTAGTTTCTGTGGGGAAGTAGGGACAGAATGGCCACCCCCCTAGTGGGGAGCGCGCCGATTTACAGTCCATACCTGCTTTTATTAGGCTCATTTTGCATAATAACTCAGGTAACGTACAATACTCATTAGGGGAAGTAAGGAATATATAAAACAAAGAACTCTGCTGGTCTATTGAGTTGGGGGTCAAAGAGCTGTAAGGCTGAGGAACAAACTAGCTTCCTCCTAAGACCCTTCTCATTCAACTGAGAGCATTTCTTTGAACAAAGAAGGTTTCACAGTAATTTACATGTTCTTTCTTAGGCCTGATCACCCCGGGAAATCCGCACTTCCCAGTACCGAGCTGTACTTCCCCGTCATTGTTTCAGGCTTAGGTGGAGCGCGGGAACTAAGGCCACCAAGAGATAAGGAGATTTTCTTCCGGACGCTGAGAACTCAGACTTTGTCAGAGCCGAGGAGTGAGGGTCCATCACCCCCTTTTGCTGCAGCCCCCCAAGTCCTTCTTTTGGGGGGCCTCCCAAAGTGATCGTGCCTGGCTTGGGTTGTTCCCCCGTGGGGAATCTTACCCGTCTTTGGCTAACCGACCAAGCTTTTTGGGGGGTTCAGTTATGAACAAAGCAGCAGAAACAGCATTCCTGCCAGGAAGATAAGCTTTTGTCTCCTTGCCGGCTCACGGTTCCAAGGGCGTTCCCTTAGCCTTAGCCTAGGCGGGGGTCTCAGCTTCTAATACCAGTCAGGGCGGTTCCCAACAACCTAGGTGCCCTTCAGTAAATGAATGGATGCTAAAACTATGGTACATTACACAATGGAATTCTATGCAGCAGAAAGAAAGAAGGAGCTCCTACCGTTTGCAACAGCATGGATGCAACTGGTATGTTGCGCGTGGGTCACCAACCAGCAGTGACCACGGAACGCTGTGGATGGCTCGACAATACGCGAGAAAAAACACACATGCACAGAGACAAACTAGTTTCTGTGGGGAAGTAGGGACGAAATGGCCACCCCCCCAGTGGGGAGCGCGCTGATTTACCGTCCATACCTGCTTTTATTAGGCTCATTTTGCATAATAATTCAGGTAAAGTACAGTACTCATTCGGGGAAGTAAGGAACCATAGAAAACAAAGAACTCTGCCGGTCTATTGAGTTGGGGGTCAAAGAGCTGTAAGACTGAGGAACAAAATAACTTCCTCCTAAGACCCTTCTCATTCAACTGAGAGCATTCTAAACAAAGAAGGTTTCACAGTAATTTACATGTTCTTTCTTAGGCCTGATCACCCCGGGAAATCCGCACTTCTCAGTACCGAGCTGTACCACCCTGTCATTGTTTCAGGCTTAGGTGGAGAAAGGGAACTAGGTAACCAAGAGATAAGGAGATTTTTTCCCAGACGCTGAGAGCTCAGGCTATGTCAAAGCCAAGGAGCGAGGGTCCATCACCCCCTTTTGCTGCAGCCCCCCAAGTCCTTCTTTTGGGGGTCCTCCCAAAGTGATCGTGCCTGGCTTAGGTCGTTCCCCCCGTGGGGAATCTTACCCGTCTTTGGCTAACCGACCAAGCTTTTTGGGGGGTTCAGTCATGAATAAAGCAGCAGAAGCAGCATTCCTGCCAGGGAGATAAGCTTTTGTCTCCTTGCTGGCTTACAGTTCCAAGGGCGTTCCCTTAGCCTTAGCTAGGCGGGGGTTTCAGCTTCTGATACCAGTCAGGGCGGTTCCCAACACTGGTAAGCATTATGCTAAGCAAAATAAGCCAGTCAGTGAAAGACAAATACCACGTGATCTCACCTTTAACAGGAACCTAAACAACAAAACAAAGAAACAAGCAAAATATAACCAAAGACACTGAAATAGAGAACAGGCTGACAGGGACCAGAGGGGCGAGGTGGGGGAATTTCAGGGGAATTTCAGGGGAAAAGGGGAAGGGTTTACAGGAACAAATATAAAGGACACATGGATAAAAAACTAGGGGTGGGTGGAAATTGGAGGGAGAAGGGGAGGACTTGGTGGGTGGGCTGGGATGGCAGTAAAAAGACAGAAAATTGTACTGGAACAACAATTAAAATAAAATTGAAAAAAAAGAAGGCAGAAATTACATAATTCGACATACCAACATAAAACTTTGTCCAGAGTTAAATAAAAATCCAGTAAGGTTATAACAGTATTAAAAAAAAAAACATGTTGGTTGCCTTCCAGCCATTTGCCAAAAAGCCAGAAGATTTGATTTTCTCAGAGAAACCTTAATCAGTGTAATACCCAAAGGGTACATTTTTAATGTGGCCACTTGCAACCCCAGTGAGATTTCAACACCGACTGTGACTGGAACTTGAAGTTATTATTCTCAGTCTGATATTCACGGTGTGAGCACAGCCAGTTCCTGTGGCCCTCCTCTTGGATGTTCTTTCTTGCATCAGTGACAGCACCAGACTCTACTGTGATAAGCCCTATGTCCCTGTCTGTGCTATTCACTGTGATCACAGGAAGGTCCTGGCTTCCCTGTCTGGGTCACTCTCAAGAAGTCTGTCCCAAGCAAACACAGCCCCCCAAATGGAACCAAAGACATCTCTTCAAAACATTCTTAGAGTTTCCTTATTGTTTTAACTTTCAGGCATTATCTAATTCAAGGTCTTCCCCCCTGTGAGATGAGGACTCAGCTGCTTTTTTGGATCACCAACACATATATACACACACACATGCACTCTTCACACCTGGTCTCTTGAGTATTTCTTAAAGACAATTATTTAGTATAGACTTCATTGTGTCTGTTGAATGCTATTCACATTCGATTCAACTATAATATTTTAAATTTAAAACTCTGAAGTACATCAGTAATGGAGAACCATCATACTGTGAACAATAGGTGTAGGGGAAATGTGGTCCTGCTCATTAGACACCTCTAATGACAAAAGAGTGAAAAAGCAAAAAACTCTTCCACATCCCTTTACAGCTCCTCCAGGTTACAGTGTGTTGATATCACCCTCTGGCGGTCACATAACAAATTGCATTCCCCAAGAAGATCCAACCACTTTCTGCAAACCAGGGTCACTCCTACAGGCACAACCAGAAAAGTACTTATCAAATGAAAATGCAGGACTCTTTATTCAAAAGTCATTAAGAATTCCATGATGGCAAAAGCAGACATTAAACCTACGAAAGCCTGTTCTAACTGACTTCATAGGAAGCTGGCAATTCGTAGTACTAGAAATGGATGTGTTCAACCACCAAGTCAATTCTACCCCAAACTCGTCATAAGAAGCCTACAGACCTACAATTAACGTCATCCAGAATTGTAAATACGAAAGGACTTCCTCCTAAAGATGTGCAAAACAAGTTTTTAAAAAATTTCTTAGACATGTTCTCTCAAAGATAAACATGGATTCTTGCTAATGTTGATGCTGTAGAGAAAACGACATCAGTGATGACAGTGACACCAATGACAGGATCAGCTCTAGCGATCAGAAGTTGAAGCAAAGCTTGAGCTGGAGGGGTATTCACATCCATGACCATTCAGGGATCTGCTATATCTATGAGACTTTCATGGCTCCAATAGTTTGAGACATGCTGCACTTACCCTCCAGAGTAAGCAACAAGTGGCTGTGCTTGACCACTCCACCACTGTACCTGTCACATAGCTCTTCTGTGTAGTATCACAGGCAGTACACTATGACTGAAAGAAAAAGGATAAACTCACTTTAAGTTTATCCTGGCCCTCAGTCCCACTCCTCACATGCACACTCCATCAGCCACCTCCTTGGTTGTCCACAGGCTCCTAAGTCAGAGCTGACACACAAACTTCCTGGGGCCTGGCTATCTCATTGACTCAGCTGAGTGAGGTCTTCAGGTACGAGGTTGAGATTGGGCTTCTCACAGCTCCCCCAGGCCATGTGAAAACTGCAGCCCCTAGCACACACTTTGAAAAACAGCTGCATACTTCCCTAGTGGGTCAGAAGTAGAATGAACTCTTCTGTCTTTTGATTTGGTTTTACCCCAAGGTGTCCCCTGTAGTCCCCACCTACTTTAGTTAATTTCCAACCCCTTTTGTAGTCTGACTACCCCACACTCCCACCACCTTCAGACCCAAACCCCTAAACTCCCTTTGCACATATTCTGGGTTCAGTGTATCCCCTTCCTACAACATTTTATTGCTTTCCAGACTCCTAGCACTCCTCAGAATGCTCATTTGCATCCTCCCTCTTTTCATATTGATGAGCTCTGTCTCATGTCTCCTGCCAAATTCTGCATCTGATGCTTCATGTTGTCCCACTGTCAGGGAACTAATCTGAGTCTTCAAGAAATTGTCCTTTCTCCCAACTCTGTGTCTCACCCCTCATGCTCACCCAAATCTGGACAAATGGCTCCCCCACTTCAGAGCACTAGCTCCATGGGTCTTCCCTCAGCAGGAAGCACAGTCCCTCAGTTACTTTCTAGCCTTATCCTAAGTCACCTAAAGCCATTCTTTTTTAAAGTTTATTTTATTGATTATGCTATTACAGTTGTCCTATTTTTTCTCCCCTATATGCACCTCCACCCTGTACCCCGCTCCCACCATCATTCCCTCACCTTGGTTCATGTCCATGGGTCCTATATATATGTTCTTTGGCTTCTCCATTACCTATACTATTCTTAACCTCCCTTTGTCTATTTTATACCTACCATTCATGCTTCTTATTCTCTGTACCTTTCCCCCCATTCTCTCCCCTCCAGCTCCCATTGATAGCCCCCATATGATCTCTATTTCTGAGAATGTGTTCCTGTTCTAGGTGTTTGATTAGTTCATTTTTTTTAGGTTCAGAGGTTGATAGTTGTGAATCCCTTCTTTATGGAACCCCTATGCCCTTTTGAACCCATATTATTCCTAACCACCTCAAACATACCAGAGTTTGCAGTTGTCACCTTGGCTATATGTAGAAGACCATCCTTCAACAGTTCCCCTCTATCAATACTTCTGCTTACCAACCAACAGTCCACCTCTGGTTGGGTCTTCAATAATTTTCACAGAATAACCCAGAGGCCACAATAGGAAGGAAATGACAACAGAATCAGAGGAGAAGTTTATTTCCAATTACCATAGTTTGGTTGTGAACAGTCTAAGGACAGGCTGTGGAGTGTGTAAAAGCAACAAAGATTAAAACACTGATATCTGGCTTGAGCTCCATGTCATGGAGGTCCCAAAATAGAGCCTTTTAAGTGCAGGCCTACATGTGCCTGAGGTGACAGGAATCAGCTTATTTGTTAGAACTGTTTAGTTCAATGAGAAATTACCTCACAATTTTGAGAATTTATTGACTAAATGAAAATCTTCTGAAAACTTTCTACCTTATCAACACTTTTTTTTAATTCAAAATTGTATTAGAGTTTAATAACACAGCAGGAAGATCAAGGATATTTCACATCCAGCCTGAGGGGCACACTTTAAAAAAGACTAGAGGCCTGTCCACTAAAGATAAACAAAATAAGTTATTTAAATGCATTAGTAGTGCTCATGTGCCCAAGTTGGAAGTAAATGCTTACTCATGTCCAAGGGCTTAAACAATGACATTAGTGATGACAGCGAAACCAGTGATAAAATCAGCTCCAGTGATGAGCAATTTCAGCCAAGCATAAACTGTGGGGACACCTTCATCTGTGACCATTCCAGGATCTGCCACCTCTATGAGACTATGATGGCTCCAATAGTGTGGGCCATGCTGCTCATATCCTCCAGACTGAACAACAAGTTGCTTTACTTGTACATTTATGTCATCAATGATAGCAGAATAGAAAATAATTTGTGAGGCCTCTAGTGAGATCTGCTTAGACAAGTACATGTAGATTTCTAGGATTTGTAGCAAGGATGTATCTTTTACAAAAACAAAACCTCTTTTAAGACTGGTTTCTATGCCTCAGGAAAGATGGAGAGTCTGAATGGGGGAGGTAATGTGACCAGGTAGTTAGCACTATTCATCATGGCCTGGGTCCTATCGCACACACTAACAGAACATGAGGTGGGTAGCAAATAATCCATCACAGATAAAAATAATATAAGCTACAATGGACAAGGACAGGAAGTCCAGATCATTGGCATCAACTACTGCAGCACTGTGACCTACTACATAGCTATAGCTGTGGAATCAGAGAAAGCTCACTTTAACTAATCAACAAAGGAATAAAAGACTCCACTCACTCCAAATTCATTACAGCCCTCAATCTCCCCTCTTACATGCAGTCTTTTAGCTACACCCTTGCCTGTCTCCAGATTTCTAGTAAGCTTTACTCACTGACACTCAAATTCCCCAAGACCTGGGTAACTTGTTGACTGAAACAAGACACACATTGTGGTACAGGAATTAAATTTGACTTTTTACAGCATGTCCAGGCACTGTGAAATCTGTTTCTTCAGACCACATTTTGAGAGCCAGCTTCAAACATCCCTACTGTGTTGGACAGGAGACTGGACATCTCTAGCCATTCATTTGTTTTTTACCTCCAAGCTTGGCCTTTTTTCTTGCTTTCCATAGGCTGCACCTCAACCGTTTTTCCAGTCTCACTCATCTTCACTCAAAATTTCTTCCTGACAGAAATATCTACACCACCTCAGCTCACCTTCTGCATTCGTGGTGTTTCCAATCTTACAACCTTTCATCACATTCAAGACTACTACTACTCCACCACCCCTGGATTCTCATCTATTTTTCTCCCTCTCCTTTATCCTAAGTCCTCTGTCCTGTGACTCCTGCTACCCTGTACACTCAGTGTTTCCCCTTGTCCCATTGTCAGGGCACTTATCTGAGCAGTTAAAAACTGTCTTAACCCTCACACCATCCTAGTCTGCAAGATTGGCACCACCGCTTTCTTGTATCATCTCCAGTTGCTCCTTCATCAACAGGTACTCAGCTCCTCATTTATATATTTCAACCAAAAATTGACCCTCTGAAACAGCTCTTTTACTAGCATCCCTTCATCCCTTTGAGCCTGTGCGGTACCTAAAACTCCAAAACCCTTCAGGTTTTACAATTTCTAATCCTGACTCTGAAGACCCCATCCACCTATGGCCCCTATTTTTACCTACCTCTGCTTACCCACAATTCACTTCTGGCTGCACCTCCAAGGATTTCAGCCAAATGCCCTATAGGTGATGAGGAGCAGGAAATAAAACAGAAAAAAAGTAGAGATTTATTTCCCATTTCCCAGGTTCTGGTTTGAACCATATAAGGACACACATGTGGTTTGTGAAAACAACAACAACAAAAACAACAATGAGGAGGACTATAGGCAGCAACAAGGAGACACAGTAGTGAGGACTCTGATGTCTGGTCTAAATTCCAGGTGAGAGAGATAGATCAAAACAGGTTCACCCACTTCGGGCATGAGGATAGCTTACAAGACAGGGACATGCATGTTTATTAGATTTGTAGAGTTTCATGACAGAATAGTGTTTAAAATCCCTATAATCTTGCTCCTTGAAGGTGCAGTGAACATGGATGTCAAAAGAGAACACCTTTTGATGGTTAGTCCGCTGTGGAGGAGCACATTTTATAGCCTTTGCCTCTTCTCAGGTTCTGGCACCAAGGCTTCTTTGAGGAAAACTTAGGCCGCAGAAGCATGTGGGCAGTCAGGATATATCCAGATGTGGATGCCAAGTCAAAGGTAAAGGAAGAAAATGGAAATTGTTTATTTGGACAATTGTAGCCAGATAAAGAAATTAATTGGGAGGTTGAAAAATATGAGGAGGATTAACACAGTGAGCAAGATGACAGAATTAGCTAATTGCAGGTAGGTGTTACCCAAGTTAAACAGGAGTAAAAACAATTTAAAAATGGAAGAAAACTATTATTCAAGCCCATTCAATATGGCAGTGAGAACGAACTCAAAATTTCTGAAACAGAAGTCTGGAAAGAATTTAAGAAAAGGAGGAAGCATAGGAATCTGTGTTTGTTAACTGGCTTTACAAAAAAAAAGACAAATAAAATGTCTCATGAAATCCTGACGTGAGGTCATTTTACATCCAGGTTGTAAGGTTTCCCATACAAGTTAGGCTTCTATATTTTTTCAGAGACTGGGATAAAGGGACACCAGCAGAATTCATTTCAGAAGAATGAACCTAAACCTTCTGGACAAAGAGACTGGCAAGAAGCTTTGGAGAATACCTGTGTGTATGTCCAAAGGGCAAAGCAAGAATCTGCAATTACAAATTGCATGCACATTTCCAAAGAAAACCTCTAAAAAAGGAAGTCAGAGGCCTGTAGTCAGAAAGAATGTGCCAAATGATTAGTGAATCTGAGAGAATATTAAACCCTCCAGGTCCTAACAAAACTGCTTTTCACACAGTGTAGAAGAACACAACTAAATCTCTTTTAGCCAAGATCCAGTTTACATTTCCATCAATTCCTGCAATGTATGAAGAGTTGCAAATTCACAGCCATTAATGAACAGGTTCAAAAATATGTAGGAGGCAAGTTCTGATCTTCCAGAAAGCTGTGTTTCTGGTTTTTCACAGAAACATTAAAATTTTTTCTATAGTGACTTTCCCTTTGATCAAATATCATCTCCAAGAAAAAAGACAATCTTTGATCCTACAACATGGCTGGTGACACTGGATTTTCCCTGATTTGTTACTTAACTACACAGGAACTGACATTCATCCTATAGTGTACTGTAACAAAACTGCTTTTTATGCAGACTTAAATGGGAGTTTTAAGATCCTGTTGAGGGTAGGAAGAAGTACCCTCACACTTCACCTGCAGTCTCCCTAGCTTTGGGGAATTCCCTCTTCTCCTAAGAGATAGCAAAATACCAATCAGGTCAATCTTAGCTTTTTAGAGGGTAAGGTCATTTCTAATTATGTGTCCATTGTTCTTAACTAGGGCATTGGACCAAAGCCTGGGTTGTATTAAGAAAGGTAGCAATTATATCCCATTAACAAAGAGGATAGAGTCATGGTAAACTCATTGAAATAATAATATTTTTATTTAATTGTTGTTCAAGTACAGTTTTCTGTCTTTTATTCCAATCCCAGCCACCTTCCTAGCCTTCCCTACCACCCTCCCATTTTCATTAAAATAATTCTATTGCTGTGAAAACAGATATACTTAAACAGAATAGAAAATTTGGAAGGGAAAACAAATATTGAAACAAAGATCAGTGTTGCTACCCTCATGGGTGTCCTTTAGTCCATTTCCATTGTTTAAAACTGTGTCCAGGGGCCCTCTACACATCCATAACTAGGAAGGTCTGAGCTGAGATTCCTGTGAGCTTATCATGTGCTCCTACCAGTCATCTGAAGACCACTGCTTGTCCTTGGAGGAACATTGTGTCACTTCCATGGTGAAGATCATCTTAGATGAACAAGAGGTGGAATCTGGTGTAGAATGTGACTTCAGGTCAACAAAGACAATGTCAGCTCACATTTTGGGGTATTTATTGACTCAGTGAAAGTCTTCTAAGGACTTTCCACCTCAACAAAAAATATATTAAAAATGAAAAAAATTCTGACTTTAATAACACAGAGGAAGGAGGTGTGTCACTTATGTATTACATCTAATTTAAAGACACTGATGTGTGGAAACATCACACTGGTAATTCTCATCATTATTTATTTGAGAGGGTCTATTATGAAGATTCTGTTGTGCCAATGTAACAGCGTAATTTGGCAAGTGCTGTAATAATATTAAAACTTGCCTTGGCAGAGCCAGAGAGATGAGCATGACTCTAAGCCATGATGTGATGTATCCAGAGGGACTTTGTGAGCCTGTGAGAGCAGCTTAGAGGCAGCTTTTGCATCATGGAGCCAGGCCTGCCTGAACTACCTATGGCAGCTGAGAAAGGCAGAAACTATGGGAGTGCTACTAGGTGTAGCCAATTGTGGAAGGAGTTAGAAATGGTAGTATGAAGCAGGATCCAGGCTAGGATTTAAACAAAAAGGTGGGCCACTGTGGATCATACCATCCTGTAATATCCATCCCGGCTGCAGATGCTCACCGAAACATGCTAAAAACATACACAGAGACAACCAGGTCCTGTGGGGGAATAGGAACAGAAGGGCCACTCCTCACTTGGGGAGCGCCTTGGCCACCCTCTCTCTTGGAGGGTGCCATGGCCACTCTCTCTTGTGGGGAGCACCCCATTTCTATACCCAAGCAGATTTTTACTGAGAAAACAGACTTAGTTTGTGAATTCACAGTCTGGCAGAAAAGATCAAAAGAAGTAGGTGACTTACATAGGTGCAGACAGGACCCCCGCTGTGATTCTGGGCAGAGATTGGGGTTTATCTAACAGGGCTCAAAGGGCAGTTTTGGTTTCCTGTCTGTGCCTTTCAAATTCCAAGTTAATAACATCCTCCAGCAAACAGACCTCACAGGATCTTGCATATTCTATGTCCCAGGCCTGATTACCCTGGGGATCTGCCGTTTCTGGTCTGGGTTGTTTCGCCCCTGCAGGCCTGAGAAGGGCAGGAGACAGAGGCAGCCAGGAGACTTGGATTTCTCACATCCAAGAACAAAGACCCAGGCTTTGACAAAGCCAAAGGGGACAGGGGTTAATGTCGATCACCCCGTTATTTCCACAGCCCCATGAGTCTTGTTCCTGTCATTCCTTTGTGAACGCATCTGTCTTAGATTCATTCTCTATCCAAGAGAATTGTTACCCATCATTGACTGCCATTCAAGCATGAAAAGGAATGAGGCATATGAACAGGTAGCGTTCATGCCAGGGAAATAAGTTTTGTCTCCCTCAGTCGCTCCTGGTCTGGAGGTCTTTCACTTAGCCTAAGTCATGGGGGGGTTACAGCTTCCTGAGACCAGACAGGGTGGTCCCCAACAGGCCACCATGTATGATGGGGATAATGACAGAGCTGACAGGATCATGCAGAGGAAAAAGGGGGGGGGAAGACTCTCAACAGCCAGCCATGAGGAGGTCCCACATGGTTTTGGATTACAATCTGGAGATCTTGGTGACATAGCTGATGGTGTGGGAAACTGAGGGAGACCTGCCATGTCAGCATGGATTATGGGGAGGAAGCAGGAGAAGTGAGCTGCAGACTTCAGTTTTTTTTTTTTCTTCTGGAAGGCAGATCTTCTGACTGGCATGTTCTGAGACTGGCCTGACTTGACAAAGGAGAGAGGACAGAATGGTGTGTGTATGGTTCTCTCTTTGTTTTTTGAGGGGAGTGAGGTTTAATGGCAGACTTCTGCCATTATTCTAAACCTGTGTGTCTCTTCATTGAATAATCCCTTTCTTTTTTACCATACTATGGCATTGAGAGCCACAGACCTGAATACAATAGTGGGAAGAACCTGAGTAGCAAAAGACCCTGTGGAGTGTTATTTCTAACACACCAGGACAGATTAATTCTCTCCCTGAGTGGCAAACTCATGCCACTGATTAATCACTGTGGGGAGATCACATTTGTCACAGGTCATTACCATGACATCCTGTTATTCTGTGACTGTAGTATTGCTGCCTTAGAGGATGGTCATTTTCATGGACTCTATACAGAAAGATATGATGTGACTTTTTGAGAGTGGGCTTGTGACCTGGGTCCTCAGGGATCTCAGAGATCTCAGCCACTCATAGTATATAGTGGGGTCTATAAAGTTCACCAGGGGATCATACTGACCTGTGAAGAATGACCATTGCCATCATTGAGATGTCAATGTATAAAAAGTGGACGGCACCTTCTCTCTGATGCCAGATTACTCCAGGGTGACCTCTGACTTGTTTTGTGAACATCTCTGTAGTACCAGCACAGGAAACCACTTCCCAACCCATGTGTCATCCTCTAGCCATATTATCACATGAAATTATTTTTCTCATAAGCTTTTATTGATTCTTTCCTGGAAGTTTCTTAGACTTCAAAATGTGTAGGTCACACTTCTCATGTAAATTTCTATAAATATCAAAGAAGGCAGGCTCACCACCTCTGTAAGTCTCTGGGGCCAATGAAACTTTACTGTAATTGAAAAGGCATATACCTCTCATTAAATAATTTATGAGGAAAGAAAGATTTTCCAACCCAATATTCATAGTCTTGGATTTTGAGAAGTTTCTCTTTTTATTTTGTTAAATTTTATTTTAATTGTTTTTCAAGTACAATTTTCTATCTTTTAACCCCATTCCAGCTCAGCCACCCAGCCTTCCCCATCTTCCTCCCATTTCCACCCACTCCTAGTTTTTGTCCATGTGTCCTTTATACTTGTTCCTGTAAACCCTTTCCCTTTTTCCTTGAAATTCCCCTGAAATTCTCTCCTCTCTCCCCTCTGAATTTTGAGAAGTTTCATCTAAATAATTTTTCAATCTGATGAGACTCTACTTTCTTGGACCATGAACTGAATAGAACCTTGAAGTAAAATTCTAGAGAGAAGGGGTTATGGTTTTGATAAAAGACAAGGACTGTAGACATAGAAGGAAACCACTCTATATGATAAATGCCATGCTTCAAAGCCTACAGCTAGCATAATACTGTCAGGAGAAAGACTAAAACTGTTACTAAGATCATGAACCATATAAAAATGCTTCTCTCCTCACTTATTCAACAATGTATTGGAACTTTGGCTGAAAAAATTAGCCAGAAAAGTAAAATAAATGTACCAAAATGAAAAAGTGAAAAACAAATTATCTATTTTAACAGAAAACATAATGTTGCATGTAGAAAACACTAAAGATTTTGTCTCCCCCCCCAAAAAAAAATGTTAAAAGTATAAAATCAGTGCAGTTCCAGGAGAAAAACAGCATCATTTGATTTCTTTGCATCAACAGTAAATATCTCAAAATTGAATTAAGAAAACAGTTCCATTTACAATACCATTAGAAAGACTAGAATACTTTGGAATAAGCTTAACCAAAGAGGTGGGAGATGTATACACTGGAAACTACCAAAGATTTCTCAAAGAATGGGGTACTACGCAGTAGAAAGAAGATGGAGCTCCTACCCTTTGTGACAGCCTGGATGGACCTGGATAGCATTATGCTGTGTGAAATAAGCTGGGCTGTGAAAGACAAATACCATATGATGTCACCTATAAGTGGAAGTTAATCAACAAAACAAACCTGCAAGCAAAATATAACCAGAGATCCTGAAAGAAAAAAATGACAATAACCAGAGGGAAGGGGGGAGTGGGATAAAGGGGGGGAAAGTAAGAAGGGTCATCAAGGAACATGTATGAAAGACACATGGACAAAGACAAAAAGGTATAGGATTGAGGGTGGAAGAGGGGATATGTGTGGGCTGGGTGGAGTGCTGGCAGAAAAATGGAGACAACTATACTGGAACAATAATAAAAAGAAGATGAAAGTTACTGTTTAAATACAAACATGTTAGTAATTAAAATAATTTTAATCAAACTAAGCCTCTAATTAAAAGAAAAAAATAAAAGTGAAACTCTTTTTAAAATCTTCACAGAAGGTCTTCTTACATCATGGTTGTACAGGTCCTCACCCAAGTTACGCTTGTACATCCCACAGAAATTGAGACACAGGGACACTGGGATGATTAAGTTTTATGAGAGGAGCACAGGCCCTTTTGATAGAAATTCTCTGAATCATAACACTAGCAAGATAATTTTAAGGAGACTCATGTGTATTCCAAGTGGCAAGAAAATATGTAATTACAAAATGCAATTAGATTTCTAAAGAGAATTCTTTAAAATATGGAGTCAGAGGCCTGCAATCAGGAGGAACCTGTCTGAAGGTTAACAACTCTGAGGAAAAATGAAGGCCTCTGGGTCATAACCAAGCTGCTCTCTGCCTAGTGGAGGGAAAAACAACTATATCTCTTGCAGCTAAGACATAATTTTCATCTGCATCTGTTCCTGCAATTTGTAAAGAGGTGCAAAATAACTGAGACTCCCTGACCACAGCCAGAACCTGATCTCCCAGAAGGCTGTGCTTCTGGAGATGTCCATTCAGACATTTATTTATCTCTATAGTTACTTTCCCATTCATCAAAATTAATCACTAAGGGAGAAGTGTGTCCTTGACCCTACAACTTAGCTGCTGTCACCTGGTTTAACCCCATTAATTAGTTACCTAAGTGCAGAGGAACTGACATTCACCACATAGTTTGTTCTGATGAAGGTTTTCCATGAAAAATATGATGGGAGTTTTACCAGTCTCTTGAAGTTAGGAGGCTTTGCCCAAACACTTCACCTCCAGTTTCACTCACTTTGGGTGATGTCTTTTCTGCAAGAGGTACCAAAAGTCTGGAGATGTCATGTTTAGCTCTATAAAGTATGAGGTCATTTCAAATTCCATGCACATCAGTCTGAACTAGAACATCGAGCTAAAGCCTTGGTTTTATTACCAAATTTTCCGATTATACCTCATTAAGAAAAAGAACAGAAATATACTGAAGTCATGTAAATAATTTTATTTGCATAGAAGGAAGAATACTCAAGAAACTTTAGAAATCTCTTGAAAGACATCAAAGGGAAACACAAAAATCAGTGTTGCTACTCACATTGTTGCCCTCTGGTCCATTCCCATTGTCTACAACAGGTGCCTTCCATATGTGTTCATGGACGAGACACAGAGCTCAGATTATCTAAGCTCTTTACTTTCTCTCATTTGTCATAACACAACTACTGCTCATCCTCTGAGGGACACAGTATCTCAATGATCCCTCCACTGTGGACATGGTACACATGAAACCAAACCATGGTGGTGGTTGGTCTGAAATGTGATCTTAAATCAACAATAATGACACTGTTGGCTCATGTTTTTTCTATTTATTGACTCAATGCAAATCTTTAAGAACTATTCACCCTCAGCATGAATCAACTATGATATTGCAAAAAAACCCTACTTTATTTAGAGTTTAACAACATAGAGGGTGAAAAGAGAGTCACTCAAATTTCACATCCAGAGCAAGGGATGCACTTTTAGCAGAATTCATGGGGTTGAACACTTCACACTGGTGATCACCAGCATCCTCTCTCTGGACAGGGTCTATGGTGAGGTTTCTGTGATCAAGTGACAGCTTCATTCTCCCAGTCAGCTGCAAATTTTTGCCATTGAACAACCAATAGATGGCATGAGCATTTGTTTGACAGATCATGACCACAGCATCCTTATTCGCTGTGACTGTGGTGTTGCTGGCTAGGAGGGTGGGTTCTCTCAGAAGCGTTGTGAAGAAGCAGAGAAAGGGACTCACTGAGAATGGGCTTCAGACATGCAGCCACCTGGCTTCCTCAGAGATCTCTGCCACTCACAGCCCACAATGACTTATGTAAAGGTCACCAGAGTGTGGTGCAGGCATTTGGAGGACAATTGTCTAAGTTCAGATGAAAATATTAAGGAAAGAGCTGCAGCTCCTCTCTGTCTCTGTTACTCTCCTTTAGTGATTCTATCTCCTTGTTTCTCAGTTTCTTGTCAATGAATATTTGGCTGCCAGGGTGTCAGTGTAATGACTGTAAAATATTTAAAGTATCTGACCTAAATCCTGAAATAGAAGAGATGCTCAAAAGAGGCATCTGTTATTGATGGACTCAGAGAGAGAAGCCCTGGCTGATACCTGGTGAATGAGGAGCTTCCAGGAGCATCTTTTCCCCTCAGTGTCTTTCTGGGGATGCTGACCTTTCTCTGAACTTTCCTGAGACCCCTGAGACAGTCACTTACATACAAAGACATTGTCTAACTCTGCTCTTCACACAGACCTCGGGTGATAAACCAAACTCCATTTCTTATGAGATGAGGCTCTTGGCCATGCATCCTGACTGGTGACCTTCTCAGGATCCTTGTGACTTGGGCACCCATTAAACTGTTCCACACTCAGTCCTTCTGAGGAGGCCACATCCAACCTAGCACAGGCTCATCAGGGTCCTTGGAGTAAAGATCCATGATACAGGGTTCTTGGGAGGGGTTTCTAAGATGAGCTGTGTAAGAATTTCAGGGGGCCTCTCAGACTGTGCTCTGACCTAGTACTGCAGAGTCATTCTCAAGGTCAAGTGAATAGGCAGGTGTTCAGGAGGCTGAAGTTAGTCTGGTCTCCCTCTCATGACTTACTCCCATCAAACTGTTCCTTCTGTCTGCATTGACTGTCTGCAAGGCTGAAGTCTGAGAAGGGAACTGAGGTCTTAGAAAGTTTGTCTGCATTCTCTGTGTATCCTGCATGAAGCACCAAAATCCACCCTGAATCAAAATGTCAAGGGGAATGGAGGTAGTGTCCAGGGTATAGCAGTCTTGTGTGTGACGTGGAATTCACCCCACCTGACACACAGAAGTCAGAGAGTATTCACTCATGGTATACAGTAAGCCGTGCACATCCTTTCATTATTTTGCAGCCTTCTAGTTGGACCAGTACCGTGTAGATTCTTGCGTCTTTCAAGGCGACATTCTTTAACAACAAGGACCCGTCAAAGTTTATTATCACTGGTTCATCTGGAGGACCTCTTATATGGATTCTTGAGTTTACCATAAGAAATGCAATTATACAGTTGGGGTCAGTGGTATCTCTCCTGTACCATAGGATGCCATCAGCATTGGGAGGCTTATTGCGGATACGTAGAGTCACATCCTTTCCTTTGAGAGCATTGATCGACATAATTGTCACTTGAGTTGTGGTGGGCTGGCTCCAGAAATTTAAGAGTGAGACTAGGAAATAAGAAAAAAAAAGCATCATTATTGGTATCCACATTTTGGGATATAAAGATGAGGCCCTGAATTCTGAGAAGGTTTCTTTATGTCTCAGGGTTCATCTGTAGGTGAGTGTGTCTCTCTCAGGTCAAGGTCAGACACGTGGTCACCTTTACTTCAACACCTCTGAAGGTTTTATTTTTTGGTTTCAAATACTCTTCTCCAGCTGTTTGTCTTGCTCACCCCTTCACCGTGCTCAGATGCCATGTGATACTCAGGGGCATTTTTGAAAGGCACTTTGTTGACAACCTTATCTAAACATTCTCTGCCTTCACTTTCTGACCTGCCCCTACTCTCTTTTTTTCATAGGTGTTGTGGGTATCCGACATTACATCTAGATCTTTTCTTGTCCCTGTCTCCTCCATAGAACATGGGCTTGATGATAGCAGGGCTTGTCTGATCTTGTACCTCCAGTGACTGCAACAGCCTGGAAATACATGTGGTTGAGTGTTGAGTGAATGCGTGATCTGGTGTCCTGTACATCCTGGGATTTATTGGCCCATTTGAACATGGGTGATAAAGACAATGTCTAACACCCCTTGTTAAATTTTTCTGGTGTTTCCTGATATAAATCAATATATCGGCATCACAAATAACTCAATGACAAATAACAGGAAATGCACAGCAGCTGAGGGTTTTCTACCTTTCACCTCTTCCAGATTGAGATATTCCTCTTGCTGAGCCCCCTTCCTCATCCTACTCTACTCCTTTCTCCTTCACCCTCAGGTCCAGAGAGAAGCCTTCCCTCTTTTCTCAGAGCACTGGTCCCTTCAGCAGACCCCAGCCAGTCTCTAAGTCAGATTCTTAGTCTATGCCAAGGAATTGTCTCCTACTCACCAACCAGCAGGAGCCCTTGCCAGTGGACAAATCCTCTGTGGGTAGAGACTGACAGAGATCCTATGGTGTCTGCTGCTTGCATGTGGATGCTTCTGAGAAATGTCTGATGTTATGTTAGGTTTACAGGTACCACTGTCCAGAATGGTGCAATGTCCTGTGTGTCCTACCTGTGCACTGAGCTTTATTCTGGGGCATGTTTACTATTCTTGTCATGTGAGCTGGGGGCAGGGTCTGTACACATTACCCTCTCCCTACCTGCTTTCATTTTTGCCACCCTTGTACCTTGTAACTAGTACTGATCCCCTATACATTCATTCACTGAGAACTTCTAAGGCCCTCTTAATACCACACACACTCAAACACCCACTCCCATGTTGTGTTATGAAAAGCACAAGCCTGCGGTGTCTGGGTTTTAGGCATTTCCTGCAGCTCCCTGTGAAGTTTACAGTAGCCTCCCCATAAACCCTCTCTCTTTCACATTTGACTTTTGCCTTCAGAGGAGGAGTTCTGGAGCTAACTCTGAAAAAGTTCTCAAAATGATGTCACCTCTCCTGTGCATCAGATCCCCAATTAAACTTTTTCAACATCTCCATTTCCAGGTGAAATCTTAAAATTGGAGCTTCAGCAGCTGTCCAGGTAATGTGGGGGCCCAATCAAATTGTGATCACTTAATGTGAAGGCAGACCCACTTATCCTGCTCTCCTGTGCACAGGGGAAGTCTCCAGATCCTGTTATACTACAGAATCTGGGGTGTAGTGGGTCAGAGACACTGCATCTGACAAGCTGTCAGGAGAGGTTGATCCAGCTGACCTCTACGGTACACTTGCAATAGCAAGGCTGATAGGGGCACATGGGTCCCTGAGAGGATGACACACTAAGGCCAATATTGGCCACTGCTGAGACTTGGTCTTGGGACTGTCAGCACCACTCAGAGAGCCACAGGTGTCCTAAAAAACCTGTATCACTTCTGTTTGTAACACAGAAACTCAGCTCAGTGGGGGTCCTCTCCATGTTCTCAATGCTCTGAAGTTTTTTTCCTCCCAGCATGAAAGTCACAGAGAAGACTCTGGGTGTGAGCAGGTGTCAAGCTTGGTGATAATTGCAGAGAGAACCCTTCTTTTATCTCAAGATGTCACCAGACTGACTTTGCTTCCCGGGACAAGCATGCAAAACCAGGAGTCTCAGTAGGACCTACAATTTTTGGGTGTGAAGTGGGCTGTGTCCTGCATGTCCCAGTATGCAAGGACTATGGGGAAAGTTGGGTGCCTTCAGTCTTTCTGTTTTTCAGGGGACAGATTCATGTCCACCATCCCTCTCCATGTCTGTCTGTTGTATTTGTCCTTGTGCTGCCTGGCTGTTGGAAGAAACTCTGATTTCTGCTTGGGTGGCTTTCTTGTGGTCACCTCGTCTTGCCATGGATGATGCCATTCATGAGGTACAGAGCAGCACAGAACCCTGTGATGGAGGAGGTGCTCCAAGGCCCTGTCAAAGTAAAGAAAGTTCAAACCTATTGAACAATTTAATGAGTTTGTCCAAGCCAAACTGACCTCATATGTCTGGGATTGAGGTCTCAGATTCTGTGAAAGCAGTTTTGTAGTTTATTTTATACATTATAATCAAAGTAGAAGGTAAACAAGAATGCATAAAACCTATTAGAAAGTGAGAGAAAACATAGCAGGGAAATCTCTAGAATTGGGTAAAAGGCAAAGGGGAGAAATATATATATATTTATATATATATAAAAAATATATATTTTTTTGTTAGTGGGTACAGGCTGATTCACATTACAGGACACAGAGAAGGTGTGCAGGGGACCAGATAACTTAAAGAGTCTGTGGTCTCATAATTTTCCCCAGACCCTGTATTTTTTAATGATCCAGCAAAGAAAATCCCTCTGATGTATCAAAGTTATGCTATCCAAGAGGAAAAGAAAAAAAAAAGATGTCAGGACTCACTGAATGTAAATACTTACCTTTGCTAAGGGAAATAGAGCCTAGGGACATGGCAACCTACCATCACTTGCTCTGTTAGAAATTTCAGATCAGATTATTTTATGACAATTGGCAGGCATGCCATGTAGACCTCTGAGCTTGTGAGGGTTACTGCACAACCCACTTTTGTTAACAGTCTCTAGAAGTAGCAGGTTGGACAGAAAGGCAGAAGGGAGGGCCCAAGAAAGGCCTGTTAAAGCAGATAATCAAAATCAGCCTCCTCCATCTTCTTAGCCAAATCTAGGTTCATGTCTCTATATCATGTGTGTCTCAATGTTGCTCCACAGAGGACAGAGGTAGACTTGCAGCCAATGTCAGATGCTGCACAGGAATGTTGACTAGTGTAGGGTGAGCTTAGTGAGAAGGCAGGCATTGTCTTGAATATTATGAGTCCAGTGTCAGGATAACTTTCCACCCAGGGGTACGTACTGTTTTAGACAGAGCTCTCTGCTTTCAAGTGTTCAAAGAGTCTGGAGAAGATTCTTCTGAGGCTTTTGGAGGAGGGTGCTGGCCTGGAAGCCTGATCCCCAAAATGCCCTGTGTGTCCACCATCACTACATTGGGATGTTGCATATAAGTCATATCTGTGTCCCTGTCTGTCCACAGGGCCGACGAGCAGGAGCATCTCCAGGTTAATGAATACTCAACCAGGGGCTCTGAGTGCTCTGTTAAGGGAGGAAAGTTTCTTTTAGAAATCTTATTCCCCCAGATGGAAGCAACCACACATTCTGGATTCTCCTGTTCCTTTCAGCACAAGAAGTTTCCCTTGTTCACCAGGACATCATGACCTAGACAGATGACTCCAGAAACAACAGGCAGGTGTCTCAAATACTGTGAACTATGTGAATGAAAAGTCAGTCCTTATTGTTATCAGGTCAGGGTGTGTTCTCTCCTCCCCTGGCAGTAACTGTTCCAGGGGTTGAGGATCCAGACTTTCTGTCCAGTCAGGGATCTGTGAGAACATAAAAAACACAGGCCTGGGGTGAGAAGACATAACTCACAAGGTGGGACTATGTAGGAATGTGAATTTGGGGGGAATAAAGAGCAGTCAAACCACTTAGTGTTATGAGATTCCTTTCCTTCCTCATGACTGTATGAGACAAAACCTGACTCTGTGGTGTCCCCAGGCATGCAGAGGCCTCCTCTCATGCTGACACCAATGCCTTTGTGTCTATAAGAAACATCATTTGACTGCAAGTGTCACCCAGGATGACAGTCTTCCATTGTGTGATTAACTTTATTGATTTAATGAGTGTTTATGGAACATCTGTGACATGTCAGGCTCTTGGCTGGGCCCTGAATGCTCCAAAGAGAATAAGACAAATGTGGGCCTTGTGCTTATTGTGTTTGTTATAACAGGGACAGGGTCTGAGATTAATCATGACTCTAGGGAGTTACTTATAATCCAACCAAGGGCTGTTAAGGAGAACTTTGGGTGCATACCCAACATGTACTTGAATCTCAGCTGGTCTGAAAGTTCCAGAGAGCACTTCTGAGAAACTGATTTCTTGTCTTCAACCTGTACAGTTGGTGGCCTTTTTCCCCTTGATGAATAGAGGGCATAAAATAAAAGCCTGCCTATAGAGGACTGGCCTGCAGTGGGCTGATCGTTGGTTGAAAGGAGGAGCAGACACAGCCCACTGTGGGGAGCATGGAGATCCAGAAAGACTGTGTAATGATTGATGCTGGTGAGGTTGGGCTTTACTGAGCTTGGGTTGTGCTGAATGGGGTCATCAGTGTCCAAGAAAGACTCTAGCCTGGAGAGTAATTCTGCCACACCCTGGTGGACAAGAAGAAAAATGGGCAAGAAAATGTCATGTTATAATTAAGTATTTTTTGTTTTAGTTTAATACTTTTTTGAAAAGATTTTATTTATTTACTTTTAGAGAAGGAATAGAGGGAGATAGAGATAGAGAGAGAAACATCAATGTGCGGTTGCTGAGGGTCATGGTCTGCAACCCAGGCATGTACCCTGACTGGGAATCGAACCTGCAACACTTTGTTCACACCCATGCTCAATCCACTGAGCTATGCCAGCCAGGGAGTTTAGTACTTTTTAATCAACTTATACTTTAGGTAATATTTAATATATAATTTTATATATATGTATTGGAATATAGTTGAATATAATCAGATTAACATATTGAAAGTATACAATTTATGAAGTTTTGCAGGTCCATGCACCAGACAAGTTGTACCAAGAAAATAGAGACCATGTCCCATACTATTAAAGTCTTCTCATGCCCTGTTGTAATCTCTTTTTTCTTCACCTCTACACCTCCTTTTTAGTGTTAAGGAAAGTATCAGTGGCTTTTTTCACTATAAATTCCTTTGCATTTTCTGGAATTTTCACAGTTTTTATAATAAAATATATAATTTTCAGCTGAGATTAGCTTCTTCACTGAAAACAGTTATTTTGACACAGTTTATTCTTTTTATACTCTAGTTATATTTCATTCCAGGGTTGTATTTTGTTTACTGAGTCACCACAGATATGTTTTATGGACATATGTGTTGTTTCCACTTTGTGGCTATTACAAGTAAGCCAGCCATAGAAATGTGTGCAGAAAACTCTAAATTGCAGACAATTAGTAATTATAAAACCAATGAATAGGTAGAGAAATGGAAGGTAGAGAGTTTACCCTGAATGTGTGGTTTCAGGCTTGCCCTGACACAGCCTCACCCAGAGAGACAGAAGCACCTGCTTCTTCAGTGAAACTGTGTCTTCCACAGCCCAGCCATCACTCAACACAGTAGCAGAAATAATGGCCCCATCTCAATTCCAGCTTGTAAATTATGAACCAGTGCACCTCAGAAACTGCATTTAATCACATGTGGGTTCTCAATCACTAGGAATATGGGAAAGGTAGTGTTTAACTTTTCAATCCCTCTGAAATAAGAGGAAACCTAAGAAAAAAGAAGGATACATGCCAGGTGCTCAGAAACCACACATGACATGTCTGAGTCCAGCTGCAGGCTGTGTGACTCTGGGTGAGTGACCCCACCTCAGTAAGCATCAGTTCCCTCATGTAATGTCATAAAAATATGTTTGGACCACTATCTTTGATTTTAAACATGGACATCTAAAATTCCTGGAATTTTCTAAGTGCTGTGGGTGCTAGCATGCATTTTGTTGTGTTGAGACAACTCCTGGCTGGCCTCTGGATAGTTGTAGAATGAGGGAAGGTCACCAGAAAGACCATGTTATGATCAGAAGGTTGGAATTTTCAACTGTCAATGTAAGAAATACTTCAAACTGAAGAGAATTTTTATGAGCTTGCTTGAGCCAAACAGGATAATTGCAGGAAGCAAAATCACAATGGATTGAGAAAATGTTCTGAAAAAATGGCAATCTTGCACCTTATTTTATACAGTACAGCCAAAGGCAGAGGCCTACATGGTTATATTAAATCCCCTGGCAAAGATTAGGGAGGTGGGAGAAAGCAAAGTGCTCAAATCTCTGACACTGGGTAAAAAATAAAACAAATACACACATAGAATTGTTAGGTTGGTTGGTACAGAATCATTAGTGGGTAACAATGAACACAATAACAATAGTGATGCAAAGCTATGCAGTCTCTACTATGGTGCAGTGGGAGTCAGGAATAAAAATTACTCTGAGTTTCTTAAGGTATTTTATGTTAGAGGCAAAAAGACAATAACACACTCAGTTAAGGTAAAGACTGAGCTTTGTCAGGAAAGATACCAGTCTTGGACATGACTACCCACCATGAATCACTTTGGGTTAAAAGTTTTAATTTAAGATCATCCTCTGTGGTCACTCCAGGTCTCTGAGTTTGTAAGTCCCACCATGCAGTCCTCCACTGAGCTTGTCAGGTTTGGTATGTGGGCCCTTTTTTGTCCACACTGACCCTTTTGGTTATAAATCAACCTAAAGAATGCATTGGTGACCAATCTTTTGGTTAGATAATATTGTCTCAAGTGTTAGAAGGGAATCTTAGGAAGTCTTAGTGGTAGCATTTGTCTTGCTGAACAACAAACCATTAGTGATGCAGCAGACTGCTCAACCTTGGATGGAAGTCAAAGCCGAATAAACTCCAAAGGCAAAGCAGGTAAATGGGAGGCAGTCGTGTCCCACAGGCCTTATTAGAAACATGCTGGATCATTTCTAACCTATAAGCTTTCATGATCTAAATTGTGCTGTCTCATTTCTTTGTGTTTTACATCTCTTATTATTTTTAATTTTATTTTGAGAGCACACTATACGTCAACCCAGTTTTAATCATCTGACCATAAGATGGGTTCTTATGTACTAAGACCAATCTGTTATTAATTATTAATTATTAATCTGATTTCCACTATACTTTCTGCTTATGTTCTATACTTGGAAGCTCTACCCTTAAAGTTTATTTGCAGACCAGGCTGTAAGAACAGAATGCTGTTGACTATAATTATCGTCTAAAAGTTCCACAGGTGAGGATGTTACAGAATGGACCCAGAGGTTTTGGGGTCCCTCTGTCCATGGGATTTTTTGTCCACCACCACCGAATTGGAATTATGATTCTCAATGCCAGAGTTTGGTGGAAAAGAAAGGAACAATTTATTCCAAAGTTATACAGATTTAGAGTAATGACTTAACTTCTGCATTAAAATTCCAAAGTCCCTTAAAAAACCCACAAACACACACAGTCCTTCCTTCCCCCTGGTAGGCCAGTGTCAGAATCTGCCAATGAGAAATATCCATCCTCTAGAAGGAAAAAAAAACCCCAGAAGTCTGCAACTCACTTCTCTTAGTTCCTCGCAGTAATCTGTTCTCGGCAGGCAGGACACCCCCTTCCCCCCATTTGCAGCATCATCAGTGGTGTCACTCGGTGATCTCTAGTCTTTAGTTCTTAATCCAAAACCACGTGGTACCTTTTCATGGCCCATCAGCAAGAGTCCTTTCACCCCTTTCCTTCCCTGCAAGGTCTTTCCTTATCCCTGTCCCTATTCCTTCATTGTCTCTCCTGCTTCCTAAGTGCCATGGTAAAGGGAGCCCCCAACCCTGTATTTTTGGATACCCAGAGTTCTGTACTCCATTACAAATCCCTTTTTTGGGGGAGCCTGGCTTTACCCCATTACAAGGAGGATAGTTAGAGTTTCATAAGTAAATTTCCTGTGCTTCAGCAGCAGGTATGGAGGGCCATGATTTGTAGCCACTTCGGCTTCCATTTGAATTAATATAGTTGGTAGTCCTTGTTCAGTTAGGGTTTAAGGACATTCATGTCATTAGGTTCTATCATTTATTCGTAAAATTTATTTCTCAATTTTTCTATTCCTGTGACATTCTACAACTTTCCTTGATCTTATTTTGTCTCTTTTTATTCATTCAGATATGACCAACTTATTATCACAAAGCAGTTACTTTTTATGCCACTTAACACTTAAACATCTCTTTACTTCTTTTTGCAATAGCCTTTCTTCTAAATTTCAAAATGTTACCAGAAAGGGGGCCTGACCCAGGGTGAGTTTGCCTAAGGGTAGCCAGTAGTGCAAAGATTCCTGGCTTTGTGCAGGAAGAACTTCACAAAACAAGCCCAGGTTATTTTGAAGGTATGGTCATTAAACCTGGGGACACCGAAACACAGGTGGGTCTAGAATAAAAGGAGAAGCAGAAGAGAGACTGGGTGAGGCTGCTGTATCTCTCTCATAATGCTATGGAAAGGATGTGAGACTAGGAGTGGCTGCTGTCAGTTTATTGCAGAATCACATAGATGAAGGCTTGTGGAAAGTTCTAGGATATTTGTCTGGGATGAGCTGCTGCTGGCCATTGCTCTCTGGGTTGCAAGTCTGATGGAGACCCCTTAGAGATCAGAAGAAAGATAATTTACCTCTCTAGGAACATATAGAAAGGACCCATGGACAAAGGTCAGGAATGGGTAGTATTGAGGGTGGGAGGTGGGAATGGGTGGGATGGAGGAAAGTGGTGGCAGGAAAATGGAGACAACTGTACTTGAACAACAATAAAAAATAATAATTCAGTAAGTGTGTCTCAAAAGGAGTGCACATTGGTTTCTTTGTAATGAAGAGTTTTATTGGTTTCAAAAGTTAAAAATTTCAGGTGAGGTCTCAGGAAAGATCTCAAGATAATATTCATCAGCTTTTTCAGGTGTGCCCTTTCAGGGTTGTGTTCTTTGTTATGTCAGAGCTGCTCAAGAAACCAGACAGATGCAGTGAGCTAAGGAACAGGGTTCATTAGCACGAGGAAGAGGAAAAGTCTAGCCAACCTAGGGAGGTTGGCGAGCCAACCAAGGGAGGTTAAGACTCACTCGGTTGTTCTTAGAGCAGGGTTTTTAAGCACAAAACCCCCCGAAGGGTAACTGGTTGGGGTTTTAGAGTCTGATTGGCTAGCGCTGGTTGCTGGGTACTATTTCTGCTGACCATTGTTTTTGATACATCTTGTCAGACTCAAATTAATGCTGCATCCTGTTATGTTAGATAGGCTGACCCTAGACCCCAGTTTTAGCCAGGCATTTGATTGCCCTGGGCAGGGTTTGGCAGGCAGTTTCCCAGGAAGGCATTTTCCTAGGCTACATTTTCACATGGTTCAGTTTTCTTGCCTGGTGGTTTTCCATTCCTCCTAGGCCTACCTAGGTCTGTCAGTCTCCATTAATTGTTCAGTACAAGGCCCGGAGTCTAAATTACATGACCAGCTATATATCAAGGCCATAAAGATCACCCTGAAAGCAAGGTCCAGCAAATGTTTTGTGCATTGCCAGGCACCCAGGTCTCTTCACCCTGGTGGCCTTGGTATCTGGCTGTAAATTGCTCTCCCAGTTCATTCAGCTATCTTTCTCAATTCCCCCATTTCGCTTGCAAAGGAATATTCCCAGATTCTTACTAAGTTAGCTCAAAAGAAAAATCACAAAATAGTACTTTATAATATAAACATTATCATATATACCTTTAGAAAGAATTTATAGTTGTGTTATATGCATACTGTTTGAGAAAAGCCTGAAAAACAACCATAGTAATTACTATGACTAATTTTGACAGGTAAAGACAAACAAACGTATAATGCTCAACATCAGTTTATAGATACAGTTTTTTTTGATGTTTTGGGATAGCTGTCTATCTCTGATATCAACAACTTGTCATCCTGAAAATACGTTTGATTGTAAACAGTAGAGGCAAGCATCAGAGAGGGGGCAGGTGTGCTTTGGCTCTTGGGCTCCTGTTTAGGTTTTTTCCTACAATGGTGGTGAGTGTCTTTACTTCATGTCTCTTTCATTAGACAAATAAAGTCATGGTCTTTGAAATCCTCATCAATACCTAGGAATGCACTTATGAGATGAATGTCACTAATGTATCAGTCCATATAAAGTTGATTTATAATTTTTAAAAGAATTTATTTACTTATTTTTAGTGAGAGGGGAAAGAAAGGAGAAAGAGAGGGATAGAAACATTTATATGTGGCTGCCTCTCATGCATCCCCTACGGGAGACATGGCCTGAAACTCATACTTGTTCCCTGACTGGGATTCAAACGGGTGACCTTGTTGTTTGTAGTCTGGCACACAATCTACTGAGCTATTCCAGCCAGGGCTTCCATATGCCTTTTTAAAGTGAACAGACTTCTCTAGAGGATTTCCCAGTGAACCTTATTTGGTAAATCTGTGGCTTCACTCCCAGGAACCCATAGGTGCAGTCACTGGAGGGGGTCACAAGAGCCATGACCTTGTGTCCCAACAGTTAAGTGAGAATTTTTTTGCAAGCCCATCAGTCTTAGAAAAGATATTTGAAAATTTTAGGTAGATTTTTATATTCTTTTTCAGTTTTACAAATACAAATATATATATATATATAATACCTCATTCTGATTAAACATTTTTTTTTCTTTTTTCCTGAAGGATATTGCTAGAATTCCTGGATTATTTATCTCTAAATTTCTGTTATCATTTTCTTGAAGTTTATTATGGAATGGTATTGGAGGAGCTATAAAGGAGATTATAAAGGTTAAAGGAGAAGAAAGGAGGGGAATTCCAGACAATAACAAAAACCTAAGAGAGCAAAGAAATTAGTGAAGAAACTGTAGGAGGAGGAATGAGATGCTCCCATTTATTAGCTACAGGAGCCTAACAATTTCTAGAAGTTTTTATTATTCTTTGTGAAGAGAGGATTTATGTGTGGTCCTCCTAGAAGCTTCTAATTTACAATAAAGATATTCTAGTCATTTATACATTTCAATTTTAGAGCTGCCTTTTTAAAAGTATTTTGCATGCCAAAATTAATTAGAGGTCAAAAGGTTTCTACTTTGGTCATCATAAACTGACACCTATTTTATTAAAATTTTTACACTGTGTAAGTACTTACAAGTAAATTCTTTTCATTTATTGTCTATCTGCTGGAGTAGTAACGAGGAGTCTGGGGATGAGAGACTAGCCATGGAGGCTTGGTTTCGTACATCCATTTTACTGTTTTCATTATCTTTAAAATCTGAGTTATTTCTTCCCTACTGCCATTTCATTTGGGGGTTATGGTTACTGCAGTCCTGAGGTCTTCCTGCTTGTAGACAACGCAAAGTTCTGCATTCAGTTATGAGATTGTGTTGGTGAAGTTAATTTAAGAGCAGAAAACAGATTTATCCCCCTTGTGTTTAGCAGTCTGCATCCTTCTCTTACCGTCAATATATCTCTTGTAGCCTGTTTTCCTGAGAAGAGTCCACCATTTTACTCACAGCTGCCAGATTGTTTTTCTCTTAACTTTTATACTTTTTAAGAGTTTGTACATATGTTTGTTTGTTTATGTATTGAAAGGAAAAGCACGGCAAAAGAGAGAGAGACAAACTCTGATGTCAGAGAGAAACATCTATAGGCTACATCTTGTGTGGACTCTGACAGGGGACCAAGTGTACAATACAGCCATGTGCACTGACCTCTAATCAAATCAGGGACAGTTTTTGCTCTGCAGGACAATGACCAACAGACTGACTCAGCAGTAAAGTTTACCTTTTGTTCAACTAGAGATCATGACATCCAGATGTGGGAGTATTTTCTTCTCTCACCTTCTAATTCCTCTAGCTAATCTAATAATCAAATCAATAGAGGCAGATTAACAGGACACATTTTACAAAGTCTATTATGCTAATGAATATTCTGAAGTGAAAAACATAGAGACCCAAGGATATTGTGTAGTTAAGATATATATGAATTCTTAAGATAAAGAATAAAAAGCATTGTGGATTCAGGCTTTTCATTTAAAGCATCAGGCTTCAAAATGAGAATGATTTGCATGGAGATTTTATAGCAAATGAATGGCAAATAAATATTTGCTTGGCATTTCCTCGGGAATGTTCCTCCCTGAGCTGGTCCCCCATCTAAATACTTCCTAGAGAGTTAAGAGGCAAGTTTAAAAGCCTCCCCCCCCCTTTCATTCTGTTTCCCATTGAGAAGATCAGAATCAATATCCAAAAAGGAACATCTAGGGTGTCAACTACGCCTCCCTTCACAGTAGAGACAGGACTCTAAACCTGGTTTAACAAGTCTAACTGAAAGCTCAGTTCTAGTACATCTGATCATTAATTAAAGTCTTCGAGTACCTACATTAGTACCAAACATCTCTCTGATGGCCACTGATGCTGAGCATCCTTTCATGTGTCTCTGGGACTCTCTGTATGTCCTCCTTGGAGATGTGTCTGTTCAGATCCTTTGCCCAGTTTTTAATTGGGTTGCTTGTTTTCCTGGAGTGAAGTCCTCTGAGTTCTTTGTATATTTTGGAGAAAAAACCCTGTCTGATATGTCATTGACAAATATGTTTTTCCATACAGGTAGTTCCCTTTTCATTTTGCTAATGTTTTCTTAAGCCAGGCAGAAGCTTTTTATTTTGATGAAATGTCATTTGTTTATTTTTTGCTTTTATGTCCCCTGCTCTAGGGGACATATTGATAGAATATTGTTGCATGGAATATTTAAGATTTTCCTGCCTTTGTTATCCCCTAGGATTTGTATGGTATCACATATATTTAAGTCTTTTATCCACCATCAATTTATTAAAAAACTGTGGTACATTTACACAATGGAATACTACATAGCAGAAAGAAAGAAGAAGCTCCTACCATTCACAACACCATAAATGGAAATGGAGAGCATTATGCTAAGTGAAATAAGCCAGGCCATGAAAGACAAATACCATATGATGTCACCTATAAGTGGAACCTAATCAGCAAAACAAACAAACAAGCAAAATATAACCAGAGAAATTGAAATAAAGAACAAACTGACAGTAACCAAAGTGGAGGTTCCAGAGAGAATATGTGGGGGCAGAGGCAGGAAGAAGAAAAATGGTCTTCAAGGAACATGTATAAACGACCCACAGACAAAGTCAAAGCGGGTAGCATTGAGGGTCAGAGGAGGGGGTAAGTGAGGGTGGGGAGTGGTGGTGACAAAATGGAGACAACTAAATTTGAACAACAATAAAAATGATAAAAAATAAATTATTACCAAACCAGGTAAAATATTGACATTGCTTTGTCAATCTAAGCCTATCAACTTTTGACTTCTTATTACAGAAAATTTAGAAGGTATATTTGAATCTACTAATAAAAATGTTTCATTCTGTGGTGTTCACAGCTTCCCTCTCCTCGGGAACTTAATTCCTGGGAAGTAACTGAACACGTGTGTTATGATCTTATCCACGATAGTTAAGGAAGAACTAGGAGCTCTGTGACTCTGCCTTATGTGTCAGATTAATGTTTATTCTATCAGTACTTGCTGTTTAATCAGACACTTCATTGTATTTTTACATGTCCCTACTTTTAATTAGTATTTGCTGAGGTTGTTGCTGGCTGAAAGACTCTAGTCCCATTTCTATTATTGAGACATTGAGACCAGGAAGCCTCCCAGAGGGGTGCCAGGTCAGTTTCATCATCATTCAAATACTCCTACATTTAACTTAATTTAGTTCCTAAACTGCTTACAGCAGGAATACCCTAGAGAGGTCCTGATGTGACTACAACAACAATGGGTTTATGAGGGTCTCTGTAGTCATAGTAACTTTGTGGTATTGCTGTATTTTCCTAGTCAATAAGAAATGTTGTGTATGGGTGTACAGGAGACATTTTGATTCTTCGTTCCTTGTTCATTTGTAGATTCTGTAAATGTGTTATGAACTCATACTGTAAACCTACCAGGCACTGTCTGGGACATTGAGGACATGGAAGTAGATGAGAGACAAACTGGACATGATTGCTAATGTCCAAGTATTTACTTGACAACTCATATTTAAAAGGCACTTCAGGATGCCTTAAGATTTTTAATCCCAGGCAAATTTTTGATCTCAGTGTGCTCCTGCAGAATTCCTCTGAATCTCTTTGTATTTTCACAACTCTTCTTTTTTTCTTACAATACACATTAAATTATTCAGGCAATTCTTTGAATCTAGATGATCAGAACAAGTCCAGAAACTGACACTTTTTTTCAAGCTGGTCTGGCCATCCTCACTGGTCACCTGGATGATGTTCTAGTCTTCACACTGAACTCCCTGCTTGTAACCCAGCAGCCTCACAAACCCTGGCTAATGTGAAAGCTAAATGATAGTAGTACTGCCCTTTCCACCTTCTAAATACGTTTTTTTTTTTAACTTGGCTAATTATCAAAATAAGAGAGACAGATTGGCAGAAGGAAATAACAGTTTTTAATATATGGTCATAAAGAATTCACATAAACCTAAAAATTCCAATGTATGTGAGGCAACATTGGGTATAAAAAACATTTTGGACAAAGAAGAAAAAAAGGAGGAATGGCGTCTTCTATTATTTCACAAGTCACAGTGAGTGCTATACAGGTAGCTGAGAAGTGCAGATCCTACAAGGTAAAGGATTTTTCTGGGCAACAGTTGCCTTCCTGAAACCCTTTTATTTACCATGGTCCTCTCACTTCAGCTGAGGTGCTCCAGTGGCCACTGCTGCAACAGGTAGGACCGGCCCTCACTTATATTATTCAGCTTCATTTTGAGCCTCCAAAATAAACTTTCCTGCATGGCACCTTTAGGGCCCCTGTAAACCAGAGAATGCCTAAGACCCTCTTACATCCTAGGCTTTACAATTTCTCATCTGACTCTGAGAAGACCCCATTCCTCCATGACTTCACTCTGTGTTCACCTCTGCTCACACGCAGTCCACCTCTGAACAGGTCCCCAAGAATCTGAGCCAAATACACCAGAGGCCACAGGGATCACAAAAAGAATAGAAATAGAAGAGAGATTTATTTTTAATTTGCTAATTCTGGTGGCGGGATCTGAGGACAGGCATGTCGAATTTGTAAAACGAACAAAAAAACCCCAACAAAGAATGAAGACTGTGACATCTGCCCTGAGCTGCACATCAAAGAGGGCTTGAGAGAGGCTCATTCAGTACATGCCTGTGGGTAGCTGATGTAACAGAGACCTGCATGCTCACTAGAGTAGTTGAGGTTAATGGCAGAATATCTTTTCAAATCTCTGTGATCTTGTTTCTAGAAGACGTATGTGGAATGAGTACACTGTTGATGGTAAGGGCACTGTGGAAATGTGCCCTTTCATGCGGGCAGGTCCTCATGGATTCTGAGGCAAGGCTGCTTTGACACAACCTGGGTCCCCAGAAGAATCTGGGAAGTCAGGTCATTTCCTGCTGTGAACCTCAAGTCAGAAGAGAGAGAGACGATTGCAAACCTTGTTTTTTTAAAAAAAATAACAAGAAAAGGAAAAAATTGGAAGATTTGAAAATATGTTAAGGGTTGGCAGTTTGAGTAAGATGTAATGATCAGCTAGTACAGGGAGGTTATGTTGAAGAGAAACTTGCATGAAACCAGTTAAAAATAAAGGTAAGACTTTGTTAAAGACAATGCAATAAGACAGTGAGAGAGAACTAGACACCCCTGACACAAAGCCTGGAAGGTTTTAGAACAGAAGGAACCATGGGAATGTGTGTTTGCCAATTGATTTAGACAAAGAAAAGCAAAACTTTGCATGAAACCTTAACAGGAGATATTTTTGTGTTTTGGCTGCAAAGTTCCTCAACTAAGGTAGGTTTCCGCTCTTCCTCAGAGACTGCCACACCAGGAAGATTAAAAATCAAAGTAATGGCCTAGTGCTTGAGACAGATATTCTTTGATTCTGAACACTGGTAAGAAGGTTTCAAAACCACTTAGGTATGTTTCAAAAGACCAGATAAAAAATTGGCAATAACCAAATTTCAGTTACATTTGTAGTGAAATGCTCTAAAAAATATAGATTTCGGTGGCCTAGAGTAAGTAAGAACCTGTGTTAAGATTCTGGACACTGAGGGAACATTAGGGCCTCTAGGTCATAACACAAATGTCTTCTTCACAGTGGAGGGATGAGTGACTAAATCTCTTTCAGCCAAGAGCCAGTGTGCATCTCCACCATTGCCCCATATTTATAAAGAGGTGTCAGTTCCTAGCAATGTAGGCAAAGGGGCAAAATAGCTGAGAGTCCTTGAACAGAGTCAGGATTGCATATCCCAGGATGCTGTACCTTTACATATCTCTGCACTCACCTTTTATTGTTTTTTGTTGTTCCTGTTAACACATCATTCAAACAAACAAGTGTATTCTTATCCTACAACATGGCTGCTATAATTTGCATTGCCCTGATCATTTAGTGAAGTGAAGAGGAACTGATATTCAACACATAGTTTGCTCTGATGCAGGTTTTTCCACTAAACATAACTTGGGAGTTTTAACAGCCTCTTGATGTTAGAGCGCTTCACCCTCACACCTCATTTGCAGTCACCCTACTTTTGGGTGATGCCCTGTTCTCCAAGAAATACCAATATAAACATCAGGTCAAAATTAGCTTCATAAAATGTGAGGTTATTAAGTCTGTGGGCATCATTCTGCCAAAGCTTCATTAGAATTATAAATGGCTCCAATTATATTCTATTAATAAAAGGGACAAAGTCATGCTAATCTTTTGAAAATAAACATACTGCCATGTAAAAAAGAATATTCAAGAGATGTTAGAATTTAGGAAAAGAAATCAAACAGAGAGAAAGAGAACAGTGTTACTACCCATATACATATCTTTTAGGTTATTCTTGTTGTCTGCACAATGTCCTGGTGCCATCCACATGAGCCCTGGGAAAGGATAGAGTTTGAATTTCTGCAAGCTCATCACATGATCCCACTGGTCATCACACGATAACTGCCCATGCTCTTAGGCACTCAGTGACTCCTGCACTGTAAAGAAGGTGCATCTGAGGCCACCAAAGGTGGGATCTGCTGTAAAATTATGCTTTAGTTAACAGAAATGACTATGTCAGCTTTTATTATTGATGTATTCTTGACTCAATGCAAGTCTTCTAAATATTTTCCACTTTCACAACTAATCTATTTATAAAGTGCAAAAGATTTATTCAGAGTTTAAAAACAGGTGAGGAAAGAAGTATTGTTCATATTTTACACTGAGTTTGAGGGGCTCACTTTCAAAGAAACTCTGGGGTTAGTGGCATCCCACTCTCAATTCTCACATCCTTTCCCCTGATAAGGTGTATGGTGAAGGTTCTGTAGACACAGGACAGCTTCATCCTCATAAAGTGCCTCATGCTCTCAGTGTTGTAAAATCCTGAGTGGAGCTCAGAACTGTGTAGCAGCCAGCAGCACAGTGTCCTTATGCTCTGTGACTACAGGGTTGTAGGCTAGAACATTGGCACTCTCACAGGCTCTGTGGAGAAACAGAGGGTATGTCAAATAGACAATGGTCTTGGGACCTGGGGCCACCATGCAACTTCTGACATATCAGCCACTCACAGTTCACAGTTAAGTTTGTAAAGGTCACCTGAGGATGATCTTCACATCTGCAGAAAACTGATTACCTTGATTGAGGTGACAACATATAAAAAGATGGCTGGACTGTCCCTCGGACCTCATTATTTCTGCATTACATGAGATTGTACACAGAGAACTTTAAAGTTCCTCCTAAAAAATCTAGAGTAAATAAATGAATTCAGCAAAGTAGCAGAGTACAAAATTAATATTCTGAAATTGGTAACAACTTTATAGAACAATAATAAACTATCAGAAAGAGAAATGAAAAAACAACCCCATTCACTATTGCAACAACAGGAAAACTGTAAGGTAACTAGAAAAAAATATAACCAAGGAGGTAAAGTCCTGTATTGTGAAAAGTAAGATATTGAAAATGAAAGGGACATTGTGTCCAGAAAGATATAAATGACAGCAAGCATATACCATGTTCATATAATGGGAGAATTAACATGATGTTAATATCCAGGTTACCTAGAGCAGTCTGGGTACAGGTTTAATGCAATTATTATTACAACAACAATGGCACCTTTAACAGTTCTAGGTCATACATTCTAAAGATATGCATAGATCCAAAATGAAATAACCCAAATGGCTTTAGAAAGCTTGAGAAAAAAAGAACAAAGTTGGAGAGATTACAATACCCTAAATGAAACTATACTACAAGGCCATTTTAATTGAAACAGGGATGTACTGTCAGAGGAGCAGATAGATGAATTAATGGAAAAGAAGAGAGAGCTCAGAAATTAACCCACATCTCTGTGAAAAACTAATATTTAACAAAGGAGACAAAAGCATACAATGGAGTAAAGAAAGTCCTTTTAAAAAATGGGGTTTGGAAAACTGAACTGGTACATGCAAAAAAAAAAATGAAAATAAGCCATCAACTCAAAATGGATAAAAGACTTTAATAAAAGTTTCAAAACCGTAAAAATCCTAGAAGAAAATATAGGCAGTAAAATGTCAGATATCTCCATAGCAATGCTTCCTCTGATATGTCTCATAGAGCAAGGGAAAGAAAGAAAAAATGAACAAATGAAAGTGCATCAAATGAAAACCCTTTTGCTCAGCAAAAGAAGCCATCAACAAAATGAAAAGAAAACCCACTGTATGGATAATCATAGTTGGCAATGATATTTTGTATAATGGATCAATTCTCAAACTACATAAGGAACTTATACCCCTCAACACCAGGAAGACAAACAATCAATTTATAAAATGGGCAAAGATCCTGAACAGACACTTCTCCAAAGAGAACATGCAGATGGTGGATAGACATATAAACAAAGGCTCAGTGTGAGTATCCAGATGGATGTAGCCTCTGTGGGAAACAATCTGGGGTCTCTTCAAAAAAATAAAAATGAAACTGTCTTTTGACCAGAGACCACTCCTCTTAGAATAACTATTTTTTGAATAGATGTTTGAAAATTCTTAGAGTAAACTCATGCTACTATACGTGAAATAAGACAGTCAGGGAAAACAAACACCATATGATCTCACTTCTTTGTGGAAACTAATAAACAAAATAGAAACAAAGGCACAAGTACATGGAAAAGACTGACAGCTTGTTGGAAACCGCCATGACTGGTATCAGAGGCTGAAACCCCCGCCTAGCTAAGGCTAAGGGAACGCCCTTGGAACTGTAAGCCAGCAAGGAGATAAAAGCTTATCTCCCTGGCAGGAATGCTGCTTCTGCTGCTTTATTCATGACTGAACCCCCAAAAGCTTGGTCGGTTAGCCAAAGACGGGTAAGATTCCCCACGGGAGGGAACGACCTAAGCCAGGCACGATCACTTTGGGAGGCCCCCCAAAAGAAGGACTTGGGGGGGCTGCAGCAAAAGGGGGTGATGGACCCTCGCTCCTCGGCTTTGACATAGCCTGAGTTCTCAGCGTCTGGGAGAAAATCTCCTTATCTCTTGGTTACCTAGTTCCCTTGCTCCACCTAAGCCTAAAACAATGACAGGGTGATACAGCTCCGGTACTGAGAAGTGCGGATTTCCCAGGCTGATCAGGCCTAAGAAAGAATATGTAAATTACTGTGAAACCTTCTTTGTTTAGAATGCTCTCAGTTGAATGAGAAGGGTCTTAGGAGGAAGTTAGTTAGTTCCTCAGTCTTACAGCTCTTTGACCCCAACTCAATAGACCGACAGAGTTCTTTGTTTTCTGTAGTTCCTTACTTCCCCCTAATGAGTACTGTACTTTACCTGAATTATTATGCAAAATGAGCCCAATAAAAGCAGGTACGGACGGTAAATCGGCGCGCTCCCCACTAGGGGGGTGGCCATTCCGTCCCTACTTCCCCACAGAAACTAGTCTGTCTCTGTGCATGTGTTGTTTTTTCTTGTGTGTTTTGTCGAGCCATCCACAGCGTTCCGTGGTCACTGCTGGCCGGTGACCCACGCGCAACAACAGCTGTCAGAAGGAAAGGGAGGAGGAACTAGAGAAAAGAAGGTGATAGAATTAACCAAAGAATATGTATACAGAACCCATAGACCCAGATGACAGTGCAGTGATGGCCTCAGGAAACAGGTGGGCACTGTGTAGAGGTGGGACCAGAAGGGAGAAATGAAGGCATCAGTAATGCAGTCGACAATGAAAACAAGTAAACAAATAAAATAAAAGCAATATCATTTTCAGGTGATGTGTTGCAAACCAGCAGGAATGATTGTGTCTTGATTGCTGTGGTTTAATTACAACTTGAGTAAAATATCTGAAAATTCCAGAAATGCTTAAGTGATAAAATCGTATTGGAAATAACCAGTGCTTATGGATACACAACATTATACACGTACTTAACTGCAAAAATATTGTGCACATAAAAATGATCACAAGGGCAAATTACATTCATGTGTATTTTATCCTAATAAAAATGTAGATAAAAAAGAGTGACTCTAATTTCCATGAGCTTGACACAGCTTCACAGAGAGTGGCAGACTGAAGATAAGTTGGCGCTTGGTGTGTGATAGGCATTATAGGAAATTTCAGAAGACAAACTCTAATTTCTGATCCCTAGGTTTAGTGTAATTGAAAAACTGAAGCAAATAATTAATGAAAAAAACATCAATTCAGAAAATTGTCACTTTAAGTTTAAGGAGGTAGATTGTGGCCAAGACTGCACACACAAAGGGGCTTCTGAATGCTGGCAAAGAGCTCTTTTTTTTGACCTGGTGATTAGTTGTTAGCTTGACTCTGTTTTGTTAATTCATGCATATGCGGTATCAACTTTTTCTTTCTTCATAAGTAAAGTAGCTTAGAATTAATGTTCTTGCTTTTGTTTCATAATCATTTTGGCTTTGAATATAATTGCTTTATCTTTAATGTAAACAATATTTTTTACAAAAATATAATGGCTCATTTTTGATAAATGAAAAAGAACCCTGATTAAAGCCATTTATTAAAATAATAGCATGTTCTTTTCAAACATGAAAATAATAATGTTTATTTAAAATTTTCATACACATTTTTTCTTTTTTTAAAATTTCAATCATTGTTCAAATACACTTTTCTCCTTTTTACTCCCAGTCAGGTCCCCCCTGCCACCCTCCCCACTTCCCTCCCATTACCACCCTCCCCTTAGTTTATGACCATGTGTCCTTTAAGTTTGTTCCTGTGAACCCTTCCCATTGTCCCCTTAAATTCCCTCTTCTCTCCCCTCCGGTCACCATCAGCCTGTCCTCTATTTCAGTGTCTTTGGTTATATTTTGCTTATTTCTTTTTGTTATTTAGGTTCCTGTTAAAGGTGAGATCATATGGTATTTGTCTTTCACTGCCTGGCTGGTTTCGCTAAGCATAATGCTTTCCAGCTCCATCCATGCTGTTGCAAAGGGTAGGAGCTCCTTCTTTCTTTCTGCTGCATAGAATTCCATTGTGTAAATGTACCATAGTTTTTTTGATCCATTCATTTACTGATGGGCATCTTGGTTGCTTCCAGCATCTAGCTATTGTAAATTGTGCTGCTATGAACATTGGGATGCATAGGTTCTTTTGGATTGGTGTTTTAGTATTCTTAGGATAGAGTCCCAGCAGTGGAATTGCTGGGTCAAAAGGCAGATCCATTTTTAGTTTTCTGAGGAAGTTCCATACTGCTTTCCATAGTGGTTGTACAAGTCTGCAGTCCCACCAGCAGTGCACTAGGGTCCCCTTTTCTCCACAACCTCTCCAACACTTGTTGTTTGTTGCCTTGTTTATGATGGCCATTCTGTCTGGTGTGAAGTGGTATCTCATTGTGGTTTTAATTTGCATCTCTCTGATAGCTAGCAATATTGAACATCGTTTCATGTGTCTTTGGATTTTCTGTATGTCCTCCTTGGAGAAGTGTCTGTTCAAGTCCTTTGCCCACTTTTTTAATTGGATTCCTTGTCTTCTTAGAGTGCAGTCTTGTAAGTTCTTTATATATTTTGGAGATTAAACCCTTGTCTGAGGTGTCATTGGCAAATATGTTTTCCCATAGAGTTGGTTCTCTTTTAATTTTGATACTGTTTTCTTTAGCTGTGCAGAAGCTTTTAATTTTGATGAGGTCCCATTTGTTTCTTCTTTCTTTTATGTCCCTTGCTCTAGGGGACAAGTCAGTAAAAAAGTTTCTGCGTGAAATATCTGAGATTTTCCTACCTACGTTCTCCTCTAGGACTTCAATGGTGTCACGTTTTATATTTAAGTCTTTTATCCACCTTGAATTTATTTTTGTATATGGTGTAAGTTGGTGCTCAAGTTTCATTTTTTTTGCACGTGGCTGTCCAGTTCTCCCAACACCATTTGTTGAAGAGGCTATTTTTACTCCATTTTATGTTGCTGACTCTCTTTGTCAAATATTAATTGACCATAGAGACTTGGGTTTATTTCTGGGCTCTCTGTTCTGTTCCATTGGTTCTATGTGCCTGTTTTTTTGCCAGTACCAGGCTGTTTTGATTAACAGTGGCCTTGTAGTATAGTTTAGTGTCAGGTATTGTGATCCCTCCTACTTTACTCTTCTTTCTCAAAATTGCAGCAGCTATTTCGGGGTCGTTTATGATTCCATATAAAATTTTTGAAGTGTTTGTTCTATGTATGTGAAACATGCCATTGGTACTTTAATAGGAATTGCATTGAATGTGGAAATTGCTTTGGGTAGTATGGACATTTTGATGATATTAATTCTTCCAATCCATGAACACAGTATATATTTCCATTTGTTTGTGTCTTCCTTGATTTCTTTCCTGAGTGTTATGTAGTTTTCTGAATATAGGTCTTTTACCTCTTTGGTTAGGTTTATTCCTAGATATATTATTTTTCTTTTTGCTATTTCGAGTGGGATTTTTCCCTTGATCTCTGCTTCTGCTGTTTCATTGTTGGTGTACAGAAATGCCTTCAGTTTCTGGATATTGACTTTGTATCCCGCTCTTTTGCCAAATTCACTTATTAGGTCATGCAGTTTTTTGGTGGAGTCTATAGGATTTTCTATGTACACTATCATGTCATCTGCAAACAGTGACAGTTTTGTTTCCTCCTTTCTGATTTGGATGCCTTTTATTTCTTTTTCTTGTCTGATTGCTGTGGCTAAAACTTCCAGTACTATATTGAATAGAAGTGGTGAAAGTGGACAGCCTTGTCTTGTTCCTGATCTTAGTGGAAAAGATTTTAATTTTTGCCCATTGAGTATGATGTTGGCTGTAGGTCTCTCATATATGGCCTTTATTATGTTGAGGAATGCTCCCTCTATTCCCACTTTGCTGAGTGTTTTTATCATGAATGGGTGCTCTACCTTATCAAATGCTTTTTCTGCATCTATTGATATGATCATGTGGTTTCTTTGTCTTTGCTTTTGTTTATATGATGTATTACATGTACTGATTTGTGAATATTGTACCATCCTTGCATCCCTGGAATGAATCCCACTTGGTCATGGTGTATGATCTTTTTAATGTATTGTTGGATGCAGTTTGCCAGTATTTTGTTGAGGATTTTAGCGTCAATGTTCATCAGTGATATTGGCCTGAAGGTTTCTTTCTTTGTGTGTCTTTATCTGATTTTGGAATTAGGATGATGTTGGCCTCATAAAAAAGAGATTGGGAGTCTCCCAATTTTTTGGATTTTTTGGAATAGTCTGTGAAGGATAGGGGTTAGCTCTTCCTTAAATGCTTTGTAGAATTCTCCTGTGAAACCATCTGGCCCCCAGCTTTTGTGTGCTGGCAGTTTTTTGATTACTGCCTCAATTTCTTTTGTTGTTATTGGTCTGTTAAGGCTTTCTGCTTCTTTTTCATCGAGTTTTGGAAGGTTATATTTTTTCTAGAAATATGTCTATTTCACCTAGGTTTTCAAATTTCTTGGCATACAGCTCTTTGTAGTAATTTCTTACAATCCTTTGTATTTCTGTCGTATCTGTTGTAATCTCTCCTCTTTCATTTCTGATTGTGTTTATTTGGGTCTTCTCTTTTTTTTCTTGATGAGTTTGCTTAAAGGCTTGTCGATTTTGTTTATCTTTTCAAAGAACCAACTCTTGGATTCATTGATCCTTAGAATTGTGCTTTTAGTCTCTATGTCATTTAATTCTGCTCTGATCTTGGTTATTTCCTTCCTTCTGCTTGCTCTGGGCTGTCTTTGTTGTTGTTCCTCGAGTTCTTGTAGACGTAGGGTTAGGTTGTTTGTTTGGAATGTTTCTAACTTTTTTAGGTGGGCCTGTATTGCTATGAACTTCCCTCTCAGGACTGCCTTGGCTGTGTCCCATAAGTTTTGGGTTGTTGTGAGTTCATTTTCATTTGTTTCCAGAAACCTTTTGATTTCTTCCCTAATATCATTCTTGACCCATTCATTGTTTAATAGCATGCTATTTAATCTCCATGATTTTGAGTGTTTTGGGTTTTTTTCCTTGGGGTTGGTTTCTATCTTCAGTCTCTTGTGATCTGAGAAAATGCTTGGTATGATTTCAATTTTCTTGAAATTCTTGAGGCTTGTTTTGTGTCCTATCACGTGGTCTATCTTTGAAAATGTTCTGTGTAATTTTGAAAAGAATGTATATTTAGCTTCTTTGGGATGGAGGGCTCTGTATATATCAATAAAGTCCATTTCATCATGGGTATTGTTCAATGTCACAATATCTTTGTTGATATTTTGTTTGGAAGATCTGTCCATTTTTGATAGTGGGATGTTAAAATCCCCCACAATAATTGTGTTACTGTCTATATCTTTCTAGAAGTCCTCTAAGATTTTCTTTATGTATTTGGGTGCTCCTATGTTGGGTGTATATATATTTACAATATTTATGTCTTCTTGGTGGATTCTTCCCTTGAGTATTATGAAGTGACCTTCTGGGTCTCTCTTTATGGACCCTTTTTTGGAAGTCTATTTTGTCTGATATGAGTATTGCTACCCCGGCTTTTTTTATTTTCCTGTCCATTTGCTTGGAAGATTTGTTTCCAGCCTTTCACTTTCAGCCTGTGTAGGTCTTTTATCCTGAGGTGGGTCTCTTGTAGGCAGCATATAAGTGGGTCACTTTTTCTTATTCATTCAGCTATTCTATGTCTTTTGATTGGACTATTTAATCCATTTACTTTTAAGGTTATTATTGATAGGTACTTATTCATTGTCATTTTATGTATGTGTGTTCCTCTCTCTCTCTCTCTCTTTTCCTTCCTTTCCTTAAAGCAGTCCCTTTAGAATCTCTTGCAGAGCTGGTTTGGTGGAGGTGTATTCTTTTAGACTTCTTTTGTCTGGAAAGCTTCTTATTTGGCCTTCTATCTTGATTGAGAGCCTTGCTGGATAAAGTAGCCTTGGTTGAAGACTTCTGGTTCTCATTACTTGGAGTATTTCTTGCCATTCTCTTCTGGCTTGAAGTGTTTCCATTGAGAAGTCAGCTGTTAGCCTTATTGGGACTCCCTTGTATGTTACTTCCTATTTCTCCCTTGCTGCCTTTAAGATTCTCTCTTTGTCTTGAAATTTTGCCATTTTAATTATGATGTGTCTGGAGCTGGGCCTTTTTGGGTTCCTCTTGATTGGGACTCTCTGTGTTTCCTGGATTTGTGTGACTTTTTCTCTCATCCAATTAGGGAAGTTTTCCTTCATTACTTTTTCAAATAGGTTTTCTATCCCTTGCTCTTCTTCTTCTCCTTCTGGTATCCCTATTATACGGATATTATTATGTTTCATATTGTCTTGCATTTCACTTAATCCCTCTCCATTGTTTCTGAGCCTCTTTTCCTTTTCTTGCTCTTTCTGGGTGTTGTTTTCTACTTTGTCCTCCAGCTCGCTAATCCGATCTTCTGCTTCATCAATCCTGCTTTTCATTCCTTCTACTGTGTTCTTCAGTTCAGAAATTGTATTCTTCATTTCCTCTTGGCCCTTGTTGACAGTTTATATTTCCTTTTTCATGTTTATATAGTTTGCAGTGAGATTGTTATAGCTTCCCTCTAGTTTCTAATAGCTCATTGTGAGTTCATTGAACTTACTGATAATCATTGTTTTGAACTCACTATCTGATAGTAGAGTTGCCTCTATTTCATTTATCATTTTTCCTGAGGCTTTCTCGTTTACCTTCAATTGGGGATTGTTTCTTTGTTCTCTCATTGTTCATCGGTTTCTTCTTGTTAGCCTCTGTTTCTTAAATTGATCTGTTCTAGTTCCCTGTAATTATGGTGTGAACTTCTGTGGTAGAATACTTGTGAGATTCACTGGTGCAGTCTCCTTTGTGTATCCTGGTGTTCACAACTTCCCCCTACTCTTTTTTTATGATCAGTTGGAGGAGTAAGGCAAAATGGTTTAAGACAGCAAGACAGTATACTATGATATTTACATTAGCAGCCAGTAGAGAAGAGATGGGTTATCCTTTGGCTCCTTATAATGTTAACCGTGACCCTCCACCCCACTATCCATGTTTTAGAAAGGATGGAAAGAAGGTAAGACTCTTATTGGGGGACAAAGAGGATTGTTAGTTGGATCTAGAAAGCTGTGAGGCTGTGGGAGGTCAGATTTCTAAGGTAGGGTTGGAATAAAGATTAGTATAATAGGAATAGTGTGTAAAAGAATTGAGACAACCCCCACAATAGTATAGTTCAGGAAATTGCAAAGTGGTCTGAGATCAGGTAGGGATATTGAGTAGTATTTACAATTGTATGAACTAGGTCTTATTAACAGTAATAGTAAAGTGACAGTCTTCTGGAAGAATCGATGAGATCTAGATAACAAGAATAAAGAGTATAGAACCTTGAGAGGTGTATTAATGGAACACAGATGTAGGATAATAAATTATCAACACACTGTGACTGAGATACCAGGGGGAACCTATCAAATGACAGTATAACCAGCCAAGCAAAGAAGATTATACAGAAAGAAAAAAGAATACCAAAATACTATTAAAATAAAAAATGTCGGAAAAGTGAGAAAAAGATAATACAAATTTACAGTAACTTGCAAGATCAAAAAAAAAAAAGCAGAAGGTGGAATGCAGGAGAGATAAATTTGGAGTGGAAGGAATAATACTAGGATGAATGGAAGAGAAACATAAGGGATTGAGAGATATAAAAATAATAAGAATTGAAAAATATAAAAATGTCACTTAAAACACAAGATAAAATCAATCAACCAACAATAGCCAGAAAAAAAAACCAAACCAAAACAAACCAAAACCAAAACCCACAACCAAACAACAAAAACAAAAACCCTCTTGTTGGTTTCTAACTGGCCAGACCAGTTTTTCTGATCTTGCTGGCTTCAGCTGGCTGAGGGACCTGTGAAATGCCTCTCTTTCTCCCAGCCAGATCCCAGCAAGCCTGTCAGGCACCCTGGGCGCTCCCAAACACACCGCTTTCTGGATCTCACTTCCCTGTTCCTCCGGACTCCAGGGTCTTGCAGGGTTCCAGCTCCAGGATCTCAGGAGGCACTGCGACACCCTGGGATTCACTGCGCCCTTCCGGGGGATCGAAAAAGGGTGCGCCCCTCCCCCAAACTTTCGAGACTCGGGGTCTAGGATTGCCCTAAGCACCTCGCCGAGACCCTTCTGGGTTCAAAAAGTGCGAGAGAGTTAGTCTTCCCAACGGTGCGCCAGCCAAGCCTTTTCCAGCTCTGTGTTCCCCGTGGAACCGCACTCCGACCGGGTGTTGGCGCCTTTCCTGGCTCCCCCGGTTGGGCTGGCTGGAAATTTCTGAGCCACTATTGTAGGAATGCACCTAGCGCCACGTCCCTCCCGGGATCGCAGTGTGCGATTCAGGCCTCCCTATGGGGTGCGAACGGAGCGCAGCCTGGCTCTGTGCTCTCCACCGACGTGCACTTTCACCAGGCTAGGGGTGTGGGTGCTCTTCCAGGCTGCCCCTGGTCCTGTCAGCTAGAGGCCCTCACTTCTCCCCCGTCTCTGGGCGGGCGTTCATTGTACCTGGGTGATTTTTTCCCAGTCCAACTGGCCAATCTGTTCCTTCTAGCAACACGTTCTCCCCTGGAGTTGCTCATCCCCGTATTCGGGGGAGGGAGCAGCGACTTCCCTCTCCCGGGCCCTGGGGCAGACCCTGGAGCACCAGGCGGGCCTGGGGTCTGCATACCCCTAGACCCCGCGCTGAACCATGGGCCCCTTTTGTCCTGTAGCAGACTCCTTACCGTCTGGTTTTCCAGTGAGTGCAATAATTTTTGATGTCCTGCTTTCAAAAGTGATTCAGTAACCCAGCCCACTTGTTCTGTTTCTCCACCGATCCGCGAGTTTCCCCCCTCTTCACAGAAGCCGAGAAAAATGCTGCCTAGAGTAAAGCCGCCATCTTCCATCCCCCACACATTTTTTCATAGTAATGAGCTTGTTCTTAAAGAGCATGAAATGACCATGTCATCTTATTAATTGTAAAGACATTACCCTCTGAAAAATATAATATGCTTTTAAAATGTAATGGCCTTTCAAAATATCTAGATTATGTCCTACAGACAGTCAATGATCCTATCTTCAATAAATGTATCCTTTTTGAGGAATTTGAAAATCTAGCAGTGATTTCAGAGAGGAAAAAGAGCACACATACCAACTAGGATGATTATCAGAGACTCAATCTTCAGTAAAAAGTAGAAACACTGATCCTTGTGTCTAATCCCTGTAGCATGTAGAGGCAGGTACAGAGGACAACAGAGTAGTTCAACAGGGTATTGTATCTTGTTATAGGACAATTCCACTGTGATCCCTTTTTCTCTGAAACACAGAGGGAGAAGAGTGTAGATTTCTCAGGGCCATCAAGAGACTGAGCAGAGTCATAATAACCGAGGAGGACAGACCTTTAAAAGAATCCCAATGTCCCTTCTCCAGCGAACTTCACTCAGTATTTTGTGTCTTTAGTACCTTGTGAAAATAAATAATAATTTCTCAGAGTGATTGAATTTGTTTTCAGGTTATTCACTGTGTCAGTCATGCAAAATTTGAAGTTTGGTGTCTTATGTTACATTGCCAGTGATATCAGGAAGGGGGCCCTTCCCTACATGATTCCTACAGGTTAACAGTACTGGAATAATTCATATTTTATATGCACTAAAACTGAAGAGATTTTACTCACTTTACAATGTGCAGTTATTAATGGGAGTTAAATGCCCTTTTAAACAATTAGCTCAGAACTGCTCAGGATTATAGAGGTTGTACAGACACAAATTTACCTGACAGTTCCCAGCCCAATGCTTCAGATATTTCAGAGATGAGATAAGATAATTGAAAAATAAACAAGCAGCCTTTAAGATCATGATAGGTCCTCTATAAGAAAATAAAGCTGGATGGAGGAGATAGAAAATGCGTGGGCTTGGGTTTACTTTCATATGTAAGACAGTCTGGAAAATTTTTCATGACTATGTGACACTGGAGGAAGATATGGAACAGGGACAAGTGGGTCAAGGAGATTTCTGGAAAAGCTTATTTCAGGAAGAGAGAATGGCTTTTGCAGTAGAGTTGGACCAAGGGGTTGCTTGCCATACTTGAAGGTCAGAAAACTAGTGTGTCTGGAATAGATGGGATACAAAGAATGACAGGAAACATATAAACAGGAACCATATTTTCTAAGGCAGTGCTACCAAATAGTGATTTTTATGAAATTAAAGAGTCTGGGACAGAAAGTAGACCAATCACATCACTTAGTGTCCTGTTTATCTCAATTTACATGATCTTCACTGAAAGGCTTTCTGATCTAAAGCACTGAGTTCCTTGATAATCTGGTAAAAACTTTGTGTTCTGTATTAATGAGCACTTTGAACAGCAATAATGTTGAATCTTTTGGATGGTGGTAAAAAACTTGGAATTTTTTGTGATTGAGATGCAAGTGACAGAAAGGCTTTGGGAACAAAGGAACAAATAAAAAAATGCCCTGACTTGGGTTTTAAAAGAATCCATCTCTAAAGGCTTACAGGTTTTTTTCTGGTGTGATTGTTGTTATTTGTATGAGGAGGGTAGCAGAACTGTCAGTTAGAAGACCATTACATTACCTGATATAGAAGCAATGTTGGCTTGGACCTTAGTGTTGTGATTTTATCTACACATTGGACAAAGACTGCAGGTGAGCTGATGGATTAGAGATGACTGTGAGAGCAAGAGAGGCATCACCAATAATGGCAAGATTTTATATCCGAGTGTAGAAAGGATGGAGTTGACCTTGACCGAAAGAGGAAAGAGTCTGAGAGGATCAGGTTGAGAATTTGGGAGGATGAAATTCTTGGTTGTGCACATGTTTAATTCAAAGTGCTCAGGGCACTGAACTGAGACTGGTTTCACTGTACTGAGTTATTTCTATCTGACTGATCCTTCTGTGAGCAGTGACTGTCTGCAGGGCTGCAAATTGGGAAGATAACTGAGATCTTAAGAAGTTTGTCTGCATTCTCTCTGAATCCTTCATTAAACATCAAAATTCAACAGAAACAAATGGAATGAGGTAGAGTCCAGGATTATCTTTCCTCTGTGTGAAGTAGAAATCACCCCACCCACACTCAGAAGTCAGAGAGCAATCACTCATTGCATGTATTAAGCTGTTTGTATCCTATTTCTTTCTTTTTTTTATTCTTGAAGGAAGGCTCTACCAAGGTGTATATTCCTATACCATTCATGAAGACCTTCTCTATCAGTGAGGACCCATCATCGTTTATGATCTCTCATTCACTGTATGTAGGTCCTATTCTATGCTGCCTTGTTCTTAAGTCAATAAATCCCATTACACGATTTCTGTGTGGGCCATCGCCCCCATACCAGAAGATGCCTACAGCATCAGGAGGCTTATTGTGTACACGTAGAAGCACATCTTTCCCTTTGGCAGCAGTGGTTAACACAATGGGGAGTTGTGCTGTGGTGGGCACACCCCATAAGTTTAAGACTGAGACTAGGAAATAAGGAAAAAATATCAATATTTATGTCTATGTTTTGGCATGAAAAGATGAGGCTCTGAATCTGAGCAGGTCTCATTATCTTTCAGCCTTAGTCTACATGTGAGTGTGTGTTTCCCATAGTCAAGGTCAACAGCAAGGTCCCCATTACTTCGGCACCTTGGAAACTTATTTTTTTCTGTTTCAAATGCTCTTCCACAGGTGTTTGTCTCACTCACCTCCTCACTGTGTGCTCAGGCCCCTTCACATACTCAGGAGTATCTTAGAAAGACACCTTTGCTAACCACCTTCTCTAAAGATTCTGTTTTCACTTTCCGACTTGACCCTGCTCTGTTTGTTTGTTTGTTTGTTTGTTTTTCATGGCATTGTTGGGTACCTGGCAGGACACCTACATCTTTCCTTCTCCCTCTCTCTTCCGTAAAACATGGGTTCAGTGAGAGCAGGGCTTGTCTGGTCTAGTACCTCCACTGACTGCAATAGCCTGGAAATACATGGGGTTGAATGAATGACTCCTGGGGTTTATTGACCCGTTTCTGAGGTTTGTAGTAAAGACAATGTCTAGCACCCCAGTTAAATTTCATTCCTGTGTTTCCTGACATAAATCATTATTATTATTTTCAGTTTTCATAATTTAATATTTAATAATAAATTACAGGAAGGGAGCAGCAGTTGAGGTTTTCCTGACTAGCACCACTTCTAGATGATGAGATTTTCTTCTTGCTCGGCTACCTTCCACATCCTACTCGGCTCATTTTTCCTTCACTCTCAGGTCCAATCAGAAGGCTTCCCTCTTTTCTCAGAACACTGTTCTCTTCAGCAGATCCCAGCCAGTCACTATGTGAGATCCTAAGTCTACCCCAAGGAATTGTCTCCTACTTACCAATTAGCAGGAGACCTTGCCAGTGGACAAGTCCTCTGTAGGTAGACACTGAAGAGGACCCTCTGGTGTATGATGTCTCTTCTGTGGTTGCCTCTTTGAGAGAAGCTTGAGTTTCTATAAGGCTCACAGGCACCTCTGTCTAGAATGGTGCAATCTGCTGTGTGTCCTACCTGTGTGCTGAGCTTTATTCTGGGACAATGTTACCATTCTTGTCATCAGAGTTGGGAACAGAGTATGTGCATGACACTTTCCCAGTATTTTCCCTCCTTCGTTCCACCCTTGTCCCTTAATACTACTGCTCCTGTATATTTTGGTTCCCTAAGAACTGAGGAACCACACACACATGCACACATGCACATAAATACACAAACACCCTTTCCCATGTGCTATTTGGGAAAGCACAAGCCTGGGTTGTTCAGGTTTCAGGCATTCTCCACAGCTCCCTGTCAGGTGTACAGTAGTCTTTGCCTCATCCCTCTCTCTTTCACAATTGACTTGAGCTAAAGTCAGGTGATCTTGAGCTAAACCCAAAAAACCTGCCACAAGGACATGATTGTGAAATTTTGTAAACATTGCAACTCCCAGGTGACACCTAAAAATGCAGCTTTAGCAGCTGTCTTGGTAATGTGGGTGCCCTTTCAGAGCAACATCCCTTCATGTAAAAGTAGAACCACTTCTCCTACACTCCTGTGCACAGGGAAATTCTCCACGTCCTCTTGAACTGCCAATTCTTACTGGGTGCAGTGGGTCAGAGACTCTGCACCTGACAAGCTCTCAGGAGAGGTTGATTCTACTGGCCTGTAGGGTACACTTACAATAGCAAGGCTGATGGGGGCACATGTGTCCCTGACAGGATGACCCACTCATGCTAGCATTGCCCTGTGCAGTGAATTGGTCTTGGGTCTGTCCTCACCACAGAGAGCCCTAATTGTACTGAAAAAATGGTGATCATTTCTGTTTGTGCCAAAGATCCCAGCTGAGAATCCAGGCTGCTTCATGTTCTCAAAGGCTCTGAGAAGGTTTTATTTTCTCCCAGCAGGAATCCTCAGAGATGACTCTGTGGATGAGAGGGGCTCTATTCTTCTCTCTCAGGCTGTCACCAGACTGGATCTCTAGCGATCCAGAATCTGGAGCAACTCCATGTGAATAGTCAAATAGTGGTCTTGCCAGTTCTTTTGTTAGAGGAAGTGAGGTTCTTGTAGAACCCTCATCCACTCTGACATGAAAACAACTAGAGATTCTGGGTTTTCCTGTCCCATTCTTCACAGGACATATCCATTATTTCCCAAGACATCGGGAAAGACAGATGACTTCAGAAAAAAATGGGCTGGTATCCCACAGAGTAGAAACTCTCAGAATGAAAAGTCGTCTCTGATTCATATAAGGTCTTTCCTCACCTGGTAGCAACTCTACCAGGGGATGAGGATCCATAGATTCTGTCAAGTCAGATATCTGTGAGAACAGGAAGAACACAGGTCTGTGATGATGAGACATAACTCCCAAGGTGGGCCTTGGGAGGGCTGTGATTATGGGGGATATAAAGTGGGGCTCAACCCCTCACTATCCGGAGCTTCCTTTCCTTCCTCCTGACTCTAGAAGTAAAAACTTACCCTAGGATGTCCCCAAGCAGGTGGTGGCTCTTCTCATGCTGCCACCAATGTTTATCTGTTCACCCCTTTATTGACATTTATGTTGTTTCCAATTTTGGGCTTTTACAAGTAAACCTGCCATGAACTTTTGTGCAGAAACATCTTTAATGCAAAAAATCAGTGCTTGTAAAACCATTGAGTAGCTGTAGAAATAGAAGTTAGGGAATTACCCCTGGAGTCTGGTCTCAAAGCTGCCTGACCACAGTCCAACCCAGAGGGACAGAAAAACCTGCTTTTTCACATAAAGCTGTGTCTGCCACTGCCCACGCATCTGACATCACAGTGGCAGAAATAATGGCCCCATCTCCCTTCCAGCTTCTCAATTATGAACAGGTGAACCTCAGAAAGTGCATTTAATTCACACCTGGATTCTCAATCACTAGGAGTTGGGGAAAGGTAGCCTTTACCATTCATTTCCTCTGATACAAACAAATGAAGAATAGATTGCCAGGTGCCAAAGACAGTACCTAGCATGTCTGAGCCCACATGCAGGAGGCATGCCTCTGGGTGACTGACTCTGCCTCATTAAGTGTCAGTTCTCTTCTGTGATGCCACAAAAATATGTTTGGTCTTCTTTCTTGGATTTTAGAAAAGATCAACTAAAATGTTTGAAATTCTCTAAGGGATGAGGGTGATAAGAGTGCCCTTTGTTGTGATGAGGCAACTCCTGGCAGGCCTCTGGATAGATGCAAAGTGAGGGCAGGTCACCTGAAAGACCAAGTTCTGATCAGAAGCTTGGAATTTTCAGCTGTCAATGTAAGAAATGTTTCAACCTGAAGAGAATTTTTATGAGTGCATTTGAGGCAAAAATGACAATAATTGTCAAGAAAAAATATCTCAGTGGATTGAGAAAATGTTCTGGAGAATGGCAATTTTTCATCTCATTTTATAAAGAACTGTCAAAGGAGAGATCTGAGAGATTACACGAAATCCATTGGCAATACATTAGGCATTTGGGGAAAAGGAAACTGCAGAAATCTTTGAGATTGTGTGAAAAGTAAAACAAATAGTCTCATACAAATACTAGGTTGGTTGGTACAGGAAAGTTAACAGTTAACCTCAATCACAACAACCACAGTAATGAGAAGGTATGTTGTCTCCATTACGGTGCAGTGAGGGGTTTGGAAATGAGTAAATTACCCTGACATTTTAAGATATGTTATGGTAGAGGCAAGAAGAAACCCTCGGTTAAGGTAAAGTTTGACCTTTCTCAAGAAGATACTGGCCTAGGACATGACTGACCACCATGACTTGCTGTTGGTAAAAAGTTTTAATTTCAAACCCTTCTACTTGGTTATTTTAAGTTTCTGAGGTGGACATGCCAACTTTCAGGCCTCCCCTGAGCTTGTCAGTTTTAGTATGTGGACACTTTTGTGTCCACATTGCCCCTTTCTGTATTAAATCCACCTAAAGGATGCATTGGTGAGACACCTTAGAGTTAGATAACATTGTCTCACAGTGCTAGGAAGGGATATTTAGGACATCTAAGCATCAGTGTTTATCCTGCTGAACCATGAACCTTTGGTGATACAGCAAGAACTTAAACTTGGATGGAAGTGAAAACCAAATGTTCTCAAAAGTAAAAAGCAGGTAAATGGGAGGCATTTGTTCTTACAGGCCTTTCTTTGAAAAACACTCTGGATCATTTCTAACCTATAAGCTATCATGATCTAAGTTTTCCTGTCTCATGTCTCTGTGTTTTGCATCTTGTATTACATTTACTTATAGTTTGAGGTCACTCTATACAGCAATCCAGTTTTAATCATCTGTCTCTCAGATGGGTTCTTATTCACTATGGCCCAACTGTTATTAATCATGAATCAGATTTCTGCTAGTTGTACACCTGGAAGATGTAACCTTAAGATTTATTGGGGGATGGGGCTGTAAGAACACAATGTTGTATAGTACAGTTACCACCTAAAAGTTCCACGGGTGAGGAGGACAGTAAGAGTTTTATAAGTACATTTCCTCTGCTTCAGCAGCAGATATGGAGGGTCCTGTTTTATTGCCACTTCAGTTTCCCTTTAAATTAATATAGTTGGTAGTCCTTGTTGAGTTTTTGTATAAGGACATTCAAATCATTTGATTCCAGCATTTTTCCATAAAATTTATTTCTCAACATTTTTTCCAGTAACCTTCTACAACCCCCCTTGATCTGAGTTTGTCTCTTTTCACTCATTCAGAAATGACCAACTTGTAAGGATAAAATACACTCTTTTTACCTCTCCTAAAACACACATATCCCTCTTCTTTCTTTTGTAGTTACATTTCTTTTGAATTTAAATGTGTTAGCAGAAATGGGACCTGGCTCAGGGCAGGTTTGCGGAAGGGTAGCCAGTTGTGTATGGATTCTTGACTGTGTGCAGGAAGAGTTCCCCAAAATAAGCCCAGGTGATTCTGAGCATACATGTATTAAAACTGGGGAGAATGAATGAAGGATGGACAGAGAAAAAACGGGTAGCAGAGGAGAGATGAGGTGGGGTTGCTATGGTTCTCTTAGAACTTTAAGTGAAAGATGTGAGAGTTGGAGGGGCTGCTGTCTGCTTATTGCTGAATCACACAAAAGGGTCTCTGGGGAATATTTTAGGGGGTTTTCTGAAACAAGCTACCACTACCAATTGCTCCTCTGGTTGCAAGCCTCGTGGGGACCCCTCAGACAAGAGAAGAAGGAAATTTACTAAACAAAAAAGATTTCAGTGGGTATAATGCAAGAAGGGTGCATAGTAGTTTCTTTGTCTTGAAGAGATTTATTGTTTTAAAAAAAGGTAAAAGTTTTACATTAGGTCTGGCAGGATCTCAAAAAATATTCATCAGCTTTTTCAGGTGTGCCATTTCAGGATTGTGGTCTCCCCTAATTGGTCAGTATTGGGATAAAAGATCTAAATCACATGACAAACTACATGGCACAGGAAGGGCCACGCATATGTCAAGTGGACCTGAAGAAAGTGGGAAATGTGTTTGGGCTCCGTGTCTTATTTGGACAAATAGAACATCTGCCATATACTTTATGAGCTACAATGAGAAGTTTCCAGTACTATTATTTGTTGCATGAAATCATATTTTTAAAAACATTTCATTTATTTTTAGACAGAAAGGAAGGGAGGGAGAAAGAGAGGGAGAGAAACATCAATGTGTGGTTGCCTCTCGTGTACCCCCTACTGTGGACCTGGTCTGCAACCCAGGCATGTGCCCTGAGTAGGGAATCAAACCACTGACATTTTGGTTCACAGCCAGAGCTCAGTCCACTCAGCCATACCAGCCAGGGATGAAATCACATTTTTAAACACCAAATGTGTTAGCTCATGTATATGTTAAAATATCAATAATTGAGTCCACTATACAAGAAACATTGGTTTCTGTTTGACATCATATATGTTTCTTTGGTTCAAAGTTCCCCTGCTCTTCTGTTTTCAGACCCCCTTTTCCTTTTCTGCAGTGGTCCACTAGAACTGTAAAAGAGAACCTTTAATTGATTTAATGGGAAGGCACAAGCATTCTCTGGTCAAAATAGTTTGGCTGTTTAATACTGCCCACCTAGTTGCAGCATCAGCCAAATGAATTCCTTTTGCTTCCATGGTAGCAGCTTCAGAAGTCTTCAAATTCTCATAATTGCCAATTGTTTCAATATCTGTATCACATGTAATAATTCTGCAACCTATTTTCTGTCTTTAGTGCACTTCTCTCAAAAAGTTCAGAAGGATTGCTGTTTCTACATCTATAGTTGTGAGCTCCACCAAGGGCATAGCTAGTGTAAGTGCAAACATGGGGAATTTGATTTTTTGAAAATTGACAAGCTGGATTTAGAACAAATAATTCAGATTGTTGAGAGTTTCTTACTTGGGTAAATAAAACCTCTAGTAGTGTCCATCATACGAGTTATTGTCTATCCAATTTGGTAATCTGTTCATTGTTCATGGATTCATATGTAAACCACATTAAGTCAGCATCAGCAAGAAGTTTCCTGTGAACCATTCCTGGAAGCAAAGAGATGGTCAATGGGCAAAACACAATCATGGATATTTTTATTCTGCAAAGAAGGCAGTAAACTTGCTGTGATAAGACTGTTTCCTCAAGTTGAAAACAATAGGTGCAGAAAGTGAGAAACTTAGAGAAGTATTGAGTATAATGGGAATTCAATGGAGATTCAAAAGACTGAAAACATAAAAAATGGAGAGTCCATCAATCTCTTTTCTGTTTGTTTGCATAACATGTCTACATCCAAGAGGGCTCTCAGGCAGAATGGGAGCCCTTTGGCTTTTGAGTCTAATTGCTGATGATAACATTCTATAGGTTTATGATAAACTCTATGGTTTGAATTAGTACTTCCAAAATATTTTGGTATAAAAAGCTAGAAAGTTTGTATTTAAGTGTGTGTCATAATGTGAGCTTTGTATAATTCTTTAGTGATTTTATATCTTACTACTTTTGGGGGGGCTGTGAGTGGGGTAGTTCCATGAATTTGATCAGGCCAGTTCAGCTATATTGGAACAAATAAAAATTGGAAAGATTCTAAATCTTATTGTGACAATATCCACTGAAACCCAGCATCCTCTAAGTTTCCTTCCCTATTTTAAAAGAGGATAAAATAAGATCTTTCTGAGTCTTTCAAGATTAATTAGTATCCATCTTTAGATATAAGATGGCCAATCTATTTTACTGGAGGTTACAAAATTGAATCTCATCCTCTGAGACCTGATGACATTTTGTTGTTAATTGTTGTAACTGGTAAGTTGTGTCCTTTTGTAAGTCTAGTAATGTCCTAGAGCATAAAAGTGTATCCTACACATATTGGTTTAAAGTGGATACTTTAAGAAATTTAACATTATTTAAATCAGTTTTCAATATCTGGGAGAAATAGGTGAGGCTCTCTGTATATCCCTGGGTCATTTTTGTGTAAGTAAATTAGCAACCTTCCCAAGTGAAGGCAAAGAGATAATGACTTTGCATCATTTTTTTTATTGAAATGCTGATCAAGGCACTGCATAAATTTATTACTGAAAAGTGTTCACAGCCCACAGGAATGGCTGATAATAAGGGGCATAGATTTGGAATCATTGAATATCTGGAAATAACTATTATATTTATAGCTCTGTGAGTATTTACAAATCTTATTTTTTACTAGGTTTCTTTACTGGCAAGAGTAGAATTACAGAAGCTTCTATCTAAATTATGTCTCCTTTTAAAGTAGTTTTGTATAATGGCCTTAATTCCAGCTAGTTCAAAATGGCAAATGTTAGGCAGAAATGAAGTATGATTGTGGCAGGAAAAGAAAACCTCATGAAAAAGCTTCTATGGTCTGCAGCTTCATTGATAAGCAGTTCTCTCTGTAACACCCGCAAAATTTCACAGTGCCTTTTTGTTTTAATGTGACAGGACATAGCTGAGCAGTAGCTATTTTTAGGTAGGAGCTGACCAGCAGACATTTCCAAGGAAACAGTTATCTCAAGGCCAAAGCACTAACCTTCGCTTCTGTGAAGCGAAGCAAAGGTTGCTTTTAGCAGTTGTTTCCCCCCTCCCTTTTTGCCTTGTAACAAGTATTTAAAAGAAACTCCATCTGGAGCTCATTTGCTCAGAATTTGGGTAGTTAACACCTCTGGGCCCGCGCATAATAAAAGTTTGTGCCTCGCCATCTTTCCCCGCATGTGAGTTATTTTCTGTAACATTATCAGCCATTATTTTAAGGGGAGTGGCTGACTCATCTCGACAGTATCTGTATTGGAAGGGGCTCAAAGTTGTATTCACACATCCTGCAAAAAACATTGAGTGTCAAGATTTTTATTTTTATTTTTTCTTGTGAAAATTCCTTTATAGTTACTATTTTACCAGTCATTTTAGTATTCAAATACATTTCACCCTTCCAGGAAAAAATATGTGGGTGCCAGATTTAAAAAAAATCTCTCCCTATCAGGTATACTGAGGCTGATTACACCAATAAAAAAAAATATGTTGGCTCATCACATTTTATAGCTGGAAGGGGAGAAGTTTTGATTTAAAAATGGTCATTAGATGAAAAGATACCCAAGTGTCCCAGGTTCGATTCCTAGTCAGGGCACATGCCTGGCTGGCAGGCCACGGACCCCAGCAACTGCACATTGATGTTTGTCTCTCTCTCTTTCTCCCTCCCTTCCCTCTCTAAAAATAAATGAATGAAATCTTTAAAAAAATCCAAAAAGAAAAAAAAGATATCCCTACCATTTTCACTGAAGCTTTACTCTTAATTGGGTGTTGTTAAGGACAAATAAAGTATTCCCAGTGCCTGCAAGGGCCTTAGTAATTTCCCCTATTAGAGTGATTTTAATTACTATCTATTGATTAGTAAGGAGAAAGGGAAACCCCCTCATAGTCCACAGACTAAGAAACAATATGATTGCTTTTGTATTTTTATTTTTCTAAATCTTATTTCAGTTTTCTGTAATTTGAACCTTATTGGTAATTCTGTTCCTTCACTTCCAGGAGCCATTAGGTATTAATTGGAATAGGTCAGAATGTCCATGATCTTATATTTTGACCATTAATTTAATTTTTTCTGCAAACCCAAGAGGGTCCTGGGAAAGTCTTTCAAATTTTTAGGTAGATTTTTATAATCATTTTTTATATATTTTATTTTATATTAATCATTTTTCAACTACAGTATTCTCCCTTTTACTCCCAATCCAGCCCACCAAACAAACCCTCCCCTCTCCCCCACCCCTAACCACCTGCCCCCCTAGTTTTTGTCCATGTGTTCTTTAAATTTGTTCCTGTGAACCCTTCCCATTGTCCCCTTAAATTCCCTCTTCTCTCCTCTGTGGTCACTGTCAGCCTGTCCTCTATTTCAGTGTCTTTGGTTATATTTTGCTTGTTTCTTTGTTTTGTTGTTTAGGTTCCTGTTAAAGGTGAGATCATATGGTATTTGTCTTTCACTGCCTGGCTGGTTTCGCTTAGCATAATGCTTTCCAGCTCCATCCAAGCTGTTGCAAAGGGTAAGAGCTCCTTCTTGCTGCTGCATAGAATTCCATTGTGTAAATGTACCATGGTTTTTTGATCCATTCATTTACTGATGGGCATCTTGGTTGCTTCCAGCATCTAGCTATTATAAATTGTGCTGCTATGAACATTGGGATGCATAGGTTCTTTTGGATTGGTGTTTTAGTGTTCTTAGGATAGAGTCCCAGCAGTGGAATTGCTGGGTCAAAAGGCAGATCCATTTTCAGTTTTCTGAGGAAGTTCCATACTGCTTTCCATAGTGGTTGTACCAGTCTGCAGTCCCACCAACAGTGCACTAGGGACCCCTTTTCTCCACAACCTCTCCAACACTTGTTGTTTGTTGCTTTGTTTATGATAGCCATTACTGACTGGTGTGAAGTGGTATCTCATTGTGGTTTTAATTTGCATCTCTCTGATAGCTAGCGATATTGAACATCGTTTCATGTGTCTTTGGATTTTCTGTATGTCCTCCTTGGAGAAGTGTCTGTTCAAGTCCTTTGCCCATTTTTTAATTGGATTCCTTGTCTTCTTAGAGTGCAGTCTTGTAAGTTCTTTATATATTTTGGAGATTAAACCCTTGTCTGAGGTGTCATTGGCAAATATGTTTTCCCATAGAGTTGGTTCTCTTTTAATTTTGATACTGTTTTCTTTAGCTGTGCAGAAGCTTTTAATTTTGATGAGGTCCCATTTGTTTCTTCTTTCCTTTATGTCCCTTGCGCTAGGGGACACGTCAGTGAAAAAGTTTCTGCGTGAAATATCTGAGATTTTCCTAACTACGTTCTCCTCCAGGACTTCAATGGTGTCACGTTTTATATTTAAGTCTTGTATCCACCTTGAATTTATTTTTGTATAAGGTGTAAGTTGGTGCTCAAGTTTCATTTTTTCGCATGTGGCTGTCCAGTTCCCCCAACACCATTTGTTGAAGAGGTTATTTTTACTCCATTTTATGTTGCTACTTTCTTTGTCAAATATTAATTGACCGTAGAGACTTGGGTTTATTTCTGAGCTCTCTGTTCTGTATCATTGGTTCATGTGCCTCTTTTTTTGCCAGTACCAGGCTGTTTTGATTACAGTGGCCTTGTAGTATAGTTTAGTGTCAGGTATTGTGATCCCTCCTACTATACTCTTCTTTCTCAAAATTACAGCAGCTATTTGGGGTCGTTTATGATTCCATATAAATTTTTGAAGTGTTTTTTTCTATGTCTGTGAAATAAGCCATAGGTACTTTAATAGGAATTGCATTGAATGTGGAAATTGCTTTGGGTAGTATGGGCATTTTGATGATATTAATTCTTCCAATCCATGAACACAGTATATGTTTCCATTTGTTTGTGTCTTCCTTGATTTCTTTCCTGAGTGTTATGTAGTTTTCTAAATACAGGTCTTTTACCTCTTTGGTTAGATTTATTCATAGATATTTTATTTTTCTTTTTGCTATTGCAAATGGGATTTTTTCCTTGATGTCTGCTTCTGCTGTTTCATTGTTGGTGTACAGAAATGCCTTTGATTTCTGGATATTGACTTTGTATCCCGCTGTTTTGCCAAATTCATTTATTAGGTCAAGCAGTTTTTTGGTGGAGTCTATAGGATTTTCTATGTACACTATCATGTCATCTGCAACCAGTTTTGTTTCCTCCTTTCTGATTTAGATGCCTTTTATTTCTTTTTCTTGTCTGATTGTTGTGGCTAAAACTTCCAGTACTGTATTGAATAGAAGTGGTGAAAGTGGACAGCCTTGTCTTGTTCCTGAACTTAGTGGAAAAGATTTTAATTTTTGCCCATTGAGTATGATGTTGTCTGTATGTCTCTCATACATGGCCTTTATTATGTGAGGAAGGCTCCCTCTATTCCCATTTTGCTGAGTGTTTTTATCATAAATGGGTGCTCTACCTTATCAAATGGTTTTTCTGCATCTATTGATATGATCATGTGGTTTTTGTCTTTGCTTTTGTTTATGTGATGTATTACATGTACTGATTTGCGAATATTGTACCATCCTTGCATCCCTGGAATGAATCCCACTTGGTCATGGTGTATGATCCTTTTAATGTATTGTTGGATGCAGTTTGCCAGTATTTTGTTGAGGATTTTAGCGTCAATGTTCATCAGTGATATTGGCCTGAAGTTTTCTTTCTTTGTTGTTTCTTTATGTAGTTTTGGAATTAGGATGATGTTGGCCTCATAAAAAGAGTTTAGGAGTCTCCCATCTTTTTGGCTTTTTGGAATAGTCTGTGAAGGATAGGGGTTAGCTCTTCCTTAAATGCTTTGTAGAATTCTCCTGTGAAACCATCTGGTCCAGGGCTTTTGTGTGTTGGGAATTTTTTTAATTACTGCTTCAATTTCTTTTGCTGTTATTGGTTTGTTCAGGCTTTCTGCTTCTTTTTCATTGAGTTTTGGGAGATTATATTTTTTAGAAATATATCCATTTCACCTAGGTTTTCAAATTTCTTGGCATACAGTTCTTTGTATTAAATTCTTACAATCCTTTGTATTTCTGTAGTATCTGTTGTAATCTATCCTCTATCATTTCTGATTTTGTTTATTTGGGTCTTCTCTCTTTTTTTCTTGATGAGTTTGCTTAAAGGCTTGTCGATTTTGTTTATCTTTTCAAAGAACCAGCTCTTGGATTCATTGATCCTTAGAATTGTGCTTTTAGTCTCTATGCCCTTTAATTCTGCTCTGATCTTGGTTATTTCCTTCCTCCTACTAGCTCTGGGCTGTCTTTGTTGTTGTTCCTTGAGTTCTTGTAGATGTAGGGTTAGGTTGTGTGTTTGGAATGTTTCTAACTTTTTTAGGTGGGCCTGTAGCACTATGAATTTCCCTCTCAGGAATGCCTTGGCTGTGTCCCATAAGTTTTGGGTTGTTGTGAGTTCATTTTCATTTGTTTCCAGAAACCTTTTAATTTCTTCCCTAATATCATTCTTGACCCATTCATTGTTTAATAGCATGCTATTTAATCTCCATGATTTTGAGTGTTTTTTTTTTTCCCTTGGGGTCATTTTCTAGCTTCAGTCCATTGTGTTCTGAGAAAATGCTTGGTATGATTTAAATTTTCTGGAAATTCTTGAGGCTTGTTTTGTGTCCTACCATGTGGCCAATCTTTGAAAATGTTCCGGGTATATTTGAAAAGAATATATTTAGCTTCTTTGGGATGGAGGGCTCTGTATATATCAATAAAGTCCATTTCATCAAGGGTATTGTTCGATGCCACAATATCTTTGTTGATATTTTGTTTGGAAGATCTGTCCATTTCTGATAGTGGGGTGTTACATCCCCCACTATAATTGTGTTGCTGTCTATATCTTTCTTGAAGTCCTCTAGATTTTCTTTATGTATTTGGGTGCTCCTATGTTGGGTGCATATATATTTACAATGTTTAAGTCTTCTTGGTGGATTCTTCCCTTGAGTATTATGAAGTGAGCTTCTGGGTCTCTCTTTATGGCCCTTTTTTGGAAGTCTATTTTGTCTGATATGAGTATTGCTACTCTGGCTTTTGTTCCTATCCATTTGCTTGGAAGATTTGTTTCCAGCCTTTCACTTTCAGCCTGTGCAGGTCTTTTATCCTGAGGTGGGTCTCTTGTAGGCAGCATATGTGTGGGTCATTTGTTCTTATCCATTCAGCTATTCTGCCTTTTGATTGGAACATTTAATCCATTTACATTTAAGGTTATTGTTGATAGGTACTTATTCATTGTCTTTTATGTACATGTGTTCCTCTCTCTCTCTCTCTTTTCCTTCTCTTCCTTAAAGCAGTCCCTTTAGCATCTCTTGCAGAGCTGGTTTGGTGGAGGTGTAGTCTTTTAGACTTCTTTTGTCTGGGAAGCTTCTTATTTGGCCTTCTATCTTGATTGAGAGCCTTGCTGGGTAAAGTAGCCTTGGTTGCAGACCTCTGGTTCTCATTACTTGGAATATTTCTTGCCATTCTCTTCTGGCTTGGAGTGTTTCCATTGAGAAGTCCGGTATTAGCCTTTTTTGGAGCTCCCTTGTATGTTACTTCCTGTTGTTCCCTTGCTGCCTTTAATATTCTCTCTTTGTCTTGAAATTTTTGCCATTTTAATTATAATGTATCTGGAGGTGTGCCTCTTTGGGTTCCTCTTGATTGGGACTCTCTGTGTTTCCTGAATTTGTGTGACTGTTTCTCTCATCAGATTAGGGAAGTTTTCCATCATTACTTTTTCAAATAGGTTTTCTATCCCTTGCTCTTCTTCTCCTTCTGTTATCCCTATTATATGGATATTATTACATTTCATATTGTCTTGCATTTCTCTTAATCCCTCTTCATTCTTTCTGAGCCTCTTTTCCTTTTCTTGGTCTTTCTGGGTGTTGTTTTCTACTCTGTCCTCTAGCTCGCTAATCTGATCTTCTGCTTCATCAGTCCTGCTTTTGATTCCTTCTATTGTGTTCCTTAGTTCAGATATGGCATTCTTCATTTCCTTTTGGCCCTTGTTGAGAGTTTCTATTTCCTCTTTCATGTTTATGTAGTTTGCAGTGAGATTGTTGTAGCTTCCCTCTAGTTTCTGGTAGCTCATTGTGAGTTCATTGAACTTCCAGATAATCCATTGTTTTGAACTCAATATCTGGTAGTTGAGTTGCCTCTATTTCATTTAGCATTTTTTCTGAGGCTTCCTTCTTTCCCTTCCTTTGGGGATTGTTTCTTTGTTTTGTCATTGTTCATGGGATTCTTCTTGTTAGCCTCTGTTTCTTAAATTGATCTGTTCTGGTTCCCTGTGATTATGGTGTGAACTTCTGTGGTAGAATACCTGTGAGATTCAATGGTGCAGTCTCCTTTGTGTATCCTGGTGTTTACAACTCCCCCCTACTCTTTTTTGTGATCAGTTGGAGGAGTAAGGCAAAATGGTTTAAGGTACAAGACAGTATACTATGATATTTACATTAGCAGCCAGTAGAGAAGAGATGGGATATCCTTTGGCTACTTACAGTGTTAACTGTGATCCTCCACCCCACTATCCATGTTTGGAAAGGATGGAAAGAAGGTAAGACTCTTATCGGGGACAAAAAGAATGTCAGTTGGATTTAGAAAGCTGTGAGGCTGTGGGAGGTCAGATTTTGAGGTAAGGTTGGAATAAAGATTAGTAAATAGGAGGAGTGTGTAAAAGAATAGAGACAACCCCCACAATAATATAGTTCAGGAAATTGCAAAGTGGGCTGAGATCTGGTAGGGGTGTTGAGTAGTATTTACAATTGAATAAACTAGGTCTTATTTACAGTAATATTAAGGCAACAATCTTGTGGAAGAAGCTATGTGATCTAGATAACAAGAATAAGGAGTATAGAACCTTGAGAGGTGTACTAATGGAACACAGATGAAGGATAGTAAATTATCAACACACTGTGACTGAGATAACGAGGGGAATCTATCAAATGACAGTATAACCAGCCAAGGAAAGAAGATTATACAGAAAGAAAAAGAATACCAAAATACTATTAAAATAAAAAGTGTTGGAAAAGTGAGAAAAAGATAATACAAATTTGTAGTAACTTGCAAGCTCAAAAAAAAAAAGGGAAAAAATAACAGAAGATGGAGTGCAGGAGAGATAAATTTGGAGTGGAAGAAATAATACTAGGATGAATGGAAGAGAAACATAAGGGATTGAGAGATATAAAAATAAGAAGAATTGAATAAAAATAAAAAGTCACTTAAAACACAAGATAAAATCAATCACCCAACAATAGCCAAAAAAACAAAACACAAAACAAAACAAAACAAAACAGAACAAAACAAAACAAAACAACCTCTTGTTGGTTTCTAACTGTCCAGACCAGTTTTTCTGGTCTTTCTGGCTTCAGCAGGCTGAGGGCCATTTGAAATGCTTATCACTCTTCCCAGTCAAATCTCAGTAAGTCCTTCAGGTACTATCCCAGGGACCAGCTGGGTGTCTCCCCAGGGCCAATCTGACTTTCCCCTACTGGACCCTGGGCGCTCCCGAGCACACTCTCCAGAGCTCACTGCTGTGGTCTCCGGGGCCCCACAGGGCTCCTGAGTTTTTTTGGTTTCATGATGCAGGCTCAGGGGATTGCAAAGAGATGTGCCCTTCCCCCAAATTCTACTGCAGCAGGCACTATGTTCTCAGGAAGCACCCGCAACTTTTGTGGATTCATGGTGTAATCTCTGGGGATCGTAAAAGAGTACACCCATCCACCAAATTTTTTAATTTTGGGCTCTAGGAATGCACTAAGCACTCTGTCCCTTCCGGGTTCACAGCACAGGAGTCAGTTTTCCCAAGGGGGTGCGTGCTTCCACAGTTCAGCACCGCAGGCTCCAGAAACCTGAGAACGCCTGAGCCCTTTCCTTGATCCGGGCTGTGAGGTCTGGGTTTTCCACCTATCCACACTCCCACTGGACTGGGGGTGCGGGCGCACTTCCAGGCCACCCCTGGTCATGCCGGCTGGGGGCACTCACTTCTCCCAGGGCTATGGGTGGGTGCTCGCAACCCCTGGGCGATTGTCTTGGGGTCCAACTGCCCTCTCTGTGCCTTCAAGCCACAAGGTCTCCCCTAGTTTTGCTCAACCCCCGTAAACTGCAATCCCCCTGGTCCCCGCGCTAGTCCCTGGGTCTCTTTTGTCCTGAAGCAATCTCCTTACCATCTGGTTTTTCAATGTCCGCTATAATTTTTGATGTTCTGTTTTCAAAAATGTGTCGGTACCTAGGCTACTTGCTCTGTTCCCCCAATGATCTATGAGTTTCCCTCCCCTGCACAGAAGCCAAGAATCATGCTGCTTGGAGCATAGTCGCCATCTTTCCCCAGTAATCGATTTTTATAATCTTTTAAGTTTTAGGCATATATATATATAATCCTGGTTCTCCTCTGAGTAAAACTGTCTCTTTTTTTTTTCCCTGAAGGAAGCTGCTAGAATTCTGGATTATTTTTGTCTCAATTTCTATTTTCATTTTCTTGACGTTTATTAGGGAATTGTACTGGAGGACATAAAAAAGGAAAAAAGAAGGAAGAAAGAGGACAATTACAGGCAAAAGCTAAAAAAAAAAGCCCTCAGAGAGCACAGGAAATAGTGAAGGAACTGTAGAAGGAGGAGGAATGAGGTGCTGGCAGTTATTAGCTATAGAGGCCTTCTTTGTTCAGAGACAGTCCCAAAAAGTTTTTATTATTTTTTAAAGAGAATTTATCTGTCCTCCTTGAAGAAGCTTCCCATTTCCAGTAAAGATGTGTTTGCCATTTATTCAGTTAAAGTTTAGAGCTGTCTTTTTAAATTTGGCATGGAAAACTTAATTAGATGTTAAAAGAGGTCTTTTCTGGCCAGCATAAATGGACACCTACTATATTAAACTCTTTACATTTCTCTAAGTACTTGCAAATGAGGCCTTTTTATTTATTATCTATCTGCCAGCATAATAATGAGGGGACTGGGACTGAGAGTATTCAGCCTTGCATGTTTGATTTCTCACATTAATTATTTTACTTTTCTTTGGATATTTGCAGAGTATGAGTACATTTCCGGGGATATTTCATGGTAGCTTTAAGTGGGCTGCTTATGGGCTGAGCTCCAAGGAGCTGTCACCTCCTCAGTCACATCAAAGTCTCCTTTGTGCCCCAGTTTTCCTCCCAGGAGGTAGGTAACCAACCTTTATGTGCACATCCTTGTACGATCATTTACTGAATTACTTTCGAGTTGTAATTCTCTATGAGGTCTTGCGCATTTTGAGGGATTTCCACAGACACTTGCACAGAGATTCTCAGTCACTTAAGACCACCAGACACTGGACCTTCAGGGAGGAAGTGCCTTTTGTCTTCAGAGCCAAAGAAGTGTAGCCTCTCATTTATCCAGCAAACTGTTTTGTTGAGACACTCAAAGAGCAATTTCAATTGAAAGCCAAAGTGAAAAAGCAGCCATCATTTTTGTTTGTTTGTTTTCTTTTGTCTGAGTTTTCAACTCTTATTTTTAGCCTGGTTTCTTTCAACTCTTAACATTTAGGTTTACATTGAGGAATTTAAAAAATGCTCAAAGACATTTAGGCCTTTTACTTTAAAACAGGGAGGTCCTGAATTCTGAGAAAAAACTCCCACAAGCTCATGTCACACAATTCCAAGAGTTAGTGAGCCACAATGGTTCCCTAGGTGGTGTCTAGCAAGATGGTCCTGGGTGGGCTTCTCTGGAATCCTGCCACAATGTGCCAAGGAAATGTTAAAGTAAGAAATGTTTAAATATGTAGAGAAAGTTTAGCAGTTTACTTAAAAAAAAAAGAAACAATATCTCAACAAATCAATAAAGTGCTCCAGGGAATGGCAGTTTTTTATCTCATTTTATACCTTAAAGTCAAAGGAAAGATCATAGGGTTTTCATAAATATTACTGGTGATGGATTAGGGAGTCTGGAGAAAAAAACAGATGAAACACGTGGGGCTGGATAAAAATGAAAACAATAGACATACGCTTTTTGCATTGATGGGTACAGTAGAGTTAGCAGTGAATCGATATGATAACAATAACAATGAAAAGGTTTTTGGTCTCTGCCCTGGTTGCAGACAACACAAGGTTGTCTGCCACCAGTTATGGATTGTGCTGGTGAAGTTAATTTAAGAGCAGAATATAGATCTACCCACCTTGTGTTTAGCAGGCTACATCCTTCTCTTATTGTCACTATATCTCCTGCAACCTGTTTTCCTGACATGATCCACTTTTTACTCAAAAATGTCATATTATTTTTCTGTCCCCTATTATTCTTTTTACAATTTTTATTTATATGTTTGTTTGTTTGTTTTTAGAAGGGTAAGGAATGGGGAAAGAGAGGGAGAGAAACATTGATGTGAGGGAGAAATATCAACCAGTCCCTCTTGTGTGGACACTGACAGGGGACCAAACTTGTAACACAGGCATGTGCTCTGACCTCTAATCAGACCAGGGTCATTTTTTACTCTGTGTGACAATGCCCACCAAATTGAGCTTCAGCAGTCAGGTTTCCCTGTAGTGCTCAATGAGAGATCTTGACAGCCAGCTGTGGGAGCAAAAGATGTTTTTTTCTCTCATGTTTTCAATTATTCTAGCTAAGCTAATAATCAAGTTAACAGAGACAGATTAAGAGGAGACACTGTACAAATTCTATTATACTAATAATATTCTGAAGTGAAAAAATAGAGTCACAAGGAAGTACTGGGTAGTTAAGACTTATATGAATTCTGAAGATAAAGAAGAAAAAGCATTCTGGTTTGAGGCTTCAAACCACATGCATGCACACATGCACGCATGCACACACACACACACAGCCCAAAGCTATAACATGGAGATTCCATAGCAAATGGATAGTAAATAAATATTGGTTGACATTTCAATGTGAATGTTCCTCCCTGACCTGGACCTCCATCTACATAACTTCTAGGCAGTTAAGAGGTAAGTTCTAAGGTGCTTTTCTGAGCCTTCTCTTTCCCATTAACGAGATCAGAATCAATACCCTAAAAGGCACATCTGGGGTGGCAGATATTTCTTCTTTCACAGCAGAGCCAATGTCTTATGCTGGTTTAACCTGTCTAATTGAAAGCTCAATTCTAGCACAGCTAGACATTAATTAAAGTCATTGTACACCTAAATTATTACAAAACAAATTAAAATACTGACATTGCTTTGTCAATCTAAATGTATCAACTTTTTGACTTCTTGTTGTAGAAAGTGTAACAGGTATCTGTGAATCTGGTAATAAAAATGTTCCATGCTTTAGTGTTCATAGCTTCCCTCTCCTGGGGAACTTAATTCCTGGGAAGTAACCTAACATGTGTGTTATGATCTTATCCATAGCTGTTCAGGAAGAACTAGGAGTCCTGTGACCCTGGCTCATGTCTCAGATGATCAGTTTATGCTATCATGTATATGCTATATGTTTATGCTATCAGTACTTACTATTTTTTGTGTATTTTGTTCTGTTTTTACATATCCCTGATTTTAATTGGCATTTGCTGAGCTAGTTGCTACCTGAAAGATTGCAGTCCCATTTCTATTGTTGAGAAATTGGGACCAGGAAGTCTACCAGAAGTGTGCCTGCTCAGCTTCAATATCAACCAATTACTTTTATGTTCAACTTGATTTAGTTCCAAAAATACATAAAACATGAGTGCTCCAGAAGGTCCTGATGTGACTTACAACAACAAATGGGATCACAAGGACCCTCTGCAGTCATGGTAACTTTGTGGTATTGCAGTATTTTCTTAGTCAATGAGAACTATTGTGTGTGGGTGTCCAGGAGACCTTTTGATTGATCACTACTTGTTCATTTGTAGATTCTTTGAATGTGCAATGAACTCATACTGTAAACCTAGCAGGCACTGTCTGGGGCACCAAGCCCATGGCAGCAGATGAAAGAGACAAATAGGAAATAATTGTTGATGTCCAAGTATTTACTTGACAACTAATGTTGATTTTTTAACTTTTATTTGAAGTCTTATTATTGTTTTTAAAGATTTTATTCATTTATTTTTAGACAGAAGGGAAAGGAGGGAGAAAGAGAGGGAGAGAAACATCAATGTGTGGTTGCCTCTTGTGCTCCCCACACTAGGCACGACCCACTTGAGCCACAACCCAGGCACGTGCCCTGACTGGAAATTGAACCAGGGACCTTCTGCCTCACAGTCTGGTGCTCATACCACTGAGCCACACCAGCCAGGGCACAACTAATGTTTAAAAGGCACTTCAGGATGCCCTAAGATTTTTAATCTCTGTCAAATTATTCACTTCAATGTGCTCCTGCAGAATTTTTCAGAATCTCTTTGTGTTTTCAACATCTTCACTTCTTCTTACTTCTTCACTTCTTCCCCACATTAAATTCTACAGAAAGTTCTTTGACTCATTACTCCAAACAAATCCAGAAACTGACATATTTTTTGCATGCTCATCCAAATATTCACACCTGTCACCTGGTGACTGCACTTGTCTTCTCACCAAACTCCCTGCTTGCAACCCGGCAGCCTCGCAAATCCTGGTTAATCTGGAGGCTGAAAAATGGTAACACTGTCCCTCCCACTTTGTACATTTTTTATTTTTTGACTGGACTAATCATCAACTTAAGAGAGAAAGATAGGAAGAAAGAAATAAAGATTTTAATATATGATCATGGAGAATTTATATGCACATAAAAATTTCTGAGACTGTGAGGCAACAGTGGGTATATAAAACAGGTTGTAAAAAAGAAAAAGTGATAATGGGGTCTTATATTTCAGAAGTTAGAATAAGTGTGTTGTTTTAAGATTTTATTTATTGCTTTTCAGAGAAAGGGGAAGGGAGAGAGAGAGGGAGAGAAACCTGAATGTGTGGTTGACTCTCATGTGGCCCCTATTGGGGACCTGGCCCACAACCCAGGCATGTGCCCTGACTAGGTATTGAACTGGCAGCCTTCTAGTTTGCAGGACGTGCTCAATCCCCTGAGCTGCACCAGCCAGGGCAGCATGAGTGTTTTAAAGGTAGTTGAGAAGAACAGGTCCTGTATGGAAAGATAATTTTTTCTGGGCTAGTCCAAATCAGCAAGACACTGGGGGTACCCAGCCAACAGATGCCTTTCAGAAGCCCTTTTATTTCCCATACATAATCAAATTAGCCTAAAGTGAATGTCCTGATTTTTCTCCTGAAAAACATTTTCTGTCTGAATCTCTTGACAGGAATGTGGGGAGGTTCATCATTTTTTTCTCTGATTTTGTTTCCTAATAAACAGCTTAAAATCAATATCCTAAAAGCAAAATTTCAGGGTGGCAAAATGTTGGTTTCCTTCAATAAACACCAATTGCTCACATCTCCCTTTTTCCTTTCAACCTTCCAGTGTCTCCCCAGTTCACTCAAGGTAAGGCCAAGGTTCTAGCTGATGGCTTCATTATTTCTGACTTCATGTATGCTCATCTTCTGATCTTTGTGCTCCAATACATTCACATCCCCTGTGCTGAGCCAACACATTTGAATTGGACAAAGAAAATCACTCCAAGTATGCCTTACATTATTCTAACATACTGTCATACAGTATTGTTGTCACCGTGGTTTGGAATATTGTGTGACTCCCCCTCCTGCATGTCAGGTCTGTGAGGACTGAGATTTTGTCTGTTTTACATATAGTGATAAGAAGACTGTTGGGGAGATGGGGAACAGGGGGTTGGTATTCTTTGATAAATGAGTAAAAAAATTACAAATGTAATAAAAGTTAAAAGGCTAAAACATGGAACATTATCACATCACATAACTGTAATTCTGACCTAGATAAAGACCAGTTAAAGCTTTTTAAAAGAAGTCTCTAATAGACAATGAGCCCAGGAACACCTAGAGCTCATGAGGGGGGAGGAATGAGAATTCCAACCAGAGGAGACAATGTGTGCAAAGGCCAGGAGATAGGCAAGTTGAGCAAAGAAAGTGAATTTTACTGACTCATTTTGGTGATGAAGTGAGCTAATATGCCTCAGGTACCCAATACACAGTCAGTACTAAAAAGTGGCCAGTGCTGTCATTATTGCATTCCTCTGGGTACCCATTGTGGGTCTGCTCACTTGAATGAGGAGTAAATAGGAAAACAGTAGGCTCCCCTCCTGACCACACAAACAATTCATGACATTACAGCTGATTGGTTACAGCTGGACCAAGGTCTCATTGCAAGACAATAAACCACACATATGTAAATTTTCCAACATGATGAGTGTTGGCATGTGTACACACTCTGTGTGAATCCATTTCATCCAAAATTTTCTCACATGCCTTTGTAATCTCTTTCTCTGCTCTGACCCAACCCTGAGAGTTTGCAGGCAATTACTCCTTTTCTTTCTTTCTTGATTGACAGGTTTGCATTTTCTGAAGTTTAAGATAAATAAAATTATGTAACATGTTTTCTTTTTAATCTGGCTTCTTTAATTCAGCATAATTATTTTATGAGGGCAAATTTACATAATACAAAGAAATGATTTTAAAGTGAACAAGTCACTGGCATTTATTGTGGTCACATGATGTGTTGCCATCATATCTACCAAGTACTGAAATATTTTAATCACATAAAAGACTGTATCCATTGAGAGATTACTTCCAATTATCTCATACCCTAACTTGTGGAAAATACCAACCTTATTCTGTCTTCATCCCCTCTTTGTTTTCTACCCTCTTCACCCTGTGTCCTCAGGACCCCTGCCAGCTTGCTCATCTGGTGCTCCCACTAGTTCCAGTGTCAGGAAATTAATCTGAGTCTTTCAAACATTACCCTTTCTCCAACTCTGTGTCTTATCACCATGTCATCCTAGCCTGGGAGAACGGCACCCCCACTTCACCACATGGGATCCAGTTTCCCCTCTCTCAACACATAGGTCAGACCCTCACTCATATTATTCAGCTTCATTCTGAGCCTAAAAAAATAGACCCTCCTACATTGCACCTTTAGGGCCCCTGTATACCAGAGAATGCCTAATACCCTCTCATCTCCAGGCTTCACAGTTTCTCATCTGACTCTGGGAAGACCCCACTCCTCCATGACTTCACTATATGTTCACCTCTGCTCACACACAGTCCACCTCTGAACAGGTCCCCAAGGGTCTCAGCCAAGTATACCAGAGACCACAGGAAGAAGGACAGGAAATGAAAGCAGAACAGAGATGTATCTCCCATTCCCCAGGTTGTGGATGCAGGCTCTTTAAGGACAGGCATGTGAAATGTGTAAAAAGAACAAAGAAAACAAGGAATGAGGACAGTGATGTCTGCTCTGAACTGCAGGTCAAATTGGGCTTCAAAGAGGCTCATTCAGTGCAGGCCTGTGTGTGGCTGATGTAACAGAGACCTGCATGTTTACTGGAGTTTTTCAGTTTTATGATAGGATATCTTTTATAATCTCTGTGACCTTGTTACTTGATGGTGCAGTGACAGTCTATGTGGAATGAGTATGCTGTTGATGCAAAGGACACTGTGGAAATGTGCCCTTTCAAGTAGGCATAGCTTCTAGAATTCTAAGCAAAGGCTGCTTTGATGCAATCTGGGTTTCCAGAAGAATCTGGGAAATAAGGTCATCTTCTGCTGTAAGCATCAAGCCATAAAAGAGGCAAGACTATTGGAAAAACTTTATTTAAAATATTAGTGAAATAAGGAAAAATTGGGGAAATTTAAAAATGCATTCAGAATTGACACTTTGAGTTACATGACATGATTAGCTAATTACAGGGAGGTTATATTAAGTAGAATATGCATCAAATATATTTAAAAATAAAAGTAAGCCTGTATTAAAGACCATGTGTCAGGGCAGTGAGACAAAACTCAACACCCCTGATTCAAAGCCTGCAGCTATTTTAAGAACAGAAGGAACCATGGGCATCTGTGTTTGCTAATTGACTTTACACAAAGGAAAAGCAAAACTTTTCATAAAATCCTGAGAGCAGGCCCTCTTATGTTTTGATTGTAAAGGTCCCCAATAAAAGTAGGCTTCTATTCTCCCTCAGACTTGGCACACAGGAGCACCGGGAAGACTAAAATTCAAAGTAATGGGTCCAGGTATTTGAGACAAATATTCTTTGGTTCTTAACACTGGCAAGAAGCTTTCAAAAACACTTGTGTGTGTTTGAAAAGACCAGATAAAGGATGATCAATCACCAAAATGCAATTACATTCTTAATGGGATGGTCTAAACTGTGGTACATTTACCCAGTGGAATACTATGCAGCAGAAAGAAGGAGCTCCTACTCTTCGAGGCAGCATGAATGGAACTGGAAAACATTATGCTAAGTAAAACAAGCCAAGTGGTGAAAGACAAATACTGTATGATCTGACATATAAGTGGAACCTAATCAACAAAACAAACAAGCAAGCGAAATACAACCAGAGACATTGAAATAAAGAGCAATCTCAGAATAACCAGAGAGGAGGGGGAGAGGGATAATTGGGGATAATGGGAGGTGGGAGGGGAACATCAAGGAACATGTATGGAGGACAGATGGACAAAGCCAAAGGGGATGGATTTAAGGGTGAAAGGTGGAGATAGGTGAGGATGAGGGGCGTGGGTGGGAGAAAATGGAGATAGTTGTCCTTGAACAACAATTCAAAAAGTAGAGTAAAAAAAAGAAAGTAAGTATTCCTCAAAAGAATTATTTTAATGGCCATTATCACTTCATCACAGTTTTGCCATTATATTACTAGGTTTATTAGTATCTGTAAAGAGTAAATTAATACCACAAAACACAATTTATAATTGACACTATAAGAATTCTAACCATAATTACAAATTAATTGTTGTTGGTTTAAAAAAAGTGTTTGAGAGTTTTCCCTCTTCTTGAATATTTTGGAATAGTTGGAGAAGGAGAAGGGTACCTCTTTTTTAATGTTTTGTCATATTCTCCTGTGAAAACACCCACTCCAGGGAATTTGTGTGCTGGGAGGTTTTTGATTACTGCTTTAATATCACCAGCTGTATCAGTCTGTTCAGGCTTTCTGCTTCCTTCTTCTTGATTCAATTTTGGATTTTTAGATTATATTGTTCTAGAAATTTTCCCACTTCACTCAAGTAGCCCAGCTTTCTTAATCTCCTTTCAGAGTTCCTGCATCTAATATCTCAGAAACCCTGCCCTGTCCTTACCCCAGGGAGTTTTAAGTGCAGTGTGAAAGTAGTATCAAACCCCTCAGAGTGCTGATGATGAATATATCATAAGAAAAAAACAAAACACAGCCACTGCTTCTTCCAAAATCCACACTCTTTAGCAACAAAAATCATAGTTTTGAAGATTAGTATTGTTAAACTGTCCATACTATATAAAACTACAATTTCAATATAACACATTGTAATCCTAATGGCGTTTTGTAAAGTAATACAAAATATTGTTAATTCACATGATATTTCAAGAGACCCTGTGGAGCCAAAACAACCTTTCTTGAAAGTACATTATATTGATTGTGCTACTACAATTGTCCTATTTTTTTCTCTTTGTTGCCATCCACTCTGCACCCTCTTCCCACCAGAATTTCTCCCCACCCTTAGTTCATGTCCATGGGTCATACATTAAGTTCTTTGGCTTCTCCATTCCCTATACTATTCTTAAACTCCCTCTGTTTATTTTTTACCTACTATTTATGCTTCTCAGTCCTGGACCTTTACCCCATTCCTCCCCCCTCACCTTACCTGATGATAACCTTCCATGTAATCTTCATTTCTATGATGCTGTTCCTCTTTTAAATGTTTGCTTAGTTTCCTTTTTTGTTTTATAGGTTGAGTTGTTGATAGTTGTAAGTTTGTTCACATTTTACCCTCATAGGTTTTATCTTCTTCATCACCATAGCAAGGGCTTGGTGAAGAGGAACTCCTTGCACTTGACCTTATCTGGATAGCATTTATCTGCCCCTTCATTCTAAGTGGTAGCTTTTCTGCATAGAGTAATCTTGAATGTAAGTCCTTGCCTTTCATGAGTATGAACACTTCTTTCTAGCCCCTTCTTGCCTGCAAGGTTTCTTTTGAGAAATAAGTTGATAGTCTTATGGGAACACCTTTGTAGGTAACTGTCTCCTTTTCTCTTGCTGCTTTTAAGATTCTCTCCTTATATATCTTTAATCTTGGGTAATGTGATTATGATGTACCTCAGTGTGTGCTTCCTTGGATCCACCTTCTTTGGGATTCTCTGAGCTTCCTGGACTTCCTCCAAGTCTATTTCCTTTGCCAGATTGGGGAAGTTCTCCATCATTATGTTTTCAAATGAGTTTTCAATTTCTTGCTCTTCCTCTTCTCCTTCTGGCACCCCTATGATTCGAATATTGGAACTATTTACATTGTTCCCTAGGTCCTTAAAACTCTCCTTCTTTTTTTGAATCCTTGTTTCATTCTGTTCTGATTGAATGTTCATTTCTTTCTTTTGCTCCAAATCATTGATTTGAGTCCTGGTTTCCTTCCCTTCATGGTTGATTCCCTGTATAATTTTCCCTATTTCAGTTTTTATAGCTTTCACTTTTTCCTCTATTTTGCGACCATTCTCAACCAATTCAGTGAGCATCCTGATTACCAGTGTTTTGAACTCTGCATCTGGATCAGCTGGATATCTCTTCATTGCTTAATTCTTTTGAGCTTTGATCAGTTCTTTCATTTTTGTCACATTTCTTTGTCTTGGTGTACTTGTTATGTTGTAAGGGTCAGAGCTTTAGGTATTTGCCAAGGTGGGGGAACCCATGTCGAGGTGTTGTGCTGCAGTCTGGATGAATATTTCTTCTTTAACTCTTAGGTTGTCAGACTTCCACACAGTTCCATTTTATGGCAGTTTTGGTCAATTTTTATTTGTTGTAGTTTTTCTTTTGATTGCACAAGGAAGCAAAGTGTATTTACCTATGCCTCACTCTTGACCAAAAAAGGTAATTCTTTTCTCTTTCATGGCCAAGTATCTTTCCATTATGTAAATATACCATAGTTGATTTCTCCATTCACCTATTAATGGATACTTGGGATGCTTCCTCATCTTGGTGATTGTAAATAACATGCAATAATCATAGGGATAATTATGTTCTTTTGAATTAGTGTATTGGGTTCCTTCAGATATATTCCCAGATGTGGGGTACTGGGTCCAAAGGCAGATCCATATTAAATTTTGAGGTACATCCAGGATTCGTTGCACTGTGACTGCACTAGTCTGCATTCACAGCAACAATGCAGAAGAGTTCCCCTTTGCCTACAGCACTTGTTGATTTATTGATAACAGCCATTCTCCCAGGTGTGGGATGGCATGTCATTTTGGGTTCAATGTGCATTTCTCTTATGATTAGTGATGTTGAGCATCTTTTCATGTCTACTGGTCATCTATATGTCCCTTTTTGGAGAAGAGTCTATTCAGTTCCTTTATCCATTTTTAATTGGTTTGTTTATTTCATTCTTGGTGTTGAGCACTGTATGTACTGTATAAGTTTTGAATATTAACCCCTTATCACATGTATTGGTACACGTGTTCTCCCATTTTTGACCAGTCTTTTTATTTTGACAATTTCTATTGCTATGCAAAAATGTTTTAGTTTGGTGTAGTCCCATTTGTTTATTTTTTCTTTTGTTTCCCTAGCCTAGGGAGATATATCCAAAAACATATTTCTACAAGCAAGATCCAAGATTTTGCTCCCTATGTTTTCTTCTAGCATTTTTATGTTTTGATGTCTTACATTTAAGTCCTTGATCCATCTTGAATTTATTCTTGTGTGTGGTGTAAGAACGTGGTCTAGTTAGGTTTTTCTTCATGGATCTGCCAATGTCCCAACACCATTTATTGAATAAACTATCTTTAGTCCATTGTATGTGTTTGTTTCCTCTGATGAATATTAATTGACTAAAATGGTGTGGCTTTATTCCTGGTCTCTCTACTCTGTTCCATTTCTTTCTGTGTCTGTTTTTATGCCTGTAATAGGCTGTTTTGAGTACTATGGCCTTGTAGTATAGTGTGGTATTAAGTAGTGTGATTCCTCCAACTCTGTTCCACTTTCTTAGAATTGCTGTTGCCATGTGGGCCTTTTGTGGTTCTAAATAAATTTTTGAAATATTCATTCTAGTTCTTTGAAAAACACCACTGATGTCCTCATAGGAAGAGCATTGAATCTATCGATTGCTTTGAGTAGTACAGACATTTTTTTAAACTTTAAAACTGAAGTTTATTATAGATCACAATGTACTTAGAGATCTAGACTGTTCCATAGCAAATAAGAATCCATATTTTTATAGTAGCAAAGTGTACAGTGACTTTGCAAATTCAACTGCATGTATCAATTTCTCTGCTAAGAATATACTAAAAATAACATCAAAAACACTCCTTTCTTCTTAATATGTACTTTGCTAGATAAAAAAAATACAGTACTGAAATAACACATTAGTTGGACACTTTGGAGACTTTCTGCATTTATGAATTGAATGGCCAATTTCAGCAGCTTGACATAAAACAAGACATCCTTCCATACCAACAAAGTTAGCCTTGACTCCTCCTTATAATTAAAGGATACTTTTCTCTGTATATGTATACTTTTTATTACTATTTAAGCATAGTTGTCTCCAATTTCACCATTTCAGTGATGTGAAGTCTTCCTATCCATTAACATGATATGTGTTTCCACTAATTCTTTGTTCTTTAATTTCTTTTTTTAGTATTTTATAATTTTCAATGCATATGTTTTTTACATACTTGCTTAGGGTTATTCCTAGGTATTTTTTCTTTTTAAAACAATTGTGAATGGGATTAATTTATTTTCATTAGTTTGTTACTGTCATATAAAATACAACTGATTTTTGGATACTAATTTTGTATCTTGCTAATATGCTGAAATCATTTATCAGTTCTAGTAGTTTCTCAGTGGAATCTTTGGGGTTCTCCATGTACAGTGTCATGGTATCTGCAAATAGGGACAGTCTTACCTCTTCCTTTCCAATGTGGACATCTTTGATTTCTTCTTTGCATCTTACTAGCTAGGAGTTCCAGTACTATGATAAATAAGAGGTGAAAGCAGACATCCCTGCCTTATTCCTAATCTTAAGGGGAACGCTTGTAATTTTGGACCACTGAGCATGATACTGGCAGTGGGTTTGTCATATATGGCCTTTATTATGTTGGGGTATGTTCCCTCTATTCTGACCTTGCTGAGAGTTTTGATCATACATCATGCTGGATTTTATCAAAAGCCTTTTCTGCTTCTATTGATATGATCATGTGGCTTTTTTCCTTCATTTTGTTTATGTGGAGAATTCCATTTATTGATTTGCATATGTCGTACCACCCTGGGCATTCCTGGAATAAATTGAATGTGGTCATGGTGTATGATCTTTTTCATGCATTACTGTATTTGGTTTGCTAATATTTTGTTGAGGATTTATCATCTATGTTTATCGGAGATGTTGGCTTATAATTTTCTTTCCTCGTAGTGTCATTATCTGGTTTTGGAATTATGATAATCTGTAAAATGAGTTTGGTATCCTTCCGTCCTTTAGAATTTTGTGAAGTAGTTTGAGAAGGAGAAGTGTTAGTTCTTCTAAGAATGTTTGGTAAAACTTACCTGTGAAGCCATCTGGTCCAAGGCTTCTATTTCTTGGTAGTATTTTTGATTACTGCTTCAATTACCTTAGGTGTAAATTGTCTATGCAGACTCTCTGATTCTTACCTATTTATTTGTGGAACATTTTATGCCTCTAGGAACTTTTCCATTTTGTCCATGTTGTCCAGTTTGTTTGCATATGATTGTTCATAATATTTTCTTACAATCCTTTTTATTTCTTAGGTGTGACTTGGCATTTCTACTGTTTCACTTCTGATTGTATTTGGGACTTTTCTCTTTTTATTTTGAGTAGTGTAGTTCAAGGTTTGTCAGTCATGTTTACCTTTTCTACAGACCAGCTCTTGCATTCATTGTTCTTTTGTATCAATGTTTTAGACTCTACTGCAGTTATTTCTGCTGTCTTTATTACTTTCTTCCTTCTACTCACTTTGGCCTTTGTTTGTTTTTCTTTCTCAAGTACCTCTAACTGTCCAATTAGATTGTTTATGTAAGCTTCTTTTTTTTCTTTCCTTTTTTGTTTTTTTTGGCAATAGCCCTGTAATGTAATGAATGTCCCATGAATGTCCCTGTTAGGATTGCTTTCCGAGTTTCCCACTGATTTGAGGTTTTTTGTTCCCATTTGAATTTGCTTCAAGGTATCTTTTGATTTCTTCCTTGATTTCATTGTTGACCCTTTCATTGTTTAATAACATGTTATTTAGTTTCCATGTCTTTGGATGTTTTTCAGTTTTCTTGTGATCAATTTCTAGTTTCATGGCATTGTGGTCAGAGAACGTGCTTGATATGATTTACATTTTCTTAACTGTATTGAATCTTGCTTTGTGTCCCAGCATGTGGTCTATCTTAGAAATAGTTCCATGTGCACTTGAAAAGTATGTATATCGTGCTGCTTTGGAGTGAAATGCTCTGAAGATATCAATTAAATCCATCTGATCTACTGTGTCATTTAAGGCCACTGCCTCCTTGATATTGTGCCTGGAAGGTGTATTCATTGAGGTCAGTGGGGTGTCAAAATCCCCAAGTATAACAGTACTTCTGTTGAAATATCCTTTTATGTCCACCAGGATTTGCTTTACATATTTAGGTGCTCCTATGTTGGGTGTATAAAAGTTTACTAGGATTATATCTTCTTGTTTCATTGTTCCCTTTATCATTATGTAGTGTCTTTCTTTGTCTCTTACTATAACCTTGGATTTAAAGGCTATTGTGTTGGTTATATGTGCTGTTATGCCAGCTTTTTTTCGTTTCCATTTCCATTAAACATATTTTTCCAACCCTTTATTTTTAATTTGTGTGTATGTTTTTATCTGAGATGGGTCTCTTAGAGTCAGTATATATATGGGTCTTGTGTTCTGATCCAGTCAGTCACCTGACCTCTTTTGCTTGGAGCATTTAGTCATTTACATGTAAAGAGATTATTGATAGATACATATCTAGTGCCATTTCATTGTTAGACTGTTTTTCTCTGGTTTTGTTTCTTTCTCTTTTTCTTCTTGTTCTCAAAGCAAATCCTTTGAGTACTGCAACATTTGTTGCAGTACTGGTTTGTTGTTAATAAAGTCCTTTAGTTTTTCTTGTCTGGGAAGCTGCTTATTTCTCCTTTAATTTTAAATGATGACATCACTGGATAAAGTATCCTTGGTGGTAGGTGTTTGCTTTTCATCACCTTGAATATTTATTTAATGCCATTATTTTCTGGCCTGAAATGTTTTTGTTCAGTAATCTGATTCCAGTGTAATTGGTACTCCCTTTTGGTTAACTCCCTACTTTTCTCTATTGGCTTTTTGGACTTCCTTCTTGTCTTTATGCCTTGTCATTTTAATAATGATGTGTCTTGGTGTAGGCCTCTTTGGGTCCAACTTCTTTGGGACTCTCTGAGCTTTCTTGACTTGTGTGAATTTTTCTTTCACTATATTAAGTTTTCAGGCATTATTAGTTCAAATAGTTCTTGGTATGTTGCTCATTCTGTTCTCCTTCTAGTATTCCCTTGAGGTTGAAGTGATGTTATGTGTTGTTCAAAATGTTTCTTAAGCTCCCCTTATTTCTTAAAATCATTTTTTCTTTTTGATGCCCTAAATGGATGCTTTTTCTACCTTGTCTTGCAAAACAGTGATTCTATTCTCTGCCTCATGCAACCTACTCTTTTGTCCTTCCAGTGCACTATTTATCTCAGTTATTGCCTTCTTTATTTCTTCTTTTTTAAAAGGGTTTATTTATTTGTTTTTAGAGAGAGGGGAAAAGAGGGAGAGAAACATCAATGTATAGTTGCTTCTCACACATCCCCTACTGGGGACCCAGGCATGTGACCTGAATGGAAATCAAACTGGTAACCGTTTGGTTGGCAGGCCCCCACTCAATCCACTGAGCTATATCAGCCAGGGCTGCATTCCTTATTCCTGACTGGTCCTTTTTTTATGATATCTATGTCTTGTTTTCATGCTGAGTATCCATATAATCATTATTCTAAACTCTCTTTTTGATAAACTGCTTGCGCACATTGCATCCAATTCTTCTTGAGAATTTTCTTGTTCTTTCATTTGGGCTCTGTTTCTTTGTCTTCCCATTTTGGCTGCTTTTATAGGTATTTTCTCCCTTAGATTTTGAACTAGTCAGTCCATAAAGGGATTGGATTGTTAATCCATTCAAGCTGCAATTGCAGTCAGGTTTAAGCAACAAAGGGTGGGGCAGAGTAATTCTTGTGGGTAGGGCTACTGCTTCATCTCTGGCTGATGTCACAAGGCCAAAACTGCTTTGCCTGAGAAAGATGGCTCCTTCTATATGGAGAATGACCCAGCAAAGGGTTTCTGGTAGCCATTCCTTCAGTTCTTCGAAGAGGCACTAGTCCCAAACTCTCCTCATAGATGCTAGTCCATTCTGCCAGAGTCCAGGTCAAGTGGAGGGAAATTAACTATTGTTTGTTGTCCTTTAAGTGGCTCCCTGCATCTCCAGCCACTTATCCCTGAGAGACAGAAACTCTGCTGTTTTTCACAGCTGAATGTGGTATAGGTTTCTGTCCACCACTGGTGCTTTAGGCTGGGATCCAAGCTTGGGGTTAGACTCCACACTTCTCAGGGGGAACTCCCTGGTCACTAAAATATCCCACCAGAACTTCATTGCCACCTCTGGGAGCCCACACAGCCCTCTTGCCTCTCCTCTACACTCCCTTCCAGTTACTTTGTCCTGAAGTCATTTCTTCTGTCTCTCTATGGTTATAAGGGTTCTCACAAGCTAGTGTTCAGTTGGTGCTGAGCTGTGTTTTGAAAATCCTATCTTGTGGTCCATAATTGCCTGTGTTGATAATTTTTTTTTTTTTTACATAAAGCAAAATCCTCACGAAATAATTTCAAAAAATATTTCGTGATGGTAAAATATACATAGTGCAAATTTACTATTTTAAACATTTTAAGGCACAACTCAGTAGTACTAAATACATTTGCATTACTGTGCAGCCATCATTATACTTCATCATTTTGCCATTCCCATCAACAGTGCATAGGCATGCTGACCTGCCCTCAGTATCACCCACACCTGTTATATTATGGTTCTTGCTAACAGCTATTTTAGTGGGTATGAGATGGAATCTTGTTGTATTTTTAATTTTTTTCTACTTGAGGCATAATTGACTTACATTATTCTATTATTTTCAGGTGGAGAACATAGTGACTCATATTTATATAAATGACAAGGTATTCACCTTGACAGCTCTAGTTAGTCTCTGTCACTCTACAAAGTTATCACAATATTATTGACTAAATTCTCTATGCTGTTTGGCACATTCCACAGACACATTTATTTTATAAGTGGAAGTTTGCCCTTTTGAATCCCTTTTACCTATTTTTACCATCATTCCATTCACAAATTTCTGAAATCTAACAATTGTTTTTTGTATCCATAAGTCTGTTTTTTGTTGTATTTGCCTAGCTTTTATATTCTATATACATTAACATTATACAGTATTTGTCCATGTCCACAGGTGTACTGATGGGTAGAGATGACTGGGAGAGCAAGGGTGGTATCACCAACAACACCATGATTTTAGACCTGAGCATAGAAAAGATGGAGTTGACCTTGGCTAAAAAAGGAGTGTCTGAGAAGATCAGATTGAGAGTTTGGGAAAATAAAGATCTTGGTTATACATATGCTACATTAGAGGTACCCTGATATGACTAAAATAGATATCCCAAAGTGGTTTGACTCTTTTCCTATCAAACTCATTGGAAAACAGAAAGAAAATAAAAACTAAGATGCTGAGCACAATGATTCCCAAAATGTCTAAAAACAAATTCAGCATGACAGTTTTGTAAGATGGAAGTGGTTTTTTGAGATGTGTGCTGTTCCTTTCCTGTCACTGAGGGCCTTAGAGGTGGTGGTTCCTAGACTGTTGCTACAGAGGCTGCAGAGGAGCTGGGGCCAGAGACCAGTGCTGTGTGTCCATTTCCCAGGAAGTAGCAGTTGATTTTTAGTGAGGTGCATATTTGGTCTTATTTCAAAGATTGTTCTGGACTGCTTCCAAATATATGAGTAAAATATTAAGTTAAGTAAATACTACTGTTCTTTTTATAGTGTTGTTTATTTACAGTTGTCCCATTTTTTTCCATTACCCTCCCCTCTCCAGACTCATTCTGACCACCCACCTTCAGTCCCCCCCCCATTGTCTTAGTCCTTGGGTCCTTTATACCTGTTCTTTGATGACGCTTCCCCTTCTTTCACCTATTACCCTCCTATCCTCTCCCCTCTGGTTACTCTCAATTTGTCTCTTTATTTCCATGTCTCTGGTTTTATTTCACTTGCCTATTTGTTTTGTTGATTAGATTCCACTTATAGGTGAAATCATATGGTATTTGTCTCTTACCACCTGCTTTATTTCACTTAGCATAATGCTCACCAGTACCACCCATGCTTTTGTGAAGGGTAAGAGTTCAATCTTTCTGCTGAGTAGTATTCCATTGTTTAAACAAGTAATACTCTCCTAAAAAAAGGTAGACTATTTGTGAGCTGGTGATGATACTAGTTCATAAACTGAGGATTATAATTTTTAAATTCTATGCTTCTGATATTAACTAAAAAAACCCTACAAAAGCATGTCAGTGCTCTTCTAACGTCATTTCACCAAAAAGCCAAAATGTGTGGTTTTTCAGATGAATTTTAATCACAGTGTTATACCCATAGGGAGGCATTTTTAATGTGATAATTTGCAACACCAATGAGATTTTGACTCCCACAGTGACTGGAACATGAAATTATTATTCTGTTGGATATCCCCTCTGTGAGCAAAGCCAGTTCCCAGCCCTCTCCTGTTGGATGTTCTTTATTACATTTATGACAACTCCAGACATTACCATGATAATCCCTGTGTCTGTCTGTGCTGTTGAAAGTCATCACAGGAAGTTTGGGGCTTCCCTGGTTGGACAACACTAAAGGTGTTGTCCAAAACAAAGATGGCTCCCCCAGATGGAACCACATTAATCTCTCAATAAAATTATTTGAGGTTCCTTAATATTTTTTTCAATTTTTAGGCATTATGTAATTCAAGGTCTTCTCTCCTGGAAGATGAGGACTCAGCTGCATTTTAGTTTTATGGCCAAGACACGCACACTTGCACATCACACACACATTCTTCCCACACTGTGTCTCTAATATTTTTCTAAAGACAAATATTTAGTGCAGTTTTCTATCTGTTTAATAAAATTCACATTTCAGCAAAGTAACTGATTTTTTAAAAATTTCAATTTATGCAATATATCAGTGATGGAGAACCATCCTTCTGTGAGCTACAGATCTGGGATAAGTGTGGTCCAGCTCATGAGACACCTGTAAGGACAGAAATAGAGTAGTAAAGCAAAAAGCTCTTCCACATCCCTTCACAGTCCCTATAGGTTTCCTTGTGTTGACATCATCTTCTGAAGGTCACACTGCAAATTGCATTCCCTGATGGGATCAAACCACCTTTTTTCAAACCAAGATCACTCCTTGAAGCAGAACCAGAAAAAAGAAGTACCAAATGAAAATGCAGGGCTCTTTGTTCAATATCTTTAAGAATTCTATGCTGGTAGAGATTAAACCTACTACAAGCTGTTCTAAGTGACTTCACTGAGTGCAAGACCATGAAGCTGGATTTTGCAGTACTAGAAATGGATGTGTTCAACCACCAAGTCATTTCTATCCCAAAACAGTCACAAATAACCTACATACCTACAATTAATGTCATCCTTAATGGTGAAAACTAGATGACTTCCCACTAAAAATGTCCAAAACCAGTTTCATAAATGCCTTAGACATGATCTTTCAAAGACAAAAATGGATTCTTGCTAATGTTGATGCTGTACAGACAACAACATCAGTGATGACAGAGACACCAGTGACAGGATCAGCTGTATTGATCAGAAGTTTAAGCAAAGCTTGAGCTGTAGGGATATTCACATCTGCAACCACTCAGGGATCTACTACATCTATGAGATTTCCAAGGCTCCAATAGTCTGGGACATGCTGCACTTACCCTCCAGAGTAATCAACAAGTGGCTGTGCTTGACTACTCCAGCACTGTGACCTGTCACATAGCTCTTCTGTGTAGAATCAGAGGCAGTCCACTCTGACTGGAGGATAAAGGATACACTCACTTTAAGTTTATCCTGACCCTCAATATCACTCCTCATATACACACTCCATCAGCCACCACATTGGTTGCCCCCATGCTCCTAGTCAGACTCTGTCCTTCACACACAAACTTCCTGGGGCATGGTTAGCTTGTTGACTCAGCTTAGTGATGTCTTGAGGTTCAAGGGTGAAATTCAGATTTCCACAGCTTCCCAGGTCATGTAGTAACTGCAGTCTTTAGAGCTTGCATTCCAAGTTACCTGCACACATCTCTACCAGGCCAGAAGAAGAAACTGAACACTTCTGCCTTCCAATTTGGCTTTTGCCCCAAAGGCTGTCCTGTGATCCCCACCTTCTTTAGTCAACTTCCCACCTCTTTTGTAGTCTGACTACCCCGCACTCCAACAAACTTGCAGAACCAAATTCCCAAACTCCTTTTGCACTTATTCAAGGTGTCCCCTTCCTACAACATTTTATTTCCTTTCATACACCTAGCACTCCACAGAATGCTCATTTTCATCTCCCACTTGTCCCATGTCTCCTACGAACCTGTACATCTCATGCTTCATTTTGTCCTATTGTCAGGAAACTTATCTGAGTTTCTAACACATTACCCTTTCTCCCATCATTGTATCTCAACCTTCATGCCCAACCGAACTTGGGGAAATAGCACCCCTACTTCAATGCACCATCTTCATACATCAGCCCCTCACTTACTTTTTAGCCTTATCCTAAGGCTCCCTGGAGCCCTTCTTTGTGGCACCTTGAAGTTGTCTTGAACTTATACTGCCCCACAACCTCAACATGCCAGGGTTCGCAATTCTCATCCTGACTATACGCAGAAGCCATTCTCCAGCAGCCCCACTCTATGAATGCCTCTGCTTACCAGCAATCCACCTTTAGTTGGATCTTCAACGATCTCAGCCAAGTAACCCAGATGCCACAAGAAGCAGGAAAAAACAGAGTCAGAGAAGAAATTGACTCCATATTATCAGGTTCTCATTGCAATACTCTAAGGACAGGCATGTGGAGTATGGGAAAACAACAAAGAATCAAAACACTGATCTCTGGCCTCAGCTCCCCACCACAGAGGGTCCAAAATAGGGTCTTTTAGTTGTAGGCCTGCCGATGGCTGCTGTGACAGGGATTGGCTTATTTGCTAGAGTTGTTTAGTTCCATGACAGAATATTTCACATTTTGAGCATTTGTTGATTAAATGCAATTTTTAAAAAAAATTGTCTAACTTATCAACAAATTTATTTTAGAAGTTCAGACATTTTATTCAGAGTTTATTAACATAGAGGAGGGCGTTCAGTCATACTTCTTATCCAGCCTGAGGGACACACTTTGAAAAAAAATCTACAGGTTTGACTACTAAAGAAAAACACAATATGAAAGTTTCTAAATGACTTGGTAAGATACATGTGCTCCAAAAGGTGAAAGTAAATGCCTCCTCACATCAGTTATCTAAAATAATCATGTCAGTGATGACAGTGTCACCAGGGATAAAGTCAGCTCTAGTGATAGCAATTCCAGCAAAACATAAGCTATGGTGACAACCACATCTGTAACCATTCAGGGATCTGCCACCTCTATGAGCCTACTATGGCTCCAATACTCTGGGTCGTGCTGGTCATATCCTACAGACTGAACAACAAGTTGCTATACTTGTATTTTTACCTCATCAATAATAGAAGGAAAAAAAAAAGTAATTTGTGAAGCCTCAGGTGAGACCTATTTAGACAATTACATGCAGATATCTAGGATTTGTGTCAAGGATGTGCCTTTTATAAAAAATAAAAACTCTTTTCAGACTGGTTTCTAAGCTGCAGGAAAGATGGAGAGTCTGAATGGGGGAGGTAATGTGAACAGGTAGCTAGAATTATTCATCATGACCTGGGTCCTATCACATTCACTAACAGAACATCAGGTGGGCAGAGCAGCACACATCACAGATAAAAATAATATAAGCTGGGTTACACAAGAACAGGAAGGTCAGATCATTGGCATCAACTACTGTACCACTATGCCCTGTTACATAGCTCTTACCTGATAAATCATAGAAAGCTCACTTTGACTAGTCAACAAAGGAATAAAAGACTCCAGTGACTCCAAATTCATCACAGCCCTCAGTCTCTCCTCTGGCACACACTCTTTTAGCTACTCCCTTGCCTGTCCCCAGATTTCTAGTTAGCTTTACTCACTACCACACACATTCCCTAAGACCTGGGTAACTTGTTGATTCAGCCAACACACATCTTGTGGTACAGGAATTAAATTTGATTTTTTAAAACATGCCCAGGTTCTATGAAATCTGTTTCTCCAGACCACACTATGAAAGCCAGCTTCACATATCCCTACTGGGTTGGACTAGAGACTGGACATCTCTGACCATTCATTTGGTCTTTTACCCCAAAGACTGGCCCTTCTTCTTGCCTTCCACAGTACTCACCTCAACCCTCTTCTTAGTGTGACTCATCCTCACTCAAAATTTCTTCCTGATACAAGTATTGACATTACCTCAGCTCACCTATTACATTCATGGTACTTCTAATTTCACAGCCTTTCATCACTTTCAAGACTACTACTCCACATCCACTGGATTCTCATCTATTTTTCTTCCTCTCCTTTATCCTAAGTCCTCTGTCCCATGACTCCTAAAACCCTGTACACTCAGTGTTTCCCCTTGTCCCTTTGTCAGGGCACTTATCTGAGCAGTTAAAAACTGTCTCACCCCTCACACCATCCAAGACTGTAAGATTGGCACCACTACTTTTCTGTATCAGCTCAAGTTGCTCCTCAATCAACAGGTACTCAGCTCCTCATTCATATTTTTTAAACACAAATTGACCCCCCAGAAGACCTCTTTTGCATAGCACTCCTTCATCCCATTGAACCTATGTAGTGTCTAAAACTCCAAAACCCTTCAGGCTTTACAATTTTTAATTTTGACTCTGAAGACCCCATCCACCGATGGTCCCTATTTTTACCCAGCTCTGCTTACCCATAATCCACTTCTGGCTGCACCTCCAAGGATTTCAATCAAATGCCCCATAGATGAAGAGAAGCAGGAAAGAAATCAGAGAAAAGAGAGAGATTTACTGCCCATTTCCCAGGTTCTGGTTGTGAACTATATAAGGACACACATGTGGTTTGTGAAACCAACAACAACAACAACAACAACAACAACAACAACAACAAAAGAGTGAGGACACTGACGACTGGTCTAAACTCCAGGTGAGAGAGAGTGATCAAAACAGGGTCATGGACTTTGGGCATGTGTGCAGCTGACAAGACAGGGACATGCATATTCATTAGATTTGTTGAGTTTTGTGACAGATAAGTGTTTAAAATCCCTGTAATGTTGCTCCTTGAAGGTGCAGTGAACATGGATGTCAAATGAGAACACTCTTGATGGTTAGACCACTGTGTAGGTGAACCTTTTACAGCCCCTGCTTCTTCTCAGATTCTGGCACCAAGGGTTCTTTGAGGAAAACTTAGGCCACAGAAGAATGTGGGTTGTCAGGATATCTCCAAATGTTGATGCCAAGTCAAAGGTGAAGGAACAAAATAGAAATTGTTTATTTGGAAGATTGCAGCCAGATAAAGAAATTAATTGGAAGGTTGGAATATATGGGAAGGATTGACACAGTGAGCAAGATGACAGAATCAACTAATTGCAGGTAGGTGTTGCCCAAGTTTCACAGGAGTAAAACCAATTTAAAAATGGAAGAAAACTATTATTCAAGCCCATTCAATATGGCAGTGAGAACGAACTCAAAATTTCTGAAACAGAAGCCCGGAAAGAGTTTAAGAAGATGAGGAACCACAGGAATCTGTGTTTCTTATCTGGCTCTACACAACAAAAAAAATAAAATTTTTTGAGCAACCCTGACATGAGGTAATTTTCCATCCAGCTTGTAAAGTTTCCCATGCAAGTTAGTTTTCTATGTTTTTTTCCCCCCAGAAACTGGGACAGAGGGACACCAGCAGAATTCATTTCAGAAGAATGAGCCTAAACCTTCTAGGCAGATAGGCTGGCAAGAAGCTTTGGAGGATACCTGTGTGTATTTCAGAAGGGCAGAGCAAGAATCTGCAATTACAAATTGCATGCACATTTCTAAGGAAAATCCTCTAAAAAAGGAAGTCAGAGGCCTGTAGTCAGAAGGAGCGTGTTAAATGATTAGTGAATCTGAGAGAATATTAAACCCTCCAGGTCCTAACAAAACAGCTTTTCACACAGTGTAGAACACAACTAAATCTCTTTTTACCAAGACCCAATTTGCATTTCCATCAATTCCTGCAATGTATGAAGAGGTGCAAATTCACAGCCATTCATAAACAGGTTCAAAAATATGTGGGAGGCAAGTTCTGACCTTCCAGGAAACTGTGTTGTATAGAAATATTTTTAGAAATATCTGTGTTTTTTATAGAAATATTAAAATTTTTTCTATAATGGCTTTCCCATTGATCAAATGTCATCCAAGAAATAAGGGAATTTTTGATCCTACAACATGGCACATGACACGGGATTTTCCCTGATTTTGTTACTTAACTACACAGGAACTGACATTCATCCTATAGTGTACTCTGACAAAACTTCTTTTTATGCAAACTTAGATGGGAGTTTTAAGATCCTGTTGAGGGTAGGAAGAAGTACCTTCACACTTCACCTGCATTCTCCCTAGCTTTGGGGAATTCCCTCTTCTCCTAAGAGATAGCAAAATACCAATCAGGTCAATCTTAGCTTTTTAGAGGGTGAGGTCATTTCGACTTATGTGTCCATTGTTCTTAACTAGGACATTGGAGCCAAAGCCTTGATTGTATGAAGAAAGTTTGCAATTATATCCTATTAACAAAGAGGACAGGGTCATGGTGAAGTCATGCAAATAATTCTGTTGCTGTGAAAACAGAAATGCTGAAGCAGACTAGAAAATTTGGAGGTGATTAAAAAATTGAAACAAAGATAAGTGTTGCTACCCACATGGGTGTCCTTTAGTCCATTTCCATTGTTTAAAACTGTGTCCAGGTGCCCTCCACACGTCCACAAGTAGGAGGGTCTGAGCTCAGATTCCTGTCAGCTTATCACATGCTCCTACCAGTCATCTCAAGAACACTGCTTGTCCTTGGAGGAACACAGTGTCACTTCCATTGTGAAGAGCATCTTAGATGAACAAGAGGTGGAATCTGATGTGGAATATGACTTTAGGTCAACAATAATGACAATATCAGCTCACATTTTTGGGTATTTATTGACTCAGTGAAAGTCTTTGAAGGACTTTCCACCTCAACCAAAAATATATTCAAATTGCAAAATAAATTATGAGTTTAAAAAGACAGAGGAGGGACGTATGCCACTCATCTATTACATCTAATTTCAAGAAACTGATGTGTGGAAATGTCACACTGGTGGTTCTCAGCATTATTTATTTTAAAGGGTGCATGATGAAGATTCTGTTGTGTTAGTGTAACAAGGTAACTTGGCCAGTGTTGTAATAATATTAAAACATTTGTCTTGGTGGAGCCAGAGAGTTGGGCATAACTCTAAGCCATGATATGATGTAGCCAGAGAGACTTTCTGAACCTGTGAGAGCAGCTTAGAGGCAGATTCTGCATCATGGGGCCAGGTCTGCCTGGACTAAGTATGGCAGCTGAGAAATGCGGAAACTTGGGAGTGCTAGCAAGTGCAGGAGTCAGAATTGGGGTTATGGATGAGGATAAGCTAGGATATAAACAAAAAGGCGTGCCAGCATGTTTGATGGGGATAATGAGGGAGCTGGCAGGATCATGTGGGGAAAAGGGCGATGAAAAAGACTCTTGACAGCTTGTCATAAGGAGGTCCCACATGGTTTTGGATTAAGAAATGGAGATCTTAGCAACACACCTGATAGTGTTGGATACTGAGTGAGACCTACCCAACCAAGCATGGATTATGGGGAGGAACCTGGAGAAGTCAGCTGTACACTTCAGATTGTTTGTTTGTTTGTTTGTTTTTCTTCTTGAAGGCAGTAGTACTGAGTGGCATGCTCTGAGAATGGCCTGACTAGACAAAGAGGAGAGAGGAGAAGAGTATGTTTGTGGGTCTGCCTTTGTTTTCTGAAGTGAGTGAGATTTAATAGCAGAATTCTGCCATTAGTCTACACCTGTATGTCTTTTTATTAAATAATTATTTTCCTTTTTACCATACTTTGGCATTGAGAGCCACAGTCCTGAATACAGTAGTGGGAAGAACCTAGAGTAACAAAGACTCTGTGGGGAGTCATTTCTGTAACACCAGGACAGATTAATTCTCTCCCTGAGTGGCAGATTCATACCATTGGACAATCAATGTGTGGAGATCACATTTGTGTAGCAGGTCATGACTATGGCATCTTTGTGTTCTGTGACTGTAATGTTGCTGCCTAGAAGGATGGTCATTTTCATGGGCTGTATAGAGAAACACAAGATGTGACTTTCTGAGAGTGGACTTGGGACCTGGGGCCATGCTACTTCCTCAGAGATCTCAGCCACTCGTAGTATATAGTAGCTCTGTAAAGTTCACCAGGGGATGGTCCTAAACCCTGCAGAATGACCATTGGTATCATTGAAATAACAATGTGTAAAAAGTGGACTGAACCTTGTATCTGATGGCAGATTACACCAGGGTGACCCTTGACTTGTTCTATGAACATCTCTATAGTACCAGGACAGGAATTCACTTCCCAACCCATGTGTCACCCTCTGGCCACATTATCATATGAATTTTTTTCTCATAAGCTTTTATTGACTCTCTCCTAGAAGTTTCTTAGACTTCAGAAATGTTCAGGTCACACTCCTCATGTAAACTTCCTTAAATGTGAAACCAAGCAGGCTAACTACTACTATAAGTCTAGGGCAAATACAACTTTATTGTAATTGAAAAGACATTTACCTCTCATTAAATAATTAATGAGGAAAAAAAGATGGACCAACCCAATATTCATAATCTTGGAGTTTGAGAAGTTTTATCTAAATAATTTCTCGATCCTATGAGATTTTACTTTCTTGAACTATGAACTGAATAGCACCATGAAGTAAAATCTGTACAGAGAAGTGGCTATGATTTTGATAAAAGAATGACTGTAAACATAGAAGGAAACCACTCTATATGTTAAATGTCATGCTTGAAAGCCTACAGCTAGCACAATGTTGTAAGGAGAAACACCAAAAATGTTACTAAGATCATGAACCATATAAAACATGCTTCTCTCCCCACTTATTCAACATTGTACTAGAAGTTTGGCTGAAACAGTTAGCTGGGAAGATAAAATAAAGGTGTCAAAATGAGAAAGCAAAAAAAATCATCTATTTTAACAGACAACATAATGTTACATATAGAAAACACTAAAGATTTCATCCCCCCCAAAAAATGTTCAGACTAATAAATTGAGTGCAGTTGAAGGAGAAAAACAGCCTAATTTCATTTCTTTGCATCAACAATAAACATCTCAAAATTCAATTAAGAGAACAGTTCCATTTAAAGTACCACTAGAAATATTAGAATACTTTGGAATAAGTGTAACCAAGGAGGTAGAAGATGTATACATTGGAAACTACCAAAGATTTCTAAAGGAATGGAGTATGACAGAGCATAAAGAAGGAGAAGCCCCTACCATTCATGACAGCATTAATGGAACTGGATAGCATTATGCTATATGAAATAAGCTGGGTTGTGAAAGACAAATACCATATGATATCACCTATAAGTGGAAGTTAATCAACAAAACAAACCTGCAAGCAAAATATAACCAGAGATCCTGAAAGAAAGAAAAAAAATGACAATAACCAGAAGGAAGGGGAGAGTGGGATAATGGGGGAAAAGGTAGGAAGGGTCATCAAGGAACATGTATGAAGGACACATGGACAAAGACAAAGAGGTATAGGATTGAGAGTGGGAGAGGGGATATGTGTGGGCTGGGTGGAGTGCTGGCAGAAAAATGGAGACAACTATACTGGAACAATAATAAAAACAAGGTGAAAGTTACTATTTAAATACAAACATGTTAGTAATTAAAATAATTTTAATCAAACTAAGCTTCTAATTAAAAAAATAAAAGTGAAACTCTTCTTAAAATCTTCACAGAAGGTCTTACATCATGGTTGTACAGGTCCTCACTCAAGTTACACTTGTACATCCCACAGAAATTGAGACACAGGGACACTGGGATGATTAAGTTTTATGAGAGGGGCGCAGGCCCTTTTGATAAAAATTCTCTGAATCATAACACTAGCAAGATAATTTTAAGGAGACTCATGTGTATTCCAAGTGGCAAGAAAATATGTAATTACAAAATGCAATTAGATTTCTAAAGAGAATTCTTTAAGATATGGAGTCAGAGGCCTGCAATCAGGAAGAACCTGTCTGAAGGTTAACAACTCTGAGGGAAAATGAAGGCCTCTGGGTCATAACCAAGCTGCTCTCTGCCCAGTGGAGGGAAAAACAACTATATCTCTTGCAGCCAAGACATAATTTTCATCTGCATCTGTTCCTGCAATTTGTAAAGAGGTGTAAAATAACTGAGACTCCCTGAACACAGCCAGAACCTGATCTCCCAGAAGGTTGTGCTTCTGGAGATGTCCATTCAGACATTTATTTATCTCTATAGTCACTTTCCCACTCATCACAATTAATCACTAAGGAAGAAGTGTGCCCTTGACCCTACAACATAGCTGGTGTCACCTGATTTAGCCTCATTAATTAGTTACCTAATTAATGCAGAGGAACTGACATTCACCACATAGTTTGTTCTCATGAAGGTTTTCTATGAAAAATATGATGGGAGTTTTACCAGTCTCTTGAAGTTAGGAGGCTTTGCCCAAACACTTCACCTCCAGTTTCACCCACTTTGGGTGATGTCTTTTCTGCAAGAGGTACCAAAAGTCTGGAGATGTCAAGTTTAGCTCTATAAAGTATGAGGTCATTTCAAATTCCATGCACATCAGTCTGAACTAGAACATCAAGCTAAAGCCTTGGTTTTATTACCAAATTTTCTGATTATACCTCATTAAGAAAAAGAACAGAAATATACTGAAGTCATGTAAATAATTTTATTCTCATAGAAGGAAGAATACTCCAGAAACTTTAGAAATCTCTTGAAAGACATCAAAGAGAAACACAAAAATCAGTGTTGCTACTCACATTGTTGCCCTCTGGTCCATTCCCATTGTCTACAACAGGTGCTCTCCACATGTGTTCATGGATAAGACACTGAGCTCAAAGTCTCTAAGTTCTTTACCTTCTCTCATTTGTCATCACACAACTACTGCTCATCCTCTGAGGGACACAGTATCTCAATGATCCCTCCACTGTGGACATGGTACACATGAAACCAAACCATGGTGGTGGTTGGTCTGAAATGTGAACTTAAATCAACAATAATGACACTGTTGGCTCATGTTTTTTTCTATTTATTGACTCAATGCAAATCTTTAAGAACCATTCACCCTCAGCATGAATCAACTATGATATTGCAAAAAAACCCTACTTTATTTAGAGTTTAACAACATAGAGTGGGAAAGGAGAATCACTCAAATTTCACATCCAGAGCAAGTGATGCACTTTTAGCAGAATATATGGGGTTGAAGCCTTTACACTGGTAATTACCAGCATCCTCCCTCAGGACAGGGTATATGGTGAGGTTTCTGTGATCATGTGACAGCGTTATTCTTTCTGTGAGAGACAGACTTGTGCCTTTGAACAACCACTGGATGGCGTGAGCGTTTGTGTCGCAGGTCAAGACCACAGCATCCTTATTCTCTGTGACTGTCGTGTTGCTGGCTAGGAGGGTGGGCCCACTCACAAACGCTATGGAGAAACAGAGAAAGTGACTCAATGAGACTGGGTTTCAGACATGCAGGCACATGGATTCTTCAGAGATCTCAGCCACTCACAGCCCACAGTGATTTATGTAAAGGTCACCAGAGCGTGATCCAGGCATTTGGAGGACAATTGTGTAAGTTCAGGTGACAATATTAAGGAAAGAGTTGCCACTCCTCTCTGTCCCCAGACAACCTCAGGGAAAATATATCCAGAGACGCTGAAATAAGAACATACTGATAGTATACAGAGAGAGGGAGAAGGGGAGAAAGAGGAGAAAGAAGGGGAAAGGGTCATCAAGGAACATGTATAAAGAACCCATGGACAAAGCCAAAGGAGAGAAGAATTGTGAGTTAGAGGTGGAGATGGTTAGGGTGAGGGAATGTGGTGTCAGGTAAATAAAATAATTAATTAATTATTATTTTGGTGTTGTACTTGAATACTTGAGTAACACCAAAATAATAATTAATTACTTTTAAAAGGAGAAGAGGCCAACATTTCAACATAGAGAATACAGTCTTTTTGATGAATGGTGTTGAACAGCAATATCCACATGAAAATTAATAATGTGGATCCCTGTCTGATACTACACACAATTAAATCTACATTCTCTGTGCATCCTGCATTAAGCACTAAAATCCACCCTGAATCAAAATGCCAAGGGGAATGGAGGTAGTGTCCAGGGAATATCAGGCTTGAGTGTGAAGTAGAATTCACCCCACCTGACACCCAGAGGTCAGAGAGCAATCACTCACGGTATACAGTAAGCCGTCCACATGCTATCATTTTTTGGCAGCCTTGTAGTTGCACCAGTATGGTGTAGATTCCTGAGTCTTTCATGGTGACATTCTTGAACAACAAGGACCCATCATCCTCTACCATCACTCGTTCATCCAGAGGACCGCTTTTATGGATTGTTGGGTTTAGTGAAAGAGATGCAATATAATGATGTCTGTCAATGGTTTCTCCCTTGTACCACAGGAAGCCTGCTGCTTTGGGGGCTGTATGGTGGATATATAGATGCACATCAGTTCCTTCAAGAGCATTCTTTGAATGAACTGTCACTTGGGCTGTGGTGGGATGGATCCAGAAGTTTAAGAGTGAGACTAGGAAAGAAAAAAAATGCATGATTATTGGTATCTACATTTTGGGATAGAAGGATGAGACCCTGAATCCTAAGCAGGCCTCTCTGTGTCTCAGCCTTGTTCTGCAGGTGAGTTTGTTTCTCTCAGGTCAAGGTCAGAGACATGGCCCCTTTTACTTCAGCACCTCTGAAGCTTTTATTTTTTGGGTTTCAAATACTCGTTTCCAGCTGTTTGTCTTGCTCACCCCTTCACTGTGCTCAGAGGCCACCTGATACTCAGAGGCATTGCTGACCATCTTTATCTAAAGATTCTGTGCCTTCATTTTCTGACATGCCCCTACTTTTTTTTATATGGCTGTTGTGGGTACCTGATGTCACATTTAGATCCTTCCTTGTTCCTCTCTACTCCATAGAAAATAGACGTGATAACAATAGGGCTCACCTGATTTTGTACCTCCAGTGACAGGGCCTGGGAATACATGGAGTTGAGTGAATGCATGATCCCAGTGTCCTATACATCTTGGGATCTATTGGCCCATTTCAAAGGTTGGTGATAAAGACCATGTGTAACACTTCTTGTTAAATTATTCTGATGCTTCCTGATAAATCAGTATATTAGCATGACAAATAACAGGAAATACACAACAAATGAGGGTTTTCTGCCTCTTACCACTTCCAGATTATGAGATTTTCCTCTAGCTGAGGCCTCTTCTCCATTCTACTCTTTCTTTTTGTCCTTTACACTCTCATCGAAACAGAAGCCTTTCCTCTTTTCTCAGAGCACTGGCCTTTTCAGGAGATCCCAGCCAGTCTCTGTGTCAGATCCTTAGTCTACCCCAAGGAATTGTCTTGTACTTACCAACCAGCAGGAGCCCTTGACAGTGGACAAGTTCTATGTGGGCCGACACTGAAGAGGACCCCATGGTGTGTGTTGTCTCTGCTGTGCCTGCCTTTTTGAGAGAAGCTTGAGGTTCTGTAAGGCTCACAGGCACCTCTGTCCAGAATGGTGCAATGTGCTGTGTGTCCTACCTGTGTGCTGAGCTTTATTCTGGGGCATGTTTACTGTTGTCATGTGGGCTGTGGGTGGGGTATGTGCACATTATCCTCCCTCTCCCTGCCTTCATTTTTGCCATTCTTATACCTTATAACCAGTACTGATCCCCTATACTTTCGTTCCTTGAGAACTTCTAAGGCCTCTTAATACCACACATACAAAAACACACACTCCCATGTTGTGTTATGAAAAGCAAAAGCCTGTGGTGTCTGGGTTTCAGGCATTTCCCACAGCTCCCTCTCAGGTGTACAGTAGCCTCCCCCACAGCCCTCTCTCTTTCACCTTTGACTTTTCCCTTCATAGCAGGAGTTCTAGAGCTAACTTTGAAAAAGCTGTCAAAATGATGTCACCCATCCTGTGCATCAGATCCTTGGTGAAATTTTTTCAACATCTCTCCTTCCAGGTGAAATCTTAAGACTGCAGTTTCATCAGCTGTCCAGGTAATGTGGGTGCCCATTCAAATTGGGATCACTTGATATGAAGGTAGAACCACTTCTCCTGCTCTCCTGTGCACAGGGAAGTCTCTGGATCCTCTTATAATACAGATTCTGGGGAGCAGTGCATCAGAACTCTGCATCTGGCTAGCTGTCAGGAGAGATTGATCCAACTGACCTGTAGGGTACACCTGCAATAGCAAGGCTGATGGGGGCACATGTGTCCCTGAGAGGATGGCACACTAAGGCCAACATTGGCCACTGCTGAGACTTGGTCTTGGGACTGTCAGCACCACTCAGAGAGCCACAGGTGTCCAAAAAGACCTGTATAATTTCTGTTTGTGACACAGAAACCCAGCTGGGCATGGGGCCTCTCCATGTTCTCAGATGCTCTTAGGGTTTTTTTCCTCCCAGCAGGAAGGGTATAGAGATAAATGTGGGCATGAGAAGGTTTCAAGCTTGGTGGTAATTGCAGAGGGGACCTGTCTTTTATCTCAAGTTGATACAAGACTGGTTTTTGCTCTCCAGGACAAACATGCAAAACTAGGATTCTCAGTAGGACGTGCAGTTTTTTGGATGTGAAGTGGGATGTGTCCTGCATGTCCCAGTATGCAAGGACTGTGAGGTAAGGTGGGTTCCTACGGGTTTCTGTTTTTCAGGAGACAGCTTCATGTAGACCACCCATCTCCATGTCTGTTTTTTGGACCTGTCCTTGTGCTGCCTGGCTGTTGGGAGGACCTGTGATTTCTGCTTGGATGGCTTTCTTGTGGTCACCTTGTCTTGCCATGGATGATGGTATTCATGAGGTACAGAGCAGCACAGAACCCCATGAGGGAGGAGGTGCTCCAAGACCCTGTCAAAGTAAAAAAATGCAAAGCTACAGATCAGTTTAATGTGTTTTTCCAAGCCAATTTGACATCATATTTTGGGAGAGAGGTCTCAAATCCTGTGCAGGCTGTTTGTAGCTTATTTTATACATTATAATCAAAGTAGATGGTGAACAATAATGCCTAACACCCTCTCACCCCCCAGGCTCCACAATTTCTCATCTGACTCTGGGAAGACCCCATTCCTCCATGACTTCACTTTGTGTTCACCTCTGCTCACACACAGTCTACCTCTGAACAGGTCCCCAAGGATCCCAGCCAAATACACCAGAGGTGACAGGGATCAGAAAAGGAATAGAAACAGAGAAGAGATTTGTTTTCAATTTGCTGATTCTGGTGGCAGAATTTGAGGACAGGCATGTATAATTTGTAAAATGAACAAAAAAAAAATCACCCACAAAGAATGAGGACAGTGATGTCTGCCCTGAGCTGCACGTCAAAGAAGGCTTGAGAGAGGTCATTCAGTACATGCCTGTGGGTGGCTGGCATAACAGAGACCTGCATGTTCACTAGAGTAGTTGAGGTTAATGGCAGAATATCTTTTCAAATCTCTGTGATCTTGTTTCTTGAATATGTATGTGGAATGAGAACAATGTTGGTGCTAAGGGCATTGTGGAAATGTGCTTTTCATGCTGGCAAGTCATCATGGATTCTTAGGCAAGGCTGCTTTGACACAACCTGGGTCTCCAGAAGAATCTGGGAATGTCAGGTCATCTCCTGCTGTGAATATAAAGTCATAAGAGAGGGAGACAATTGCAAGCCTTTAAAAACATTAACAAAATAAGAAAAACATTGGAAGATTTGAAAATATGTTAAGGGTTGGCAGTTTGAGTAAGATGTAATGATCAGCTAGTACAGGGAGGTTATGTTGAAGAGAAACTTGCATGAAACCAGTTAAACATAAATGTAAGACTTTATTAAAGACAATTCAATAAGGCAGTGAGAAAGAACTAGACACCCCTGATACAAAGCCTGGAAGGCTTTAGAACAGAAGGAACCATGGGAATGTGTGTTTGCTAGTTAACTTTAGACAAAGAAAGGCAAAACTTCGCATAAAACCTTAACAGGAGGTCCTTTTGTGTTTTGGCTGCAAAGTTCCTCAACTAAGGTAGGTTTCTGCTCTTCCTCAGAGACTGCCACCCCAGGAAGATTAAAAATCAAAGTAATGGCCTAGTGCCTGAGATAGATATTCTTTGATTCTGAACAGTGGTAAGAAGCTTTCAAAACTACTTAGGTATGTTACAAAAGACCAGATAAAAAGTTGGAAATAACCAATTTGTATTTACATTTGTAGTGAAATGTTCTTAAAAAGACGGATTTCAGAGGCCTATAGTCAGAAAGAACCTGTGCCAAGATTCTGGACTCTGACGGAACAATTGGGTCTCTAAGTCATAGCACAAATGCCTTCTTCACAGTGGAGGGACCAGTGAGTATGTCTCTTTCAGTCAAGAGGCAGTTTGCTTCTCCATCACTTCCTGATATTTAAAAAGAGGTGTCAGTTCCTAGGAATGTTGGTACAGGGGTAAAAATGCTGAGAGACCTTGAACAGACCCAGGATTACATCTCCCAAGATGTTATATTTTACATGTCTCTGCACTCACCTTTTATTTATTTTTTTGTTCACACATCATTCAAACTAACAAGTGTATTCTATATCCTACAACATGGCTGATGTAATTTGCATTGTCCTGATCAGTTACCAAAGTGAAGAAGAACTTGTGATATTTACCACATAGTTTGCTCTGATGCAGGTCTTTCTATAAAACATAACATGGGAGTTTTAACAGCCTCTTGATGTTAAGAAGCTTCACCCTCACAGCTGACCAGCAGTAACCCTAATTTTGGGTGATGCCCTGTTCTCCAAGAAATACCAATATAAACATCAGCTCAAAATTAGCATCATAGAGCGTGAAGTTATTTTTGATTCTGTGAACATCAATCTGAACTAGGACATTTGAACCAAAGCTTCATTAGAATTACAAATGGTTCCAATTATATTCTACTAATAAAAGGGACAAAGTCATGCTAAGCTTATGCAAATAAGCCTACTGCCATGTAAATAAGAATATTCAAGAAGATGTTAGAATTTAGGGAAAGAAGTCAAACAGAGAAAAAGATAACAGTGTTACTACCCAAATAGGTATCTTTTAGCTTCTTGTTGTCCACACAATTTCCAGGGGCTTTCCACATGACCCCTGGAAGAGGACAGAAGTAGAATTTCTCTGAGCTGGTCATATGCTTCCAAGGGTCATCACATGACAACTGCCAGTGCTCCAAGGGACTCAGTGACTCCTGCACTATAAAGATGGTGCATCTGAGACCAACCAAAGGTGGAACCTGCTGTAAAATTAACCTTTAGTTAAGAAAAATGACAATGTCAGCTTTTATTATTGAGCATTTCTTGACTCAATGCAAATCTTTAACCATTTTCCATTTTCACAACTGATCTATTTATAAAGTGCAAAAGATTTATTCAGAGTTTAATAACAGATGAGGGAAGAAGTATTATTTATATATTACACCAAGTTTGAGGGGCTCACTTCCTAAGAAACTCTGGGTTTGGTGGCATCACACTCATCATCTCCACATCCTTTCCCCAGACAAGGTCTATGTGCAGGTTTTGCAGACATATGACAGCTTCATTCTCTTAAAGAGCCACAGGCTGTCACTGTTGTAAAACCCTGAGTGGAACTCACAATTGTGTAGCAGCCAGCAGCACAGTGTCCTTATGCTCTGTGACTCGGGGGTTGCTGGCTAGAACTTGGAACTCTCACAGGCTCTGTGGAGAAACAGAGGGTGTGACAGATAGGCAGTGGTCTTGGGACCTGTGGCCGCCATGCAATTTCTGATATCTCAGCCACTCATAGTCCACAGTTAAGTTTATAAAGGTCACCTGAGGATGATCTTCACCTCTGCAGAAAAGGGATTGCCTTCATTGAGGTGACATCATATAAAGAGAGGGCTGGAACTTCCCTCTGACCTCATTATTTGTACATTACATGAGATTGTACATAGAAAACTTTAAAGCTCCTCCAAAAAATTCTAGAGGAAATAAATGAACTCAGCAAAGTAGCAGAATATAAAATTACTATTCTGAAATTAGTAATGGCTCCATAGAAGAATAATAAACTCTCAGAATGAGAAACCAGAAAACAAACCCATGTACTGTTGCAATAACAGAAACAACAACAGGAAAAATCTAAGGTAACTAGAACAAATATAACCAAGGAGGTAAAGACCTGTATTGTGAAAACTAAGGGACATTGAGAAAGAAAGGGACATTGTGTCCAGAAAGATATAAATGACAGCAAGTATATACCATGTTCATATAATGGGAGAATTAACATGATGTTAATATCCAGGTTACCTAGAGCAGTCTGGGTACAGGTTTAATGCAATTATTATTACAACAACAATGGCACCTTTAACAGTTCTAGGTCATACATTCTAAAGATATGCATAGATCCAAAATGAAATAACCCAAATGGCTTTAGAAAGCTTGAGAAAAAAAGAACAAAGTTGGAGAGATTACAATACCTTAAATGAAACTATAGTACAAGGCCATTTTAATCAAAACAGGGATGTACTGTCAGAGGAGCAGATAGATGAATTAATGGAAAAGAAGAGAGAGCTCAGAAATTAACCCACATCTCTGTGAAAAACTAATATTTAACAAAGGAGACAAAAGCATACAATGGAGTAAAGAAAGTCCTTTAAAAAAATGGGGTTTGGAAAACTGAACTGGTACATGCAAAAAAAAAAAAATGAAAATAAGCCATCAACTTAGGCCCTAGAAAATAAACTCAAAATGGATAAAAGACTTTAATAAAAGTTTCAAAACCGTAAAAATCCTAGAAGAAAATATAGGCAGTAAAATGTCAGATATCTCCATAGCAATGCTTTCTCTGATATGTCTCATAGAGCAAGGGAAAGAAAGAAAAAATGAACAAATGAAAGTGCATCAAATGAAAACCCTTTTGCTCAGCAAAAGAAGCCATCAACAAAATGAAAAGAAAACCCACTGTATGGATAATCATAGTTGGCAATGATATTTTGTATAGTGGATCAATTTTAAAACTACATAAGGAACTTATACCCCTCAACACCAGGAAGACAAACAATCAATTTATAAAATGGGCAAAGATCCTGAATAGACACTTCTCCAAAGAGGACATGCAGATGGTGGATAGACATATAAACAAAGGCTCAGTGCGAGTATCCAGATGGATGTAGCCTCTGTGGGAAACAATCTGGGGTCTCATCAAAAAAATAAAAATGAAACTGTCTTTTGACCAGAAACCACTCCTCTTAGAATAACTATTTTTTGAATAGATGTTTGAAAATTCTTAGAGTAAACTCATGCTACTATACGTGAAATAAGACAGTCAGGGAAAACAAACACCATATGATCTCACTTCTTTGTGGAAACTAATAAACAAAATAGAAACAAAGGCACAATTACATGGAAAAGACTGACAGCTGTCAGAAGGAAAGGGAGGAGGAACTAGAGAAAAGAAGGTGATAGAATTAACCAAAGAATATATATACAGAACCCACAGACCCAGATGACAGTGCAGTGATGGCCTCAGGAAATAGGTGGGCACTGTGTAGAGGTGGGACCAGAAGGGAGAAATGAAGACATCACTAATGCAGTCGACAATGAAGACAAGTAAACAAATAGAATAAAAGCAATATCATTTTCAGGTGATGTGTTGCAAACCAGCAGGAATGATTGTGTCTTGATTGCTGTGGTTTAATTACAAATTGAGTAAAATATCTGAAAATTCCAGATTGCTCTGAAATGCTTAAGTGACAAAATCATATTGGAAATAGCCAGTGCTTATGGAAACACAATATTATAAATGTACTTAATTGCAAAAATATTGTGCACATAAAAATGATCACAAGGGCAAATTACATTCATGTGTATTTTATTCCAATAAAAATGGAGATAAAAAAGGATAACCCTAATTTCAATGAGCTTGACACAGCTTCACAGAGAGTGGCAGATTGAGGATAAGTTGGCACTTGGTGTGGGATAGGCATTATAAGAAATCTCAGAAAACAAACTCTAAATTCTGATCCCTAGGTTTAGTGTAATTGAAAAGCAACTGAATTAAATAAAGATAGTCAAACAGAACATCAATTCAGAAAATTGTCACTTTAAGTTTAAGGAGGTAGATTGTGGCCAAGACTGCACACACAAAGGGGCTTCTGAATGCTGGCAAAGAGCTGTCTTTTTTCTTTAGTACCTTGTGAAAATAACTAATAATTTCTCAGAGTGATTGAATTTGTTTTCAGGTTATTCACTGTGTCAGTCATGCAAAATTTGAAGTTTGGTGTGTATGTTACATTGCCATTGATATCAGGAAAGGGGCCCTTCCTTACATGATTCCTATAGGTTAACAGTGCTGGCATCATTCACACTTTATATGCACTAAAACAGAAGCGATTTTCCTCTCTTTACAATGTGCAATTACTAACAGGGGAGTTAAATGCCCTTTTAAACAATTAGCTCAGAACTGCTCAGGATTATAGAGGTTGTACAGACACAAATTTACCTGACAGTTCCCAGCCCAATGCTTCAGATATTTCAGAGATGAGATAAGATAATTGAAAAATAAACAAGTAACCTTTAAGATCATGATAGGTCCTCTATAATAAGAAAATAAAGTTGGATGGAGGAGATAGAAAATGTGTGGGCTTGGGTTTACTTTCATTTGTAAGATGGTCTGGAAAGTTTTTCATGACTATGTGACATTGGAAGAAGATATGGAACAGGGACAAGTGGGTCAAGGAGATTTCTGGAAAAGCTTATTTCAGGAAGAGAGAATGGCTTTTGCAGTAGAGTTGGACCAAGGGGTTGCTTTCCATACATGAAGGTCAGAAAACTAGTGTGTCCAGAATAGATGGGATACAAAGAATGACAGGAACTATATAATCAGGAACCAGATTTTCTAAGGCAGTGCTCTCAAATAGTGATTTTTATGAAATTAAAGAGCCTGGGACAGAAAGTAGACCAACCACATCACTTAGCGTCCTGTTTATCTCAGTTTACATGATCTTCACTGCAAGGCTTTGTGAACCAAAACACTGAGTTCCTTATAATCTGGTAAAAACTTTGTGTTCTGTATAGATGAGCACTTTTAGCAGCACTAATGTGGAACCTTTTGAATGGTGGTCAAAAATTTGGAATTTTTTTGTGATTGAGATGCAAGTGACAGAAAGGCTTTGGGAACAAAGGAACAAAAAAAAATGCCCTGACTTGGGTTTTAAAAGAATCCATCTCTAAAGACTTACAGGTTTTTTTCTGGTGTGATTGTTGTTATTTGTATGAGGAGGGTAGCAGAACTGTCAGTTAAAAGACCATTACATTACCTGATATAGAAGCAATGTTGGCTTGGACGTCAGTGTTGTAGTTTTATCTACACATTGGACAAAGTCTCCAGGTGAGCTGATGGATTAGAGATGACTGTGAGAGCAAGAGAGGCATCACCAATAATGACAAGGTTTTATATTTGAGTGTAGAAAGGATGGAGTTGACCTTGACTGAAAGAGGAAAGAGTCTGAGAGGATCAGGTTGAGAATTTGGGAGGATGAAATTCTTGGTTGTGCACATGTTTAATTCAAAGTGCTCAGGGCACTGAACTGAGACTGGTTTCACTGTACTGAGTTATTTTTATCAGACTGATCCTTCTGTGAGCAGTGACTGTCTGCAGGGTGAAAGTTGGGAAGGTAACTGAGGTCTTAAGAAGTTTGTCTGCACTCTGTTTATCCTGTCTTAAATGTTAAAATTGAAGCAGAAAAAAAATGGAATGAGGTAGGGTCCAGGATTGTCTTTCCTCTGTGTGAAGTAGAAATCACCCCATCCAACACCCAGAAGTCAGAGAGCAATCACTCACTGTATACATTAAGCTGTATGAATCCTATTTCTGTTTTTTTTTTATTCTTGAAGGAAGGCTCTATGAAAGTGTATATTCTTATACTATTCACAATGACCTTCTCTATCAGCAAGGACCCATCATCATTCATGATCTCTCGTTTGCTGTATGTAGGTCCTTTTTTATGCTGCCTTGATCTTAAGTCAATAAATACAAATAAATGATTTTTGAATGGGCCATTCCCCCATACCAGAAGATGCCTATAGCATCAGGAGGCTTATTGTGTACACATAGAAGCACATCGTTCCCTTTGGCAGCAGTGGTCAACACAATGGAGAGTTGTGCTGTGGTGGGCACACCCCAGAATTTTAAGACTGAGACTAGGAAATAAGGAAAAAAAAAGATAAATATTTATGTCTATGTTTTGGTATGAAAAGATGAGGCCCTGAATCTGAGCAGGTCTCATTATCTTTCAGCCTTAGTCTACATGTGAGTGTGTGTCTCCCATAGTCAAGGTCAACAGCAAGGCCCCCATTACTTCAGCACCTCTGAAACTGTTATTTTTTCAGTTTCAAATACTCTTCCACAGGTGTTTCTCTCACTCACCTCCTCACTGTGTGCTCAGACCCCTTCCCACACTCAGGAGTGTCTTTGAAAGACACCTTTGCTGACCACCTTCACTAAAGATTCTGTTTTCACTTTCTGACTTGACCCTCGTCTGTTTTTTGTTTTCATAGCACTTTTGGGTACCCGACATTACATCTAGATCTTTCCTTGTTCCTCCTCCCTAGAACATGGGCTCAATGAGAGCAGGGCTTGTCTGATCTTATACCTCCACTGACTGCAATAGTCTGGAAATACATGAAGTTGAATGAATGACTCCTGGGGTTTATTGACCCATTTCTGAGGTTTGTAGTAAAGACAATGTCTAACACCCCAGTTAAATTTTGTTCCTGTGTTTCCTGACATAAATCATTATTATTATTTTCAGTTTTTATAATTTAATATTCAATAATGAATAAAAGGAAGGCAGCAGTGATTCAGGTTTTCCTGCCTGTCACCGCTTCCAGATGTAGAGATTTTCTTCTTCCTGGGCTGCCTTTCCCATCCTATTCTGCTTCATTTTCCTTCACCCTCAGTTCCAAACAGAAGCCTTCCCTCTTTTCTCAGAGCATTCGTGTCTTCAGCAGATCCCAGCCAGTCTCTGTGTCAGATCCTTAGTTTACCCCAAGGAATTGTCTCCTACTTACCAATCAGCAGGAGACCTTGCCAGTGGACAAATCCTCTGTAGGTGGACACTGAAGAGGACCCTCTGGTGTATGTTGTCTCTTCTGTGGTTGCCTCTTTGAGAGAAGCTTGAGGTTGTGTAAGGCTCACAGGCACCTCTGTCCAAAATGGTGCAATCTGCTGTGTGTCCTACCTGTGTGCTGAGCTTTATTCTGGGACAATGTTACCGTTCTTGTCATCAGAGTTGGGAACAGAGTATGTGCATGACACTCTCCCAGTATTTTCCCTCCTTTTTTCCACCCTTGTCCCTTAACACTACTGCTCCTGTATATTTTGGTTCCCTAAGAACTGAGGAACCACACACACATGCACACATGCACATAAATACACAAACATCCTTTCCCATGTGCTATTTGGGAAAGCACAAGCCTGGGTTGTTCAGGTTTCAGGCATTCTCCACAGCTCTCTGTCAGGTGTACAGTAGTCTTTGCCTCATCCCTCTCTCTTTCACAATTGACTTGAGCTAAAGTCAGGTGATCTTGAGCTAAACCCAAAAAACCTGCCACAAGGACGTGATTGTGAAATTTTGTAAACATTGCAACTCCCAGGTGACACCTAAAAATGCAGCTTTAGCAGCTGTCTTGGTAATGTGGGTGCCCTTTCAGAGCAACATCCCTTCATGTAAAAGTAGAACCATTTCTCCTGCACTCCTGTGCACAGGGAAATTCTCCACGTCCTCTTGAACTGCCAATTCTTACTGGGTGCAGTGGGTCAGAGACTCTGCACCTGACAAGCTCTCAGGAGAGGCTGATTCTACTGGCCTGTAGGGTACACTTACAATAGCAAGGCTGATGGGGGCACATGTGTCCCTGACAGGATGACCCACTCATGCTAGCATTGCCATATGCAGTGAATTGGTCTTGGGTCTGTCATCACCACAGAGAGCCCTAGTTGTCCTGATAAAATGGTGATCATTTCTGTTTGTGCCAAAGATCCCAGCTGAGAATCCAGGCTGCTTCATGTTCTCAAAGGCTCTGAGAAGGTTTTATTTTCTCCCAGCAGGAATCCTCAGAGATGACTCTGTGGATGAGAAGGGCTCTCTTCTTCTCTTTTGTGCTGTCAAAAGACATGCTGCCCAGTGGCCCAGAATCTGGAGCATCTCCATGCAAATACTCAAACAGTGGCCCTGCCAGTTCTTTTGTTAGGGGAAGATAGTTCTTTGTAGAATCCTCAGCCACTTTGGTATGGAAGCAACCATAGCTTCTGAATTTTCCTGTTCCATTATTCACAGGACATATCCCTTATTTCCCAGGACATCATGAAAGACAGATGACTTCAGAAAAACAGGCAGGTATCCCATAAACCAGGATCTCTGGGAATGAAAAGTCATCCCTGATTCTTATAAGGTCTTTCCTCACTTGGTAGCAACTCTACCAGGGGAAAGGATCCACAGATTCTGTCAAGTCAGATATCTGTGAGAACAGGAAGAACACAGGTCTGTGATGATGAGACATATCTCCCAAAGTGGGCTTCGGGAGGGCTGTGAGTGTGGGGGATATAAAGTGGGGCCCAACCCCTCACTATCAAGAGGTTCTTTTCCTTTCTCCTGACTGGATGAGAAGTAAAAACTTACCCTAGGATGTCCCCAAGCAGGTGGTGTCTCTTCTCATGCTGCCACCAATGTTTATCTGTTCACCCCTTTATTGACATTTATATTGTTTCCAATTTTGGGATTTTACAAGTAAACCTGCCATGAACTTATTGTGCAGAAATGTCTTTAATGCAAAGAATCAGTGCTTATAAAACCACTGAGTAGCTGTTGAAATAGGAGTTAGGGAGTTATCCCTGGAGTCTGGTCTCAAAGCTGCCTGACCACAGTCCAACCCAGAGGGACAGAAAAACCTGCTTTTTCACATAAAGCTGTGGCTGCCACTGCCCACGCATCTGACATCACAGTGGCAGAAATAATGGCCCCATCTCCCTTCCAGCTTCTCAATTATGAACAGGTGAACCTCAGAAAGTGCATTTAATTCACACCTGGATTCTCAATCACTAGGAGTTGGGGAAAGGTGTCCTTTTACAATTCATTTCCTCTGATACAAAAAAAAAAGAATAGATTGCCAGGTGCCAAAGACAGTACCTAGCATGTCTGAGCCCACATGCAGGAGGCGTGACTCTGGGTGACTGACTCTGCCTCATTAAGTGTCAGTTCTCTCCTGTGATGTCACAAAAATATGTTTGGTCTTCTTTCTTGGATTTTAGAAAAGAACAACTAAAATGTTTGAAATTCTCTAAGGGATGAGGGTGATAAGAGTGCCTTTTGTTGTGATGAAGCAACTCTTGGCAGGCCTCTGGATATTTGCAGAGTGAGGGCAGGTCACCAGAAAGACCAAGTTCTGTTCAGAAGCTTGGAATTTTCAGCTGTCAGTGTAAGAAATGTTTCAACCTGAAGAGAATTTTTATGAGTGCATTTGAGGCAAAAATGATGATAATTGTCAGGAAGAAGAATCTCAATGGATTGAGAAAATTTTCTGAAGAATGGCAATTTTTCATCTCATTTTATAAAGAACTGTCAAAGGAGAGATCTGAGAGATTACATGAAATCCATTGGCAATACATTAGGCACTTGGGGAAAAGAAAACTGCAGAAATCTTTGAGATTGTGTGAAAAGTAAAACAAATAGTCTCATACAAATACTAGGTTGGGTGGTACAGGAAAGTTAACAGTTAACCTCAAACACAACAACCACAGTAATGAGAAGGTATGTTGTCTCCATTATGGTGCAGTGAGGGGTTTGGAAATGAGTAAATTACCCTGACATTTTAAGATATGTAATGGTAGAGGCAAGAAGAAACCCACAGTTAAGGTAAAATTTGACCTTTCTCAAGATACTGGCCTAGGACATGACTGACCACCATGACTTGCTGTTGGTAAACAGTTTTAATTTCAAACCCTTCTGCTTGGTTATTTTAGGTTTCTGAGGTGTACACGCCAACTTTCAGGCCTCCCCTGGGCTTGTCAGTTTTAGTATGTGGACACTTTTGTGTCCATGTTGCCCCTTTCTATAGTAAATCCACCTAAAGGATACATTGGTGAGACATCTTATAGTAAGATAACATTGTCTCACAGTGCTAGGAAGGGATATTTAGGACATCTAAGCATCAGTGTTTATCCTGCTGAACCATAAACCTTTGGTGATGCAGCAAGAACTTAAACTTGGATGGAAGTCAAAGCCAAATGTTCTCAAAAGTAAAAAGCAGGTAAATGGGAGGCATTTGTTCTTACAGGCCTTTCTTTGAAAAACACTCTGGATCATTTCTAACCTATAAGCTATCATGATCTACGTTTTCCTGTCTCATGTCTCCGTGTTTTGCATCTTGTATTACATTTACTTATAGTTTGAGGTCACTCTATACAGCAATCCAGTTTTAATCATCTGTCTCTCAGATGGGTCCTTATTCATAATGGCCCAACTGTTATTAATCATGAATCAGATTTCTGCTAGTTGTACACCTGGAAGATGTAACCTTAAGATTTATTGGGGGATGGGGCTGTAAGAACACAATGTTGTAAAGTACAGTTACCATCTAAAAGTTCCACAGGTGAAGAGGACACTAACACTTTCACAAGTACCTTTCCTCTGCTTCAGCAGCAGGTAGGGAGGGTCCTCTTTTGAACCCACTTCAGCTTCCCTTTAAATTAATACAGTTAGTCATCCTTGTTGAGTTATGGTATAAGGACATTCAAAACAACTGTGGGGAGTCATTTCTGTAACACCAGGACAGATTAATTCTCTGTGTGACAGACTCATGCCACTGAATAATCACTGTGTGAAGATCACGTTTGTGTCACAGGTCATTACCATGACATGCTTATATTCTGTGACTGTAGTGTCGCTTCCTTGGAGGATGGTCATTTTCATGGGCTCTATAGAGAAACATATGATGTGACTTTTTGAGAGTGGACTTGGGACCTGTGGCCATGCTGCTTCCTCAGGGATCTCAGCCACACATAGTATGTAGTGGGCTCTGTAAAGTTCATCAGGGGATGGTCCTAGCCTGTGCAGGATGACCATTGTGATCACTGAGATGACAATGTATAAAAAGTTGACAGCACCTTCTCTCTGATGCCAGATTACTCCAGGGTGACCCCTGACTTATTCTGTGAACATCTCTGTAGTATCAGCACAGGAAACCAATTCCCAGTCCATGTGTCGTCCTCTAGCCATATTATCCATTAAATTATTTTTCGCATAAGCTTTTACTGATTCTTCCCTAGAAGTTTTTTAGACTTCAATAATGTTCAGGTCACACTCATCATGTAAAATTCCATAAATGTCAAAGAAAGCAGGCTTACCACTGCTATATGTCTCTGGGGCAAATAAAACTTTACTGTAATTGAATAGACATTTACCTCTCATTAAATAATTTATGAGGAAAGAAAGATGGACCAACCCAATATTCATAATCTTGGAGTCTGAGATGTTTCATCTAAATAATTTCTCAATTCTATGGGACTTTACTTTCTTGGACTATGAACAGGAAAGCTCTATGAAGTAAACTCTCTAGAGAGAAGTAGTTATGGTTTTGATAAAGGACAAGGACTGTAGACATACAAGGAAAACCTCTCTATATGTTAAATGTCATGCTTGAAAGCCTACAGCTAGCACAATACTGTCAGGAGAAACACCAAAAAAGTTACTAAGATCATGAACCCAATAAAAAAATGGCTGCTCTCCCCACTTATTCATCATTCTGCTAGAAGTTTGGCTGAAACATTTAGTGGGAAAGATAAAATAAAGGTATCAACATGCCTTTAAGCAAAAAGAAAGTGATTTATTTCATCAGACAAAACAATGTTACATGTAGAAAACACTAAAGATTTCATCTTCCCTCCAAAAAATGTTAAAACTAATAAATTCAGTGCAGTTACAGGAGAAAAACAGCATCATTTCATTAGTTTGCATCAACAATAAATATCTCAAAATTCAATTAAGAGAACAGTTCCATTTACATTACCACAAGCAAGATTAGAATACTTTGGAATAAGCTTAACCAAGGAGGTAGAAGATGTATACATTGGAAAACCACCAAAGATTTCTAAAGAAATGGAGTACTATGGAGCAGAAGGAAGGAGGAGCCCCCACCCTTCTGGACAGAATGGATGGAACTGGATAGCATTATGCTATGTGAAATAAGCTGGGCTGTGAAAGGCAAATGCCATATTATGTCACCTATAAGTGGAAGCTAATCAACAAAACAAACAAGTGAGCTAAATATAACCAGAACACTGAAATAAAGAGCAAACTGACAGAAACCAGAGGGTAGAAGCGAATGGGATAATAGAGGGAAAATAAGAAGGGTCATCAAGGAACATGGATTAAAGACACATGGACAAAGACAAAGAAGCATAAGATTGAGGGTGGAAGAGGAAATATGTGTAGGCTGGGTTGAGTGGTAGCAGGAAAATTGATAGAAAAGTTCTTGAAAAATAATAAAAACAAGATAAAAGATAATGTTTAAACACAAACATGTCAGTAATTAAAATAATTTTAAACAAACTTAGCCTCCAATTAAAAGAAAAATATAAAAGTAAAACTTTTCTTAATATCTTCACAGTATGTATTCTTATATCATGGTTATACAAGTCCTCACCCAAGTTACGCTTGTACATCCCACAGAAATTGAGACACAGGAACACTGGGATGATTAAATTTTATGAGATGGGTACAGACCCTTTTAATAGATACTCTCTGAATCATAACACTAGCAAGATAATTTTAAGGAGACTTGTGTGTATTCCAAGTGGCAAAAAAATTTGTAACTACAAATTGAAACTACATTTCTAAAGAGAATTCTCTAAAATATGGAGTCAGAGGCCTGCAATCAGGAAGAACCTGTCTGAAGGTTAAGGACTCTGAGAAAACATGAAGGCTTATGGGTCATAATGAAACGGCTTTCTGCACAGTGTAGGGAAACACAACTGCATCTCTTGCAGCCAAGACATAATTTGAACCTGTATCAGTTCCTGCAATTTGTAAAGAGGTGCAAGATAACTGACACTCCCTGAACAGAGCCAGAACCTGATCTCCAAGATGGCTGTGCTTCTGGAAAATTCCATTCAGACATATTTATCTCTACAGTCACTTTCCCATTCATCAAAATTAATCACTAAGAGAGGTATGTTCTTGACCCTACAATATGGCTGGTGTCACCTGATTTAGCCTGATTAGTTACCTAAGTGCAGAGGAACTGACATTCACCACATAGTTTGCTCTGATAAGGGTTTTACATGAAAAATACGATGGGAGTTTTAACAGCCTCTTGAAGTTAGGAAGCTTTACCCAAACACTTCACCTCCAGTTTCACTCGCTTTGGGTGATGTCTTTTCTGCAAGAGGTACCAAAATTCTAAAGATGTTAAACTTAGCTCTATAAAGTATGAGGTCTTTTCAAATTCCATGGGCATCAGTGTGAACTGGTATGTTTGAACTAAAACCTTGGTTTTATTACCAAAGTTTCCAATTATACCTCATTAACAAAAAGAACAGAAATGTACTGAACTCATGCAAATAGTTTTACTGACATTGAAAGAATACTCAAGAGACTTTAGAAATCTTTTGAACACGTTAAAGAGAAACAAAAATCAGTGTTGCTACTCACGTTGTTGTCCTCTTGTTCATTCCCATTGTCTATAACAGGGGCCCTCCACGTGTGTTCACAGACAAGACACAGAGCTCAGGTTCTCTAAGCTATTTACCTTCTCTCATTTGTTATCAAACAACTACTGCTCATCACCTGAGGGACACAGTGTCTCAATGACCCTTACGCTGTGTACATGGTACACATGAATCCAAACCATGGTGGGGGTTGGTCTGAAATGTGACCTTAAGTCAAAAATAATGAGTGTTGTCTTACATTTTCTAGTGTTTATTGACTCAGTGCAAATCTAAGAATTATTCACCCTCAGCATGAATCAACTATGATATTGCAAAAACTACTTTATTTAGAGTTTAACAACATAGAGGGGGAAAGAAAAGTCACTCAGATTTCACATCCAGTGTAAGGGATGCACTTGTAGCAGAACACATGGGGTTGAAGGCTTTACACTGGTAATCACCAGCATCCTCCCTCAAGACAGGGTATATGGTGAGGTTTCTGCGGTCACGTGACAGCTCCATTCTCTCTGTGAGCATCAGACTTCTGCCTTTGAAAAACCACTGGATGCCATGACTGTTTGTGTAGCAGGTCAAGACCACAGCATCCTTATTCTCTGTGACTGTGGTGTTGCTGGCCAGGAGGGTGGGCGCTCTCATTAGGGCTGTGGAAAAACAGAGAAAGTAACTCATTGAGAATGGGCTTCAGACGTGCAGCCACATGGATTCCTGAGAGAACTCAGCCATTCACAGCCCACAGTGACTTATGTAAAGGCCACCAGAGGGTGGTCCAGGCATTTGGAGGACAATTTTGTAGGTACAGGAGATTATATTAAGGAAAGAGCTGCAACTCCTCTCTGTCCCCATATAACCTCAGGCAAAATACAGCCAGAGGCACTGAAATAAAGAACAAAGTGATAGTATTTAGAGGGAGGGAAGAAGGTAATAACATGGAAAAGAAGGGGGAAAGGGTCATCAAGGAACATGTATAAAGGACCCACGGAGAAAGCCAGAGGGGGGAAGGATTGTGAGTTGGAGGTGGGGATGGTTGGGGTGAGGGGATGTAGTGGCAGGTAAATAGAGACAGACATACTGAACAAAAATAAAATAATAATAATTTAATTTTAAAAAGAGAAGAGGCAAGGATTTTAAAGTAGAAAATGCAGTCTTTTTGATGAATGGTGTAGAATAGCAATATCCGCATGGAAATTAATGATGTGGATCCATGTCTGATACTTCACAAAATTAAGTAAAAAATATATAGAAATTAATTTCAAATGAATATGAGAACTAACAACAATTAATTCAAATTATATCAAATTCTAAATGTTAGACCTAACTCTTTAAAATGCTTATAAAAAGTATAGAGAGAAGCATTATGACATTGAATTTGTCAATGATTTTATGAATGTGACACTAAGAAGACAGGCAAACAAATATAACATTTGGATAGTCTCAAAATGAAAATGTTTCTTCATCAAAACAGACATAAAACTTTGAAAGGTGAACAATGAAATGTGAGAAAATATTTTGCAAATCCTATGAAAAATAAAAAGCTAATATCTAGACTATACAAAAAAACATCTACACTCAACAGCAACCACAAAACCAAATAATCTTATTTAGAAATGGAACAAAACACTTTAATAAACATTTCTCCAGAGAATATACACAAATAGCACATAGTTACAGAAGAAGATGCTCAACACCACTCTTTGTACAAAAGTGAAAATCACAACTCTCAAGGTTGAATTTGTTTCTTATGATATTGGTTGTGATTAACTCTGCTCTGCAGAAAAGAAAAAAAAATGCCCTGTGTGGTACCTTTGATATCTCCAGAAGCTTCATCAAGCACAGTTGGTACCTCTCACCTCTTAGTCAACTTGAGTCTTAGAACTAACAAGGCAGGTCAGCATATCACAAGAACTTGTTTGGGAATAGAGCACTCAGAGGATGAATGTCCTCCAGCTATATATATGTCTGGAGGAAACTGCAGACTTTCTCAGGTGTCAGATCAGTATCAGTGTTGGTTAAGGGGATTCTGAGAGACTGCTGCAATTTCCTGGTTCTTCACTGACCACCTGAATGCCTGCTTGACCAGAGGCCATTCTGCCCAGATGCACAGACATCTATTGCCCAGCTGAGGTGTGTTTCTATGAAGCACTATTTCCCAGGACATCCTAGAAACTGGGTGGCATTTGAGCGGAAATAACATATAGAGACCAGAAGCAGGCCAGTGATAAGTTGACTGCTCATGCCCTGGGCTAAGAGGTAGGTCAGGACTTTCCAGGTGAATGTGACTGAAATGGGCCAGTGAGCCAATGAATGATAGAGCAGGGACCAAGAAATGATTTAGAAAAGAGGAGAAAGAACAGGCAGAAGTTGATAATGGCAGCAGAATCATGTGCTCTGCCCTTCACCATAAAAGCTATTCTATTTCTCCTGAGGGCAGGTGAGGACTTGTGTAAATGCAAAATCAGTGTTTTAGAGCAAGTGGGCAGCATGGACTTGCTGAAATTCTGGCACTTGTCGGCAATTTGTGTTAAGTGACTATGAGACAAAAATTGGAAAAAATCTTAAAATTCTTCTGTATGTGAAAATTATTAGTAATAGCCCAGGGCCTAAGACCTACAGCAAGTCCTATTTATTAGAGAAAATAAAAGGATCTGAGATGATGGTCTTAGTTCCTGGGACGAGGAAAGACTGTTCACTAAGGTGAGGATACCAAGGACTTTGCATCCAGGTTCCAGGCTCTGAAGAGATTTTGGATCATTCACTCATTCATTCAACCACCATTTGTTTCTTCCTAATTCATCAAAAGCAACTGAGTGCTTGTTAAATGTTCATCCTGAGCTGGTTTCAGGGGTAGAGTAGATAATAAGAAAGAAAAGTCCTTTGCTTTACATCTGCTGGGAGAGTCTGCACCAAAACAGGAAACAAATAAGTGATGTCAAGTCCAGTGCAGGGAGGTGTGAATGGACCACCTGAGGGAGATGCCTGGGTAATCTATGCAGGGACTCTGCTTGTTACTGAAGATAATGTAAATTTTTCCTAGAGTAAAAATAGATTGACTCCATTTTATTTCCTTCACAGACCAAAATTTATTCCTATGACTGAAGACACCTAATAGAAAAGGATCTGAACCACTTTGTTGGTTTAGGAATCTGAAGACTCCCTCATAAGGCCCAGAGGTAGAGAAATTAAGTCTGTGGCTACAAACAGAACTCTAGTGACTCTGATCACCTGCTCACAGTTAGTGTGACTCTCCTTTAGTGACCGTACCTTCCTGTTTCTCAGTTTCTTCTCAGTGAATATTTAGCTGCCAGGATATCCTTGTAATGACTGTAAAATGTTTTGAGGCTCTGACCTAAATCTTGAAATAGAAGAGATGCTCAAACAAGTCATCTGTTACTGATGACTCCCAGAGAGAACCCCTGGCTGATCCCTGGTAAATGAGGAGCTTCTAGGAGCATCTTTTTTTCTCAGTTTCTTTCTGGGGATGCTGCCTTTTCTCTGAACTTTCCTCAGACCCCCAAGATAGCCAGCTATCCACAATGACATTGTCTAATTCAGCTCTTCACACAAATTTCAGTGATAGACCAAAGTCCATTTCTGGCGAGATGTGGCTCTTCGTTATGAGACCTGACTGGAGATGACTGCCTTAGGAGCCTTGTGACTTGGGCACCCATTAAACTGTTACACACTCAGTTCTTCTGATGAGGCCACACCCAACCTAGCACAGGCTCACCAGGGTCCTTGGAGTAAAGATTCCTGGGACAGGGTTCTCTGGAAAGGTTTCTGAGCTGTGCTGTGTAATAATTTTAGGGGGTCTCCTTGACTGCTCTCATCTAGTACAGCAGAATCATTCTCAAGGTCAACTGAATAGGCAGGTGCTCAGAAGGCTGAAATTAGTCTGGTCTCCCTTTGCTGAATTACTCCTGTCAAATTGATCTTTCTGTCTGCATTGTCTGTGCAAGGTTGAAATCTGAGAAGGAAATAGAGGTCTTAGAAAGTTTGTCTGCATTTTCCATGTATCCTTCATTAAATGCCAAAACCCACCCTGAATCAGAATGCCAAGGGGAATGGAGGTAGTATCTAGGGTATATCAGTCCTGTGTTTGAAATAGAATTCACCCCACCTGACACCCAAAGGTCAGAAAGCAATCACTTACGGTATACAGTAAGCTGTCCACATGCTATCATTTTTTGGCAGCCTTGTAGTTGGACCAGTACAGTGTAGATTCCTGAGTGTTTCATGGTGACATTCTTTAACAACAAGGACCCATCATCCTCTACTCTGGCTTGTGCACCTGGAGGGCCTCTTACATGGATACTTGGGTTTAATAAAAGATATGCAATATTAGTACGGCTGCCAATGTTTTCTCCCCTGTACCACAGGAAGCCTGATGCACTGGGAGCTGTATGGTGGATATATAGATGCACATTTGTCCCTTCAAGAGCATCCTTTGAATAAACTGTCACTTGTGACGTGGTGGGCTGGATCCAGAAGTTTAAAAGTGAGACTAGGAAAGAAAAAAATGCATGATTATTAATATCTACATTTTGGGATAGAAAAATGAGGCCTTGAATCCTGAGCAGGTCTCTCTATGTCTCAGCCTTGTTCTGTAGGTGAGTTTGTTTCTCTCAGGTCAAGGTCAGAGACATGGCCCCTTTTTCTTCAGCACTTCTCAAGCTGCCAATTTTTTGGTTTCAAATACTCTTTTCCAGCTGTTTGTCTTGCTCACCCCTTCACTGTGCTCAGAGGCCACCTGATACTCAGAGGCACTTTTGAAAGGCACCTTTGCTGACCATCTTATCTAAAGATTCTGTGCCTTCACTTTCTGACCTGTCCCTACTTTCTTTTTTCATGGCTGTTGTGGGTACCTGATGTCACATCTAGATCCTTCCTTGTTCCTCTCTCCTCCATAGAAGATAGGCTTGATGACAATAGGGCTCACCTGATCTTGTACCTCCAGTGACTGAAAGAGCCTGGAAATACATGGGGTTGGGTGAATGCATGATCCCAGTGAGCTGTACATCCTGGGATTTATTTGCCCATTTCAAAGGTTGGTGATAAAGACCATGTGTAACACTTCTTGTTAAATTATTCTGATGCTTACTGATAAATCATTATATCAGTATCACAAATAACAGGAAATACACAGCAAATGAGAGTTTTCTGCCTCTTACCACTTCCAGATTATGAGATTTTCCTCTAGTTGAACCTCCTTCCTTGTCCTACCCTGCTCCTTTGTCCTTCACCCTGAGGTCCAAATGGAAGACTTTCCTCTTTTCTCAGAGCACTGGCCTATTCAGGAGATCCCAGCCAGTCTCTGTGTCAGATCCTTAGTCTACCCCAAGGAATTGTCTCCTACTTACCAACCAGCAGGAGCCCTTGCCAGTGAACAAGTCCTGTGTGGGTTGACACTGAAGAGGACCCCATGGTGTATGTTGTCTCTTCTGTGGCTGCCTCTTTGAGAGAAGCTTGAGGTTCTGTAAGGCTCACAGGCACCTCTGTCCAGAATGGTGCAATGTGCTGTGTGTCCTACCTGTGCGCTGAGCTTTTTTCTGGGGCATGTTTACTATTCTTGTCATGTGGGCTGTGGGTGTGGTCTGTTCAGATTTCCCTTCCTCTCCCAGCCCTCATTTTGTCACCTTTGTACCTTGTAATCAGCACTGATCCCCTATACTTTCATTCCCTGAGAACTTCTAAGGCCTCTCAATACCACACATACACAAATACACACTCCCTTTTTGTGTTATGAAAAGCCCAAGCCTGGGGTGTCTGGCTTTCAGACATTCCCCACAGCTCCCTGTCAGGTGTACAGTAGCCTTCCACATAGCCCTCACTCTTTCCCATTTGATTTTTCCCTTCAGAGCAGGAGTTCTAGAGCTAACTTTGAAAAAGCTGTCAAAGTAATGTCAACCCTCCTGTGCATTATTTCCCCAGTGAAACATTTTCAACATCTCTCTTTCCAGGTGACATTTTAAAAATGCAGCTTCATCAGCTGTCCAGGTAATGTGGGTGCCCATTAAAATTGTGATGGCTTCATATGAAGATAGCTTCTTTTCCTGCTCTCCTGTGAACAGGTGAAATCTCCAGATTCTCTTTTACTACCAATTCTAGGGCAGTGTGCCAGAGACTCTGCATCTGACAAGCTGTCAGGAGAGGTTGATCCAACTGGCCTGTGGGGTACACCTGCAATAGCAAGGCTGATGGGGGAACATGTGTCCCTGAGAGGATGACACACTAAGGCCAACACTGGCCACTGCTGACACTTGGTCTTGGGAGTGTCAGCACCACTCAGAGAGCCGCATGTGTCCTACAAACCTGGATTATTTCTGTTTGTGACACAGACACCCAGCTAGGCACTGGGTCCTCTCCATGTTCTCTTATGCTCTGAGGTGTGTTTTCCTCCCAGCATGAAGGTCACAGAGACAACTCTGGGTGTAAGCAGGTGTCAAATTTGGTGGTAATTGTAGAGAGGACCCTTCTGTTATCTTAAGATGGCACCAGACTGAGTTTTGCTTCCCAGGAGAAACACGCAAAACCAGGAGTCTGTGTATGACCTGCAGTTTTGGGGTGTGGAGTGGGATGTATCCTTCATGTCTCAGGCAGAAAGGACTGTGGGGAAAGTTGGGTGCCTACGGGATTTCTGTTTTTCAGGGTACGGCTTCATATAGACCACCCCTCCCCATGTCTGTTTGTTGGAACTGTCCTTGTGCTGCCTGGCTGTTGGGAGAACCTCTGATTTGTTCTTGGGTGGCTTTCTTGTGGTTATCTCATCTTGCCATGGATGATGCCATTCATGAGGTACAGAGCAGCACAGAACCCCATGAGGGAGGACATGCTCCAAGGCCTTGTCAAAGTAAAAAAAGTCCAAACATACAGATCAATTTAATGAGTTTATTTCAGCCAAACCAACTGGGAGAGAGGTCTCAAATCCTGTGAAGGTAGTTTTGTAGCTTATTTTATATGTTATAATCAAAGTAGAAGGTGAACAAGGATGCCTAAAACCTATTAGGAGGTGAGAGAAAACATAGCAGAGAAATCTCTAGAATTGGGTAAAAGGCAAAATGGAGAAATATATATTTTTTATGTTGATGGGTACAGGCTATTTCACATTTATAGGACACAAAGAATGTGTGCAGGGGACCAGATAACATAAAGAGTCTGTGGTCTCATACACTTGTCCTAGACTCTGTGTTTTCCAATGATCCAGCAAAGAAAATCCCTCTGATGTGTCAAGTTATGCAATTCAAAGAAAAAAAAAGACTTGAGGGCTCACTGAAGGTAAAGACTGACCTTTGCTAAGAAAAATTAAGGCTTGGGATGTTGCAACCTGCCATCACCTACCCAGCTATAAATTTCTACTGAGAATATCTTGTGAGGCTTGTCAGGCCTGCCATGTATCCCCCTGCACTTGTCAGGGTTGCTGCAAAGCCCCTTTTTGTGAACAGTCTCTATAAGTAGCAGGTGGAACCGAGCTAGCAAATGGGAGGGCCCGAGAAAAGCCTGTTGAAGCAGGGGATAAAAATCAGCCTCCTCCATCTTCCTAGGCAAATCCAAGATCCTGTGTCTATTTCATGTGTGTCTCAAAGTTGCTCCCTATAGGACAGAGGTGGACTTATAGCCAATGTCAGGTGATGCACAGGGATACTGACCAGAGTAGGGTGAGCTCAGTGAAAAGGCAGGCATTGTCTTGAATATTATGAATCCAGTGTCAGGAGAACTGTCCCTCCAGGGAGATATACAGTTTCAGACAGAGCTCTCTGCTTTCAAGTGTTCAAAGGAAGGGCCTGGTGAATATTCTTCAGAGGCTTTTGGAGGAGAGTGCTGGCCTGGAAGGCTGATCCCCAAAATGCCCTGTGTGTCCACCATCACTACATTGGGATGTTGCATATCAGTCAAAACTGTGCCCTGTCAGCCCACAGGGCTGAGGAGCAGGAGCATCTCTAGATGAATGAATACTCAACCAGGTGCTCTGTGTGTTCTGTTAGGGAATGAAAGTTTTGTATAGAAATCTTAGCTCCTCTGAGAAGGAAGCAACCATACATTTTGGATTCTCCTGTTCCTTTCAGCACAGGAAGTTTCCCTTGTTCACCAGGACATCATGACCTAGACAGATGGCTTCAGAAACAACAGGCAGGTGTCCCACATACTGTGAACTCTGTGAATGAAAAGTTCATCCTCACTGTTATCAGCTCGGGGTATACTCTCCTCTCCCCTGACAGTAACTCTTCTAGGGCTTAAGGATCCAGAGTTTCTGTCCAGTCAGGGATATATGAGAACATAAAGAATATAGGCCTGGGGTGATGAGACATAACTCACAAGGTGGGACTATGTAGGAATGTGAATTTGGGGCAATAAAGAGCAGTCAAACCCCTTAGTGTTACGAGATTCCTTTCCTTCCTCATGACTGTATGAGACAAATTTTGACTTACGGTGTTCCAAGCATGGGGAGGCCTCCTTTCATGCTGACACCAACAAGAATAAGATATATATGGGCCCTGTGCTTATTGTATTTGTTGTAACAGAGACAGGGTCTCAAATAACTCATGGCTCTAGGGAGTTACTTATAATCCAGCGAAGGGCTGTGAAGGAGAACTTTGAGTGCTTACACAGCATGTACTTGAGTCTCAGCTGATCTGGAGATCACAGAAAGCACTTCTGAGAAACTGATTTCTTGGCTGTAGCCTGGAGAATTAGTGGCCATTTTCCCCTTGATGAATAGAGGGTATTAAGAAAAAAGAAACCTGAGTGCAAAGGACTGGCCTGCAGTGGGCTGATGGTTGGTTGGATGGAGGAACAGATGCAGCCCACTGTGGGGAGCATGGAGATCTAGAAAGACAGTGTAGTGATTTATGCTGGTGAGGTTGGGCCTTGCTGGGATCAGGGTTGTGCTGAATGGGGTCAGCAGTGTCCAAGAAAGACTCTAGCTTGCAGGGTAATTCTGCCACAGCCTGGTGGACAAGCAAAAAAATGGGCAAGAAAATGTCATGTTATAATTAAGTATTTTTCTTTTAGTCTAGTACTTTTTATTCAACTTATACTTTAGGTAATATTTCATATATAATTATATATATATTTATTTGATTGTAGTTTAACATAATCAGATTAACATATTGAAAGTATACAATTTATGAAGTTTTCTTAGATCCATGCACCAGACAAGTTGTATCAAGAAAATAAAGACCATGTTTCATATTATTAAAGTCTTCTCATGCCCTGTTGTAATTTCTTTTTTCTTAACCTGTGCACCTCCTTTTTAGTGTTAAGGAAAGTCTCAGTGCAGGACTTCCATCCAAGATGGAGTCCTAGGTAGACACACTGTGCCTCCTTGCACAACTAAGATAGGGACAACAACAATTTAGAAGAAGAGTAACAACCAGAACTGACAGAAAATTGAAACAACTTGGAAGTCAGACAACCAAGGAGTTAAAATAGTCACGTTCATCCAGACCGGTAGGAGAGATGGTGTCGGACATCTGGGCTGAGAGGGGTTGCAGAACAAAGAATGATAGGACCAGCATAAGGCCTCCTGGGGAGCACAAGACAGCAGTGGGAGGTCCCTGGGCATGCAAGCGGTGGTTGGCAGACCCCAGCTGAGTGGTGGCAACTGGTAGACCCAGTGAGTAGGCAATTGTGAAGCAAGGAACTGCCCGCAAGGTGGTTGGCTGAACGGGTGGTCCTAGGGTCCCAGCACTGGGAAATAAAGCCTCGGGGCACTATTTGAAACACCTGTGGAGTGTTGAGGTGCAAGGAGAGACTCCCAGCCTCACAGGAGAGGTCATTGGAAAGTACCCATGGGGTGCACAAGCCCACCCACACAGGAATTAGCACCAGAAAGGCCCAGTTGGCTTGGGGGAAGTAGCAGAAAAGACTGAAGTCCCATAGAGAGCAGAGCAACCACCATTGTTCCCTCCGGGACCCTGCCCCCACATATAGCATCACAACCTAGTGACTGGGTTGTCCCACCCTGGTGAACACCTAAGGCCCCACCCCTCATATGTGACAGGCATGACAAGACACACACACACAAAAAATGGTTCAAACAGAAAAACAAATGAAAACACCAGAACCAATACCTTCAAGTGACTAAGAGATAGCCAACCTGTCAGATGCATAGTTCAAAGCACTGGTGATCAGAATGCTCACAGAATTGGTTGACTTTGGTTGCAAATTAGATGAAAAAATGAAGGCTACAATAAGTGAAATGAAGAAAAATGCACAGGGAACCAATAGTGATGGAAAGAACTCTGGGTCTCACATCAATGGAGTGGACCAGAAGGAATAAAACAACATATAATCAGAAAAGAATGAAGAAATAAGAATATCAAAAAAAATGAGGAGAAGCTTAGGAACCTCCAGGACATCTTTAAACATTCCAACATCCAAATTATAGAGGCACCAGAAAGACAAGAGGAAGAGCAACAAGTGGAAAACTTATTTGAACAAATAATAGAGGAGAACTTCCCCAATCTGGCAAAGGAAATAGACTTACAGGAAGTTGAGGAAGCTCAGAGAGTCCCAAAAAGTTGGACCCAAGGAGGAACACACCAAGGAACATCATAATTACATTATCCAAGGTAAAAATGAAGGACAAAATCCTAGAAGCAGCAAGAGACAAGGAGATAATAACCTACAAAGGAGTTCCAATTAGACTGTCAGCTGATTTCTCATAAGGGACCTTACAGGCAAGAAGGGGCTAGAAAGAAGTATTCCAAGTCATGAAAGGCAAGGACCTCCATCCAAGATTGCTCTATCCAGCAAGGCTTTCATTTAGAATGGAAGGGCAGAGAAAGTGCTTCCTAGATAAGGTCAAGTTAAAGGAGTTCATCATCACCAAGCCCTTATTTTATGAAATGTTAAAGGGACTTATCTAAGAAAAAGAAGATAAGAAAAAGAAGATAAAAAACATGTATTGTAAAATGACAGCAAACTCACTATTATTAACAACCATGCCTAAACAAAAACAAAAACAAAAACAAAATAAGCAAACAACTAGAACAGGAACAGAACCACAGAAATGGAGATCACATGGAGGGTTAGCAACAGGGAAGTGAGAGGAGGAGAGAGAGGGAAAAGGTACAGAGAATAAGTAGAATAGATGGTAGGTAGAAAATAGACAGGGGGAGGGCAAAAATGGTATGGGAAATGAAGAAGCTAAAGAACTTATGACACATGAACATGAACTAAAGGGGGAATGTAGGTGGAACAGGGTGTGCAGGGTGGAGGTGAAGGAAGAGGGGTAATGGGACAACTGTAATAGCATAATCAATAAAATCTATTTAAAAATAAATAAATAGATAAACTAAATGATAGAAGAGGCTGAAAAAAGTGGAGTTTTGAACTTTATTAAAAACGCCATCACTGAAAAGTCCTAGGAGAATTTTGCTTCAAACACAGCTAGATAAAAGGAAAAAAAAGTCTCAGTGGCTTTTTTTTCACTATAAATTCCTTTGCACTTTGTGGAATTTTAAAAGTTTTTATCATAAAATATATAATTTTCAGCTGAGATTTGCTTCTTCACTGAATATAATTATTTTCACATAGTTCATTCTTTTTATCCTCTAGTTATATTTCATTCCAGGGTTGCATTAATTTTGTTTAGTGATTCACCGTTTTATGGATATTTGTGTTGTTTCCACTTTGGGGATATTACAAGTAAACTGGCCATGAACATGTGTGCAGAACTCTATTATGCAAATAATTAATAATTATAAAACCCATGAATAGGTAGAGGAATGGGAGGTAGAGAGTTGACTCCGGAAATCTGGTTTTATGATCACATTGCCACAACCCCACCCAGAGGGACAGAAACTCCTACTTCTTCACATGAAGATATGTCTGCTACAGACCACCCATCAGTCAATTCAGTACAGAAATAATGGCCCCATCTCAATTCCAGCTTATAAATTGTGAACCAATGTGTTACAGGGTGCAGCCAAGAGGGGGGACCCCAAATGGGCATTTGAAATGGGGTCCAGAACTTAAGATGTCCAGGAGATTTTAAGATGTCTCCACACCCCCCCACGGTGTGGGTTGGGGGAAGGGACAAATGGAGCAGGGCCATTGAGAGCTGTTTTGCATAGCAACAGCCTTGCAGCTACCCTCTGGTGTGGTCATTTAACATATCTTATAGCCTTTGTCTGGTTGCTTAGATATGTTAAATAGCTGTGGCCATGCCCTGAGCCAGGGGAATGGAAGTAACTTCCCCACCAAGACGTAACTGGGGGGGCAGATCCCACAAGCTACAGCGCCTGCGTGGGAGCTCGGAGAAGATTGGCTCCAGAACATGGGGCCACACCTGCCCAGACTTATGATGGCAGCCCAGTAAAGGTGGAAGGATATGAATTCTGGCATGTGAAGCCAAATGTGGGAGGAGTCGGAAATGAGGCTGCAGAGGAAGATTGGCCGCGGGGATTTAAAACCCAGACTTGGCGGCCATTGAGATGGGGAGAACCATGCTGCTTTAAGAAGGAGAACCATGCTGCTTTAGGAAGGAGAGCCATGCGCAGCCCTGAGAGAGAGAGAGAACCATGCAGCTTTAGGAAGGAGAGCCATGCGCAGCCCTGAGGAGGTGAGCCATGTGCATCCCTGAGAGGAGAGAGGGAGAACCATGCGCAGCCCTGAGAAGGAGAGCCATGCACAGCCTTGAAAAAGGGAGAACCATGCTGCTTTAGGAAGGAGAGCCATGCGCAGCCCTGAGGAGGTGAGCCATGCGCAGTCCTGAGAGGAGAGAACCATGAGGCTTTAGCAGAATAGGGAGGACCTCAGCCCTGAGAGGAGAACCATGCTGCTTTAGGAGAGAGAACCACGCGGTCTTGACAGAGTGAAGACTCCTGCAGCCCTGAGAGGGAGAACCACGAGGCCTGGACAGAGCGGGGACCCCCACAGCTTTAGAAGGGGAACCACCACCTGGTTTTAGCAGAGATCCTGGCGACTCAGCTGAGGGTGCCGGGGAACCCAGGGAGGTCTCCCAGTCGAGATGGAGTATTAACTGGGAAGAGCCAGAGGACTGCCTGAGCCATGGACTTCTATTTCCTTTCCTGAGATACGGTACTCTGGACTGGGCAAAGGGGGGAAGGAAGGAAGGACTGTGTGTGTTTGTGGGTGTTTTGGGGGGACTTTGGGATTTTTGATAAAGACATTAGGTCACTACTTTAAGTTTGTATAGCATTAAATAAACATTTCCTTTCCTTTTCACGAATCTCTGGCATTGAGAGACGTTTTTCCTCTGGCGGCGGACATAACGGACCCGGGGTCTTCTTTAAATAATAGTATATCGTCCCAGGCCCCCCTTGTTGTGTTCTGTAACAAATGCACCTCAGAAACCACTTTTAATTAACTAAGTGGATTAAAGTTCTCAATCACCAGGAGTAGGGAAAGGTAGTGTTTAAATTTTCAATCCCTCTGAAATAAGAGGAAACCTAAGAAAAATGAAGGATATATGCCAGGTGCCCACAAACCACACATGACATATCTCAGTCCACCTGCAGGCTGTGTGACTCTGGGTGAGTGACTCCACCTCAATTAAGTGTCAGTTCCCTCATGCGATGTCATAAAAGTATGTTCAGCCTTCTTTCTTGGATTTCAGAAAAGAACATCTAAAACTTCTGAAATTTTCTAAGTGATTGGGTGCTAAGAGTGTCTTTTGTTTTGATGTGGTAACTCCTGGAAGGCCTCTGCATAGTTACAGAGTGAGGGCAGGTTACCAGAAAGACCGAGTTCTGATCAGAAGGTTGGAATTTTTAGCTGTCAACATAAGAAATACTTCACCTGAAGAGAATTTTTGTGAGCTTACTCGAGTGAAATCAGATTATTGCAGGAAACAAAATCACAATGAATTGAGAAAATGTTCTGAAAAAATGGTAATTTTGCACCTTATTTTATACAGTACAATCAATGGCAGAGGCTTACATGATTATATTAAATCCACTGGCAAAAGATTAGGGAGGTGGGAGAAAGCAAAGTGCTCAAATCTCTGACACTGGGTAAAAAATAAAACAAGTACACACAAACAATTGTTAGGTTGGTTGGTACAGAATCACTACTGGTTAACAATGAACACAGTAACAATAGTGATGCGAAGTTGTGTGGTCTCTGCTATGGTGCAGCGGGAGTCAGGAATAAGAATTATTCTGACATTTTAAAGGAATATTATGTTAGAGGCAAAAGGACAATAACACAGTTAAGGTAAAGATGGAGCTTTGTCAGGAAAGATACCAGCCTAGGACATGACTACCCACCATGAGTTACTTTGGGTTAAACGTTTTAATTTCATACCATCCTATGTGGTCACCTCAGGTCTCTGAGTTTGTAAGCCCCACCATGCAGGCCTCCCCTGAGCTTATCAGGTTTAGTATGTGGTCCCTTTTTTGTCCACACTGACTCTTTTGATTATAAATCAACCTAAAGAATGCACTGGTGACCAATCTTTTGGTTAGATAATATTGTCTCAAGTTCTAGGAAGGGAATCTTAGGAAGTCTTAGTGGCAGTGTTTGTCTTGCTGAACAATAAACCATTGGTGATGCAGCAGACCTCAACCTTGGATGGAAGTCAAAGCTGAATAAACTCCAAAGGAAAAGCAGGTAAATGGGGGGCAGCCAAGTCCCACAGGTCTCATTAGAAACACACTCTGGATCATTTCTAACCTATAAGCTTTCATGATCTAAGTTGTGCTGTCTTATTTCTCTGTGTTTTGCAACTCATATTACTTTTAATTGTAGTTTGAGAACACACTACACACCAACCCAGTTTTAATCATCTGACCATAAGATGGGTTCTTATTTACTAATATCAATCTATTATTAATTATTAATTTTTAATCTGATTTCTGCTAGTTCTATACTTGGAAGCTGTAACCATAAGGTTTTTTTGCAGAGCAGGCTGTAAGAACAGAATGCTGTCAGGTACAATTACCATCTAAAAGTTCCACAGGTGAGGATGTTACAGAATGGACCCAGAGGTTACAAAGTCCCCCTGTCACTGTGGATTCTTTGCCCACCACCACCAATAGGAATTATGACTCTCAATGTCAAAGTTTGGTGGAAAAGAAAGGAACTATTTATTCCAAAGTTATAGACTTAGAGCAATGACTTAATGTCTGCCTTAAAGTCCCTTAAAACTCCCACAAACACACACAGTCCTTCCTTCCCCCTGGTAAGTCAGTGTCAGAATCTGAGAATCAGAAGTACCTATCCTCTAGAAGTAAAACAAAACAACAACAACAACAACAACAACAAAACACTAAAAATCCCCCAGAAGTCTGCAGCTCACTTCTCCCAGTCCCTCTCAGTAATCTAGTCTTGGCTGGCAGGCCTCCCCTTGTTCGAAGCACCATGAGTGGTGTCACTGCTGGGATCTCTAGTTCTTAATCCAAAACTATGTCACACCTTCTCATGGTCCACCAGTAATAGTCATTTCACCCCTTTCCTTCCCTTCAAAGTCTCACATTATCCCTGTCCCTAGTCGTTCACCATCTCTCTTACTTCCTAAGCCACATGGTAAAGGGAGCCCCCAACCCTATATTTTTGGACACCGTGATTTCAGTACTCCTTTACAAACCTCTCTTTGGGGGGGGCCTGGCTTCGCCCCATTACAAGGAGGACAGTAAGAGTTTCATAAGTAAATTTCCTGTGCTTCAGCAGCAGGAATGGAGGGCCATGATTTGTAGCCACTTTGGCTTCCATTTGAGTTAATATAGTTGGTAGTCCTTGTTCAGTTTGGGTGTAAGGACATTCATATCATTAGGTTCTATCATTTATTCATAAAGATCCTTTCTTAATTTTTCTATTCCAGTAACCCTCTACAACTTTCCTTGATCTTATTTTGTCTCATTTTACTCATTCAGACATGACCAACTTATTAAGACAAAGAACTTACTTTTTATGCCTCTTAATACTTACACATCTCTTTACTTCTTTTTGCAATAGCCTTTCTTCTAAATTTCAAAATGTTACCAGAAAGGGGGCCTGACCCAGGATAGGTTTGCCTAAGCATAGCCAGTAGTACAAGGATTCCTGACTTTGTGCAGGAAGAACCTCAGGCCCAGGTTGTTTTGAATGTATATTCATTGAACCTGGGGACAACGAAACACAGATGGGCCTAGAATAAAAGGAGAAGTGGAAGAGAGACTGGGTGGAACTGCTGTGGCTTTCTTGCAACACTATGGGAAGGATGTGAGAGTAGGAGCAGCTGCTGTCAGCTTATTGCAGAATCACATAGATGAAGACTTGTGGAAAGATCTAGGGTGTTTGTCTGGGATGAACTGCTGCTGCCCATTGCTCTCTGGGTTGCAAGTCTGATGGAGACCCCTTAGAGATTAGAAGAAAGATAATTTACCTCTCAAGGAACATATAGAAAGGACCCATGGACAAAGGCCAAGAAGGGGTAGTACTGAGGGTGGGAGGTGGGAGTGGGTGGGACGGAGGAAAATGGTGGCAGGAAAATGGAGACAACTGTACTTGAACAACAATTTAAAAAAGTAATTCAGTAGGTGTGCCTCAAGAAGAGTGACACTGGTTTCTTTGGCTTGATAAGTTTTATTGGTTTCAAAATTTAAAAATTTCAGGTGAGGTCTCAGGGAAGATCTCAAGGTAATATTCATCAGCTATTTCAGGACTGCCCTTTCAAGGTTGTTGTCTTTGTTATATCAGAGTCACTCAAAAAACCAGACAGATGCTGTGAGCTAAGTAGCTAGGTTTATTAGAGCACAGTAAGAAGAAAAGTTTAGCCATCTAGGGAGGTTGTTCTTTGGACAGGGTTTTTAAGCACAAAAACCCCCAAAGTGTAACTGGTTGGAGTTTCAGAGTGTGATTGGCCAGTGCTGGTTTCTGAGTAAGATTTCTGCTAACCATTGTTCTTGATGCATCTTGTCAGGCTAAAGTTAAGGTGCATCCTGTTACGCCAGATAGGCTGACCCCAGACCCCAATCTTAGCCAGGCATCTGTTTTCCCTGGGCAGGGTTAGCAGGCATTTTCCAAGGCAGGCATTTTCCCATGCTACAGGTTTCCATGGTAAAGTTTTCTTTCCTGGTGGTTTTCCATTCCTCCTAGCCCTACCTAGGCCTGTCAGTCTCCACGAATAGGTCAGTACCAGGCCAGAAGGTCTAAATTACATGACCAGCTATATGCCAAGGCCAGAAACACCACCCTGAAAGCAAGGTCCTGCACATGTTTTGTGCATTCTCCGGCACCCAGGTCTTTTCACTCTGGTGGCCTTGGTATCTTGCTATAAATTGCTCTCCCATTTTGTTCGGCTATCTTTCTCAATTTCCCCATTTCACTGGCAAATGAATATTCCCAGATTCTTACTAAGTTGGCTCAAAAGCAAAATCATAAAAGAGTATTTTATAATATTAAAGTTATCATATATACCTTTAGAAATAAATAACGGTTATGCTATATGCATACTGTTTGAGAAAAGCCCAAAGAGCAACTATAGTAATTATTATGACTAATATTGACAGATAAAGATAAAGAATGTATAATGCTCAACATCAATTTGTACATACAATTTTTTGGTGGCTTGGAATAGCTGTCTATCTCTGATATCAACAACTTCTCATCCTCAAAATATGTTTGATGGCAAACAGTAGAGGCAAGCATCAGAGAGGCGGGTAGGTGTGCTTTGACTGTTGGGCCCCTGTTAAGGTTTTTTCCTACAATGGTGGCACGTGTCTTTTTTTAATATTTAATATTTTTTTCTTTTCTTTTTTCTAATTTTATTTTAATCATTGTTCAAGTACAGTTTTCTGTCCTTTACTCCCATCCCAGCTCACCCACCCCTTGCTCCCCATCTCCCTACCATTTCCACCCCCATGTAGTTTTTGTCCATGTGTCCTTTATATTTGTTCCTGTAAACCCTTCCCATTCTCCCCTGAAATTCCCCTGAAATTCCCTCCCCTCTCCTCTCCGGTCCCTGTCAACTTGTTCTCTATTTCAGTGTCTTTGGTTATATTTTGCTTGTTTCTTTGTTTTGTTGTTTAGGTTCCTGTTAAAGGTCAGATCATATGGTATTTGTCTTTCACTGCCTGGCTTATTTTGCTTAGCATAATGCTTTCCAGTTCCATCCATGCTGTTGCAAAGAGTAACAGCTCCTTCTTTCTTTCTGCTGCATAGAATTCCATTGTATAAATGTACTATAGTTTTTTGATCCATTAATTTACTTATGGGCACCTAGGTTGCTTCCAACACTTGGCTATTGTAAATTGTGCTGCTATGAATATTGGGGTGAATAGGTTCTTTTGGATTGGTGTTTTAGTGTTCTTAGGATATAGTCCCAGGAGTGGAATTGCTGGGTCAAAAGGCAGATCCATTTTTAGTTTTCTGAGGAAGTTCCATACTGCTTTCCATAGTGGTTGTACCAGTCTGTAGTCCCACCAACAGTACACTAGGGAACCCTTTTCTCAACAACCTCTCCAACACTTGTTGTTTGTTGCTTTGTTTATGATGGCCATTCTGACTGGTGTGAAGTGTTATCTCATTGTGGTTTTAATTTGCATCTCTCTGATAGCTAGAAATATTGAGCATCTTTTCATGTGTCTCAGGATCCTCTGTTTATCCTCCTTGGAGAAGTGTCTGTACAAGTCCTTTGCCCATTTTTTAATTTGGTTGTTTGTGTTCTTAGAGTGGAGATGTGTAAGTTCCTTATATATTTTGGAGATTAAACTCTTGTCTGAGGTATCATTGGCAAATGTTTTCCCATACAGTTGGTTCTCTTTTTATTTTAATACTGTTTTTATGTTAGTTGTGCAGAAGCTTTTTATTTTGATGAGATCTCATTTGTTTATTCTTTCCTTATGTCCCTTGCTCTAGGGGACATATTGGTGGAAATATTGTTGCGTGGAATATATGAAATTTTCCTGCCTTTGTTGTCCCCTAGGATTTGTATGGTATCACATATATTTAAGTCTTGTATCCATCATCAGTTTATTAAAAAAACAACAACTGTGGTATATTTACACAATGGAATACTACATAGCAGAAAGAAAGAAGGAGCTCCTACCATTCACAACAGCATGAATGGTACTGGAGAGCATTATGCTAAGTGAAATAAGGCAGCCCGTGAAACACAAATACCATATGATTTTACCTATAAGTGGAACCTAATCAACAAAACAAACAAGCAAGCAAAATATAACCAGAGAAATTGAAATAAAGAACAAACTGACAGTAACCTGAGGTGGGGGTTCAGAGAGATAAGGTGGGGGTGGAAAGAAGGGAAATGATCCTGGGAAAGGAACATGTATAAAGGACCCATGGAAAAAAGCCAAAGGAGATAGAATTCAGGATGGGAGGAGGGGGTTGGTCGGGAGAGGGATAGTGGTGGTGGTAAAATGGAGACAACTAAATTTGAAAAACAATAAAAAATGATAAAAAAATAAATTATTACCAAACCAGTTAAAATATTGGCATTGCTTTGTCAATCTAAGTGTATCAACTTTTGACTTTTTATTACAGAAAATTTAGAAGATATATTTGAATCTGCTAATAAAAATGTTCCATTCTATGGTGTTCACAGCTTCTCTCTCTCAGGGAACTTAATTTCTGGGAGTAACTGAACATGTGTGTTATGATCTTATCAATGATGGTTGAGGAAGATCTAGGAGTCCTGTGACTTTAACTCATGGGTCAGATTAGTGTTTATGCTATCAGTACTTACAGTTTAATCAGATATTTTGTTGCATTTTTACATGTCCCTAATTTTAATTAGTACTTGCTGAGGTTGTTGCTGCCTGAAAGACTCTAGTACCATTTCAGTTGTTGAGTCATTGGGACAAAGAAGTCTCATAGAGTTGCACCTGCTTAATTTCAGTATCATTCAAGTACTCCTACACTTAACTTAATTTAGTTCCTAAATTGCCTAGAGCAGGGATGCTCCAGAGAGGTCCTGATGTGACTACAACAACAATGGGTTTATAAGGGCCTCTTCAGTCATGGTGACTTTGTGGTATTGCTGTATTTTCCTAGTCAATAAGAAATGTTGTGTCTGGGTGTCCAGGAGACATTTTGATTCTTCATTCCTTGTTCATTTGTAGATTCTGTAAATGTGTGATGAACTCATACTGTAAACCTACCAGGCACTGTCTGGGGCACTGGGGATATGGCACTAGATGAGAGACAAACTGGACATGATTGCTGATGTCCAAGTATATAATTGAAAAAAAATATTTACAAGACACTTCAGGGTGCCTTAAGATTTTTAATCCTAGCCAATTTTTTTTATCTCAGTGTGCTCTTGCAGAAATTTTCTGAATCTCTTCATATTTTCATAACTCTTCTCTTTGTCTTACAACACACATTAAATTCTTCAGGCAATTCTTTAAGTTTAGATGATCGGAACAAAGCCAGAAACTCACACTTTTTCCATGCTGGTCCAACCATACTCACTGGTCACCTGGATGATGCACTTGTCTTTGCACTGAACTCCCTGCTTGTAACCCAGCAGCCTCACAAACACTGGCTAATGTGAAAGCTAAATGATAGTAGTACTAACCTTTCCACCTTCTAAATATTTTTTGACTTTGGTAATCATCAAAATAAAAGAGACAGATTGGCAGAAAAAAATAACTGTTTTTAATATATGGGTATAGAGAATTTACATAAACCTAAAGATTCCAATGTATGCAAGGCAAAATAGGGTATATAAAACATTTTGAACAAAGGAGAAAAAAGGAGGAATGGAGTCTTCTATTATTTCACAAGTCACAGTGAGTGCTTTGGAAGTAATTGAGAACAGTAGATCCTACAAGACAAGTGGAATTTTCTGGGCAACAAAGAATTAGTGAGACACAGGGGGTGTCTAGCCAACAGGTGCCTTCCTAAAGCCCTTGTATTTACCATGGCATCCTCACTTCACCACAGGTGTTCCAGTGGCCCCTCCTGCAACAGGTAGGAAAGACCCTCATTCATATTATTCAGCTTCTTTCTGAGCCTCCAAACTAAACTCTCCTTCATGGCACCTTTAAGGTTCCTGAAAACCATAGAATGCTTAACAACCTCTCATCACCCAGGCTTCACAATTTTTCATCTGACTCTGAGCACACCCCATTCCTTCATGTTTTCACTCTGTGTTAACCTCTGCTCACACACAGTCCCACTGTGGACAGGTCCCCAAGGATCTCATACAAATACACGAAAGGACATAGGGATAAGAAAAGGAATAGAAATAAAGAAGACATTTATTTTCAATTTGCTAACTCTGGTGGCAGGATTTGAGGACACACATGTGAACTTTGTAAAAAGAACAAAAAAAAAAGCCCACAAAGAATGAAGACAATGATGTCTGCCCTGAGCTGCATGTCAAAGAGAGCTTGAGACAGGTTCAATCAGTACATGCCTGTGGGTGGCTGATGTAACAGAGACCTACATGTTCACTAGAGTAGTTGAGGTTGATGGAAGAATATCTTTTCAAATCTCTGTGATCTTGTTTCTTGAAGACATATGTGGTATGAGTACACAGTTTATGGTTAGGGCACTGTGAAAATGTGCCTCTTGTGCTGGTAAATCCTCATGGATTCTGAGACAAGGCTCCTTTGATGCAATCTGGGTTGCAGAAGTCTTCTGACTTTCCAGAAGAATCTGGGAAGTCAGTTCATCTCCTGCTGTGAACATTAGGTCAGAAGACAGGGAGACAATTGCAAACTTATTTTTAAAATAACAAGATAAGGAAAAAATTGGAAGATTTCAAAATATATGAAGAGTTGACACTTTAAATAAAATGTCATGATCAGCTAGTACAGGGAGGTTAGGTTAAAGAGAAACTTGCATGAAGCCAGTTAAAAATAAAGGTAAGACTTTATTAAAGACAATGCAATAAGGCAGTGAGAGACAACTCAACATCCCGATACAAAGTCTGGAAGGTTTTAGAAGAGAAGAAATCATGGGAATGCATGTTTGCTAATTGACTTTAGACAAAGAAAAGTGAAACTTTGCATAAAACCTTAACAGGAGGTCCTTTTGTGTTTTGACTGCAAAGTTCCTCAACTAAGGTAGGTTTTTGCTCTTCCTCAGAGACTGCAACACCAGGAAGATTAAAAATCAAAGTAATGGGCCTGGTGTAGAGATAGGTATTCTTTGGTTCTTAACACTGGTAAGAAGGTTTCAAAACCACTTAAGTATGTTACAAAAAACAGATAAAAAACTGGAAAAACTGGAAATAACCAATTTGTAGTGAAATGGTCTAAAGAAGACAGATTTCAGAGGCCTACAGTCAGAAAGTACCTGTGTTAAGATTTGAGACTCTCAGGGAACATTAGGGCCTCTAAGTCATAACAAATACCTTCTTGATGGTGGAGGGACCAATGGCTAAATATCTTTCAGCCAAGGGCCAGTTTGCAACTCCATCATTGCCAGATATTTCTAAAGAGGTGTCAGTTCCTAGCAGTATAGGTACAGGGGCAAAATAGCTGAGGGTCCTTGAACAGAGCCAGGATTGCATCTCCAAGGATGTTGTACTTTTACATATCTCTGCACTCACCTTTAATTAATTAATTATTATTACCTTTTATTGTTTGTTTTTCATTCACTCATTATTCACACAAACAACTGTATTCTATATCCTGCAGCATGGCTGATGTAATTTGCATTGTCCTGATCAGTTACTGAAGCGAAGAAGAACTGACATTCACCACACAGTTTGCTCTGATGCAAGTTTTTCTATAAAACATAACATGGGAGTTTTGACAGCCTCTTGATGATAGAAAGCTTTACCCTCACACCTCACCTGCAGTAACCCTAGTTTTGGGTGATGCCCTGTTCTCCAAGAATTACCAATATAAACATCAGGTCAAAACTAGCTTCATAAAGAGTGAGGTTAATTTTAATTCTGTGGGCATCAGTCTGAGCTAGGACATTTGAACCGAAGCTTCATTAGAATTACAAATGGTTCCAATTATATTCTATTAATAAAAGGGACAAGGTCATGCTAAACTTATGCAAATAAACCTTCTGCCATGAAAATAACAATACTCAACAAGATGTTAGAATTTAGAGAAAGAAGTCAAACAGAGAGAAAGAGAACAGTGTTACTACCCTCATAGGTGTCTTTTAGCTTCTTCTTTTTGTCCACACAGTGTCCAGGGGCCCTCCTCATGACCCCTGGGAAAGGATAGAACTTAAATTTCTGCAAGCTCATCAAATGCTCCTACTGATCATCACATGACAACTGCCCATGTTCTGAGGGACTCAATGAATCCTGTACTGTAAAAATGGTGCATCTGAGACCAACCAAAGGTGAAATCTGCTGTAAAATTAGCCTTTAGTTAACAAAAATGGCTATGTCAGCTTTTATCATTGATGTATTCTTGACTCAATGCAAGTCTTCTAACCATTTTCCACTTTTACAACTAATCTATTTATAAAGTACAAAAGATTTATTCAGAGTTTAATAACAAGTGAGGACAGAAGTATCATTTATATTTTACACCAGGTTTGAGGGGCTCACTTTCAAAGAGACTCTGGGTTTGGTGGCATCACACTCATAATTCTCACATCCTATCCCCTGAAAAGGTGAATGTGAAGGTTCTATAGACACAGGGAAGCTCCATTCTATTAAAGAGTTGCACGCTGTCACTATTACAAAATCCTGAGTGGAGCTCACAACTGTGTAGCAGCCAGTAGCACAGTTTCCTTATGCTCTGTGACTATAGGGTTGCTGGCTAGAACATTGGCACTCTCACAGGCTTTGTGGAGAAATAGAAGGTGTGAGGGATAGGCAGTGGTCTTGGGACCTGGGACCACCATTCAACTTCTGACATCTCAGCTACTCATAGCCTACAGATAAGTCTGTAAAGGTCACCTGAGGATGATCCTTGCCTCTGCAGAAAAGCGATTGCCTTTATTGAGGTGATATTATGTAAAGAGAGGCCTGGAACTTGCTTCTGAACTCATTATTTGTAAATTACATGAGATTGTACATAGAAAACTTTAAAGCTCCTCCAAAAAACTCTAGAGGAAATAAATGAACTCAGCAAAGTAGCAGAATACAAAATTAACATTGTGAAATTGGTAACAACTCTATAGAACAATAATAAACTGTCAGAGAGAGAAACTAAAAAACAACCCCATTCACTATTGCAACAACAGAAACAACAACAGGAAAAATCTAAGGTAACTAGAAAAAATATAAGGAGGTAAAGACCTGTATTGTGAAAACTAAGGGACATTGAGAAAGAAAGGAACATTGCATCCAGAAAGATATACAAATAACAGGAAGCATATACCATGTTCATGTAATGGGAGAAATAACATGATGTAAATGTCCAGGACACTCAGAGCAATTTATAGATATAATGCAATTCTTATTACAACAACAATGGCATCTTTCAAAGTTCTAGATCATATATTCTAAAGGTGTATATAGAACCAAAAGTGAAATAACTCAAATGGCTTTAGAAAGCTTGAGGGGAAAAAAGAACCAAGTTGGAGAGATTACAATAGCTGAAATGAAACTATAGTAGAAGGCCATTTTAATCGAAACAGGAATGCACTGTCAGGAGCAGACAGACAAATTAATGGAACAGAAGAGGAAGCCAAGAAATTAACCCACACCTGTGTGGAAAACTAATATTTAATAAGGAGACAAAAGCATATAGTGTAGTAAAGATAGTCCTTTTCAAAATGGGGTTTGGAAAACTGAACTGGTACATGCAAAAAAAAAGAAAATAAGCTACCAACTTAGACCCCAGAAAATAAACTCAAAATAAAAAAAAAGACTTTAATGAAAGTTGCAAAACCATAAAAAGCCTAGAAAAAACACAGGCAGTAAAATGTCAGGTATCTCCATAGCAATACTTTCTCTGATATATCTCACAGGTCAAGGAAAAGAAAGAATAAATCAACAAATGAAAGGGCATCGGGGGACTCTTAAGATGGTGGCTTTGCTCCAGGGAACATGCTTCTCAGCTTCTGTGCAGGGGAGGGAAACTCGTGGATCAGCGGAGGAACAGAGCAAGTGGCCTAGGTTACCGAAACATTTTTGAAAACAGGACATCAAAAATTATAGCGGACATTGAAAAACCAGATGGTAAGGAGACTGCTTTAGGACAACAGGGACCCAGGGATCAGCTCGGGGACCAGGGGGTTTGCCGTCCCCAGGCCTGGTGCTCCTGGGTCTGCCTCAGGGCACCTGGGAGAGCGGAGTCGCTGCTCCCTCCCTTGACTACTGGGGTTGGGCAACACCAGGGGAGACCTTGTGGCTTGAAGGCACAGAGAGGGGAGTTGGACTGGGAGAAAATCATGCAGAGGCTGGGAGCACCCACCCATAGCCCTGAGAGAAGTGAGTGCCTCCAGCCAGCATGATCAGGGGCAGCCTGGAAGTGTGCCCGCACCCCCAGTCCAGTGGGAGTGTGGATGGGTGGAAAACCCATACCTCACAGCCCTGGTCAAGGAAAGGGCATGGACATTCTCAGGTTTCTGGAGCCTGTGGTGCTGAACTGTGGAAGTGTAGGCCCCCTTGGGAATCCTGACTCTCACGCTGTGAACCTGGAAGTGATGCAGCACTTAGAGCATTCCTAGAGCCTAAAACTGAAAAATTTGGTGGATGGGCACACCCCTTTACGATCCCCAGAGATTGCACCGTGAATCCAAAAAAGTTGCGGGTGCTTCCCAAGAACATAGTGCCCTCCACGGTGAAATTTGGGGGAAGGGGACGTCTCCTTGCAATCCCTGGAGCTTGCATCATGAAACCGAAAAGACGCAGGAGTCCGGCAGGGCCCCAGAGCCCAGGAGACTGCAGCAGTGAGCTCCACAGAGTGTGCTGGGGAGCGCCCAGGGTCCTGTAGGGGAAAGTCAGATTGGTTCTGGGGAGAGCACCCTGCTGGACCTGGGGATAGTACCTGAGAGACTTACTCAGATTTGACTGGGAAGAGTGATAAGCATTTCAAATGACCCTCAGCCTGCTGAAGCCAGCAAGACCAGAAAAACTGGTCTGGCCAGTTAGAAACCAACAAGAGGTTTTTTTTGTTTTGTTTTGTTTTGTTTTGTTTTGTTTTGGCTGTTGTTGGGTGATTGATTTTATCTTGTGTTTTAAGTGACTTTTTATTTTTCAATTTTTCTTATTTTTATATCTCTTAATCCCTTATGTTTCTCTCCCATTCATCCTAGTATTATTTCTTCCACTCCAAATTTATCTCTCCTGAACACCATGTTCTGCTTTTTTTCCCTTTTTTTTTGAGCTTGCAAGTTACTGCAAATTTGTATTATCTTTTTCTCACTTTTCCAACACTTTTTATTTTAATAGTATTTTGGTATTCTTTTTCTTTCTGTATAATCTTCTTTCCTTGGCTGGTTATACTGTCATTTGATAGGTTTCCCCTGTTATCTCAGTCACAGTGTGTTGATAATTTACTATCCTTCATCTGTGTTCCATTAGTACACCTCTCAAGGTTCTATACTCCTTATTCTTGTTATCTAGATCACATAGCTTCTTCCAAAAGATTGTTGCTTTAATATTAGTGTAAATAAGACCTAGTTCATACAATTGTAAATACTACTCAACACCCCTACCTGATCTCAGCTCACTTCACAATTTCCTGAACTATATTATTGTGGGGGTTGTCTCTATTTACTAATCTTTATTCCAAACCTATCTCAAAATCTGACCTTACACAGCCTCACAGCTTTCTAGATCCAACTAACAATACTTTCTCCCCAATAAGAGTCTTACCTTCTTTCCATCCTTTTTAAATGTGGATAGTGGGGTGGAAGATCATGGTTAACACTGTAAGTAGCCAAAGGATATCCCATCTCTTCTCTACTGGCTGCTAATGTAAATATCATAGTATACTGTCTTTCTGTCTTAAACCATTTTGCTTTACTCCTCCAACTGTTCACAAAAAAGAGTAGGGGGAGGTTGTGAACACCAGGATACATGAAGGAGACTGCACCAGTGAATCTCACAGGTATTCTACCACAGAAGTTCACACCATAATCACAGGGAACCAGAACAGATAAATTTAAGAAACAGAGGCTAACAAGAAGAAACAAATGAACAATGAGAAAACAAAGAAACAATCCCCAAAGGAAGGGAAAGAAGGAAGCCTCAGAAAAAAATGCTAAATGAAATAGAGGCAACTCAACTATCAGATATTGAGTTCAAAACAATGATTATCAGGAAGCTCAATGAACTCACACTGAGCTAACAGAAACTAGAGGGAAGCTACATTGATCTCACTGCAAACTATATAAACATGAAAAAGGAAACAAAACCTCTCAACAAGGGCCAAGAGAAAATGAAGAATGCCATTTCTGAAATGAGGAACACAGTAGAAGGAATGAAAGGCAGGAGTGATGAAGCAGAAGATCGGATTAGTGAGCTAGAGGACAAAGTAGAAAACAACACCCAGAAAGACCAAGAAAAGGAAAAGAGGCTCAGAAAAAAATGAAGAGGGATTAAGAGAAATGGAGACAATATGAAATATAATAATATCCGTATAATAGAAATACCAGAATAATAAGAAGAAGAGCAACTGATAGAAAAACCATTTGAAAAAGTAATGATGGAAAACTTCCCAAATTTGATGAGAGAAAAAGTCACACAAATCCAGGAAACACAGAGAGTCCCAATCAAGAGGAACCCAGAGAGGCGCACCTCCAGACACATCATAATTAAAATGGCAAAATTTCAAGACAAAGAGAGGATATTAAAGGCAGCAAGGGAACAACAGGAAGTAACATACAAGGGAGCCCCAATAAGGCTAACAGCTGACTTCACAATGGAAACACTCCAAGCCAGAAGAGAATGGCAATAAATATTCCAAGTAATGAGAAGCAGAGGTCTGCAACCAAGGCTACTTTACCCAGCAAGGCTCTCAATCAAGATAGAAGGCCAAATAAGAAGCTTCCCAGACAAAAAAACTCTAAAAGACTACAACTCCACCAAACCAGCTCTGCAAGAGAAGCTAAAGGAACTGCTTTAAAGAAAGGAAGGAAAAGAGAGAGAAAGAGGAACACACTTACATAAAAGACAATGAATAAGTACCTATCAATAATAACCTTAAATGTAAATGGATTAAATGTTCCAATCAAAAGACAGAATAGCTGAATGGATAAGAAAAATGACCCACACACATGCTTCCTACAAGAGACCCACCTCAGGATAAAAGACCTGCACAGACTGAAAGTGAAGGGCTGGAAACAAATCTTCCAAGCAAATGGACAGGAAAAAAAAAAGCCGGGGTAGCAATACTCATATCAGACAAAATAGACTTCCAAAAAAGGTCCATAAAGAGAGACCCAGAAGGTCACTTCATAATACTCAAGGGAAGAATCCACCAAGAAGAGTTAAACATTGCAAATAATATGCACCCAACATACAGCACCCAAATACATGAAGGAAATCTAAGAGGACTTCAAGAAAGACATGGACAGCAACACAATTATAGTAGGGGATTTTAACACTCCACTATCAAAAATGTACAGATCTTCCAAACAAAATATCAACAAAGGTATTGTGACATTGAACAATACCCTAGATGAAATGGACTTTACTGATATATATATATATATAGCCCTCCATACCAAAGAAGCTAAATACACACTCTTTTCAAATATACACAGAACATTTTCAAAGATTGACCACATGATAGGACACAAAACAAGCCTCAAGAATTTCAAGAAAATTTAAATCATACCAAGCATTTTCTTGGATCACAAGAGACTGAAACAAGAAACCAACCCCAAGGAAAAAAACCCTAAAAACTCAAAATCATGGAGATTAAATAGAATGCTATTAAACAATGAATGAGTAAAGAATGATATTAGGAAAGAAATCAAAAGATTTCTGGAAACGAATGAAAATGAGCTTACAACAACCCAGAACTTATGGGACACAGCCAAGACAGTCCTGAGAGGGAAATTCATAGCGATACAGGCCCACCTAATAAGTTAGGAACATTTCAAACAACCTAACCCTTATCTACAAGAACACGAGGAACAACAACAAAGACAGCCCAGAGCAAGCAGAAGGAAGGAAATAGCCAAGATCAGAGCAGAATTAAATGACATAGAGATGAAAAGCACAATTCTAAGAATCAACGAATCCAGGAATTGGTTCTTTGAAAAGATAAACAAAATCGACAAGCCTTTAAGCAGGCTCATCAAGAAAAAAAAACAGAGAAGATCCAAATAAACACAATCAGTAATGAAAGAGAGATTACAACTGACAGCACAGAAATACAAAGGATTGTAAGAATTTACTATGAAGAACTGTATGCCAAGACATTTGAAAACCTAGGTGAAATGGACATATTTGTAGAAAAATATAATCATCCAAAGCTCAATAAAAAACGAAGCAGAAAGCCTGAACAGACCAGTAACAGCAGATAAAATTGAAGTGGTAATCAAAAAATTCCCGACAAACAAAAGGCCAGTTCTGGATGGTTTCACAGGAGAATTCTACAAAGCATTTAAGGAAGAGCTAACCTCTATCCTTCACAGTTTCAAAAAATCCAAGAAGATGGAAGGCTCCCAAAGTCTTTTTATGAAGCCAGAACCATTCTAATCCAAAAACCAGAAAAAGACACAACAAAGAAAGAAACTTCAGGCCAATATCACTGATGAACATTGACGCTAAAATCCTCAACAAAACACTGGCCAACCACATCCAACAATACATTAAAAGGATCATACACCATGACCAAGTGGGATTCATTCCAGGGATGCAAGGATGGTACAATATTCACAAATCAGTACATGTAATACATCAAATAAACAAAAGCAAAGACAAAAACCACATGATCATAGCAATAGATGCAGAAAAAGCATTTGATAAGGTACAGCACCCATTTATGATAAAAACACTCAGCAAAGTGGGAATAGAGGGAGCATTCCTCAACATAATAAAGGCCATATATGAGAGGCCTACAGCCAACATCATATTCAATGGGCAAAAATTAAAATCTTTTCCACTAAGATCAGGAACAAGACAAGGCTGTCCACTTTCACCACTTCTATTCAATATAGTACTGGAAGTTTTACCCACCGCCATCAGACAAGAAAAAGAAATAAAAGGCATCCAAATCAGAAAGGAGGAAACGAAACTGTCACTGTTTGCAGATGACATGATAGTGTACATAGAAAATCCTATAGGCTCCACCAAAAAACTACTTGACCTAATAAATGAATTTGGCAAAACAGCGGGATACAAAGTCAATATCCAGAAATCAGAGGCATTTCTGTACACCAACAATGAAACAGCAGAAACAGAAATCAAGGGAAAAATCCCATTTGCAATAGCAAAAAGAAAAATAAAATATCTAGGAATAAACCTAACCAAAGAAGTAAAAGATCTGTGTTTAGAAAACTACATAACACTGAGGAAATAAATCAAGAAAGACACAAACAAATGGAAACATGTACCGTGTTCATGAATTGGAAGAATTAATATCATCAAAATGTCCATACTACCCAAAGCAATTTACACATGCAATGCAATTCTTATTAAAGTACCAATGGCTTATTTCACAGACATAGAACAAACACTTCATAAATTTATATGGAATCATAAATGACCCAGAATAGCTGCTGCAATTTTGAGAAAAAAGAGTATAGTAGGAGGGATCACAATACCTGATACAAAATTATACTACAAAGCCACTGTAATCAAAACAGCCTAGTACTGGCATAAAAGGAGGCATATGAACCAATGGAACAGAACAGAGAGCTCAGAAATAAACCCTTGTCACTATGGTCAATTAATATTTGACAAAGAAAGCATCAACATAAAATCAAGTAAAAATAGTTTCTTCAACAAATGGTGTTGCGAGAACTGGACAGCTATGTGAAAAAAAATGAAATTGGAGCACCAACTTACACCTTATACAAAAATAAATTCAAGATGGATAAAAGACTTAAATATAAACTGTGACACCATTAAAGTCCTAGAGGAGAATGTAGGTAAGAAAATCTCAGATATTTCATGCAGAAACTCTTTTACTGACATGTCCCCCAGGGCAAGGGACATAAAGGAAACAATAAACAAATGGGACCTCATCAAAATTAAAAGCTTCTGCACAGCTAAAGAAAACAGTATCAAAATTAAAGAGAACCAACTCTATGGGAAAGCATATTTGCCAATGATACCTCAGACAAGGGTTTAATCTTCAAAACATATAAAGTACTTACACGACTGTACTCTAAGAAGACAAGGAACCCAATTAATAAATGGGCAAAGGACTTGTACAGACACTTCTCCAAGGAAAACATACAGAAAATCCAAAGACACATGAAATGATGTTCAATATCACTAGCTATCAGAGAAATGCAAATTAAAACCACAATGAGATAACACTTCACACCAGTCAGAATGGCCATCGTAAACAAAGCAACAAACAACAAGTGTTGGAGAGGTTGTTGAGAAAAGGGTTCCCTAGTGCACTGTTGGTGGGACTATAGACTGGTACAACCACTATGGAAAGCAGTATGGAACTTCCTCAGAAAACTAAAAATGGATCTGCCTTTTGACCCAGCAATTCCACTCCTGGGACTATATCCTAAGAACACTAAAACACCAATTCAAAAGAACCTATTCACCCCAATGTTCATAGCAGCACAATTTACAATAGCTAGGTGCTGGAAGCAACCTAGATGCCTATCGGTAAATGAATGGATCCAAAAACTATGGTACATTTATACAATGGAATTCTATGCAGCAGAAAGAAAGAAGGAGCTGTTACTCTTTGCAACAGCATGGATGGAGCTGGAAAACATTATGCTAAGTGAAATAAGCCAGGCAGTGAAAGACAAATACCATATGATCTGACCTTTAACAGGAACCTAAACAACAAAACAAAGAAACAAGCAAAATATAATCAAGACACTGAAATAGAGGACAGGCCGACAGTGACCAGAAGGGAGAGAAGAGGGAATTTCAGGGGAGAATGGGAAGGGTTTATAGGAACAAATTTAAAGGACACATGGACAAAAACTAGGAGGACTGTGGTAATGGGAGAGAAGTGGGGAGGGTTGGGTGAGTGGGCTGGATATGGAGTAAAAGGCAGAAAACTGTATTTGAACAATAATTAAAAAAAAAGTACATCAAATGAAAGTCTTTCTGCTCAGCAAAAGAAACCATAAAAAAAATGAAAATAAAGCCCACTGTATGGATAAACACGTTTGGTAGTGATATATTGGATAATGGATCAATTTTCAAACTACATAATGAACTTATACCCCTCAACACCAGGGGGACAAACAATAAATTTATAAAATAAGCAAAGATCCTGAATAGATACTTCTCCAAAGAGGACATGCAGATGGCTGATAGACATATAAACAAAGGCTCAGTGTGAGTATCCATATGGATGTAGCCACTGTGGGTAACAATTCGGGGTCTCTTCAAAAAAAATAAACATGAAACTGGCTTTTGACCAGAGACCACACTTCAGAGAATACATATTTTTTGAATAGATGTTTAAAAATTCTTAGAGAAAACTCATGCTATTTCATGTGAAATAAGACAGTCAGAAAAAACAAATACCATATGATCTCACTTATTTATGGAAGCAAATAAACAAAATAGAAACAAAGGCACAAGTGCATGGGAAAGACTGACAGCTGTCAGAAGGAAAGGGTGGAACTGGAGAAAAGGTCATAGAATTAACGGAAGAATATGTATAAGTATCCCATAGACCCAAACGACAGTGCAGTGATGGCCACAGGAAACAGGTGTGCACTGTGTAGAGGTGGAACCAGAAGGGAGAAATGAAGGCAGCAGTAATAGAGATGACAATCAAAACATATAAACAAATAAAATAGAAGCAATATCGTTTTCAGGTGATGTGTTGCAAACCAGCAGCAATGATTGTGCCTTAATTACTCTGGTTTAATTACAAATTGAGTAAAATATCGGAAAATACCAGATTGCCCTGAAATATTTAAGTGACAAAATCTCATTGGAAATAAATAGTGCTTATGGATACACAACATTATAAATGTACTTAACTGCCAAAATATTGTGCACATAAAAATGATCTCAAGGGCAAATTGCATTCATGTATATTTTATTCCAATAAAAACGGAGACGAAAAATGACTCTAATTTTAACAAGCTTGTCACAACTTAATAGAGAGTGGCAGATTGAGGATAAGTTGGCACTTGGTCTGGGATATGCATTATTGGAAGTTTGAGAAGACAAACTCTAATTTTAGATCTCTAGGTTTAGTGTAATTGAAAAAAACTGAAGTAAATAAAATATTTTAAAAAACAATAAATTCAGGAAATTGTCACTTTAAGTTTAAGAAGGTAGATTGTAGCCAAGATGGCACACAGAGGGGCTTCTGAATGCTGGCAATGAGCTGTTTTTTGACTTGGTGCAGAGTTGTTAGCTTCACTCTGTTTTGTTAATTCATGCATATGCAGCATCAGTTTTTTCTTTCTTTGTAAGTAAATGAGCTTAGAAATGGGTGTTCTTAGTTTTGTTTTATAATCATTTTAGCTTTGAATTTAATTGCTTTATCTTTAATGTAAACATTATTTTTAGAAAAATATAATGACACATTTTTGATAAATGAAAAGTGGCCCTTAATGAAGCCATTTATTAAAATAATACCATGTTCTTTTCAAATAAGAAAATAATAATGTTTGTTTAAAATTTCCATACTCATTTTTTTCACACTAATGAGCTTGTGCTTAAAGAGCATAAAATGACCATGTCATCTTATTATTTGTAAAGACATTGCCTTTTGAAAAATGTAATATCTTTTAAAACTTTAACAGCCTTTCAAAATATCTAAATTATTTCCCAGAGACAGTCAATGATCCTATCTTTAATAAATGTGTCCTTTTTGAGGAATTTGAAAATCTGGTAGTGTTTTCAGAGAAGAAAAAGACCACACATGCCAACTAGGATGTGTGTCAGAGACTCAATATTCAGTAAATGTAGAAATATGGATCCATGTGTCTAGTCCATGTAGCATGGGTAGGCAGGTACAGAGGACAACAGAGGAGTTCAGCAGGGTCTTGTGCCTTGTTATAGGAAAATTCCACTGTGAGCCCTTTATCTCTGAAACACAGAGGGAGAAGAGTGAAGATTCCTCAGGGCCATCCCAGAGACTGAGTAGAGTCATAATAACCAAGGAGGACAGACTCTTAAAAGCATCCCAGTGTCCCCTCTCTAGAGAACTTCACTCAGTATTTTGTGTCTTTAGTACCTTGTGAAAATAAATAAGATAATTTCTCAGTGTGATTGAATTTGTTTTCAGGTTATTCACTGTGTCAGTCATGCAAAATTTGAAGTTTGGTGTCTTATGTTACATTGCCATTGATATCAGGAAGGGGGCCCTTCCTTACATGATTCCAACAGGATAACAGTGCTGGAATAATTCACATTTTATATGCACTAAAACTGAAGAGATTTTACTCACTTTAAAATGTGCAGTTATTAACAGGTTAGTTAAATGTCTTTTTAAACAATGAGCTCACAATCTACCCAGGATTATAGAGGATGTAGGGACAGAAATTTAACCTGACAGTTCCCAGCCCAATGCTTCAGATATTTCAGAGATGTGGTAGATAATAAAAAAACAAACAAGCAGCCTTTAAGATCATGATAGGTCCTCTATAGGATAATAAAGTTGGATGGAGTTGATAGAAAATGGGTGGAGTTGGGGGTTACTTTCATTTGTAAGATGGTCTGGAAAATTTTTCATGACTATGTGACATTGGAAGAAGATATGGAACAGGGACAAGTGGGTCAAGGAGATTTCTGGAAAAGCTTATTTCAGGAAGAGACAATGGCCTCTGCAGTAGAGCTGGACCAGGGGGTTGCTTGCCATACTTGAAGGTCAGATAGCCTCTGTGGCCAGAATTGATGGGATACAAAGAATGACAGGAAACATATAAACAGGAACCAGATTTTCAAGGACAGTGCTATGAAATAGTGATTTTTATGAAATTAAAGAGCCTGGGACAGAAAGTAGACCAACCACATTACTTAGTGTCCTGTTTATTTCAGCTTACATGATCTTCACTGCAAGGCTTTCTGAACCAAAGCACTGAGTTCCTTGACAGTCTGGTAAAAACTTTGTGTTCTGTGTAGATGGGCAGTTTGAGAAGCACTAATGTGGGACCTTTGGGAAGGTGGTAAAAAATTTGGAATTTTTTGTGATTGAGGTGCAAGTGACAGGAGGGCTTTGGGAACAGAGACACAAAAATTACCTGACTTGGGTTTTAAAACAATTCATCTCTAAAGGCTTACAGGTCTTTTTTCCAGTGTGATTGATGTTATTTTTATGAAGGGGGTATCAGAAATGTCAGTTAGAAGACTATTACTTTACCTGATGTAGAAGCAATGTTGGCTTGGACGTTACTGTTGTGGTTTTATCTACACATTGGACAAAGACTGCCAGTGTGCTGATGGATTAGAGATGACTGTGAGAGCCAAAGAAGCATCATCAATAATGCAAAGATTTTATACCTGAGCATAGAAAGAATGGAGTTGACCTTGACTGAAAGAGGAAAAAGTTTGAGAGGATCAGGTTGAGATTTTGAGAGGATGAAATTCTTGGTTGTGCACATGTTTCATTCGAAGTGCTCAGGGTACTGAACTGAGACCGGTTTCACTGTGCTGAGTTATTTCTATCTGACTGATCCTTCTGTGAGCAGTGACTGTCTGCAGGGTGCAAGTTTGTTGGGAACCGCCCTGACTGGTATCAGAAGCTGAAACCCCCACCTAGGCTAAGGCTAAGGGAACACCCTTGGAACCATAAGCCAGCAAGGAGACAAAAGCTTATCTCCCTGGCAGGAATGCTGCTTCTGCTGCTTTATTCATAACTGAACCCCCAAAAGCTTGGTCGGTTAGCCAAAGACGGGTAAGATTCCCCAACGGGGGAATGACCTAAGACAGGCACGATCACTTTGGGAGCTCCCCCAAAAGAAGGACTTGGGGGGCTGCAGCAAAAGGGGGTGATGGACCCTCGCTCCTCGGCTTTGACATAGCCTGAGTTCTCATGGTCTGGGAGAAAATCTCCTTATCTCTTGGTTGCCTTGGTTCACGTGCTCCACCTAAGCCTGAAACAATGACAGGGTGGTGCAGCTCTGTGCTGAAAAGGGCAGATTCCCCGGGTGATCAGGCCTAAGAAAGAATATGTAAATTACTGTGAAACCTTCTTTGTTTAGAATGCTCTCAGTTGAATGAGAGGGGTCCAAGGAGGAAGTTAGTTTGTTCCTCAAAGTCTTACAGCTCTTTTACCCCGACTCAAAATAGACCAGCAGAGTTCCTTGTTTTCTATGGTTCCTTACTTCCCCCTAATGAGTACTGTACTTTACCTGAATTATTATGCAAAATGAGCCCAATAAAAGCAGGTATGGACTGTAAATCAGCGCGCTCCTCCCCAGAAAATGTGGCCATTTCATCCCTACTTCTCCACAGAAACTAGTCTGTCTCTGTGCATGTTTTTTCTCATGTGTTTTCGATGAGCCATCCACAGCATTCCATTATCACTGCTGGCCGGTGACCCACGCATCACAAGTTGAGAAGGAAAGTGAGATCTTAAGAAGTTTGTCTGCACTCTGTGAATCCTGAATTAAATGTCAAAATTGAACCAGAAACAAAATGACATGTGGTAGATTTAAGGATTATCTTTCCTGTGTGTGAAGTAGAAATCACCCACCCCACACCCAGAAGTCAGAGAGGAATCACTCACTGTATACATTAAGCTGTCTGAATCCTATTTGTTTTTCTTCATTTTTTAAATTTATTCTTGAAGGAAGGCTCCTCCAAGGTGTACATTCCTACACCATTCGTGATGACCTTCTCTATCAGTGAGGACACATCATTGTTTATGATCTCGCATTCAATCTATGTAGGTCCTATTCTATGTTGCCTTGATCTTAAGTCAATAATTCCAATTACATGATTTCAGTGTAAGCCATTGTTACAGAACACAACAAGGAGGGCCTGAGACAATATACTATTATTGAAAGAAGGCCCCGGGTCCATTATGTCTGCCGCCAGAGGAAAGACGTCTCTCAATGCTAGAGATTCGTGAAAAGGAAAGGAAATGTTTATTTAATGCTATACTAACTTAAAGTAGTGACCTAATGTCTTTATCAAAAATCCTAAAGTCCCTAAAAACACCCACAAACACGCAGTCCTTCCTTCCTTCCCCCTTTGCCCAGTCCAGAGTACCGTATCTCAGGAAAGAAAATAGAAGTCCATGGCTCAGGCAGTCCTCTGGTTCTTCCCAGTTAGTCCTCCATCTCAACTGGGAGACCTCCCTGGGTTTCCGGCACCCTTGGCTGAGTCGCCGGGATCTCTGCTAAAACCAGGTGGTGGCTCCCCTTCTAAAGCTGCGGGGGTCCCCACTCTGTCCAGGCCTCGTGGTTCTCCCTCTCAGGGCTGCGGGAGTCTCCACTCTGTCAAGGCTGTGTGGTTCTCTCTCCTAAAGCAGCACAGTTCTCCCTCAATGGCTGAGGTCCTCCCTATTCTGCTAAAGCCGCATGGTTCTCTCCCTCTCAGGGCTGTGCATGGTTCACCTCCTCAGGCATGCGCATGGCTCTCTTTCTCAAAGCAGCATGGTTCTCTCTCCTAAATGGCCACCAAGTCTGGGTTTTAAATCCCCGCGGCCAATCTTCCTCTGCAGCCTCATTTCCGACTCCTCCCACACTCGGCTTCACATGCCAGAATTCATATCCTTCCAGCTTTACTGGGCTGCCATCATGAGTCTGGGCAGGTGTGGCCCCGTGTTCTGGAGCCAGTCTTCTCCGAGTTCCCACGCAGGTGCTGTAGCTTGGGGGATCTGCCCCCGGTCTCGTCTTGGTGGGGAAGTTACTTCCATTCCCCTGGCTCAGAGATGATCACAGCTATTTAACATATACATGCAACCAGCCAAAGGCTATAGATATGTTAAATGACCAAGCCAGAGCTTAGCTGCAAGGCTGTTGCTATGCAAAACAGCTCTCAATGGCCCTGCTCCATTTGTCCCTTCCCCCAACCCACACCCTGGGTGGGGGGATGGAGACATCTTAAAATCTCCTGGACACCTTAAGTTCTGGACCCCATTTCAAATTCCCATTCGGGGTCCCCTTTCTTGGCTGCACCCTGTAACACCATCCCTTGTACCACAAGATGCCAACAGCATCAGGAGTCTTATTGTGTATACATAGAAGAACATCTTTCCCTTTGGCAGCAGTGGTCAACACAATGGGGAGTTGGGCTATGGTGGGCACACCCCAGAAGTTTAGGACTGAGACCAGGAAATAAGAAAAAAAGATCAATATTTATGTATATGTTTTTGTATGAAAAGATGAGGCTCTGGATCCTGAGCAGGTCTCATTATCTCTCAACCTTAGTCTACATGTGAGTGTGTGTGTCCCATAGTCAAGGTCAACAGCAAGGTCCCCATTACTTCAGCACCTCTGAAACTGTTATTTTTTCAGTTTCAAATACTCTTCTGCAGGTGTTTGTCTCACTCACCTCCTCACTGTGTGCTCAGACCCCTTCCCACACTCAGGAGTGCCTTCAAAAGATTCCTTTGCTAACCACCTTCTATAAAGATTATGTTTTGACTTTCTGACTTGACTCTGCTCTGTTTGTTTGTTTGTTTTCATGGCACTTTTGGGTACCTGACATCACACCTACATCTTTCCTTCTCCCTCTCTCCTCCATAGAACATGGGCTCGATGAGAGCAGGGCTTGTCTTATCTTGTACCTCCAGTGACTGCAACAGCCTGGAAATACATGGGATTGAATGAATGACTCCAGGTGTTTATTAACTAATTTATGAGGTTTGTAGTAAAGGCAATGTCTAGCACCCCAGTTAAATTTTGTTCCTGTGTTTCCTGACATAAATCATTATTATTATTTTCAGTTTTCATAATTTAATGTTCAATAATCAGTAAGAGGAAGGGAGCAGCAATTCAGGTTTTCTTGCCTGTCACCACTTCCAGGTTATGAGATTTTAGTCTTTCTGGGTTGCCTTTGCCATTGTACTCTGCTCCTTCTTCCTTCATCCTCAGGTCCAAACAGAAGCATTCCCTCTTTTCTCAGAGCACTGGTGTCTTCAGCAGATCCAGGCCAGTCTCTGTGTCAGATCCTTAGTCTACCCAAGGAATTGTCTCCTACTTACCAACCAGCAGGAGCCCTTACCAATGGACAAATCCTATGTGGCTAGAGATGGAAAGAGACCATATAGTGTATGTTTTTTCTTCTGTGGCTACCTCTTTGAGAGAAGCTGGAGGTTCTATAAGGCTCAAGGCACATCTGTCCAAAATGGTGCAATCTGCTGTGTGTCCTACCTGTGTGCTGAGCTTTATTCTGTGGCAAGGTTACCATTCTTTTCATGAGAGCTGGGAGCAGAGTATGTGCATAAGACTATCCCAGTATTTTCCCTCCTTTGTTCCACCCTTGTCCCTTCTTACTACAACTGCTCCTGTATATTTTGGTTCCTTAAGAACTGAGGAACCACACACACATGCACACATGCACACATGCACATAAATACACAAACATCCTTTCCCATGTGCTATTTGGGAAAGCACAAGCCTGGGTTGTTCAGGTTTCAGGCATTCTCCACAGCTCCCTGTCAGGTGTACAGTAGTCTTTGCCTCATCCCTCTCTCTTTCACAATTGACTTGAGCTAAAGTCAGGTGATCTTGAGCTAAACCCAAAAAACCTGCCACAAGGACGTGATTGTGAAATTTTGTAAACATTGCAACTCCCAGGTGACACCTAAAAATGCAGCTTTAGCAGCTGTCTTGGTAATGTGGGTGCCCTTTCAGAGCAACATCCCTTCATGTAAAAGTAGAACCACTTCTCCTGCACTCCTGTGCACAGGGAAATTCTCCACGTCCTCTTGAACTGCCAATTCTTACTGGGTGCAGTGGGTCAGAGACTCTGCACCTGACAAGCTCTCAGGAGAGGTTGATTCTACTGGCCTGTAGGGTACACTTACAATAGCAAGGCTGATGGGGGCACATGTGTCCCTGACAGGATGACCCACTCATGTTGCGCGTGGGTCACCGGCCAGCAGTGACCACAGAATGCTGTGGATGGCTCGACGATAAACACGCGAGAAAAAACACACATGCACAGAGACAGACTAGTTTCTGTGGGGAAGTAGGGATGAAATGGCCACCCCCCCTAGTGGGGAGCGTGCCGATTTACCATCCATACCTGCTTTTATTAGGCTCATTCTGCATAATAATTCAGGTAGAGTTCAGTACTCATTAGGGGGAAGTAAGGAACTGTAGAAAACAAGGAACTCTTCCGATCTATTGAGTTGGGGGTCAAAGAGCTGTAAGACTGAGGAACAAAATAACTTCCTCCTAAGACCCTTCTCATTCAACTGAGAGCATTCTAAACAAAGGAGGTTTCACAGTAATTTACATGTTCTTTCTTAGGCCTGATCACTCCGGGGGAATCCGCACTTCTCAGTACCAAGCTGCACCACCCTGTCATTGTTTCAGGCTTAGGTGGAGCAAGGGAACTAAGGCAACTGGGAGACAAGGTGGTTTTCTCCCAGACGATGAAATCTCAGGCTATGTCAAAGCCAAGGAGTGAGGGTCCATCACCCCCTTTTGCTGCAGCCCCCCAAGTCCTTCTTTTGGGGGGGCCTCCCAAAGTGATCGTGCCTGTCTTAGTTCGTTCCCCCCTTGGGGAATCTTACCCGTCTTTGGCTAACCGACCAAGCTTTTTGGGGGTTCAGTCATGAATAAAGCAGCAGAAGCAGCATTCCTGCCAGGAAGATAAGCTTTTATCTCCTTGCTGGCTTACAGTTCCAAGGGCGTTCCCTTAGCCTTAGCTAGGCGGGGGTTTCAGCTTCTGATACCAGTCAGGGCAGTTCCCAACACACTCATGCTGGCGTTGCACTCTGTAGTGACTTGGTCTTGGATAGGTCCTCACCACAGAGAGCCCTAGTTGTCCTGATAAAATGGTGATCGTTTCTGTTTATTTCAAAGAAACCATCTGGGAATCCAGGCTGCTTCATGATTTCAAAGGCTCTGAGAAGGTTTTATTTTCTCCCAGCAGGAATCCTCAGAGATGACTATGTGTATGTGAAAGGCTCTCTTCTTCTCTTTTGTGCTGTCAACTGATATGCTGCCTAGTGGCCCAGAATCTGGAGTATCTCCATGCAAATACTCAAATAGGGGCCCTGCCAGTTCTTTTGTTAGGGGAAGATAGTTCTTTGTAGAATCCTCAGCCACTTTGACATGGAAGCAACCATAGATTATGGTTTCTCCTGCCCCATTCTTCACAGGACATATCCCTTATTTCCCAGGACATCATGAAAGACAGATGACTTCATAAAAGCAGTCAGGTATCCCATAAACCAGGATCTCTGGGAATGAAAAGTCATCCCTGATTCTTATAAGGTCTTTCCTCACCTTGTAGCAACTCTACCAGGGGATGTGGATTCATAGATTCTGTCAAGTCAGATATCTGTGAGAACAGGGAGAACACAGGTCTGTGATGATGAGACATACCTCTCAAGCTGGGCCTTTGGATGGCTGTGATTCTGGGGCATATAAAGTGGGGTCCAACCCCTCACTATCAAGAGGTTCTTTTCCTTTCTCCTGACTGGATGAGAAGTAAAAACTTACCCTAGGATGTCCCCAAGCAGGTGGCGGCCTCCTCTCATGCTGACTCCAATGTTTATCTGTTCACCCCTTTATGGACATTTGTGTTGTTTCCAATTTTGGGTTTTTACAAGTAAACTTGCCATGAACTTGTGTGCAGAAAAGTCTTTAATTCAAAGAATCAGCGCTTGTAAAACCACTTAGTAGCTATAGAAATAGTAGTTAGGGAGTTACCCCCGGAAATCTGGTCTCAAAACTGCATGGCCACAGCCCCACCCAGAGGGACAGAAACACCTGCTTCTTCACATGAAGCTGATGACCCAGTCTCCCTCTGCCTCCTCAATGATGAACCAGTGAACCACAGAAACTGCATTTAATTCACATCTGGATTCTCAATCACTAGGATTTGGGGAAAGATAGCCTTTTTCCATTCAGTTCCTCTGATACAAAAAAAGGAAGAATAGATTGCCAGGTGCCAAAGACAGTACCTAGCATGTCTGAGCCCACATGCAGGAGGCGTGACTCTGGGTGACTGACTCTGCCTCATTAAGCGTCAGTTCTCTCCTGTGATGTCATAAAAATATGTTTGGTTTTCTTTCTTAGATTTTAGAAAAGAGCAACTAAAATGTTTGAAATTTTCTAAGGGATGTGGGTGACAGGAGTGCCTTTTGTTGTGATAAGGCAATTCTTGGCAGGCCTCTGGATAGTTGCAGAGTGAGGGCAGGTCACCAGAAAGACCAAGTTCTGATCAGAAGCTTGGAATTTTCAGCTGTCAAGATAAGAAATGCTTCAAACTAAAGAGAATTTTTATGAGTGCATTTGAGGCAGAAATGATGATAATTGTCAAGAAAAAAATCTCAATGAATTGAGAAAATGTTCTGAAGAATGACAATTTTAAATCTCATTTTGTACAGAACTTTCAGAGCCAGAGGTTGGAAAGGTTACATGAAATTCATTGGCAATACATTAGGGATGTGGGGAAAAGAAAACTGTAGAAAGCTTTGAGATTGTGTGAAAAGTAAAACGAATAGACTCATACAAATAGTAGGTTGGTTGGTACAGGAAAGTTAGCAGCTTACAGCAAACACAATAGCCATAGTCATGAGAAGGTATGTTGTCTCCACCCTGACATTTTAAGATGTGTTAAGGTAGAGGCAAGAAGAAACCCTCAGTTAAGTTAAAGTTGGACCTTTGTCAAGATAGACACTAACCTAGGACATGACTGTCCACCACGACTTGCTTTTGGTAAAAAGTTTTAATTTCAAACCCTCCTATTTGGTTATTTTAGGTTTCTGAGGTGGACATGCCACCTTTCAAACCTCCCCTGAGCTCATCAGTTTTAGTATGTGGACACTTTTGTGTACACATTACCCCTTTCTATAATAAATCAACCTAAAGGATGCATTGGTGAGCCATCTTATAGTTAGATAATATTGTCTCACAGTGCTGGGAAGGGACATTAAGGAAGTCTAAGTGTCAGTGTTTGTCTTGCTGAACCATAAACCATTGGTGATGCAGAAAGAACTTAACCGTGGATGGAAGTCAAAGCCAAATGTTCTTAAAAGTTAAAAGTAGGTAAATTGGAGGCAGTTGGTCCCACAGGCCTTTATTTGAAAAACACTCTGGATCATTTCTAACCTATAAGCTATTATGATCTAAGGTTTCCTGTCTCATGTCTCCGTGTTTTGCATCTTGTATTACATTTACCGATAGTTTGAGGGCACACTATACATGAATCCACTTTTAATCATCTGTCTGTGAGATGGGTTCTTATTCACTACAGCCCAAGTGTTATTAATTATTAATCAGATTTCTGCTAGTTGTACACTTGGAAGATGTAACCTTAAGATTTATTTGGAGACTGAGCTGTAAGAACACAATGTTGTAAAGTACATTTGCTGTCTGAAAGTTCCACAGGTGAGGAGGAAATTAAGAGTTTCATAAGTACCTTTCCTCTGCTTCAGCAGCAGGTATGGAGGGTCCTGTTTTCAACCCACTTCAGCTTCCCTTTAAATTAATATAGTTAAGAATCCTTGTTGAGTTATTGTATAAGGTCATTCAAATAATTATATTCTAGTGTTTATTCATAAAAATTTCTCAATATTTTTCCCACTAACCTTCTACAACTTCCCTTGATCTTAGTTTGTCTCTTTTTACTCATTCAGAAATGACTGACTTGTAAGGATAAACTACACTCTTTTTACCTCTCTTAAAACACACATATCCCTCTTCTTCCTTTTGCAGTTGCATTTCTTCTAAATCTCAAAATGTTTCCAGAAAGGGGACCTGGCTCAGGGCAGGATTGCCAAGGGGCAGCCAATAGTGCATGGATTCTTGACTCTGTGCGGGAAGAGTTCCCCAAAGTAAGCTCAGGTGATTTTGAGCATATATGTATTAAAGCTGGGGAGAGTGAACCAAGGGTGGGCCTATAATAAAAAGGGTAACAGAAGAGAAAGTAGGTGGGGCTGCTGTGGTTCTCTTACAACTTTAAGGGACAGATATGATGGATGGGTGCTGTCTGCACATTGCAGAATCACACAAAAGGAGCTCTGAGTAAAGTTTAAGGGGTTCCTGTAACAAGCTACCATTGCCTGTTGCTCCCCTGGTTGCAAGTCTCATGGGTTCACGTCAGACAGTAGAAGAAAGAAATTTAACTAAACAAAAAAGTTTTCAGTAGGTGTACTGAAGAAGGATGCATATAAATTTCTTTGTCTTAGGGAGATTTATGGTTTTCAAAAGGTAAAAGTTTTATGTTTGGTCTGGCAAAATCTCAAAAAATATTCATCAGCATCTTCAGGTGTGCCATTTTAGGGTTGCGGTCTCCCCTAATTGGTTAGTATCAGGCCAGAATATTTAAATTACATGACAAATTACATGGCAGAGGAAGGGCCACCCATATGTCAAGTGGTATACCTGAAGAAAGTGGGGAATGTTTTTGGGCTCTGTGTAATATTTGGACAAATAGAACATCTGCCAGACACTTTGAGCTATAGTAAGAGGTTTTCAGTACTATTATTTACTGCATGAATCATATTTTTAAAATATTTTATTCATTTTATTTTTAGACAGAGGGAAAGGGAGGGAGAAAGAGAGGAAGAGAAACATCAGTGTGTGGTTGCCTCTTCTGCACCCCCTACTGTGGACCTCGCCTGCAACCCAAGAATGTGCCCTGACTAGCAAATCAAACCACTGACCTTTTGGTTCACAGGCTGGAGCTCAGGCCACTGAGCCCACACCAGCCAGGGACAAAATCACATTTTTAAACACCAAATGTGTTAGTTCATGTGCATGTTAAAATGTCAATAATTGAGTTCACCATACAAGAAACATTGGTCTCTGTTTGACATCATACATATTTCTCTGGTTCAAATTTCCTCCTGTTCTTTCGTTTCCAGACCCCCTTTCCCTTTTGCGCAGTGGTCCACTAGAATTACAAAGGAGAGCCTGTAATTGATTTAATAGGAAGCAACAAGCATTCTCTGACCAAAATAATTTGCCTGTTAAATACTGCCCACATAGCTGCAACATCTGCTGAATGAATTCTTTTTGCTTTCATGGTAGCAGTTTCAGAGGCCTTCAAATTCTCATAACTGACAATTGTTTCAATATCTGTATAACATCTAATAATTCTGCAATCTATATTCTGTCTTCAATACACTTCTCTGAAAAAGTTCAGAAGGATTGCTGTTTCTACAACATCTATAGTTGTGAGCTGCATCAAGGGCATAGCTATTATTAGTGCAAACAAGTGGAATATCATTTTTTGAAAATTGACAAGCTGGAGTTAGAACAATTAATTCAGATTGTTGGGAGTATCTTACTTGGGTAAATAAAACCTCTAGTCGTGTCCATCATACTAATTATTGCCTATCCAATTTGGTAATAATACTGTTCATCGTTCACAGATTCATATTAAACCACATTAAGTCAGCATCAGCAAGGATTTTCCTGTGAACCATCCCTGGAAACAAAGAGATGGTCAGTGGGCAAAATGCAGCCATGAATGTTTTTATTCTGCAAAGGAGGGAGCAAACTTGCTGTGATGAGACTGTTACATCAAGTCGAAAATAATTGATGCAGAATGTGAGAAACTTACAGAAGTGTTGAGGGTGATGGGAATTCAATGGAGATTCAAAATACTGAAAACATAAAAAATAGAGAGCCCATCAGTCTCTTTTCTTTTTGTTTGTGTAATATGTCTAAAGCAGAGAGGGCTGTCATGCGTGGAGGGAGCTCTTTGGCTTCTGAGTCTAATTGCTGATGATAATGTCATATAAATCTATGATAAACTCTATGTTTTGAGTTAGAACTTCCAAAATGTTTTGATATAAAAAGTTAGAAAGTTAATTCTTAAATGTATAATTCTTTAGAGATTTTACGTCTTACTACTTTTGGGGGGAGGTGCAAATGGGGTAGTTCCATGAATTAGATCAGGTCAATTTGGCTATATTAGAACAAATAAAAATTGGAAAGATTCTACATCCAATTGTGACAATATCCACTGAAACCCGGCATCCTCTAAGTTTCTTTCCATATTTTAAAACAGGAAAAAATAAGATCTTTCTGAGTCTTTCAAGATTAATTAGTATCCATCTTTAGACATAAGATGGCCAATCTATTTTACTTGAGGTACCCATAACTGAAACTTATCCTTTGAGACCTGATGACTCTTTGTTGCTAGGTGCTGTAACTAGTAAATTGTGTACTTTTGTAAGTCTAGTAATGTCCTAGAGCATAAAAGTATATCATTTACATATTGGATTAAAGTGGAAACTTTAAGAAATTTAACATTATTTAAATCAGTTTTCAATATCTGGGAGAAATAGGTGAGGCTCTCTGTATATCCCTGGGTCATTTTAGTATAAGTAAATTAGCAATCTTCCCAAGTGAAGGCAAAGAGATAATGACTTTGCATCATTTTTTATTGAAATGCTGACCAAGGCACTACATAAATTTATTACTGAAAAGTGTTTACAGTCCACAGAAATGGCTGATAATAAGGGGTGTGGATTTGCAATCATAGAATATCTAGAAATAACTGTTCTATTTATAGCTCTGTGAGTATGTAAAAATCTTGATTTTTACTAGGTTTCTTTACTGGCAAGAGAAGAATTACAGAAGCTTCTATATAAATTATGACTCCCTTTAAAATAATTTTGTATAATGGCCTTAATTCCAGCTAGTGCATCAGGTCTTAGTGTAAAATGGCAAATATTAGGGAGAGGCAAAATATTGTTGGCAGTCATCTTAGGGGGAGTGGCTGATTGATCTCAACAGTATCTGTACTAGAAGGGGCTCAAAGTTGTATTCACACATCCTGCAAGAAACATTGAGTGTCAAGATTTTTAATTTTTCTTGTGAAAATTCCTTGATAGTTATTATTTTCCCAATTATTTCAGTATTCAAATACATTTCACACTTCCAGGAAAAAATATGTGGGTACCAGATTTAAAAAAAAAATCTTTACCTGTCAGGTATACTGAGGTTGATTAGACCAGTAAAAAAAAATATGTTGGCTCATAACATTTTATAGTTGGAAGGGGAGACATTTTGATTTAAGAACTGTCATTAGTTGGAACGATATCCCTACCATTTGCACCAAAGCTTTACTCCTAATTGTGTATTGTTAAGAACAAATTAAGCAGTCCCAGTGCCTACAAGGGCCTTAGTAATTTCCCCTATTATAGTAATTTTAATTTCTATCTATTGATTAGTAAGGAGAAAGGGAAACCCCCTCATAGTCCACTAAGCAATAATATGCTTGCTTTTGTATTTTTATTTTTCTAAATCTTATTTCAGTTTTTTATAATTTTAACCTTATTTGGTAATTCTGTTCCTTTACTTCCAGGAACCACTAGTTATTAATTGGAATAGGTCAGAATGACTGTGATCTTAAATTTTGACCATTAAACTAAATTTTTCTGCAATCCCAAGAGGGTCCTGGAGAAAATCTTTGACATTTTTAGGTAGATTTTTGTATTCTTTTTAGTTTTAGGTATATGTATATAATCCTGGTTCTCCTCTGTGTAAAACTGGCTTGTTTATTCCTGAAAAAAGCTGGTAGAATTCTGGATCATTTTTTTCTCAATTTTTATTTTCATTTTCTTGACTTTTATTGGGGAATTGTAGTGGAGGAAATATAAAGGAGATGAAAAAGAAAAAAAAAGGAAGAAAGAGGACAATTACAAGCAAAAACTAAAAAAAAACAAACAGAAAAGAAAAGAAAATCCTGAGCACAGGAAATTGTGAAGGAACTGTAGAAGGAGGAGGAATAGGTTGCTGGCATTTCAGGAATGAGGTACTGGTACTTGAACAACAATAAAAAAAAGAACAGTAAAACGAAGAATCCCTGGCTGGCGTAGCTTAGTGGATTGAGCATGGGCTGCAAACCAGTGTCGCAGGTTCGATTCCCAGTCAGGGTACGTGCCTGGGTTGCAGGCCATGACCCCCAGCAACCACACATTGATGTTTCTCTCTCTCTCTATCTCCCTCCCTTCCCTCTCTAAAAATAAATAAATATAATCTTTAAAAAATAAAGTAAATATTCCTCCAAAACATTATTTTAATGGCTATTTAACATTTCATCACAGTTTTGCCATTATATTACTAGATTTATTAGTTTCTATAAAGGGTAAATTAATACCACAAAACATAAGTCATAATTGTTATTATAAGATTTCTAATCATAATTTCCACTTAACTTGGTTAATTTGGTTGTTGGTTTAAATATAAGAGTTTGGGAGTCTTCCCTCTTCTTGAATATTTTGGAATAGTTGGAGAAGGAGAGGGGTACCTCTTTTTTAATGTTTTGTCAAATTCTCCTGTGAAAACGTCCACTCCAGGGATTTTGTGTGCTGGGAGTTTTTTGATTACTGCTTCAATTTCACCAGCTCTTATCAGTCTGTTAAGGCTGATAACAGAAGAAGCTTTCTGCTTCTTTTGATTTGATTTTGGAAGATTATATTGTTCCAGAAATTTTCCCACTTCACTCAAGTTGTCTAGCTTTCTTAATCTCCTTTCAGAGTTCCTGAATCTACTATCTCAAAAGCTCTGCTCTGTCCTTACCTCAGGGAGTTTTAAGTGAGGTGTGAAAGTAGTGTCAAACCCCTCAGAGTAATGAGCACGAATATATCAAAGAAAAAAGCAAAACACAGCCACTGCTTCTTCCAAAATCCATACTCTTTAGGAACAAAAATCATAGTTTTCAAGATTAGTATTGTTAAACTGTCCATACTGTACAAAACTACAGATTCAGTATAACACATTGCAATCCTAATGCTATTTCTAAAGTAATACAAAATATTGCTCTTAATTGACATGATATTTGAAGAGACCCTGTGGAGCCAAAACAACCTTTCTTGAAAGTACATTTTATTGATTGTGCTATTACAGTTGTCCTATTTTTTCTCTCCTTTGTTGCGCTCTACTCTGCACCCCCTTCCCACCAGCATTCCCCACCACCCCACCACCCCCACCTTACTTCATGTCCATAGGTCATACATTAAATTCTTTGGCTTCTCCATTCCCTATACTATCTTAACCTCCCCCTGTTTATTTTTTACCCACCATTTATGCTTCTTAGTCCCTGGACCTTTACCCCATTCTCCCCCCTCACCTTACCCGATGATTACCTTCCATGTGATCTCCATTTCTGTGATTCTGTACCTCTCTTAGATGTTTGCTTAGTTTTCTTTTCTGTTTTATAGGTTCAGTTGTTGATAGTTGTGAGTTTGTTGACATTTTAAGGTTCATAGGTTTGATCTTCTTCATCTTCTTAGATAAGCCTATTTAACTTCTGATATAGCCAGGGCTTGGTGAAGAGGAGCTCCTTGAACTTCACATTATCTGGGTAACACTTTATCTGCCCATTCATTCTAAATGGTAGCTTTTCTGCATAGAGTAATCTTGGATGTAGGTCCTTGCCTTTCATGAGTATGAACACTTCTTTCTAGCCTCTTCTTGCCTGCAAGGTTTCTTTTGAGAAATAAGTTGATAGTCTTATGGGAACACCTTTGTAGGTAACTGTCTCCTTTTCTCTTGCTGCTTTTAAGATTCTCTCCTTGTATATCTTGAATCTTGGGTAATGTGATTATGATGTGCCTTGGTGTGTGCTTCCTTGGATCCACCTTCTTTGGGATTCTCTGAGCTTCCTGGACTTCCTACAAGTCTATTTCCTTTGCCAGATTAAGGAAGTTCTCCTTCATTGTGTTTTAAATAAGTTTTCAATTTCTTGCTTTTCCTCTTCTTTTTCTTGAACCCCTATGATTGGGATGTTGGAACTTTTCAAGTTGTCCCCTAGGTCCCTAAGCCTCTCCTCATTTTTTGTTGAATCCTTGTTTCATTCTGTTCTGATTGAATGTTCATTTCTTCCTTCTGCTCCAAATCACTGGTTAAAGTCCTGGTTTCCTTCCTTTCATAGTTAATTCCCTGTATATTTGTCTGTATTTCACTTTTTATAGATTTCAATATTTCCTCTACTTTGTGACCATACTCAACCATTTTGGTGAGCATCCTGATTACCAGTGTTTTGAACTCTGCATCTGGATCAGTTGGAGATCACTTTGTTGCTTAGTTCTTTCTCTGGAGCTTTACTTTATTCTTTAATTTAGGCCACATTTCCTTGTTTTGGTGTACGCGTTATGTTGTAAGGGGCAGAACTTTTGGTATTTGCCAGGGTGGGGGAACCCATGTCGAGGTGTTGTGGTGCAGTCTGGATGAATGTTTGTTCTTTAACTCCTAGGTTGTCAGACTTCCACACAGTTCCATTTTATGGCAGTTCTGGTTGTTTTATTTTTTTTAATTTGTTTTTGTTTTTCTTTCGATTGTGCAAGGAAGCAAAGTGTATTTACCTATGCCTCACTCTTGGCCAAAAAAGGTAATTCTTTTCTCTTTCATGGTCAAGTATCATTCCATTATGTAAATATACTATAATTGATTTCTCCATTCACCTATTGATGGAGACTTGGGATACTTCCTTATCTTGGCAATAGTAAATACCTTGCAATAAACATAGGGATGTTTATGTTCTTTTGAATTAGTGTTTTGGGTTCCTTCAGATATATTTCCAGATATTGGATCCTGGGCCAAAAGACAGATCCATATTTAATTTTTGAGGTATATTTACAATGCTTTGCATTGTGGCTGCACTAGCCTGCATTCCTAGCAACAATGCAGAAGAGTTCCCCTTTGCCTGCAACACTTGTTGATTTATTGATGATAGCCATTCTCCCAGGTGTGGGATTGTGTGTCATTGTGGTTTTAATGTACATTTCTCTGATGATTAGTGATGTTGAGCATCTTTTCATATGTCTATTGGCCATCTGTATGTTTCTCTTTGATCAAGGATCAATTCAGGTCCTTTACCCATTTTTTAATTGGGTTGTTTATTTCATTCTTGGTGTTGCGTACTGTATGTACTGTATAAATTTTCAATATTAACCCCTTATCACATGTATTGGCAAATGTGTTCTCCGATTTGTGGCCAGTCTTTTTATTTTGCCAATTTTTGTTGCTGTGCAAAAATGGTTTAGTTTGATGTAGTCCTATTTGTTTACTTTTTTCTTTTGTTTCCCTAGCCTAGGGAGGTATGTCCAAAAACATATTTCTACAAGCAAAATCCAAGATTTAGCTGCCTATGTTTTCTTCTAGGATTTTTATGTTTGCTTGTCTTATGTTTAATCCTTGATCCATCTTGAATTCATTCTTATGTGTTGTGTAAGAAGGTGGTCTAGTTGCATTTTTCTACATGAATCTGCCAATTTCCCAACACATTTATTGAATAAACTATCTTTAGCCTATTGTATTTGTTTGCTTCCTCTGTTGAATATTAATTGACTAAAATGGTGTGGCTTTATTTCTGGTCTCTCTACTCTGTTACATTTGTTTCTGTGTCTGTTTTTATGCCTCTACCAGGCTGTTTTGAATACTATGACCTTGCATAGTGTGATATTAGGTAGTGTGTGATATAGTGTAGTATAGTGTGTGTGTAGTATAGTGTGATATTAGGTAGTGTGATTCCTCCAACTTTGTTCCACTTTCTCAGGATTGCTGTTGCCATGTGGGGCCTTTGTGGTTCCAAATAAATGTTTAAAATATTAATTCTAGTCCTTTGAAAAATTCCATTGGTATCCTCATAGGAAGAGCATTGAATCTATAGATTGCTTTGAGTAGTACAGACATTTTTTAAACTTTAAAACTGAGTTTTATTGTAGATCATAATGTACTTAATGACCTAGAGTATTCCATAGGAAATAAGAATCCATATTTTTATAGGAGCAAAGTGTACAGTGACCTTGTAAATTCAAGCACATGTATCAATTTGTCTGCTAAGAATATACTAAAAATAACATTGAAACACTCCTTTCTTCTTAATATGTACTTTGCCAGATTAAAAAAAAAACAATACTGAATAACACATTAGCTGTACACTTTGGAGGCTTTCTGCATTTATGAATTGATTGGCCAATTTCAGCAGCTTGGCATGAAACTGGACATCCTTCCATACCAACAAAGTTAGCCTTGACTCCTCCTTGTAATTAAAAGTTGTTTTCCTGTATATGTGTACTTTTTTATTGCTATTCAAGCATAGTTGTCTCCAGTTTCCCCATTTCAGTGATGTGAAGTCTTCCTATCCATTAACATGATATGTGTTTCCAGTAATTTCTTTCTTCTTTAATTTATTTTTTCAGTGTCTTATAATTTTCTTTTTTTTAATTTTATTTTAATCATTGTTCAAATACAGTTTTCTCCTTTTTACTCCCAGTCCAGAACCCCCTCCCACCCCTCCTCACTTCCCTCCCACGGGAACAAACTTAAAGGACACAGTGTCTTATAATTTTCCCTGCATGTCTTTTACATTCTTGGTTGGTTTATTCCTAGGTATATTTTTTCTTTTTGAAATAATTATGAATGGAATTGTTTTCTTAATTTTCATTTCCATTAGTTTGTTGTCATATAAAAATGCAACTGATTTTTGGATATTAATTTTGTATCTTACTAATATGCTGATTTCATTTATCAGTTCTACTAGTTTCTCAGTGGAATCTTGGGTGTTCTCAGTGTACTGTATCATGCCACCTGCAAATAGAGACAGTCTTACCTCTTCCTTTCCAATGTGGACACCGTTTATTTCTCCTTCTTGTCTGACTGGCTAGGACTTCCAGTACTATGTTGAAAAAGAAGTGAAAGCAGACATCCCTGCCTTATTCCTAATCTTAAGGGGAACACTTGTAATTTTGGCTCGTTGAACATGATGCTGACAGTGGGTTTGTCATAAATGGCCTTTATTATGTTGGGGTATGTTCCTTCTATTCTGACCTTGCTGAGAGTTTTGATCATACATCCATGCTAATTTTATCAAAAGCTTTTTCTGCTTCTAGTCATATGATCATGTGGCTTTTTTCGTTCATTTTGTTTACATGGAGAATTCCATTTATTGATTTGCATATGTTGTACCACCCTGGGCATTCCTGGAATAAATCTAATGTGATTGTGGTGTATGATCTTTTTCATGCATTACTGTATTTGGTTTGCTAATATTTTGTTGAGGATTTATCATCTATGTTTATCAGAGATATTGGCCTAAAATTTCCTTTCCTTGTAGTGTCATTATCTGGTTTTGGAATTATGATAATCCTGGCCTCATAAAATGAGTTTTGTATCCTTCCGTCCTTTAGAATTTTCTGAAGTAGTTTGAAAAGGAGAGGTGTTAGTTCTTCTAAGAATGTTTGGTAAAACTTGTCTGTGAAGCCATCTGGTCTAGGGCTTCTGTTTTTGGGGAGTTTTTTTTTTATTACTGCTCCAATTTCCTTAGGTGTAAAGTGTCTATGCAGATTCTGTGATTCTTCCCTATTTATTTGTGGATCATTTTATGCCTCCAGGAATTTTTCCATTTTGTCCACATTGTCCAGTTTGCTTGAATATGATTGTTCATAATATTTTCTTACAATCCTTTTTATTTCTTAGGTGTGACTTGGCATTTCTACTGTTTCACTTCTGATTTTTTTGGGACTTTTCTCTTTTTATCTTGAGTAGTGTAGTTCAAGCTTTGTCAGTCATGTTTACCTTTTCCAAGAACCAGCTCTTGCATTCATTGTTCTTTTGTATCAATGTTTTATTCTCTGTTACAGTTATTTCTGCTCTGTCTTTATTAATTCCTTCCTTCTACTCACTTTGGTCTTTGTTTTTCTTTCTCAAGTACCTTTAACTGTCAAATTAGATTGTTTTTGTAAGCTTCTTTTTTTCCTTTTTCTTCATTTTTTTTGGCAATAGCCCTGTAATGTTATGAATGTCCCTCTTAGGATTGCTTTCTCAGTGTCCCACTGATTTGGGGCTTTTTGTTCCCATTTAAATTTGTTTCAAGGTATCTTTTGATTTCTTCCTTGATTTCATTGTTGATCCTTTCATTGTTTACTAACATGTTATTTGGTTTCGGTGTCTTTGGATGTTTTTCAGTTTTCTTGTGATCAATTTCTAGTTTCATATCATTGTGGTCATAGAACATGCTTGATATGATTTAAGTTATCTTAAATTAGTCGAACCTTCTTTTGTATCCTAACATGTGGTCTATCTAGAAAATGTTCCACGCGCACTTGAAAAGTATGTATATTGTGCTGCTTTGGAGTGAAATGCTCTGAAGATGTCAATTAAATCCATCTGATCTACTGTGTCATTTAAAGCCAATGCATCCTTGAATTTCTGCCTGGGAGATCTATTCATTGAGGTCAGTGGGGTGTCAAAATCCCCAAGTATGAAGGTACTTCTGTTGAAATCTCCTTTTATGTCCACCAAGATTTGCTTTACATATTTAGGTGCTCCTATGTTGGATGTATAAACGTTTACTAGGATTGTATCTTCTTGTTTCATTATTCCTTTTATCATTATGTAGTGTCTTTCTTTGTCTCTTACTATAACCTTGGATTTAAAGGCTGTTGTGTTGGTTGAACATACTGCTATGCTATCCTTTTTTTCTTTTCCATTTCCATTAAATATATTTATCCAATCCTTTATTTTTAATTAGCGTGTATCTTTCAATCTGAGATGGGTATTTTGGACTCAGCAAATATATGGGTCTTGTGTTCTGATCCATTCAGTCACCTGACCTCTTTTGGTTGGAGCATTTAAGCCATTTACTTTTAAGATTATTGATATATACATGTGTAGTGCCATTTCATTGTTAGACTGTTTTCCTCTGGTTTTACTTTCTCTCTCTCTTTTTTTTTCTCCCTCTTAAAGCAAGTCCTTTAATATTTGTTGTAGTACTGGTTTGTTGATAATAAAGTCTTCTAGTTTTTCTTGTCCAGAAAGCTGTTTATTTCTCCTTCAATTTTAAATGATGACCTCACTGGGTAAAGTATCCTTGGTGGCATGTCCTTGCTTTTTATCACCTTGAATATTTCATGTCATTACTTTGGGCCTGAAATGTTTTTGCTGAGTAATCTGATGTCACTGTAATTGGCACTGCTTTGTAGGTAAGTCCTTACTTTTCTCTATTGGCTTTTAGGGTTCCCTCCTGGTCTTTAAGCCTTGTCATTTTAATTATGATGTGTCTTGGTGTAGGCATCTTTGGGTCCAACTTCTTTGGGACTCTCTGAGCTTCCTTGACCTGTGTGAATTTTTCTTTCACTATGTTAAGTTTTCAGTCATTATTAGTTCAAATAGTTCTTGGTATCTTGCTCACTCTTTTCTCCTTCTAGTATTCCCATGAGTTTGAAGTGATGTTATGTGTTGTTCAAAATGTTTCTTAAGCACTCTTCATTTCTTAAAATACTTTTTTTCTTTTTGATGCCCTTCATGGGTGCTTTTTCTATCTTGTCTTGCAAAACACTGTTTGTATTCTCTGCTTCATGCAACCTACTGTTTATTCCTTCCAGTGCATTATTTATTTCAGACATTGCATTCTTTATTTCTTCTTTTTTTAAAGATTTTAGTTATTTATTTGTAGGGAGAAGGGAAGAGAGGGAGAGAAACATCAATGTGTAGTTGCTTCTCACACATCCCCTGCTGGGGACCCAGGCATGTAAACTGACTGGGAATCAAAGCAGCTACCCTTTAGTTGGCAGGCCCACACTCAATCCACTGAGATATATCAGCCAGGGCTGCATTCTTTATTTCTGACTGATCCTTTTTTTTATCATATCTATGTCTTGTTTTCATGCTGATGAGTATCCATATAATCATTATTCTAAAGTCTGTCTTTGATAATCTGCTTGCCCGCTGTTTGATCCAATTCTTCTTGAGAATTTTCTTGTTCTTTCATTTGGGCTCTGTTTCTTTGTCTTCCCATTTTGGCTGCTTCTATGTGTTTTCTGCCTTAGAGTTTGGACTAGTCAGTCCATAAAGGGATTGGTTTGTTAATTCATTCAAGCTGTAATTGCAGTCAGGTTTAAGCAACAAAGGGTGGGGCAGAGTAATTCCTGTGGGTAGGGCTACTGCTTCATCTCTGGCTGATGCCACATGGGCAAAAGTGCTTTGCCTGAGAAAGATGGCTTCTGCTATATGGAGAATGACCCAGCATAGGGATTCTGGTAGACATTCCTTCAGTTCTCCCAAGAGGCACCAGTCCCAGACTCTCCTCATGGGATGCTAGTCCACTCTGCCAGAGCCTAGGTCAAGTGGAGGGAAATTAACTTGTATTTGTTGGCCCTTTAAGAAGCTCCCTGCATCGCCAGTCATCTATCCCTGGTAGACAGAAACTCTGCTGTTTTTCACAGCTGAATGTGGTCTAGGTTTCTCTCTACCACTTGTGCTTTAGGCTGGGATCCAAGCTTGAGGTTAGACTCCACACTTCTCAGGGCGAACTCCCTGGCCACTGAAATATCACCCCAGAACTTCATTGCCACCCCTGGGATCCCAGATAGCCCTCTTGCATCTCCTGTGCACTCCCTACCAGTTACTGTGTTCTGAAGTCATTTCTTCTGTCTCTCCATGCTTATAAGGGTTCTCAACAGATAGTGTTTAGTTGGTGCAGAGCTGTGTTTTGAAAACCCTATCTTGTGGTCTATAATTGCCTCTGTTAATAAATATTTTTATTTACATAAAACAAAAGCTGAAGGAATAATTTTTAAAAAAATATTTCATGATGGTAAAATACACATAAAGTACTATTTTAACCATTTTAAGGCACAATTGAATAGTATTAAATACATTCACATTACTGTGTAGCCATCATTATACTTCATCATTTTGCCATTCCCATCATCAGTGCATAGGCATACTGATCTGCCCACAGTATCACCCACACTTGTTATATTATGGGTCTTGCTAATGGCTAGTTTAGTGAGTATGAGATGGAATCTTGTTGTATTTTTAAATTTTTTCTACTTGAAGTATAATTGGCTTACAATATTCTATTATTTCCAGGTGGAGAACATAGTGACTCATATTTATATAAATTGCAAGATATTCACCTTGACAGGTCTAGTTAGCCTCTGTCACTCTAGAAGTGATCACAATATTGTTGACCAAATTCTCTATGCTGTTTAGTATATTCAACAGACACATTTATTTTTAAATGGAAGTCTGCTACCTTTCACCCATTTTTACCATCCATTCATTTACACATTTCTGGAATATAACATTTTTTTTGTATCTATAAGTCTGTTTTTATTTTACTTTGTTCATTTGCATAGCTTTTTAGATTCTACATACATTAACATTATACAGTATTTGTCCATGTCCACAGGTATGCTCAGTGATGTACATATTTGGCCCTGTTTTGAAGATTGTTCTGGAAGCTCCAATTTCAAACTGCCTCCAAACATATAAGTAAAACATCAAGTTAAATAAATACTACAGTTCTTTCTTTCTTGTTGTTGAATTGCAGTTGTCCCATTTTTCCCCATTACCCTCCCCTTGCCAGATGGTCCTGACCACCCACCTTCAGTCTCCCCCGCAATTGTCTTTGTCCTTGGGTCCTTTTCTGCCTGTTCATTGAGGACCCTTCCTCTTCTCTCACATATTACCCTCTTCCCCACTCCGTTCTTTTTACTCGCAGTTTGTTCTTTATTTCCGTGTCTCTGGTTCTACTTTGCTCGCTTATTTGTTTTCTTGATTAGGTTCCACTTATAGGTGAAATCATATGGTATTTGTCTTTCACCGCCTGATTTATTTCACTAAGCATAATGTTCACCAGTACCATCCATGCTTTTGTGAAGGGTAGGAGTTCAGTGTTTCTTTCACCTGGGTAGTATTCCATTGTGTAAATAAGTAATACTATTCTAAAAAAAAGCAGACTATTTATAAACTGGTGATGATACTGGGTCATAAACTGAGGGTTATAATTTTTAAATTCTATTCTGATATTAACCAAAACACACACACACACACACACACACACACACACACACATGCACACACACACACATCAGTGTCCTTCTAATGTCATTTTTTCATTTTTCAGTTGTATTTTAGTTGTTATTGCAGTACAATTTTCTATCTTTTACTCCCATTCTAACCCACGCACCCAGTCCTCCCCTCCTCCCTCCAATTTCCACCCAACCCTAGTTTTTCCATGTGTCCTTTATACTTGTTCCCATAAACCCTTCCTCTTTTCCCCTGAAATTCCCCTGAAATCCGCCTCCTCTTCCCTCTGAACTCTGTCAGTCTGTTCTTTATTTCAGTGTCTTTGGTTATATTTTGCTTGTTTCTTTCTTTTGTTGTTTATGTTCCTGTTAAAGGTGAGATCATATCGGATCAGTGAGCTAGAGTTAAATGCTCCAGAAGAAAACATCAAGAAAGAGCAAGAAAAGGAAAAGAGGCTCAGAAAAAATGAAGAGGGATTAAGAGAAATGCAAGACAATATAAAACATAATAATATCCATATAATAGGGATACTGGAAGGAGAAGAGCAAGGGATAGAAAACCTATTTGAAAAAAGCAATGATGGAAAACTTTCCTAATTTGATGAGAGAAAAGGTCACACAAATCCAGAAAACACAGAGAGTACCAATCAAGAGGAACCCAGAGAGGCCCACCTCCAGACACATCATAATTAAAATGGCAAAATTTCAAGACAAAGAGAGAATATTAAAAGCAGTAAGGGAGAAACAGGAAGTAACATACAAGGGAGCCCTGATAAGGCTAACAACTGACTTCTCAGTGGAAACGCTCTAAGCCAGAAGAGAATGGCAAGAAATATTCCAAGTAATGAGAACCAGATGTCTGCAACCAAGGCTACTTTACCCAGCAAGTCTCTCAATCAATATAGAAGGCCAAATAAGAAGCTTCCCAGACAAAAGAACTCTAAAAGAATACACCTCCACCAAACCAGCTCTGCAAGAGATGCTAAAGGGCCTGCTTTAAGGAAGAGAAGAAAGAGAGAAAAGAGAGAGAGGGGGAGAGAGAGAGAGAGAGAGAGAGAGAGAGAGAGAGAGAGAGAGAGAGAGGAAGGAACACAGGTATGAAAATGGCAATGAATAAGCACCTATCAATAATAACCTTAAATTTAAATGGATTAAATGCTCCAATCAAAAGACATAGAATAGCTGAATGGATAAGAAAGCATGACCCACACATATGTTGCCTACAAGATACCCACCTCAGGACAAAAGATCTACACAGACTAAAAGTGAAGGGCTAGAAACAAATTTTCCAAGAAAATGGACAGGAAAAAAAAAAGCCAGGGTAGCAATACTCATATCAGACAAAATAGACTTCAAAAAAAGGGCCATAAAAAGAGACCCAGAAGGTCACTTCATAATGTCAGTTAACAAAAAGGTCAAAATGTGTGGTTTATCAGATGAATATTAATCACAGTGTTATACCCATAGGGAGGCATTTTTAATGTGATCACTTGAAACACCCATGAGATTTTGACTCCCACAGTGACTGGGACATGAAATTATTATTCTATTGGATATCCACTCTGTGAGCAAAGCCAGTTCCCAGCCCCATCCTGTTGGGTGTTCTTTCTTATATTTGTGACAACACTAGACTTTACCTTGATAAACACTGTGCGATAAGTCTATGCTGTTCATTGTGATCACAGGAAGTTTGTGGCTTCCCTGGTGGGCAAGACTAAAGATGTTGTCCCAAACAAAAATAGCTCCCCCAGATAAACCATACTCAACTCTCAATAATATTCTTTGAGGTTCCTTAATATTTTTTTCAACATTTAGGCATTATGTAATTCAAGGTCTTCTCTCCTGGAAGATGAGGACTCAGCTGCTTTTAATTTTTATGGCAAGACACATACACTTGCATATCACACACACATTCTTCCCACTCTGTGTCTCTAATATTTTTCTAAAGACAAATATTTAGCGCAGTTTTGTGTCTGTTTAATGATATTCATATTTCAGCCAAGAAGTGATTTTTTTTTAAAAATTTCAGTCTCTGCAGTATATCAGTGATGGAGAACCATCCTTCTGTGAGATACAGATGTGAGAAAGTGTGGCCCAGATAATGAGATACCTGTAATGACAAAAATAGAGTATAAAAGCAAAAACCTCCTGCACATCCCTTCACTGTCCCTCCAGGTTTCCTTGTGTTGATATCACCCTCTGAAGGTCACATTGCAAATTGCATATGATGGTTTGCATCCTATGGGATCAAACCACCTTTTTTCAAACCAGGATCACCCCTTGAACCAGAACCAGGAAAAAGAAGTACCAAATGAAAATGCAGGGCTTTTTGTTGAATATCTTTAAGAATTCTATAATGATGAAGAGTAAACCTGCTACAAGCTGTTCTAAGTGACTTCACTGACTGCAAGACCATGCAGCTGGACTTTTGCAGTACTAGAAATGGATGTGTTCAACCACCAAGTCAATTCTATCCCAAAACTGTCACAAAAAACCTACACACCTACAATTATTGTCATCCTTAATGGTGAAATCTAGATGTTTTGGACTAAAGATGTCCAAAACCAGTTTCATAAATTCCTTAGATATATTCTCTCAAAGATAAAGATGTATTCTTGCTAATTTTGATGCTGTGGAGACAATGGCATCAGTGATGACAGTGACACCAGTGACAGGACCAGCTCTAGTGATTAAAAGTTTAAGCAAAGCTTGAGCTGTAGAGATATTCATATCTGTTACCATTCAGGGATATGCTACATTTATGAGACTTTCATGGCTCCAGTAGTCTGGGACATGCTGCACTTACCCTCCAGAGTAAGCAACAAGTGGCTGTGCTTGACCACTCCAGCACTGTGACCTGCCACATAGCTCTTCTGTGTAGAATCACAGGCAGTCCACTGTGTCTGGAGGAGAAAAGATATATTCACTTTAAGTTTATCCTGGTCCACAATCCCACCCCTCATGTGTACACCCCATCAGCTACATCCTTGGTTGTCCCCAGGCTCCTAGTCAGACTTTGTCCTTGACACACACACTTCATGGATTATGGATAGCTTGTTGAGTCAGCTCAGTGATGTCTTGATGTTCAAGGGTGAAATTCATCTTTTCACACCCTCCAAGGCCCTGTAATAACTGCAGTCCTCAGAGCTTGCTGTGAAGGTCACCTTCACACATCTCTACCGGACCAGAAAAAGAAACTGAACACTTCTGCCCTCCAATTTGGTTTCTGCTCCAAAGGCTGCCCTGTGGTCCCCACCTTATTTAGTTGACTTTCCCACCCCTTTTTTAGTCTGACTACCCCACACTCCAACCACTTTCCAGAACCAAATCCCTAAACTCCATTTGCATGTATACAAGGTGTCCCCTCCTACAACATTTTATTGCCCTCCACAATCCTAGCACTCCACAGAATGCTCATTTTCATTTCCCACTTGCCCCATGTCTCTTACCAACCTGTACATTGATGGTTCATTTTGTCTCATTGTAAGGGAACTAATGTGAGTCTCCAAGACATTACCCTTTCTCCCAACATTGTGTCTCAACCTTCATGCCCATCCAAACTTGGGAAAACAGCATCCTTACTTCAACACACCATCTCCATATGTCAGCTACTCACTCACTTTTTAGCCTCATCCTAAGGTTCCCTGAAGCCCTTCTTTGTGGCACCCTGAAGTTGTCTTGAACTTACATTTCTTCACAACCTCAACATGTCAGGGTTTGCAATTCTCATCCTGACTATATGCAGAACCCATCCTCAAACAATCCTGCTCTATGAAATGTTTGCTAACCAAGTATCCACCTTTGGTTGGATATTCAATGATTTCAACCAAGTAACCCAGATGCCAGAAGAAGCAGGAAAAAAACAGAGCCAGAGAAGAAATTTACTCCCTATTATCAGGTTCTCATTGCGACACTCTAAGGACAGGCATGTGGAGTGTGTGAAAGCAACAAAGAATCAAAACACTGATCTCTGGCCTCAGCTTCCCATTATGGAGGGTCCAAAATAGGGTCTTTTAATTGCAGACCTGCCCATGGCTGCTGTGGCAGGGATTGGCTTATTTACGAGAGTTGTTTAGTTCCATGACTGAATATCTCACATTTTTGAGCATTTGTTGATTAAATGCAATTCTTCTAAAAATTGTCTAACTTATCAACAAATTTATTTTAGAAGTTCAGACTTTTTATTCAGAGTTTATTAACATTGAGAAGGGAGGTCAGTCTTACTTCCCATCCAGCCTGAGGGGCACACTTTGAAAAAACAATCTAGAGGCTTGACCACTAAAGATAAACACAATATGAAGGTTTCTAAATGCCTTAGTAGGATATATGTGCTCCAAAAGGGGAAAGTAGATGCCTTCTCATGTCAGTTATCTAAGATAGTGATATCAGTGATGATAGTGACCCTAGGGATAAAGTCAGCTCTACTGGTAGCAATTTCAGCAAAGCATAAGCTATGGTGACATCCACATCTGTGGCCATTCAGGGATCTGCCACCTCTAAGAGCCTACTATGGCTCCAATATTCTGGGTCATGCTGGTAATATACTCCAGACTGAACAACAAATTGCTGTCCTTGTACTTTTATTTCATCAATGATAGGAGGATAAAAAGTAATTTATGCAGCCACTGGTGAGACCTACTTAGACATTACATGCAGATTTCTAGGATCTGTAGCAAGGATGTGCCTTTTACAAAAAATTAAACTTCTTTTCAGACTGGTTTCTATGCCTCAGGAAAGATGGAGAGTCTGAATGGGGGAGGTAACATGACCAGGTAGCTAGAACTACTCACATGACCTGGGTCCTATCACATTCACTAACAGAACATCAGGTGGGCAGAGCAGCACACATCACAGATAAAAATAATATATCCTGGATTGGACAAAGACAGGAAGGCCAGATCATTGGCATCAACTACTGTAGCACTATGCTCTGTTACATAGCCCTTACCTGTGGCATCAGAGAAAGCTCACTTTGACTAGTCAATAAAGGAATAAGACTCTACTGACTCCAAATTCATCACAGCCCTCAATTGCCCCTCTTACGCACACTCTTTTAGCCACTCCCTTGCCTGTCCCCAGATTTCTAGTCAGCTTTACTCACTGGCAGACAAATTCCCTAAGACCTGGGTAACTTGTTGACTCAGCCAACACATATCTTGTGGTACAGGAATTAAACTAGACTTTTTACAGCAACCCCAGGCCCTGAGAAATCTGTTTCTCCAGACCACACTTTGAGAGCCAGCTTCACACATCTCTACTGTGTTGGACAGGAGACTGGACATCTCTGACTATTCATTTGGATTTTTACCTCCAAGATTAGTCTTTCTTCTTGCCTTCCACAGACCTCACCTCAACCCCTTTTGTAGTCTGACTCATCTTCATTCAAAAGTCCTTCCTGGTACAAATATTTACACTACCTAAGCTCACCTATTGCATTCATGGTATTTTCCATCTCAAAACCTTTCATCATTTTCAAGACTACTACTCCACCCCCAATGGATTCTCATCATTTTTCTCCCTCTCCTTTATCCTAAGTCCTCTGTCCCATGACTCCTGCTACCCTCTACACTCAGTGTTTCCCCTTGTCCCATTGTGAGGGAACTTACCTGAGCAATTAAAAATTGTCTCACCCCTCACACCACCCAATTCTGCAAGACTGGCACCTCCAGTTTCCTGTATCAGCTCCCATTCCTCCTCCATCAGCAGTTACTCAGCTCCTCATTCATATTTTTCAACCACAAATTGACCCCCCAGAACAGCTCTTCTACGGAGAATCCTTTCATCCCATTGATCCTATCTATGCAGGGCCTAAAACTCCCAAACCCTTCAGGCTTTACAGTTTCTAATTCTGACTCTGAAGACCCCATCCACCTATGGTCCCTATTTTTACCCACCTCTGCTTACCCACAATCCACTTCTGGCTGCACCTCCAAGGATTTCAACCAAATGCCCCATAGACGAAGAGAAGCAAGAAAGAACCCAGAAAAACAGGGAGAGATTTACTTCCCATTTCCAAAGTTCTAGTTGTGAACTATATAAGGACATACATGTGGTTTGTGAAACTAACAACAACAACAACAACAACAACAACAACAACAGAGTGAGGACACTGATGACTGGCCTAAACTCCAGGTGAAAAAGAGCGATCAAAACAGGATCACAGACTTTGGGCATGTGTGCAGCTGACAAGACAGGGACATGCATGTTTACTAGATTTGTTGAGTTTTGTGAGAGAATACTGTTTAAAATCCCTGGAATCCTTCTCCTTGAAGAAGCAGTGAACATGGATGTCAAATGAGAACACTCCTGATGGTTATTCCACTGTGGAGGTGAAGCTTTTACAGCCTCTGCCTCTTCTCAGATTCTGGCACCAAGGCTTCTTTGAGGAAACCTTAGGCCACAGAAGAATGTGGGCTGTCAGGATATCTCCAGATGTGGATGCCAAGTCAAAGGTAAAGGAAGAAAATGGAAATCATTTATTTGAAAGATTGTAGCCAGATAACAAAATTAATTGCAAGGTTGAAAAATATGGGAAGGATTGACACAGTAAGCAAAATGACAGAATTAGCTAATTGCAGGTATGCATTGCCCAAGTTAAACAGGTGTAAAACCAATTTAAAAATGAAAGAAAACTATTATTCAAGCCCATTCAATATGGCAGTGAGAATGAACTCAAAATTGCTGAAACAGAAGCCTGGAAAGAAATTAAGAAGAGCAAGAACCATGGACATCCATGTTTCTTATCTGACTCTACACAAAAGAACATTAAAATTTCTTGAGAAGCCCTGACACAAGGTCATTTTCCACCTAGCTTGTAAAGTTTCTGAAACAAGTTAGGCTTCTATCATTTTTCAGAGACTAGGACAAAGGGGCACCAGCAGAATTTATTTCAGAAGAATGAACCTAAACCTTCTAGACAGATAGAATGGCAACAAGCTTTGGAGGATATCTGTGTGTATTTCAGAAGGTCAGAGCAAAAATATGCAATTACAAATTGCATGCACATTTCCAAAGAAAATGGTCTAAAGAAGGAAGTCAGAAGCCTGTAGTCAGAAAGAACCTGTCAAATGATTAGTGAATCTGAGAGAATATTCAACCCTCCAGGTCCTAACAAAACTGCTTTTCACACAGCGTAGAAGAACACAACTAAATCTCTTTCAGCTGAGAATTTGCATTGCCATCAATTCCTGTAATGTATGAAGAGCTGCAAATTCACAGCCATTAATAAACAGGTTCAAAAATATGTGAGATGCAAATTCTGATCTTCCAGAAAGCTGTGTTTCTGAAGTTTTTCATAAAAAAAATTAAAATCTTTTCTGTAGTGACTTTCCCTTTGCTCAAATGTCATCTCCAAGAAAGAAGAGTATTTTTGATCCTACAACATGGCTGTGGACACTGGATTTTCCCTGATTTGTTACTTAACTACACAGGAACTGACATTCATCCTATAGTGTACTCTGACAAAACTTCTTTTTATGAAATCTTAGATGGGAATTTTAAGAGCCTGTTGAGGGTAGGAAGAGGTACCCTCACACTTCACCTGCAGTCTCCCTAGATTTGGGGAATTCTCTCTTCTCCTAAGAGATACCAAAATACCAATCAGGTCAATCTTAGCTTTTTAGAGGGTGAGGTCATTTTGAATTATGTGTTCATTGTTCTTAACTAAGGCATTGGGACCAAAGCCTTGGTTGTATTAAGAAAGTTTGCAATTACATCCTATTAACAAAGCAGACAGAGTCATGGTGAACTCATGCAAATAATTCTGCTGCTATGAAAACAGAAATACTCAAACAGACTAGAGAATCTGGAGGGGAATCAAATATAGAAACAAGATCAGTGTTGCTACTCACATGGGTGTCCTTTAGTCCATTTCCATTGTTTAAAACTGTGTCCAGGTGCCCTCCACACATCCACAAGTAGGAGGGCCTGAGCTCAGATTCCTGTGAGCTTATCAGGTGCTCCTACCAGTCATCTCAAACCACTACTTGTCCTTGGAGAAACACTGTTTCACATTCATGGTGAAGATCATCTCCGATGAACCAGAGGTGTAATCTGGTGTGCAATGTGACTTTAGGACAACAATAATGACAATGTCAGCTCACATTTTGGGGTATTTATTGACTCAGTGAAAGTCTTCTAAGGACTTTCCACATCAACAAAAGTATATTAAAATTACAAAAAGAATTCTGAGTTTAAAAACACAGAGGAAGGAGGAATGTCAGTCATACATTACATCAAATTTGAAGGAACTGATGTGTGGAAACTTCACACTGGTAATTCTCAGAATTATTTATTTGACAGGGTGTATGATGAAGATTCTGTTGTGCCAGTGTAACAGGGTAACTTGGCCAGTGTTGCATTAATATTAAAGTTTTTGCCTTGGAAGAGCCAGAGCGATGGGCATGACTCTCATCCATGATGCAATGTAGCCAGAGGAACATTCTGAGCCTGTGAGAGCAGCTTAGAGGCAGCTTGTGCATCATGGGGCCAGGTCTGCCTGGACTGACAATGGCAGCTGAGAAATGCAGAAAATATGGAAGTGCTAGCAGGTGTACCCAATTGTGGGAGGAGTCAGAATTGGGGTTATGGAGGAGGATCCAGGATAAGATATAAACAAAAAGGCAGGGCAGCAAGTATGATGGGGATAATGAGGGAGCTGACAGGATCATGTGGGGAAAAAGGGGGTGAAAAAGACTCTCAACAGCTGTCCATGAGGAGGTCTTACATGGTTTTGGATTATGAACTGGAGAAATCAGAGACATAGCTAATGGTGATGGAAACTGTGAGAGACCTGACCAGCCAAGCATGAATTATGGGGAGAAACCAGGACAAGCTGCAGACTTTACGTTTTTTGTTTGTTTGTTTTTCTTCTGGAAGGCAGTCCTTGTGACTGGCATGCTCTGAGACTGGACTGATTGGAGAAAGGGAAGAGGGCCCAATGGTGTGTTTGTGGGTCTATTTTTGTTTTATGAAGGGAGGAGTGAGATTTAATAGCATAATTCTTCCATTATTCTAAACCTGTATGTCTTTTAATTAAATAATACTTTTCCTTTTTACCATACTTCGGCATTGAGAACCACAGTAGTGGGAAGAACCTAGAGTAACAAAAGACCCTGTGGCGGTTGTAACAGACAATTAGTCTGTAACACCACAACAGACTAATTCTCTCCCTGAGTGACAGACTCATGCCACGGAATAGTCACTGTGTGGAGATCACTTTTGTGTTGTAGGTCTTGACCTTGGTATTCTTTTATTCTGTGACTATAGTGTTGCTGCCTAGGAGGATATTCATTTTCATGGGCTTTATAGAGAAACATATGATGTGACGTTTTAAGAGTGGACTTGGGACCTGGGGCTGTGTTCCTTCCTCAGAGATCTCAGCCACTCATAGTATATAGTAGGGTCTATAATGTTCATCAGCGCATGGTCCTGATCTTTGAAGAATGCAGAATGATCATTGACATCATTGAGATGACAATGTGTAAAAAGTGGACGGCACCTTCTCTCTGATGCCAGATTACTCCAGGGTGACCTCTGACTTGTTCTGTGAACATCTCTGTAGTACCAGCAAAGGAAACCACTACTCCGCCCATGTGTCATCCTCTACCCATATCCTCCATGAAATTATATTTCTCATAAGCTTTTATTGATTCTTTCCTAGAAGTTTCTTAGACTTCAAAAACATTCAGGTCCCACTTCTCATGTAAACTTCCTTAGATGTAAAAGAAAGCAGACTTGCCACCTCTGTGTGTCTGGGTCCAATGAAACTCCACTGTAATTGAAAACACATTTACCTCTCATTAAATAATTTATGAGGAAAGAAAGATGAACCAACCCAATATTCGTAATCTTGGAGTTTGAAAAGTATCACCTAAATAATTTCTCAATTTGATGAGAATTTACTTTCTTCACCTAGGAAGTGAATGTCACCATCAAGTAAAATCTGTAGAGAGAAGTGGTTATGGTTTTGATAAAAGACAAGGACTGTAGACATGGAAGGAAACCACTCTATGCGTTAAATGTCATGTTTGAAAGCCTACAGCAAGCACAATACTGTCAGGAGAAACACCAAAAATGTTACTAAGACTATGAACCGTATAAGAAATGTTTATCTCCCCCCTTATTCAACATTGTACTGGAAGTTTGGCTGAAACAATTATCCAGAAGGATAAAATAAAGGTATCAAAATGGGAAAGCAAAAAGAAAATGATCTATTTTAATAGACGACATAAAGTTACATGTAGAAAACACTAAAGATTTCATCCATCCGCCCCAAAAAATGTTAAAACTAATAAATTCAGTGCAGTTGCAGGAGAAAAACACCTAATTTCCTTTCTTTGCATCAACAATAAATATCTTGAAATTCAATTAAGAAAACAGTTCCATTTACAATACCATTAGAAAGACTAGAATACTTTGGAATAAGCTTAACCAAGGAGGTGGGAGATGTATACTCTGGAAACTACCAAAGATTTCTAAAAGAATGGAGTACTATGTAGTAGAAAGAAGGAACCCCTACCCTTCTGGATAGAATGGATGGAACTGGAGATCATTATACTGTGTAAAATAAGCTGGGCTGTAAAAGGCAAATACCATATGATGTCACCTGTAAGTGGAAGCTAATCAATGAAACAAATAAGTGAGCAAAATATAACCAGAACACTGAAATAAAGAGGAAACTGACAGTCACCAGAGGGGAGGGGTGAGCAGGATAATGGGAGGAAAATAGGAAGGATTATCAAGGAACACGTATGAAGGACCCATGGACAAAGACAAAGAGGTATAGGATTGAGGGTGGAAGAGGAGGTATGTGTGGGCTGGGTGGAGTGGTGGCAGGAAAATGGAAACAAGTGTACTTGAACAATAATAAAAACAAGATGAAAGATAATGTTTAAACACAAACATGTCAGTAATTAAAATAATTTTAAACAAACTGAGCCTCCAATTAAAAGAAACATATAAAAGCAAAACTTTTCTTAAAATCTTCACAGAATGTCTTCTTACATCATGGTTATATAGGTCCTCACCCAAACTACACTTGTATGTCCCACAGAAATTGAGACACAGGGACACCGGGATGATGAAATTTTAAGAGAGGGGCATAGGACATTTTGATAGAGACTGTCTGAACCATAACACTAGCAAGATAATTTTAAGGAGACTCGTGTATACTCCAAGTGGCAAAAAATCTGTAACTACAAATTGCAATTATATTTCTAAAGAGAATTCTCTAAAATATGGAGTCAGAGGCCTGCAATCAGGAAGAACCTGTCTGAAGGTTAAGGACTCTGAGGTAACATGAAGGCTTCTGGGTCATAACCAAACTGCTTTCTGCACAGTGGAGGGAAACACAACTACATCTTTTGCAGCGAAGACATAATTTGCATCTGCATCAGTTCCTGCAATTTATAAAGAGGTGCAAAATAACTGAGACTCCCTGAACACAGCCAGAACCTGATCTCTCAGAAGGCTGTGCTTCTGGAGATTTCCATTCAGACAATATATTTATCTCTACAGTCACTTTCCCATTCATCAAAATTAATCACTAAGAGAGGTGTCTTCTTAACCCTACAACATGGCTGGTGTCACCTGATTCAGCCTGATTAGTTAGTTACCTAAGTGCAGAGGAACTGACATTCACCACATAGTTTGCTCTGATAAGGGTTTTACATGAAAAATATGATGGGAGTTTTAACAACCTCTTGAAGTTAGGAAGTTTTACCCAAATGCTTCACCTCCAGTTTCACTGGCTTTGGGTAATGTCTTTTCTGCAAGAGTACCAAAAATCTGAAGATGTCAAGTTTAGCTCTATAAGGTATGAGGTCATTTCAAATTCCATGCACATCAGTTTGAACTAGAAAAACTGAAATAAAGCCTTGGTTTTATTACCAGAGTTTCCAATTATACCTCATTAACAAAAAGAACAGAAATGTACTAAACTCATGCAAATAAGTTTATTGGCATAGAAGGAAGAATACTCAGGAGACTTTAGAAATCTTTTGAAAGGCATCAAAAATCAGTGTTGCTACTCACATTGCTGTCCTCTTGTCCATTCCCATAATCTACAACAGGTGCCCTACACATGTGTTCAGGGACAAGACACAAAGCTCAGATTCTCTAAGCTCTTTATCTTCTCTCATTTGTTATCACAGGACTACTGCTCATCCTCTGAGGGACACAGTGTCTCAGTGACCCCTCCACTGTGGACATGGTACACATGAAACCAAAGCAAGGTCATGGTTGGTCTGGAATGTGACCTTAAGTCAAAAATAATGACAGTGTTGGCTTACATTGTCCTAGTGTTTATTGACTCAATGCAAATCTTTAAGAAGTATTCACCCTCAGCATGAATCAACTATATTGCAAAAATCTACTTTATTTAAAGTTTCACAACATAGAGGGGGAAAGGTGAATCACTCAAATTTCACATCCAGAACAAGGGATGCACTTTTAGCAGAACTCATAGGGTTGAAGCCTTTACACTGGTAATCACCAGCATCCTCCCTCAGGACAGGGTATATGGTGAGGTTTCTGCGGTTACATGACAGCTTCATTCTCTCCGTAAGAGTCAGACTTTTGCCTTTGAAAAACCACTCGATGGCATTCTGGTTTGTGTCGCAGGTCATGACCACAGCATCCTTATTCTCTGTGACTTTGGTGTTGCTGGCTAGGAGTGTGGGCACTCTCATAGTGGCTGTGGAAAAACAGAGAAAGTGACTCATTGAGAATAGGCTTAAGACATTCAGCCACATAGCTTCCTAAGAGATCTCAGCCACTCACAGCCCACAGTGACTTTAGTAAAAGTTACCAGAGGGTGGTCCAGACATTTGAAGGACAGTTGTCTAAGTTCAGGGGACAATAATAAGGAAAGAGCTGCAACTCCTCTCTGTCCTCATATAACCTCAGGCAAAATATAGCCAGAGACACTGAAATAAAGAACAAAGTGATGGTATTTAAAGGGAAGGAAGAAGGGAATAACACAGAAAAGAAGGGGGAAAGGGTCATTAAGGAACATGTATAAAGGACCCATGGACAAAGCCAAAGGGGGGAAGGATTGTGAGTTGGAGGTAGGGATGGTTGGGGTGAGGGGATGTAGTAGCAGGTAAATAGAGAGAGACGTACTGAACAAAAATAAAATAATAATTATTTAATTTTAAAAAGAGAAGAGGCAAGGATTTCAAAGTAGAAAATACAGTCTTTTTGATGAATGGTGTTGAACAGCAATATCCACATGGGAATTAATGATGTGGACCCATGTCTGATACTACACACAATTAAGTAAAAATTATTTCAAAATTAATTTCATATTAATATCAATACTAATAAAAATTAATTCAAATTATATCAAATTCTAAAGGTTAGACCTAACTCTTTTAAATGCTTATAAAAAGTATTGAAAAAAGCATTATGACATTGAATTTGTCAATGGTTTTATGAATATGACACTAAGAAGACAGGCAAACAAACAGATAATTTGCATGTGTTCAAAATGATGAAAATGTCTCCTCATCGAAAAAGACATAAAACTTTGAAAGGTAAACAATGAAATGTGAGAAAATATTTTGCAAATCCTATGAAAAATAAAAAGCTAATATCTAGACTATACAAAAAACATCTACACTCAACAACAACCACAAAACCAAATAATCTTATTTAGAAATGGAACAAAACACTTTAATAAACATTTCTCCAGAGAATATACACAAAAAGTTACAGAAGAAGAAGGTCAACACCACTCTTATATACAAAACTGAAAATCACAACTCTCAAGGTTGAATTTGTTGTTTGTGATGTTGGTTGCGGTTAACTCTGCTCTGCAGGAAAGAGAAAAAAATGCCCTGTGTGGTACCTTTGATATCTCCAAAAGCTTCTTCAAACACAGTTGGTACCTCTCACCTCTTAGTCAACTTGAGTCTTAGAACTAACAAGGAAGGTCAGCATATCACAAGAACCTGTTTGGGAATCAGAGCACTCAGAGGATGCATGTCCTCCAGCTGTATGTATGGGGAAAACTGCAGACTTTTCAGCTGTATTTCTGGGGGAAACTCTCAGGTGTTAGTTCAGTATCAGTGTTGGTTAAGGAAAGACATAAGACAGGGATTCTGAGAGACCATTGCAATTCTTCTGGTTCTTCACTGACTACCTGCCTGTCTACCTGATCAGAAACCATTCCTTCCAGATGCACAGACATCTGTTGCCCATTCCTTCCAGATGCACAGACAGATGTTGCACATCTGGGGTGTGTTTCTATGAGGCACTATTTCCCAGAACATCCTAGAGACTGGGTGGGATTTGAGTAGAAATAACATATAGAGAACAGAAGCAAGCCAGTGACAAGCTGACTGATTACTCAGGCCCTGGGCTGAGAGGTAGTTTGGGTCTTTCCAGGTGAATGTGACTGAAATGACCCAATGAGAAAATGAAGGATAGAGCAGGGTCCAAGAAATGATTTAGCAAAGAGGAAAAAAGGCAGGCAGAAGCTGATAATGGCAGCAGAATCATATGCTGTGCCCTTGAACATAAAAGCCATATTCTTTCTCCTCTGAGAGCAGGTGAGGATTTGTGCAAATGCAAAACCAGTGTCTTAGAGCAAGTGGGGAGTGTGGACTTGCTGAAATTCTGGCACTTGTGGGAAATTTGTGTTCAGTGGCTATGAGACAGAAATTGGAAAAATCTTAAAATTCTTCTGTATGTGAAAATTATTATTAATACCCCAGGGCCTATGATCTATAGCAAGTCCTATTTTATTAGAGAAAAGAAAAGGATCTGAGATGATGGTCTTAGTTCCTGGGGCCAGAAAAGACTGTTCCCTATGGTGAGGATTCCAAGGAATCTGAATCCAACTTCGATACTCGAAGAGATTTTGCATCATTCATTCATTCATTCATTCATTCATTCAATCAATCAATCAATCACAGTTTATTTCTTTCTAATTCATCAGAATCAACTGAGTGCTTGTCAAACATTCATCCTGAGCTGGTTTCAGGGGTAGAGTGGAGAATAAGAAAGAAAAGTCCTTTCCTTTACATCTGCTGGAAGAGACTGAACCAGAACAGGAAACAAATAAGTGACGTCAGGTCCAGTGCAGGGAGGTGTGGATGGGCCACCTGAGGGGGATGCCTGGGTAATCTATGCAGTGACTCTGATTGTTACTGAAGATACTGTTTTTCTAGAGTAAAAATAGATTGACTACATTTTATTTCCTTCACAGACCAAAATGTATTCCTGTGAGTGAAGACACCTACGAGAAATAGATCTGAACCATTTTGATGGTTTAGTAATCTGAAGACTCCCCCATAAGGTCCCAGAGGCAGAGAAATTAAGTCTGTGGCTACATACAGAACTCTAATGACCCTGACCTGCTCAGGGTCTGTGTGACTCTCCTTTAGTGATGGTATCTCCCTGTTTCTCAGTTTCTTCTCAATGAATATGTGGCTGCCAGGGTGTCAGTGTAATGACTGTAAAATATTTAGAGGATCTGACCTAAATCTTGAAATAGAAAATCTGCTTAAAAGAGGCATCTGTTATTTATCAACTCTCAGGGAGAACCCCTGGCTGATTCCTTGTGAATGAGGAGCTTCTAGGAGCACCTTTATTTCTCAGTTTCTTTCTGGGGATGCTGCCTTTTCTCTGAACTTTTCTGAGACCCCCAAAATAGCCAGATACCCACAATGACATTGTCTAATTCAGCTCTTCACACAAAACTCAGGTGACAGACCAAATTCCATTTATGGCTCTATGTGGGTCTTGGTCATGAGCCCTGACTGGTGGCTGCCTCAGGAGTTTTGTGACTTGGGCACCCATTAAACTGTTAAACACTCAGTCCTTCTGAGGATGCCAAACCCCACCTAGCACAGGCTCACCAGGGTCCTTGGAGTAAAGATCCCTGGGACAGGGTTCTTGGGAGGGGTTTCTGAGATGAGCTGTGTAAGAATTTTAGGGGACCTCTCAGACTGTGCTCTCAGTACAGCATATTCATTCTCAAGATCAAGTGAATAGGCAGGTGCTCAGGAGGCTGAAATTAGTCTAGTCTCCCTCTGCTGACTTACTCCCATCAAACTGATGCTTCTGTCTTCATTGACTGTCTGCAAGGCTGAAACTGGAGAAGGGAACTGAGGTCTTAGTAATTATGTCTACATTCTCTGTTTACCCTGCATTAAGTGCAAATCCACCCTGCCAAGGGGAATGGAGGTAGTGTCCAGGGTATATCAGTCCTGTGTTTGAAATAGAATTCACCCCAACTGACACCCAGAGGTCAGAGAGCAATCACTTACGGTATACATTGAGCCTTCCACATGCTATCAATTTTTGGCAGCCTTGTAGTTGGACCAGTACAGTGTAGATTCCTGAGTCTTTCCTGGTGACATTCTTTAACAACAAGGACCCATCATCCTCTACTCTGGCTGGTCCACCTGGAGGACCTCTTATATGGATTCCTGTGTTTATTAAAAGATATGCAATTTTATTATCGCTGTCAGTGTTTTCTCCTCTGTACCACAGGAAGCCTGCTGCATTGGTAGCCGTATGGCGGATATATAGAAGCACATTTGTCCCTTCAAGAGCATTCTTTGAATAAACTGTCACTTGTGACGTGGTGGGCTGGATCCAGACATTCAAGAGTGAGACTAGGAAATAAGAAAAAAAATGCATGATTATTGTTATGTAGATTTTGGGTTGGAAAGATGAGGCCCTGAAACCTGATCAGGTCTCTGTCTCAGCCTTGGTGTGCAGGTGAGTTTGTTTCTCTCAAGTCAAGGTCAGAGACATGGCCCCTTTTACTTCAGCACTTCTCAAGCTTTCATATTTTTTGGTTTCAAATACTCTTCTCCAGCTGTTTGTCTTGCTCACCCCTTCACTGTGCTCAGATGGCACCTGATACTCAGAGGCACTTTTGAAAGACACCTTTGCTCACCACTTTATCTAAAGATTCTGTGTCTTCACTTTCTGACCTGCCCCTACTCTCTTTTTTCATCGCTATTGTGGGTACCTGACATGACATCTAGATCCTTCCTTGTTCCTTTCTCCTCCATAGAAGATAGGCTCAATGACAATAGGGCTTGTCTCCCTTGTACCTCCAGTGACTGAAAGAGCCTGGAAATACAATGAGTTGAGTGAATGCATGATCCCAGTGTCCTGTACATCCTGGGATCTATTTGTCCATTTCAAAGGTTGGTGATAAAGACCATGTGTTACACTTCTTGTTAAATTTTTCTGATGTTTCCTGATAAATAAGTATATCAGCATGACAAATAACAGTAAATACACAGCAAATGAGAGTTTTCTGCCTCTCACTACCTCCAGACTATGAGATTTTCCTCTAGCTGAGCCCCCTTCCTTGTCCTACCCTGCTCCTTTGTCCTTCACCCTGAGGTCCAAATGGAAGACTTTCCTCTTTTCTCAGAGCACTGGCCTCTTCAAGAGATCCCAGCCAGTCTCTGTGTCAGATCCTTAGTCTACCCCAAGGAATTGTCTCCTACTTACCAACCAGCAGGAGCCCTTGCCAGTGGACAAGTCCTGTGTGGGTTGACACTGAAGAGGACCCCATGGTGTATGTTGTCTCTTCTGTGGCTGCCTCTTTGAGAGAAGCGTGCGTTTTTGTAAGGCTCACAGGCACCTCTGTCCCGAATTTCTCAATCTGCTGTGTATCCTACCTGTGTGCTGAGCTTTATTCTGGGGCATGTTCAGTATTCTTGTCATGTGGGCTGTGGGCGCGGTCTGTTCAGATTTCCCTCCCTCTCCCAGCCCTCATTTTGCCACCCTTGTACCTTGTAACCAGTACTGCTCCCTTATACTTTCGTTCCCTGAGAACTTCTAAGGCCTCTCAATACCACACATACACAAATACACACTCCTTTTTTGTGTTATGAAAGGCCCAAGCCTGGGGTGTCTGGCTTTCAGACATTCCCCACAGCTCCCTGTGAGGTGTACAGTAGCCCCCCACCCTGCCCTCTCACTTTCATATTTGACTTTTCCCTTCATAGCAGGAGTTCTAGAGCTGACTCTGAAAAAGCTGTCAAAATGATGTCACCTCTCCTTTGCATCAGATCCTCAATTAAACTTTTTCAACATCTCTCCTTCCAGGTGAAATCTTAAAAATGCATCTTCAGCAGCTGTCCAGGTAATGTGGGTGCCCATTCAAATTGTGATTGCTTGATATGAAGGTAGAACCACTTCTCCTGCTCTCCTGTGCACAGGGGAAATCTCCAGATCCTCTTATTCTACAGATTCTGAGGTGCAGTAGGTGAGAGACACTGCATCTGACAAACTGTCAGGAGAGGTTGATCCAACTGGCCTGTAGGTTATACTTGCAATAGCAAGGCTGATGGAGGCACATGTGTCTTTGAGAACATGACACACTAAGGCCAACATTGGCCACTGCTGAGACTTGGTCTTGGGACTGTCAGCACCACTCAGAGAGCCACAGGTGTCCTAAAAACCTTGAGCATTTCAGTTTGTGACACAGAAATCCAGCTGGGCACCTGGTCCTCTCCATGTTCTCATTGCCTTGAGGATTTTTTTCCTCCCAGAATGAAAGTCACAGAGATGACTCTGGGTGTGAGCAGGTGTCAAGCTTGGTGATAATTGTAGAGGAAACCCTTCTTTTATCTCAAGTTGTCACCAGACTGGCTTTTGCTTCCTGGGACAAACACACAAAACCGAAGTCTCAGTAGGATTTGCAGTTTTGTGGTGTGAAGTGGGATGTGTCCTGAATGTCTCAGGCAGAAAGGACTGTGGGGAAAGTTGGGTACCTACGGGCTTTCTGTTTTTCAGGGAACAGGTTCATGGAGACCACCACTTTCCATGTCTGTTTGTTGAACCTGTCCTTATGCTGTCTGGCTGCTGGGAGAACCTCTGATTTGAACTTGGGTGGCCTTCTTGTGGTCACCTCGTCTTACTACGGATGATGCCATTCATGAGGTACAGAGCAGTACAGAACCCCGTGAGGGAGGACATGCTCCAAGGCCCTGTCAAAGTAAAAAAAAGTCCAACTTATAGATCAATTTAATGAGTTTATCTGTGCAAAACTGACATAGTATATCTAGAGTGAGGTTTCAAATCCTGTGAAAGCAGTTTTGTAGTTTATTTTATACATTATAATCAAAGTAGAAGATGAACAAGGTTGCATAAAACCTACTAGGAGGTGAGAGAAAACACAGCAGGGAAATCTCTAGAATTACATAAAAGGCAAAATGGAGAAATACATATTTTTATGGTGCTGGGTACAAGCTATTTCACATTTACAGAACACAGAGAAGGTGCGCAGGGGACCAGATAATATAAAGAGTCTGTGATCTCATATACTTGTCCCAGACTCTGTGCTTTTGAATGGTCTAGCAAAGAAAATCCCTGTGATGTGTCAAAGTTATGCTATACAAGAGGAAAAGAAAAAAAAAAAGCCTTGAGGGCTCACTGAAGGTAAAGACTGACCTTTGCTAAGGAAAATGAAGGCTTGGGATGTCACAACCTGCCATCACATGCCCAGCTAGAAATTTCTACTGAGAATATCTTGTGAGGCTTGTCAGGTAAACCATGCAGCCCTCTGCACTTGTCAGGGTTGCTGCAAAGCCCCTTTTTGTGAAGAGTCTCTAGAAGTAGTAGGTGGGACAGAGAAGGCAGGAGGGAGGGCCCGAGAAAAGCCTGTTAAAGCAGGTAATGAAAATCAGCCTCCTCCATCTTAGCCAAATCCAGGATCCTGTGTCTATTTCATGTGTGTTTCAATGTTTTTCCCTATAGGACAGAGGTGGACTTATAGCCAATGTCAGGTGATACGCAGGTTGTTGACCAGTGTAGGGTGAGCCCTGTGAAAAGGCAGGCATTGTCCTAAATATTATGAGTCCAGTGTGAGGGGAACTGTCCCTCCAGGGAGATACACAGTTTCAGACAGAGCTCTCTGCTTTCATGTGTTCAAAGGAAGGGGCAGGTGAAGATTCTTCAGAGGCTTTTGGAGGAGAGTGCTAGCCTGGAAGGCTGATCCCCAAAATGCCCTGTGTGTCCACCATCACTACATTGGGATGCTGCATGTAAGTCAAAACTGTGTCCCTGTCTGTCCACAGGGCCGACAAGCAAGAGCATCTCCAGGTGAATGAATACTCAACCAGGTGCCCTGTGTGTTCTGTTAGGGGGAGACAGTTTCTTATAGAAATCTTAGCCCCTCTGAGAAGGAAGCAACCACACATTCTGGATTCTCCTGTTCCTTTCATCACAGAAAGTTTCCCTTGATCACTAGGACATCATGACCTAGACAGATGACTTCTGAAACAACAGGCAGGTGCCCCACATACCATGAATTCTGTGAATGAAAAGTCAGTCCTTATTGTTATTAGGTCAGGGTGTGCTCTCTCCCCCCATGAAAGTAACTCTTCCAGAGGTTGAGGATCCAGAGTTTTTGTCCAGTCAGGGATCTGTGAGAACATAAAAAATATAGGCCTGGGTTAATGAGACATAACTCACAAGGTGGGACTATGTAGGAATGTGAATTTGGGGGGAATAAAGAGCAGTCAAACTCCTTAGTGTTAGGAGATTCCTTTCCTTCCTCATGACTGTATGAGACAAACCTGAGTCCATGATGTCCCCAAGCATTCAGAGGCCTCCTCTCATGCTGACACTAATGCCTTTGTGTCTATAAGAAACATCATTTGATGGCAGGTGTCAGCCAGGGTGACAGTTTCCCATCGTGTGATTTACTGTATTGATTTAATGAGTGTTTACAGAGCATCTGTGACATGTAGGGTTCTTGCCTGGGTCCTGGAAGTTCCAAAGAGAATAAGACATATGTGGGCCCTGTGCTTATTGTGTTTGTTGTAACAGAGACAGAGTCTCAGATAATTCATGGCTCTAGGGAGTTACTTATAATCCAGAGAAAGGCTGTGAAGGAGAACTTTGAGTGCTTACACAGCATGTACTTGAGTCTCAGCTGGTCTGGAGATCACGGAGAGCACTTCTGAGAAACTGATTTCTTGGCTGTAACCTGGAGAGTTAGTGGCCATTTTCCCCTTGATGAATAGAGGGTATTAAGAAAAAAAACCCCTGAGGACAAAGAACTGGCCTGCAGTGGGCTGATGGTTGGTTGAAAGGAAGAGCAGATGCAGCCCACTGCGGGGGGTGTGGAGAGCTAGAAAGACTGTAATGATTGATGCTGGTGAGGCTGGGCCTTGCTGGGCTCAGGGTTGTGCTGAATGGGGTCATCAGTGTCCAAGAAAGACTCTAGCCTGCAGGGTAATTCTGCCACACCCTGATGGACAAGCAGAAAATTGAACAAGAAAATGTTATGTTATAATTATTTTTTCTTTTAATGTAGTACTTTTTATTCAACTTATACTTTAGGTAACATTTCGTATATAATTTTATATTATTTGTTGGGTTATAGTTGAATATAATCATATTAACATATTGAAAGTATATAATTTATGAAGTTTTCTCAGACCAATGCACCAGAAAAGTTGTACCAAGAAAATAAAGAACATGTACCATACTAGTAAAGTCTTCTCATGCCCTGTTGTAATCTCTTATTTCTTCACCTCTGCACTTCCTTTTTAGTGTTAAGGGAAGTGTCAGTGGCTTTTTTTCACTATAAATTCTTTTGCATTTTCTGTAATTTTCACAGTTTTTATCATAAAGTATATAGTTTTCAGCTGAGATTGGCTTCTTCACTGAATATAATTATTTTGACATAGTTCATTCTTTTTATTCTCTAGTTATATTCATTCCAGGATTGCATTAATATTGTTTGATGATTCACCATTTTATAGATATTTGTTTTGTTTCCACTTTGTGGTTATAACAAGTAAACTGGTCATGAAGATGTGTGCAGAAAACTCTATAATGCATATAGTTAGTAATTACAAAACCAATGAATTGGTAGAGGAAGGGAGGTAGAGAGTTTACCCCGAAAGTCTGGATTTAAAGAAACATGGCCACAGCCCCACCCAGAGGGACAGAATCTCCTACTTCTTCACATGAAGATGTGCCTGCCACAGCCCACCTTTCAGTCAACACAGTAGCAGAAATAATGGCCCCATCTCAATTCCAGCTTGTAAATTATGAACTAGTGCACCTCAGAAACTGCATTTAATTCACATCTGGGTTCTGAATCACTAGGAATAGGTGAAAAGTAGTGTTTAACTTTTCAATCCCTCTGAAATAAGAGGAAACCTAAGAAAAAGGAAGGATATATGCCATGTGCTCACAGACCACACATGACATGTCTGAGTCCAGCCACAGGCTGTGTGACTCTCGGTTAGTGACCCCACCTCAGTAAGCATCAGTTCCCTCAGGTGATGTCATAAAAATATGTTTGGACTTCTTTCTTGGATTTCAGAAAAGAACATCTAAAACTTCCAAAATTTTCTAAGGGATGAGGGTGATAAGAATGTCTTTTGTTGTGATGAAGCAAGTCTTGGCAGGGCTCTGGATATTTGCAGAGTGACGGCTGGTCACCAGAAAGATGAAGTTTGGAACAGAAGATTGGAATTTTCAGCTGTCAATGTAAGAAATACTTTAAGCTGAAGAGAATTTTTATGAACTTACATGGGCCAAATAGTATTATTGCAGGAAGCAAAATCACAATGGATTGAGAAAATGTTCTGTAAAATGGCAATTTTGCACCTTATTTTATACAGTACAGTGAAAGCCAGAGGCCTACATGATTATATTAAATCCACTGGCAAAAGATTAGGGAGGTGGGAGAAAGCAAAGTGCTCAAATCTCTGACACTGGGTAAAAAGTTAAACAAATACACACATACAATTATTAGGTTGGTTGGTACAGAATCACTAGTGGTTAACAATGAACACAATAACAATAGTGATGTGAAGTTATGTGGTCTCTGCTATAGTTCACTGGGGGTCAGGAATGAGAATTATTCTGACGTTTTAAAGGTATGTTATGTTGGAGGCAAAAAGAGAATAACAAATTCAGTTAAGGTAAAGACTGAGCTTTGTCAGGAAAGATACCAGTCTAGAACATGACTACCCACCATGAGTCACTTTGGGTTAAACATTTTAATTTCATACCATCCTATGTGGTCACCTCAGGTCTCTGAGTTTGTAAGTCCCACCTTGTAGGCCTCCCCTGAGCTTGTCAGGTTTAGTATGTGGTCCCTTTTTTGTTCACACTGACTCTTTTGGTTATAAATCAACCTAAAGAATGCACTGGTGACCAATCTTTTGGTTAGATAATATTGTCTCAAGTTCTAGGAAGGGACTCCTAGGAAGTCTTAGTAGCAGTGTTTGTATTGCTGAACAATAAACTATTGGTGATGCAGCAAGACCTCAACCTTGGATGGAAGTCAAAACCGAATAAACTCCAAAGGAAAAGCAGGTAAATGGGAAGCAGTCAAGTCCCAAAAGTCTTATTAGAAACACACTCTGGATCATTTCTAACCTATAAGCTTTCATGATCTAAGTTGTGCTGTCTTATTTCTCTGTGTTTTGCATCTCATATTACTTTTAATTGTAGTTTGAGAACACACTATACACCAACCCAGTTTTAATCATCTGACTCTATGATGGGTTCTTATTTACTAAGATAAATCTATTATTAATTATTAATTTTTAATCTGATTTCTGCTAGTTCTATACTTGGAAGTTATAACCATAAGGTTTATTTGTGGACAGGCTTTAGGCACAGAATGCTGTCAAGTATAATTACCTTCCAAAAGTTCCACAGGTGAGGATGTTACAGAATGGACCCAGAGGTTACAGAGTCTCTCTGTCACTGTGGATTCTTTGCCCATCACCACCAATTGGAATTATGACTCTCAATGACAAAGTTTGGTGGAAAAGAAAGGAACTATTTATTCCAAAGTTATACAGACTTACAGTAATGACTTAATGTCTGCGTTCAAGTCCCAAAGTTCCTTAAAACTCCCACAAACACACACAGTCCTTCCCTCCCCCTGGTAGGCCAGTGTCAGAATCTGATAAGCAGGAGTATCCATCCTCTACAAGAAAACAAAAAAACAAAAAACCAGAAGTCTGCAGCTCACTTCTCCCAGTTCCTCTCAGTAATCTGGTCTCGGCTGGCAGGCCACCCCTGTTTGGCAGCATCATGAGTGGTGTCACTGCCGGGATCTCCACTTCTTAATCCAAAACCACGTGACACCTTCTGGTGACCCACCAGCAAGAGTCCTTTCACCCCTTTCCTTGCCTGCAAAGTCTGGCATTATCCCTGTCCCTAGTCCTTCATTGTCTCTCCTGCTTCCTAAGCCACATGGTACAGGGAACCCCCAACCTTATATTTTTGGACACCCTGAGTTCTGTACTCCTTTACAAACCCCTCTTTGGTGGGGCCCAGCTTCACCCCATTAGAAAGAGGACAGTAAGAGTTTCATAAGTAAATTTCCCGTGCTTCAGCAGCAGGTATGGAGGGCCATGTTTTGTAGTTACATCGGCTTCCATTTGAATTAATATGTTTGGTAGTCTTTGTTCAGTTTGGGTGTAAGGACATTCACATCATTAGGGTCTAGTATTTATTCATAAAATTCCTTTCTCAATTTTTCTATTCCAGTAACCTTCTACAACCTTCTTCAATCTTATTTTGTCTTTTTCACTCACTCCAACGTGACCAGCTTAAGACAAAGCACTTAATTTTTATGCCTGTTAACATGTATCTCTTTACTTCTTTTTGCAATAGCCTTACTTCTAAATTTCAAAATGTTACCAGAAGGGGGGCCTGACCCAGGGTGGCTTTACCTAAGTATAGCTAGTAGTGCAAAGATTCCTGGCTTTGTATAGGAAGAACTTCATGAAACAAGCCCAGGTAATTTTGAAGGTATGTTCATTAATCCTGGGGGTACCAAAAACACGGATGGGCCAGAGTAAAAGGAGAAGTAGAAGAGAGACTGAGTGGGGCTGCTGTGGCTCTCTTGCAACACTATGGGAAGGATGTGAGAGTAGGAGCAGCTGCTTTCAGCTTATTGCAGAATCACATAGATGAAGACTTGTGGAAAGATCTAGGGTGTTTGTCTGAGATGAGCTGCTGCTGCCCATTTGTCTCCTGCTTGCAAGTCACATGGAGAACCCTTAGAGATTGGAAGAAAGATAATTTATCTCCCAAGGAACATGTAGAAAGGACCCATGGATGAAGGCCAAGAAGGGTTAGGATTGAGGGTGGGATGTGGGAATGGGTGGGATGGAGGAAAGTGGTGGCAGGAAAATGGAGACAACTGTACTTGAACAACAATAAAAATAAAAAATAAAAGAATTCAGTAGGTTTGCCTCAAAAAGAGTGCACACTGGTTTCTTTGTCCTGATGAGTTTAATTGGTTTCAAAAGGTAAAAAATTCAGGTGAGGTCTCAGGGATAATCTCAAGATAATATTCATCAGCTTTTTCAGATGTGGCCTTTCAGGGTTGTGGTCTCCACTAATTGGTTAGTACCAGGCCAGCTATATGCCATGATCAGGTATATGCCAAGGCCAGAAAGACCACCCTCAAAGCAAGGTCCAGCATGTGTTTTGTTCATTGCCAGACATCCAGGTGTTTTCACCCCAGTAGACTTGGTATCTGGCTTTAAATTGCTCTCCCAGTTGGTTAATCCATCTTTCTCAATTTCCCCATTTCATTGTCAAAGGATATTCCCAGATTCTCACTAACTTGGCTCAAAAGAAAATCATAGGAGAGTATTTTATAATATTAAAGTTATCATATACACCTTTAAAAATAATTACTGGTTGTGTTATATGCTTAGAAAAGCCCAAAGAACAACTATAGTAATCATTATGACTAGTATTGACATGTAAAGACAAACAAATGCATAATGCTCAACATCAATTTGTAGATATAAATTTTTTTGATGTCTTGGATAGCTGTTTATCTCTGATATCAACAACTTCTCATCCTCAAAATATGTTTGATTGTAAACAGTAGAGGCAAGCATCAGAGAGGGGGGCAGGTGTGCTTTGGCTCTTGGGCTCCTGTTAAGGTTTTTTCCTACAATGGTGGTGAGTGTCTTTACTTCATGTCTCTTTCATTAGACAAATAAAATCATGGTCTTTAAAATCCTCATCAATACCTAGGAATGCACTTATGAGATGGATATCACTAATGTATCAGTCCATATAAAGTTGATTTATAATTTTTAAAAGAATTTATTTACTTATTTTTAGTGAGAGGGGAAAGAAAGGAGAAAGAGAGGGAGAGAAACATTTATATGTGGCTGCCTCTCATGCATCCCCTACTGGGGACATGGCCTGAAACTCATACTTGTTCTCTGACTGGGATTCAAATGGGTGACCTTGTTGTTTGTAGTCTGGCACACAATATACTGAGCTATTCCAGCCAGGGCTTCCATATTCCTTTTTAAAGTGAACAGACTTCTCTACAGGGGTTTCCAGTGAATCTTATTTGGTAAATCTGTGGCTTCACTCCCAGGAACCCATAGGTGCAGTCATTGGAGGAGGTCAGAATAGCCATGATCTTGTGTCCCAATAGTTAAGCGAGAATTTTTTGCAAACCTATCAGAGTCCTGAAGAAAATCTTTGAAAATTTTAGGTAAATTTTTATATTCTTTTTCAGTTTTATATATATATATATTATAAATAATATATATATTATATATATATTATATATTATATATATATATATATAATATAATATATATAATATAAATTATTATTATTATATAAATTATAATATAAATTATTATAATTATAATATAATTATAAATTATATAAATTTATATAATTTATATATATATAATATATATATAAATTCCCTCATTCTAATTAAAACTGTTTTTTTTCTTTTTTCCAGAAAGATATTGCTAGAATTCCTGGGTTATTTTTTTCTAAATTTCTGTTATTTTCTTGAAGTTTATTAGGGAATGGTAGTGGAGGGTCTATTAAGAAGATTAAAAAGGTTAAAGGAGAAAGAAAGAGGGCAATTACAGACAATAACAAAACCTAAGAGAACAAAGGAGTTAGTGAAGGAACTGTAGAAGGAAGAGGAATAAGATGCTCACATTTATTAGCTACAGGAGCCTTCTTTAGTTCAGAAACAGTTCCTAGAAGATTTTATTATTCTTTGTAAAAAGAAGATATTTCTATGCTCCTCTTAGAAGGAGGAGCCTCTAACTTACAATGAAGATATCCTTGTCATTTATTCAGTTCAATTTTTTTATTTTTAATTAATTTATTTTTAGAGAGGGAAGGGAAGGAGATAGAGAAACATCATTGTGCCATTGCTAGGGGTCATGGCCTGCAACCCAGGCATGTACCCTGACTGGGAATCAAACCTGCGACACTTTGGTTCACAGCCCATGCTCAATCCACTGAGCTATGCCAGCCAGAGCTTTCAGTTCAATTTTATAACTCATTTAAAAAATATTTTGAATGCCAAAATTAATTAGAGGTAAAACATTTCTACTTTGATCATCATAAGTTGATACCTACTGTATTAATATCTTTACACTGGTGTAAGTACTTGCAAGTAAAGGCTTTTTATTTATTGTCTATCTGTCAGAGTAGTAATGAGGACACTTGGGATGAGAGACTTTAGCCATGGAGGCTTAGTTTCTCACATCCATTTTACTATTTTTATTATCTTTGAAATCTGAGTAATTTCTCCCCTACCACCATTCTGTTTGGGGTTATGGTTACTACAGTCCAGAGGTCTTCCTGCTTGTAGACAACACAAAGTTCTGATTTCAGTTATGGGATTGTATTGGTGGAATTAATTTAAGAGAAGAAAACAGATCTATTCCTCTTGCATTTAGAAGGCTGCACTCTTCTCTTATTGTCAATACATCTCTTGCAGACTGTTTTCCTGAGAAGATTCTGCCATTTTACTCACAGCTGCCAGGTTGTTTTTCTTTTAACTTTTATTCTTTTAAAAAATTTCTATGTATGTTTGTTTGTTTAAAGAAAAAGCTTGGAGAAAGGGAGAGAGAAACACTGATGTTAGAGAGAAACATCAATGGGTTGCATCTTGTGTGGACTCTGACAGGGGACCAAATTTGCAACACAACCATGACCCTGACCTCTAATCAACCCAGGGACACTTTTTACTCTGTGAGACAATGCCCAACAGACTGAGACTAAGCAGTAAGATTTCCCCTTTAGTTCAACTAGAGATCATGGCAGCCAGATGTGAGAGTATTTTCTTGCCTCACCTTTCAATTCCTCTAGCTAATCTAATGATCAAATCAATTAGAGGCGGATTAATGGAAGACAATTTACAAAGTCTATTATACTAATGAATATTCTGAAGTGAAAAACATGGAGACCAAAGGAAGTATTGTATAGTTAAGACTTATATGAATTCTGAAGATAAAGAACAAAAAGCATTGTGGATTGAGGCTTCAGAATGAGAATGTTTTCCATGGAGATTCCATAGCAAATCAATGGCAAATAAATATTTGCTTGACATTTCCATGGGAATGTTCCTCCTTGAGCTGGTCTCCCCTCTACATACATCCTAGATGGTTAAGAGGCAAGTTCAAAAATTTTTTTTTTCCCTGAGAGTTCTGTTTCCCAATGACAAGGCCAGAATCAATATCCTAAAAGGCACATCTGGGGAGGCAAGTATGCCTTCCTTCACAACAGAGACAGGGCTCTCAACCTGGTTTAACAAGTTTAACTGAAAGCTCAGTTGTAGTACATGTAGTCATTAATTAAAGTCATTGAGTACCTAAATTAGTACCAAACATCTTTCTGATGGCTAGTGATGCTGAGCATCCTTTCATATATTTCTGGGACCCTCTGTATGTCCTCCTTGGAGAAGTGTCTGTTCAGGTTCTTTGCCCATTTTTTAACTGGGTTGCTTGTCTTTGCAGAGTGGAGTCCTGTTAGTTCTTTGCATATTTTGGAGAAAAAACCCTGTCCAAGATGTAATTGACAAATGTTTTCCCATATTGTTGTTTCCCTTTTTATTTTGCTGATGTTTTTTTAAGCCATACAGAAGCTCTTTGTTTTGATGAGATCCCATTTTTTTATTCTTTCCTTTATGTCCCCTGCTCTAGGTGACATATTGGTGGAAATATTTCTGCATGAAATATATGAGATTTTCCTGCCTTTGTTGTCCCCTAGGATTTGTATGGTATCACATGTATTTAAGTCTTGTATCCATCATAAGTTTATTAAAAAAACTGTGGTATATTTACACAATGGAATACTACATAGCAGAAAGAAAGAAGGAGCTCCTACTGTTCACAACAGTATGAATGGTACCTGAGAGTATTATGATAAGTGAAATAAGGCAGCCTGTGAAAGACAAATACCATATGATCTCACCTATAAGTGGAACCTAATCAACAAAATAAACAAGCAAGCAAAATATAACCAGAGAAACTGAAATAAAGAACAAACTGACAGTAACCTGAGCTGGGGGTCCAGAGAGATAAGGTGGGGGTGGGGGTGGAAAGAAGGGAAATGGTCCTGGGAAAGGAACATGTATAAGGGACCCATGGACAAAGCCAAAGGGGACAGGATTGAGGGTGGGAGGAGGGGGTTGGTGGGGTGGGGGAAAGTGGTGGTGGCAAAATGGAGACAACTGTATTTGAAAAACAATTAAAAAATGATAAAAAATAAATTATTACCAAAACAGTTGAAATATTGACATTGCTTTTTCAATTTAAGTATATCAACTTTTGACTTTTTATTGCAGAAAATTTAGAAGATACATTTGAATCTGCTAATAAAAATGTTTCATTCTTTGGTGTTCACAGCTTCCCTCTCCTGGGTAACTTAATTCCTGGGAAGTAACTGAACATGTGTATTATGATCTTATCCACGATGGTTGAGGAAGATCTAGAAGCCCTGTGACTCTGTCTCATGTGTCAGGTTAATGTTTATACTATCAGTACTTACAGTTTAATCAGATATTTTGTTGTATTTTTAAAGTCCCTAATTTTAATTAGTATTTGCTGAAGTTGTTGCTGCCTGAAAGACTCTAGTCCATTTCAGTTGTTGAGACATTGGTACCAGGAACTCTCTCAGAGGGGCACCTGCTCAGTTTCATCATCATTCAAATACTCCTACATTTAACTTAATTTAGTTCCTAAATTGCCTACAGCAGGGATGCTCCTGAGAGGTCCTGATGTGACTACAACAATGGGTTTATAAGGGCCTCTTCAGTCATGGTGACTTTGTGGTATTGCTGTATTTTCCTAGTCAACAAGAAATGTTGTGTCTGGGTATCCAGGAGACATTTTGATTCTTCATTCCTTGTTCATTTGTAGATTCTGTAAATGTGTGATGAACTCATACTGTAAACCTACCAGGCACTGTCTGGGGCACTGGGGACATGACACTAAATGAGAGACAAACTGGACAGGATTGCTGATGTCCAAGTATATACTTGACAACTCATATTTAAAAGGCACTTCAGGGTGCCTTAAGATTTTTAATGCCAGCCAAATTTTTTATCTCAATGTGCTCCTGCAGAATTTTTTGAATTTCTTTGTATTTGCACAACTCTTCTCTTTTTCTTACAACACACATTAAATTTTTCAGGCAATTTTTTAATTCTAGATGATCAGAAAAAGTCCAGAAACTGAGGCATATTCTCATGCTGGTCTGACCATATTCACTGGTCTCCTGGATGATGCACTTGTCTTCACACTGATCTCCCTGCTTACAATCCAGCAGCCTCACAAACACTGTCTAATGTGAAAGCTAAATGATAGTAGTACTGTCTCTTCCACCTTCTACATATTTTTTTACTTGGTTAATCATTGGAATAAAAGAGACAAATTGGCAGAAATAACAGTTTTTAATATATAGTCATAGAGAATTTACATAAACCTAAAAATTACAATGTATGTGAGGCAACATTGGCTATATAAAACAGTTTGGACTAAGGAGAAAAAAGGAGGAATGGAGTCTTCTAATATTTCTCCAGTCACAATGAGTGCTTTACAGGTAGTTGAGAAGAGTAGATCCTACAAGACCAAAGGACTTTTCTGGGCAACAGAGAATTATTGAGACACAGGGAATATCTAGCCAACAGGTGCCTTCCTGAAGCCCTTGTATTTACCATGGCATCCTCACTTCACCACAGGTGCTCCAGTGGCCCCTCCTGCAACAGGTAGGTCAGACCCTTACTCATATTATTCAGCTACATTCTGAGCCTCCACAATAAACCTTTCTGCATGGCACCTTTAGGGTCCCTGGAAATCAGAGCATGCCTAACACCCTGTCACCCCTCAGGGTTCACAATTTCTCATCTGACTCTGGGAAGACCCTATTCTTCCATGACTTCACTTTGTGTTCATCTCTGCTCACACACAATCCACCTGTGGATAGGTACCCAAGGATCTCATACAAATACACCAGAGGTCACAGGGATTAGAAAAGGAATAGAAATAGAAAAGAGATTTATTTTCAATTTGCTAACTCTGGTGGCAGGATTTGAGGACAGGCATGTGAACTTTGTAAAAAGAACAACAACAAAAAAGCCCACAAAGAATGAAGACAATGATGTCCGCCCTGAGCTGCATGTCAAAGAGAGCTTGAGACAGGTTCAATCAGTACATGCCTGTGGGTGGCTGAGGTAAGAGAGACCTGCATGTTCACTACAGTCTTTGAGGTTAATGGCAGAATATCTTTTCAAATCACTGTGATCTTGTTTCTTGAAGACACGTGGAATGAAAACACTGTTGATTTTAAGGTTGCTGTAGAAATGTGCCCTTTTATGCTGGCAAGTCATCCTAGATTCTGAGGCAAGGCTGTTTTGATGCAACCTGGGTCTCCAGAAGAATCTGGGAAGTTAGGTCATCTCCTGCTGTGAACATCAAGTCAAAAGAGAGGGACACACTTGCCAACCTTTTCTTTAAAAAAAAACTAACAAGATAAGGAAAACATTGGAAGATTTGAAAATGTGTTAAGGATTGACACTTTGAGTAAGATGTCATGATCAGCTAGTACAGGGATGTTATGTTAAAGAGAAATTTTCATGAAATGAATTTAAAAATAAAGGTAAGACTTTATTACAAACAATGCAATAAGGCAGTGAGAGAGAACAAGGCACCCCTGACACAAAGCCTGGAAGGTTTTAGAAGAGAAAGAACCATGGGTGTGTTTGCTAATTGACTTCAGGCAAAGAAAAGCAAAACATTGCATAAAACCTTAACAGGTGGTTATTTTATGTTTTGGATGCAAAGTTCCTCAACTAAGGTAGGTTTCTGCTCTTCCTCAGAGACTGCCACACCAGGAAGATTAAAAATCAAGTAATGGTCCTGTTGTTGGAGACAGATAATTCTTCTTAATGCTAGTAAGAAGATTAAAAAACCACTTAGGTATGTTTCAAAAGACCAGATAAAAAATATCAATAACCAAATTGCAATTACATTTGTAGTGAAATGGTCTAAAAAGACAGATTTCAGAGTCCTATAGTCAGAAAGAACCTGTGTTATGATTCCAGACTCTGAGGGAACATGAGGGTCTCTAAGTCATAACACAAATGCCTTCTTCACAGTGAAGGGGCCCACAACTAAATCTCTTTCAACCAAGAGCCAGTTTGCATCTCCATCATTGCCTGATATTTATCAAAAGGTGTCAGTTACTAGCAATGTAGGTACAGGGGCAAAATAGCTGAGAGTCCTTGAACAGAGCCAGGATTGCATCTCCTAGGATGCTGTACTTTTACATATCTCTGCTCTCACCTTTTATTGTTTTTTCTTCTTCACACATCACTCAAACAAACAAGGGTATTTTATATCCTATAAAATGGCTGCTGTAATCTGCATTGTCCTGATCAGTTACTGAAGTGAAGAGGAACTGACATTCACCACATAGCTACTCTGCTGCAGGTTTCTGTATAAAACATAACATGGGAGTTTTAATAGCCTCTTGATGTTAGGAAGCTTGACCCTCACACCTCACTTGCAGTAACTCTAGTTTTGGGTGATGCCCTGTTCTCCAAGAAATACCAGTATAAACATCAGGTCAAAATTAACCTCATAAAGAATGAGGTTATTTTTAATTCTGTGGGCATCAGTCTGAACTAGGACATTTGAACCAATGTCCTTTGTTAGTATAAGAAATGGTTCCAATTATATCTATTAATAAAAGGGACAGAGTCATGCTAAACTTATGCAAATAAACCTACTGCCATGTAAATAAGAAGACTCAAGAACACATTAGAATTTATGGAAATAAATCAGAGAGAAAGAGATCAGTGTTACTACCCACATAAGTGTCTTTTAGCTTCTTTTTGTTGTCCATACAGTGCCCCGGTGCCCTCCACAAGACCCCTGGAAGAGGACAGAACTTGAATTTCTGCAAGCTGATTACATACTCCCACTGGTCATCACATGACCACTGCCCATACTCCGAGGGACTCAGTGACTCCTGCCCTGTAAAAATGGTGCATCTGAGACCAACCAAATGTGGGATCTGCTGTAAAATGTAACCTTAAGTCAACAAAAATGACAATGTCAGCTTTCATTATTGAGCATTTCTTGACTCAATGCAACTCTTCTTAAAATATTCCACTTTCACAACTAATCTCTTTAAAAAGTGCAAAGGATTTATTCAGAGTTTAACAACAAGTGAAGAAAGAAGTATCATTTATATTTAACACCAAGTTTGAGGGGCTCACTTTCAAAGAAACTCTGGTGTTGGAGGCATCACACTCATAATTTCTATATCCTTTCTCCTGACAAGGTCTATGTGAAGGTTCTGTAGTAGAGAAGAGCTTCATCCTATTAAAGAGCCACAGGCTCTCACTTTTGTAAAACCCAGAGTGGAGCTCACAACTGTGTAGCAGCCAGCAGCACAGTGTCCTTATGCTCTGTGACTGCAGGGTTGCTGGCTAAAAGGTTGGCATTCTCACAGGCTCTGTGGAGAAACAGAGGGTGTGACAGAGAGTGGGCTTGGGACCTGGGGCCACCATGCAACTTCTGACATCTCAGCCACTTACAGTCCACAGTTAAGTTTTTAATGGTCACCTGAGGATGATTTTCACCTCTGCAGAAAAGTTTGTTGACCTTGTTTAAGGTGACGAAGTGTAAAGTGAGAGTTGAATGATGCCTCTGACCTCATTATTTGCACATTACATGATATCATACATAGAAAACCTGATTCTGCAAAAATAATCTAAAACAAATAAATAGACTCAACAAAGTAGCAGAATACAAAATTAATATTTGGAAATTGGTAATGACTCTATAGAACAATAATAAACTCTCAGAAAGAGAAACTAAAAACAATTACATTTACTATTACAACAATAACAAGGGCAGGAATTATCTAAGGTAACTAGAAAAAATATAACCAAGGAGGTAAAGACCTGTACTGTGAAAACTAAGGGACATTGAGAAGGAAAGGGACATTGCATCCAGACAAATACAAAAACCAGGAGTATATGCCATATTTATGTAATGGGAGAATTAAGATGATGTAAATGTACAGGGTACCTAGAGCAATCTGGGTATCTTTAATGCAATTCTTACTTCAATAACAATGCCTTCTTTCACAGTTTTAGATCATGTATTCTAAAAATGTATATAGAACCAAAAATGAAAGAACCCAAATGGCTTTAGAAAGCTTGAGAAAAAACAAAGAAAGTTGGAGACATTGCAATACCTGAAAGAAGCTATATTAGAAGGCCATTTTAATTGCAACAGGGATGTACCACTATAGGAGCAGACAGATAAATTAATGGAACAGAAGAGACAGACCAGAAATTAACCCACACCTGTGTGAAAAACTAATATTTAATAAAGGAGACAAAACCATATAATGAAATAAAATAGTCCTTTTAAAACTGGGGTTGGGAGAACTGAACAGGTACATGCAAAAGAAAGGAAATAAGTCCCCAACTTATACTGCAGAAAATAAACTCAGAATGAATAAAAGACTATAATGAAAGTTGCAAAACCGTAAAAATCCTAGAAGAAAAGATAGCCAGTAAAATGTCAGATATCTCTTTAGCAATACTTTCTTTGATATGTCTCATGGGGAAGGAAAAATAAAGAAAAACTAAAGAAATGAAACTACACCAAATGAAAATTCTTCTGCTCAGCAAAAGAAACCATCAACAAAATGAAAAGAAAACCCACTGTATGGATAAACATATTTGGCAATGACATATTGGATAAAGGATCAATTTTCAGACTACATAAGGAACTTATACACCTCAACACCAGGAAGACAAACAGTGGATTTATAAAAGGGACAACGGTCCTGAATAGATACCTCTCGAAAGAGGACATGCAGATGGCTGATAGACATATAAACAAAGGCGCAATGTGAGGAAGCAGATGGATGTAGCCACAGGGGGAAACAATCTGGGATTTCTTCAAAAAAATAAAAATGAAGTTGTCTTTTGACCAGAGACCACACTTCAGAGAATACCTATTTTTTGAATAGATGTTTGAAAATTCTTAGAGTGAACGCATGCTATTACATGTGAAATAAGACAGTCAGAAAAAACAAATACTGTGTGATCTCACTTATTTGTGGAAGCTAATAAACAAAATAGAAACATAGGCACAAGTGCATGGAAAAGACTGACAACTGTCAGAAGGGAAGGGAGAAAGAATTGGAGAAAACAAGGTGATAGAATTAACTGAACAGTATGTATACATAAACCATACACCCAGATGACAGTGCAGTGATGGCCACAGGAAAGAGGTGGGCACTGTGTTGAGGAGGGACCAGAGGGGAAAAATGAAGACATCAGTAATAGAGATGACAATCAAGACAAGTAAACAAATAAAATAAAAACAATATTATTTTCAGGTGATGTGTTACAAACCAGCAGCAATGATTGTGCCTTAATTACTCTGGTTTAATTACAAATTGAGTAAAATATCTGAAAATTCCAGATTGTCCTGAAATGTTTAAGTGACAAAATCACATTGGAAATGAATAGTGCTTATGGAGACAAAACATTATAAATGTACTTAACTGCAAAAAATATTGTGCATGTAAAAATGATGACAACAGCAAATTACATTCATGTGTATTTTATCAAAATTGAAATAAAGATAAAAATGACTAATTTCAATGAGCTTGATGCAACTTAATAGAGAGTGGCAGACTGAGGATAAGTTGGCACTTGTGGGGTGTGCATTATTGGGAGTTTGAGAAGACAAACTCTAATTTCCAATCCCTAGATGTAGTATAATTGAAAAAAAAAACTGAAGTAAATAAATAATTAAAAAACACATAAATTTAGGAAATTGTCACTTTAAGTTTAAGGAAGTAGATGGTGGTCAGGACTGCATTCTCAGGTGCTTCTGAATGTTGGCAATGGGCTATTTTTTGACTTGGTGCTTAGTTGTTAGCTTGCCTCTGTTTTGTTAATTCATGTGTATGCGACATCAACTTTTTCATTCTCATAAGTAGATTAGCTTAGAAATGCATGTTCTTAGTTTTGTCTCATAATCATTTTAGCTTTGAATATAATTGCTTTACCTTTAATGTAAACATTATTTTTACAAAAATATGATCACTCATTTGATAAATGAAAAATTGCCCTTATTAAAGCCATTTATTAAAATAATATCTTTTTTAGCCCTGGCTGGCATAGCTCAGTGGATTGAGCATGGGCTGTGAACCAAAGTGTCCCAGGTTCAATTCCCAGCCAGGGTACATGCCTGGGTTGCAGGCCATAACCCTCAGCAACCACACATTGATGTTTCTCTCTCTCTGTCTCTCTCCCTCCCTTCCCTCTCTAAAAATAAGTAAATAAAACCTTTTAAAAATAATATCATTTTTTACAAACAAGAAAATAATGTTTATTTAAAATTTTCATAGTCATTTTTTTCAATTAATGAGCATATTATTAGAGAGCATGAAATGACCATGTCATGTAAATAAGTATAAATACTTTGCCCTTTGAAAAATTCAATATGCTCTTAAAACTGTAATGGTCTTTCAAAATATCTACATCATGTCCTATAGACAGTAAATTATCCTGTCTTTAATGAATGTGTCCTTTTTGAGGAATTCAAAAATCTAGCAGTGATGTCACAGAAGAAAAAGACCACACATGCCAACTAGGATATGTCTCATAGACTCAATATTCATTAAAAAGTAGAAACACTGATCCATATGTCTAGTCCATGTAGCATGGGTAGGCAGGCACAGAGGACCACAGACAAGCTCAGCAGGGTCTTGTACCTTCTTATAGGAGAATTCCACTGTGAGCCCCTTATCTCTGAAACACAGTGGGAGAAGAGTGAAGATTCCTCAGGGCCATTCAAGAGACTGAGTAGTCATAATAACCCAGGAAGACAGACTTTTAGAAGCATCCCAGTGTCCACTCTCAAGAGAACTTTAGCTAGTATTTTATGTCTTTGGTATCTTGTGAAAATAAATAATAATTTCTCACTGTGATTGAATTTGTTTTCAGGTTATTCACTGTGCCAGTCATGCAAAATTTGAAGTTTGGTGTCTTGTGTTACATTGCCACTGATATCAGGAAGGAGACCCTTCCTTACATGATTCCTACAGGTTAATAGTACTGGAACCATTCACATTTCATATGCACTAGAACTGAAGAGATTTTATGTACTTTACAATGTGTGATTATTAACAGGGAAGTTAATTGCCTTTTTAAATAATGAGCTTATATTCTGCATAGGATTATAGAGGATGAAGTGACACAACATTAACCCTGAAAGTCCCTGGCCCAATGCAGCTGATATTTCATTGATGAGGTATGATAATAAAAAATAAATAAACAAGCAGCATTTAAAGTGGTGATAGGTCCTCTATAGGATAATAAAGTTGGATGGAGGTGATAGAAAATGGGTGGGTTTGGGGGGTACTCTCATATGTAAGATGGTCTGGAACATTTTTCATGACTATGGGACATTTGAGGAAGATATGGAACAGGGACAAGTAGGTCAAGGAAATTTCTGGAAAAGCTTATTTCAGGAAGAGAGAATGGCTTCTGCAGTGGAGTTGGACCAGGGGGTTGCTTGCCATACTTGAAGGTCAGAAAAACACTGTGGCCAGAATAGATGGGATACAAAGAATGACAGGGAACATATAAACAGGAACTGGATTTTCTAGGGCAGTGCTATGAAGTAGTGATTTTTATGAAATTAAAGAGCCTGGGACAGAAAGTACACCAACCACATCACTTAGTGTCCTCAGCTTACATGATCTTTACTGCAAGGCTTTTGGAACCAGAGCACTGAGTTCCTTGATAAACTTTGTGTTCTATGTGGATGAGCACTTTGAGCAGCACTAATGTGGGACCTTTTGGACAGTGATAAAATAATTGCAGTTTTTTGTGATTGAGATGCAAGTGACAGGAGAACTTTGGGAACAAACAAACAAACAAAAAATAACCTGCAATAGGTTTTAAAAGAATTCATCTCTAAGATTTACAGATCTTTTTCTAGTGTGATTGATATTTGTGTAAGGGAGGCAGCAGAAAGGCCAGTTGGAAAACTATTACATTACCTGATGCAGAAGAAATGTTGGGTTGGACCTTCGAGCTGTGGTTTCATCTACACATTGGAAACAGACTGCAGATGTGCTGATGGATTAGAGATGACTGTGAGAGCAAGAGAGGCATCACGAATAACGCCAAGATTTTATACCTGAGTGTAGAAAGGGTGAAGTTGACCTTGACTCAAAGAGGAAAGAGTCTGAGGGGATCAGGTTGAGAATTTGGGAGCATGAAATTCTTGTCTGTGCACATGTTTCATTTGAGGTGCTCTTACTAATTAAAATATGTACCCCAAAGTGGCTTAACTAATTTTCTATAAACCCTTTGGAAAATACAAAAAAAAAAAACCTGATACACTGAACACAGCAATTTCCAAAATCTCTAAAAAAACCTTAAATGTGACACTTCTAGAAGATGGAACGGGTTTGTTTACATATATGCTGTACCTCTCCCAGCACTCAGGGCCATGGAGGTGGGGGGTCCTTGACTGCTGCTACAGAGGCTGCAGAGGGGCTATGCCTAGAGACCAGTGCAGTTGCCCATTTCCAGAAAGTAGCAGCATGTTTTATTTGTAAGGTAAATCTCTGGTCCAGTTTTGAAGACCATTCCGGAAGCTCCAAATTCAATCTCTTTCCAAAAACATAAGTAAAAAACAGTTAAGTAAAATGAATAATACTATTCTTAAAAAATGCACACCATTTATAAACTGGTGAGGATACTGTGTCACAGATTGAGGAGTATAATTTTTAAATTGTATGCTTCTGATCTTGAAAAAGAGGAAAACTAACACCGAAAAATATCAGTGCCCTTCTAATGGAATTTGCACAAATTCGCAAAAAGTTTCATTTTTTTCAGACAAACCTTAATCAGTGTATAATGTCCTGGGGGTCAATTTTACAATTTTAGTGTGGTCACTTGCAGCTCCGATGAGATTTTAACTCCGCCTGTGGCTGAAACCATGAAGTTATTATTCTTGGTCTGATATTTACAGTGTGAGCAAAGCCAGTTCCTGTGTCCCTCCTGTTGGATGTTCTTCCTCGTATCTGCGACAGCACCAGACTCTACTGTGATAAGCCCTGTGTCCCTGTCTGTGCTATTCAATGTGATCACAGAAAAGTTCTGGCTTCCCCGTCTGGGCCACATTCAAGATGTCTGCCCCAAACAAACAGGATTCCCCAAATGGAAACAAAGACATCTCTCAATAATATCCTTTGAAGTCCCTAATTTTTAACTTTTAAGCATTATCTAATTCAAGGTCTTCTCTCCTGTGAGATGAGGACTCAGCTGCTTTTTTTTGGATCACCAACACATACACACACACACACACACATGCATTCTCACACCCTGTTGACTATTTTTCTAAGGAGAAATATTTAGTGTAGACTATTGTGTCCGTTTAATGATATTCACATTCAACCAGCTTACTGAGATTTTATAAAAACTTACAACTCTGAACTACATCAGAGACAGAGAACCATCCTTTTGTGAGCTACAGGGGTGGGGGTAGGGTGGTTCGGCTCATTAGACACCTGTAATGACAAAAATGTTATGAAAAAAAGCAAAAAATTCCTCCACATCCCTCTACAGCTCCTCCAGGTTACAGTGTGTTGGTATTGTCTTCTGAAGGTCACATTACAAATTGCATTCCCCAATAGGATCCAATCACTTTTTTCAAACCAGGATCAATCCTAGAAGCAGAAGCAGAGCCAGAAAAAGTACTTACCAAATGAAGGGCTCTTTATTCAAAAGCCATAAAGAATTCGATGATGGCTAAGACAGAGATTAAACCTACCAAGGGCTGTTCTAAGTGACTTCACAGGTTGCAAGCCCATGAAGCTGGCCTTTGTAGCAATAGAAATGGATGTGTTCAACCACCAAGTCAGTTCCACCCCAAAATCATCAAGAAAAGTCAATAGACCAATAATTAATGTCATCCTTAATTGTAAATACTAGGGACCTTTCTGCAAAAGATGTTCAAAATAAGTTTTTAAAAAATTCCTTAAGTGTTGCAGGTTCAATTCCCAGTCAGGGTATATGCCTGGGTTGCAGGCAATGACCTCCAGCAACCGCACATTGATGTTTCTCTCTCTCTCTCTCGCTTTCTCCGTCCCTTCCCTCTTTAAAAATAAATAAAATCTTTAATTTTTTTTACTTAGAGTTTAATAACAGAGGAGGAAGACCAGGGATTTTTCACATCTAGCCTGAGGGGCACATTTTCAAAAAAACTAGAGGCTTGACCACTAAAGATAAACAAAATAAGTTATCTAAATGCATTAGTGAGGCTCATGTGTTTCAAAGGTTGTAAGTAAATGCCTGCTCCTGTCAAAGGGCTAAAACAATGACATCAGTGATGACAGTGACACCAGTGATAAAATCAGCTCTAGTGATAGCAATTTCAGCAAAGCATAAGCTGGGGGACATCCTCATCTGTGACCATTCTGGGATCTTCCACCTCTTTGAGCCTACTATGGCTCCAATAGTCTGGGCCCAGCTGGCCATGTCCTCCAGACTAAAGAACAAGTTGATGTACTTCTACCTTTATCTCATCAATGATAGGAGAATAGAAAGGAATTTGTGAAGCCTCTGGTGAGACCTACTTAGACAATTACATGCTGATTTCTTGGGTTTGTAGCCAGACCATGGCATTTACAAAAATAGAAACCTCATTTTGAATGGGCTTCTAGCCTCAGGGAAATGAAAAATTAGAATGGAGGCTACGTTGTAACCAGGTAGCTAGAAATACTCATCATGACCTGGGTGCTATCACACCCACCAACATCACATCAGGTGGGCAGAGCAGCATCCATCACAGATGGGAGTGTTACATCCTGGGTTAGACAAAGACAGGAAGCCCTGATCATTGGCATCAACCACTCCAGCACTGTGACTTGTTACATGGCTCTTACTTACCTGTGGAATCACAGAAAGTTCACTTTGAGCAGTCAATCCATAAGTAAAGACCCAGCTCACTCCAAGTTCATTTCAGACCTCAATCCCCCTCTCTCACACTCTTTTAGCCACTCCCTTGCCTGTCTATAAATTTCTAGTCAGCTTTACTCACTGACACACACAATTTCCCTAAGGCAAGGCCAATTGGTGACTCAGCTGAGACACATCTGGTGGTATAAGAATTAAATAAGACTTTTTACAGCACTCCCAGACCCTGTGAAAACTGTTTCTGCAGAACACACTTGGAGAGCCAGCAGCACACATCTCTACTCTGTTGGAACTGGAGACGGGACATCTCTGACACTCAATTTGGTTTTCACCTCTCCAAGACTGGCTTTATTCTTTACCTTCCATAGGCTTTATGGCAAACTTTTTTCTCGTCTGACAAATCTTCACTCTAACTTTCCTCCTGACACAAATCTCTAAACTACCTCAGCTCAACTTCTGCATTCACGGTGTTTCAATCTTACAGTCTCTCATTACTCTCAAGATTCCAAATGCCCCCACTGAATGCTCAGCTATTTTTCTCCCTCGTGCAGAATATGGAAAATTCTCCTACAACTCAACAGCAACAACAAAACCAAAACCATATTGAAAATTGAAAAGCACTTGAATATGCATTTTATCAAAGAAGATATATCAGTGGTCAGTAAGTACATGAAAAGATGCTCAACAACACTGTTATTTGGAAAACACAAACAATAAACCTCAGGATTGAAGTTGTTGCTTCTGATGTTGGGTGTAAGTATTTCTGACATGAAGATAATAGAGAGAACATTGCCCTGTGTGGTACCTTTGAGTCCTCCAAAGGTTTCTTCATGCAGAGCTTACAACTTGCACCACTCAGCCGACTTTTGTTTTTAAAGAAATAAGGCAGGTCTGTGTATCAAATAATAAATGTATGGAAATTCCATAAAGATTGGAAAGCTAGAGAATGTAAGTCTTCTAGCTTTGTGTCTAAAAACTACAGGCTTCTTAAGGTGTCAGTTCAGCATTGGGGTTTGATCATGGAAAGACAGTGGACTGAAAATCAGAGATGATCCCAAACTTCTGGTTCTTCACTGAACAGGTGACTGGCTTGGTTGACAAGGGGTCATTCCTTCAGGCTGAAAAGACATCCATGGTTTGAACAAGGAGTGTTTTTATAGGTACAATATCTCAGGACATTCTGGAGATTCAAGTTTGAGAAGGAATAACACATGGAGACCAGGAGCAGGCTGGTGGTCAGGTCAGTACTCAGGCCCCAGGGCCAAGAGATGTGTCAGGATATTCAAGATGAATGTGATTGATATGAACCAGTCAGCCAATGAGCGATAGAGCAGAGTCCAAAAATGAGCTAGAAAAGTGAGGGAAACAGGCAGGAGCTATCTGTGACAGCAGAACCATGTGTTCTGCCCTTGGTCATTTTATTTATTCTCCCTCTGCTGAGGGCAGGGAGGGCTTGTGCAAATGCAGGATTGTGGGACCACAAGTGGGCACCAGAAGTTCCCTAAATTCTGGCCTTTGTGGACCATTTATGTGAAGGGGTAATGAGATAGCAATTTGAAAAAAAATTAAATTATTTTGTATGTAAAAAATTATTACTTTCTAGGGCCTAAGACCAATACATAAAGGAATATTTCTCCAGAAAGAAGCAAAGCATTTGAAACATGGGGCTCTTCCCCTGGAGGTACAGGGAGCCTTTCTTGTTCTGTTACAATTCCAAGGACTCTACATCCAGGATCTGGTCTTTGAAAGATTTTGAATACATACTGATTCATCCATACACCACTTATTTCTTCTAAATTCATCAAGAGAATGTGAGTGTTTATGTCTAGCTTTGTGTCTAGAAACTACAGACTTCTTAAAGTGTCAGTTCAGTATTGGGGTTTGACCATGGAATCCCTGATATCCTTTTAGGTGTAGAGTGGGGAGTGAGAAGGCAAAGTTCTTTTCTTTTATACTCCAGATGGAGTGACAGCAACACATCAGAAAAAAACAAACAAACAAACAAGAGATTCCAGGTGTAGTGCAGAAAGGTGTGGATGCGCTATTTGAGGTGGAAGCCTGAGCATTCCAATATCATCCCTGGTTATGAATGTAGCTAATTTTGTTCTAGAGTAAAATTTAATTAATTCTCATCACTTTTTAAGGTTAGAATCTATCCATCTGTGCTTAGGAAGCATACAAAAAAAATCAAAACCAATGGTTGGTTTCGGGATTTAGAGATGCCTTAAAGGTCTCCGGGAGTGGAGGAGAGGATAAAGCTACAGCTGCAGACAGACCTCAGATGACTCTGATCAGCTGCTGATGGCCTGTGAGACTCTGATTTAGAGACTGTATCTCCCTGTGCCTCAGTTTCTTCTCAGTGAAGGAGAATGAAGATTTGACTGCCACATTGTCAGGGTATTAACCTTAAAGTATTCACAGCATCTGACCTAATTCTTGACATGGGGGAACTGCTCAAATAAGAGGAACCTGTGGTTGATTGACACCAAAAGATAACTTCCTGGGCTGACCCTTTCTGGAGCAGGAACCACCAGGAACATCTTTTCTCCTCTGTTCCTCCCTGGGGATGCTGATCTTTCTCTGGACTCTCTTACACTTTCTGGGACAGTCCAAAAAACACCTGGGAATCTTGCTCATCTTTGCTTTTTACACACAGTGAGGGGTAAAAATCTAGGCTCTGCCCCTGCCTTGATGTGGTTCTAAGAGTGAGCCCTGGCTGGGGACCAGCTCAAAAGCCTTGTGACACAGGAACCTGGGAAATCATTGCTGCCAGTCAGACCTTTTCACGAGGCCCAGCCCAACCTGACAGGCTCACAGGGTCACTCGAGTCAGGTTCCCTGCAATAGGTGCCTGAAGAAAGGCTGCCCAACTGAGCTTCTGTTTGGATTCCAGGGATCCCATCAGGACAGGCCCTGTTTGTGACCTGCAGGTTATGTCTCAAAGCCATGGTCACTGGGAGGGTCTCTGAAGGCTGGACTGAGAATGGTCACTCTCTAATGATTTGTTCCATCAAATTGGTTCTTCTGTTAGTGGGATTATGTTCACAAAGGAAACTCTGATTTTAGGAATTTGTCTTCACTGTGTGTGTTTACAGTCAATGTCCAAACCCACCCTGGGACATGATGCAGAGGGGGATGGAGGCAGAGTCCAGGGCTGTCAGTCCTGTGTGTGAGTAGAGTTCACCCCACCTGACACCCAGAGGTCAGAGAGAAATCACTCACTGTACACATGGAACTGTTCAAATCTCTTGTTTTATCTCAAAGGCAGACTATCAGGGGGTAAGATCCTGTATCCTCTAAGGTGATGATTGCAACCACAAGGATTAATCTGAATTTATTTTCTCTAAACCACTGTATGGAGGACCAGTTGCATATACCCTCTTAAGTCTACTGCAATAGATGCAATATGTTAACTGGGGTTTCTCCCTTCTGCCCCTCTACCACATAAAACCTACATCATTGGGAGGCTGACTGAAGATACACAGAAACACATGCTTTTCTTTGGCAGCAATGGTTGACACAATAGCAAGTTCAGGACTGGTGGGCTGGTTCCAGAAGGTTAAGCATGAGACCAGGAGGAAAAACAGAAATAGATTAATATTTGGATCTCTTTATTGAGATGAAGAGATGAGATCCTGGATCCTGAGCAGGTCTCCTCCTCTCTCAGCCTTGCTCTGTGTGAGTATGAGTGTGTGTATGTCTCCCAAGGTCAAGGTCAGCAGTATGGCCACCCTGACTTCACCAGCATGAGCCTGTTATTTTTTTGTGTTTCAAATTCTCTTCTCTGGGTATCTGCCCGACACTTGCCCTTATGTTCCTCAGACCCTTGCTGACACTCCATTTTGTATTTGAGAGACACCTTCATGCCCCAACTCTTTCAAAGACCGTGTGTCTTCACTTTCTGACTTGTCCCTGCTCTGTTCCTTTCATGGCACTTGTGGTTTCCTGACATCACACCTAGATCTTTTTGCCTGTCTCTTCCACATGTTGATGGTGCTCCATGTTGATGGGGTCTTGGGGGAACTTGTTGTACTCCAGTGTCTGTCAATACCTGTGGGTGACTGAATGAGTGATCCCAGGTACCGCCATCTGCTGTGATATGTTTACCAATTTTTGTGGCTGTTGGTAAGAGTGACATTGAGTGATTCTTGTTAACTTTTCTTCTGATGTCACCTGACATAAATTGTTATTACTATTGTCAGTTTTCAAAATTCAGTACTCAGTGATGAATAACTTAAGAAATGAAGAGCATTTGATGTTTTTCTGCCCCTACACACTTCCAGTTCAGGAGATGTTCCTGTTGCTTATTCTCTCCCCCATCCTATTCTGCTTCCCTGTGTTTTCCCCTCAGGTCCGAAATAAACCCTCTGTCTCATCTCAGAGGGCTGTGTTTTCCAGCAGATCCCAGTCAGTCTTTGACTTCTTTACTTTCTTCTACCACCAGGGATTGTCTCTTACTTACTTGACAGCAAAATATTTTGCCAGGGCACAAGTCCTCTTTGGGTCGGGATATAGAGGGGGACTCCGTATGTGTGCAGTCTGCTCTGTCCCTTCCTCTACGAGAAGAGCTTGAGGTGCAGTAAGGCTCACAGGCACTTCTGTCTAAAGTGGTAGAATCTGCTGTCCCTCCTTCCTATGTGTTGAGCCTTCTCTTATGGCAAGATCACCTCTCTGGTCACTTGGGCCATGAGCAGTGTCTGCCTCAGGCCCTCCCTTTCCCCTCATTTTTGCCACACCAGTCTCCTCCTTCCAAATCACTGTTTGTTTGTTTGTTTTTTTAATATTAGGCTTCCTGAGAAATGCTGAGGCCTCTGAACACACACACACACACACACACACACACACACACACACACTTTGGAAAAGCACAAGCCTGGGATGTCCATGTTCTGGATATTCCCCACAGCTCCCTGCCAGGTGCTCAGTACCCTCCCCACAGTTGTCTCTCTCTTTCACATTTGACTTTCCCCTTCAGAACCATCACTCTGGGACTGACTCAGGAAAGCTTGTCATAGACATTTCACCACTGCTGTGCATCAGATGGGCTGTGAAATGTTGTGAGTGTTATGAAGCACAGGTGTACCCTAGAAATGCTGCTTCAGCAGCTGCCCTGCTAACATAGATGCCCAGTCAGAGTGAGATCTTGTGATATGGATGGAGAACAGGCCCTCCTACTCTCCTGTGCCCAGGGAAAGTCTGCAGATCCTGTTAAAAATGCAGATTCTGACTTGGCAGGTGTGGGGTGACTCTGAATCTCACAAGCTCTCAGGAAAGGCTGATCTTGCTGGCCTGTGGAGCTAACTTGCAATAACAAGGCTCATGGAGACATGTGTCTTTTTGAGTGGATGACCTGCCCCTCCCCCTGGCATTAGCTTCTGTTGTGCCTTGGTCCTGGGTCTGTCAGCACCACACAGAGAACCCCAGAGGTCCCCAAACCTTAATATTTTTTCTGTTTGTTACATGGAAACCCCAGAGGGCACACCCTGTTCTCTCATGTGCTATGTACTTGGGGGAGGTGGGAATGGGATGTTTTTCCATAGCTATAGATTTTCCACTTTACTGTTCACTATTACTAGAGCTCTGCTTTACAATAATGTATGTATACACATATATACAAATACACACATATATGTATTTATATACATATACACAAATATATGAGTATACATATATACATACAAGTAGTAAAGTGTCAAAAGTCTATTGGTTATTGGTTCAGGATAGTGAATGAAATGTTATGTGTTCTTTAACACAATTAATCTGAGTTTAAGACCTCTATAACTTTTGAGAACATGGAACCCTAAGAGGGCAAATTCTGAGCATGATATCTCTAAAGTATGTGTTTCTTGTGGGTTCATTTTCTGTTTCCAGGTAGCTTTTTAAGGCTCAGGATCTCAGTCTTGAGGCCTCTGAGACCCTCGGGAGTGCATGATGAAAGAGGAGACACAAAGCTTCTATCACTGTCAATGGATCAGGGGCCCAGGTAGGAGGAACAAGGTTGGTCGGGGTGGAAAAACTGGTCAAGAATATTGCATCTGGAGGACTGACAATATCAATTATTCAGGACAGTTGAAGAGTCTAAGGTGTAAAATGACACATTCATTTAAAAAAAAAAACAAGAATGATGAGGAGAGAGACATCTCAGATGAGGAGTTGGGGAACTTTCCAAGTCAGTTGCTCTGTGTGGTCATTGAAGCTCTATTTGTTTTTTAGATAAATTTGCTTTTTCTGAAGGCATTAAACTGAGTTAGTGTTCTAGTATGAAAGTGTGCATTCTATGGCAGAAGAAGGAGTTGGTGGAGAGTTATTATGACAATAGCTTTTTTTCATGCTTTTTTAAAAGATTTTATTTATTTATTTTGAGAGAGGGAAGGGAGGGAGAAAGAGAGAGAGAGACAGAGAGAAACATCAATGTGCGGTTGCTGGGGGCTGTGGCCTACAACCCAGGCATGTGCCCTGACTGGGAATCAAACCTGTGATGCTTTGGTTCACAGCCCGCACTCAATCCACTGAGCTATGCCAGCCAGGTCAATAGTTTTTTTTTTTAAAGAAACAATTTAAAGGAACCAAACAAGGTCTCACATAATTTACTTCCTCTAATGAATAAGCTTCTGGTTAGTGTGCAAGGAACCCTCTCAGAACAGCTGAGAGGTGCAAAGTCACTGAAAGGAAACCAGCTCTGTGTGTGGGTGGGTGTAGGTGTGAAAATTGACCATACTTACCAAGAGAGGTGGATGGTAAATTTAAGACCATCTTCATTCTGTCTTCAAATGTATCGTTGCATTTATATTCAGAGATGGAAAGTATAGTGTCACTGGTCAACAAAGAAGTAGAAGCTGCCACTCCAATCTCATCTCAGCCTTCAATTACCCCTCCCAAGCACATGCACCACCAGACACTGTTTTTGCCTCTCTCCAGGCACCCAGTCAGCCTTACTGACATGCAAATCCCTTAAACACTGCTAAATGGTTGAATCAGCTGAGGCACATCTTTACAGTATGGGGGTGAGTTTAACCTATTCCAGCTCTCCAAAGCTATCAGGAAACTGCAATCCTCAGACCACACTTTGAAGCCCTGCTAACATGTTTCCACTGGGTTGGAATAGAGACTGAACACATCTGGCCTTCAATCTGGTCCTCACCTTCTAGCCTGCCCTGCATTCCATACATTGCCCAGGCCCAATACCAATCCCTTTGCTAACCTGACTACCCTGTAGGCCAAGTACCTCCCTCACTGAATCCTCTGTACTCATGGTGTCCGCAGTCTTACAAACCTCCATCACCCTTCAGACTCCTAGTCCCCAATGGGATGCTCATCTCATCTCTCCCTTGATTGTTCTCCCATGTCTCCTGTTTCATAACTTTTCCTGCCTAGTGCATTGGGTTTCCAGGACACTGACCTCTACCTGAGGTCCCTGTCACAAGAGGCACCGAAGAGGGCTGTCCAGTGTAGACCTGCAGGGGGCAGATGGGACAGGGACGAGCATGTTTACTCTAGTTTCAGAGTTCCATGACAAGATTTTTTAAACCTCTGTAAAGTTGTTCCTTGGGGATGAGTCAAAATGTACATAAAATGAGAACATTGTTGATGGTTAGGGTGCTGTAGAGGTGCAGAGTTTCCTACCTGCCCTTTTCCTCTGATTCTAAGGCAAAGGCCACTTCAAAGCAACCTCATTCCCCAAAAAATCATAGCAGCTAGGTCACCTTTTGCTGTGGAAACCATTTCAGGTTGTAGGCAGGACAACTAGATACATTTACTTGGGAAATTTCAGCCAGATTAAAATTAATTGGAAGATGTGAAAATATGGCAAGGATGGACACTGTGAGCAAGATGACAGGATCAGGTAACAGCAAGCAGGTGACATCAGAGTGAAGTGTGCATCAGGCAAATTTAAAATGGCAAGGAAGACTTTATTAAAGGCCGGGCAATAGTGTAGTGAGCCGGAACACATCATCCCTAAGACAGAAGGCTGTGGAGACTTTAGAACAGGAGAAAGAATAAAGGCATCTCTCTTTGCTAGCTGGCTTTACAGAAAAGTAAAACTTCATAAAATCTTCATAGGATGTCTTTTTACATCACGGTTTTAAAGGTCTTCACCCAAGTTATGCTTCTTCTCTCCCAAAGAGCCTGGCACACATGACAATTACATCTTAATTGATGGGCACAGACCCCTGTGACAGACACTTTCTGAACCATACACTAGCAAGAGGATTTTAAGGAGACTGTATATTTCAAATGGACAAAAATGATCTTCAATAACAAATTGCAATTGTATTATGCAGAAAATTATCTAAAAACTTGAAGGTCAGAGGCTTCCAATCAGGAAGCCACTGTCTAAAGGTGCCTAGGTCATAACAAAACTGCCTTCTTCACAGTGGGGGGGAAACACATTGAGATCTCTTACAGGGAAGACTCAGTTTGCATCTTCATCAGTTCCTGCAATTTACAAACAGGTGCAAAATACCTGAGGCTCCCTGAACAGAGCCACGATGAGATCTCCCAGAAGGCTGTGCTTCTGGAGATATTTACTCAGACTTTTATTTTTCTTTACTGTCATCTTTACTTTCATCATATATAATCACTAAGAAAGAACTGTATTCTCTATCCTACAACATGGCTGGTGTCACCTGATTTAGCCTGATTAGTTACCTAAGTGCAGAGGAACTGACATTCATCACATAGCTTGCTCTAAGTGATTTTTGATAAAAACATAAGATGAGAGTTTTAACAGCCCCTTGAGGTTAGGAAGCCTCACCCACACACTTCACCTGCAGTCTCTCTAGTTTTGGGTGGTGTCCTCTTCTCCAAGAGATACCGAAAAACCAAAGAGATCAAACTTAACTCTATAAAGTGTGAGGACATTTCTAATTCTAAGGGCATCAAGGTAAAACAAGACATTGGAGCTAAAGCTTGGTTTTGTTACTAAAGTTTCCAATTATATCTTAATAACCAAAAGGACAGAAATGTGCTAAACTCATGCAGATAATTGTATTGACATACAAATAAGAATACTCAAGAGAATTTAGAAATCTTTCGAAAGACATCTAAGAGAAGGACTAAGATCAGTGTTGCTACTCACATGGGTGTCCTTGTGTCCATTCCCATTGTTTGCAACTGTGTCCTGGAGCCTCCACATGTTTGCATGGAGAAGAGACACTGCTCAGTTTCTCTATGCACTTCACCTGATCCCACTGGTTATCACAGGACCACTGCTCATCCTCTGAGGGACACAGTGTCACCTCCTCTGTGGACATGGTACACATGTGACCAAACTAAAGGGATGTTGGTCTCAACTGTGACCTTAAATCAACAGTAATGCAATGTCAGCTCACATTTTTAGTGTATATTGACTCAGTGCAAATCTTTTAAAAGTTATTTACTCTCAGAACAAATATGTTTAATGATGCAAAAAATTTATTTAGAGTTTAACACCATATTAGGGGAAGGGGGTCACTCAGATTTCACAGTCAGCACAAGGGGTGCACTTTCAACAAAACTAACGGTGTTTGAGACTTTACACTGGTAATTCCCAGCATCTTCTCTCTTGACTGGGTCTATGGTCAGGCTTCTGTGGTCCTTGGACAGCTTCATTCTCTCTGTGAGCTGCAGATTCATGCCATTGAAAAACCACTGGGTAGAAATTGCATTTGAGTAACAGGTCATAACCACAGCATCCTTATTCTCTGTAACTGTGGTGTTGCTGGCTAGGAGGATGGGTGCTCTCACAGGCTCTGTGGAGAAACAGAGGATGTGACACATTCAGAGTGGGCTTGAGACATAGATCAATGCTGCTTCCTCAGAGATCTCAGCCACTCACAGTCCCCAGTGAGCTGTGTAAAGGTCACCAGAGTATGGTCCTTACATTTGCAGAAGAACAATTGTTTAAGTTCAGGTGACAATATGTAAGGAGAGAGCTGCAACTGCCCTCTGGCCCTGTATAACCTCAGGGTAATTCCTTTTTTAAAAAAAATAATTTTATTGATTATGCTATTATAGTCATCCCATTTTTCACCCCTTTATTCCTCAGTGCCCTGTATACCCCTCCCACCAGCATTCTCCCACTTAGTTTGTGTCCATGGGTTATACATGCAAGTTCTTTGGCTATTTCTTAGACTCTTCTTAACATACCCTTGTCTATTTTGTATCTACAAGTTATGCTGCTTACTCCCTGTACAATTCCCCCATTCTACTCCCTCCAACTCCACTGATAACCCTCCATATAATGTCCATTTCTGTAATTCTGTACCTGTTCTAATTGTTTGGTTACTTGTTTTTTGTTAGATTCAGTTGTTAGTTGTGAGTTTGTTGTCATTTTATTGTTCATATTTTCAATCACCTTTTCCCTAAATAACTCCCTTTAACATTTCATATAATAAGGACTGGGTGATGATGAACACCTTTAACTTGACCTTATCTGGGAAGCACTTTTTCTCCCTCATATTCTAAATGTTAACTTTGCTGTAGAGAGTAATCTTGGATGTAGACCCTTGACTTTCTTTACTTTGAATACTTCTTTCCAGCCCCTTCTTGCTTGCAAGGTTTCATTTGAGAATTCAGCTGACAGTCTTATGGGAACCCCTTTGTATATAACTGTATCCTTTTCTCTTATTGCTTTTCAGAATCTCTCCTTATCTTTAATCTTGGGTAATGTAATTATGATGTGCCTTGGTGTGTGCTACCTTGGGTCCAATTTATTTGGGATTTTGAGCTTCCTTGACTTCCTAGTAATCTATTTCCTTTGTCAGCTTGGGGAAGTTCTTCATTATTTTTTAAGTAAGTTTTTAATTTCGTGCTCTTCCTCTTCTCCTTCTGACACTCCTATGATTTGAATGTTGGAATGTTTAAGTTGTTCTGGAGTTTCCTAATCTTCTTCTCATTTATTTGAAATCTTATTTCTTCATTCTGTTCTGGCTGAATGTTTATTTCTTCCTTCTGCTCCAAATATTTAATTTCCTTCCCTTCACAGTTGGCTTCCTGTGCATTTTTATTTATTTAACTTTACATAGCCTTCACTTTTTCCTAAATTTTGTCAGCATAATCAACCATTTCTGTGAGCATCCTGATTATGAGTGTTTTGAACTCTTAGCTCAGGTCAGGTGTCTCTTTCTTGCTTAATTCTATTTTTGGAGCTGTGATCTGTTCCTTGATTTGATCAATATTTTTTTTTAGTCTCAGCATGCCTGTTACATTGTAAGGGGAAGAGCCTTAGGTATTTGCCAAGGCAGAGTAGGACAAGTCTCTGCATTGTGGCACTGTATATGGGGAGTGGTCTGAGGGGGAACAATGCCACTTGCTCAGCTCTTAGCCAGCTTTTTGTCACTTCCCCTGCTATCCATGAGCAGTTTTGGCCCTTCTGGTGCCGATACCCACATAAATGTGGGCCTCCTCAGGCTGCCAGCTGCTGCCTTGCCCACCCCAGCCTGCCAGCCTCCACCTAGCCCAAACAGTCTACTACCTGCCACATTGCCAGGTATCCACTCACCCTAATTGCTCATCTTCACTCTTCCTACCAGTCTGAATGAATGTTTCCTATTTAACTCCTTGGTTTTGGGACTTTCACACAGTTTGATTTTCTGGAAGTTCTGGTTATGTTTTGTTTTTCAAAATGTTGTTGTCCTTCATTTGGTTGTGAAGGGAGGCAAAGTGTATCTGCCTACACCTCCATCTTGGCTGGAAGTCTCAGGGTGATTCCTTAACTGTTCCCTCAGATATCTCTGTAGTAGTAGCACAAAAAGTCCCTTTCCAGCACATATGTCCCATAACCTCATCGTCAGGTACAATTTTTCTCTTATGAGTTTTTATTGATATTTTTCTAGAACTTTTTTGACTTCACAAAACATCAAGTCCCACTCCCTTATAAACTTTTATGTATGTTGCTGAATGCATGCTTGCCATCTTTTTCCATCTCTGGGGACAAAGGTAGTTTACAGTAAGTAAAAAAGCTTTTACCTTTTGTTAAATAAATTATTAGGCAGCAAAGAAAGACCAAACCAATCTTCATGACTGTAGACCTGGAAGATTATCATCTAAAAGACTTCTCAGTCTGAGCAACACTTTATTTCTTGACCTACTGATTCAATATCTTGGAAAATTAATCTTTAGAGACAAGTGGTTATGGTTTTAACAAAGGCATTGACTATAGGGATAGAAGAAAACTATTCACTATAATAAAAGCCATATATAAATTCCCACTGTTAACACAATATTTCATGGAGAAACTCAAAAATCTTTACTACTATCATGAACAAGACAGAATGCTCTTTTTTCCACATATTCAACATAGTACTAGAAGTCTGGACCACAACATTTATGCAAGAAGATGAAATAAGTTGTACATAAATTGGTAAAAGGTGAAATAAAAGCTATCCTTTTTGAAAATATGACATAATCTTATATGCAGAAAACCCTAGAGTTTCTGACACAACACACACACACACACACACACACACACACACTTCAAAATAACAGATAAGGGAAAGTTGCAGGATGTAAAATCAACATTAGCATCACCTTTGTTTTTGCAACAACAATGAAGAATTTCAAAATGAAATTAAGGAACAGTTCCATTTACAATACCACCAAAAGACTAGAATATGTAGCAATAAACCTAATTAATAATGTGGAAAATGTATACACTGAAAACTACCATTTTTTAAAAAATCGAAATAGGCACATATCAATGGAAAAATATACACATCCATTTACTGGAAGTCCCCAAACTATCCACATATTTGACACAATCACTATCACAATCCCAAGGTCTTCCTGGTAGAAATAGAAAAATTCATCCTACATTTATTTCATAAGGAAATTCAATGAACCCCAAATTGTTGAAATGATTTTTTAAAAAGAAAAAAATGTAGGTCTAAGGTAAAAGGACATGAACAAATTCACTGGTTTAGGAATCCAAAGATTCCCTCATATGACCACAGAGGTAGAGAAATTAAGTCTGTGGTTAACACAGACCTTGAGTGACTCTGATCAGCTGCTCATGTTCTGTGTGACTGCTTTAGTGACAGCATCTCCCTGTTTCTCAGTGTATTCTCAATGAATATTGTCTTTCAGGTTGTCAGTGTACTAACTGTAAAATACTTACACTAACTGACCTAAATCTTGGGTTAGAAGAGCTGCTCAAGTAAGAGGCAACTGTTACTGATCAACTCCAACATCGAATCTCCTGGGCTGATTCCTGGTGAGTGGGGACCTTCCAGAAGCATCTCTTTTCCCCTTAGTTTCTTTCTGGGGATACTGATGTTTCTCTGAACTTTCCTGAGAGCCCCTACACAGACAGCTATGCCCAAGGACAGTGTCTAACTGTTCCATCCACACACAGACTCAGGTGATAGACCAAACTCCATTTCCACCAAGATGTGCCTCTTGTGCATGAGCCCTGATGGGTGACTGGCTCATGAGACTTGGGGTTTGTGCACCCACTAAACTGTTACACATTCAGTCCTTCTGAGGAAGCCAAACCCAACCTGGCATAGGCTCACCACAGTCCCTGGAGTCAAGATCCCTGGCACAGAGTTCTTGGGAGGGGTTTCTGGGTTGAGTTTTGTAATAATCTCAGGGAGAATCTCAGACCATGCTCTGACCTAGTACAGCAGGGCCATTCTCAGGGTCAAGTTCCTAGGCAGTGGTTCAGGGCACTGAACTAAGACTGCTCTTCCTGTGCTGAGGTACTTCCATCAGACTGATCCTTCTGTGTGCAGTGACTGTCTGCAGGACTGCAAGTTGGAAAGGGAACTGAGACTTTAGGAAGTTTGTCTGCACTGTGTGTGTCCTTCATTAAATGCCAAAATCCAACCGGAAACAAAGTGCAGAGGGGAATGCAGGCAGATCCAGAATTATCAGTCCTGTGTGTGAAGCAGAAACCACCCCACCCAACACCCAGATGTCAGAAAATAATCACTCACCATATACATTAAGCTGTCTATATCCTATTAGCTTTTTTAAAGGTGGACGTTCCAATACTACAGTGTATATTCCTGTGTCATTCACGGTGACATTCATTAACATCAAGGACCCATCATAGCTTACGGTCACTCGTCCATATGCAGGACTTCTTACATGGTATACTGAGTTTTGTGTAAAAAATGCAATGATCTGATCTTCATCCACACCTTTCCCCCGGTACCATTTGAGGCGTGCAGCATTGGGAATCTCAGTGCGAATACGTAGAAGAACGTCTTCCCCTTCAGAAACATTCTTTGACACAATAATCAGTTGTTCTGTAGTGGGTAGGCACCAGAAGTTTAAGAGTGAGACTAGGAAGAAAGAAAAAAAAAAATGATCAATATTTGTATCTATGCTTGGAATGGAAAGATAGGCCCTGAATTCTGAACAAGTTTCTTCATCTCTCATCTTTGGTCGACACATCTGTGTGTCTCCCATGGTCAAGGTCAACAGCATGGTCCTCATTGCTTCAGCACCTCTGAAGCTTTTATTTTCCCTATTTTAAATGCTCTTCTCCAAGCGTTTGTCTTGCTCAAGTGTTCTCTTTTCAGACACTTTCTGACACTCAGGAGCATTTTTGAAAGGCAATATGCTGACTGCTTTCTCTAAAGATTTTCTGCTTTCATTTTCTGGCCCTGCTCTGAATTTTCCCAGCAATTGTGGGTACCTGACATTACATCTGGATCATTCTCTGTCCCTCTCTCCTCTGTGGAACACGGGCTTTCTGATGGCAGGGCTTGTCTGATCTTGTACCTCCAGTGACTGTGACAGACTGAAAATACATGGGGTTGAATGAATAGGTGATCCCAGGGTCCTGTACCTCATTGGGGTTTTTGCCCATATCTGAGGCTAGTGGTAAAACAATCTCTAGCACCCATGGTTAAATTTTTCTCTGGTGTTTCCTAATATAAATCAATATTATTATTGTCAGTTTTGATAATTCAAAACTTCATGATGTATAACAAGAAATGAAAAGCAATTAGGGCTTTCTGCCTCTCACAACTTCCAGAGTATGAGATTTTCCTCCTGCTGAGCCCCCTTCCTGAACCTTTTCCACTTCTTTCTCCTTCACCATCAGGTCCAAACAGAAGCCCTCCCTCTTTCTTCAGAGCACTGGTCTCTTCAGCAGATCCCATCCAGTCTCTGTGTCAGATCTTTAGTCTACCCCAAGGAATTATCTCCTACTTACCAACCAGCAGGAGCCCTTGCCAGTGGACAAGTCCTCTGTGGGTAGAGACTGAAAGGAATCCCATGGTGTCTGTTGCCTCCTCTGTGGCTGTGTCTTTCAGAAAAGCCTGAGGTTCTGCAGGGCCACAGGCACCTCTGTCCACAATGGTGCAATGTGCTGTGTGTCCTACCTGTGCACTCAGCTTTATTCTGGGGCATGTTTACTATTCTTGTCATGTGAGCTGGGGGCAGGGTCTGGGCTCAGGACCCTCCCACTCTCTGCCCTCATTTTTGCCACTCTTTTCCTTTCTAACCAGTTCTGCTCCCCTTTACACTTGTTCCCTGAGAAACCTGAGGTCTCTCAACACCACTCAAACACACAGGCACACATACACACAGGCACACTTACATACACACACTTGCATATGAACACACAGACACAAAAATCCACTCTCATGCTGAGCTGGCAAAGCACAAGCCTGGGGTGTCCTGGTTGTGGGGTTCCCCCAGAGCTTCCTGTCAGGTGCACATTGGCTTTTCCCATATCCCTGTCTCTTTCACATTTGACTTTTCCCTTCAGAGCAGGTGTTCTTGTGCTAACTCAGAGATTCCTGTCACAAGAGTATCACTCCTGCTGTGCATTGGATCACCTTTGAAACTTTCAACATCATGATGCTGAAGGTAGATGTGAAGGTAGCACCGCCTTTCCTGCTCTCTTGTGCACAGGGGAAGTCTCCAGATCCTTTTAAACCTCAGGTTCTGATGGGGCAGAGGTGCAGTGGGTCACAGACTCTGCAAATCACAAACTCTCAGGAGAGGTTGATCTTCCCGGTTTTTTTGGGGTACACCTGCAAAAGCAAGGCTGATGAGGTAACATCTATCCCTGAGAGGATGACCCTCTCATGGTAACACTGGCCTCTGTTGTGTCTTGGTCTTTGATATGTCAGCACTGCAAAAAAGCCCTGGGTATCCTTACAAAAATGGGGATTGTTTCATTTGTGAGACAGAATACCAGGTAGGAATCCATGCTGCTTGGTGTTCTCAAATGCTCTGAGAAGGGTTTATTTCCTCCAAGCTGGAAGGTCACAGATATGAACCTGAGGGTTACAAGTGGTAAAGCCCTATAATAATTGTAGAGGATACCCTTCCTCTATCTCAGGTTGTCATCGGAGTAGTTTTTGCTTCCAGGGACAAAACATTCAAAACCAGAAGTCTAAACAGGACTGGCAGTTTGGGGTGTGAAGTGGGAGGGGTCCCATGTGTCCCAGGGAGAAAGCCCTATGGGGAAAGGTCTGGTGCCTGTGGGCTTCCTGATGTGCAAGAGACAGTTTCAGCTGGACCTTTCCTTTCTATGACTGTTTGTGGGGCCTGTCCTTGTGCTCCCTGGCTATTGGGACAACCTCTGATTTCTCCCTGGGAGGCTTTCTTGTGCTCACCTCACCTTGCCCATGGATGATGCCAGGCACGAGGCAAAGAACAGCACAGAAACCCCTGGGAGAGGAGCTGCTAGATGGCCCTGTCTAAGGGAAAAAAATGTGCTAATCTGTAAAGCAATTTAATGAGTTTATCTGAGCCAAACTGACCTCATATGCCTGGGAGCATGTCTCAAATCCTGTGAAGAAAGGCAGTTTTGCAGCCTGTTTCACACATTATAATAAAAGTAGAAGGTGAACAAGGTTGCATAAAATCCATTAGGAGATGAGACAAAACATAGCAGAGAAATCTCTAGAACTGGAAAATAAAAGGCAAAATGAAGACACATATATTTTTTATATTGGTGGGTAGAATATAATTAGCATTTACAGGACACAGAGAAGGTGCCCAGGGGACCAGACAGCATAAAGGATGCTGTGGTCTCATACACTTGTCCCAGACTCTGTGCCTTTGACAGGTCCAGCACACAAAACCACTCTGATGTGTCAAACTTATGCTATCCAAGATGAAAAAAAAAACCAAAACCAAAAACAACAACAACAACAACAACAACAACAACAACAAAATGGATCAGGGCTCACTTAAGGTAAAGACCGAGCTTTGCTAAGGAAAATATATGTCTAGGATGTAACAACTTATCATCACTTGCCCAGTTAGAAATTTCTGATCAGAATATCCTGTGAAGCTTTTCAAGCCTGCCACATAAGTCTTTTCTGTGCCCCCGTCTGCTCACAGGGCCCAGGATCTGGAACATCTCCAGGTGAACACTCAAATGGGGGCCCTGTGGGTTCTTCTGTTAGGGAAGGATAAGTTCTCCTAGAAAGCTCAGCTCCTCTGAAATGGAAGCAACCACAGATTCTGGGTTCTCCTGTCCCCTTCTGCACAGGAAGTTTCCCTTGTTCCCAGGACATCATGAAGTACACAGATGACTTCAGAAACAACATGCAGGTGACCCATTATTCCAGGGACTCTGGGAATGAAAAATCTTCCCTGATTCCTATAAGGTCAGGGTGTGCTCCTTCTTCCCCTGGCAGTAACTCTTTCAGGGATTCAGATTTTCTGTCTGGTGAGGTATCTGTGAGAAGAGGAAGAACACAGGCCCTGGGTGATGAGACATAACTCACAAGGTGGAAATATGGAGAGCTGTGAACGTGGGGGGAATAAATGCAGTCTAACCCTTACTGTTAGGAGGATCCTTTACTTCTTCCTGAATGTATGAGAAATGAAAGCCTGATGCTAGGATGTCCTCAAGGATGTGGTGGCCTCCTCTCATGCTGACACTAGGGCCTTTGTGTCTATAAGAAACATCATTGGACTGCAAGTGTCACCCAGGATAATGGGCTTCCATTGTGTGGTTTCCCTTATTGAGTTAATGAGTGTTTATGGAGCATCTGTGATTTTCCAGGCTGTTAGATTGAACTTGGAAAGCCAAAAAGAACAAGACATGGACCCTGTACTCATTGATTTTACCTTGTAACAGCAACCAGGTCTTATATAAATCATGGCCCTAGGGAGTTAATTATAATCCAGTGAAGGGCTGTGAAGGAGAACATCGGGTGCATACACAGCATGTGCTTGAGTCTCAGATGGTCTGGGGATTACAGGGATCCTTCTGAGAAGGGACATCTTGCTGAAACCTGATGAGTTACTGGCCATTTTCTCCTCGAAAAACAAAGGCTATTAAAAAACGCTGCCTGCAGAGGATTGGCCTTTGGTGCGCTGACATTGCCTGGATGGAGTAGCAGACGCAGTCCACTGTGGGGAGCTTGGAGAGTTAGGGAAACTGTAGAATGATTGATACTGATTTGGCTGGGCCCTGCTGGGTTGTAGGTGCTGTTGAGATGGGGTTAGTGGTGCCCTAGAAAGGCTCCAGCCTGCAGAGTAATTCTGCTGCCCCCTAGTGAACAATACAAAATTGGCAAGAAAATGTCATGTTACAGTTAGTTTTCTTTTTTAAATTTTATAGTTTCTATTCAACTTATACTTTAGGCAATGTATCATATATGTATATATAATTTTATATACATGTATTGGATTATAGTTGAATATAATACGCTTTTCATATTGAAAGTATACAATTTATGAAGCTTTCCCAGATGCATGCACCAGAGAATGTGTACAATGAAAAAAGAGACCACATTCCGTACTGTTAAAGTCTTCTCATGCCCTCTTGTAGTCTTTTTATATCTTCACCTCTCAACATACTTTTTTAGAGTAAAGGAAAATCTCATCAGCTTTTTTTTATTATAAATTCCTTTGTATTTTCTGGAATTTTCAAAATTTTTTATGCTGAACTATGCAATTTTAGGCTGTATTGCCTTATGGACTAAACACAAGTATTTTGCCATAGGTCTTTCTTTTAATACCCTAGTTATACCTCATTCCAAGAATGTATTAATATTGTTTATCTGTTCATGTTTTTATAGACATTTGTGTTTTTTCCTATTTCCTACAAGTAAACCTGCCAGGAACATTTGTCCAGCACAGTCTTTAGCACAAAGAATCAGTGCTTGTAAAACCATGAATACCTAGAGGAATGGAAGGTAGGGAGCTATCTCTTGAAGTCTGGTTTCAAGGTTGCATGGCCATAGCCCCACCCAGAGGGACAGAAGCACCTGCTTCTTCACATAAACCTGCGTCTGCCACAGCCCACCCATCAGTCACCACAGTAGCAGAAATAATAGCCCATCTCAATTCCAGTTTATAAAATATGAACCAGTGCACCTCAGAAACTGCATTTAATTCTCATGTGGACTCTGAATCACTAGGAGTAGGGGAAAAGTGTATTTAACTTTTCACTCACTCTGATATAAGAGGAAACCTAAGAAAAATGGAAGATATATGCCAAGTGCCCACAGACAATACCTAGCCTGTCAGAGTCCACCTGCAGGCTGTGTGACTCTGGGTGAGTGACCCCACCTCAGTAAGCATCAGTTCCCTCATGTGATGTCATCAAAATGTGTTCAGTCTTCTTTCTTGGATTCTAGACAAGAACATCTAAAACTTCTGGTATTTCCTAAGTGATGTGGGTGCTAAGAGTGCCTTTTCTTGTAATGAGGCAACTCTTGGAAGGCCTCTGGATATTTGCAGACTGAGGGCAGGTCACCAGAAAGACCAAGTTCTAATCAAAAGCTTGAAATTTTCAGCTAGGAACAGAAGGAATGTTTCAACCTGAAGAGAATTTTTAGGAGTCTTCTTGAGCCAAACATGACAATAATTTCAAGGAAGAAAATTCTCAATGGGTTATTAAGAAAATGTTCTGAAGAATGGCAATTTTCCCACTTATTTTATACAGAACTGTCAAGGTCAAAGGCCTAAGGGGTTATATTAACTCCTTTGACAGTAGATTAGGGAAGTGAGGGAAAGAAAAGTACAGAAATCTCTGAGATTGGGTAAAATGTAAAACAGACACATTCAATTGTTAGGTTGCTTGGTACAGAATTGTCAGAAGTTAACAATGAACACAATAACAATAGTGATGAGAGGGTATGTGGTCTCTGCTCTGGTGTAGTGAGGGGTCTGGACAAAGAAAATTACCTGACATTTTAAAGGTATGTAATGGTAGAGGCAGAAAGATAATAACACACTCAGTTAAGGTAAAATGATTGACTTTTGTCAGGAAAGATACCAGCCTAAGACATGACTACCCACCATGAGTCACTTTGGGTTAAGAGTTTTAATTTCAGACCATCCTATGTGGTCACCTAATGTCTCTGAGTTTGTAAGTCCCACCATGCTGGCCTCCCCTGAGCTTGTCAGGTTTAATATGTGGTCCCTTTTTTGTCCACACTGACCCATTTGGTTATAAATCAACGTAAAGAATGCATTGGTGACCCACCTTTTTTTGGTAGATGGCACTGTCTCAAGTTCTAGGAAGGGAATCTTAGGATGTTTCAGTGGCAGTGTTTGTCTTGCTGAACAATAAACCATTGGTGACACAGCAAGACCTTCACCTTGGACGGGAGTCAAGGCTGAATGTTCTCAAAAGAGAAAAGCAGGTAAATGGGAGGTAGTCAATTCCACAGGCCTTTATTAGAAAAATACTCTAGATCATTTCTAAACTATAAACTTTCATGATCTAAATTGTGCTGTCTCATTTCTCTGTATTTTGCACCTTGTATAACATTTACTTATAGTGTGAGGACAGACTATACCCTAATCCAGTTTTACCCATCTGACCATGGGATAGGGTCATATTTACTATGGCCCAGGCATTATTAATGATTAATTAGTCACTGTTATTCTTATTTCTTCTAGTTGTACACTTGCTACTAGTTGTAACCTTAAGGTTTATTTGAGGACCAGGCTGAAGAACCTAATGTTGTAAAGTACAACTACCATCTAAAAGTTCCACAGGTGAAGACAGTAAGAGTTTCATAAGAAACTTTCTCCAGTGTCTGTGGTAGTTACAGAGGGCTGTGTTTTGTAGCCACTTCAGCTCCCATTTTAATTAATATAGCTAGTAGTCCTTGTTGAGTTAGAGCAGGGGTGTCATATTCACCAGGGGCCACATCAGCCTTGCGGTTGCCTTCAAAGGGCCGAATGCAATTTCAGGACCTTATAACTGCAACTACTCCTTAACAAGAGGCAAAGAGCTTGGTGCTCTTGCCTGTCAAAAACAAGTGTCAGGCCAGATAAAAGTAGGTGGAGGGCTGGACTGGGACCTCAGACCTTGTGTTTGCCACCTGTGACATAGGGTGTAAGGACATTTACATCATTGGGTTCTTGCATTTATTAATAAAATTCCTTTCTCAATATTTTTATTTCAATAACCTTCTACAACTCTCCTTGACCTTAGTTTGTTTCTTCTTTCTCACTCAGAAATAACCAACTTATGACGACAAACTACCCACTCTTTACTTGTCTTAAAAGACACACACATCCCTTTTCTTCTTCTTGCAAAACATTTTTCTAAATTTCAAAATGTTACCAGAAGTGGGGTCTGGCCCAGGGCAGGTTTGCTTAAGGGTAGCCAGTAGTGCATGGATTCTTGACTTTGGGCAGGAAGATTTCACAAAACAAGCCCAGGTGATTCTGAGGGCATGTTTAAGAAAGCAGGGGATAGTGAAACACAGATGAGACTAGAATGGAAGGAGCAGCAGAAGAGAGACTGGGCAGGCTGCTGTGGCTCTCTTATAATGCTATGAGAAAGAGGTGAGGCCAGGAGGAGCTGCTCTCAGCCTACTGCAGAGTCACAGAAAAGGGGCCTGGTGGAAAGGTTAAGGGGTTTGCCTGCAACGAGCTGCCACTGCACATTGTTCCCCTGGTTGTAAGTCTTGTGGGGACCCCTCGGAGATTAGGGGAAAGTAAAATTAATAGGCAAAGAATTAAGTAAGTGTGCCTCAGGAAGAAGGAACACTGGCTTCTTTGTCTTGATGAGTTTTGTTGATTTCAAAAAACAATTTTAGGCGAGGTCTCAGGGACGATCTCAAGATAATATTCATCAGCTTTTTTAGTGTGCCCTTTCAGGGTCATGGTCCCCACTAATGGGTCAGGACCAGGGCAGAAGGTCTAAATTGCATGACCAGCTATATGCCAGGGGTGGAAAGCCCACCCAGGAACCCAGGTCCAGAACATGGCTTTTCATTGCCAGGTAGCCAGGGCTTTTCACCCTGGTGAACTTTTGTCTCATTGTAAACTAAATGCTCTCCCAGCTTTTCCAGACTCATTTCTCAATTTCCCCATTTCTCTCGCCAAGGGATATTCCTAGAGTCTTACTAACTTGCCTCAAAAGAAAAACCATAGCATTTTAATAATATGAGTTATTATGTACAGCTTTAGAAATTATTAACAGTTGAGCTATATCCACACTGTTTGAGAAAAGCCCAAAGAACAAGTCTAATTATTATTATGACTAATATTAGCACACAGGGAAAGACAATCAAACTGAGAATGTTCAACATCAATGTTGGGCCCCTGTTAAGGTTTTTTTTTCAACAATGGTGGTGAGTGTCTTTAATTGATATCTCCTCCATCAGACAAAATGTAGCATCATCTTGAAGTTATCATCGTTGCCATTTCACAAACTTGTGAAATGGATATCACTAATTTATTATTCCTGATATGCTGATTAACAAGTTTTTGATAACAATATCAATAATGCTACAATTCCTAGATTATTTTTGTCTGAATTTACATTTTCATTTTCTTCAAGTTTACTAGGGAGGGTAGTGGATGAAATATCAAGGAGACAAAAAAGGATAAAAGAAGAAAGGAAGAGGGCAATTCCAGACAAAAACAAACACATAAGAGAGCAAAGGATTTAGTGAAGGGACTGCAGAAGGAGGAGGAATGAGGTGCAGGCATTTATTGCATATTGGAGCCTTCTTTCATTCAGAGACAGTCCCTAAAGGTTTTCATTATTCATTTTAAAAAGAGGATTGATCTGTGTTCCTCCTAGAAGCTTCTAATTTCCAATAGAGATAGAGTTGCCACTTTTTCAGTTAAATGTTAGAGTTGTCTTTATTTATTTTTTATTAATTTTACATGCTTATGATTGGGGACTCAATACTTGGAAAATTTTAGCTTAAGGTAAAAAGTTATAAGTCTAGCAAGTAATGTGTATGTTAAGCTTTGGTTTCTGAAACTACAGATGAGGCCCATCCTGACTCCTAAGAAAAGCAACCAACCTCCTGGGGCACTGGCTAGAGATTACTGCCTGGGGACAGGTTGGAGGCATCTGGGCCTTTAATGTGACCACCCCACCCCTTGGGAATAGCTAACTGCTTAGAACAGGAAGGTTGCAGCTTTGCTCACCCAATCCTCCCTGAATTTCAAAGCCCTCACCACACCTTGCTTGTCCTCCCCAACCCCCTTATAAAAGATCTGGCCAGGAAAGAGAAAGCAAGATGGTTTGTTAGGGTAGAACCCGCCATGTTCTCGGATCGGCAGCCATCTGAATAAAGCCCCCATAAAAGATTCAATTGCTGTCATTGCTTATTGGATTTGGTAATGACAGGCAGCCTGAATGCCGGTATCTCTTCCGGTTACACTTAGATCAATTTCATGTCAAAGGAGTTCTGCTTTGGCCCTCATAAACTGATAGCTCTTCTAATGAGATGTAATGAACTCTTGGTAAGTACTTGCAAATAGTCTTTTTACTAGTTGTCTATCTGAGGGAACAGTAATGAGGAGACTGGGGCTGAGAGGTTTTATCTTTGGAGGCATGGTTTCTCACATCCTTTTTACTTTTTTAATTATCTTTTAAATCTGAATTATTTCTCCCCTGGCATCACTCTATGTGGGGCTTATTGGGAAATACAGTCTAAAGGTTTTCCTGCTTGCAGACATCACAAAGTTCTGCCACCAGTTTTGGGACTGTGTTGGTGATGCTAATTTAAGAGCAGGAAACAGATCTATCCACCTTGTGTTTAGCAGGCTGCATCCTTCTCTTGCCTTGTCAGTACATCTATTGCAACCTGCTTTCCTGACAAGATTCCATTTTTTTACTCACAACTTCCAGGTTGTTTTTCCTTTATTCTTTTTTAAAGTTTTCATTCATTCATTCATCTTTAGAAAGAAAACAGATGTAGAAAGAGAGGGACAGGAATAATGATGTGTGAGAGAAACATCGATGGGTTGCATCCTGTGTGGAGCCTCACAGGGGACCAAACCTTCAACACAGGCATGTGCCCTGACCTCTACTCAAACCAGGGACATTTTTTGCTCTGTGTGACAATGCCCAACCAACGGAGCCACACCAGTTAGGTTCCCATTTATTCTTCAACTAGAGATCATGAGAGCCAGCTGTGGGAGCAAAAGATATTTTTGTTCTCATCTTTTCAATTCTACTAGCTAAGCTAATAATCAAATTGTCAGAGATAGATTAACAGGAGACAATGTACAGAGTCTATAATACTAATGAATATTCTGAAGTGATAACAATAGAAACCCAAAGAACTATTGGGTAGTTAAGGCTTATATGCTATTCTGAAGAGAAAGAACAAAAGGCTTGTGGAATGAGGCTTCAAACCCCCCAAAAAACCCACTTGTATAGAGATTCCATAGCAAATGAACAGTAAATAAATGCTTGCTTGGCATTTCCATGTGAATGTTCTTCCTTGAGCTGGTTCCCCATCTGAATGTTTTCTAGGTAGTTAAGAGGGAAGTTCAAAGGATTTTCTCTGAGCCTTCTCTTTCCCAGTGAAAAGATCAGAATCAGTATCCTAAAAGGCACATCTGGGGTGCCAGGTATGCTTCCCTTCACAGCAGAGACAGGGCGCTCAAGCCAGTTTAACAAGCCTAACTGACTCAATCCCACTATACCTAGTCATTTAATTAAACTCACTAAGTACCTAACTCATTGCCAAATCAGATAAAATGCTGAAACATTGTTTTGTCAATACAAAGTATATCAATCTCTGACTTCTTATTACAGAAAACTTAAAAGACTCATTTCAATCTGCCAATAAAAATGTTCTATGCTTTTGTGTTCACAGCTTCCCTCTCCTGGGGAACTTAACTCCTGGGAAGTAGCTCAACACCTATGATGTGATCTTACCCACAGCTGTTCAGGAAGAACTAGGAGTCCTGTGACCCTGGCTCATGTCTCGCATTAGTGTTTTTGCTATCAGTCCTCAGTGTTTATTCAGATATTTCATTGTATTTTTACATGTCCCTGATTTCAATTAATATTTACTGAGCTTGTTTCTGCCCAAAAGACTCCAGTCCCATTCCTACTGTTGAGAAATTGGGACCTGGAAGTCTCCCAGAGAAATGCCTGCTCAGTTCCAATGTCATTCAAATACTCCTGACAGGGGACTCAAGACTTGGAATAATTTAGCTTAAGGTAAAAAGTTGTAAGTCTAGCAAGTAATGTATATGTTAAAGCTTTTGTTTCCAAAACTACAAATAAGGCCCATCCTGGCTCCTGGGGAAAACAGCCGACTTCCTGGGGCAGGGGCTGGAAATTATCGCCTGGGGACAAGTGGGAGGCATCCAGGCTTTTGTGTTCCAGGAAGAGACAGATGACCACCCTTCCCTTGGGAACAGCTAACTGCCCAGGACAAGAATGTTGTTGCTTCTGAATCTCAAAGCCCTCACCACAATTTGTTAGTCTTTTATTTGTTTGTTCCCGCCCCCTTATAAAAGATCTGGCCAGGAAAGAGAAGACAAGATGGTTTGTTAGGGTATGAACTTGCTGTCTTCTTGGATCGCTGACCATCTGAATAAAGTGCCCATAAAGATTGAATCACTGTCATTGCTTATTGGATTTGGTAGTGACGGGCAGCTTGAATGTCGGTGTGTTTCACAGTTATACTCCTACATTTAACTTAATTTAGTTCCTAAATTACCTACAGCAGGAATTCTCCAGAGAGGTCCTGATGTGACTAAAACAACAATGAGTTTATAAGGGTCTCTGCAGTCATGGTGACTTTGTGGTACTGCAGTATTTTCTTGGTCAATAAGAAATATTGTATATGGGTATGATACAGGGTGCAGCCAAGAGATGGGCCCCAAAAAAGGATTTGGAATGGGGTCCAGAACTCAAGGTGTTTAGGAAATATGAGAAAGACATATAAGATGTCCTCCCCCCTTCACCAACAGGTGTGAGTTTGGGGAAGGGACACATGGAGCAGGAACATGCAGGGCTGTTCTGTACAGCCACAGCTTTGCAGCTAGTCCATGACATGGTCATTTAACATATCTATAGCCTATGGCTGGTCGCTTAGATATGTTAAATAACCGTGACCATGTTCTGAGCTAGGAGATGGAAAGGGACTCCCCACAAGATGTGACAGGGGACAGGTCCCCTGAGTTACAGCACCTGTGTAGGAGATTGGAGAAGATCGTCTCCAAGACATGGGGCCACCCCTGCGTAGAGTCACGATGGCAGCCCAGTGAACTTGAAATAATACAGGAATGCTGGCAGGTGTTACTGAGTGTTAGAGAAGTTGTAAATGGGGGTACAGAGAAGACTGGCATGGGGATTAAAACAGACACAGCAGCCATTGGAGAGAGAGCCATGAGGTTTGCCAGAGTGGAGATCCCTGCAGCTTTGGTAGAAGAGGACCACATGGCTTTGAGGTGCTCCCTTTGACCGCGTGGCCTGTGAAGCAGGAGAGACTTTGCCTGGAAGGAGGGTGAAAGAACTCTTGCCAGGAGGCCCTGAGAAGGTGCTACACAGCTTTGGATGAGTATTAGATCCTGCCTGGATGGCAATACAGCTGATGGTGTCAGGAGCCTGGATCTCAGAGGTTTGTTTCTTTTCCTGAGTTATGGTAACCTGAATTCGGGATGGGGGAGAAGGAAGCACTGTGGGCATCTTTGGGTATGCTAAAGGACTTCAATATTTTAATAAAGATGTTAGGTCACTACTTTAAGTCTGTATAGCATTAAATAATCATTTTCTTTCCTATCCACAAATCTCTGGCATTGAGAGATGTCTTTCCTATTGGCCATGGACAATCGAGACCAGCAATCGAGTTCTTTTGGTGGCAGCATATCACCCTTGGCCCCTCTGTTCTGTAACACTCCTACTCATCTCAATTTCAGGAAACTAATCTGAGTCTTCAAAATACTATCCTTTCTCCCAGCTCTGTGTCTTACACTAATGCTCATTCTAGTCTTAGAGAAAAGCACCCCCAATTCACCTCACCAGTTACAGTTCTTTCCCTCAACAGGTAGGTCAGACCCTCACTGATATTATTAAGCTTTATTCTGAGCATATGCAACAAACTCTCTGTATGTCACCATTAGGGCCCCCTTGTAAGGTGAAAATACCTAAAATCCTAACACATCCCAGGTTTCACAATTTATCATATGTCTCTGAGCAGAATCCATTCCTCCATGACTTTGCTCTGTCTTCACTTCTGCTTACACACAATTCACTTCTGGCCTGGTCTCCAAGGATCTATCAAATATACCAGAGGCCACCAGGAGCAAGAAAGGAAATAGAACCAGAAAAGAGACTTACTTCCCCTCTCCTAATTCCCGTTTTGGGCTCTTTAAGGACTGGCATCTGGAATTTGTAAAAACAACAAAGAAAACAAAGAATGAGGATAGTGATGTTCTCCCTGAGCTACTCGTAAAAGAGGGCTTGAAAGAGGTTCATGCACTACTTGCCTGTGGGGGACTGACATAACAGAGGCATGCATGTTCACTAGAGTACAGTAGTTGAGGTTAACAGCAGAATGTCTTTTAAAATCTCTGTGATCTTGTTTCTTGACAGTGCAGAGAACATGTACGTGGAATGAGAACACTGTTGATGGTAAGGGCGCTGTGGAATTGTGCCCTTTCATGCTGCCAGGTCTTCATGGACTGTGAGGCAAGGCTGCATTGCGGCAACCTGGGGCCCCAGGAAGATCTGGGAAGTCAGGTCATCTGCTGCTGTGAACATCAAGTCAAAAGAGAGGGGGACAATGGAAACCTTTATTAAAAAAGATTATAAGGTAAGGAAAAATTGGAAGATTTAAAATATGTTAAGGATCAACACTTTAAGTAAGATGACATGATTAGCTACTTACTGGGAACAGATGTTAAAGTAAAACATGCATGAAACAAGTTTAAAAGTAAGCTATATTCAAGACCATGCATTAGGGCAATGAGACAGAACTCAACATCCCTGATTGAAAGGCTGCAGAGATTTTAGAACAGAAGGATTCATGGGTATCTTTGTTTGCTATTTGACTTTGCACAAAAGAAAAACAAAACTTTTGATACAATCCTGACCAGAGGTTCTTACTTTTTGTATGGAAAGGCCCCCAACAAAAGTAGTTTTCACTCTTCCTCAGAGATGGGGCAGAGGTTCACCAAAAAGATTAAAATTCAAAGTAATGTGTCCAAGTATTTGAGTCAGATATTCTTTGGTGTTTAATGATGGCAAAAAGTGTTCAGAAAGACTTCTATATGTTTCATAACACCAGATAAAGAATCAGGAATTGCAAATTGCAATCCTATTTCTAAAGGAATTATCTGAAAAATAGATGTCAGAAGCCTATAGTCAGAAAGAACCTGTCTAAAGGTTTCTAACTCTGGGAACTTTAAGGCCTGTAAGTCATAACAAAAATGTTTTCTTCACAGTGGAGGGAACCACAACCAAATCCCTTCCAGTGAAGAACCAGTTTTCATCTCCATCAGGTCCTGCAATAATGGAGGGGAAAGAAGGAAAGATTTTGAGGAACAAGTATAAGGGACACATAGACAAAACCAAAGGGGGGTAGGATTAGGGTAGGAAGTGGGAGTGGCTGTAGTTAGGGGGAGTGGTAGGAGGAAAATGGAGAAATTATACTTGAACAACAATAAAAATTGTGAAAAAAAAGAAGAGTTGTCAGTTCCTGGAAATGTAGGCACAAGAGCAAACTTGATGAGAGTCCTTGAACTGAGCCAGGATTGCATCTCCCAGGAGGCTGTGCTTTTATAACTCTCTGCAGTCACTTTCTATTGTTTTTTTGACAACAAATCATTTGAAACTAATAAGGATATTCTGTATCCTGCAACATGGCTGTTGTCATTTACTTTGTCCCAATTAGTAACTTAAGTGAAAAGAACCTGACATTTACCACACAGTTTGCTCTGATGAACTGTTAAAAAATAAAACCTAAGATGGGAGATTTAACAGCCTCTTGAAGTTAGTAGGCTTCACCTTCACACTTTACCAACAGTCTTCCTAGATTTGGGTGATTCCCTCTTCAACAAGAAATATCAAAATAACCTGCAGGTCAAACATAGGTTCATAAAGAATGGTTATTTCCAATTCTGTGGGCACCAATCTGAACAAGGACATTTGATCCAAAACCATGTTTGTATTACCGATAATTCTAATTATATTCTATTAATAAAAGAGAGTTATGCTAAACTTATGCAAATGAGACTACTTCCATGAAACTATGGTACTCAAGAAAACATTTGAATTTATGGGAGGAAGTCAAACAGAGAGAAAGAGATCAGAGTTACTACCCACAGGGGTGTCTTTTAGCTTCTTGTTGTCCACATCAGTGTCCAGGTGCCCTCCACATGACCCCTGGAACAAGGACAGAAATTGAATTTTTACAAATTTATCACTTGCTTCCACTGGTAACCACATGACAATTGCCCGTACTTGAGGGACACTTTGTCAACCACACTGTGGAGATGGTACATGTGAGACCAACCAATGGTGGGATCTGGTGTAATATGCACCTTAAGTCAACCACAATGACAATGTCAGCTTTTATTATTGATCATTGATGACTGAATGCAAGTCTTCTAACAAATTTCCACTTTCACAGCACATGTACTTGAAAAATACAAAAGATTTTTATTCAGAGTTTAATAACAGGTGAGGAAAAAAGGGTCACTCGTATTTTACATCCATATTGAGGGTCTCACTTTCAAAGAAACTATGATTTCCATGACATCACAGTAATAATTCCCACATCCTTTCTCCTTACAAAGTCCATGGTGAAAGCTCTGTAGTGACAGGAGAGCTTCATTTTTTAAAACAGCTTCAGTGTCTCCCTGTTGTATAGCCACTAAGTGGAAGTCACACTTATATAGCAGTCAGCACCACAGTGTCCTTATGCTGTGTGACTGGTGCTGTTGACTGGAAAGTTAGCATGTTCACAAGTTCTGTGGGAAACAGAGGATGTGACAGAGAGAGAGAGTGGTCTTGGGACCTGGGGGCCACTGTGTACCTTCAGAAATGTCAGCCACTCACTGTCCATATTTAAGCTGGTAAAGGTCACCTAAGGATGGTCCTGATCTCTGCAATTAAATGATTGCTTTTATTGAGATGACAATGTGTAAAGAGAGGCCTGGACATCTTCTCTGATCCCAGATTACCCCCGAGTGAGCCCTGAAATGTTCTCATGGACATCTCAGTACCATCAGCACACAGAATCTGTTTTCATCTCCTGTGTCCTACAACCTAATCATTAGGTGAAATTTTCCTCTCTCATGAACTTTCTTGATCTTAAAACGTATTTCACCTTCTAAAATCATGTCCCACTCCTCATATAAGTATTTGTGTATTTTGGGGAAGGTGGGCTTATATCCCCTGTACAACTCTGGGGCCAGGGAAATTTTATAATTAGTGGGAAGACATTTACCTGGAGTTAAATACTTTATTATTCCATAAAGATAGACCAACCTCATTGATGTGGCATTGTATTTGAAAGTGTTTTTTGTAAATATTTGATAGCTTGAATAAGACTTACTTTCTGGTCTGAAAGTTGAATAACATGCTGAGATAACTTCCTAGGGAGATATTTTTATGGCCTTAACAAAAGACAAAGAGAGCAGGACTAGAAGAAAACTTCTCCAGCTAGGAAAGGACACACAGGAAAACCCACAGTTAACACAACATTCCATGGAGAAAAAACAAAACATTAATAACATACAGTACAAGGTGAGAGTAACTTTTTTCCAACCTATTCAACACAGTATTGGAATCCCTGGATGGAAAATTTGTTAAGAAGATGACATATTTGGTATTCAAATTGGAAGAAAAAGAAGAAAATTAATCACTTCAAAAGACAACTTAACCTCATAAGTAAAAAAGACTAGAGATTCTTTTCTCCACACACAAAACACTGTGAAAACTAATAAATTCAGTCAGGTTGGAAAGGACAAAATCAACAGTCAGCATCATTCCTATTTCATTTTTTAATTTTTTTAAAAAAAAATTTGTTTATTTATTTTTTAGAGAGTGAAGGGAGGGAGAAAGAGAGAGAGAGAGAAACATCAGTGTGCAGTTGCTGGGGGCCATGGCCTGCAACCCAGGCATATGCCTTGACTGGGAATCGAACCTGTGATGCTTTGGTTCACAGCCCGCGCTCAACCCACTGAGCTACGCCAGCCAGGGTGCTTTGTGGTTTCTTACTGGTTTTTCACTTTTACACATTGCCTAACTCCAGGTTTTCCGTTAGTTAGAAGATGAAGACTCAGTGGCTTTTTTTCACATTCATCAATGCGCACACACACACACACTTCTTTCTATATTGTTTCTTCAATATTTTTCTAAAGACCAAAATTCAGTATAGACCTTATTGTATAGGTTTAAGGCTATTCATATTTGAGTCAAATAACTTTCTGAGTTCCTTAAATTTGAATCTCTGTAGTATATCAGAAATGAAGAATTCTCTTCTGTGAGCAACACATGTGTAGGGAATGTGTTTCTGCTCATTAGACAAAAGTAGTGGTTTAAAAAAAGAAAGTAGGAAAAAGCCAAAATTCCCCATATGCTTTCACACTTCTTCCAAGTTGCCTTGTGTTGGGTCCACCCTCTGGTGGTTGCATGACAAACAGCACGTCCCAATAAACCAAGCAATTATTTTTAACCTAGGGCCACTCTTAGGGGCAGAACCAGGAAAAGTATTATCAAGTGAATATGCAAGGTTCTTTGTTCAAAAGTCAAAAGAATTTCAGAATTGTGAAAGCAAAACATTAAGCCTACAGCAGGTTCTTCTAAGTGACTGCACAGACTGTGAGCCCATTAAGCTGGTCCTCCCTAGCAGGGCAAGTTCATGGATTCATTCCCAAGTGACTTCCATGAGAAACTCAAGTCATAAAATACCTACAGCCCTGCAGTTAATGTTGTATTTAATGGCGCACACCAGAGGCTTCCCCACAACAGAGAAGCAATATGTTAGGTTTTCTCAATGCCTTAGAAGACACAGGTGCTCTGAAGGGTGAAAGTGGGTGACTGCCAATGTTGATGCTCTCAGACAATGACATCAGTGATGATGGTGACACCAACAACAGAATTGGCTACTCCCATTGCTGCCAGAGCAAATGTCTTCCCTCAGTGGCCATGGATACAAACGACTGTTCTACAGAGATTTATCCCACTGTCTGTGTGACATATGCTGCCTACCCCGTTAAAACCTGCTATGTGGTAGATGTGGATTGGTTGTTCTGGGACTATGAGGTGCACAGACACCAGATGTCCTATTGTCTTCCAGGCAGCCAAGAAGTGTGCAGCTGCAAGCAGTAGAGTAAGTGGAAAGCCACTTCTGGGTGATCCTCGGCACCTTTTCTGATTCCTGTTGGCTATGAAACATTGTCCATTGAAACTCTCAATATGAATATCTAGTTGTAGAAGGGATTTTTTGGAGCCCCGCCACAGCTGATATGCTCTAATTAGCACCATTTGATGACTCTTCCCCTGATCATGGGATCCTCTGCATAAAGGTGGTTCTTGTGCTTTGAAAGTATTCCGTGAAATTAACTTTAACGTGAGATTATTGTTCCTTTTCTCATGTTATGAGGTTTTCAAATAAAAAGTCAGGTAAAAAATGTAATAAGGCTATTATAAGGACCTGCTCCCCACCCCCATTTTCAGCTCTGAGAGAAATCAGGGCCACCACCCAGCAAAACCATCCTTTTCTCAGCAGCCTTGAGTGGGCCACACTGACCAAGGATGTCTCCAGGCTGAGGGAGGGAACAGGAGCAGAGATGAGGGTGGGCAGAAAGTTGGGTCTTAATCCTGATTTCATGCAGGTCAGCTAGAGGTAGCAAAACCACTAGGCCTCTCCCACAACCTGTGAATGAGGAGCAGCTGATATCTGAGTACTCATGGGTGTGTTGCCTCACCCAACTGTGAATGGTATGCTTGTTTAAAAAGAATGACTGAGACACAAAAAAATTAAACTTTTTTCATATTTCACATGTCATGCTCATTTTTTGAGTACCTATATATACTTTGTAATATATTTTATTGATTGTGCTATTACACTTGTCCCATTCCCCCCCTTCACTCCCCTCCACCCTGCACACCTTCTCCCACCCGCATTCCCCACCTTTAGTTCATGTCCGTGTGTCATACTTATAAGTTATTGGCTTCTACATTTCCCATACTATTCTTACCCTACTCCCGTCTATTTTCTACCTGCCATCTATGCTACTTATTCTCTGTGCCTTTTCCCCCTCTCTCTCCTCCCACTCCCCTGTTGACAACCCTCCATGTGTTCTCCATTTCTGTGGTTCTGTTCCTGTTCTAGTTGTTTGCTTAGATTGTTTTTCTTTTTGTTTTAGGTGTGGTTGTTAGTCATTGTGAGTTTGCTGTCATTTTACTGTACATGTTTTTTATCTTCTATTTCCTATATAAATCCCTTTAACATGTCATAAAATAAGGGCTTGATGATGCTGAACTCCTTTAACCTGACCTTATCTGAGAAGCACGTATCTGCCCTTCCATTCTAAATGGAAGCTTTGCTTGATAGAGTAATCTTGAATGTAGGTACTTGCCTTCCATGACTTGGAATACTTCTTTCCAGCCCCTTCTTGCCTATAAGGTCTCTTTTGAGAAATCAGCTCATAGTCTTATGGGACTCCTTTGTAGATTACGGTCTCCTTATCTCTTGCTGCTTTTAGGATTCTCTCCTCCTCTTTCATCTTTGGTAATGTAATTACAATGTACCTTGGTGTGTTCCTCCTTGGGTCCAACTTCCTTGGGACTCTCTGAACTTCCTGGACCTCCTGGAGGTCTATTTCCTTTGCCAGAATGGGGAATTTCTCCTTTATTATTTGTTCAAATAACTTTTCCACTTGTTGCTCTTCCTCTTCTCCTTCTGGTACCACTATAATTCAGATGTTGGAATGTTTAAAAATGTCCTGGAGGTTCCTAAGCCTCTTCTCATTTTTTTGGAATTCTTATTTCTTCATTCTTTTCTGATTGGATGTTTCTTTCTTTCTTCTGGTGCACTCCATTGATTTGAGTCCCAGTTTCCTTCCCATAACTATTGGTTCCCTGTTCATTTTCCTTTATTTCACTTAGCATTGCCTTCATTTTTTTGTTTCATCTAATTTGTGAGCAAATTCAACCAGTTCTGTGAACATCCTGCTTACCAGTCTTTTGAAATGTGCATGTGATAGGTTGGCTACCTCTTCATCGCTTAGTTGTATTTTTTCTGGAGCTTTGATCTGTTCTCCTGTTTGGGCCATTTTTTTTTCTTGATACTCTTGTTACATAGTGTGGGGTGGAGCCTTAGGTATTCACCAGGGTGAGGCAACCCGGTTGCTGGGTAGGGGTGGTGGGCGACACACCTGAATTCACTGGGTTGCTGGGTTGCTGATTGTGGGGCAGGAGTCTGAGAGGAAACAATGGCACTTGCTCTGCTCTCTGCTGGATTTCAGTCACTTCCCTGCTTCCCCAAAGCAAATTGGGCTCTTCCAGTTCTGATTCCACTGTGGGTGGGTTCATGTACATTCTAGGACCCTGTAGGTTCCCGATATCCGGAGCGCTCTGCCCAATAAAAGTCATGTTTACCATTCTCACATTCTCTGGTGCCTCTGGATCAACATCAGTGTACTTCCTGTATGCCTGATAGATCCTTTCTAAAAATTCAGAAGGATTCTCATCTGGCTTCTGCTGGAGAGTCTGTATCATATTCAGACTCCTCGGCTTGGGTACTCCTTTCCTAAGTCCTTCCAATATGCACCTTCTATAGTGTCTTAAAGAGGTTAAGCCATCTCTGCTATTCGGGTCCCACTTAGGGTCCACCTGAGGAATTGCCTCCACTGGGTTAAGAATTCCCTCGGTGTCCTCATCACAGAGACGCTGGGCCTCCTGATCAGCCCTACTTAGAACCAATCGTCTTTCATCTGCTGTTAGCAAAATGTTCAGAAGGGCCTGTATGTCTGCCCAGTTTGGGTGGTGAGTGGCAAAAATAGAGGCAATAAGATCTGCCATCTTCTGAGGATCACTCCTGTATGAGGGATTGGCATTCCTCCAGTTCAGCAAGTCGGAAGTGGAGAATGGAGTATGAGCCCAATAGTAACCAGCGGGCTGGCCTTCTTCATTTATTCCGCCTATTGGGTATTGCCTCAAAGGGTATTGGCTGGCTACACCTTTGGAGGCTCCCTGGTTATAGGAGGTGCCCTGGCAAGTTCTGGGGGGTGAGATACATTCCTCAGCAGGTGGAGGTGAAGCAGTTGGCTCTGCAATCTCCACTTCAGGGCCATTTGTGGGAGGAGATAGTACTGAGGTGGCTCCCACCGCCTGTGCAGGGGGAGGTACCCCAGCAGTGGTAGTTCTCATCCCGTGTGAGGCTGGAGGTGTACAAACCTCCACCAGCTGTGAAGGTGGTGCCCTCTCAGAGGCCCCTCCCACCTGCGGAGGGCAGTGTCCCTCAGAGATGCCCCCCACCCACAGGGGGCTGGGCGAAGGCAAAGCACAGGCACCTCCCACCTGCTGAGGCACCAGGACTCCAGAGCCAACCCGCACCCCTTGCGGCTGGGCTGCTGGCAGAGCAAGCGAGGCACAGGCCCCGCCCACCTGTGAGGGTGGCGGCGGGGCTCCCGGGCTGACCCCCACCCCCTGCGGGTGGGCCGTGGCCAGAGCAGGCCAAGTGCAGGCCCCGAGCACCTGCTGGGGCGCCGGGACTCCAGAGCCGGCCCCCTCCCACTGGGGCTGCGGTGCCATACACAGGGGCAGTGCGCAGGCCCCTCCCACCTGTGAAGGTGGCAACGGCCCGTCGGCTCTGGTTTCCAGGGCCAAGGGGTCCCCTCCCACATGCTGGTGGGGATGGCTAGAGGAGCCAACTCGGCGGATCTGCGGTGGAGACTTCTCTCACCTGCAAGGGCTAGGGAGTTGTGGCGGCCCCCACCTCTTGGGGAGGTCGCAACACCACTGGAGTCCCCCCTGCCTGCGAGCCCCCATTCCCTGGGTTCAGAGCATTAATGAGGTTTATCTCCTCATTCTTTCTCTCTTCCTGTGTTCCACTATCAGGGAGGGGTTCTGAGACCACTTTTCCCTTCTGGACCATCACACGCTTCTCTGTCTCTGGCACAAAGCTGTTGTGCAATATTATAAATGCATTAAGATAGTGTAACTCTTTCCATAGTTCATACCTCCTGAAATACTGTTTCAATCTAGCAATAATGCAGTAACTCAAAGAACCATTCACTGGCCATCTCAGCTCATCACCCAAAACATAAGTAGGCCACACCATGTTACAATAATAAACCATTAACTGCTTAATCAATGGATTCTTGCATGTCGACTTAGCACAGTAGTTCTCCCAATCCCTTAGGATCCTACCCAATGGGCTCCACTTAGGGACTGGCTCAGAACTACTCTTACAGTTTTGACAAAGCAAGCAAAAATTCAGAGCTAGAAGTATACAGACAGCGTAAAAACCAGGTATTTTCCCAGCTATTGCCCACAATTCCAGCTCCATTATTCCAAAAAAGAAGCACTCAGAAAACAAGTTTTCTACCAAAACACTTTCACATCTCTGCTCCCTCCCCATTTCGTTTCCTTTTCACCTTTCCAGGCGTGATAGGCGGCCGATGCCCTCAGGAGGATTGCAGAGGAATTCTCGAGACTGGGAAAACTCCAAAGTCTCACTCTCTTGCACCTAAGGGGGTCGGTCTGCCAGGGACAATTATAGTCCCATCTGGGTCACCAAAAACTGTTACAGAAACACAAGCGGGGGCTGGGACGATATACTACTATTGAAAGAAAGGCCCCGGGTCCGTTATGTCCGCTGCCCTAGGAAAGACGTCTCTCAATGCCAGAGATTTGTGAAAAGGAAAGGAAATGTTTATTTAATGCTATACAAACTTCAAGTAGTGACCTAATGTCTTTATCAAAAATCCTAAAGTCCCTTAAAACACCCACAAACAGACACAGTCCTTCCTTCCTTCCCCCTCTGCCCAGTCCAGAGTACTGTATCTCAGGAAAGGAAATAGAAGTCCATGGCTCAGGCAGTCCTCTGGTTCTTCCCAGTTAGTCCTCCATCTCGATTGGGAGACCTCCCTGGGTTCCTGGCACCCTCCTCTGAGTCGCTGGGATCTCTGCTAAAACCAGGTGGTGGTTCCCCTTCTAAAGCTGTGGGGGTCCCCACTCTGTCCAGGCTGCGTGGTTCTCCCTTTCTCAGGGCAGCGGGAGTCTCCACTCTGTCAAGGCAGCGTGGTTCTCTCTCTCAGGGCTGTGGGAAGGGGAGAGTCCCCATGCTGTCCAGGCCGCGTGGTTCTCCCTCAATGGCTGCTGTGTCTGGGTTTAAATCCCCACGCCAATCTTCTTCTGCAGCCCCATTTCCGACTCCTCCTACACTTGGGCACACTTGCCCTCAATCTGATGTCTTCTCTAGCTTTTCTGGTCACCATCGTGGGTCTGGGCAGGTGTCACCCCATGTCATGGAGCCAATCTTCTCCCAGCTCCCACGCAGGTGCTGTAACTCAGGGGACCTGCACCCCAGTCACATCTTGGGGGGGATCCCTTTCAATCCCCCTGGCCTTGAGCATGGCCATAGCTATTTAGCATATCTAAGTGACCAGCCAAAGGCTATAGGTATGCTAAATGACCATGCTATGGATTAGCTGCAAAGCTGCCCTGCATGTTCTTGCTCTGTGTGCCCCTTCCCCCAACTCACATCTGTGGGGGAAGGGGTGAAGACATCTTAAAATCTCCTGGACATCTTGAGTTCTGGACCGCATTTCAATTGCCTATTTGGGATCCTCCCTCTTGGCTGCACCCTGTAACATAATGTGTGAAACAGGCTGCAAAACTGCCTTTCTTCACAGGATGAGGTCAGTTTGGCTCAGATAAACTCATTAAGTTCCTTTACAGATTAGCACCTTTTTTCCCTTAGACAGGGCCATCGAGCAGCTCCTCTCCCAGGGGTTTCTGTGCTGCTCTCTGCTCTGTGTCTGGCATCATCCATGGGCAAGGTGAGGTGAGCACAAGAAAGCCTCCCAGGCAGAAATCAGAGGGAGTACGAACAGCCAGGGAGCACAAGGACAGGCTGACAAACAGACATGGGGAGGAATGGTCTACCTGAACCCGTCCCTCCATGACCAGGAAATCCACAGGCACCTGACTTTTCACCCCAGTCCTTTCTTCCTGGGACACTCAGGACACCTCCCACTTCACACGACTAAACTGCCAGTCCTGTTTAGACTTCTAGTTTTGAGATTTTGTCTCTGGAAGCAAAAGCCAGTCTGATGACAACCTGAGATAGAAGAAGGGTCCCCTCTGCAAATAATACAAGGCTTGACCCCTTGTAACCCCCCACATTCATCTGTGTGACATTCCTGCTTGGGGAAATTAAAGCCTTCTCAGAGCATTTGAGAACACCAAGCAGCATGGATTCCCAGCTGGGTTTCTGTATCACAAAATGAAATAATCCCCATTTTTAAGGACACCTGGCACTTTCTGTGTGGTGCTGATATAACAAAGACCAAGACATAGCAGAGGCCAATGCTGGCATGAGTGGGTCATCCCCTGAGGGATACATGTTGCCTCATCAGCCTTTGCTATTGCAAGTGTACTCTAATGACCAGTAAGGTCAACCTCTCCTGAGAGCTCTTGAGATGCAGAGTCTCTGACCCACTGCAGCCCTGCCCTGTCAGAATCTGAGGTTTAAAAGGATCTGGAGACTTCCCCTGTGCACAGGAGAGCAGAAGTGGTTCTTCATTTACATCAGGACATCTCATTTTGAATAGGCACCCACAACAGCAGGACAGCTGTTGAAGTTTCATATTTAAGGTGCCACTGGGTCATCATGATGTTGAAAGTCTCAAAGGTGATCCAATGCGCAGCAGGAGTGACATCCTTGTGACAGGAATGCCTGAGTTAGCACAAGAACACCTGCTCTAAAGGGAAAAGTCAAATATGAAAGAGACAGGGATATGGGAAAAGCCAATGTGCACCTGACAGGAAGCTCTGGGGGAACCCCACAACCAGGACACCCCAGGCTTGTGTTTTGCCAGCTCAGCATGAGAGTGGATTTTTGTGTCTGTGTGTTAATATGAGAGTGTGTGTACGTAAGTGTGCCTGTGTGTATGTGTACCTGTGTGTTTGCATGGTTTTGGGAGACCTCTAGGTTTCTCAGGGAACAAGTGTAGAGGGGAGCAGAACTGGTTAGAAAGGAAAAGAGTGGCAAAAATGAGGGCAGAGAGTGGGAGGGTCCTGAGTCCAGACCCTGCCCCAGCTCACATGACAAGAATACTAAACATGCCCCAGAATAAAGCTGAGTGCACAGGAAGGACATAGAGGAGATTGCGCCGTTCTGGACAGAGGTGCCTGTGGCCCTACAGAACCTCAGGCTTTTCTCAAAGAGGCAGCCACAGAGCAGGCAGCAGACACCATGGGATTCCTTTCAGTCTCTACCCACAGAGGACTTGTTCACTGGCCAGGGCTCCTGCTGGTGGGTGAATAGGAGACAATCCCTTGGGGTAGAGTAAGGGTCTGATACAGAGACAGGCTGGGGTCTGCTGAAGAGACCAGTGCTCTGAGGAAAGAGGGAGGGCTTCTGTTTGGACCTGAGGGTGAAGCAGAAAGAAGCAGAAAAGTTTCAGGAAGGGGGCTCAGCAAGAGGAAAATGTTGTAATCTGGAAGTTATGAGAGGCAGAAAGCCCTTAATTGCTTTTCATTTCTTGTTATACATCATGGAGTTTTGAATTATCAAAACTGACAATAATAATATTGATTTATGTCCGGAAACACCAGAGAAAAATTTAACCATGGGTGCTAGAGATTGTTTTACCACTAGCCTCAGGTATGGGCAAAAACCCCAATGAGGTACAGGACCCTGGGATCACCTATTCATTAAACCCCATGTATTTTCAGTTTGTCACAATCAGTGGAGGTACAAGATCAGACAAGCCTTGCGATCAGAAAGCCCGTGTTCCACAGAGGAGAGAGGGACAGAGAATGATCCAGATGTAATGTCAGGTACCTACAATTGCTGTGAAAATTCAGAGCAGGGCCAGAACACGAAAGCAGAAAATCTTCAGAGAAAGCAGTCAGCACAGGTGTCTTTCATCAAGCTCCTGAGTGTCAGAAAGCGTCTGAAAAGAGAACGGTTGAGCAAGAGAAACATTTTGAGAAGAGTATTTGAAACCGAGAAAATAAAAGCTTCAGAGGTGCTGAAGCAATGGGGACCATGCTGTTGACCTTGACCATGGGAGGCACACAGATGTGTAGACCAAGGCTGAGAGATGAAGAGACTTGTTCAGAATTCAGGGCCTCATCTTTCCATCTCAAACCATAGATACAAATATTGATCAATTTTTCTTCTTTTTTCCTAGTCTCACTCTTACACTTCTGGTGCCTGGCCACCACAGATGAACTGGGTATTTTCAAAGGAAATGTTACTGAAGGGGAGAATATTCTTTTTCGTTTCGACAGTAAGAACCCCAACTTTGCTCGCATCAAATGGTATAGAGGGAAAGGCATGGACGAAGGTAGGAAAATTGCATTTCTTATAGAAAACTCGTTATAGCACGTAAGAGGTCCTGCAGAGGGACATGTGATAATAAACTATGATGGGTCCTTGATGCTAGTAAATGTCACCATGGATGACACAGGAATATACACTGTAGTACTGGAACGTCCACATGTAAGAATGCTAACAGGGTATGTATACCTTAATGTATATGGTGAGTATACATTTCTGACATCTGGGTGTTGGGTGGGGTGACTTCTGCTTCTTCACACACAGGACTAATAATCTTGGATCTGCCTGCATTGCCCTCTGCTCTTTGTTTCAGGTTGGATTTTGACATTTAATGCAGGACACACAGAGTGTAGACAAACTTCCTAAGATCTCCCTTCCCTTCCCAACTGGCAGCCCTGCAGACAGTTACTGCACACAGAAGGATCAGTTTGATGAGAGTAACTCTGCAGAGGGAGAGCAGTCTCAGTTCAGTGCCCTGAGCCCCTGCCTAGGAACTTGACCCTGAGAATGACCCTGCTGTAGTAGTTCAGAGCATGGTCTGAGATAACCCCCGAATTCCATACACAGCTCAGCCCAGAAACCCCTCCCAAGAACTCTGTGCCAGGGATCTTGACTCCAGGGACTGTGGTGAGCCTATGCCAGGTTGGGTTTGGCCTCCTCAGAATAGCTGAATGTGTACCAGTTTCATGGGTGCACAAATCCCAAGTCTCATGAGCCAGTCACCCATCAAGTCTCATGCCCAAGAGGCACATCTTGGTGGAAAAGGAGTTTGGTCTATCACCTGAGTCTGTGTGTGGATGGAACAGTTAGACACTGTCCTTGGGCATAGCTGACTGTAGGGGCTCTCAGGAAAGTTCAAAGAAATGTCAGTATCCCCAGAAAGAAATTGAGGGAAAAAATATGTTTCTGGAAGTTCCCCACTCACCACGATTCAGCCCAGGAGATTCTCTGTTGGAGTTGATCAGTAACAGTTGCCTCTTACTTGAGCAGCTCTTCTAACCCAAGATTTAGGTCAGTTAGTGTAAATATTTTACAGTGAGTACACTGGCAACCTGGGAGCATGATATCCATTGAGAATAAAGTGAGGCACAGAGAGATACAGTCACTAAAGCAGAGTCACACGCAATATGCCAGCTGACCAGAGTCATTCGAGGTCTGTCTTAGTCACAGACTTAATTTCTCTACCTCTGGGGCCACAGTATAGAACCTCTGAGCTCCTATACCAATGAATTCTTTCAGGTCTTTTTTATTAGGCATCCTCAGCTCAGAGGAATACATTTTGGTCTGTGGAGTGAAAAAAGGAAGAGATAATCTATTTTTCCTTAGAAAACAATGACCTGCACTAACAATCAGTCACTGTATAGACTACCCAGGCATCCCCTTCAGGTGGCCCATCCACACCTCCCTGCACTGGACTTGACACCACTTACTTGTTTGTTTCCTCCTGAGGTACAGTCACACCCACCAGATATAAAGGAAAGGACTTTGCCTTCTCACTTCCCACTCTACCCCTGAAACTACCTCAGGGACTAACATGTAACAAACAGTTGCTTTTGATGAATTAGGAAGAAATAAATGCTAATTTAATGAATGAATGAATGAATGAATGAATACATAAAAGAATGATCCAAAATCTCTGTAGATCGTGGAACCTAGATACAGGTTCCTTGTAATTCTCACCATTGGCCACAGGCTTTTGGTTCCTCCAGGAATGAGGACCCATGTCTCAGATACTTTTCTTTTTTCTAATAAATAGTCTGTCTTGCCATTGATCTTAGGCTCTGGGGTGGTAAGAACTTTCACATACAGAACAATTTCCGTTATTTCCACATTTCTATCTCATAGCCACCTAATACAAACTGCCCCAAAGTGCCAGAATTTCAGCAAGTCCATGTTCCCCACTTGCTAGAAGTCACTCATTTGGCATTTGCCCAAGTCCTCACCTGCCCTCAGGTGAGAGAGAATGGCTTTCATGGTCAAGGGCAGAGCACACGATTCTGCTGCCATAATCAGCTTCTGCCTGTCTTTTCTCTTCTTTGCTAACTTATTTCTAGGATTGGCTCTGTGGCTCATTTCAGTCAAACCCACCCAGAAAAACCTGATGTACCTCTTGGGCCAGAGGCCTGAGTAGTCAACTGACCACTGGCTTTTTTCTGGTCTTTTTGAGTTATTTCTGCTCAAACCCAGTCTCTAGGATGTTCTGGGAAATAGTGCCTCACAGAAACATACCTCAGCTGGGCAATAGAAGTCGGTGCTGCTGCAAGGAAAGGCTTCTGGTTAGGTAGGCAGTCAGGTGGTCAGTGAAGAACCAGGAGAAGTGCAGGGGTGTCTCTGACTCCCATTCTTATGTCTTTCCTTAACCAACACTGATAGTGAACTGACACTTGAGAAAGTCTGTGCTTTCCCCCAGACATATAGCCGTAGGCCATACATTCTCTGAGTGCTCTGAATCCCATGCATTTCCTTGTCATATACAGTCCTGCCTTGTTATTTTAAAGACTCAAGTTGACTGAGAGGTGAGAGGTACCAACTGTGCTTGAAGAGGCTTTTGGAGATGTCAATGGTATCACACAGGGTATTTTTTTCTCTTTCCTGCAGAGCAAAGTTAACTACACTGAACATCACAAGCAAAAAATTGAAGCTTAGAAGTTGTGATTTTTATTTTTTATAAATAATAGTGGTGTTGAGCATCTTTTTCTGTGACTTTTGGCCACTTGTGTATAGTCTGTAGAGAAATGTCTATTCAATTATTTTGTTGATTTTAAAATCATATTTTTTGTTGTCCTTATTGTTGAGTTGTTAAAGATTTTTATATATTGTAAATATTAACCTTTTATTTTCCATAGGAGTTGAAAAATATTTTTTCTCATTTCATAGGTATCCTTTCAATCTGATATGTTTTTTATAATGGCTTTTATTTATATATTTATTTATTTTAGGCAGAGGGGAGGGGAGGGAGAAAGTGAGGGAGAGAGACATTAATGAGGGCTTGCCTCTCATGTGCCCCCTACAGGGGATCTGGCCTGCAACCCAGGATGTGCCCTGACTGGGAATTGAATGGGCAACCCTCTGGTTTGCTATCCAGTGCTCAATTCACTGAGCCACACCAGCTAGGGACTATTGTGTCTTTTGCTGAAGAGAAATTTTTGATATTGACAAAATCCCACTTGTCTATTTTGTGCCTGTGTTCTTAGTGTCATGGTCATAAAACCATTGCCAAATTCATTGTCATAATGGTCCTCCTTGTACTTTTTCTCAGCATTTTAAAGTTTCAGTTCTAACCTTCAGAATTTGATCTAATTTGACTTAATGTTTTTGTATAGTATAAGACAACAACATGTCATTTGTTTTCATGTGGATATGCCACTACAGAGTGCCATTTGTTTAAAAGACTGTCTTTTCTCCATTGAACTGTCTTGGCCTTTTCATTGAAACCATGTGTTTGTGTCTTTTGATGAACAGAAGTTTTCATGCCAGTGTCACACTGTTTTGGTTACTTTAGCTATGCAGTGAGTGCTGAAATTAGGAAATATGATGCCTTCATTTTTTCTTTTTAAAAAATCATTTCAACAATTTGGGATTCATTGAATTTCCTTATGAAATGTAGGATGGATTTTTCTATTTCTGCCAGGAAGACCTTGGGATTGTGATAGTGATTGTGTCAAATATGTAGACAGTTTGGGGTCTTCCAATAAATTAATCTATTTGTTTTTCCATTGATTTGTATTTATTTTAATTTCTTTAAAAATATTCTGTAGTTTTGAGTGTACACATTTTCCACATTATTAATTAGGTTTATTACTACATATTCTAGTCTTTTGGTGCTATTGTAAATGGAACTGTTTCTTAATTTCATTTTGAAATTCTTCATTGTTGCAAAAAAAGAAAGTGATGCCAATGTTGATTTTACATCCTGCACCTTTCCTTTATTTGTGTTTTTGAAGTGTGTGTGTGTGTGTGTGTGTGTGTGGGTGTCAGAAACTCTATGGTTTGCTGCATGTAAGATTATATCATCTTTTCAAAAAGGATAGTTTTTATTTCTTTTTTTTACCAATTTATATAGAACTTATTTCATTTTCTCTCATAAATGGTGTGGTCCAAACTCCCAGTACTATGTTGAATATGTGGAAAAAAGAGCATTCTGTTCTTGTTCATGATATTAGTAAAGATTTTGAGTTTCTCCATGAAATATTGTGTTAGTTTTGGGCTGTTGTGTGTGGCCTTTATTATAGTGAAGAGTTTTCTTCCCTTCCTACAGTCAATGTCTTTTGTTAAAACCAGAACCTCTTGTCTCTAGGGAAGAATTTCACCAAGATACTGAATCAGTAGGCCAGGAAATAGAGTCTTGTTCAGGCTGAGAACTCTTTTAGATGGGAATCGTCTAGGTCTACAGTCATAAAGACTGGATTGGGCCATCTTTACTGCCTAATAATTTATTTAAACAAAGGTAAATGCTTTTTCACTTACCATAAGCTACCCATGGCCCCAAATATGGACAAAGGTGGAAAACATCTTTTTCCCAACATACATTAAAGTTTACATAAGGAGTATGACTGATGTTTTGTGAAGTAAAAAAAAAAAAGTTGTAGAACAAGATCAATAAAAGCTCATGAGAGAAAAATTGTACCTGAGAATGAGGTTATGGGACATATGTGCTGGGAAGGGGTTTTGTGTGCTACTACTACAGAGGTGTCTGAGGGAACAGGTATGGAATCACCCTGAGACTTCCAGCCAAGATAGAGGCATAATCAGATATACTTTGCTTCCTTGCACAAACAAAAGGAGGACAACAACACATTTAAAACAAAAAGTGACCAGAACTGCCAGAAAATTGAACTGTATGGAAATCCAGAAACCAAGGAGTTAAAACAGAAACATTCATTCAGACTGGTAGGAGGAGTGCAGACAGGCAGCCTGGGTGGAGAGGATGCCCAGCAAGGCAGCAGCTGGTGGACTGAGTGGGTGAGGCTGAGGCTGGCTGACTCAGGTGGCAAGGCAGCAGCTGGCAGCCTAGGATGTCATACTTTTGCATGCAGGAAAACTGGGAGGAATAACTGGGGTGTGAGACTGACCAGGCAACCCAGGTTTGCAGCATGGGAAAATAAAGCCTCAAAACTTGTGATTATAAAAACCTGTGGGGGTTGCAGCTGAGGGAGAGACTCTCAGCCTCACAGAACAGTTCACTGGAGAGTCCCACAGGGTCCTGAAATATACACAAAAACACCCACATGGTTATTAGCACCAAAAGGGCCCAATTTGCTTGTGGGTAGAAGAGGAAGTAACTGAAAGGAAGTAGCTGGCTGAGAGCAGAGCAAGTGTCAATGTTTTCTCCCCCACATACAGAACCACAACACAGCAATGTGGGTTTCCCTGTGTTGGTCAGTACCTAATGCTCTGCCCTTTACAGCATAACAGGTGTGCCAAGACAAAGAAATATGGCTCAAATGAAAGAGCAGATCACAGTTCCAAACACAGAATTAAGTGAGAAAGAGATACCCAACCCATCAGATGCAGAGTTTAAAATACTGGTAGTCAGGATGCTCACAGAAATAGTTGCATATGGTCACAAAATAGAGGAAAAAGGGAAGGCTACACAAAGTGAAATTAAGAAAAATATACAGGGGACCAATAGTGGGGGAAGAAAATTAACTATTTGGAGCAAAAGTGAGAAATAAACATTCAACTAGAAAAGAATGGAGAAATAAGAATTCAAATAAATGAGGAGAGGCTTAGAAAACTCTGGGACCAATTGAAACATTGCAACATTCAAATCATAGGGGTACCAGAAGCAGAAGAGGAAGAGCAACAAATTGAAACTTTTTTGAAAACATAATGAAAGAGAACTTCACCAATCTGGCAAAGGAAGTAGACTTCCAGGTAGTTGGGGAAGCTCAGAGAGTCCCCAAAAAGGTGGACCCAAGGAAGCACACAAAAAGCACATCATAATTACATTACCTAAGATAAAAGTTAAGGAGACACTCTTAAAAGCAGCAAGAAAAAAGGAGACAGTTATATGTCAAGCAGTTCCTATAAGACTATCAGCTGGTTACTCCAAAGAAACCTTGCAATCAAGAGGGCCTGGAAGTAAGTATTTGAAGTCAAGAAAGGCAAGGACCTACATCCAAGATTACTCTATTCAACAAAGCTATCATTTAGAATGGAAGAACAGATAAGGTACTTCCCAGATAAGATAAAATAAATGGAGTTCATCATTACCAAGCCCTTATTATTTGGAATATTAAAGGGACTTACCTAAGCAAGAGAAGATGATTAAAACTATGAACAGTAAAATGACAACAAACGTACAAGTATCAACAACTGAAACAATAAAAAACAAAAACAAAGTAAGCAAACAATTAGAACAGGAAGAGAATTAGAGAAGTGGAGATCATATGAGGGTTGTCACTGGGGACAGGGAGGGGTTAGAATGGGGGAAAAGATACAGGGAGTAAGAAACATCACTTGTATGTACAAAATAGACAGGGGAAGGTTACGAATAGTATGGGAAATGGAGAAGCCAACTAATGTGTATGTACAACTCATGGACATAAACTAATAGGGAAGAATGATGGTGGGACGTGTATGCAGGGCAGTGGGGAATAAAGGGGTGAAAAAAATTGGGACAACGATAATAGCAGAAGCAATAAAATATATATTCTTTTAAAAAGGAATTACCTTGGGGTTATATGGGGTCTGAGAGGTGCAGCTCTCTCCTTACATACTGTCACCTGAATATACACAATTGTTCTTCTGCAAATGTCAGGACCATACTCTGGTGACCTTTACATAGCTCACTGGGGACTGTGAGTAGCTGAGAACTCTGAGGAAGCAGCATGGCTCCACGTCTCAAGCCCATTCTCAATGAGTCACATTCTCTGTTTCTCTACAGAATCTGTGAAAAAGTCAACCCTCCTAGCCAGAAACACCACAGTCAGAGAGAATAAGGATGCCGTGGTCTTGACCTGCTACACAAATATGACCTCCACTCAGTGGTTGTTCAATGGCAGATATTTGCAGCTCATGGAAAGAATGAAGCAGTCCCAGGACCACAGAAGCCTCAACATAGACCCTGTCCAGAGGGAGGATGCTGGGTATTGCCAGTGTAAAGTCTCTGACTCCATCCATTCTGATAAAAGTGCTCCACTTAAGCTGGATGTGAAATTTGAGTGACCCCCCTTTCCCCTTCTATGTTGTTAAACTCTAAATAAAGTGTTTTTGCATCTGTTTGGTCAGAGTCACTGAAGAAACCAGACTGATGCAGTGAGCTAAGGAGCTGGGTTTATCAGCCGGGAATAAGAGGGAAAGTGGAGCCAGCCAAGAGAGGTTGGGGAGCCAACCAAGGGAGGTTGGGACTCTCTCGGTTGATCTTAGGTCAGGGTTTTTAAAGACAAAAATCTGAGAAGGGTATCAGAGTTTGATTGGCTACAGCTGGTTGCTGGCTGCAGGTTCAAGTTAAAGCTGCATCCTGTTATGCCAGATAGGCTGACCCCAGACCCTAATCTTCATCTCTTGTTCCTGGGTAGGGTCTGCAGGCAGCTTCCCATGGTGCCATTTTATAGCCTGGTGGTTTTCCATTCCTTCTAGGGCTGCCTAGCTCTGTCAGCATCATTAAACAGATTTGTTCTGGGAGCGAACAGTTCTTAGAAGACTTGCACTGAGTCAATATACACTAAAAAATGTGAGCTGACATTGCCATTGCTGTTTATTTAAGGTCACATTTGAGACCAACACCCCCCTCGGTTTGGTCACATGTATACCGTGTCCACAGAGGAGGTGACATTGTGTCCCTCAGAGGATGAGCAGTGGTCATGTGTTAACCAATGGGAGCAGATGATGAGCTCACAGAACCTGAGCTCTCTCTCTTCTCCCTGCAAGCATGAGGGGCCACCAGGACACAGTTGCAGACAATGGGAATGACAAGAGGACACCCATGTGAGTAGCAACACTGATCTTAGTCCTTCTCTTAGATGTCTTTCGAAAGATTTCTAAATTCTCTTGAGTATTCTAATTTGTATGTCAATACAATTATCTGCATGAGTTTAGTACATTTGTGTTCTTTGGTTATTAAGATATAATTGGAAACTTTAGTAACAAAACCCAGCTTTAGCTCCAATGTCTTGTTTTACCTTGATGCCCCCAGAATTAGAAATGTCCTCACACTTGAGAGAGTTAACTTTGATCTCTTTGGTTTTTGGGTATCTGTTGGAGAAGAGGACACCACCCAAATCTAGAGAGACTGCAGGTGAAGTGTGTGGGTGAGGCTTCCTAACCTCAAGGGGCTGTTAAAACTCCCCATCTTAGGTTTTATCGAAAAACCCTCATCAGAGCAAACTATGTGATGAATGTTGGTTCCTCTGCACTTAGGTAACTAATCAGGCTAAATCAGGTGACACCAGCCATGTTGTAGGATCGAGAATACAGTTCTTTCTTAGTGATTATATATGATGAAGGTGAAGATGACAGTAAAGAAAAATACAGTGTCAGAGTAAATATCTCCAGAAGCACAGCCTTCTGGGTGATCTAATCCTGGGTTTTTTCAGGGAGCCTCAGGTATTTTGCACCTGTTTGTAAATTGCAGGAACTGATAAAGATGCAAACTGAGTCTTGGCTGTAAGAGATCTCCATGTGTTTCCCTCCTCTGGGAAGAAAGCTGTTTTGTTATGACACAGGGGTCTTTAGACAGTGGCTTCCTGATTGCAAGCCTCTGACCTCCAAATTTTTAGAGAATTTTCTGCATGATATATTTGTAATTTGTTATTGAAGATCAATTTTGTCCATTTGAAATATACAGAGTCTCCTTAAAATCCTCTTGCTAGTGTATGGTTCAGAAAGTGTCTGTCACAGAGGTCTGTGCCCATCAATTAAAATGTAATTGTCATGTGTCCCAGGCTCTTTGGGAGAGAAGAAGCATAACTTGGGTGAAGACCTTTAAAACCGTGATGTAAAAAGACATCCTATGAAGATTTTATGAAGTTTTACTTTTCTGTAAAGCCAGCTAGCAAAGAGAGATGCCTTTATTCTTTCTCCTGTTCTAAAGTCTCCACAGCCTTCTGTCTTAGGGATGCTGTGTTCCGGCTCACTACACTATTGCACGGCCTTTAAGAAAGTCTTCCTTGCCTCTTTAAATTCTCCTAATGCATACTTCACTCTGACATCACCTGCTTGCTGTTACCTGATCCTGTCATCTTGCTCACAGTGTCCATCCTTGCCATATTTTCACATCTTCCAATTAATTTTAATCTGGCTGTAATTTCCCAAGTAAATGTATCTAGTTGTCCTGCCTTCATCCTGAATTGGTTTCCACAGCAAAAGGTGACCTGACTGCCATGAGTTTTCTGGGAATGAGGTTGCTTTGAAGTGGCCTTTGTCTTAGAATCAGAGGAAAAGGGCAGGTATGAAACTCTGCACCTCTGCAGCGCCCTAACCATCAACAATTTTCTCATTTTATGTACATTTTGACTCATCCCCCAGGAACAACTTTACAGAGGTTTAAAAAATCTTGTCATGGAACTCTGAAACTAGAGTAAACATGCTCGTCCCTGTCCCATCTTCCCTGTGCAGGTCTGCCCTGGACAACCCTCTTCCGTGCCTCCTGTGACAGGGACCTCAGGTAGAGGTCAGTGTGCTGGAAACCCGATGCACCAGGCAGGAAAAGTAATGAAACAGGAAACATGGGAGAACAATCAAAGGAGAGATGAGATGAACACCCGATTGAGGACTAGGAGTCTGAAAGGCGATGAAGATTTGTAAGACTGGGGAACACCATGAGTACAGAGGATTCAGTGAGGGAGGTACTTGGCCTACAGGGTAGTCAGGTGAGCAAAGGGATTGTTATTGGGCCTGGGCAATGTATGGAATGCAGGGCAGGCTAGAAGGTGAGGACCAGATTGAAGGCCAGAGGTGTCCAGTCTCTATTTCAACCCAGTGGAAACATGTCAGCAGGGTTTCAAAGTGTGGTCTGAGGGCTGCAGTTTTTTGATAGCTTTGGAGAGCTGAAATAGGTTAAACTCACCCCTGTACTGTAAACATGTGCCTCAGCTGAGTCAACCAGTTAGCAGAGTTTAAGGGATTTGCATGTCTGAAAGGCTGACTGGGTGCCTGAGGAGAGGTAAAAACAGTGTCTGGTGGTGTGAGTGCTTGGGAGGGGGAATTGAGGGCTGGGAAGAGATTGGAGTGGTGACTTTCACTTCTTTGCTGACTAGTGACACTGTAACTTTCTGTCTCTGAATGTGAATGCAATGATACTTTTGAAGACAAAATGAAGACAGTCTTAAATTTATCATCTACCTCTCTTGGTGGTAAGTATGGTCAATTTTCACACACACACCCACCCATGCACACAGCTGGTTTCCTTTCAGTGACTTTGCCCCTCTCAACTCTTCTGAGAGGTTTCTTTGCACCCTAACAAGAAGCTTATTCATTAGAGAAAGTTAATTATGTGAGACCTTATTTGATTCCATTAAATTGTTTCCTTAAAAAAAAGCTATTGCAATTAGTAACACTTCACCTTCTTTTTCTTCCATATAATGCACACTTCCATACTAGAACACTAACTCCCTTTAATGCCTTCATAAACATCAATAAAAAAAAATAGAGCTTCCATGACCACACAGAGCAACTGACTTGGAAAGTCCCCAAACTGCTCATCTAAGATATCTCCCTCCCCATCATCCTTTTTAAATTATTCTTTTATTTTACACCTTAGACTCTTAAACCCTCCTGAATAATTGATCTTTTCAATCCTCCAGACACAATCTTCTTGATCAGATTTTATGCCCTGACCAACCTTGTTCCTCCTACCTGGGCCCCTGAGTCACTGACAGTGATTGAAGCTTTGTGCCTCCTCCTTCATCATGTGCTCTGGAGGGTCTCAGATGCCTCAAGACTGAGAGCCTGAGTTTTGAAAAGCTACCTGGAAACAGAAAATGAACCCACAAGAAACGTACACTTTATAGATATCATGCCCAGAATTTGCCCTCTTCACGCTTCATGTTCTCAAAAGTTCTAGAGGTCTTAAACTCAGATTAATTGTGTTAAAGAACACATAACATTTCATTCACTATCCTGAACCAATAACCAATAGACTTTTGACACTTTAGTAGTGGTATGTATATATATACACTCATATGCATGTGCATGTATGTAAATACATATATATGCATATTTGTATACAGACATTATTGTAAAGCAGAGCTCTAGTAACAGTAAACAGTAAAGTGGGAAATCTATAGCTGTGGAAAAACAACACCCCATTCCCTTTTTCCCTAAGTACCTAGAACTTTAGAGAACAGAGTGTGTCGTTCGGGGTTTCCATGTAAGAAACAGTAAAATATATTAAGGTTTGGGGACCTCTGGGGTTCTCTGTGTGGTGCTGACAGACCCAGGACCAAGGCACAGTAGAGGCTAAGGCCAGGGGGAGGGGCAGGTCATCCACTCAAAAGGACACATGTCTCCATCATCCTTGTTATTGCAAGTGAGCTCCACAGGCCAGCAAGTTCAGCCTTTCCTGAGAGCTTGTGCGATGCAGAGTCACCCCACACCTGCCAAGTCAGAATCTGCATTTTTAACAGGATCTGCAGACTTTCCCTGGGCACAGGAGAGCAGGAGGGCCTGTCCTCCATCCATATCACAAGATCTCATTCTGCCTGGGCATCCATGTTAGCAGGGCAGCTGCTGAAGCAGCATTTCTAGGGTACACCTGTGCTTCATAACACTCACAACATTTCACAGCCCATCTGATGCACAGCAGTGGTGAAATGTCTATGACAAGTCAGTCCCAGAGTGACCGTTCTGAAGGAGAAAGTCAAATGTGAAAGAGAGAGACAACTGTGGGGAGGGCACTAAGCAACTGCAGGGAGCTGTGGGGGAATATCCAGAACATGGACATCCCAGGCTTCTGCTTTTCCAAAGTGTGTGTGTGTGTGTGTGTGTGTGTGTGTTCAGAGGCCTCAGCATTTCTCAGAAGGCCTACATATTAAAAACAAAACAGTGAACTGGAAGGAGGAGACTTGTGTGGCAAAAATGAGGGGGAGGTGAGGGCCTGAGGCAGACACTGCATATGGCCCAAGTGACCAGTGAGGTGATCTTGCCATAAGAGGAGTCTCAACACACAGGGAGGAGGGACAGCAGATTCTACCACTTTAGACAGAAGTGCCTGTGAGCCTTATTGCACCTCAAGCTCTTCTCGTAGAGGAAGGGACAGAGCAGACTGCACACATATGGAATCCCCCTCTATATCCCTACCCAAAGAGGACTTGTGCCCTGGCAAAATAGTGTGCTGTCAAGTAAGTAAGAGACAATCCCTGGTGGTAGAAGAAAGTAAGGAAGTCAAAGACTGACTGGGATCTGCTGGAAAACACAGCCCTCTGAGATGAGACAGAGGGCTTCTTTCGGACCTGAGGGGAAAACACAGGGAAGCAGAATAGGATGGGGGAGAGAATAAGCAACAGGAACATCTCCTGAACTGGAAGTGTGTAGGGGCAGGAAAACATCAAATGCTCTTCACTTCTTAAGTTATTCATCACTGAGTACTGAATTTTGAAAACTGACAATAGTAATAACAATTTATGTCAGGTGACATCAGAAGAAAAGTTAACAAGAATCACTAAATGTCACTCTTACCAACAGCCACAAAAATGGGTAAACATATCACAGCCGATGGTGGTACCTGGGATCACTCATTCAGTCACCCACAGGTATTGACAGACACTGGAGTACAACAAGTTCCCCCAAGACCCCATCAACATGGAGCACCGTCAACATGTGGAAGAGACAGGCAAAAAGATCTAGGTGTGGTGTCAGGAAACCACAAGTGCCATGAAAGGAACAGAGCAGGGACAAGTCAGAAAGTGAAGACACGTGGTCTTTAAAGGAGTTGGGGCATGAAGGTGTCTCTCAAATACAAAATGGAGTGTCAGCAAGGGTCTGAGGAACATAAGGGCAAGTGTCGGGCAGATACCCAGAGAAGAGAATTTGAAACACAAAAAAATAACAGGCTTATGCTGGTCAAGTCAGGGTGGCCATACTGCTGACCTTGACCTTGGGAGACATACACACACTCATACTCACACAGAGCAAGGCTGAGAGAGGAGGAGACCTGCTCAGGGTCCAGGATCTCATCTCTTCATCTCAATACAGAGATCCAAATATTAATCTATTTCTGTTTTTCCTCCTGGTCTCATGCTTAACGTTCTGGAACCAGCCCAACAGTCCTGAACTTGCTATTGTGTCAACCATTGCTGCCAAAGAAAAGCATGTGTTTCTGTGTATCTTCAGTCAGCCTCCCAATGATGTAGGTTTTATGTGGTAGAGGGGCAGAAGGGAGAAACCCCAGGTAACGTATTGCCTCTATTGCAGTAGACTTAAGAGGGTATATGCAACCAGTCCTCCATACAGTGGTTTAGAGAAAATAAATTCAGATTAATCTTTGTGGTTGCAATCATCACCTTAGAGGATACAGGATCTTACCCCATGGTAGTCTGCCTTTGAGAGAAAACAAAAGATTTGGACAGCTCCATGTGTACAGTGAGTGATTTCTCTCTGACCTCTGGGTGTCAGGTGGGGTGAACTCTACTCACACACAAGACTGACAGCCCTGGACTCTGCCTCCATCCCCCTCTGCATCACGTCCCAGGGTGGGTTTGGACATTGATTGTAAACACACACAGTGAAGACAAATTCCTAAAATCAGAGTTTCCTTTGTGAATTACACCCCTGAACATAATCCCACAAACAGAAGAACCAATTTGATGGAACAAATCATTAGAGAGTGACCATTCTCAGTCCAGCCTTCAGAGACCCTCCCAGTGACCATGGCTTTGATACCTAACTTGCAGGTCACAAACAGGGCCTTTCCTGATGGACTCCCTGGAATCCAAATAGAATCTCAGTTGAGAAGCCTTTGTTCAGACGCCTATTGCAAGGCACCTGACTCGAGTGACCCTGTGAGCCTGTCAGGTTGGGCTGGGCCTCATGAAAGGTCTGACTGGCAGCAATGATTTCCCAGGTTCCTGTGTCACAAGGCTTTTGAGCTGGTCACCAGCCAGGGCTCACTCTTAGAACCACATCAGGGCAGGGGCAGAGCCTAGATTTTTACCCCTCAGGGTGTGTAAAAGGCAAAAATGAGCAAGATTCCCAGGTGTTTTGTGGACTGTCCCAGAAAGTGTAAGAGAGTCCAGAGAAAGATCAGCATCCCCAGGGAGGAACAGAGGAGAAAAGATGTTCCTGGTGGTTCCTGCTCCAGAAAGGGTCAGCCCAGGAAGTTATCTTTTGGTGTCAATCAACCACAGGTGCCTCTTATTTCAGCAGTTCCCCCATGTCAAGAATTAGGTCAGATGCTGTGAATACTTTAAGGTTAATACCCTGACAATGTGGCAGTCAAATCTTCATTCTCCTTCACTGAGAAGAAACTGAGGCACAGGGAGATACAGTCTCTAAATCAGAGTCTCACAGGCCATCAGCAGCTGATCAGAGTCATCTGAGGTCTGTCTGCAGCTGTAGCTTTTTCCTCTCCTCCACCCCAGGAGACCTTTTAGGCATCTCTAGATCCCAAGAACAACCATTGGTTTTGATTTTTTGTATGCTTCCTCAGCTCAGATGGATACATTTATTAGAGTGATAAGAATTAATTAAATTTTACTCTAGAACAAAATTAGCTACAGTAACCACCAGGGTTGATACTTGGAATGCTCAGGCCTCCCCATCAAATAGCACATCCTCACCTTTCTGCACCACATCTGGAATCTCTTGTTTGTTTGTTTTTTTTCTGATGTGTTGCTGTCACTCCATCTGGAGTATAAAAGAAAAGAACTTTGCTTCTCACTCCCCACTCTACACCTAAAACCATCTCGGAGACCAACATAAACACTCAGTTATTCTTGAAGAATTAAGAAGAAATAAATGGCGATTAGATGAATGAATGGATGAGTAAATAAATGTTCAAAATCTTTCAAAGACTAGAAGTCAGATGTAGAGTTCTTGGAAGTGTAACCACACAAGACAGGCTCCCTGTACCTCCAGGAGCAGAGCCCCATGTCTCAAATGCTTTGCCTCTTTCTGGAGAAATATTCCTTTATGCATTGGTCTTAGGCCCTAAAAGTAATAATTTTTACTTACAAAATATTTTTATTTATTTTCAAATTGCTATTTAATTACCACCACACATAAATGGTCTACAAAGACCCAAATTTAGGCAACTTCCTGCTGCCCCCTTGCGGTCGCACACTCCTGCATTTGCAGAAGCCCTCCCCTGCCCTCAGCAGAGGGGGAATAAATAAAATGGCCAAGGGCAGAGCACATGGTTCTGCTGCCACAGGTAGCTCCTGCCTGTTTCCCTCACTTTTCTAGCTCACTTTGGACTCTGCTCTATCACTCCTTGGCTTACTGGCTCATATCAGTCACACTCACTTTGAATATCCTGATGAAACAGTGTGCAGCCAAGAGTGGGGGTGGGGGGCAAAAAGGGATTTGGAATGGGGTCCAGAACTCAAGGTGTCTAGGAAATATTAGAAAGACATATAAGATGTCCTCAACCCTTCCCCCTCAGGTGTGAGTTGGGGGAGGGACATGTGGAGCAGGAACATGCAGAGCTGTTTTGTACAGCAACAGCTTTGCAGCTAATCCATTGCATTGTCATTTAACATATCTACAACTTTTAAGTGGCTGCATAAATATGTTAAATAGCTGTGGCCATGCTCTGAGCCAGGGCGATGGAAGGAAGTTTCCCCCAAGATGTAACTGGGGGCAAGTCTTCTGAGTTACAGCACCTGCATAAGAGCTTGGAGAAGATTGGCTGCATGAATGGGGCTACCCCTGCCCAGACTCACGATGGCAGCCCAGTAAACGTGGAATAATACAGGAATGCTGGCAGGTGATACTGATTGTAGGAGTAGTCGGAAATGCGGGTACAGAGGAAGATTGGCACGGGGATTTAAACCCAGACATGGTAGCCATGGAGGAGGACAGTACCACACAACTTTGGCAGAGTGGGGACCCCTTCCCCGCAGCTTAAGTGAAAAGGGAAACACGAGGTTTCTCCAGAGGGCAGATACCTGCAGCTTTGGTAGAAGAGGACCAGGCAGCTTTGGGGTGCTCCCTTTGACCGCAGGTCTTGGGAAGCAGAAGAGACTTTGCCTGGAAGAAGGGTGAAAGAACTCTTGCCAGGAGGCCATGAGAAGGTGCCACATGGCTTTGGATTGATTGGAGATCCTTCCTGGACGGTGACACAGCCGATTGTTCCAGAGGCCTGAATCACGGACTTTTGCTTCTTTTCCTGAGTTACAGTATCCTGAATTAGGGCAGAGGGAGGAGGAAGAACTGTGTGTGTCTGTGGGTATCCAAAAGGACTTTGATATTTTAATGAAGACATTAGGTCACTATTTTAAGTCTGTAGAGCATTAAATAAACAGTTCCTTTCCTTTTCCCAAATCTCTGGCATTGAGAGATGTCTTTCCTATAAGGCAGTGGGCATAACGAACTTAGTGGGGGATCCTTTCAGTAGTAGTATTTCGGTGTACCCCCCTTGGCTCCTTGCTCTGTAACACTGAAACATGTGTTGGCCCTTGGGCCTGAGTACTGACCTGACCACCAGCCTGCTCCTGGTCCCCATGTGTTATTCCTGCTGAAACTTGAGTCTCCAGGATGTCCTGAGATATTGTACCTATAAAAACACACCTTGGTCAAACCATGGATGTCTTTTCAGCCTGAAGCAATGGCCTCTTGTCAACCAGGCCAGTCACCTGTTCAGTGAAGAAGCAGAAGTTTGGGATCATCTCTGATTTTTAGTCCACCGTCTTGCCATGATCAAGCCCCAATACTGAACTGACACCTTAAGAAGCCTGTAGTTTTTAGACACAAAGCTAAAGGACTTACAATCTCTGAGCACTGGATCCCCACATATTTATTATTTGATACATGTTGGGAACCGCCCTGACTGGTATCAGAGGCTGAAACCCCCGCCTAGGCTAAGGCTAAGGGAACGCCCTTGGAACCGTAAGCCGGCAAGGAGATAAAAGCTTATCTTCCTGGCAGGAATGCTGCTTCTGCTGCTTTATTCATGACTGAACCCCCCAAAGCTTGGTCGGTTAGCCAAAGACGGGTAAGATTCCCCACGGGGGGAACGACCTAAGCCAGGCACGATCACTTTGGGAGGCCCCCCAAAAGAAGGACTTGGGGGGGGCTGCAGCAAAAGGGGGTGATGGACCCTCGCTCCTCGGCTTTGACATAGCCTGAGTTCTCAGTGTCTGGGAGAAAATCTCCTTATCTCTTGGTTACCTAGTTCCCTTGCTCCACCTAAGCCTGAAACAATGACAGGGTGGTGCAGCTCGGTACTGAGAAGTGCGGATTCCCCAGGGTGATCAGGCCTAAGAAAGAATATGTAAATTACTGTGAAACGTCCTTTGTTTAGAATGCTCTCAGTTGAATGAGAAGGGTCTTAGGAGGAAGTTAGTTTGTTCCTCAGTCTTACAGCTCTTTGAGCCCCAACTCAATAGACCAGCAGCGTCCTTTGTTTTCTATAGTTCATTACTTCCCCTAATGAGTACTGTACTTTACCTGAATTATTATGCAAAGTGAGCCCAATAAAAGCAGGTATGGACGGTAAATCAGGGCGCTCCCCACTAGGGGGGGTGGCCATTTCGTCCCTGCTTCCCCACAGAAACTAGTTTGTCTCTGTGCATGTGGTGTTTTTTCTCGCGTGTTTATCGTCGAGCCATCCACAGCATTCCGTGGTCACTGCTGGCCGGTGACCCACACGCAACAGATACACAGACCTGCCTTATTTCTTTAAAAACAGAAGTCGGCTGAGTGGTGCAAGTTGTAAGCTCTGCATGAAGAAACCTTTGGAGGACTCAAAGGTACCACACAGGGCAATGTTCTCTCTAATACCTTCATATCAGAAATACCTACACCCAACGCCAGAAGCAACAACTTCAATCCTGAGGTTTATTGTTTGTGTTTTCCAAATAACAGTGTTGTTGAGCATCTTTTCATGTGCTTATTGACCACTGATATATCTTCTTTGATAAAATGCATATTCAAGTGCTTTTCAATTTTCAATATGGTTTTGGTTTTGTTGTTGCTGTTGAGTTGTAGGAGAATTTTCCATATTCTGCACAAGGGAGAAAATAGCTGAGCATTCAGTGGGGGCATTTGGAGTCTTGAGAGTGATGAGAGATGGTAAGATTGAAACACCGTGAATGCAGAAGATGAGCTGAGGTAGTTTAGAGATTTGTGTCAGGAGGAAAGTGGGAGTGAAGATTTGTCAGACGAGAAAAAAGGTTGGCATAAAGCCTATGGAAGGTAAAGAATAAAGCCAGTCTTGGAGAGGTAAAAACAAAATTGAGTGTCAGAGATGTCCCGTCTCCACTTCCAACAGAGTAGAGATGTGTGCTGCTGGCTCTCCAAGTGTGTTCTGCAGAAAGAGTTTTCACAGGGTCTGGGAGTGCTGTAAAAAGTCTTATTTAATTCTTATACCACCAGATGTGTCTCAGCTGAGTCACCAATTGGCCTTGCCTTAGGGAAATTGTATGTTTCAGTGAGTCAAGCTGACTAGAAATGTTCAGACAGGCAAGGGAGTGGCTAAAAGAGTGTGAGAGAGGGGGATTGAGGTCTGAAATGAACTTGGAGTGAGCTGGGTCTTTACTTATGGATTGGCTCCTCAAAGTGAATTTTTGTGATTCCACAGGTAAGTAAGAGCCATGTAACAGGTCACAGTATTGGAGTGGTTGATGCCAGTGATCAGGGCTTCCTGTCTTTGTCTAACCCAGGATGTAACACTCCCATCTGTGATGCATGCTGCTCTGCCCACCTGATGTTATGATGGTGGGTGTGATAGCACCCAGGGCATGATGAGTATTTCCAGCGACGTGGTCACAACACAGCCTCCATTGTGACCTTTCATTTTCCCTGAGGCTAGAAGCCCCTTCAAAATGAGGTTTCTAGTTTTAGAAATGCCATGGCCTGGCTACAAACCCAAGAAATCAGCATGTAATTGTCTAAGTAGGTCTCACCAGAGGCTTCACAAATTCCTTTCTATTCTCCTATCATTGATGAGATAAAGGTAGAAGTACATCAACTTGTTCTTTAGTCTGGAGGACATGGCCAGCTGGGCCCAGACTATTGGAGCCATAGTAGGCTCAAAGAGGTGGAAGATCCCAGAATGGTCACAGATGAGGATGTCCCCACAGCTTATGCTTTGCTGAAATTGCTATCACTAGAGCTGATGTTATCACTGGTGTCACTGTTGTCACTTATGTCACTGTTTTAAACCTCAGACATGAGTAGGCATTTGCTTACAACTTCTGGAACACATGAGCCCTAGAAGGCATTAAGTAACTTATTTTGTTCATCTTTAGTGGTGAAGCCTCTAGTTATTTTGAAAGTGTGCCGCTCAGGCTGGATGTGAAATATCCGTGACATTCCTCCTCTGGTATTAAACTTTAAATAAGATTTTGAATTATAAAATAAACATGTTGATAAGGTAGAAAGTTTTCAGAAGATTTGCATTTAGTCGATAAATGCTCAAAACCATGAGATAATTATCCACGGAACTAAACAACTCTAACAAAGAAGCTGATTCCTGTGGCATCAGCCATATGTAGGCCTCCCTGAAAAGTCTCTGTTTTGGGAGCTCCATGATATGGAGCTCAGGCCAGATATCAATGTTTTATTCTTTGTTGTTTTCACACACTCCACATGCCTGTCCTTAGACTGTTCACAACCAAACCATGGTAATTTGAAATAAATTCTTCCCCAGTTCTGTTTTCATTTCCTTCCTATTGTGGCCTCTGGGTTATTCTGTGAAAATCATTGATGACCCAACCAGAGGTGGATTGTTGGTTGGTAAGCAGAAGTATTCATAGGGGGGAATTGTCTACATATAGTGAGGATGAAGACTGTAAACTCTGGTAAGTTTGAGGTTGTTTGGAATTCTATGAACTCGAGAGGCCTTTGGACTGCCAAAAAGAAGTGCTTCACAACTATCAACAACTGAATTCCCCCAAAACAAAAACAAAAACAAAAAGGAACTACTCAAACACCTAGAACAGGAACAGATTCTCAGAAATAGAGATCCTAAGGGAGTTATCATTGGGAAGCTGGAGGGGGGGAATGGGGGAAACGGTAGAGAGAATAAGAAGCATAAAGGGTTGGTATGAAATAGACAGGGGTAAGTTAAGAATAGTATGGAAATGGAGAAGCCAGAGAACTTATATGTAGGACCCATAGACAGGAAGTAATGTGGGGAATGATACTGGGGGCGGGTACAGGGTGGACGTGAATAAAGGGGTGAAAAAATGGAACAACTGTAATGGCATAACCAATAAAATATATTAAAAAAAGAAGGGCTTTAGGAGTCTTAGGAAAAGGCTAAAAAGTGAGTGAGAGGCTGTCATTCCTGCTGAGGGAAGACCCATGGAGCTAGTGCTCTGAAGTGGGGGTTCCATTCATCCAGATTTGGGTGAGCATGAAGGGTGAGACACAGTGTTGGGAGAAAGGAGAAAGTCTTGAAGATTCCGATTAGTTCCATGACAGTGGGACAGGATGAAACATTGGATGTAGAGGTTGTTAAGAGCCATAGGACAGAGGTCACTAATATGGGACAAGCAGGGATAAAGATGAGCATTGTGAGGAGTGCTAGGAGTCTGTAGAGCAGTAAAGTGTTGTAGGAAGGGGATGCAGTGAACCCAGAATATGTGCGAAGGGAGTTTTGGGGTTTGAGTCTGGAAGGTGGGTGGAGTATGGAATAGTCAGACTATGAAAGGGGCTGGAAAGGATACTAATGCAGGTGGGGAACAGAGAGTAGCCTTGGTGGTGAAATCAAATCGAAAGACAGAAGTGTTCATTCTACTTCTGACCCAGTAGAGAAGTGTGTAGTTGATTTTCAAAGTGTGTTCAGGGGGCTGCAGTTTTCACATGGCCTGGGAGAGCTGTGAGAAGCCAAACCTCACCCTTGTACCTCAAGACCTCACTCAGCTGAGTCAACAAGATAGCCAGGCCCCAGGGAATTTGTGTGTCAGCAATGAAGTCTGACTAGGAGCCTGGGGACCGTCAATGATGGGGCTCATAATGAGTGTTCTGTGACAGGGGTGTTTGAGGGCCAGGGTGAGCTGAAAGTCAGTGGATCCTTTCTCTTTCAGTCAGAGTGGACTGTCTGTGATTCTACACATAAGAGCTATGTGACAGGTCACAGTGCTGGAGTGGTCAAGCACAGCCACTTGTTGTTTACTTGGGAAGGAAAGTGCAGCATGTCCTAGACTATTGGAGCCATGAAAGTCTCACAGATGTAGCAGATCCCTGAACAGTCACAGGTGTCAATATCCCTACAATTCAAGCTTTGCTTAAACTTCTGATCAAGAGAGCTGATGCTGTCACTGAAATCACTGTCATCACTGATGTCACCATCTTAGAGCATCAACATCAGCAGGAATACACATTTATATATCAGAGCACTTGCCTAAGGAATTTTTTAAAAGCTTGTTTTGCATGTCTTTAGCAGGAAGGCCTCTAGTATTTACAATTAAGTGTGACATTAATTGTAGGTCTGTAAGATTTTTATGATGAGTTTGGGGTGGAATTGACTTGGTGGTTGAACACATCCTTTTCTAGTGCTATAAATTGCCAGCTTCCTGTGAAGTCAATTAGAACAGGCTGTCATAGGTTTAATGTCTGCTTTTGCTATCATGGAATTCTTAATGACTTTGGAATAAAGAGCCCTGCATTTGCATTTGTTACATACTTTTTCTGGTTCTGCCTGGAGGAGTGACCTTGGTTTGAAAAAAGTGGTTGGATCTTACTGGGGAATGCAATTTGTAATGTGACCACCAGAGGGTGATACCAACACACTGTAACTTGGAGAAGCTGTAAAGGGATGTGCAGGAGCCTTTTGCTTTTTCCCTTAGAGGTGTATCATTAGAGGTGTCTAATGAGAAGGACCACCCTTCCCCCACACTTGTAGCTCACAGAAGGATGGTTCTCCATCACTGATGTACTTCAGACTTTTAAATTTAAAATATCACAATTGAATCAAATGTGAATAGCATTCAACAGACACAATAAAGTCTACACTAAATATTTGATCTTAGGAAAATAGTCGACAGGCTGTGAGAATGCATGTGTGTATGTTATTGAGCAATGTCTTTGGATCATTTGGGGGGTATTGTTTGTTAGGGGCAGACATGTTGAGCATGGCCCAGACAGAGAGGCCAGGACCTTCCTGTGATCATGTTGAACAGCACAGACAGGGGCACAGGACTTATCACAGTAGAGTCTGGTGCTGTTGTAGATACAAGAAAGAACATCCAAGAGGAGGGGCAGAGGAACTGGCTTTGCCCACTCTGTGAATATCAGACTGAGAATAATAACTTCATGGTTCCAGCCCCAGTGGGAGTTAAAATCTCATTGGGGTTGCAGGTGATCCCATTAAAAATGCCCCCTTTGGGCATTACACACTGATTAAGGTTTTTCTGAGAAAACCAAACATTGTGGCTTTTTGTGCAAATGCCATCAGAGGGACACTGACATGCTTTTGTGTTAGTTTTTCTTTAATATAAGGAGTGTATAACTTAAAAATTATAACCCTCTGTTTGTGAAACAGTATCAACACCAGTTTATAAAAGGTCTGCCTTTTTTTAGTACAGTATTACTTACTTAAATTAACTTATATTACTCATATATTTGGAAGCACATTGAGGTTGGATCCTCCAGAATGATCTTCCAACTGGACTGAAGACTTGCCTCACAAATGAAACATGCTGCTACTTCTTGGGAAATGCACACACTGCACAGCCCTTCTGCAGCCTCTGTAGCAACAGTCAGGGACTCACCACCTCCATCGCCCTCAATGCTGAAAGAGGCACAACACACATATCACCAGACCACTTCCATGTTCTTGAAGTGTCACATGTATTTGTTTTTTAGAGATTTTGGGAATTGCCGTGTTCAGTGTCTTAGTTTTTTGTATTTTCCAAAGGGTTCATGAAAAAAAGAGCTAAGCCATTTTGGGGTACACATTTTAGTTATTAAGGGCACCTCAAATGAAACCTGTGCACAACCAAGCATTTCATCCTCCCAAATTCTCAACCTGATCCTCTCAGACTCTTTCCCCTTTCAGTCAAGGTCAACTCCATGCTTTCTACACTCAGGTATAAAATCTTGGCATTATTCGTGATGCCTCCCTTGCTCTCACAGTCATCTCTAATCCATCAGCTCACCTGCAGTCTGTTTCCAGTGTGTAGATGAAACCACAGCTTGAAGGTCCAAGCCATCATTGCTTCTGCATGAGGTAATGTAATAGTCTTCTAACTGACCTTTGGCTGCCTACCTTTCCCAAATATCAATCACACCAGAAAAAGATCTGTAAATCTTTAGAAATGAATTCTTTTAAAACCCAAGCCAGGTCATTTTTTGTTTCTTTGTTTGTTCCCAAACCCTCCTGTCACTTGCATCTCGATCACAACAATTCCATTTTTTTTTACCACAGTCCAAAATGTCCCACATGAGTGCTGCTCAAAGTGGTCATCTACACAGAACACAAAGGTTTTGCCAGATTGTGAAGGAACTCAGTGCTTTGGTTCAGGAAGCCTTGCAGTGAGGATCATGTACACTGAGGTAAACAGGACACTAAGTGATGTGGTTGGTGTACTTTCTGTCCCAGGCATTTTAATTTCACAAAAATCACTATTTCATCGCACTGCCCTAGAAAATCCAGTTCCGGTTTATGTTTCCTGTCATTCTTTGTATCCCATCTACTCTGGCCAGAGTGGTCTTCTGACGTTCAAGTATGGCAAGCAACCCCCTGGTCCATCTCTACTGCAGAAGCCATTCTCTCTTCCTGAAATAAGCTTTTCCAGAAATCTCCTTGACCCACTTGTCCCTGTTTCATATCTTCCTCCAATGTCACATAGTCATGAAAACTTTTCCAGACCATCTTACATATGAAAATAACCCCAAACCCACCCATTTTCGATCTCCTCCATTCAACTGTTTTAACCTGTAGAGGGCCTCTCACCATCTGAAATGCCATTTGTTTATTTTTTGATTATCTTATATCATCACTGAAATATCAGCAGCATTGAGCCCAGAACTGTCAGGTTAGATCTGTGTCCCTACATCCTCTATAGTCCTGGGCAGATTGTGAGTTCATTGTTTAAAAAGGCATTGAAATCACCTGTTAATATTTGCATAGTATAAAGTGAGTAAAATCTCTTCAGTTTTAGTGCTTATAAAATGTAAATGATTCCACCACTGTTAACCTGTAGGAGTCATGTAAGGAAGGGCCTCCTTCCTGATATCAATGGTGATGTAGCACAAGACACTGAACATAAAATTTTGCATGACTGGCACAGTGAATAACCTGAAAACAAATTCAATCACAGCGAGAAATTATTTATTTATTTTTTTCACAAGGCACAAAACACATCAAATACTGGGTGAAGTTGTCTGGAGAAGAGACACTGGAATGCTTTTAAAGGTCTGTGCTCCTGGGTTATTATGACTCTACTCAGTCTCTGGAAGGGCCCTGAGAAGTCTGCACTCTTCTTCCACTGTGTTTCAGAGACAAAGGGCTCACAGTGGAATTGTCCTATAACAAGGCACAACACCCTGCTGAACTCCTCTGTTGTCCTCTGTACCTGCCTACCCATGCTACATGGATTAGACACATGGATCAGTGTTTCTATTTTTTACTGAATATTGAGTCTTTGAGTCACATCCTAGTTGACATGAGTGATCTTTTTCCTCTCTGACATCACGGCTAGATTTTTACACTTCCTCAAAAAAGGACACATTTATGAAAGACAGGATCATTGACTATCTACAGGACATGATCTAGATATTTTGAAAGGGCATTACAGTTTTAGGAGCATATTATGTTTTGCAAAGGACAATGTCTTTACAATTAATAAGATGACATGGTCATTTCATGCTCTTTAAGGACAAGCTCATTACTTTGAAAACAATGTGTATGGAAATTTTAAATAAAGATGATTATTTTCTTGTTTGAAAAGAATATGCTATTATTTTAATAAATGGCTTTCTTAAGGGCATTTACAAATAACAATTTCAGTTACCAAACATGAGTCATTGATTTTTGTAAAAATATTGTTTACATTAAAGATAAAGCAATTATGTTCAAAGCCAAAATGATTATGAAACAAAACCAAGAATATCAATTTCTAAGCTAATTTACTTATAAAAAAAGAAAAAGTTGATACAGCATACACATGAATTAACAAAACAAAGTTAAGCTAACAACTAAGCACCAAGTCAAAAAACAGCTCATTGCCAGCATTCAGAAGCACCTCTGTGAGTGCAGTCCTGACCACCATGTACCTCCTTAAACGTAAAGTGACAATGTCCTAAACTGATGTTCTTTTTCATTATTTATTTACTTCAGTTTTTTTCAATTACACTAAATCTGGGGATTGGAAATTAGAGTTCGTCTTCTCAAAGTCCCAATAATGCATATCCCACACTAAGTGCCAATTTATCCTCCATCTGCCACTCTCTATTAGGTTGTGTCAAGCTCATTGAAAGTAGAGTCATTCTTTTTTGTCTGTATTTTTATTGTGATATAATACATATGAATGTAATTTTCCCTTGTGATCATTTTTATGTGCACAGTATTTCTGCAGTTAAGTACATTTATAATGTTTTGTCTCCATAAGCACTAATTATTTTCAATATGATTTTGTCACTTAAGCATTTCAGGACAATTGGGAATTCTCAGATATTTTACTCAGTTTGTAATTAAACCACAGTAATTAAGACACAATCATTGTAGCTGGTTTGATACACATCACCTGAAAATGATAATTGTTTTTGTATCATTTATTTACTTGTTTTTATTGTCGACTCCATTACTGATGCCTTCATTTCTCCCTTCTGTTCCCACCTCTGCACAGTGCCCACCCGTTTCCTGAGGCCATCACTGCACTGTCATCTGGGTCTATGGGTTCTGTATACATATTCTTTGGTTAATTCTGTCACCTTCTTTTCTCTAGTTCCTCCTCCCTTTCCTTCTGACAGCTGTCAGTCTTTTCCATGCACTTGTGCCTTTGTTTCTATTTTGTTTATTAGCTTCCACAAATAAGTGAGATCATACAGTATTTATTTTTTTCTGACTATCTTCTTGCACATACAATAACATGAGTTCATTCTAAGAATTTTCAAACATCTCTCCAAAAAATAGGAATCTCAGAAGTGTGGTCTCGGGTCAAAAGACATTTTCATTTTTGTTTTTTTGAGGAAACCCCAGATATTTTCCCACAGTGGCTACACTCATCTGCATACTCACACTGAGCCTTTGTTTATATGTCCATCAGCCATCAGCATGTCCTCTTTGGAGAAGTGTCTATTCAGGAACTTTGCCCATTTTTTAAATTCATTGTTTGTCTTCCTGGTGTTGAGGTGTATAACTTCCTTATGTAGTTGAAAGTTGATCCCTTACCCAATATATCATTGCCAAATGTGCTTATCCATACAATGAGTTTTCTTCTTTTTAATTAATTTATTTTTAAAAGATTTTATTTATTTGTTTTTAGAGAGAAGGGAAGGGAGGGACAAAGAGAGGGAGAGAAACATCAGTGCGTGGTTTCCTCTCATGTGTCCCCGACTGGGGACCTGGCCTACAACCCAGGCATGTGCCATGACTGGGAATCAAACTGGTGACCCTTTGCCTCACAGGCCCATGTTATTTCCACTGAGCTACACCAGCCAGGGCCATACAATGGTTTTCTTTTCATTTTGTTGATGGTTTCTTTGGCTGAGCATAAGAGTTTTCATTTGATGAACTTTCATTTGTTGATTTTTTCTTTCTTTTCTTTGCCCTATGAGCCATATCAGAGAAAGCATTGCTACAGAGATATCTGACATTACTGACTATGTTTTCTTTTAGAATTTTTATGGTTTTGCAACTTTCATTAAAGTCTTTTATCCATTTTGAGATTATTTTATGTGGTATAAGTTGCTGACTTCTTTTCTTTCTGCATGTAGCTCTTCAGTTTTCCCAACACCATTTTTTAAAAGGACCAACTTTACTCCATTTTATGTTTTTGTCTCCTTTATTACATATTAGTTTTTCACATAGGTGTGGGTTAATTTCTGGGCACCCTCTTGTGTTCCAATAATTCCTCTGTCCCTATGACAGTACATTCCTCTTTTGATTAAAATGGCCTTGTACTATAACTTCATTTCAGGTATTGTAATCTCTCCAACATTGTTCTTTTTTCCTCAAGCTTTCTAAGGCCATCTGGGTTCTTTCACTTTTGGTTCTATATACAATTTTAGAATATATGGTCTAAAAGTGTGAAAGATTCCATTGTTGTTGTAATAATAATTGCATTAAACCTGTACCCAGATTGCTCTGGGTAGCCTGGACATTTACATGATGCTAATTCTCATATTACATGAACATGGCACATACTTCTGGTTATTTGTATATTTCTTGACACAATGTCCCTTTCTTTCTCAATGTCCCTTAGTTTTCACAGTACAGATGTTTACATCCGTGGTTACATTCTTTCTACTTACCTTAGATTTTTCTTGTTGTTGTATCTGTTGTTGCAAAAGTAAATGGGGTTGTTTTTAGTGTCTCTTTCTGATAGTTTATTATGGTTCAATAGAGTTGTTAACAATTACAGAATATTAGTTTTGTATTTTGCGACTTTGCTGAGTTTATTTATTTGTTCTAGATTATTTTTGGAGGATTTTTCATGTTTTCTATGTTCGATATCATGTAATATGTAAATAATGAGGTTAGAGGCAAGGTCCAACCCTCCCTTTACACGTTGTCAGCTCAACAAAGGCAATCACCTTTCTGCAGAAGTGAGGACCATCCTCAGGTGATCTTTACAAACTTAACTGTGGACTGTGAGTGGCTGAGATGTCAGAAGGTACATGGTGGCCCCAGGTCCCAAGCCCACTCTCTATCTGTCACACCCTCTGTTTCTCCACAGAGCCTGTGAGGGTACCAACATTCTAGGGAGCAAACCTGCAGTCACAGAGCATAAGGACACTGTGATGCTGGATGCTACACAGTTGTGAGTTCCACTCAGGGTTTTCACAACAGTGAGAGCCTGTGGTTCTTTAAGAGGATGAAGCTGTCCTGTGTCCACAGATCCTTCACCATACAGCTTGTCAGGAGAAAGGATGTGGGAATTATGAGTGTGATGCTTCCAACACCAGAGTTTCTTTAAAAGTGAGCCCCTCAAACCTGGTGTTAAATATAAATGATACTTCTTTCCTCACTTGTTATGAAACTCTGAATAAGTCCTTTGCAGTTTTTGAATCGATTAGTTGTGAAAGTGAAAATTTTTAGAAGACTTACATTGAGTCAAGAAATGCTCAATAATGAAAGCTGACATTGTCATTTTTGTTGACTTAAGGTTACATTTGACAGCAAATCCCACATTTGGTTGGTCTCAGATGTACCAACTTTACAGGACAGGAGTCACTGAGTCCCTCAGAGGACAGGCAGTTGTCGTGTGATGGTTCTTGGAAGCATGTGACCAGCTTGCAGAAATTCAAGTTCTGTCTCTTACCAGGGGTCATGTGGAGGGTCTCTGGACACTGTGTGGACACCAAGATTAAGCTAAAAGACCCCTATGTGGGTATTAACACTTCTCTTTCTCTGTGTTTGACTTCTTTCCATGAATTCTAACATCTTCTTGAGTCTTCTTATTTACATGGCACTAGGTTTATTTGCATAATTTTAGCATGACTCTGTCCCTTTTAATAATAGAATATAATTGGAACCATTTCTTATACTAACAAAGCTTTGGTTCAAATATCCTAATTCAGACTGATGCCCACAGAATTGAAAATAACCTCACTCTTTACGAAGCTAATTTTGACCAGATGTTTATTTTGGTATTTCTTCAAGAATGAGGCAGCACTCAAAATTAGGGTCACTGCAGGTGATGTGTGAGCATGAAGCTTTCTAACATCCAGTGACTGTTAAAACTACCATGTTATGTTTAATGGAAAAACCTGCAGCAGAGCAAACTGTACAGTGAGTGTCAGTTCCTCTTCACTTCAGTAAGTGATCAGGACAATGCAAATTACAGCAGCCATGTCATATGATATGGAATGCGCTTGTTTGTTTGAATGATGTGTGAACAACAACAACAACAAAAAAACAATAAAAGGTGAGTGCAGAGATATGTAAAAGAACAGCATCCTGGGAGATGCAATCCTGGCTCTGTTCAAAAACTCCCAGCTATTTTGCCCCTGTGCCTACATTGCTAGGAACTGACACCTCTTGATAAATATCAGGCAATGATGGAGATGCAAACTGGCTCTTGGCTGAAAGAGATTTAGTTGTGGGTCCCTCCACTGTGAAGAAGGCATTTGTGTTATGACTTAGAAGCCCTAATGTTCCCCCAGAGTCCAGAATCTTGACACAAGTTCTTTCTTACTATAGGCCTCTCAAATCTGTCTTTTTTCAGACCATTTCACTACAAATTTAATAGCAATTTGGTTATTGCCAATTTTGTATCTGGTCTTTTGAAACTTACCTAGGGGGTTTTGGAATCTTCTTACCAGTGTTAAGAACCAAAGAATATCTGTTTCAAACACCAGGCCTATTACTTTGATTTTTAATCTTCCTGGTGTGGCAGTCTCTGAGGAAGAGCAGAAATCTACCTTAGTTGAGGAACTTTGCAGCCAAAACATAAAAAGACTTGTTGTTGAGGTTTTATGCAAAGTTTTGCTTTTCTTTGTCTAAAGTCAATCAGCAAACACACATTCCCATAATTCCTTCTTTTGTAAAACCTTCCAGACAATGTATCGGGGTGTTGAGTTCTCTCTCCCTGCCCTATTGCATTGTCTTAATAAAGTCTTATCTTTATTTTTAACTGACTTCTTGCAAGTTTCTCTTTAACCTCCCTGTACTACCTGATCGTGACATCTTACTCAAAGTGTCAATCCTTAACACATTTTCAAATCGTCTAATTCTTTCCTTATCTTGTTAATTTAAAAAAAATGTTTGCAATTGTCTCCCTCTCTTCTGACTATATGTTCGCAGCACCAGATGACCGATTTCTCAGAATCTTCTGGAGACCCAGGTTGCGTCAAAGCAGCCTTGCCTCAGAATCCAGGAGGACTTGCCAGCATGAAAGGGCACATTTCCACAGTGCCGTCACCATCAACAGTGTACTCATTCCACATACTTTTTCCCTGAACCTTCAAGAAACAAGATCACAGAGTTTTGAAAAGATATTCTGCCATTAACCTCAACTACTCTAGTGACCATGCAGGTCTCTGTTAAATCAGCTCCCCACAGGCATGTACTGAATGAGCCTGTCTCAAGCCGTCTTTGACCTGCAGCTCAGGGCAGATATCATAGTATTCATTTTTTTGTGGGATTTTTTTGTTCTTTTTACCAATTCCACATGTCTGTCCTCCAATCTTGCCACCAGAATTAACAAATGGGAGAAAAAATCTCTTCTTGGTTTCTATTCCTGCCCTGCTCTCTGTGGCCTCTGGTGTATTTGACTGAGATCCTTGGGGAGCTGTCCACAGTGGGACTGTGTGTGAGCAGAGGTCAACACAGAGTGAAGTCAGGGAGGAATGATGTCTGCCCAGAGTCATATGAGAAATTGTGAAGCCTGAGGGGTGAGAGGGTGTTGGGCATTCTCTGATTTCCAGGGGCCCAGAAGGTGCCATGCAGGAGGGATTATTTTGGAGGTTCAGAATGAAGCTGGATAGTATGAGTGAGGGTCTGTCCTGTTTCAGAACAGACCCACAAACAGGGCCAAGGGAGGTTACTACATACTATTACAGAAAGGACCCCCCACTAGGTTCGATTGTCCAGTACCTTAGGAAAGGCCTCTCTCAATGCCAGAGATTTGGGAAAAGGAAAGGAAATGTTTGTTTAAAACTATACAGACTTAAAGTAGTTATCTAATGTATTCATTAAAATATCAAAGTCCTTTTGGATACCCAGAGATGCCCACAGTGCTTCCTTCTCCCCCTGCCCTAATTCAGGGTACTGTAACTCAGGAAAAGAAGCAAAGGTCTGTGATTCAGGCTCCTGACTCCATCAACTGTGTCGCTGTCCAAGCAGGATCTCCAATTAATCCAAAGCCATGTGTCACCTTCTCATGGCCTACTGGCAAGGGTTCTTTCACCCTTTTTCCAGGCAAAGTCTCTCCTGCTTCCCAGGCCATGTGGCCAAAGGGAGCACTCCAAAGCTGCATGATCCTCTTCTAACAAAGCTGTGGGAGTTCCACTATGGCCAAAACCACATGGTTCTTCTTTCCACCAAAACTGCGGGCAGGGGGAGATGTCCACTCTGCCAGAACTAAGTGGCAGTTCTCTGTTAAAGCTGCATGGTGGTTCCCCCTACTAAAGCTGCAGGGGTCCTCACTCTGGCAAAGCTACGTGGCTCTCCCCTCTATTGCCACAGCTGATTGGTTCTCTCCCTGCAATGGCTGCTGAGTGTGGTTTTAAGTCCCCTCACCAATGCTCCTCTGCAGCCCCATTTCCAACTCCTCCCACAGTTGGCTACCCTTGCCAGCACTCCCATATCCTTCCAGTTTTACCGGGCTGCCATAGTGAGTATGGACAGGTGTGGCCCCATGTCACGGAGTTAATCACCTCCAAGCTCTCACACAGGAGCTGGAACTTGGGGAACCTGCCCATATTTGCAACTTGTGGGAAAGTCCCTTCCATCCCACTGGCTCAGAGCACGGCCATAGCAAGTTAACATACCTATGCAACCAGTTAAAGGTTATAGATTTTGGCGAACTCCGGTCAGCAGAGTCTGGCTGTTGTGGCCGAAAGGGAAAATAAAGGCACAGGTGACAGCAATACTGTGGAGAAAAAGGGAACGGCACAGCTACTCTCTCAAGAAGAGAGCGCTCGGACACTCACCTAAACAGGCTTTTATTGTTTTTCTCGCTTCTTACATCAGAGAAAGATTTATTATCTATTACATAGAATATTGTTGTCTGCATTTTAGGTACAATCAGGGAAATGAAAATAGCATGCAGAGGGGAATGATGATGAGCTGATTAGCTCTGCCCTTGGGAGAATTCACACAGGCTTTGGAAATTACCTTGAAGATGGATAATACACATTTGTTGTTTTAGACCAGGGTGATAGAGTTTTAGCAAAAGCAAACCATAACAGTCAGTGCATTTTCTAGGCCTGATTCCCATGGGAAAACTCAGTTTGAAGGTCTGGATCCTGTCCACCACTTTGCTTCTGTGGGTTTTCCATACAGAGCTGAGTCACATTTGCCAGACGGAAACAAACTTGTCCCCTACTATCCCCCCCTTTTTTTTTCTTTCTGTGAAGGCTGTTGTGGTGATGCTCGCCACAAGACTTGGTACTTGCTGGTCTCTTTTGCAACCGTGGGCAAATAATTTGTAAATGCATCATAATATACACAGCATTATTAATATCATAAAACAACGAGTGGCTCCAATGAACCACAATCTTAGGTTGAGTCCATCAGACCAGTGTTTTGGGTTTAATGAGCCGAGATTATGATTAAGGGTTTGAAGAATCTCCTGCTTAGTTAAGCGTTGAATGTCCTGCAACTGTTGGTGTAATCCCAGTTGCAATGTATTAATTTGTCCCTTTAAGTTAGTAGAAAAAGCTCTTAGGTGATGTTGAATATCACTCCAGGAGTATCAGCTGGAGTTCCATTGTAGTGGGGTAACACACTGTTTGGAGAAACCAGGATCACGGGTCAGCTGCTGATGGGTCACTAACACGTCCTGACATTTACAGATCCAGTTGAGGGCTGCTTCAACTGCAGAAAAGTGAGTCAGGATTTCTTGATCAATCTGGGCCTATTGAAGCATTTCTATGTGTGATGCCATGGGCATCTGTGTTCCTTCTGGTTGTTCAGTGTCAGCTAGGCCATCTGATCTGTCAGCCGATAGGCTTTCATCTCCAGGTAGTGGGGCTTGATTTCTGTTTTGTTCATGATAAGGCTTCACCCTTTTAGCTGGAAGCCAGACAGGACCTGTAGGAATGGAAAGGCACACATAAACTCTTCCCCAAGTTAAGAGGTCTGCAGGACCCTGCCAAGTACTATCTCCCAGGGGATCTCTGTATGGAACCTGAGGATAAGATGACTTTGCTTCTTTCTTCTGAAAATGTTTCTCACTTGAAGTACAGAGTGATTCATCATAGTTTAGAAAATTATACATAAACATAGCTAACATAATCAAATTTGGGGGGGTAGACACTTGCCTCCCTCTGTTTTGTTTTTTAAGATTTTTAAAGGTATGATGCACCTGGTCAACAATTGCCTGACCGGTTGGACTATAAGGTATTCCTGTTTTATGTTGGATATTCCAACACTGAAGGAAGCCTTGAGTCGAATAGGCAAGATATCCTGGGTCATTATCAGTTTTAGTTTGCTGAGGCCATCCTAAATGACTAAAGGTTTCAAGCCAATGGGCTTGTATATTTTTAACAGATTCTCCTGCTAAAGCAGATGCATATAGGGCATCAGAATAAATATCAATAGAAATAGGAATGTATTTGAATTTTCCAAAGGGAGTGTAATGAATGACATCTGTTTGCCAAATCATTTGAGAACTTAGTCCTCGAGGGTTAACTCCTGTGGATGGAGATGTCTTAGTAAGGGCTTGACAGTCAGGGCATTCCTTAATAATTTGCTGAACTTGGGAATGATAAAGAAACAGTCTTTTAACTTTTTCTATTACTCTTTCCGTTCAATTTGGAGGGACTTTTGCCCTTCTGGAAGGGCTCTTCTTGGCTTTTAGCCCTTAACCCTTGGATTTCTAGTTTGCAACAAGTAGGGAGCCGTGTTTCAAAAAATTAGAGGATTAATTTTCCTTCTCCTTATTTTTTTCCACTTCTACTTCCTTTCTTTAGTTACTCACTCTAATGTCTTTCCTTCCCATGCTACACAGGAATGTGGCACATATCCTTCTCCTTTATTCCTTCTTACCCTTCTCCTTCACAATCCTTCACTTTCTTAATTCCTTCTTTCTCTTTCTTTTCCTCACTTTCTTAACCCTTCAACTAATACAATCCTCCTTTTTGCCTAATACAATCCTCCTCCAACTTGTACAGACCATCTCTGACTTACACAGACCCTCTTGGACTTACACAATCCTTCTTCAACTTTTCTAGCCCATTTTTCTTTTCCCTTTTAACTCATTCAGACATAAACAACTTTAGAATAACCCACATTCAATCCTATTTTTTTCAAGACTAAATGCCATAATTTATACCTTTCATTACCAAAACCATATATTTTCCCAAGTTAATTAAAATTCTCAACTTATAGTGACAACTAAAAGTAAGTCATTAGCATGTTTTAGATTGAGAAATTTATGAAGACAATTCATAACTTTCAGAAACTGTTTTTTCCCCTACTGGTGAATACATTTATATATATTTTTATTCTTGGTGATCCCTGAATTGCTTGAGTGTGCTCAAAAGTGAGCTGTCTCATTATCTAGTGCCCTTGAAAATTTTAGGGAGACTGGAGACGAGGCAGGGAAGATGCTAAGCTTGGCACAGCTTCTTTACAGGACCAAAGCAATGTCTGTGTCTCCAGGAGGAGGATTCAGAGTGTTTAAAGGACACGCTTCCTCAGTGTTTTTCTTCCTGAGCTTTTTACTGTCCTAGGGCAGTGAGATCTTTTTCTTCTTAAAATAAAGAATTTAAGTTCTTTCTGAGTAGAATCCTTATGATGTAACAACATTAGAGATCTCATTCCATTTACCAGAGGTTTAGCAAAAGCATTTTGAGAGTGAGACTGAGCTGTTCCTTTTCAAACAGAAACAAAAACAAAACCTGAAGCAAAGACAAAATTCAAACAAACCAGTACTTTCCAGTTAAATCCTCTGAAAAGGTGGAGAATGAGACACTGGCCTTTATCTCACACCACTTGGTGCTGTCTCAACTTCTGCCCAACTTTTTCTAGATAACTAAATCTAAAGATTCCTTATTAGGGAGACCTCTAGCAGCTTTAAAAATGGCTGAATTAGCATAAAACATTGCTCTTGTTCTTTCCAGAGCCTGTTTTTGTTGTTAAAATGTTTCTTTTTTACTTTCAGTTTCTGCCCTCTGAGACTCCACAGCCCATACTAAACCCTAGCTAATTAGCTATTGGGGAGTACAGTGTGGGGGGTCAAAAATGTACTCTTGGTGAAAACTGTCAGGGAGAGCTGCCTGGTATCCAGGGTACCCTAACCCTGCTTATGGGTTTCAGGTTTTTCCCACTCATCTAAGACTGCGAGGAGGGGCTCAAAGTACCAGGTGCCCAACCTTTGTCATGCTCCCTGATGGAGCTGAGAGTTAAATTACTGTGACTGGAATTCCCTATGAGACCTCTGTACATCTTGGGGATTGACCCCAGACAACTTCTCAAGGCCCCTACTCATGTAGGAATGCCTGAGATCTCAAACCGGAGGGAGAAATGCCTCTTATCTTCCATGCTTCAGCAAGAAGCTGAGAAGCTCATAAATAAGCCTGTAACTAACTCTGAACTCTCAAAGCAACCTTCCGAGTCAGGTTGAAATCGAAACACTCACTTGTTATCTGCTTTTCTGTTTACGGGCGGGTGGAGGGAAAATGCAGAATCAAAAGGTCTGGAAAAAGCAGCTTTTAAAGAAAGAACGTGCAGAGGCATTTGTAAGAAAAAAAAAAGCTAATTGAAAGGAAAATTCATTGCTCTCTCTCCCAAGCCTAAAAACCAATTGGGGGTTGTGCCGCAGGGATGGGCTTATGAATGATTTTTACAATGTGTCTCTTGTTGCGTGGGCTTTTGCTTGCACTTGGCAGGAAACCTAGTGTTCTTCCCTGGCCCACGTCCAGCTCATCCTGTCACAGGTGGCTTTGTTGGGGCAAGCACCCTTGTGGCTCTTTAATGCTTGACCTGTGCCCTTGGGGTGCGGCGATTGCCAGAGAGAGAGCGCAAGGCTTCTGCTTACTAAATAGAGTGCGGTCACAAAAGAGGGCAACCTTGGAAAAATATCCCTTTTTCCCTGAACTACAACACAGAGAAAAGAAAGAAGAGAAAAGAAATGCACAGGCGGCAGCAATCCTGTGGTCAGCCCTTACCTGGGCTACAACCTTACTGAAAAGCACTCGGGGTGGTCGGCCCTTACCTGGGCTGTTGCGTGCATTCCAACCACGTTGGTGTGTTGACCACAACAATGGCTGCTAGCCTCTGTGTCCCTGTTCCTGGGCGCCAGAAGTGGTGCACTCTGGCCAGCAGAGTCCACCTGTTGTGGCTGAAAGAGAAAATAAATGCATAGGTGACAGCAATCCTGTGGAGAAAAGGGGAACAGCATAGCCACTCTCTCAAGGAGAACATTCTTAGGTACTCTCCCCTTGAGAGAATAGTCGTGCCGTTCCCTTTTTCTCCACAGGATTGCTGCCGCCTGTGCATTTCTTTTCTCTTTCTGCCCCAAGAGGTGGACCCTGTTGGCTGGAGTCTGCCACAATAGATAAGTTAAAAGACCATGCCAGGGGTTAGCTGCAAACCTGTTGCTATATGAAGCAGCCCTGCATGTTTCTGCTCCATGTGTCCCTTCCTCCAACTCACCCCTGTGCGGGGGAAGGGGTGAGGGCATCCTAATATTTCCTAGACACCTTGACTTCTGGATCCCATTCCAAATCCCTATTTGGGCCCCTGCCCCTTGGCTGCACCATGTTACACTACCTGTTGCAGGAGGGGTCATTGGAGCACCTGTCTTGAAGGGAGGGTGGCATAGTAAATAAAAAGGATTCAGGAAGGTACCTGTTGGCTAGATACTCGCTGTGTCTCAATAACTCTCTCTTGCCCAGAAAAAATTCTCTTGCCTTGTAGAATTACTTATGTCAACTCCCTGTAAAGAACTCATTGTGACTTATGAAATAATAAAAGACACCATTACCCCTTTTTTCTCCTTGTCCAAAATGTTTTCTATACCCAATGTTGCCTGATATACATTGGAATTTTTAGATTTATGTGAATTCTCTATGACCATAGATTAAAAACTATATTCCTTTCTGCAAATCTGTCTCTCTTATTTTGATGATTAGACATGTCAAAAAGAATAGTTAGAAGGTGGGAAGGATCACACTACTATTTAGCTTGCAGGTTAGCTAGGATTTGTGAGGCTGCTAGGTTGCAAACAGGGAGTTCAGTGTGAAGACAAGTGCATTGTCCGGGTGACCAGTGAGAATGGTTGGACTAGCATGAAAAAAGTGTCAGTTTCTGGATTTGTTCTGATCATCTAGAATCAAACAATTGCCTGAAGAATTTAATGTGTGTTATAAGAAAAAGGGAAGAGTTGTGAAAATACAAAGATGACGCGTGCTCACCTGCCTACAGTGAGCGCAGAACGCTGTGGATGGTTCGTCAAAACATGAGAAAAACATACACAGAGACAATCAGGTCCTGTGAGGGAATAGGGACAGCATGGCCACCCTCTCTCAAGTGGGGAGAGTGCCCCGTGTCCATGCCCAAGCAGATTTCTATTGAGAAAACCGACTTAGTTTGTGGATTCACAGTCTGGCAGAAAAGATCAAAAGATGTAGTCAACTCACAAAGGTGGGGACAGAACTCCTGCTGTGATTCTGGGCAAGGTTTGTGGTCTTTAACATATGAAAGGACTTCAGGTTCCAAAGGTTTCCTGCCTGTGCCTTTAAATTCCAAGTTAATAACATCCCCCAGCAAACAGATCTCACAGGGTCTTGCATATTCTATGTCCCAGGCCTGATTACGCCGGGGGCCCACCTTTTCTGGTCTGGACTGCACTGCCCCTGCAGGCAGAAGACAGAGGAAGCAAGGAGACTTGGATTTCTCACATCTAAGAACAAAGACTCAGGCTTTGACAAACCCAAAGGGGGCAGGGTTGATGTTGATCACCCCTTCATTTCCACAACCCTGTGAGTTTCTTCCCTAGGCATTCTCACATGATCATGCCTGTCTTAGATTCATTCTCTTTCTTAGAGAATTGTTACCCGTCATTGACTGCCAATCATGCAAAAGGGAAGCCAGGCATTAGACCAGGCAGCATTCATAAAAGGGAAATAAGATTTGTCTCCTCAGTGGCTGCTGGTCCAGAAGTCTTTTCACTCAGCCTAAGTCACAGGGCGTTACAGCTTCCGGAGACCAGGCAGGGAGGTCCCCAACACAAAGAGATTCAGAAAAATCCTGCAAGAAGACAATGATATCAACAATTTGACTGGGATGAAAAATCTTACGGAATCTTGAAGTGCCTTTAAATGTGGGTTGTCAAGAAAATACTTGGACATCAGCAATCATGTCCAGTTTGTCTCTTTCATCCACTACTGTGTCCCCAGTGCCTCAGATAGTGTCTAGTAGGTTTGCAGTGTGTATTGATCACACAGTTATAGAATCTACAAATGAACAAGCACTGAAGAATCAAAATGCCTCCTGGACACCCATACAGAATATTCCCCGTTGACAAGGAAAAACAGCAATACCCCAAAGTTACCAGGACTGCAGAGGCCATTATCAACCCATTGTTGTTGTAGTCACATGAGGACCTCTCTGGAGCATTCCTGCTGTAGGCAAATTTGAAACTAAATTAAGTGAAATGTAGCAGTATTTGAATGACACTGAAACTGACCTGGCACCCCTCTGGGTGACTTCCTGGTCCCAATGTCTCAACAATAAAAATAGAACTGGAGTCTTTCAGCAGCAACAAGCTCAGCAAATGCTAATTAAAGTTAGGGGTATGTACAAATACAAGGAACTATCTGATTAAACAGTAAGTACTGATAGTATAAACACTAATCTGATACATGAGTCAGTGTCACAGGGCTCCTAGTTTTACCTCAACAGTTGTAGATAAGATCATAACACAAGTTTTGAGTGACTTCCCAGGAATTAAGTTCCCCAGGAGAGGGAAGCTGTGAACACCATAGAATGACACATTTTTATTAACAAATTCAAATGCATCTTTAAAATTTTCTGTAATGAGTCAAAAGTTGATACACTTAGGGTGACAAAAGAATGTCAATATTTTAATTGGTTTGGCAATATTTTATTTATTTTTCAACATTTTTTATTGTTGTTCAAATTCAGTTGTCTCCTTTTTTGCCACCACCAGTTTCCTTCATCCCACCTACTCCCTCCTTTCACCCTCAATCCTATCCCCTTTGTCTTTGTCCATAGGTCCTTTATACATGTTCCTTGAAGATCATTTCCCTTCTTCATGCCCCTTGCTCCCACATTACCTCTCTGGTCCCTCTGCTCTGCTTACTGTCAGTTTGTCCTTTATTTAAAAGCCTCTGGTCATACTTTACTTACATGTTTGTTGTGTTGATTAGGTTCCACTTATAGGCCAGATCATATAGTTTTTGTCTTTCACGGCCTGGCTTATTTCACTGAGCATCCCACCCATGATGTCATGAAGGATAGGAGCTCCTTCTTTCTTTCTGCTGCATATTATAGCATTGTGTAAATGTACCACAGTTGTTGAATAAACTAAAGTTGGAGAAAAGACTTCAATATATGTGATACCATAAAAGTCCTAGGAGAGAACAAAGACACAAAAATCTCATAAATTCAACACAGCAATATTTTCGCCGATATGTCCACTAGAGCATGGGACACAAGGGAAAGAATAAGCAAATGGGATCTCATCATTATAAAAAGCTTCTGCATGGTTAAAGAAAACATTAGCAAAATGAAAAGGGAACTAACTGTATGAGAAAACACGTTTACCAATGACATCCCAGACACATTTTTTTTCTCCACAATATAAAAAGAGCTCACAGGACTCCACTCCAGGAAGACAAGTGACCTAGTTACAAAGTACGCAAAGGACGTGAACAGACACTTCTTCAAGGAGGACAAAGACAGTCTCGGAGACATATGAAAGGATGCTCAGCATCACTAGCTGTCACAGAGATGTTTGGTAATAAATTAGGTACTCAATAACTTCAATTAATGACTAGATGTACTAGAACTGAGCTTTCAGTTTCTGTCTTATCCTTGACCTGACAAGAATAAGGAGTGGCTTTTCATTCACAGAGTTCATGGTCTGGGGGACACCTGCCTATTGTTTCTGAAGCCATCTGTCTAGGGCATGATGCCCTAGGCAAGAAAGGAAACTTCCTGTGCTGAAAGGGACAGGAGAATCCAGAATTTGTGGTTGCTTTCATCTCAGAGGGGCTGAGGTTTCTACAAGAACATTTCTTCCCCTATGAGAACACACACAGGGCCCCTGGGTTGAGTATTCACCTGGAGATGATCCAAATCCTGGTTCTTGTGAGCAGGCAGGGACACAGATATGACTTATATGCAACATCCCAATGTAGTGATGGTGGACACACAGGGCATTTTGGGGATCCACCTTCCAGGCCAGCACCCTCCACCAAAAGCCTCAGAAGAATCTTCACCAGACCCTTCCTTTGAACACTTGAAAACACAGAGCTCTGTCTGAAACAGTATATTTCCCTGGAGGGACAGCACTCCTGACACTGGACTCATAATATTTGGGACAATGCCTTTTCATAGGGCTCATCCTGCACTGGTCAGAAACCTGTGCATCACCTGACATCGCCTGCAAGTCCACCTCAGTCCTGTAGGGAGCAACATTGAGACACACATGAAATAGACATAGGAATCTGGCTTTGGCTAAGAGGGAGGAGGCTGATTTTCATCCCCTGTTTTAACAGGGGTTTCTTGGGCCCTCCCTCCTGCCTGTTCTGTCCAGTCTGCTACATCTAGAGACTCTTAACAAAAGGGGTATGTGCAGCAACACTCTCAATCTCAGGGGGCCGGCCACATGGCAGGCTTCCCAATCGTCACATTATAGTCTGATCTAAATTTTCTAACTGGGCAGGTAACGGCAGGTTGCCACTTCCCAGGACTTCATTTTCCTTAGCAAAGCTCAGTCTTTACCTTCAGTGAGTGCTGGAGTCTTTTTGTTTTTTTTTCTTTTCCCCTTGGATAGCATAACTTTGACACATCAGAGGGATTTTCTTTGAAGGGCCATTCACAAGCACAGAGTCTGAGACAAGTGTGTGAGGCCACAAACTCTTTATGTTATGAGGTTCCCTGCACACCTTCTCTTTGTCCTGTAAAAGTGAATTAACCTGTACCCACCAACATAAAAAAAATATATTTGTCCATTTTGCCTTTTACTCAGTTCTAGAGATTTCAGTGCCATGTTTTCTCTCACCTTCTAATAGGTTTTATACAACCTTGTTTGCTCTCTACTTTGATTAAAATGTACAAAATAAGCTAAAAAACTGCCTTCACAGGATTTGAGACCTCAATCTCTGACATATGTCAGTTTGGCCCAGATAAACGCATTATCTCGATCTATAGGATTGAACTTTTTTTAGTTTGACGGGGCCTTGGAGCACCTCCTCCTTCATGGGGTTCTGTGCTGTCCTGTACCTCATGAATGGCATTAACCATGGAAGGGGAGGTGATCACAACAAAGCTGCCAAAGTAGAAATCAGGGCTTCTCCCAGCAGCCAGGCAGCACAAGCACAGTTCCAACAAACAGACAAGGAGAGAGATGGTCTACATAAAGCTGTCCCATAAAAAAAACCAGAAAGCTCGTACACACTGAACTTTCTCAAAAGTCCTTTCTTCCTGGGACATGCAAGACACGTCCCACTTCACACCACAAAACTGCAGGTCTTACTGAGACTCCTGGTTTTGCGTGTTTGTCCTGGGAAGAAAAAGCTAGTTTGGTGACAAGTTGAGATAAAAGAGGCCCCTCTGCAATCATCACCAAGTTTGAAACCTACCCACAGCCTGAGTCATGTTTGTGACCTTCCTGCTAAGAGGAAAAAACAGCTCAGAGCATCAGTGAACATGAAGAGGACCTAGTGCCCAGCTGGGTTTCTGTGTCATAAACTGAAATAATCCAGGTTTTTAGGACACCTGTGGCTCTCTGAGTGCTGCTGACAGTCCCAAGACCAAGTCTCAGCAGTGACCAATGTTGGCCTTAGAGTGTCATCCTCTCAGGGACACATGTGCCCCCATCAGCCTTGCTATTGCAAGTGTACCCTACAGGTCAGTTGGATCAATCTCTCCTCACACCTAGTCAGATGCAGTGCCTCTGTCTCACTGCACCTCAGAATTTGTAGTACAACAGAATATGGAGACTTCCGTGTTCACAGGAAAGCAGGAGGTTCTACCATCATCTCAAGCCCTCACAATTTGAATGGGCACCCACATTACCTAGAGATCTGCTGAAGGTGCATTTTTAAGATTTCATCTAGACATAGAGATGTTAAAAATATTTCACAGTAGATCTGATGCACAGGAGGGTTGACATTATTTTGACAGCTTTTTCAGAGTTAGTTCTAGATCTCCTGCTCTGAAGGGAAAAGTCAAATGTGAAAGAGAGAGGGCTGTGGGGGAGGGTATTGTATCCCTGACAGGGAGCTGTGGGAAATGCTTGAAACCCAGACACTCCACACTTTTGCTGTTCATAACACAACAAGGGAGTGGGTGTTTGTGTATGTGGGGGTATACAGAGGCTTTAGAAGTTCTCAGGAACCATCCCTGGATGGTGTAGCTCAGTGGATTGAGCGCAGGCTGCGAACCAGTGTTGCAGGTTTGATTCCCCGTCAGGCCACATACTTGGGTTTCAGGCCATGACCCCAGCAACTGCACATTGATGTCTCTCTCTCTCTCTCTCTATCTCCCTTCCCTCTCTGAAAATAAATAAATAAAATCTTAAAAAGAAAGTTCTCAGGAACCAAAACTAGAGAGGAGCTTACAAGGTATAAGTGTGGCAAAAATGAGGGCTGGGAGAGAGAGGATAATATGCACAGACCCCGCCCCCTGCCTACATGACAAGAATACTGAACATGCCCCAGAATAAAGCTCAGCACACAGGTAGGACACAAAGCAGATAGCACCATTCTGGACAGAGGTGCCTGTGAGCCTTACAGAAACTCAAGCTTCTCTCAAAGACGCAGCCACAGAAGAGTCAACATACACCATGGGGTCCCCTTCAGTCTCTACCCACAGAGGACCTGTCCATTGGCAAGGGCTCCTGCTGCTTGGTAAGTAGGAGATAATTCCTTGGGGTAGATGAAGGATCTGACACAGAGACTGGCTGGGATCTGCTGAAGACACCAGTGCTCTGAGAAAGCAGGGAAGGTTTCTGATTGGACTGGAAGCTAAAGGACAAAGGAGCAGACTAGGATGAGGAAGGGGCTCAGCAAGAGGAAAATCTCATAATCTGGAAGTGGTGGGAGGCAGAAAACCCTCATTTACTGTGTATTTCCTGTTACTTGTCATGCTGACATGCTTGTTTATGAGGAAGCACCAGAAATATTTAACAAGGAATGTTAGACACTGTCTTTATCACCAACTTTTGAAATGTGCAAACAGATCCCAGGATGTATAGGACACCGGGATCATGAATTCACTCAATCCCTGAATTTCCCGGCTGTTGCCGTCACTGGAGGTACAAAATGAGATAAGTTCTGTTCCCATGGACCCATATTCTATGTAGGCGAGAAGGACAAAAAAGGATCCAGATATGATGTCAGGTACCCACAACAGCCATGGTAAAAAGAGAGTAAGGGTAGCTTAGAAAGTGAAGGCAGAGAATCTTTAGATAAGGTGGTCAACAAAGGTGCCTTTCAAAATGCTCCTGAGTATGAGGTGGCATCTGAGCACAGAGAAGGGGTGAGCAAGACAAACAGCTGGAGAAGAGTATTTGAAACCAAAAATTAAAGCTTCAGAGGTGCTGAAGTAAAAGGGGCCATAGCTGTGACCTTGACCTGAGAGAAACTAACTCACCTGCAGAGTAAGGCTCAGGATTCAGGACCCCAACTTTCCATCTCAAAAAGTAGATACCAATAATCATGCCTTTTTTCTTATTTCCTAGTCTTACTCTTAAACTTCGGGAGCCAGCCCAGCACATCCCAAGTGACAGTTGTATCGATTGATGCTCTCGAGGGGATGGATTTGACTCTACATATCCGCCATAATGCTCGCAATGCAGAGTCCTTCCTGTGGTACAATGGAACAACCATTGACAATTATCATAATATTGCATATTTTTTTCCAAAGACAAGAAACCGTTTAAGAGGTCCTCTAGGCCGACGAATGATGGTAAACAATGATGGGTCCTTGTTTTTAAGGAATGTCACCACGGAAGACTCAGGAATCTACACTGTACTGATCCAACTACAAGGCTGCCAAAAAATGATAGGATGTGGAGTGCTTTCTGTATACCGTGAGTGATTGCTCTCTGACTTCTGGGTATCAGGTGGGGTGAATTCACCTTCATACACAGGAATGATATACCCTGGACAATACCTCCATTCCCCTTGGCATTTTGATTCAGGGTGGGTTTTAGTGCTTAATGCAGGATACATACAGAATGCAGACAAACTTCTAATACCTCAGTCCCCTTCTCAAATTTGAGCCCTGCAGTCAGTCAATGCAGACAGAAGGATCGGGTTGATGGCAGCAGCAGGACACTAGACGAATTTTACCTTCCTGAGCACCTGCCTATTCACTTGACCTTGAGAATGACACTGTTGTACTATGTCAGAGCACCGTCTGAGAGGCCCCTGAATTTCTGACACAGCTCAGCTCAGAGACCCCTCTCAAGACCCTGTCCCAAGAATGTTTACACCCAGGACCCTGGTGAGCATATGCTAGGTTGGGTTTGGCCTCCTCAGAAGGGCTGAGTGTGTAACAGTTTAATGGGTGCCCAAGTCACAAGGCTGCTGAGGTGGTCACCAGTTTGGGCTCCTGACCAAGACCAGCATCTCCTCAAAAATGGAATTTGGTTTATCACCACCTGAGTTTTGTGTGAAGACCAGAGTTAGACAATGTCCTTGTACATAGCTGGCTAACTTAGGGGTCTTGGGAATGCTCAGATGAAGGTCAGAATGCCCCAGAAGAAAATGAGAAAAAAAAAGATGCTCCTGAAAGTTCCTCATTTACCAGGGATCAGTTAGGGGTCCTCTCTGAGAATCAATAAAAAAATAGATGCCACTTTTGAGCAGCTCTTCTATTTAAAGATTAGGTCAGATCCTCCAAATATTTTACAGTCATTCCACTGACACCCTGGAAGCTGAGTATTCATTGACAAGAAAATGAGAAACAGGGAGGTACAGTCACTAAAGGAGAGTCACACAAACCATGAGCAACTGATCACAGTCAGTAGAGTTCTGTTTGTAGCCACAGACTTAATGTCTCAACTTCTGGGGCCTTATGAGGGAGTCTTCAGGCTCCTAAACCAACAAAGTGGTTCATATTCTTTTCTCTTAGATGCCTTCAGTCACAGGAATACATTTTGGTCTGGGAAGGGAATAAAATGGAGGCAGGCTATTTTTACTCTCGAAAAACATTATCTTCAGTAACAATCAGAGTCACTCTGTAGATTACACAGACATCCCCCTTAGGTGGCCTATCCACACCTCCCTGCACTGGACTTGACATCACTGATTTGTTTCCTGTTCCGGTACAGTCTCTCCCAGCAGATGTAAAGGAAAAGACTTTTCTTTCTTATTCTCCACTCTACCCCTGGAACCAGCTCAGGATGAACATTGAACAAGCACTCAATTGCATTTGATGAATTAGGAAGAAATAAATGGTGATTGAATGAATGAATGAACGATCCAAAATCTCTTCAGAGCCTGGAACTTGGATGCAGAGTGCTTTGAGTCCTCACCACAGGGAAAGGGCTTTAGTGGTCCCAGGAACTAAGAGCATCATCTCAGATCCTTTTCTTTTCTCTAATAAAATAGGACTTCCTGTTGGTCTTAGGCCCTGGGGTATTAATAATCATTTTCACATACAGAAGAATTTTCATTTGTTTTCCAATTTCTGTCTCATAGCCACTTAACACAAATTGCCCACAAGAGCCAGAATTTCGGCAAGTCCATGCTATGCACTTGTTCTAAGGCACTGATTTTGCATTTGCACATGTCTTCACCTGCCCTCAGGAGAGAGAAATGGATTTCATGGTCAAGGGCAGAGCACAGCATTCTGCTGCCATTATCAGCTTCTGTCTGTCCTTGTTCCTCTTTGTTAAATCATTTCTTGGACCCTGCTCTATCATTCATTGGCTCACTGGCTCTTTTCAGTCTCATTCAGCTGGAAAGAGCTGACCTACCTCTTAGCCCATGCCCTGAGTAGTCAACTTAACAATGTCTTGCTTCAGTTCTCTTGTGTTATTTCTGCTAAAACCTCATCCAGTGTCTAAGATGTCCTGGAAAATGGTGCTTCATAGAAACACACCTCAGTTTGCCAATAAATATCCGTGCAGTTGGAAGGAATGGCTTCTGGTGATGCAGGCAGTCAGGTGGTCAGTGAAGAACCAGGAGAATTACAGTGGTCTCTCTGAATCCCAGTCTTATGTTTTTCCTTAACCAGCACTGATACTTAACTGACACCTGAGAAAGTCTGCAGTTTCCCCAGACATATAGCTGGAGGACATGCATCCTCTGAGTGCTCTGATTCCCAAACATGTTCCTGTGATATGCTGACCTGCCTTGTTAGTTCTAAGACTCAAGTTGACTAAGAGGTGACAGGTACCAACTGTGCTTGAAGAAGCTTTTGGAGATATCAAAGGTACTACACAGGGCATTTTTTTTCTCTTTCCTGCAGAACAAAGTTAACCAAAACCAGGATCAAAAGCAACAAATTCAACCTTGATAGTTGTGATGTTCATTTTTGTACATAATAGTGGTATTGAGCATCTTCTTCTGTAACTATGTGCCATTTGTATATATTCTTTGGAAAAATGTTTATTCAAGTGTTTTGCTCCATTTGTAAATCAGATTATTTGGTTTTGTGGTTGTTGGTGAGTATAGAGAGGTTTTGTATATTCTAAATATTAACTTTTTATTGTTTATATAATTTGAAAAATCTTTTCTCACATTTCATGGGTCACTTTTCAATGTGTTATGCCCTTTTTGATGAAGAGACATTTTCATTTTGAGAATATCCAAATTGTTTATTCTTTTGCCTGTCTTCTTAGTGTCACATTCATAAAATTTTTGCCAAATTCAATGTCATTATGCTTTTCTCCATACTTTTTATAAGCATTTTAAAGGGTTAGGTCTAAGCTTTAGAATTTTATTTAATTTGACTTAACTTTTGTTAGTTTTGATATTAATATGAAATTAATTTGGATATAATTTTGACTTAATTGTGTGTAGTATCCGACAGGGATCCACATCATTAATTTCCTTGTGGATATTGCTGTTCAACACCATTCATCGTAAAGACCGTATTTTCTCCAATGAAATCCTGGTCTGTTGTCTTTTTAAAATTAATTAATTATTTTTTTATTGTTGTTCAAGTACCTCTGTCTCTATTTTCCTGCCACGACTTTTCCCCCACCCCACCCCACCCCATCTCCACACAACAATCCTTCCCGCCTTTGGCTTTGTCCATGGGTCCTTTATACATGTTCCTTGATGACCCTTTCCCCCTTCTTTCCCCTGTTACTCCTCTTCTCCTTTCCCTTTGGTTACTGTCAGCTTGTCCTTTATTTCAGTGTCTCTTGCTATATTTTGTCTGAGGTTATATTGTGAGAGAGAGGAGTTATAGCTTATTCCTTAGTATCATCACCTGAACTTAGACAACTGTCCTCCAAATGCCTGCACCACCCTCTGTTTACCTTTACATAAGTCACTGTGGGCTGTGAGTGGCTGAGATCTCTGAGGAAGCCATGTGGCTGCCTGTCTGAAGCCCATTCTCAATGAGTCTCTTTCTTTGTTTCTCCACAGCGATCGTGAGTGTGCCCACCCTCTCAGCTAGCAAGACCACAGTCACAGAGAATAAGGATGCTGTGGTCATGACCTGCGACACAGACCAGGAGGCCATCGAGTGGTTTTTTGAGGGTCAAAGTCTGATCTGCACAGACAGAATAACGCTGTCATCTGACCTCAAAAACCTCACCATAGACCCTGTCCTGAGAAGGGATGCTGGTGTTTACCAGTGTAAAGCCTACAACCAAAAGAGTTCTGCTAAAAGTTCTCCGCTTAAGCTGGATGTGCTATTTGATGACCCTCCTTTCTCCATCTATATTATCCATCAATAAATAAAGTAGCTTTTGCAATATCATAATTGACTCATTCTAAGGGTGAATAGTTCTTAAAGATTTGCGTTGAGTCAATAAACACTACAAAAATGGGAGCTGGCATTGTCATTATTTTTGACTTAAGGTCACATTTCAGACCACCCCCCTCCATGGTTTGGTTTCATGTGTACCGTGTCCACAGTGGAGGGGTCATTGTGACACTGTGTCCCTCAGAGGAGAAGCAGTAGTTGTGTGATAACAAAGGAGAGAAGGTAAAAAGCTTAGAGAATCTGAGCTCTGTGTCTTGTCCCTGAACTCTTGTGGAGGGCACCTGTAGTAGACAATGGGAATGGACAAGAGGACAACAATGTGAGCCACCACACTGATTTTTGTGTTTCCCTTTGATGTCTTTCAAAAGATGTCTAACGTTTCCTGAGTATTGTTCCTTCTATGCCAATAAAATTATTTGCATGAGTTCAGTATTTCTGTTCTTTTTGTTAATAAGGTGCATTTGGAAACTTGTAATAAAACCAAGGCTTTAGTTCAATTGTTGTAGTTCAGACTGATGCCCGTGGAATTTGAACTGACCTCATACTTTATAGAGCTAAGCTTGACATCTTCAGACTTTTGGTACCTCTTGCAGAAAAGACATCACCCAAAGTGAGCGAACTGGAGGTGAAGTGTTAGGGTAAATCTTCCTAACTTCAAGAGGCTGTTAAAACTCCCATCATATTTTTCATGGAAAACCCTCACCAGAGCAAACTATGTGGTGAATGTCAGTTCCTCTGCACTTAGGTAACTAACCAATCAGGCTGAATCAGGTGACACCAGCCATGTTGTAGGGTCAAGATCACACTTCTCCCTTAGTGATTAATTTTGAGAAATGGGAAATTGACTGTAGAGATAAATATAATGTCTGAATGGAAATCTCCAGAAGCACAGCCTTCTGGAGAACCAGGTTCTGACTCTGTTCAGGGAGTGTCAGTTGTTTTGACCTCTTGATAAATTGCAGGAACTGATGCAGATGCAAATTATGATTTGGCTGCAAGAGATATAGTTGTGTTTCTGTCCACTGTGCAGTAAGCAGTTTGGTTATGACCCAGAGGCCTTAAGGTTCCCTCGGATTTGTTTACCTTCAGACAGGTTCTTCCTGATTGCAGGCCTCTGATCTCTATATTTTAGAGTTCTCTTTAGAATTGTAATTGCAATTTGTAATTACAGATTTTTTTGCCACTTGGAATATACAGGAGTCTCCTTAAAATTATCTTGCTAGTGTTATGATTCAGAGAGTATCTATCAAAAAGGCCTGTGTCCATCTCACAAAATTTAATCATCCCAGTGTCCCTGTGTCTCAATTTCTGTGGGACGTACAAGCGAAACTTGGGTGAAGACCTGTAAAACCATGATGTAAGCAGACCTTCTGTGAAGATTTTAAGAAGAGTTTTAGTTTTAGTATTTCCTTTTAATTGGAGGCTCAGTTTGTTTAAATTTTTTTTAATTATTGAAATGTTTGCATTTAAACTGTATCTTTCTTCTTGTTTTTATTATTGCTCAAGTACAGAGGTCTCTATTTTCCTGCCACCGCTCTACCCAGCCCACACATATCTCCCCTTCCACCCTCAATCCTATACCTCTTTGTCTGTGTCCATGTGTCCTTTGCACATGTTTATTCGGGACCCTTCCTATTTTTCCCCTAATATCCATCTCTCCCCTTACCTCTGGTTATTGTCAGTTTGCTCTTTATTTCAATGTTTCTGGTTATATTTTGTTCACTTGTTTGTTTTGTTGATTAGCTGCAACTTATAGATGATGTCATATGGTTTTTGTCTTTCATGGCCCAGCTTATTTCACTTAGCATAATGCTTCCCAGTTCCATTCATGCTGCCACGAAGGGTAAGGGGCCCCTTCTTATTTCTGATGCATAGTACTCCATTCTTTTAGAAATCTTTGGTAGTTTCCAGTGTATACACCTTCCTCCTCTTTGGTTAAGCTTATTCCAAAGTATTCTAGTCTTTCTAATGGTATTGTAAATGGAACTGTTTTCTTAATTCAGTTTTGAGATATTTATTGTTCGTGCAAAGAAATGAAATGAGGCTGTTTTTCTCCTGCAACTGCACTGAATTTATTAGTTGTAACAGGTTTTAGGGGTGGGGGATGAAATCTGTAATGTTTTCTACAGGTAACATTATGTTGTCTATTAAAATAGATCATTTTCTTTTTCACTTTTCCATTTTGATACTTTTATTTTCTCTTTTTGGCTACTTGTTTCAGCTAAACTTCCAGTACAATGTTCAATAAGTGGGGGGAGAAACATTTTTTTATGTGGTTCATGATCTTAGTAAATTTTGATGTTTCTATTGAGAGTATTGTGGTATCTGTAGGCTTTGAAGCAAGGCATTTAACGCATAGAGTGGTTTCCTTCTATGTCTACAGTCCTTGTCTTTTATCAAAACCATAACCACTTCTCTGTAGAGATTTTACTTGATGGTGATATTCAGTTCATAGGCAGAGAAAATGAAGTCCCATAGGATTGAGAAATTATTTAGATAAAACTTCTCAAACTCCAAGATTATGAATATTGCGTTGGTTTGTTTTTCTTTCCTCATAAATTATTTAATGAAAGGGTAATGTCTTTTTAATTACAATAAAGTTTCATTGGCCCCAGAGACTTATAGTGGCCCCAGAGACTTATAGCCTGCCCTCTTTGACATTTATGGAAGTTTACATGAGGAGTGTGACTTGTACATTTTTGAAGTCTAAGAAACTTCTAAGAAAGAATCAATGAAAGCTTATGAGAAAAATATTTCATGTGATAATGTGGATGACACATGGGCTGGGAAGTGGTTCCTGTGCTGGTACTAAGGAGATGTTCACAGAATAAATCAGGGTTCACCCTGGAGGAATCTGGCATCAGAGAAAAGTGCTGTCCACTTTTTATACATTGCCATCATCTCAATGATGGCAATGGTCATTCTGTACAGGTCAGGACCATGCCATGATGAACTTTACAGACCCCACTCTATACTATGAGTGGCCGAGATCTCTGAGGAAGCAGCATGGCCCCAGGTCCCAAGCCCACTCTCAAAAAGTCACATCATATGTTTCTCTATAAAGCCCATGAAAATAACAATCTTCCTAGGCACCAACACTACAGTCACAGAACACAAGGATGCCATGGTCATGACCTGCTACCCAAATGTGATCTCCACACAGTGATTATTCAGTGGCATGAGTCTGCTGCTAAGCAAGAGAATTCATCTGTCCTGGTTTTACAGAAATGACTCCCCAAAGGGTCTTTTGTTACTCCAGTTTCTCCCCACTACTGTATTCAGGACTGTGGATCTCAATGCCATAGTATTGTAAAAAGGAAAAGAATTATTTATTTAAAAGACATACAGGTCTAGACAGGTAATGGCAGAATTCTGCCATTAATTCTCACTCCCTTTGGAAAACAGAGATAGACCCACAAACACACTGTTCTGCCCTCTGCCCTTTGTCCAGTCAGGCCAGCCTCAGAGTATACCAATCAGAAGTACTTCCTTCCAGAAGAAAAAAACAAACAAAAGAAAACTGAAGTGTGTAGCTTACTTCTCCCAGTTCCTCCCCATAATCCTTGCTTGGCTGGGAAGGTGCTTTACTTCTCCCTCCATTTCCAACACCATCAGCTATGTTGCCCAGATCTCCAGTTCTTAATTCAAAACCATGTGGGATCTCCTCATGGCCAGCTGTTGAGAATCATTTTCACCTGTTTTTTGCCCTGCATGGTCCTGCCGGGTCCCTGATTCCACCTGCCTTACAGGGCAGACCCCCTTTTTGTTTAAGTCCTAGCCTGGATTCTTTTCCATAACTTTATTTCCTACATCTTCCACAATTGGCTACACCTGCTGGCACTCCCATACTTTCTACTTTCCTCATCTGCCATAGTTGATCACGGCACGCTGGGCCCCATGATGCACAAGCTTCCTCTAAGCTGCTCTCACAGGCTCAGAAATTCCCTCTGACTACATTGCATCATGGCTTAGAGTCATGCCCATCTCTCTGGCTGTGCCAAGGCAAAATTTTTATTATTATTACAACCCTGGCCCAAATACCCTGTTAGACTGGCACAACAGAATCTTCTTGATAGACTCTGTCAAATAAATAATGCTGAGAATTACCAGTGTGACCTTTCCACACATCAGTTTCTTCAAATTACATGTAATATACGAGTGAAACACCTCCCTCCTCTGTGTTATTGAAATCAGAGTTTGTTTTTTTCCATTTTAATAGATTTTTTTGTTGAGGTCGAAAGCCCTTAGAAGACTTTCACTGAGTCAGTGAATACTCAAAAATGTGAGCTGACATTGTCATTCTTGTTGACCTAAAGTCACATTCCACAGCAGATTCCACCTCTGGTTCCTGTAAACGATCTTCACCATGGAAGTCACACTGTGCTCCTCCAAGGACAAGCGGTGGTCTTGAGATGACTGGTAGGAGCACATGATAAGCTCACAGGAATCTCTGCACAGACCCTCCTCCTTGTGGATGTGTGGAGGGCACCTGGACACAGTTTTAAACAATGGCAATGGACTAAAGGACTCATCTTTGCTTCAATGTTTGATTTCCCTTCACATTTTCTAGTCTGTTTGAGTATTTCTGTTTGTACAACAACACAATTGTTTGCATGAGTTCAGCATGACTCTGTCCTCTTTGTTAATAGGATATAACTGCAAGCTTTCTTAACACAACCAAGGCTTTAGCTCCAATGTCCTAGTTAAGAACAGTGGACACATATTTAGAAATGACCTCACCCTCTAAAATGCTAAGATTGACCTGACTGATATTTTGGTATCTCTTAGAAGACAGAATTCCACAAAGCTAGAGAGACTGCAGGTGAAGGGTGAGGTCCCTCCTCCTACCCTCAACAGCCTGTTAAAATTCCCATCTAAGTTTACATAAAAAATAAGTTTTGTTCCAGTGTCACCAGCCATGCTGTAGGATCAAAAATACTCTTCTTTCTTGGAGATGACATTTGATCAAAGGACAAGTCACTACAGAAAAAAGTTTAATGTTTCTTTGAAAAACTTCAGAAACATAGATTTCTGAAAGATCAGAAAATGCCTCACATATTTTTGAATCTGTTTATTAAAGGCTGTGAATCTGCAACTCTTCATACATTGCAGGAATTGATGGCAATGCAAACTGGGTCTTGGATGAAAGAGATTCGGTTGTGTTCTTCTACACGGTATGAAAAGCTGTTCTGTTAGGACCTAGAGGGCTGAATATTCTCTCAGACTGACTAATCATTTGACACGTTCTTTCTGACTACAGGCCTCTGACTCCCTTTTTTAGAACATTTTCTTTGGAAATGGACATGCAATTTGTAGTTGCAGATTCTTGCTCTGCCCTTCTGAAATACACACAGGTATCCTTCAAAGCTTCTTGCCAGTCTATCTGTCTTGAAGGACTAGTTTCATTCTTCTGAAATGAGTTCTGCTGGTGTCCCTGTATCGCAGTCTCTGAGAAAAGACAAAAGCCTAATTTGCATGGGAAACTTTACAGCCAAGATGTAAAATGACCTCATGTCAGGGTTTCACAAGAAATTTTAGTTTTGTTTTGTATAGAGCCAGATAAGAAGCACAGATGCCTATGCTTCATGCTCTTCTTAAATTCCTCCCAGGCTTCTGTTTCCAAAATTTTGAGATCATTCTCACAGCTATATTGAGTGGGCTTTGAATACATTTTTTCCTAGATTTTTAAATTGGTTTTACTCCTGTTAAACTTGGGCAAGACCTACCTGCAATTAGCTAATTTTGACATCTTGCTTACTATGTCAATCCTTCCCATGTTTTCCACCTTCCAGTTAATTTTTCTATCTAGTTACTGATGAGGACTCTGTCTCGAGGGGCGTCTGCATCATTATGGATGAAAATGAGACATTCACACGAATTACAGAATCTGGTGGATGTAAAGGTGTGATAGGACATAGCT